>NC_136429.1:287406564-288656564 GCF_052849685.1 Lactuca virosa | reverse complement strand
GAATATACTCAAGTATTTGCGAAGGACAAAGGACTGGGTCCTTGTGCTTGGTGGCAGTGATACCTTGAGAGTAGATGGTTACAGTGATGCCAGCTTTCAGACGGATAGAGATAACTTCCGTTCTCAGTCGGGCTGGGTGTTTTTACTGAATGGAGGAGCAGTTACTTGGAAGAGTTCCAAGCAAAATACGGTGGCTGATTCTACTTGTGAATCAGAGTACATAGCAGCAAGTGAAGCGTCGAAAGAAGCAGCTTGGTTGAGGAACTTCATCGGGGATCTCGGAGTTGTTCCAACCATCCAGGAGCCTATGGAACTGTTCTGCGATAATGAAGGAGCGGTTACCTTGACAAAGGAACCGAGAGATCATGGTAAGACCAGACATATCGACAGAAAGTACCATTTCATCAGACATAGAGTAGAAGAAGGCCATCTTATAGTAAAGAGGGTGTCATCTGAAGATAACCCAGCAGATCCTCTCACAAAGGGTCTGAGTAGGGCTAAGCATATTCAGCATGCTCGGAGCATAGGACTGAAAGATGATATTAGTTTTAGTAGTTAGATTAGTTTTTGAAACTTGTAACAAAGTAAATGTAATTGACTTTTGGTGATTAAATAATAAAGTATTATTTATAAGTTTGGCTACTACCTTTTGTCAATTGTTTATTATTGCGTTTCATTTTTTGCATGTTTTACTTCCTGAATAATGAGATTATTCAAACTCCACAGTCGCTCGTACTCTTGGAAGTAAGTAGTGAATTAAGACTGTCATGAATTGGATTGCAGATTGTCTAAGGATAGACATGGCAATAGAATTGCTGCAATGTTCATGAGTACTCAGAAATTGAGATTTGAGTATTGGATAAACCCACGCTCAGAGTATTACTTCATGGAATTCATCACGAGTAATACTGAGACGATAATATCTTATAATCTTGAAACGAAGATATATGAGTTGTAATTTACAAGTCGGTTGTGCATTGGTGATACGAAAACGCATCAGTAACTTGGTGTTATAAAACGTATTGTCATGCATAATTTGATGAGTAAAAGATACAAGCATATGAGTCAACGTTTATTCGTTCCTTTTGCCCTAACAGGAAAAGCGATATCTGTGGGCCCCTCGATGATTTGGTGTTGACTTATGTGTTGGGCCCAGCCAGGACTAAATTGATGTGTTCGATTAGAAGTCCTACATCATAACAAATCAGGAATCGGGAAACATAGATTCTGGACAAACAGATTGATTACATTCCATGTCTTTTGTCTGGGGATATCAAGCAGAACGAAGGGTTATATGATCACTTATCTTAGGACACGTAACTGACTGGGTCAGAGTTCGGCAGCAGCTTTTGGAAGCTACAATTTGCTGGTCAAATTTAGAAGGCATACTAGCAATTATAGTTACAGACTTATCCAAGTGGGAGACTGTTGGATTAGGTGTCTAAGCCCATAACTATAATTGGTATGTACTTGAATTGATAGCAGCACAGTCCTTTTGGGTTGCCCTCAACCTAGCAACTAGACAAGGAAATTATGAAAGGAGAGATATTAATTTATAAGATTAATAAATTAATATAAATGATTTATTAATATGTTAATGGATTAATATATTAATTAGAAATCATTATGTTTAATTAATTGTTAGCCAGAAATTAATCAGAATTAATTTTGGGGTTAAAAGAATTAATTATAAAGTGTAGGGACTAGTTTGCAATTAACTAATAGTTGAGTGGAAGGTTCCAGAACCCCCTTGGAAGGGGGTGGACGAAAACCCTAGGGGAAACCCTAGAGAATTCGTCCAAGGGCTCCAAGATAAGGCCTTGGGTCTTGCTTAGGCCCTAAGCAAAGGATAACTAGGGTTTTCCCTAAACCCTAGTTCCCTCAACTATTTAAGGAGCCTCCTGGCTCACATTTTGGGTACTGATTCTTTGGAAGAATACCCTGGCCGAAATTGCATACTCCCTCTCCTCTCTCTCTCTTCTACTTTCCTTCTTGCTAGTTTGGGTGTGACTCCATTAGAGGCATTACACTTATGGTGCTAAAGCTTCCAAGAAGATCAAGATCAAGATCAAGGGAATATCAATTGTTTGCTATAACAATTGAAAGGTATGTAAACCCTAAACCCTAGTTTACTATTTTCGATAATAGCCTCTCTCCTCTAGGGTTCTTGTATTGCAATTCAAAGTTGTATGTTCAATAGTTAAAACATAGATCCAAAGTAGGTTGCATGTGAACTTAGGAATTGTTTTCTAGTTTACTTGTTGTACCTAAAACCCATCAGTGAGCTCCTTTTTCTTTGATCTTGTATGGGCATTGCAAAACTTTTCTTTGGTTTAAAGACATGTCAACCTGTGCACATGGAGGAGGCACCTTTTTTCTTTGACAAAGGATTGCACGAGTCTATCATGGATATGGTGTTTTGTGAGTCCCCTTCTTTGGATACATCCAGTGGTGTATGGCTTATTTACCTATTCGTTTTGGTGGTTTAGGCTTGTACTCAGCATACGAGATTTCCTCCTATGCATTTGTAGCCTCGAGGGCCCAATCTTAGACTTTACAAGACCACATCTTACATGACAGTGGCATATGTGGTATGAACTCTGATTACCTTTGTGATTTGACTCTTCTTCGTGATACGATTCTGGGATTCTACAATAGCGATTTCACTAATAAGGACACCCCCCCTAAATCCCAAAAAAACATTGGCGTGTGCCCTTTTTAGCAAAATCGTCAAATATATGAAAGTCGACTTGGACATGACTGTTAGACAGAAATCACTTTTTGAGTGTCTCTGAGCGCCTCATGTAACGACCCAAAAATCAAGGGTAAAAATTTCATTTTTAGTATAGCTAAAACATTGATACCATTTATTTCAAACACTTCGAATCATCCTTGAGTAAAACATTTATCAGAGTTTATCCCAAAATCACTCATTGCGGAAATCATTGGTGTGTGCACTGCGATCAATCCGAGCCCTTCCTTTCCAAAACTGTAACGCCCCGATTCTCAGGTATTGTTTAAATAAGAATTTAATTGGTTTCAAGGCCTACTCGACGAGTTGGTTGCCCTACTCGTCGAGTAGCAGCGGGCTTGGTTCGCGTATTTAATGGCCTACTCGCCGAGTCCATGAAGGGACTCGACGAGTAGGAGCTGGTAGATGAAACCCTAAATCCCGGGGTTTTGCACCCTATTTAAGGAAGCATAAGCCTCCTTTGGCCTCTTTGCAGTCCTTTGAGAGCTCAGAAAATCCTAATTCGTGTGGTGTTTCATTCTTGTGTGTCTAAAGCTTTGGAGAGGAGATCTTTTGAGAAGAAGAGCTTGGATAACAAAAGGCTAGGAGCAAGGAAGTGTGGGAAATCATAAATCTACCTCAGATAGCATCATTTGGAGGTATCAAGTCGTCACCTTTTCTTCTTTTCCTTCTAGACCTCTTTTGGTTGAGATCTAGGGTTTTTATGGTTTGATTGAGAAGATGAAGTGGGATATGGGCTAGATCTGAAGTTGTAACTTCAGATCTGGACCCTTCTGGGGTTCTATAGTCATAAAGCCCCGAATTTGGTCATGTATGAAGCCTCTTTGAGTATGAAACCCCCCATTGTGAGCTTGGATTTTACATTAATAGCCTTTGTAGCTATGCATGAACGTAAAGTTTGCAAATTTACGTGAAAAGCATGCCTTAGAAGCTTAGATCTGTAGTTTGAAGCCGTTGCATGGCTCAAATGAGTCTGTATGGAAAAAAGGACTGAAGGGACTCGGCGAGTCGCATGGTCGACTCGGCGAGTCGCATGGTCGACTCGGCGAGTCATATGAAGATAGGCATGGACTCGGCGAGTTGGAAGAACAACTCGGCGAGTCCGATGAAGATTGACGTAGACTCGACGACTGGATGAACAACTCGGCGATTCGATTGAGTTTGCCCCAATTTATGTATGCGCGGGTAACTGTCGAGTTGCAAGAAGGAAGGTCGACGAGTGGCCTTAGGGTCTCGATCGTAAACCAAAGGAACTCGACGAGTCACTCAGGTGACTCGGCGAGTGAGTTAGTACTTCAAGGAACTCGGCGAGTAGCCGAGAGTACTCGGCGAGTCAAGGTCAACATGGACTGCTGACCTTGACTGATAACTTTGACTTTAACCAGGGTTTGATTAGTTGGCTTATGGGTATGTTTATACTATGGTAATAGCTGGTGGAGGTTGTGGCAGTGATCCGAGGGTTGAAGTTTATCTACCGAGACGACATCTGCAAGGTGAGTTATCCTCACTATATCGATAGGGTCTAAGGCACCAAGGCCGGCCCTTTAGTTGTTATCGTTATGGTATGTTACATGTGGATATGATCTGTTAGATCGGAATCAGGATAGACAGTATGTTATGCTCTTATGATCGGTAGGGATTAATATGTTAGTGACCTGCTAGGTCAGTGCTCTAGTTATGAGAGATTGCTATGTTTGGTGATCAGTGAGATAGATATGTTTGATGTTTGTATATGCCAGTATATGTTAGTTATGCGCACATGGTTAATTGCTTGTTGTTTGGGTTGAGGCGGTCCTGCTTTGTGCTGAAGGCCAACACACCCTATGAGCGGTCCGGGGAGACTGTAGGCCCATGTGGCGGTCCAGTCATGTCGAAGGCTCGGTATAGATTCAGTTAGACTGTAGGACCTGTAGGGCAGTCCAGTCAGGCCGATGGCCCAGTATGCATGTTGATTGATTGATTATTTCGGATATGGTATTATCAGTGTGGTATTGGTATTTTGGGGGTAGCTCACTAAGCCCTCGGGCTTACAGTTTCAGTTTATTGTTTCAGGTACTTCAGGAGATCATGGCAAGGCGAAGGCGTGACCGTACCGCTCCTCATCCTTATGATCTAGCTTTTGGGACACTCTGATCGAATAAAGATTTGAAAACATTTTTGTAAACATTACATGATTGAAAAGTTTAAATTTGGCGTAAATTTTATGGTCGTTACAAGTTGGTATCAGAGCCTTGGTTTGAGTGAATTGGGGGAAACACACGTGTGAACCCAGTCTCAAATCAAGGAAATTTTCGGAATAAATTCAAAAATGGTTTTCAGAATAAAGGATGGAGGATACAGAGGGTACGATCAGCCGGAGCCTGTAAGTAAACCCCAAAATACCATACAGTCATTGATATTATGATATGTTAGAACAGTATGCCAATGATAGGCTAGGGATCTTCAGGAATCGCATGATAGACTTGCCTGATTATATGATGCCTACTAGCCTAGGGTTTCTTGTATATAGAATTGACATCGTTACTGTAGTCGTTAGTGTAGGCATCACGGCTGCGCGTAATCAAGATCTTATAGCCTGAGAATGTTTGATTCAGTCTTCGGATAGGATTGGATATTCGAAAGTCTATTGGGTCCAGTGTTATGTACGACTAGCCTGCACTAGCACTGCAGGGGTTGATGAAAGTTTCATGGATGTGTGGGTTATGAGGAGCTGTGAGATCAGTTGTGGGATAGGCGATGTTCCCTAGGAGTAAGGGTTAAGCGCATAGTATCTTGATGATAGTGTTAGGGTGTTGTGGTGATACTTGAGACAAATATGGGTAGGTGTGCAAGGTAGTATGGGCCCGTACTACTGGAAGCACAGGACCCATACGCGTAGCAAGGAAGTCACAACCCCTAGGGTTTGTGGGTTTGGTCTCCCGATATTATGTTATTTATCTGATGACTTGAGTACATTTTTTCAGTATGGTGGTGACGAGACGTTTTACTACTGGATTCGGGTCAGGATCAGGATCGGGAGACGGAGGGTCGGAGGTGCCGATAGCACCTGAGCCTGTGGTACAGATAGGGACATAGGAGTTGGATGCCAGGATCTGGGAGATTATGCATGACGAGATTGTTGCGGCATTCCGAGCGCAGCTGCCAGAGATGTTTGGGTCGATTAAGACCGCAATGGTTGAGTACTTTGATGAGTGATATGCAGCTCTAGCAGAGACAGCTGCCGCTGCAACCACATCGGCTGTAACTGCGGCAAGGGTTGGAGGAGGAGTCGGCAGGGCTTTCCAGTATCGGGACTTCGATAACACGAAGCCCTCGACGTTTGATGGTACACAGGATGCGATCAGGGCTATGAGGTGGTTATCTGACGTGGAGGGATGTTTCTTCACGTGTTCATGTCCTGCTGACCAGAAGGTCAGGTGTGCCCTGAACCTGCTGAGGCTTGGGGCAAAGGACTGGTGGAGATTGACGACAGGGTCGTACACTGATGATCAGTGAACTGCTGTTACTTGGGAGCAGTTCCGGGATATGTTCCGCACCCGCTACGTTCCACGCGTTGAGCGGGAGCGGCTTGCTCAGGAGTTTTTGACATTGAGACAGGATGGAGAGTCA
The DNA here is from genome assembly GCF_052849685.1 of Lactuca virosa. Lineage (NCBI taxonomy): Eukaryota > Viridiplantae > Streptophyta > Magnoliopsida > Asterales > Asteraceae > Lactuca > Lactuca virosa. The sequence goes on along the minus strand of NC_136429.1, from coordinate 288,650,203 downwards.
GTGATGGAGATCACTCGTATGTTCACGGAGAGGGCTATGTTCTGCCCGGATTTTGCTTCAGAGCAGTCTCAGATGACTCGTTATCTGAGTATGCTCAAGACTGATATTCGACAGTTTGTTGCTACGCAACGTTGTGAGACTCTTTTGGATCTTCAGGAAGCCGCGAGGTGGCGTGAGTTGGAGATAGAGCTGCAGTTGAAGGAGCAGCGTCAGGTTCCGGCACAGTCTCAGCCGGCACCTAAGCGGTCCAAGACCGCTGATACTCGGATCGGGGGTCAGCAGAGCCGCACTTGTGGAAAGTGTGGCAGGGGTCATTTTGGGATTTGTCGAGCAGGAGGTGGTTGCCACAAATGTGGCAAGGAGGGGCACTATGCCAGGGACTGTCGCCAGTCCGCCCCTCCAGCGGATATGAGGATTTGTTATCATTGTCATCAGGTTGGTCACGTGAAGACCAACTGCCCGCAGCTCGCCGCCAAGCCGGCGCAGGGATCCGTACCGGCTTCTTTGAGGATGGAAGATGGGAGGCCATTCAAGGTGGAGACTCCAAAGGCTCATGGACGCGCCTTCCAGCTCACGGCCGAGGAGGCCAAGGCAGCACCGGATGTGGTTGCTGGTATGTTTCTATTTTCTGTCTCAGTTATTTTATCTATGTTGTGCTTATCGTTGGTACCTGTGCATAGGTACGTTTTTAGTAAACTCTTTGCCTGCATTGGTTTTATTCGACTCGGGGGCGAGTCGGTCGTTTGTATCTCAGACTTTCAGTAGAGAGTTCAGTGTGTCGATGGATGAGCTTGAGTATTCGTTGCGAGTTTCAATCGCCAACGAGCACGGGATTTCTGCTTCTTCGGTTTACCGGGGATGCGAGCTCAAGATTTTCGGGGTATCATTTCCGATAGATTTGATTCCTATTCCCATGGGGGAAGTATGTGTGATCGTAGGGATGGATTGGCTCAGCCGGTTTGGCGCCATGATAGACTGTGAGGGACAGCGAGTAGTAGTTCGAACCCCAAGTGGGGGAGAACTGGTGGTATATGGTGAGGGAACCAGAGTAGGATCAGGGTTTTGTTCGGCCGCCAGGGCTCGGCAGTATATTCAGCACGGATGTGCACGTTATTTAGCGTGTGTGGTGGACACGTGGGTCAGGGATCAGACTTCGGTTTCAGAGGTCCCGGTGGTTAGAGAGTTTGTTGACGTGTTTCCAGAGGAGTTACCTGGAGTGCCTCCGGAGAGGCAGGTGGAGTTCAGGATTGATCTGGTGCCGGGTGCGGCCCCTATTGCTAAGGCGTTGTACCGACTGGCACCGCCATAGATGCAGGAGTTGTCATCTCAGTTGCAGGAGCTGCTGGGTAAGTAGTTTATTCGTCCGAGTAGTTCCCCATGGGGAGCACCGATCCTCTTCGTCAGGAAGAAGGACGGTTCGCACAGGATGTGCATCGACTACAGGGAGTTGAACAAGCTAACGGTGAAGAACCGTTATCCACTCCCAAGGATAGATGATCTTTTCGATCAGCTGCAGGGTGCATCTTGGTTTTCCAAGATCGACTTGAGATCCGGGTATCACCAGGTCAGGGTGAGGGAGGAAGACGTGGAGAAGACCGCGTTTCGGACTCGTTATGGTCATTACGAGTTCATGGTGATGCCGTTTGGGCTCACCAACGCGCCGGCAGTGTTCATGGATTTGATGAATCGGGTCTGCAGACCGATGCTCGATCGCTCGGTCATTGTGTTCATAGATGATATCTTGGTGTATTCCAAGACCCGAGAGCAGCACGAGGAGCACCTTAGGGAGCTGCTGGAGGTTCTGCGACGAGAACGGTTGTATGCCAAGTTATTGAAGTGTGAGTTTTGGTTATGAGAGGTCCAGTTTCTCGGACATCTCGTTAACCAGGAGGGGATTTTGGTCGACCCGGCCAAATTCGAGGCGGTTATGCAGTGGGAGATTTCGAAGTCTCCCACAGACATCAGGAGTTTCTTGGGATTAGCAGGGTACTACCGGAGATTCATTCGAGATTTTTCCAAGGTTGCAGTACCCCTCACTCGTCTAACGAGGAAGGGGGTGGACTTTCGGTGGGGCCCTGAGCAGCAGAGGGCGTTTGAGACCCTCCGGCGATGTTTATGTGAGGCACCTGTGTTGACGCTCCCCGAGGGAGTCGAGGATTTTGTAGTATTTTGTGATGCGTCCATCACGGGTCTGGGGGGCGGTCCTCATGCAGAGGGGACGGGTGATAGCCTATGCATCGCGGCAGCTGAAGCCGCATGAGACGAGATACCCTACGCACGATCTTGAGTTGGGAGCAGTGGTATACGCTCTCAAGATTTGGAGGCATTATCTGTACGGGGTCTGATGTACTATATACACGGACCACAAGAGTTTGAGGCACATCATGGATCAGCCGAACCTGAATATGAGGCAGCGCAGGTGGCTAGATGTAGTCAAGGACTATGATTGCGAGATCCTTTACCATCCTGGTAAAGCGAATGTGGTTGCGGACGCTTTGAGCCGCAAGTCAGCTGGGTCTACTACCCCAGCAAGGTGTATGAGGATAGCGGTGGATTCCCCGCTTGTAAGTTTGATTAGGGAGGCTCAGGTTGAGGGCATGAGACCAGAGAACTGGAAGTTGGAGCGAATTAAGGGCGAGAGCACCCGGTTTGTTCAGGATAGTCGCGGATTATTGACCCAACACGGTCGGGTTTGGGTTCCGATGTCCGGAGGGGTCCGGCAGACAGTGATAGAGGAGGCTCATAAGTCTCACTTTTCTATACACCCGGGGGCCACCAAGATGTATCGCGATCTGAGTTTGAGCTACTGGTGTCCATGTATGAAGCGAGAAATCACTTGGTATGTTGAGAGGTGCCTGACCTATAGAATGGTCAAGGCCGAGCATCAGAGGCCGCATGGTAAGCTGCAGCCTCTGGAGATTCCCATGTGGAAATGGGAACAGATCACGATGGGCTTCATTACGAAATTTCCGAGGACGGCGAAGGGGTTCGATGCTATATGGGTCATCGTGGATCGGTTGACCAAGAGTGCCCATTTCTTGGCCATACGGGAGAGTTCGTCGGCCGAGAGATTGGCCGATATGTATGTCAGCGAGATTGTCTCTTGCCATGGGGTTCCAGTCTCCATTGTTTCCGATCGGGATGTCAGGTTTACTTCCCGTTTTTGGCAGAAGTTCCGTGAGGAACTGGGTACGCGGCTGCACTTTAGTACAGCGTTCCATCCGCAGACCGATGGACAGAGTGAGCGAACCATTCAGACCCTCGAAGATATATTGAGGGCGTGCATCATTGACTTCGGTGGGAGTTGGGATTCCCATCTACCGCTTGCAGATTTCGCCTACAACAACAGCTACCATTCCAGTATTGGCGCCGCGCCTTTTGATCTGTTGTATGGTCGGAGATGTAGAACCCCAGTCTGTTGAGGTGAGGTTGGACACAGAGTGATGGGTCGGACGGAGGTAGTCTTGCAGACTACCAAAAAGATCCAGCAGATCAGACAGCGGCTGCAGACCGCTCAGAGTCGGCAAAAGAGTTACGCTGATAGACGCCGATTGGATTTAGAGTTTCAGGTTGGTGACATGGTACTTCTGAAGGTCTCGCCCTGGAAGGGTGTGATCTGCTTCAGGAAGAGGGGAAAATTGGGTCCCCGTTATATTGGGCCGTTCAGGATCATTGCAAAGGTTGGCATAGTGGCTTATAGGCTAGAGCTACCTGAGGAGCTCAGCCGAATTCATATCACGTTCCATGTTTCGCAATTGCGAAAGTGTATTATGGATCAGGAGGCAGTAGTATTGTTAGATGATATACAGGTCGATGAGCGCCTGAATTACGTGGAGAGGCCTGTAGCCATCTTGGAAAGGAAGAAGAAGATTTTACAGAACAAAGAAATACCTTTGGTAAAAGTGCAGTGGGAGCACCGGAGAGGATCCGGGTTGCCGTGGGAGCCGGAGGCGGAAATGCGAGAGCATTACCCGGCGTTGTTTATTCCAACAGACTTCGAGGGCGAAGTCTTGTTCAAGTGGGGGAGAATTGTAACGCCCCGATTCTCAGGTATTGTTTAAATAAGAATTTAATTTGTTTCAAGGCCTACTCGCCGAGTTGGTTGCCCTACTCGTCGAGTAGCAGCGGGCTTGGTTCACGTATTTAATGGCCTACTCGCCGAGTCCATGAAGGGACTCGACGAGTAGGAGCTGGCAGATGAAACCCTAAATCCCGGGGTTTTGCACCCTATTTAAGGAAGCATAAGCCTCCTTTGGCCTCTTTGCAGTCCTTTGAGAGCTCAGAAAATCCTAATTCGTGTGGTGTTTCATTCTTGTGTGTCTAAAGCTTTGGAGAGGAGATCTTTTGAGAAGAAGAGCTTGGAGAACAAAAGGCTAGGAGCAAGGAAGTGTGGGAAATCATAAATCTACCTCAGATAGCATCATTTGGAGGTATCAAGTCGTCACCTTTTCTTCTTTTCCTTCTAGACCTCTTTTGGTTGAGATCTAGGGTTTTTATGGTTTGATTGAGAAGATGAAGTGGGATATGGGCTAGATCTGAAGTTGTAACTTTAGATCTGGACCCTTCTGGGGTTCTATAGTCATAAAGCCCCGAATTTGGTCATGTATGAAGCCTCTTTGAGTATGAAACCCCCCATTGTGAGCTTGGATTTTACATTAATAGCCTTTGTAGTTATGCATGCACGTAAAGTTTGCAAATTTATGTGAAAAGCATGCCTTAGAAGCTTGGATCTGTAGTTTAGAGCCGCTGCATGGCTCAAATGAGTCTGTATGGCAAAAAGGACTGAAGGGACTCGGCGAGTCGCATGGTCGACTCGGCGAGTCGCATGGTCGACTCAGCGAGTCATATGAAGATAGGCATGGACTCGGCGAGTTGGAAGAACAACTCGGCGAGTCCGATGAAGATTGTCGTAGACTCGACGAGTGGATGAACAACTCGGCGATTCGGTTGAGTTTGCCCCAATTTATGTATGCGCGGGTAACTGTCGAGTTGCAAGAAGGAAGGTCGACGAGTGGCCTTAGGGTCTCGATCGTAAACCAAAGGAACTCGACGAGTCACTCAGGTGACTCGGCGAGTGAGTTAGTACTTCAAGGAACTCGGCGAGTAGCCGAGAGTACTCGGCGAGTCAAGGTCAACATGGACTGCTGACCTTGACTGATAACTTTGACTTTAACCAGGGTTTGATTAGTTGGCTTATGGGTATGTTTATACTATGGTAATAGGTGGTGGAGTTTGTGGCAGTGATCCGAGGGTTGAAGTTTAGCTACCGAGACGACATCTGCAAGGTGAGTTATCCTCACTATATCGATAGGGTCTAAGGCACCAAGGCCGGCCCTTTAGTTGTTATCGTTATGGTATGTTACATGTGGATATAATCTGTTAGATCGGAATCAGGATAGACAGTATGTTATGCTCTTATGATCGGTAGGGATTAATATGTTAGTGACCTGCTAGGTCAGTGCTCTAGTTATGAGAGATTGCTATGTTTGGTGATCAGTGAGATAGATATGTTTGATGTTTGTATATGCCAGTATATGTTAGTTATGCGCACATGGTTAATTGCTTGTTGTTTGGGTTAAGGCGGTCCTGCTTTGTGCTGAAGGCCAACACACCCTATGAGCGGTCCGGGGAGACTGTAGGCCCATGTGGCGGTCCAGTCATGTCGAAGGCTCGGTATAGATTCAGTTAGATTGTAGGACCTGTAGGGCGGTCCAGTCAGGCCGATGGCCCAGTATGCATGTTGATTGATTGATTATTTCGGATATGGTATTATCAGTGTGGTATTGGTATTTTGGGGGTAGCTCACTAAGCCCTCGGGCTTACAGTTTCAGTTTATTGTTTCAGGTACTTTAGGAGATCATGGCAAGGCGAAGGCGTGACCGTACCGCTCCTCATCCTTATGATCTAGCTTTTGGGACACTCTGATCGAATAAAGATTTGAAAACATTTTTGTAAACATTACATGATTGAAAAGTTTAAATTTGGCGTAAATTTTATGGTCGTTACAAGTTGGTATCAGAGCCTTGGTTTGAGTGAATTGGGGGAAACACACGTGTGAACCCAGTCTCAAATCAAGGAAATTTTCGGAATAAATTCAAAAATGGTTTTCAGAATAAAGGATGGAGGATACAGAGGGTACGATCAGCCGGAGCCTGTAAGTAAACCCCAAAATACCATACAGTTATTGATATTATGATATGTTAGAACAGTATGCCAATGATAGGCTAGGGATCTTCAGGAATCGCATGATAGACTTGCCTGATTATATGATGCCTACTAGCCTAGGGTTTCTTGTATATAGAATTGACATCGTTACTGTAGTCGTTAGTGTAGGCATCACGGCTGCGCGTAATCAAGATCTTATAGCCTGAGAATGTTTGATTCAGTCTTCGGATAGGATTGGATATTCGAAAGTCTATTGGGTCCAGTGTTATGTACGACTAGCCTGCACTAGCACTGCAGGGGTTGATGAAAGTTTCATGGATGTGTGGGTTATGAGGAGCTGTGAGATCAGTTGTGGGATAGGCGATGTTCCCTATGAGTAAGGGTTAAGCGCATAGTATGTTGATGATAGTGTTAGGGTGTTGTGGTGATACTTGAGACAAATATGGGTAGGTGTGCAAGGTAGTATGGGCCCGTACTACTGGAAGCACAGGACCCATACGCGTAGCAAGGAAGTCACAACCCCTAGGGTTTGTGGATTTGGTCTCCCGATATTATGTTATTTATCTGATGACTTGAGTACATTTTTTCAGTATGGTGGTGACGAGACGTTTTACTATTGGATTCGGGTCAGGATCAGGATCAGGAGACGGAGGGTCGGAGGTGCCGATAGCACCTGAGCCTGTGGTACAGATAGGGACAGAGGAGTTGGATGCCAGGATCCGGGAGATTATGCACGACGAGATTGCTGCGGCATTCCGAGCGCAGCTGCCAGAGATATTTGGGTCGATTAAGACCGCAATGGTTGAGTACTTTGATGAGTGATATGCAGCTCTAGCAGAGACAGCTGCCGCTGCAACCACATCGGCTGTAACTGAGGCAGGGGTTGGAGGAGATCATGGCACTTCAGGAGATCATGGCAAGGCGAAGGCGTGACCGTACCGCTCCTCATCCTTATGATCTTGCTTTTGGGACACTCTGATCGAATAAAGATTTGAAAACATTTTTGTAAACAATACTATTGGGTTTTATTTATGATTGAAAAGTTTAAATTTCGCGTAAATTTTATGGGTGTTACAAAAACAATGATACCTGAAACCATAAACAAACCTGTAAGCACGAAGCTTAGTGAGTTTCCCAGAGCATACCACACACAATCCACATAACACATAACCTGTTAGCTATAAAAGCTACCTATATCAGATAAGCCATGCATACATAAACCTGTAAGGATGTCGTGGGCTTCCCCCCCAGGGTCTTACACCATTGTGTCATGGGCTACCCCACATGGTCTTAACCTGGGAATGCCATGGGCTACCCCACATGGTCTTATATCCAATTGACACGGGCTCCCCCCGGGGTCTTCCACGCAATAACATATATAATCACATAACATATCATATATCACAGAAATATCTACACATAACACAAACATAAACCTGTAAGGATGTCGTGGGCTCGCCCCAGGGTATTATTGTTGGGTTATGAGCATAACATCAATCTTATGGTGTTCATGCAACCCTAATTTCTTTGATATAGGTTTTTCTAATTTGAACATACAACATTGAATACCAGAGCAATAAACCCTAATTGACTAGCATACAAATCTGAAAAACACATATGATTAGGGTTAAAAGTTTACCTTGATTGTTATGTAGCAATAACAATCACAAACCACAAAGTCCTTGACTCTTGAAAGCTTAGTGCCCCAAGTTTTGCACCTCTAATGGAGTCACAAACACCACAAGCAACAAGATGACTTAGGAGAGGGAGGAGGAGGCATAAAATTCGTCCAAGGCACTCTTGGAAAGCATAGGGCCGAATTTTGGGAGCCTTAGGGTTCCTTTTATAGGTGAGCTGCTAGGGTTTCAGTCAAAACGCTAAATGGATTGCTTAGCCACCAAGCAGCCCTTTAGATCCTTCTAGAATCAAGGCCGGGACGATTTCTAAGTGGGCTTCCACCTTGAATTCGTCCACCTTATTCCTAAGGGATCTACAGCCCAAAACCAATTATCTTATAATTTCTATTTCAGCCCCTAAGTTTAATTAATCTCTTTTGACCACAAAATTAATTCTAAATTAATTCTTGATCAATATTAATTAAACAATATGATTTCTCTTTTAATATATTAATCATATAATATATTAATAAATCATAATTAATCCTCGTTCTCCTTAGTTCATCCTATTAGTTGCTATGGTGAAGGCAACCCAAAAGGACCATGCTCATAATCGGGTCAAGTACATACCAAAATAGTTATGGGCTTAGACACCTAATCCAACAGTCTCCCAAGTACGACTTCAGAACCTGATCAGCAATCGTAGCTTTCAAAAGCCGCTGTCGACTCTGATCTTATCAGAACTGCGTCCTTTAGATAAGGGATCAAATATTCCTCCATTCTAGATATCGTATGAACTGAGACATGGATTTTAATCATACTCTCTGTTCATGTGTTGTTTCCCGATTTCCGATTTATGACGACTGACAACAGAATACAATTGAACACATCAACTTAGTCCCGCTTGGCCAAGCGCTTTGGGTGTCATCACTAAATCATCGAGGGGCCCACAGATATCGCTTTTATCAAACTTTGGGTAAAAGGAACGGATAAACTTTGACTCAAATGCTCGCTTGTACCTACTCATCAAATCGCACACAATAATATGTTTTATAAGACCAATTTACTGGTGCGTTTACATATTATCAATGTGCAACCGACTTATACGTTACAACTCACACGTCTCCGTTTCAATAATATAAGATATTATCGTCTCACTAATCACTCGTGATAAAATCCATGAAGTGATTCAAGTGAGCGTGGGTTTAATCCAATACTCAAATCTTATTTCAGGAGCACTCATGAACACTGTAGCAGACTTTTGCCATGTCTAAAACGCTTTAGACAATCTACAGTCAGATTCATGACAGTCTTCTTTCATACCTACTTCCAAAGTATGATCGACTGTAGATGGTTTGAATAATCTTATTATTCGGGAAGTCAAAACATGCAAATTGAAACACAAGAATAATACTAATCCTATATGGCCCTAAACTTTTGAGTATAAATAAAACACCTTTTATTTAATCACCATATTTATTACTCATTATTCATTGTATAATGTTTCGGATAATAAACTTATTACTTGAATTATAACAATAGTTGTCCCACGCTTTAAGCATGCACACTCTTTCTACCTATGGTCCATACTTTGTGAAATAGATCAATTGAAAACATTTCCAATGATGCTCATTTCACAACTCCTTATCCTTATCGTAAGTGTAAGAATACAAGATTCTCGCCATTACTAGAATATGTTAGATTCTAACATTTTATGCAACGATCCATTCGTAATGTCATAGCCCCAAAGCCACCAAGACTTGGCCAATGATATTACAAAGTGCTCTAATGGAGATTTTTACAAGGCAATTCCATAGATATGAAGTCTCACATTCAAAGTACATTCCTTTGAACATCCTTCTTGCATAAAAGTTTCTAATCTAGACATAAATTCTTAACGTCCAACTCCCAATATGGAAACATTTCCATATTTACCATATGACAACTCATTATTAATAGAATCTTATCTATTGATAATAATGTCAATACGTTCCATCCGATACTATACTTCCTTGGCGAACCTTAGATTGTCCTTGACAGTTGTTTAATCTAAAACTAGTCATATCTGGTTCTGGTCCCTTTTTCCTTCTTAATGCCCTAGGCATTTGGAAAATTTAGAACGGTCGAATATTACAGCATATGCAATCGATCCTATACCCGAAGCATACGGGACACGATTCATAATGTCTTACATAAAGACATTATACGTTACCAGTTTCTTGCTATAATATTGCCATATATAGAATGCCCCTATGTTAAATCTTTTCAACATAACATTCATATATGTCCTTTGACTAAATCAAATTAAAATTTCTCTATCTAAGCTTTTAGATTTGACACGAAGTATAATATTCTCTCCCTTAATTATAGTAAAACAACTTTTCAACCCCTGCAACTTTGCAAAGTGAAACTTTTGTTTTCTATAATTAATATTGCTAACTTGCAAAACTTAAAATAATAATCATGCTCCCACTAACATGATAATTATATCCATACCAGCATAACATTTATGCTCCCACTAGCTTTCACACGTATTCAGAAAATAGTTGGACTTCTAGAAATCAATACTTATTGACTTCCAAAGTTCATATTTCTAATACGATATGCTTCGATAAGCCTTTATCCAAGCTTCTCAAACTCATAAACCTTTCCATAGATAGCTCACATGTGTGTCTAAACCATTTCAGAACCTACAACAGTAAGTCCCGAATGTTCAGACTTACTGCCATTACTCACAATTCGAATTTGAGAACGCAAATATTACATTTGCTATCTCCTTAAAATCTCTCTTAGTGAAAGCGTTTCCTCACAATCATTTTCATGAAATGGAGAGAAACCTTATGATACTTATATTTTATGGTGTATGTGTTCCTATCCATGTGAATTTGTCATAACCATAATCATAAGATAATGTTTGTGACAAATCCAAACTCTTATGGACAGAACTTGTTCATTCTTAATTTCTTGCCATCAAGGGTCCCACCATTGCTTCCAAGTTATTGAGCAGCTCACCCCTACCAATCAATGTACTTTCCATTGATCAGGGTGCCTTGCCTCTATGCAATCAATTGAGAACTCATAGAACTCACATGCACAGTTAACTAAACTGGAATGGCACATAAACAAGAATATGCCAACACGATAGGTTACAAACCTCAAGTCGTGCGCTAGTGTCTAATAGGTTTACTCTTGATTAGTTCTTGAACCTTTTCAAGATCATTTAGACTCCCACTGGCCTCTTGACATATAAGATTCTCTTGTCAAGAAACATTTCTTGACAAACAAATATTCAGGAGTTAGTGAGGATTCATATCAAGACAAACACTACACACAATTGGTTTTAGTTGGTCTTTGTCCTATCCAAGACATCACAACTTACCAATTTCAAACGTGCAAGAGTAAGAAAAACATTTTTCTACTCTACATTTGATAAGTGTGTTAAAACTTCTTAAGATGTGTCACTCAAGTCACAATCTTGGAGTATGACTCTAAGACTTGATTTTGGAACGAAGTATGATTCTCCTTTTGATTTAACCATTTCAACAATTTCCGATTCCTCTTCTTAGCCATACTAGTGCACTAAGGTGTCCTAAGAGGATCAATTGTGATATGGTTTCATAATCAATTAGACGATCATAAAACATGATACTAAAGTAATCTCCCATCTTTTCAGATTGGAGAAACTTTTATCTTTCTGCCTTATTGATTCTTCTTATTCGTTCTGCCATTCATTGAAACTTTTCAATGATTCAGAATTACACTTAATCTTGTAAGCATAACCACATTTACTAGACTTTTAGTAAATCATGACGAATAATTTTATTGTTCTTTGTGGTGGACTTGACCTAGCGCAAAACAATGCGTACTAAATCCTTTATTCCTTCACTTGACTCACATACTTATGTGAACAAGGAATTAGTCTTAATTTCCCAAATACGAAGGTTCTTAATCATCATATAATACAAGTCGCATGATTCCAAGTTTCTGTCCAATTGAAGCTTGGGCGATGAGAATCATTCCTTATTTGGTAAATTTCTGACACCACCACAAACAACATAACTAAGAATCTGATCCATTTAACATTGCTTATAATAGAAACACACAAGCATCAATTTTCACAAAATGACATTGCAAGGAGATATAAATAAGACAAAACTCAAAATTTATTTTATTTATAAAAAGGTACGGAAAACTTGTCCTTACAACGCAAATTCGAATGAAAACTATGCTATTACATATTCCTAAGCAATCTATCATAACTCTAAGCAGCAGCTCAAGAATCCGATCATCAAATCATGCGATCGAAATCCATTTCTTCGCGGTCAGGCTCAGCTCACTTCTTCCTTTAAGCTTCCTTTCTTTTCTTCGATCCTATAAAACATCCAAATGCAATCTTATCACATCATGTATTAAGAATCTAAAATAGAAAACTTAATAGAGTTAGATAGTGGATTTTACCTGAAGCATAGTCATACATCTTGACTCTCCCATCTCTTAGATCTCTCAGGTAGTCAGGGCAGCTTCGTAACCAATGCCCCCTCTTTTGGCAGTAGAATCATATGGATTCTTATAGAATGGTACACGGGACTATCTCAGACTCAACCTTTCTTTTGCGTAGAGAAAACTTTTCTAGACTTCCAATGTTGCCATTTCCCATAGAAGGTTGGGATATTGATTTACCAGACAAATTTGCTTGACCAGTGCACCAAATCATCGCTGATTCAGCAGCAATAAACAAATAAGTCAATCAATGAGGGTTACGTCGTGGTCCATTATATAGTACTCTCTTATGAACTCACTATATGATTCGGGAAGTGATTGAAGAACCAAGTCAACAACCAACTTCCTTGAGACAACGACACCCAACATTCCCAATCTATCAATATGTAACTTCATATCCAAGACATGAGCACATAAAAACTTTCCATCTTCGTGTCTCTTAGCCGTAATCATAATCGAATTTGAGAACGCAAATATTACATTTGCTATCTCCTTAAAATCTCTCTTAGTGAAAGCGTTTCCTCACAATCATTTTCATGAAATGGAGAGAAACCTTATGATACTTATATTTTATGGTGTATGTGTTCCTATCCATGTGAATTTGTCATAACCATAATCATAAGATAATGTTTGTGACAAATCCAAACTCTTATGGACAGAACTTGTTCATTCTTAATTTCTTGCCATCAAGGGTCCCACCATTGCTTCCAAGTTATTGAGCAGCTCACCCCTACCAATCAATGTACTTTCCATTGATCAGGGTGCCTTGCCTCTATGCAATCAATTGAGAACTCATAGAACTCACATGCACAGTTAACTAAACTGGAATGGCACATAAACAAGAATATGCCAACACGATAGGTTACAAACCTCAAGTCGTGCGCTAGTGTCTAATAGGTTTACTCTTGATTAGTTCTTGAACCTTTTCAAGATCATTTAGACTCCCACTGGCCTCTTGACATATAAGATTCTCTTGTCAAGAAACATTTCTTGACAAACAAATATTCAGGAGTTAGTGAGGATTCATATCAAGACAAACACTACACACAATTGGTTTTAGTTGGTCTTTGTCCTATCCAAGACATCACAACTTACCAATTTCAAACGTGCAAGAGTAAGAAAAACATTTTTCTACTCTACATTTGATAAGTGTGTTAAAACTTCTTAAGATGTGTCACTCAAGTCACAATCTTGGAGTATGACTCTAAGACTTGATTTTGGAACGAAGTATGATTCTCCTTTTGATTTAACCATTTCAACAATTTCCGATTCCTCTTCTTAGCCATACTAGTGCACTAAGGTGTCCTAAGAGGATCAATTGTGATATGGTTTCATAATCAATTAGACGATCATAAAACATGATACTAAAGTAATCTCCCATCTTTTCAGATTGGAGAAACTTTTATCTTTCTGCCTTATTGATTCTTCTTATTCGTTCTGCCATTCATTGAAACTTTTCAATGATTCAGAATTACACTTAATCTTGTAAGCATAACCACATTTACTAGACTTTTAGTAAATCATGACGAATAATTTTATTGTTCTTTGTGGTGGACTTGACCTAGCGCAAAACAATGCGTACTAAATCCTTTATTCCTTCACTTGACTCACATACTTATGTGAACAAGGAATTAGTCTTAATTTCCCAAATACGAAGGTTCTTAATCATCATATAATACAAGTCGCATGATTCCAAGTTTCTGTCCAATTGAAGCTTGGGCGATGAGAATCATTCCTTATTTGGTAAATTTCTGACACCACCACAAACAACATAACTAAGAATCTGATCCATTTAACATTGCTTATAATAGAAACACACAAGCATCAATTTTCACAAAATGACATTGCAAGGAGATATAAATAAGACAAAACTCAAAATTTATTTTATTTATAAAAAGGTACGGAAAACTTGTCCTTACAACGCAAATTCGAATGAAAACTATGCTATTACATATTCCTAAGCAATCTATCATAACTCTAAGCAGCAGCTCAAGAATCCGATCATCAAATCATGCGATCGAAATCCATTTCTTCGCGGTCAGGCTCAGCTCACTTCTTCCTTTAAGCTTCCTTTCTTTTCTTCGATCCTATAAAACATCCAAATGCAATCTTATCACATCATGTATTAAGAATCTAAAATAGAAAACTTAATAGAGTTAGATAGTGGATTTTACCTGAAGCATAGTCATACATCTTGACTCTCCCATCTCTTAGATCTCTCAGGTAGTCAGGGCAGCTTCGTAACCAATGCCCCCTCTTTTGGCAGTAGAATCATATGGATTCTTATAGAATGGTACACGGGACTATCTCAGACTCAACCTTTCTTTTGCGTAGAGAAAACTTTTCTAGACTTCCAATGTTGCCATTTCCCATAGAAGGTTGGGATATTGATTTACCAGACAAATTTGCTTGACCAGTGCACCAAATCATCGCTGATTCAGCAGCAATAAACAAATAAGTCAATCAATGAGGGTTACGTCGTGGTCCATTATATAGTACTCTCTTATGAACTCACTATATGATTCGGGAAGTGATTGAAGAACCAAGTCAACAACCAACTTCCTTGAGACAACGACACCCAACATTCCCAATCTATCAATATGTAACTTCATATCCAAGACATGAGCACATAAAAACTTTCCATCTTCGTGTCTCTTAGCCAATAGGGCTTGAGTGACTTTGAACTTTTCAAGTCTTTGAACACGTAGGTCAGGGAGAATTATTGGAGGAGGTGGAGGAAGTGAAGCATGATTTCCATTTCCACAATCCAATCGTGGAACATCATCTTCAAGTGGAAAACTTTTCCCAACGGATTCAGGAAGATCATAGTTGATAGACTTTGACATCTACAAAACGGGAGAAATTCAATTTAGTTGATAAAATCCTCAATATAGCACCCAAATGAAATATTGAGGCTACGATCCAACACAATATTCTACAACTCGGAATAGGGATGCCGTAATCCGGTTGCAGAACATTTGAAGGTAGGTAAATGACGATTTACCAATTTCCACCATGAAAAACGAAAATTAAAAATTAGGTTTTAAATGAATTGAAACTCCTAGATCTTTTGAGATTCATTGAACTTTTCAATGGCATGTTTAAATCTCGATTGTGCCCTTCATGTTTGCGACTGGGATGCCGAGGATCACAAACAAGGTGTGGATAACCATGCAAATTAGCTTGGTACTCTTGAAGATGTATATCACCTAATCAATGTGCCGGTTAACCACACACGCTCCATTGATCTATGATAATCTATGAGCTACTCATTTCCATCCTTCATTGGTCCCATATTAGAGTGTCGGTTAACCACACACGCTCCACTAACGACCAACAAGGTGCAATGTGCAATTTCATGGATTAGCACCAACTCCACATTTTTCCTAAAGTAACTAAGATTTTGGGAATTTATAAAAGTGTTTAGTTACTTCGTATTTCATTATACTTATAATGGAAGGTTGTGTCATATCCTACCCGTTCGGCTAACGACCCTCCACTAGTCAAGAGTGTGGTGGGTAAGAGTGGATACCAAATGACGGTCATTTTACAGGTCGCTTCCTTAAACACCCCTTATAGACCAGCTTCGTGAATGAGGCCTACTAACGGTAAGACTGACCTTTTACTTATACATATATAATATTAAACTTTTAATTCTATATAGTATAAGGGTGTATTTTACACTTTTAAAATACTAAGTGGTTTAATCTATTAATAAATTAGACTTTTAATTTGATTAACTTAAATCATATAATTATGGATTTATTAATTATCTCTTTTAATTAAACTCTTAATTAAATTAATAAAACCATAAGGGTGTAATTTGAACTTTTCAAAATACTAGGGTTCTAAAATTTAATATTTCAAAATTAATACCTTTTTAATTAAATTTTAAATTCCAAAACTTGAGGACAAATTTTGAAACCTTTCAAAATATTAGGGTTTAACTATTTAAATTTCAAAAACTAAAACTTTTAAGTTCAAATTTAAACTATAAAACCTAAAGGTGTAAATTGAAAATTTTCAATCTTACTAGGTCAAATATCTGACTAATAATAATCCTATATTATCCATATTTAACCAAATCCAACACTTTTGATGAGGATAACCATTCCAAACTTAAAAAATCGGATTTTGGCAAGAAAAATGAGTTTTGGCAATTATCCTCAACAAAATCTGGCTAGAAAATCGAAATTCCCGGCACCAGACCCTTGGACTCGTTGAGTCCACTATGGAACTCGTCGAGTAGGACCTACTCGTCGAGTCCATACATGGACTCGGCGAGTCTGCCAGTCAGAAACCCAAAAATTCGATTTTCAAGATGTTTGGTGGTTCACTTTTGCATCTATTCACTAGAAAAACGACCTAGGCTCTGATACCACTGTTGGGTTATGAGCATAACATCAATCCTATGGTGTTCATGCAACCATAATTGCTTTGATCTAGGTTTTATAATTTGAACATACAACATTGAATACCAGAGCAATAAACCCTAATTGACTAGCATACAAATCTGAAAAACACATATGATTAGGGTTAAAAGTTTACCTTGATTGTTGTGTAGCAATAACAATCACAAACCACAAAGTCCTTGACTCTTGAAAGCTTAGTGCCCCAAGTGTTGCACCTCTAATGGAGTCACAAACACCACAAGCAACAAGATGACTTAGGAGAGGGAGGAGGAGGCACAAAATTCGTCCAAGGCACTCTTGGAAAGCATAGGGCCGAATTTTGGGAGCCTTAGGGTTCATTTTATAGGTGAGTTGCTAGGGTTTCAGTCAAAACCCTAATTGGATTGCTTAGCCACCAAGCAGCCCTTTAGATCCTTCCAGAATCAAGGCCTGGACGATTTCTAAGTGGGCTTCCACCTTGAATTCGTCCACCTTATTCCTAGGGTATCTACAGCCCAAAACCAATTATCTTATAATTGCTATTCCAGTCCCCTAAGTTTAATTAATCTCTTTTGACCACAAAATTAATTATAAATTAATTATTGATCAATATTAATTAAACAATATGATTTCTCTTTTAATATATTATTCATATAATATATTAATAAATCGTAATTAATCCTCATTCTCCTTAATTCATCCTATCGGTTGCTATGGTGAAGGCAACCCAAAAGGACCATGCTCATAATCGGGTCAAGTACATACCAAACTAGTTATGGGCTTAGACACCTAATCCAACACTTATACCATTATGTCATGGGCTACCCCACATGGTCTTAACCTGGGAATGCCATGGGCTACCCCACATGGTCTTATATATAATTGCCACGGGCTCCCCCAAAACCATAATGGGCCTCCACAAATAAATACCAACCCCAAAACCTGATGACCTAATAGGGCCCCAAAACACAAAGTCCATTGCTTGGCCCAACCCGAGGCCCAAAACACACCAATCCCATAACTGACGAGTACGCGGGGCGTACTCTTCTGTACGCTAAGCGTACTGGCTGAATGGAGTGTACGATGCGCGTACCTACATGTACGCCCAACGTACTCCTCTTTTAAGCCACTTTTCCAATAAGTTCTTAATACTCTACTCTAGAAGCTACAATTACAGATCCAAGTCCTCTTCAACGTCTTAAACCATAAAGTTGCTGACTTGATGACTTTGCATGCCCCAAACAAACCCAAACTCCAAAAATGGCATTCTTCTTTCATAAACGGGACCCTAACTCATGCATGAACCCATTAAGACCTCCAAGATGGCAACTTTCTGCCTTAGGGACTCATTTAACACTAAAAGTGGCAAATCTAAGCCCAAGAATCGGATTTCAACCATAAAGTTTCATCCTTGGGACCAAAATGAACTAAAACTCACAATAGTAGATCTAAGAGATGAAGGATCAAGTTCAAAGCTTTATACCTTCATCAAGCTGAGAATGAGTCCCAAAAGCCAGATCTATAAGCTCCTCCTTGATTTCCATCTTTGCAACAAGTTCCATCTTCTTGAAATGCACCAAAAACCACCCAAAATGCACCCACAAAGCTCACAACACTCTTGGATGAAGCTACCACTTGAAATTAGGGTTTAAGCTACCACTTGAAATTAGGGATTAAGCTACCACTTGAAAAAGTTTGCTTACTGTTTGGCATTCTTTGTGTATGTTTCTGATACATCATACTTCTCTTTGTTTAATACCCCTTGGATTTCACCTTTGTTTGAGTATAGATCCTTGTTAAAATCCCAAACAAATTTAATAACAGATAAAAACTTCTACATTTAGAAGTTATCCTTAAGAAAACATCACAACCATTTCGAATAAAACCCGAGACCCATAAAAGACCGAATCTTCAGATTACGCTTATACCCTTGGCCTCCAAAGACACAATCGAACACTTTCAAAACCGGGTGTTACAACTCTCCCCCACTTAAATTAGATTTCGTCCTCGAAATCATTCCTTGCCATTCCTCACGCCAAATAACTAGAGCCTCATGGCCACATCCCCGAACATACCATAGCCTTTCCAAGGAAACCGAAACCAACCCTCGTAGGGTTATAGAACCTGAAGGTGAACGAATTCCTTGTAACCTGATCACATCTGCTCCATCTGAAATCTGAATTCTCGAGATGGTCTGTCTCCTTGACAGACTTCCCACATCGAATCATCATCGAACTGATTTCACAAGAAACCATCCTAGATAGAATACTTCCTACTCGTAATACCTTGAGGCTTCCTAAAGAAGAAAATCACCGATCAACTGCGACTACTGAATAACAGCAATTCCACACACAGACCCCAAATCACTGAAGTCACTCCTACTCCTCTTGCTGCCACATGGTTGCTTTCCTGAAGAACAATCGGGGACATCCATGGTCCCAACCTGTCTGCCAACTGTCTGGAACACTGGACACCTACCCGATTTCTGAGCCAAAAACACACGCAACAGTCCCCTGCGACCTCCGAAGGATACCTCGTCTAACCATAACTTCCATATCTCCTTCAATCCATTTGATCCATCCGATCATGATAGGCTGACAACATGTCGCCATTGAATCCGACGCAAAAAGGTGAATACTACCAGAATAGTTGTAGTCTTACATCATACCCGGTCTCCTTCGACCTACCATTTCCTGATTCTGACATGTCGTGGCTCTATTACGGATAGAGCCACCCGAGACACATCACAAATGCTTAAACTACCATCAAACCAACCCGTTCATCACCCTGAAATTCTGCCCTCGATGCCCTTGGCATATAAATGCCCCACATCCCGTCTCACTGAAACAAAATCCTTCACGAATTCCGATTTGGGTTCCTATCGAAATCCGAATTGTTACTCCGCTCCTATCCATAGATCCTTGAATCGGCATTTGCATAATGCACCACGACTTCCCGTCATCCTTTACTCGACTGATTAATAAATACCCTTAGTCGATTCCCTGAGACTACCAGTCTTGCACCCGGTCCAACCACCAGGTTCTTATGAGGTGCAATATCAGGGATACCCAATCGTAGCCCTACTGAGACATGCACTACTCATCCATATGATCCTGTATCTCAAGATCCAACCCTTGGCTCAGCAGTCTCTACCGGTTCCATCCTAAATTCCCATAACCATCCGGGCCCGCCCCCGGATAACTGATCGTTCAATCACCTCTGGTCCTGATCCTAACTAAGTTATGGCTCCCCCACACCCTTGCGAACTAGCCTACCCTAGTCCAAATCACCTTAAAGAATCTGTGAACGCTACGGCACCCCTGCAGTCTTACAACACCTCTCACGCTATCCGGCTGATAGTGAATGCTACGGCTCCCCCGTAGTCTTACAACACTTCCACACTATCCGACTGCTAGTGAATGTTATGGCTCCCTCGTAGTCTTACAACACTTCCCACACTGTCATGATCGCTGACCATATCCCTATCGCTCATCTATCAATCCGATCACATCTCAACGATAAGAGCCCACGCGGTCTATCCTCCTAACAGAACTCAAATACTGACTGGAACTCTACCTGGTTCCCTCACCCAAATCCTGCTATTGACGTCTGAAAGACGCGATCCAAATGTTGGGGAGTTTCCTGGACTCTCATCCCGCAACATCCGATATTCGGTCAGCCCCTAAGGCCGCCTTCCCTTTCCCAATGGGGATGTGAAACGCATCCTAGTTTCACACTTGCTTCTGTCCTGGATATCTGAATGACTCTCCCCCACTTAGATTCAACTAAGTCCGCTCGGCATATGAGAATTGAAGGATTGCCAAACCCTCTCTCATTCCAATGATCAATCTGCTGACGGTCGGTGCTTAACAAAGCTTGAACACCATGAATAACCCTTCCAAAACAACATGATTCCTGAAAACCAACTAACACTTCTTGTGTCCCAACAATGCCAATGACTCTAGCTACTCAAACTGATATCACACTCAGATCTCGGAGTCCAAAGGTCGGATGCTCCAATCAAAACTTTGGCAACAACTCTATCTTCCTTTGACAACCCCGAAAGCCTTTCCAAACATAATAGCTAAGGTTACTGGAACCTAGTCATAATTCCCTCGTACAAACCCTTGAACCAACCCCGACCATACTCAAAATGACACTCGAATACTGGAAAATCCGCGATATATCAGGAGATGACCCCGTACTACTCCACCCAAATTCTGATGGTATATAACTCTTCTTGAAGGTGCGTATAACTCAACCACAACCAGAGATAACAACCAACGTTACGCCTATTTATGTTGATGAAAAATAACTGCTACTAAATACATGTAACGCTGGTGGGGAGGCAAAAGGGTACATACCTCGCACCCTTGCCTACCGGAGTTCCGATCTCCCCTGTATGACCCTGCAAAGTGGGGCCCCTCCCTACTGGGCTCCGGCTCTATCCTCTCGTCCAATGGTGATTCTCAAAATAGTCGGAGCGGATGCGCTCACCGCTCCTCTCTGATCATCAAACGATCGACCTCCTTGTCACCCTTCTGATCGCAACAAATATAACGGGTTTGCCTCCTGTAGACAATCCTGCTGTCGTTACCAATCATGCTACACCAGTAGCAACCCAACCCCCGGAGCGACAAACCCCATCGTACGGTTCCCCGCATGTATTGCACTGACTCCGGCCCTGCTGGCCTCTCAAATGTTGTCCCACATCTTGGGTCTCTTCTCGATACCTTCCACTAAATGCACATGACCTGAACCTCTCTGCTCGAGGTACTCCAAATCGATCTTCCGCTCTCGGGCTCCGGGACCCATATCATTCAGGGTCTCGCACACTGACCCACTCACCAGGTCACTCGTCAACGACTGAACTCCAATAGCTGGAGCAACCTCTGCTCTAAACCCAACTACTAATTACCCCCAAGACATAGTCTCCAATCCCGAAAGTGTAATAGATCGCACAATCAATCCTTGCCGCCTGATACAAGAGATCTAAGGCGAACTCAAAACCCTGGCAGTCCTTCCACTAACTGGCTCACCACCGGAGCTGGGACCAAATCCTAGTCCTACCCATGCGTGCCCATCCTCATTCTACAAAGCAGCTATTCCCACGATCAAGGCATAACCAAGAACTCTCCTTCCCGTAAGCTTCTCAGATTCTCTAAGACTCTCACCGATTCGAGTATGGGTCCTGTGCTTTCAGTAGTACGGGCCCAATACTACCTTCCACACCTACCTATACTTTCCTCAGTAATCCTCTTGAATCCTCTAAGTCACTTACCCCACCGGTGCACCAAATATCCACTAACCAGCAACACAATATCCACCAAAGCAACTCTTAGGCTCCCCTAGGTTCCCAATCTCACCGAACCACCCCACTAACTCGTTGGAGCATATCCTAGGCTTTCCTAGGTTTCCAACCTCACCCTGCCATCCGCTGCTGAAGAACTCCCTATGATTCCAGCCATCCACCTCCTAGATATCGTCATATCCACTTAGTGGTTGACTCCCATCACTTAAGAGTTCCACAAAGCACGAAGCAAGCAGCATTCGTGCAGTAGCACTCCGATCCAACGGACTATCATAGAACATTCAGCCCACCTATCGCAACCTGTACTATCCACATCCATCCATCCTCATTGTCAGCTGCCTTATGCATGCAAATTGTACACAGAATAGGATCTTCAATACCGCCTCATGATTTCTCTATTCCCGATTGACGAGATATGCCTAATTTTCTGTAAATCATGTTTGGATACTTTTGGGGAACATGTGGTTCATTGTAGAGAGCTCCCTAGCTTCAAACACTGACATGATATGGTTAACGATGTTCTCTTTGATGTCTATCAGCGTGTTGGTATATCTGTGAAGAAAGAAGCGTCTGTGAACTTTTTGACGGATGCCATGGATGGAAGATCCACACTCAGACCGACTGACATTTTGGTCTTTAGATGGGTAAGAGGGAAGCATGTTTGTGTGGATCTTACTGGGGTCTCCCCTCTCTATGGTTTGAGGAGCGGGGGTTTCACAACGGGACATGCTGCCTTGAAAGCCGCCACGTGCAAAGTAGCAAAGCACGAGAATGCATGCATTGAAAATAAAATGCATTTATACCTTTCGCATTTGATACATTTGGTTTTATCGCACCATAGGCAGTGAAGCTCCTCAACAGAGTCCAACAGGTCATGCATAGTAATGTTATATCTCCTAAATCCACAAATATTGTTTTCAAAAGAATTAGTTTTGCCATCCAGAAATGACTAGCGGCGCAACTTGTTGTCTTTTTGCTTTCTGTCGATTTGTAATGACATTTTATCCATATTATAAAATTTATGAACCTCTTTTAACAAAAATAGCAAAAATACCCACACTTCAAACATAATCAAATTTTGCACTTAACTTGTAAAGATTAATATTTTTATTTGAAAATCTATTTCGCCAAATTACATGATTTCATGATTTCACAAGTACTTCATGAAGTTACTTTTTATTAGAGAAATAGTTTAGGTAAAATTAAATTCATCTCACCCTGTCATATTCGTAAAATAAACGATAATATTATATGATAAAATCAGAGACTATGGTTTTAGTGATATTTCATTTCCATTTTAGTAATGAGCCCAAAATTATTTTATGTATTATAAGAATTATTCACCAAAACAATCCCAATTTTGCTATGATCAAACTAACTTATTCAATTTGGTTCAAAGTTCAAACCTATAGAGAAGAAGTTAGAGGGCATTATGGTCAAACGGAGCGATGCTTCACTTTTCTGTATACTTTTGGTCAGGTGGTGTTAACTGTAAAAGGTAGTGCCTGAACACAGTCAAACGCTGATCGACTATGGCCACGGGAACCCTAGGAAGAACAACATACACAGTTGGGTTTTGGATGCGTGAAACGGGTCAAGCCATGGATCGTCTCGGTTCCCGTCTACAGGGCAACAACGACTTCAAAGAACAACATATGTATCAAAATCAAATCCCTAATTCCGATTAATTAACTTTTATCACATCAACATCCTTTCAATTTTTTTTGAAGGACAAATACAAATATATATACTAA
This sequence comes from Lactuca virosa, assembly GCF_052849685.1. Lineage (NCBI taxonomy): Eukaryota > Viridiplantae > Streptophyta > Magnoliopsida > Asterales > Asteraceae > Lactuca > Lactuca virosa. Next base: position 288,626,466 of record NC_136429.1, on the reverse strand, counting down.
ACTAATCCTAAATTATTCCACCTATGTCCACAGTGGGACTTGAACCCTCGACCTCAAGGAGGGAGGGCAACACCTTGATTATTGAATTTTAATGTGGGTTTGTATATGGTATATCCATTCAGCAGATCGGTTATTTGTTGAATAATCATCTATCTTAGATTGTCAAAGATATACTTTAGAATGGAATGCCTGACATTATTTGAATTTCAGTTGGGTTCTAATTTGATTCAACTTCTATATATATATATATATATATATATATATATATATATATATATATATATATATATATATATATATATATATATATAAAGGTCTAAATATTTGAAAACTTTGAATTTATAAGAAAATAAAAAAAAATAATGAATTGTTATAATGAAAATGTTTTTTATCTTTTAAATTAAAAAAAATTTAATAAATAAACAAAAAAAACTAATGAGCTTTAATTTTGAGAATTTTGAAATTAAAAGGTAACCTCATTAATAACATTGATATTCATTTATTACTACATTTATTGCAATTATTACATTTAAATATTATGTGGAAAAGAAATTAATTTAAAATAACCACAAAATGACATTTGGCAAATGAATGAGAGTGTGACATGTGGCAAAAAAACATTCATTTATTAGAGTATATATATATATATATATATATATATATATATATATATATATATATATATATATATATATATTAGTATTTTTAGTTTTTTAAATAATTAATAATATACTCCCTCCGTCCCATATTTATAGTCCATGTTTCCTTTTTTGTTTGTCCTAAAATAATAGTCTACTTCTAAAAATAAATACTTTTTTACCAAAATACCCTCAATTTATTAGTTAAACTACCATAGAATTAAATGCAACAAAGAGGTAAAACTGTCTTTTTATTTAGTGGTAATTAATGTTTTCTTAACCTGTGTGTTTTTTGTCTGTGAACAATAATTTTGGGACGGAAGAAGTATAAATGAATTATTGAGGTGTCAATGGAGACCACTTTTAAAAGAGTGTTGTTAATTATTGATGTGAGTGATAATTGTAAAGGTGACGTGGCTTACTTGAAAGATGAGTTGGTATTGCACTGATGTGATGACCTTATGAATGTTTACAATAAAGCCCATGCGGTTGCTAAGGATGCGTTTGTGGCCCCAAGTGCTTCTATCATTGGTCATGTCCAAGTGGGGGCAGGATCGTCAATTTGGTACCGATGCATTTTGAGAGGTAATGAATATATTTTTTTTCTGAAACAAAAGAAATTTGTGTTTAACTTTCTCATTTTGTTTATATAATATACATACAGGTGATATGAACAAGATTTGTATTGGATCTGGCACTAACATACAAGACCATTCTCTTGTATACGTGGCACAATATAATCTTCCTGGAAAAGTGCACCCCACAGTGATTGGTGACAATGTGACAGTTGGTGATCTATATTTCTATTTGTTTTTTAAAACTTTTTGTTTTTGTAAACGAGCTTGAGATTTTTTTTTTTTTTTTGGTGGAAAAACATGTCATGGTTGCTCCTGGTGCCCTTGTAAGACAGGGTACGAGAATCCCCACTCGTGAGGTCATAAATAACTATTATGATGATGATGATGATGATGATGATGATGATGAGGTTATTGATTTGATATTGGAATTAGGTATGGGGAGGTAATCCTGCTAAGTTTCTAAGAAAGCTTACGGATGAAGAGGTCGCGATCGTCTCCAAATCTGCCACAAACTATGCCAGCCTGGCACAAGTCCATGCTGACCGGAATGCAGAGCCGATTGACAAGAATGAGTTGTTGAAAATCCTTCATAAGAAGGTCAATGAACCCATGAATATGCTTCAATAATCATTTGGTTTATACCCTGAAAGAGCTTTTTTCGTGAATAAGATTATTGTCTTGAACTAGTTTATGGATATTGAGGGTAAAGAGTTTTGCAACATTTGCAAAGTTGTTATATTGTTTGTTTTGATCATTTTTACATCAAAGACTTTGAATCATCTCATATATATTTTTTCTTGCCTTGTTTTTGACCTTTTTGGGTAGGATGATAAATTTTTTATTTTTGTCCCATGATATACGTAACCAACAAGCTCTTTGAATATATACATCTACAAGGAAATACAATTCATCAAGAATTCATCAAGAATACAGGGGAAATAAGACCATCTCTATTGGGTAAAGATAATGATAATGCAAATATTATGCATGCGAAGGTTGAAGTATAGCATAAAAATTATTTGCGAAAATAAAAATCCTATAAAGTTCACATGATTGTCTCCATTTACTTCACATTTTTTAAGTATATAGTTTAACTGATCTATAAACTTAAACTCATAACCCAAAAGTTATAAAACCTCGTTTGACACACCAATCAGGCTTATATAAGTTTAAAATGATAGTTCAGATTCTTTAGAAACGGTTTCAACATTAAAATAGAATCTCAAAAGACCAAAAAAAAAAAAAAAAAAAAAAAAAAAAAAACACAAATAAAAAGATTCCAACAAGTAATCATCTCAATTTATCACATATTCTAAAACAAAGAAACACCTCCACTTCTCAAATCAAATATCCATAGGAGCAGCCTCTTGCTCCACCGCAGCTCCTCCCTGGTCAGCAGCAGCACCACCAGCCTCCTCCGCAGCAGCACCACCAGCCTCTTCACCGGAAATCTCAAACTCATTAATCAACCCCTGTACAGTCGCCTGATCCAAAATACTGAAAGCTTCTCCTACACCAACCACCGCCACTGTGCACACACTGCTGGTGAGTTTTTCACCTTGCAAAGTCTCTCTAATGGCAAAAAGTGCATCCTTGATGAGGTCATCACGTGTGGACCCCGTGAACTTTTCAAACTTGCGTTCCAAGTAAGTCTTTGCAGCTTGTGAGCGGGACCCAATGGCAAAAGCTTGGTATTCAAAGTAATTGCCGCTAGGGCAGTTGTAGTAGAGGTGGGCCCCGGATTCATCTAACCCCGCCACCAGTAGACCAACACCGTAAGGGCGTTTCCATGACCTTTGAGTGCACACCTGTTAACAAGCAAGGGCAAAATGGTCATTTTGTATGGGTCTAACTATACATACAAATAACACTTGCCATCTTGATTCAGCAGCATAACTTGCTACTAATTGAATGGACATAGAATGTGTTAACATAACCATGTGTAAGAAACTAGAAAAAGTAACTCATGGTGTTTGGATCTTGAATGAAAGATGATGTGAAATACAAGGTACAAGTGTATAACATATAATGATGGAGAATTCAAGACAATAATGTATATAATGCTACTCAAATTATTAGTTTGGCAATTGGTAATTCATGATGAAAACAAACACTTTTGTTTGGCAATCCAAAAGGGAATAGAGATTAAAGGCATACAGGATTGCTAACAGAACAAAGTATTTATCTTGTTCATCTCAAATGTAAATTTCCATGGAAAGTAGAAGGTTATACTCTATCAGATATCTAACTTAAAACACTTCTCCAAAAATATGAGTATTGTGCAATGTAAATCACACATTGAGCTCAAATTTACTACCCACAGCAAAATGTACCATTAATCTTCCAATGTTTATGACATAATTTTCCATCTACTATCAGCATTTCAAGTTTTACAAATATAGGTTAGAAGGATTGTAAAGTGTAAAGCATCTATAAGTCATTGTAAACTATTTTCCATGATCAAATTCGGGATTAATTGGAAGAAGAAAAGAGAAATTTGGCAATTTCCCCAAGTAAACCCTAAAAGTTGAAAGCATTCAAACACAAAGAAAGAGAGAGGGATGTTTGTTAAGGAGGGGGACCTGAGCTTTGTCGGCGAGCTGAACAACTAAACGGCCAACAGGAAGAGGAGACTCGTAGGTATAACCGTAATTGATACACTCGGATCTCATGTAACGGGACAGAACACGGCCGTCAGCGGTGAGACCAGCGATGGCGACGCCGATATGGTCGTCGACCTTGAAGATCTTCTTCTGATGCGATGAAAGTTCCGAATTAGTTTTATTGACGCAGGCGAGAACAACATGCGTCTTGGATCGGAGACCAATGGCCGCGGATCCTTGCTTTACAGCCTCCATGGCGTACTCGACCTGAAACAACCGCCCTGCCGGCGACCATGTTGTGACGTCGGTGTCGTACTGGTTTCTAAACATCTTTATCGATCAAATATATTTTCAATCGGAAAACTATCTCTCTGTTGGTGAGTGTGTTCGTTTGTGACGATGAACTCTTGCGAGGGTTAAGGAGGGGCTTTTCTTTTTCTTCAAGCCAGTGTTTTGAGGAAAAATGAAAAATTATTTAGTTTTTTTTTTTTTTCTCTTTAAAATAAGAGTAATTTTCATAAATGGTCCCTATAGTTATTTTTCTAGAATATCAAGTTTATTTTTTGTTGAATTTATAAAAAATCCTAATGGTTTTAATTTTTATCGTGGGTCTCTCGCCAATATAAAAAGACCTTTAACTATCTTTTTGGTATTAAAATTCATTGATTAAAAAAAATCTTAGCTATCATCGTACAACGAATGAGAAGGCAAACAGGCAACAAGTTGCGCCGCTAAGCTTTTTTGTATGGTAAAGTCAATTCTTTTGAAGACTACATTCATAGATTTAGGAGATATAACATTACTATGTATGATCCGTTGTACTATATTAGGAAGTTACATCGCATCCGACGCAAGGAAACTAAATGTATCAAATGCAAATGGTATGAACACGTGTTGATTTTCAATGCACGATTTCTCATGTTTTGTGACCTTGCATGTAGCGGATTTTAATGTAGTTTGTCCCGCCGTGAAACTCCAGCCCTCAAGCCTACGAGAAGGGATATGTAACATCCCCCTCTGGCACGTATCACACTATTGTCCGCTTTGGGCTCCCGACGCAAAAACTTCCCAGGGGGTCACCCATCCCTGGATTGCTCTCGCCCGAGCATGCTTAACTGCAGAGTTCTTATGGGATCTGCTGCCCTCACGACTTTAAAACATTTTGGGACAAGGAAGGTATCCACACCCCTTTATAAGGAAATGTTTCATTCTCCTTCCAAGCCGATGTGGGATCAGGTGCAACCCACCTTCACCCCCCCCCCCCCCATTATAGGTTTCGACGTCCCCGTCGAACACATCGACCCGTGCCCCAGCTCTAATACAATTTGTAACATTCCCCTCTGGCACGTATCACAATATTGTCCGCTCTGGGCTCATGGTGCAAAAACTTTCCAGGGGGTTACCCATCCCTGGATTGCTCTCGCCCGAGCACACTTAACTGCAGAATTCTTATGGGATCTGCTGCCCTCACGGCTTTAAAACGTGTTGTGAAAAGGAAGGTATCCACACCCCTTTATAAGGAAATGTTTCGTTCTCCTTCCAAGCCGATGTGGGATCAGGTGCAACCCACCTTAAGGTAGGTTGCACCTGATCCCACGTCGGCTGGGAAGGAGAAAACATTCATTATAAGGGGTTTGCATGAATGCTCAAAATTTGACTTGTATCAAACCATATCATTTATTAATTTATTAATTTCGGGCGAGAGTAATACCGGGATGGGTGACCCCCCTGGGAAGTCCTCGTGTCGAGTGGCCCAAAGCGGACAATATTGTGATACGTGCCAAATGGGGATGTTACAAATGGTATCAGAGTCGAGGCACGGGTCGATGTGTTCGACGGGGACGTCGAACCCTATAATGGGAGGGGGTGAATGTAGGTTGCACCTAATCCCACATCGGGTAGGAAGGAGAAACCATTCATTATAAGGGGTATGGATACCTTCCCTGTCACTACGCGTTTTAAAGCCGTGAGGGCAGCAGATCCCATAAGAACTCTGCAGTTAAGCGTGCTCGGGCGAGAGTAGTACCGGGATGGGTGACCCCCTGGGAAGTCCCCGTGTAGGAGCCTCTTTCTTGGCGGAAACCCCGACACGCTTAAATATGTCGACCAAAACATCCCTAACCATATGGTGCTTGTATTTGAACCCCGAGAGTTCTTTGCAATGAACTGCATGCTCTCCAAAAGAGTCCAAACATGTCTTGCGGCACACCAGACATATCTCGTCAGCTGGGAATATTGGAATCATGAGTTGATATTTGAGGATGTTACGATACTCCACAGGAGACATATGTTGGCCAAGCCCATCTATTGGGATAGCTAGAAGAGAATTTTGAGCATGTGGTGCACGTAAACACTGAAAAACTGCTTCTGCCGAGCTGTCATGTTGAAATGCACTTCCATATCGTGGATATTGCAAGACCACATCTTTTGTTTTATATTATATTTCGTTTAACTAATTTTATATTTAAAAAAAAAGAAAAATAAATTAAACCTCTCCATCCCTACCAATTTCCTACCTCACCCCTGCTAATACAACCCTTTTTATTCCTTCCCTTCCTTGTCATCAGCAAGTGCTTCCCTTTCCTCCTTCTCCGATAATTGAAGAACGAGCACAATAATTATCCCTTTCTCGAAGTTGGTGGAGATCAAGATCAGAGTCGATAGAAAAATGGTGCAGGTCTCCTTTGTCGAAACCCGGATGAGCAGGTCACCGGAGGAAACACACCGTCGATCTTCTCACCTCACCAACCCCCTCTTCTCGATTCTTAAAACGGGGGCTACCAAACACACATGGATGATTTTCTCGTCGAAAATCAGATTCGAGACCCATTCACTTGCTCTTTGGTTCGAGACCCACCTACAATTTGATTGGAGGTGGAGAAGATGGATATGTGGGTATGAGATGGTTACTACCCCATCGAGCATCCGTTAAGCAACTTGAAGCAACACAATCGAAACCCCCAAATCCCTTTGTGTATTTGAAAAATTATCGAAATCCATCTTTATATCCGCATTATCAAGAAACATATAATCGAAACCCTAAAACCCCCAACTCCATGAGAGAAGAATCATTGATGAGAGAAAAACCGGAACTAACTTGCATTTTTAGGAAGCCAGTGGTCGTTTGGAGCCTCAAATACAAAGTCAAAGGTTGTCTTAAAGCCTCTAATTTAATCGAAGGAAACTTGTGCACGATTACGTGTTTTTTGGTTGTGATCTATTGTTGGTAAACTCTCGTATAGTTCTAAGGTTTTGATTGAATGAGCAGTGGTGATGATAGTGGTTTGCAGTGTTGATGGAAATGAGGGGTAAAGGAGGTGATGTCTTGGAGAATAATGATGAGGTGGGTGAAATGTGGACATATGATGGAGAAAAACCTCTTGCATGTGTAGAAATCTTCGAATGAACCAAAGCAAAAATTAAAGAAATTTGGGAGCATATGCGAGTGGCGCAACTTTGTCAACAACAGTAGGTGAATAAAATACAAAAACAATTGGAATTCAAAGTTGGTACACATTGATATTAAAAGTGTACCCTTGGAAGGGTGTTATCCATTTTGGAGAAAGGGGAAAGTTGAGTCCCCGATTTATTAAACCTTTTCAGATTCTGCAAAGGGTCGGTAAGGTTGCTTATCGTCTTGAATTACCAAATGAACTCCAAGGCATTCATAATGTCTTCCATGTATCATATTTAAGAAAGAAATTATTCAATAAGATGTTGTAACGCTCGTAAATTCGGGCTAGACATTTTAAAGATTATAAATTATAAATTTTCGTTTTATAGAATAATTAAATCCTCAAATAGGATAATCTTTTATAAATAAGAATCCTTCATACGCAATACGAGTTATATAAATGATATTTATATATAGCGTACATGTTTTATTAACATATATTATGGGCTTATAATATTTGTTATAAAACATTCTTATTATAAATTTAATGAATTATGTTAAGTAAAAGATTATTTAGGATAAATAATCTTAACGAAAGTTGCAGTGGTCGTGATGACGATTTTGTAGGTATAAATAACGCTCAAATCTGACTTCGTATAAAGAATTTATGATTTTTAGAAGTTTCACGTTAAGCCCTATATGGCAAAGTGTGTCATAAAAGATGAATCTGAGATAGGTTGCTTATTAGCCAAAGTAATCTAAATGAAAGTCGTAGTAATAAAAATTACAAAATATGCATATAAAGAACGTCTAAATTTGACTTTGTATGAGGAAGTTATGATTTTTCAAAGTTTCGGTTCAACATAGTACACCAGTGTGCGACACATAAATCGATACTAAAATCGGATGATTGTTAGCCAAAACAATGTAAATGAGGTTGCAAATCTCGTATATAAGAATTTATCGATAGGGAGACAGTCAAGAACGGAGTTCGGATGAAGGAGTTATGATTTTCGCACGGATTTTAACAACGTAATCTCTATAAAAGTATGAATTCAAAATAAGTTAAGAATTAGTTGTTGAGATCTAAAGGAAAGCTGTAGTACTCGGAAATACCTACGTGTAACATTTCAATGATGATGTATTTTCAATTTTAACTCTAAGTTTGTAGAGTTATTGCATTTTAGCCCTTTTGCATGAGAAAGCTTGCAAAATGGCCCATAGTCACATTTTTGTAATTATTGAGGGGGGCTCACGTACGCTGAGTGTACCTAACTTTTAGGGTTTGGAACCTATTTAACCAACTTTATGGCCTCCAAACCTCATCTCTCATTAGCCTCCAACACTTCCATACGATCTTAGCAAACCCTAGCTACTTGTTTGAGCATTCTTGACCCTTGTGTTTGTTTTTGGTGGTCTTGAAGGAGAAAGAAGGAAGTAGAACCACCTTGGAAGCTTGAAGGAGCTTTGGATATGGGATCTTCACCTATCTAGAAACCTCCAAGAGGTATAAAGCTGTAAACATGGCTTGTAATTTCATAGATCTTGTTAAGTTCTTGATTCATGAGCATTTTAGTCCCAAGTCTGAACCTTTTTTAGTATGGCATGCTCCAGCCCATTTAAACTATCCTTTCAAACGTTTTGAGAAGTTTAGAAGCATAAAAATAGAGTCTTGGCTCTTAATTCTTCCCCATGCATGTGCTTGGTGGTCTTAATGGGTTAAGAGGTTGGTGTTTCTAACATCTAGAACTTTTTAGCCATGCAATACCATAAAGTTGGAAATTTATGGTCAAGAATGATATTTGGAACTTGGATCTGCAATTTCGACGTAAAAGATTTAGTATTAAGCACTTATTGCGTTAAGAAGAAGTTCAACTGCGTACGTTGGGCGTACCAATTGGTATGCTGCGCGTACGCGGTCAATCCCCGTTCCTGGTCAACTATCGAGTACGCCCCACGTTCTGCTGAGTACGCCCAACTTACGCGATTGGGCTGACTCGGTTGGGTTGACTCGACTGGGTAATCCAACCGGGAGGTTGTAGACCCAGTACGTGGTATGCAGGGCAATCCAACCGGGAGGTTGTGGGCCACCGTAATCTAACTGGGAGGTTGTGGACCCAACATGCTAATTTATGTATTTTTATATGTGGTGTGATGGTACTTTGGGGAAACTCACTAAGCTTTGGCTTACAATTTTAGTTTATTGTTTTTTAAAGAGAATTTCAGTTTATTGTTTCAGGTACTTTGGATGATCGCGGGAAAACGAAGGCGTGATCGTGCGCATCTTGCTGTTTTGTGTTATTGGGTCTTGGGAAAACTCTGATTTTGAATAATACTTTTGAAACAATGACTCTTTTTGTAAACAATGATGGTTAATGTCTTCCTCAAGCATCTCAAGGAGATATAAAGTCTTCATCTTGATGAGTAAGTTGTTAGATCTTTGGATTTTGTCCACTTTTCTCTATGTCTTGTTGTCGTGGACGGTTGAACTTCATAAAGCTTGCAACTTTATGAATCACCATGCCATTTGGAGCATTTGACTCTTTAGATCTGAATTAGATTTGAGTTTTTGAGGCCATGCATGGAATCTTGGCCCTTTTGGCCTAATTTGACCTAATAAGAGTTTAAGACATGCATTGGACATGCATGTATGAAAAGTACCGATTTTTATGGTGTGTTTGGTGTTAGAGACTCTTTTAAAGCTTTTGGTCAAGTAACCTTTTGGATTGGATGATTATTGCTTAAGCCATGAAGTGTTTTGGACCTTAAAGTTGAGATCTATGCACTTTGGAGAGTTCTATTGGATAAAGTTGGAAACTTTATCCATTTAGACCCTAATTTGGAGTAGATCTGAGTTGGAGACCCTTTCGGGTCGAAGGAAATGGTTGAATACGTTAAACTGTTGAAAACCCTATTACCACGGCGTGGTAAGGCCACCATGGTGTGGTGGCGGGGCTGGTCGTGATTATTTGGTTGTTTTCGACGCCACAACGTGGTAAAGGGCTACCACGGCGTGGTAAGGCCACCAGGGCATGGTGCCAGGCCATGGTTATGAATTTCCAACATACAATCATTCTCATGAATTAGAGCGAAACCTTTGCCACCTAGATTTCAAGGTGCATATGTTCCCATCCATGTGAATATATCATTTCCAACAAACAATCATAAGACAAGGTTTAGGACAAAAAACAAATTCAAATTTATCTTTCCTTCATGGACTGAACTTCACTATTCTAAATTTCTTGCCCACTAGTAGCACAAGGGCCTACCAGTGCTTCCGTGTTGTTAAGCAACTCACCCATATTGATCAATATACTTTCACTGACCAATGTGATTTTCTTTTGCATAGAACCCATAAGCATTTCCAACTCAACTGGAAGTGCATAGAAATAAGAATGTGTCAACCAAACACAATAGGTTATCAACCTCAAGTCGCGTGCTAGTGATAACTAAAAGGTTTATTGTTGATTGACTCCTGAAACTTTCAATATCTATAAGAATCATACTGAATTCTTGACATATGAGTTTTCTCTCAAGGAACATTCCTTGACGAGCTTAAAACAAATATTCAAAAGTTCGTGTGGGTTCCCGACAAGAAAACATTTCATAGAATTGGTCTCAGTTTATCTTTTGTTTTGACAAAAACATCACAACTCCAATTCTAAATGTGCTAGAGTAAGAAATTATTATTACTCCACATTTCACGAGGTGTTGTCAACCTACGTAGTATGAAATAAGTTTCAAGACACGATTTGTAGTAACTAGAGCATGGCTCTAAAACTTGATTGGAAACGAAGTATGACTCATCTCTTGATTGAACCATTTCAACAATATCTGACTCCTCTTATTAGTCATACAATTGCACTAAGATGTTCTTCGATGATCAATTGTGATATAGTTCCATAATCATTAAGATGATCATAAAACATGATGCTAAAGTATTTCTCCTTTCCTTTTAGATTAGAGAAACTTTTAGCTTTCTGCCTAATCGATTCTTCTATTCATTCTGCTACTCTTTGATTTTTTTCAAAGTATTAGAATTATGCTTAATATTATAAACACAACCATATTTACTGAAACATCAGTAAATCATGACGAATAGAATTATCGTCCTTTGTGGTGGATCTGAATAGTCCATAACAGTATGTACTAGATCCATTAATCCTTCACTTAACTCACATAAACATGTGAACAATGAATTAGTCATAATTATTCAATGACCAATATTCTCATGCATCACACAATTTGAATTGCATGACTCCAAGTTTCTGTCCAGTTTGAAACTTGGGTGATGAGAATTCTTTTCACTTGGTAAATGATGACAATACCACAAGCGATATCATAAGAATCGAATCCACAATTAATATTACTAATATTATAAATGGACTCTTTGGACTCTGAGATCCTTCAGGTACTTTGGGAAGCTTCGTAACCAATATCCCTTTAATTGGTAGTAGAAACAAATGGACTCTTTGTGGTTAACACATGGAATGATCCGAGAACTAGATTTTTCTCTTTACCATACGATCAAACAGTTTGATCTTGTATGACCCATTTCCATTGGGGTGAGAAATCTTTCTGGACCACCATTGTGACCATTGTCAATGTACATGGAAATCTTGGAATTAGACCCAATAAGCATCTCTTGCTTCAGATGTGCTCTTAAGAATTTCTGCTTCAGCAACAATAACAATTTGGGCCAGATCAATTAGGGTCATGTCGATATTCATCATGTAAAAGTTCTAAATGAACTGATCATGTGACTTTGGAAGCAAAAGAATAACCAATTCAATGGCTTGCATCCTTGGCAAAAATGACCCCCATTCTATCCAACTTATCAATGTACGATTTCCCTTTTCAGAATATGCACACATACAAAATTTCCATCTTGATGTTTATAAGCCAATTAGGTTCGAGTAGTTTTGTATCTTTTATCTTGAGGAAAACGTGAAATTGGGAGAGTCACTAGAGGAGGAGGTGGAAGATTTGAAGAGAGATGATATTTACTTCCATCATTTCCTAAGTAAGAGGAAACAATTTCACCTTGACTTGAAATTAGAAGACCATCTCTTGAAGATGAGGAAAACCATATCCATAAGAATGAGAAAGACCATTTTATTTTTATTTTCATAAGACATCTAAAAGTGGTAATGGAGAGAATTCAAGTTAGTTGATTTTAATCCTTAATATTAACCCAAAAAATAAATTAAGGCTAGGATCCATATTCATGATTCGAACTTTGAAGATGGATGTCATAATCAAATTCGAATCTATTTTAGGTATGTAAGGCTTTTACCAATTTTAATTTTATGAAACTCCTAGATATTTCTAGATTCATTGAATCTTATCAATGGCATGTTTTAATCTCAGATTATGCTCTCACTTTGTGATTGAGATCTCGAGGATGACAAACGAGATGTGAATAACCATGCACACGCGCTTGACAACCTTGATGTCATTTATCATCTCACATTGATGTGCCGATTAACCACACACGCTCCATCAACAATGATAATTTTCAAGATGCCCATCATATCTCTTTATAGTCCCTCTTAGTGTGTCGGTTAACCACACACGCTCCACTAACGACATATAAAGCATGATGTGCGTTTTTCATGGATTAACATACTTTTCACATTTTTCCTAAAGTAACTATGAGTGGGATTTTAAAAGGTTTAGTTACTTTATTTCATTATACTTATTAATGAGATTACGTCCTATCAAATCCATTCAACTAATGACCCTCCACCATACAAGAGTGCGATGGGTAAGAATGGATACCTAATGACGGTCATTTTATAGGTCGCTTCCTTAAACTCACATTATAGCATGACTTCGTTAATGAGACGTATTAGCGATTTGACTGACTTGTCTTATACATATAATATATTAAACTTTTTAATTAAATATAGTATAAGGTGTATTTTCAAACATTTTAAAAATACAAGGTTTAATCTTTTAATTATATAAATAAAACTTTTTAATTTAATTAAATTCAAACCAATTTATGGATTTAATATTTATCTTTTAATTAATCATTTAATTAAACTAATAATAAGATCCATAAGGATAATATTAATTAATGTTATAATTAATCATTATCTAGTCTAAGGATATCTCCTAACATTTAGGGTTTTAATTAATTACCTAATATAGGCAAAAATCGGATTATGGCAGATATTGAAACAGATAATTACCAATTAACAACCAAATAAATCAAATTAGGCAAGAAGATCCGAAAAACTGGATCTGGCAGATCTCACGTCATGAGAAATAGATGCTCACGACGTCAAAAACATATTTTCTCAAAAAATGATTTTGATCAGTTCATCTAATGTACGAACAATGTTAGACACAACAAGGCTCTGATACCACTAATGAGTTTTATAGATTACATTAGCTATGTGCTTGCAGAATTTTACTTAACAATTAATGGCACATGCAACCTAAAGGATCTATGTCTTTAACACTTTGAATGTAACATGCTATGAACAACAAAAATTAACTTGAAACCTAATGAGCACCTAGTATAATCAAATATAAGAATTAGAGTTACATACCTTTGATTTGTTGTAGTAAACAAATTACTTCAAACTCCTTATAGAAAATCTTGGAAAGCAAGCACCAAAAGTCTCGTGCCTCTAATGACTCACACCCAAAACCCTAGAATGAAGAGGAGAAAGAGAGAAGAGACTAATAATTTTTGTTCATATGCTTCTTAGAAGGAGTCATACGAAAATTCTAGCCCAAGGGTTCTTTATATAGTTGTTGGATATCCCTAAGAAACCCTAGATAATGATAACCCATAAATAGGTAATTATCTAGTTTCCGAATTATCCATTTGGAGCATTCTAGATTACCCTAATAGGGTATGAAAACCGTCCAAGCATTGAGGTTTCTAGAATCTCTCCCGTGCTCAACTATTGAACAATTACAAAGTAACTCTTGTATAATTAATTAATTCCAATTGATCCCAAATTAATTCTAATCAATTATTAATTAATTCTAACTGATTTCGAACCAATTATTTAACTATTGACCTCATGTTAATTTATTAATAATAAATTAACATATCAATTATCTATTTCAAAATAATATACTAATCATATAATATATTAACAAATTATTTATCTCTCTTTCTCCTAATATCATTTCTAGTTGTTTCTGGTTACGAGGACAAACCAAAAGAAATTTTGCTAATAATTAAAGATTATACTAATTTAGTTATTGGCTTAGATACCTAATCCAACAATTTCATCATATCATGAGATCCTATCATTTAATCTTGTTCATCAGTTACATTCTCTTTGACTATACTAACAACTCATTGCATAACCCTTATTCTCTTCAACCAATTTTTCCTTTCGTTTTCAATTTTTTTTGCATTTTTTTAGAAGAATATTTAATCATGTTCATCGCTTACATTGTCTTTGATTATGTTGATTACAACTCCAGTTCTAATAGTTTCCTATTAACCATACCATGCGATCTTATTTCATATCTTATTGAATACATAACATTACATCATAATCTTCTTCCACCTCCTATGACGATGTGGTCACCAAGCAGACATTCTCAGCTTCATCATATTTTCAATATGTCTACACAACTATAATGGTGTTTAATTATGTTGAACACAATCCAATTGATGGTGAATCATCTATCATTATCTAAGTAGCCTTTTTGTTGGTCTCCTATTGTAAGAACATTTGTTGTTCATTTTTATCTTGGAAAAATATAAAAAACATTATCGTTTTAGATCCTTTTGTTTTTAGAATTTTTGCACAAATACTAATTAAATACTTGCATAGAAGGTGAACATGTAGTGTAGAAGCTTCTTGATTTCCATGTAATATAACTATTCATTATTTATGGGGGAACTAACTCACGACACCCATGAAATATAATCAATCGTTTTGAATGTCGAAATTGTAACTTCATTCATTGATTATAACCGTATAATTAACTTGTATTTAAAACTGACTTTGTTTCTTTATGTAGTTGTAACTTTATAAACAAGTTATTTATAAGATATGATAGTAACCTCTTTAGAAGAAACCATCAAAGTTACTGATGAGCATACACATATTTTGGATACACTTTGTTCTTATCCAATCTCTTCAAGGACGTCGATGGCAAAAGTCTTAATATACAAGTCAATGGCACTTCATACCAAACTTATTGTCTTTAATAGAGTTGGGTGATTTCTTGGCTACATGATCATGAAAGAAATTGATTTGTTTAACGAGTGCGTGCAAGACTAAAAAGACGAGATAGATTTTTTTTAGTTGGATTTTTGCATTGTGTTTTAAAATTCACAAGTATATAAATGAAATAAGTTCTTTCAAACTAAGTTTGTTCCACTATATGGATTATATTATTACAGAACATATGTTTTTTCATTTACATTTGCATGAGTTTATTAAGTATTGATACATTGAAACTAACTCTTCGCTCACGAACCATCAACACTTTCTCCTATGTTTTTTTGTTGCCGCATGACTCTCTTCATTACTTCAACACGGTATAATAGTGTGATATCCTTGCTTATAAAATTTGGGAACGTAGCAACATACGAGAGTAATGTTATCTTCTGTTGTCGAATGACATCTATTATGTCCCATGTTTCTTGCACATTTTTTCTACTTTCATAATCCATCTTCAAAGCATGTTGGATTTCTCTCTCAAGATTAATTTTATTACAATACTTAATTGGATTTGTGCTTTGTAATTTTAGGGGTAAGTGATAGTTTACCCTAGTCATAACTTTATATAAGAAAGAGTACATGCTATCCACATCCACAATTTTTAGATCTGAATGAGACGTTTCGGTAGCCACACACTTCAGGACTGTAAATGCAATTACTAAAAGCATTAACTACTATTTATGTGAAGCATTAACTTAATAAGTGACATTTAGGCTCCTTTAAGAACGATCTACTTTTTAAATTGATATTTCTAACCACCTTTTAATCTAATAGTTCTACTCATTACTATACCATCTTTATCTTTCTATTGTGTTTCTCTTGTTGTCTCCCCTTGTCTTTTCGTCTCTCTCGGCATGTCAACTAACACATATCCTAACAAAGACTACAAATACAATGTGACTTTGTTTTCAGAGTCTTGCAAGGAGATATTAATGCAACACACCAGATTGATGATGGACAACAAAACATTACTTCAATCTGGTCAACACAACAAAATGAAACAACTTGAGTAAATAAAGGATAAGAACGTCTTCTAAGGTCATGAAATTGGCAAAAACATTATATATTGAACAAAACTGTACTAAAAATATGTTTACAGGATATATATATATATATATATATATATATATATATATATACATTTAAAATACATATACATCTATATAAAAAACTTTAAAATATATATAAAAATACATATAAATACGTAATACATAAAAAAAATATCAAAATACATAAAAATATGTAAAATACTTAAAAATACATAAAAATATGAAAAAAAAAATACGTTTATACATTTAAAATACATAAAAATATATAACATCTATATAAAAAACTTAAAAAATACATAAATACATACTACATAAAAAATAAAAAAATAAGATAAAATACTTAAAAATGCATATAAATACGTTAAAAAATACATTTATAAATATAAAATAATAAACAATGTAATCATATACATATAAAAACTTACAAAAAGATATAAATACATAAAAAAATATATAAATACATAATACATAAAAATAACACTTAAAATTACATAAAAAAGTGTGTAAAATACTTATATATATATATATATATATATATATATATATATATATATATATATATATATATATATATACACGTAAAAAAATACCTTTATATATTTAAAATAATAAAAATATACATATAAAAAGTTAAAAAATTCAAAAGTACGTAAAAATAGATATAAATACGTAAAAAATATGTTTATACATTATTAGTTTTGACGAAATCTGCAGAAAAATCTCATTATTTTGGAAAAATTAACGATATGGTCCTATAACCTGCTGAACATGTCAAAAATGACTAAAGTGAATAAATTAACCGGTTTCTTGAGCTTTTCTATCCAAAAAGTGAAAAAAATTTGGACTTTTTTATTCAAAAAATAAAATTTAGAACTTTATTAAAATTTTTCCGAAAATATTGGGATTTTTTCGTAGATTTTCCTTCAATTTTTCTGAAAAAAAAAAACTATTATATACTCTGCACTGATTCTTACTATTTTACCCCTAATAATATAAAAATTAAGTCAAAACCAATTTATGACAAACAATAAAATGAAACATAAAAATAAACAATAATAACGATAATATATCGCATCATATGTCATACACTCATACACCACCAATCGCAGATGCTACTTTTGCTTTACTTTCTTTTTTTGAACATAGATCCGATCACAATTTGCCTTATCTACATATACACATTAAAGAATATTTCGATTTCCAGGTACTTAAACTATTTAAATAAATTCTAATAAAATACTAACACCGAATTAAAATAGACTCGTAATCATTCCTAATCATCATTCCTAATAAATGAAAATAATTTTGCCACATGTCACTATTTCATTAACTTGGACACATGTCATTTTTTGGTATTTTTGAATAAATGTTTTTTCCATTTTTCATTTTGTTATTTTTTTATTTTTTCTTAATTAACATATCATATTACACCTCAATTAATAATTGTCTTAATTGAAAATAACCAATAATTACAGTATTACTACTCATATAGTATTTAATATGTTTCCTTTTAAATTCAAATTTTAAATTTTAAATTTCAAATCTAAAATTTCAAATTTAAATAAATTTTTGTTTAAACTTTCATATTTAATTTTTTGTTTTATCAAACCCGTATAACATACGGGTCTCACACTTAGTTAATATTAATACATTATAAAACAAACCGATGCACGTAAACAAGCATCGTCATGACATGCCCACATCTCTAAATGAAATGCACCTTTCACTACCAACATTTGTAGTTATCTTCTGTTGCAAATTTTCGATTATTTTGGTTACGAAGGTTACAACTTGCAACAAAATCACAGTTTGTGGACCCCTAGCACATTTTATGAAGATTATTGAATTTAGTCTTTTATCTGTGATCTAATTGTATTTATTTTTGTGCTATTTACATATATGCATATAAGTTTTAGAATGTTTTTATAACATAAGTTGTTATTGTAATGTATCGTTTGAAAATCAAAAAGAACATCCACAACAGAGCTTTTCCGTTGGGTTTTTCATGATATATAACTCTAAAGTTGAAATTTTAATTCAATTTATTTATGAGTCATTAATTTAATTTCATTTTTTGGGTATTTAAATAGGGTTATTTAAAAAGTTTTTCAAAAAGACCTTGTAAGTTGTACTTGTATGACTCATTAAATGATTTGAAAAACTCTTAATAAAATCACTAAATTCGGTCATATCGCACACCGCGGTCGTGACGTGTCACCACGGTGTGCGGTGAACACGACACAGACGGTCAGAGTGTTGTTATTGTATGCATGCCACACGAGAGAGCCTTGCTCCACATTTTGTTTGTGGTTTTACCTGATATTTATGGTTTTACCTGATATTTATGGTTTTGCCACTCACCGATTTCAAACTTTTCTTTTCCTTGATCATACTACCCTTTTTGTTCCTTTCCTTTATACGTTGTTTAATGTATTTTTTTTTCTGTTTTTAGTTAAGGAAAATAAATAAAACTCCATTTTGTCTAGAACCTTTTATTCCCACAAGAAAAAGATTGAGATTTGAGATTCAAAGTTTTTGTGACAAGGCAATTGTGTGTTAAGGTGTGGTATGACAATCATTGATCTAAATAAATGATTTTTTATTTATTATTTTTTTAACACCAATAAAAACTTAAAAATGAATCTTATTAAACGTGTTTGGGATTGAGTTTTGAAAATAACTTATTGATTTATTGAATTTTCAAAAAATCAATAAACTTAAAAAAACTGTTTTAAGTAATTAATAAACATTTTTTATAATAGTTTTTTTACCCCCCTCAAAAAATCATTTTTCATGAAAATATAACTATGATATTCTTATTAAAAGTTAACCTTTTCAGCTTATAACTTCATATTTTAATATGAAATGCTAGACATAAAAATATAAAATAGTTTTAAATACATAAACTTTATTTTTTATATTTTATTTATTTATTTATTTTTGTATTTTACATATATAAATTAATCCAAACATTAAAAAAAGACAACTTATGAACTTATGTTTTTAAGTATCATGAAAGCTAACCAAACTTTTTTTTTTCTAAATTCATTTTTGTTATTACATAAACTAATAATTTTTTTTATCAAAACATATTTATTAAATTAAATAACCAGTCACAAACACCTTCTAACGGATTTTGAAAAATCTTAGATTGTTAGACAAAGTAAAAATGTTTGGATATAGTTAAAAGACAAACCAATCATTATATATTTTTGTACTTACATTCAAAGTTGTATTATTTGTGACGTTTTTAGAGAATTGGGATTGTTTTTCTTATGTATTATTATTATTATTATTATTATTATTATTATTATTATTATTATTATTATTGGTTTTTTAGCAGTTTTTAAAAGATTTTAATTTTTAGCTGTTAAGAAAAAGAAAATTCAAATTAGAGTCTTTTCTATATTTTAATGGGAAATTAAGTAATATAACCTATATAACTGAAGTATTATGAAAAAACAACCATTTTTTGTTTAATTTGTAAAATAACCATTTACTTTGGAATGTTGTATTCTGGAGTAGTTATGACCATTTCGGGGTTAGTGGTGGTTGTTAGGTTCCAAGTCCGGAATATGACACCCGTATGTTCTAGATTGGAAAAACATATTACATACTGTACTCCGGACTGTACGATCATTCCAGAGTGGTAAAATTGAGTTATTTGTAGGTTATTTGGTTATGTATTGTGTTTATTAGCTTTCAGATAAGGATTGTCATTCCATAGTGGTAAAAAAACGTGTGTGTATAGGGAATTTTATCGAGTGCCGATTTCTAGTAGACGACAATGATAGTGAATCGAAGATCTATTGTAATGATCGAAGGTTTGAGTATTTTACTATACTATATTTTGGTATTTAAATGTTAAAGTAGGTTGTTATTTTGAAAATGAAAACTTACTTTAGGTTGAATATGAAAGCAGAAGGAACACGACACGGTCGTCCAAGGACGCAACACAAATGGTCAAAGGTCAAAGATTCAACCGGAAAGATGACATCGCGATGCAAGCATGGGTGTATGTCGCGAAGCGAGTATGAATGCGAGCCACGAGATACATATCAACAAGATGTAACACGTGGCAGAAGACCAAACTACATGGCAAGTATCAGAAATCACATCTCGTTCGACGTGGCCAAGATTATGTCGTAACGTGGATTTGCGAGGATCAGCCAATATATATTGTGTTAAGTGGATACTCCAATGGATTCTTTTCAGGAATTGAAAGCAGAATCAGTGAGGGATGGTTACGACTTAGAGATAGAGATCTTGTGGCCAGTTTACGAGGGTACGGTCTTTGAGCGAGATAAGGTATCATCTTGACCCGGTAGTACGTAATTATGTTTATGTGGCATTAAAGGTGTAGGGTTGTTAGAACCCGATGTAATTACAGGAGTTCATGATATGGTGCTATTATGAACTCAATGGTAATATTGGGAGATGAATTATGTTATAGGTTTCTCGATTTGGATGACTAGGGTTGTAAACCCTAGTGTTTATATATATATATATATATATATATATATATATATATATATATATATATATATATGAGATTGAGTTAACAACTTATAGGTTTAGGTCGTTTAGCAGTTGTGACATGGAGTTTAATTAGCCCGGTGACAAATGGTTACTAAGGTTAACTCCTAGTAAATTAGAAAAAGCGCTGAGGAACTTGGTATATTGTCCAAACATGTTTGGGCAAGCGGTTGAGTCAATGGACATCACCAACTAGAAGCTAAAACAAAAATTATTTTTCACTAACTAGCCAGGTGAGTGCATGTGGATGTTTATGATTTCATAGCAAATGAGTTTTCTATGTATAAATGTTTGATTTTAAGTGTTTTATCACTTAAATGATTATATTCTTAAGTTGAGATTAAAAGGGGTATTTCTAACAGTTTAATTTGAAAATTTTAACAAACATTATGTTTATTAGGTACATGGCATTACTACTAGTTTTGTTATAAAAGTTTTAGCATGTCATATGGCTGATATCAACTATTAGGATAGTCGATGTTATTATGTGTACAATTGTGAATGGGCTTATTAGCTATAAGTGAATGGATATTAGAATGCATTATATATGCTAGTGGTGTAATATACTCCAAAGTGAGTGTTGGAGATCATAGATTGAGAAACATGATATTTATCAAGATTGTATTTCTTGTAAGTAATAGTTATAAGTGAATGTATTTGTGTTATAGAACCTAGTGACATGTTATAGTCACAAGTCACCTAGTGATCGGCTACAGTCACTAATTCTTATAGAGAAACCCAACTTATAGATCCTAGTAACAGGACATATGATAGGAGGTAGTGATTCCTCATCAGCTTCGGGATAATTTGTATTCCCGTGGATAGCAAGGATTTGATTATGGACTAACTAGGGTTATTGATTTCTCATATGTCTAAGTTTACGTTTTGTGATATGGAGTTCTAGTGTGTGCAGTCTTATTTGCAAGGTTACATTTTGGGATATAGAGTCACAATGTGTATAGTCTTATCTGCAAGGTTATGTTTTGGGATATAGAGTTTCAATGTGTGTAGTCTTATCTGCAAGGTTATGTTTTCATTTGTCGGTTATGACATATTTGAATGTTAAAGGGATGCCAAAATGTTTTAAATTTTATATTGAAAACATATTTTGATAGTATTTGTTGGAAAATTTAGTATAAATATTTATATTTTTACTAACTTTGGACATATATAAATATATACATATGTTGTATATATAACTAATTCTAAGTGGGTTTGTGTTCTCCTCCACGAGGACTTCGAAACGATATATTATATGTCCAAAATGGAGTATATGTGAATGAGATATCGATACTCAAAGAAGGGTATTTGAGAATAAATTTAGCAAAAAGAGATGAATGTGGGAATGAGTCTCACATTGGTAGAAAGACCAAACTCAACAAGGTTTATAAGCTTGAATGCATGAAAGGCTTACAAGCTTGTGTTTATGGTTTTACTACAATTCCTACCCGTGCGCAGGGGGGGGGGGTGCAAATCTTGGATTTCGTAGACCAAAAACACCGAACTTGGGCATGGACACGAATGCAGCTCCGAAAACTCGGGCTCGTGCTACCCTCATTTTTGCTAAACTTGACAGTTTTGGTCCCTATTTTTGAATTTTGTAACGGATGCATTAATTACGTAATTAATGACATTTATTGACATTAAACGCTCAATCAGTTATTGATTTGTTTCAATTACACGATTCAACTATAAAAGAGACCTTTACTGTCTCATTCAACATACGAATGAAAAATCTTTTCTTCTTCCTCCTTCTCTGTATACCTGCTTCCAGTGACTCTTTCAGGTAAGTGAAATATCCGACAGTACACACTGTTAAGGTTGTTGTACCCTGGGAACAAACGGTGAATCTGTTTAAGGGAATCGAGTCCAACTCGAGCCTCAACTGTCACACCCCCAAACCAGAAGGCGGAAACGTCCGGGGGTGGAGGACTTCATTTGTAGTATCACAACACATGCATTATAGTAATCAAAGTACAAACAACCATTGTATTTAAAAAGGTTAAATATTTACATGTGTTTCAACATTGTATACTGAAACTAAATAGTTGTATAAAAGAAGAAGACAAAACATAATAGCTCCATCTTCTCAAAAGCTCGGGTGTACCTGTCGACTGGTTCCCTGAGAATACAAGTAATTTGAAAAGAGAGTATCAACATAAAGTTGAGTGAGTTCATAAGTATTTATGTTTGGAAAGAAATGTTTTCTGTTTCTTGAATATGTAAACTGTTTCCAGAAAATCCTATATTTTCTGTTGTATATGAAAAGTAGTTTTTGTTGTATAAAACTGTTCTAATTGTAAACCAATGTTTTGTATTTGTAATCCTTTTGTAAACTTGTATCTGAGAGTATATCTGGTTTCACCAACTGTAGTGTAAACTGTAACGTATTACTGTAAACTGTAACTTGTAAACTAGTACTTTGAAAAAGTACATAAGTTTAGTTAGTTATAGACTAACGTATTGTTAATATCTTTTAATGAGTTATTATAACCATACTGACTAGATGGCCTGACCCAACTCTATGAGTGCGCTGAAAACATGTTGATAACAATTTGTCACTCACAGGACTGTATGCCTGACTGTAGCTAGCAGTCCGAGTGCGGGGTTGTCAATCCCAATATAGATCTATACACACATTGTTTCGATCTCCGACTGGAGATTCTGGTTATAATGTCAGGACTTTACTATATTGTTTAAATGAATTAAACAACCTGTACTACTTGACTCATAAAAGCATATAGCGTTACATGTATAATAATTATGAAAACTCAATCATTCTAAATAAATGATTGATAGTATGTTCTTGAATTAGTATTCTTAATATGTATCTGAAAGATGTATATCCTTGATTAGTTTTGAATCAAACATTTGTTCTTGTAAAACAATGTACTCTAGTATACTTGAATTATGAATTAATGTTTCTGTGATTCATAAATTATACCTATTATAATTTATATGTACTTTCGGAATTGATACCGAGTATTCATGAATGCAACCCCTTGCTCAATATGTTACAAAGGGTATTTGAAACTAAATGAACAAACTTTTATACCTGTATAAATATACAAATATATATAAGTAAAAATTTAAATGACACTCGGACAAACAACTGATACTTATAATCTCACATCCAAACAAGGAAAAGGAACCAAAGTGGGTTATTGGTCCTAAATCTTTTAAATCTTATTTATATAAATATATGTATACTAGTATGATTTTTGGGGAAAAATATAAGTTTATAAAACATTTAAAAGAAATTTGATATTTTGAAATTCATTTTGGTGACTTGATGTCATTTTGAAACATCATTGAAAACCATTTAATTTAATGATAACTGAAATCCATTTTGATAAGATATTTGAAATCACTTATTTATAACACAAAAACTTTGTGTTATACTTGTATTACCCCCCTGAAAACAATAAAAACTATGAAAATGTGGGGGTATGAACTCACCTGTTGTAAGTTATTCAAATGTAAGGTTGGTGTAGGATGCTAAGTGTCAAGTGAAGTCTTGAACACAACAGATCCTATTAAGTATATATTGATACATATATGGATATAATTAGTGTATATAACAATTAATTATGATAGGAAACCACTTTAGGGACTAGAAAACACTTGAATTTAAGTGTTACAATCACATGTGATTGCTCTATAGGTGTTTACGGCCACACAAGGTGTTCATGGCCATGGAGTTTACGGCCTAAGATGTTCTTCATAGGAGTTTACGGCCAAGGGAGATGCTCATGGCCGTAAACTCTCATTGTTCTTAGAATTGATTGATTTCAAGGTTGTAAGTTATGAATTTCTATAGAATAACTAGTATTAGGATGTATACTTACGTTTTGAAGCTTGAATGAGGTGTTCACGGCCTAAAGAACTAGTATGTGTTCTTGGTGTTCTTGAAGATCTAAGCAAAAAGTGATGATTTCATGGATGAAATCATAGAGTTTCACTAGATTAAGCAAGGTATCAACTAATTAAAATAGGAGAAGCACTTACTTATTTGAAGATTAAGGTGTAAATATTGATGATAGTTGAGAGAAAACCGAGTTTCTTGGGTTGAATGTGTGAGAAATAGTGAGAAAATGAAGGAAATCTATATATATGTGCGAGGGTTTACGGCCGAGGAGTTTGCGGTCTGAAGTCGGTTTGATGTTTACGGCCGAAGCCTTGTTTACGGCCTGCGAGGAGTTTACGGTCCGAAGTGTATACGGTCGGAGGCAAGAATAAGATGCAAAGTTCTCGATTTTAAGCCTTTTCCTTCTAAATTCAACTATGGTTATTATAAAGATTTTAGCAAATAAAGGTTATTATCATAACCTTAAATAAAAATCCAAATAATAAAAAGAACTTTAGTTGACTTTAGTTTGACTTCGGTTGACTTGTGTTGACTTTACAAATAGGAAAATAACGGGATGTTACATTATCCCCCCGTTAGAGAGAATTTCGTCCCGAAATTAGAGTTTAAGCAAATAAGCAATTACAAATAACTAAGCGAAAAGACGAGGATATTTTAATTTCATTTGATCCTCACGTTCCCAAGTGAATTCAGGTCCCCGCTTGGCATTCCAGCGAACCTTCACTTTAGGAATACGAATTTGCTTTGTTTGTTTGACCTCTCGGTCCATGATTTCTACTGGTTCTTCCACGAAGTTGAGGCTCTCGTCGATCTCAATTTCGTCGAGTGGGATAACAAGAGTCTCGTCGGACAAACACTTTTTCAAGTTTGAGATGTGGAAAACAGGATGTATGTTGCTTAGTTCTTGAGGTAGTCGGAGTTTGTAAGCTACGAGACCAATTCTAGCAAGAATTTCGAATGGTCCTATATACCTTGGATTCAACTTGTCACGCTTTCCAAAACGTATCCTGCCCTTCCAGGGTGAGACCTTCAACATGACGCGGTCACCAACCTGGAACTCCAAAGGTTTTCTTCTTTTGTCGGCGTAGCTTTTCTGTCTATCTCTGGAAGCTTTAATTCGTTCCCGAATTTGTACAATTTTCTCTGTGGTTTCACAAATGATTTCCGGACTAGTGAGAGTACTGTCAGGAACTTGACTTCTAGCTAGCTGCGTATCACCCACTTCAGCCCAACACAGAGGTGATCTGCACTTACGGCCATAGAGAGCTTCGAAAGGAGCAACCTTTATACTAGTGTGATAACTATTGTTGTAAGAGAATTCGACAAGGGGTAAATGAGTATCCCATGCCTTACCAAAGTCTATCACGCAAGCTCGCAACATATCTTCTAAAGTTTGAATCGTCCTCTCACTTTGTCCATCAGTTTGTGGATGGTAGGCTGTACTCATGTCCAACCTAGTTCCCAAAGATTTTTGTAAAGACTGCCAGAAACGAGAAGTAAATCTACTATCTCGGTCAGAAATAATAGATATTGGCACACCATGCAGTCTAACGATTTCTTTGAGGTAAGTTCTTGTTAGCTTCTCCATCTTGTCTGTCTCTTTGATTGGTAAGAAGTGTCCGGATTTGGTTAATCAATCGACGATCACCCAAATAGTATCATAACCACCTGATGTCTTGGGTAACTTGGTTATGAAATCCATTGTAATCCGCTCCCACTTCCATTCAGGTATTTCAGGTTGTTGCAATAAACCTGAAGGTTTTCTGGTATTCTACCTTTACCTTGGCACAAGTAAGACACTTGTCCACAAAGGTAGCAATTTCGGCCTTCATGTTTGGCCACCAGTATAGTTTCTTGAGGTCTAGGTACATCTTGTCTGAACCTGGATGAATGGAGTATCGGGTTTTGTGTGCTTCATTCATAACCACATCTCTGTAACCACCGAACTTTGGTGTCCAGATACGGTTCATGAAACAATAAACTCCATCATCCCTGATTTTAAAGTTTTTATCCATTACTCTCAAGGTTTCACCTGCCACGTTTTCAGGTTGTAAGGCCTCGAGTTAAGCCTCTCTGATCTGTGTGGACAGATGTGAATGGATTGTCATGGTCAACGATTTTACTCGGCGTCCCGAGTATTCTTTTTCTACTAAGGGCATCAGCTACTACGTTAGCTTTACCAGGGTGATAAAGAATCTCACAATCGTAGTCGTTCAGTAGCTCCAACCATCGTCGTTGTCTCATGTTTAGCTCTTTCTGATTGAAGATATGCTGGAGACTTTTATGATTCGTGAATACTATGCATTTCTTGCCATATAAGTAACTGTTGGATTAATGTCTAAGTCCATAACTATATTTGGTATGTACTTGACCCGACCCGGCATGGTCCATTTGGGTTGCACTTCACCGACACAATTTATATGGATAGTCTTTTGAGAATAGTATATTTATGATTTATATTAATATATTATAAGTTCTAATATATTAATATGGAATCATATTATTTAATTAGTATTGATCAAGAATTAATTTAGAATTAATTAAGTGATCAAAAAGAACTAATTAAATATGGACTCTTATATATATGGAATGGGCCAAGTTCATTTAGGTTGGGCTAAGCTTTCATGGATGGTCCATGGAGCTTTTAACCCATGGATCCTATGTAAATGAAAGGTCATGGGTATTAGGGTTTACATGGATGTAACCCTAATCCTCCATAATATATAAAGGGGTCCTTGGCTCACAAAATTGGCACAAGTGTGTGAAAATAAGAGTGGGCCGATTTTAGTGTGCATACATATTCTCTCAAGTTCTTCCAAGGTGTTTTGGTGATTTGTGATTCCATTTGAGGCTTCCACACTATTGGGGCTAAGCTCTTAAAGCTTGAAGACATCAAGCTACATCAAAAGGTATGTCATCTAACTAGAACTTTGTAGTATAGGTGCTTCATAATATGCTAGTTAGGATGAAACCTTGGAATAGTTAATATTTGCATGTATAATAGAGAAAACATAGATCCAAGGTTTATCGGGTTGCATGTACACCATATGAGTGTTAGAATGCTCAAAACCCAATAGTGGTATCAGAGCCATGGGTTGTTTTCTGTTATATTGATGCAAATGTTTTATTTTCAAGTTGAAAAAAAATGAAAAAAAACATGACGTTTGTCAAATTTTAAGATAATTACTTGTTTTGTGAAAAACGAATTATTTGTAAAATTTGAATCATTTGTTATATGAGTTGAATTAGGTCAAATTTAGTAAAAGATAAAATGATATGATTATTTTATTAGTTTTAAAAGTTTGATCTAAATGTTTTAAGGAGTTACATATTTTGTCATAAAATTTTGGAGCTCAAAAGTTTTTTTAAAGTTGTGATCTTAAGGGTTTTTGAAACTTCCATAAGTTATGGATATGAAAGTTTTTTTTAAAAAAAAAAAAATTTGATACAAAGTTTTTATGGAGTTACAAAATTTGGTGTTAATGTTTTAAAGAATTTCATAACTTGTTCTTAAGTTATAGAACATGGAAAGTTTCATCATAAAACACCATTAATTCCATAAGTTATGGAATCCAAAGGTTTTCAAGAATTACAAAACTTGCCCTCAAGTTTTGGAATTTGAGAAAAGTTTTTTATGTAAAAAAGAATTGAATTCTAAAACTCTTGGGTTCATAACTTAAACAATTAATTAAATGGTTTTAATTTTGAGTTTAATAATTGGAATTATGATGTTTTGTTGAATAGTTCAAATTAACTCTTATGGACTTTATTAATAGTTAATTAAAACGTTTAATTAAAAGAGTATTATTAATCCATAAATATATGGTTTGAGTTTAATTAAATTAAAAGTCTAGTTTAATTAATAGATTAAACCACCAAGTATTTTAAATGTCTAAAATACACCCTTATACTATTATAATATTAAAAGTTTAATATATTATATGTATAAGAGAAAGTCGTCTTACCATTAGTAGGCCTCATCCACGAAGCCGGTCTATAAGGGGGGTATAAGGTTACTGCCTATAAAATGGCAGTTTAATGGGTGTGCACTCTCACTCACCGCTTCCTTGACCGGTGGAGGGTCGTTAGCCGAACAGGTAGGACAAGGACTATAATTCTCCCTTCATTATAAGTATAATGATAAATACTAAGTAACTAAACACTTATAAATTCCCAATCTTAGTTACTTAGGAAAATGTGAATAAGGTGCCAATCCATGAAATTACACTTTGCACTTTGTTTAAGCTGTTAGTGGAGCGTGTGTGGTTAACCGGCACACTAACCTGGACTTAACAAGGTAGGCAAAGGGTAACTTAATGTTTATCATAGTATCGTTGGAGCGTGTATGGTTAACCGGCACATCGCTTGAGGGGTAAATATTAAGGGTACCAAGTATATTTGCATGGTTACTTCACACCTTGTTTTGTGATCATCGGCATCCCAGTCACAAAACCTGAAGGGCACACTCGAGATTGAAACATGCCATTGAAAAGTTCAATGAATCTCAAAAGAATCTAGGAGTTTCAAAACCAATTAAAACCTAATAATACATTTCGTTTATCTTGGTGGAAATTGGTGAATCGTCATTCACCTACCTTCAAATATTTTATAGCTTGGATTACGGCATCCCTCTTCCAAGTTATAAAATAGTTTGTTGGGTCCTAACCTTAATATATCATATTGGGTGTTATATTAAGGACTTAAATCAACTTTACGTGAATTTCTCCTATTGTTGATGTCTGGTTTAGACAACAATGATCTTCCCAAACCAAGCTTTCTAATGAATATGACTTCCCGAGTTTGGCTCATGGAAGTCATACTTCTCTTCCTCCACCTCCTCCAATTATTCTCCCTAACCCACAAGTTCAAGGTCACTCAAGCCCTAATGGCAAGCAAGGTCTATGTGTGATCACATCTTAGAGATGAAGTCACATATTGACAAGCCGGGAGAGTTGGGTGTCAAAGTCTTGAGAAAGTTGGATGTTCAATCACTTTCTAAGTCACATAGTGAGTTCCTTTGGGACTACTATGAAACAGACTATGACATGAACCTTAATGATCATATCTATTTGCTTGGTGCTGCTGAATCAGCAATGATTTGGAACGATAGTAAAGCAAATTTGATTAGAAGATCAACTTCCCAAAAAACTTTATGGACAGCGACAATGGTGACACTGGAAATCCAGAAAAAGCATTCTCTTCCCAATGGAAAGGGATTGGCCATAGTCAACCCGGTTGACCAAATGGTAAAGAGAAAGGCTAAGTCTGAGATAGTCCCATTACCAAAGGGTCCATATGTTTATTTTGCCAAAGGAAGGGGCGTTGATTGCAAAGCTGCCAAATTTACCTAAGGATGTTAAAGTCAATAAGTTTGACTCTACATCAGGTAGAGCCCATTATCTAACTCTGTTAAGTTCTATTCTGAGATCCTCATTACATGATGTGACTGGGTCACATGTTGATGTTTTAAGAATAAAAGAATAGAGAGAAATCTTAAAGGAAGTATATGCTGATTCTGATCGCGAAGGTGGATTTCGATCGCATCAGAATTTTGAGCAGTTGCTTAAGAAGTTATGATATATTGCTAAGGAATAGATAACAACAATTTTCCATGTGGATTGTAAGGATAAGTTTTTCCGCAAAGTTTTAAAATAAAAGAAAAAGGTTTTATTTTTATTTATTTTAAGTATCCTTACAATGGCATTTGTGAAAAATTGTTGCTTATATGATTCCATTAAGAGCAATATTGGAAAATGGATTTGATTCTTTCATATGTGGTAGTGTCTAAATTTACCAAATCAGGAAAGTTCCTCATCACCCAAGTTTCAATTGGACCGAAACTTGGAATCATGCAAGTTGAATAGTATGATGAATGAGAACTTTCAAGCATTGGAAAATCAAGACTAATTACTTGTTCACATGGATGTGTGAGTCAAGTGAAGGACTAAAGGGATCGAGTACACATTCTTGTGCACTGGTCATGTCCACCACAAAGCTCGTTAAGACTATTTGATTTACTAAAGTTTAGTAAATATGGTTATACTTACAAGTTTAAGTATAATTCTGAAACATTGGAAAAGTCTCAATGTATGGCAGAACGAATGGGAAGAATCAAATTAGGCAGAAAGATAAAAGTTTCTCAAATCTGAAAAGATGGGAGAGTACTTTTGTATCATGTTTGTGATCATCTTAATGATTTAGAAATCATATCACAATTAGTCCTCTAAAGGTCATCTTAGTGCATTCTTATCACTAAGAAGAGGAGTCATGAATTGTTGAAATGGTTAGATCAGGAAGATGAGTCATACTTCGTTCCAAAACAATTCTTAGAGTCATACTCCAAGATTGTAACTTGAGTGACATATCTTAAAGAAAGGTTTAAAACACTTGTCAAATGTAAGAGTAAAAGTGTCCTACTCTTGTACATTTGAAATTGGTAAGTTGTGATGTTCTGGATAAAACAAAGACCAACTAAGGCCAATTGTGTGAAGTGTTTGTCTTGATAAAGAATCTGCACTATCTCTTGAATATTTGGCAAGATAGTCTTATATGTCAAGAGGATAGTGGGAGTCTTAAAGATCCTAAAAAGAATTTCAAGAACTAATCAAGAATAAAACCTGAGGTTCTTCACTAGCACATGACTTGAGGTTTATAACCTATCGTGTTGACATATTCTGTGCCCATTCCAGTTAAAGTTGGCTTTGCATAGGAGTTCTGAAAGTTCTCAATTGGTTGCATAACAACTTGGAAGCAATGGCTGGCCCTGTACTGCCAGGTGGCAAGAAGTTAAGATTGCATAAGTTCAGTCCATATGAGTTTGGATTTGTCATTATCCTTGTCTTGTGACTATGGTTTTGACGATTCACATGGATAAGAACACATACACCATAAAATCTAAGGGTCATAAGGTTTCTCTCCGATTCATGAAAATGATGGTGAGGAAACACTTCCACCAAGTAGATTTGAAGCAGATGGCAAAAGGTCTAAACAATTGAGACTATGATTACGACATCCCTTTTCATAGTTCTGAAATTGTTTAGACACACATGCATGCTATCTAAGGAAAGGTGTATGATTTTGATAAAGTTTTATCAAAGCATCTCGTATCAGAAATCTGAACTTTGGTAAGAAAGTCAATAAAGTATTGACTTCTAGAAGTCCAGCTGTTTTCTGGATACATGTCAAAGCTAGTGGGAGCATGAGTGTTATGCTAATAATCATCATGTTAGTGGGAGCATGATAATTATGATAAGTATTGCAAGTTAGCAATGTTAATTATAGAAAACAAAAGTTTCAATTCGTGAGGTTGCAAGGGTTGAAAAAGTTGTTGTGCTATAATTAAGGGAGAGGATATTATACTTCATGTCAATTCTAAAAGGCTTAGAGTGAGATTTTAAGCTTAGATTGAGATTTTAATCATCTTTAGTCAAGAATATATATATGAATTTCATGTTGGATTGGTTCAACTTAAGGAAATTCTATATATTGCGTTCTCAAAATTCGATTATGATTACGACATCCCTGTTCATAGTCAAATCTTGAGAACATGGCAAATAAAAAATATTATAGCAAAAGACTGGTCTAGAATCATGTCTTTGTGTGAGACATCATGAATCGTGTCCCATTTGCTTTGGGTACAGGAACGATTGCATGTGCTATAATATTCATCCTTTCTAAATTTTCCAAATGCCCGGGGGCATTAAGAGGAAAATATCTAGAATTGGATATGACTAAAGTGATTAAGCAATTGTCGAGGACAATCTAAGGCTTTACCAAAGATTGGTTGCTCAAGGACAGTTGGAAGTATAGTGTTAAATTTGGAAGGACCATATTGACCTAATCTGAAAAGAGGCAACTCTTGTTCAGAAGGGGTAGTCAAAATGGGAATATGGAGTTGTCTCCATAGGTGGAAGTTATCTGTGTAAGATTAGAAAAACTTAATGCAAGAAGCATGTTCAAAGCTATGTACTTTGAATATGAGACTTAGTTTCCATGGAGTTGATCTCCATTGGAATACCTTATAATGACTGTTGAGAAGTCTTTGTGACTTTGTACATATTCATTACAGGAGGGTCAGTGCATATAAGTTTAAAATCTAAACAGATTTGGATAAATGATAGGAATTTGAAATTCTCACATTTTTCGATAAGGATTTGGGAGTGTGAAATTAGAATCATTGAAATTATGTTCAATTGGTTTATTTCACAAAGTAAGGATCATAGAAAAACATAGAGTGCATACTCGGTGAATGGCAAAGCTATTGTTTTGAAAAACATAGTGTACTTGCTTGGAGCATGGGACAACTAGTGTTTTTAATTCAAGTATAAAGTTGATGAAACCAAAATAATGAATAATGAGTAATTAGTATGGTGATAAATAAAAGTGTCTTATTTATATTCATAGGTTTTGATACCATATTTGATTCATTTATTCTTGTGTTTCACTTTGCATGTTTTGACTTCCAGAATAACTAAGTCGCTCTTCCTGAATGATTAAGTTATTCAAACCATCCACAGTCGGTCATATGTTGGAAGTAGATATGAATCAAGACTGTCATGGGTTGGTTTGTAGAGGTCCAAGTTGGTGGACAAAGTGGTGCTACAACACTCATGAGTGCTCATAAGTTCTGAGTATTGGATTCAACCCACGCTCATTTGAATCACTTCATGGATTTTATCACGAGTGATCATGAGACGATAATATCTTATATTCTTAAAACCTGGAGATATGAGTTGTTACTATGAGTTGGTTATACATTGATTGCACGAAAACGCATTGGTAACTCGATGTTATAAAACGTGCCTTTGTGTATGATTCAACAAGTAGTAGAACAAGCCATATGAGTCGAAGTTTATCCATTCCTTTTACCTTCAGGATAAAAGCGATATCTGTGGGCCCCTCGATGATTTAGCGATGACACATGTGAGTGCTTGGCCAAGCTAGGACTGATTTGATTTGTTCAATCAGTCAGTCATCATAAATCGAAAATCGGGAAACAACAAATGCATAGAGAGAATGATTATAATCCATGTCTCAGTCCATATGATATCTAGAATGGAGGAATATATGATCCCTTATCTAATGGACAACTCATTGACAGAGGTCAGAGTTCATTGACAAGATCAGAGTTCGACAACGTCTTTAAGAGCTACGATTGCCAGTTGGTTTTTGAAGTCATACTCAATAATAGTTTTAAACAACCAAGTGGGAGACTGTTGGATTAATGTCTAAGTCCATAACTATATTTGGTATGTACTTGACCCGACCCGGCATGGTCCATTTGGGTTGCACTTCACCGATACAATTTATATGGATAGTCTTTTAAGAATAGTATATTTATGATTTATATTAATATATTATAAGTTCTAATATATTAATATATAATCATATTATTTAATTAGTATTGATTAAGAATTAATTTATAATTAATTAAGTGATCAAAAGGAACTAATTAAATATGGACTCTTATATATATATATATATATATATATGTAGTGGGCCAAGTTCATTTAGGTTGGGCTAAGTCTTCATGGATAGTCCATGGAGCTTTAACCCATAGATCCTAGGAAATGAAAGGTCATGGGTATTAGGGTTTAACCCTAATCCTCCACACTATATAAAGGGTCTTATGGTTCATGAAATTATGCTAGTGGCTAGTGTGGATACACTAAAGAGGGCAATAACCGATTTCATAGTGTGAGCCAAGTATCCATATTCTCTAAAGGCTTTCCAAGGTGTTTTGGTGATTTTTGATTCCACTTGAGGCTTCCACACTATTGGGGCTAAGCTCTTAAAGCTTGAAGACATCAAGCTACATCAAAAGGTATGTCATCTAACTAGAACTTTGTAGTATAGGTGCTTCATAATATGCTAGTTAGGATGAAACCTTGGAATATTTAATATTTGCATGTATAATAGAGAAAACATAGATCCAAGGTTTATAGGGTTGCATGTACACCATAGGAGTGTTAGAATGCTGAAAACTTAACATATATCGTTGGCGGATTCGGACTTTCCGTTAGCCATTTCGACTGTAAATGTTTCGTTTAATGGTTGGGAGTTTTGATTTAGTAAGTGTTTGAAATTATGGCTCACAAAGCTCTTCTCAGCACCACAATCAAATAGAATGCATGCATAAGTGTTGTTGAGAAGGAACGTACCCGTAACTACAGCAAGGTTTGCTACCGCTTCTTCGTGGCCTAGGGCTAATATTCTCCCGACTCCACCAGCATTTCCAGCTTTATGACAATCTTTCTTGAAATGCCCCACTTCACCACAATTGTAGCACGCTTGACCTACTCCAGCAGCAAGTACTTGGTTAAGTGGTTGGGTGGTGCTCTACAGAATCGGGCAGTATGCCCTTTCCTGTTGCAGTTACGACACTGCATTTCCCTGTAATTTCCATTATGGTGAAAATTACACTTGTTGCACTTGGGGAGATTACCAGCATAAGGCTTAGCTGGTACTGGGTTAACAGGAACAGCATCAGGTACAGTAGCAGCATTAACTGTAATTAGTTGTTGTTTCTTTGAGGAATCCTATGAAAACTTGCCCTTCTTCTTGTTCCGACCCTTCTTCTTGCTGTTGTTGTTGTTTCGCTTTTGTTGTTCTGGCACAGCAACCACTGAGTTTTGACGGACTCCGTGGTCGATAAGATATTGTGCCAGCTCTTTGGCACTGTAAAAAGTAATAGGCCTCGATGCTAAAACACTTGACTGAATTTGGGGTGACAGTCCCCAAATATATCTCTCAATCTTCTTGCTCTCCAGAGCAACCATATCCGGGCAAAGAATTGCCAGATCGCATAATCTACTAGTATAGGTTGATATGTCAGAACCAACCATCGAAAGACCCCTGAGCTCCTGCTCAAGTTTTTGGACTTCGCCTCGCGGGCAATATTCCCGCATAAGCATGGCTTTGAAGTTCTCCCAGCTTATCGAATTAGCCACTACCAGAGTGAGTGACTTAACATGGCCATTCCACCATGTTAAAGCCCTTTCCGAAAAAGTACAAGCAGCGAACTTGACCTTGCTGCTCTCTGGACAGGAGCAGATTTCGAAAATTGCTTCTGTCTTTTCTATCCATTGCCTTAATGCCATAACTCCTCCAGTTCCATTAAAGGTCCTGGGTTTGGCATTGGAAAAATCTTTATAAGTGCACTCTCGCGAGTGCCCATGACCTTCGCCATGGTTAGAAGGATTCGCACCAGCTCCTGACCCACTAGATCCAGGAGTATTAATTTGAGACATGGCAGCAGCTACAGCCACCATTACCGCCGCTTGGAACATAGCGGGGTCGAACTGAGGAGGTGGTGGCACATGCGCTTCATTAACAATGTTACGCCTTGGATTTTTACGAGGAGACATCTTTTTCTATAAAAGTCGAAAGATACAATATGGTAAGATATCAAGAGTGAATATGAATTTTGATATCTCTAAACTAAAACACATAGCTCAACACGAATTATGTAATGAATTGGAAATAGAAGTCTACGACAAGTACAACTTGTAACGGAATGATATGAAATTGAATGGTTATTTTTCAAAGACTATGAAAATGCATATCGATTGAATTGGAATATTGATTACATAAAGTTTGGAAAACTTGACCCTAAACAGGTCTACAATATACCAAATTCTAGGAATACATCGACATCATACAGACCTTCCGAAATAAATAAAATTTATGTGGTCTTACTGAACAACATGAAAAATAACGCTATAACTTATCCGTAGAATTAACTATAACCAAAAGAGTAAATAAGAAACAAGTAGAGCATCTTCTACTGTCGACGAGTATCTCTCGAATGAAACCTCAACTCAGGCAGTTGACGCTCCATAGTAAGCATGTGTCTTTCATATACTGTAAGACGTGCTTGTAGCTCTATAACTTCAGCTTGAGTTTCAGCTAACCCTTGCAGTAGAGACTCATTGTCTCTTTCAGCTCTCTCACGAGCATCTTCTAACCAACAAATGCAAACAATATTGACTCCTGCATTGGCGTCAACTTCCGCGATTCGGTTGAGTGCTGTCCTACCCTGAATATCATTACGAGCAACTCTACGGACCAGAATAGGCAGGATTCTATCCACTAAGCCTCCCTCACTTAGGTTATAGAAGCTTCGGTCTCCATTGTATGACATTGGTTGACCCTGTTCTTGGCTCTATGTCTCTAAACTTTCCACCCACAGAGGCGTCGGGCCTTGAAAAGCCGGACGAGGGTTAGGATTTGGGTTTTGAGCCACCAGAGGTAGGTCATTGACTTCTGGCTTGGAATCAGAATCCTCCGGAAAGTTTTCTGCGAAGTCATCATCCAAAGGGATCGGATGATTCTCTTCTGGCTCATCATCAATCCATCCTCCGTTATTTTGGTTGGGGAAGTGTGGGTCTCCGGGTAAGTGAAATCCAGCCATTGTTATCTATACGAGAATAAGGATAAGAGATATAGAATATAGTTAGTAACGAATGATTAGGGATACAAGTTTCTACAAAAGAGACCTATAGTTAACATGTAAGGTATTCTGTATGACTTGTTCTAGATATTACTATAACTATAAAGTGTATACTAATTATATATAACTTGGGTATATTCGACCTTTGATTAAATGACCCGGCTCTAAATCCACAACCAAATAAGGAACAAGAAATGAAGCTAAATCACATATTCTAAGTCTATATAACTCTAATTATATATAATTGTAATATACCCTTAATATTTATAGTTCTACTCTTAATTGTTCTATTGTTTTCACATGTTTATTTTTAGTATATAGTGCCTAAAATACCCCTACAATATTTTAATCTTTATGTTCTGTTCTAGAGTTCTTCTGAATATGTATAGTTGGTAAGTTTTAGACATATAGCAACACCACTATCACTCCCAAACACATGTTGATCATATCTCAAATCAATATAGTTGATCAGGCTATATTAATCCCAGATATGATTACATAACTGACTTGGTTTGACTGTAATGTCCAATATCCAAATACTTTCAAGTTTTTATGATTGTGATACTGTACTTGTAAGTATGAGTGTTAGTATACTTCTTATAAAAATACTTAAAATTTTAAAAGTATACTTGTAGTCAGAGCTCTTAGCCCCAAATGTATTTATAGTTTGTATATCTTTTATGGACTGATATACTGAGTTCACTATAAACATTGCTCTGATACCAATCTGTCACACCCCCAAACTAGACGGCGGAAACGTCCGGGGGTGGAGGACTTCATTTGTAGTATCACAACACATGCATTATAGTAATCAAAGTACAAACAACCATTGTATTTAAAAAGGTTAAATATTTACATGTGTTTCAACATTGTATACTGAAACTAAATAGTTGTATAAAAGAAGAAGACAAAACATAATAGCTCCATCTTCTCAAAAGCTCGGGGTGTACCTATCTACTGGTTACCTGAGAATACAAGTAATTTGAAAAGAGAGTATCAACATAAAGTTGAGTGAGTTCATAAGTATTTATGTTTGGAAAGAAATGTTTTCTGTTTCTTGAATATGTAAACTGTTTCCAGAAAATCCTATATTTTCTGTTGTATATGAAAAGTAGTTTTTGTTGTATAAAACTGTTCTAATTGTAAAACAATGTTTTGTATTTGTAATCCTTTTGTAAACTTGTATCTGAGAGTATATCTGGTTTCACCAACTGTAGTGTAAACTGTAACGTATTACTGTAAACTGTAACTTGTAAACTAGTACTTTGAAAAAGTACATAAGTTTAGTTAATTATAGACTAACGTATTGTTAATATCTTTTAATGAGTTATTATAACCATACTGACTAGATGGCCTGGCCCAACGCTATGAGTGCGCTGAAAACATGTTGATAACAATTTGTCACTCACAGGCGTGTATGCCTGACTGTAGCTAGCAGTCCGAGTGCGGGGTTGTCAATCCCAATATAGATCTATACACACATTGTTTCGATCTCCGACTGGAGATTCTGGTTATCATGTCAGGACTTTACTATATTGTTTAAATGAATTAAACAACCTGTACTACTTGACTCATAAAAGCATATAGCGTTACATGTATAATAATTATGAAAACTCAATCATTCTGAAACAAATGATTGATAGTATGTTCTTGAATTAGTATTCTTAACATGTATCTGAAAGATGTATATCCTTGATTAGTTTTGAATCAAACATTTGTTCTTGTAAAACAATGTACTCTAGTATACTTGAATTATGAATTAATGTTTCTGTGATTCATAAATTATACCTATTATAATTTATATGTACTTTCGGAATTGATACCGAGTATTCATGAATGCAACCCCTTGCTCAACATGTTACGAAGGGTATTTGAAACTAAATGAACAAACTTTTATACTTGTATAAATATACAAATATATATAAGTAAAAATTTAAATGACACTTGGACAAACAACTGATACTTATAATCCCACATCCAAAAAAGGAAAAGGAACCA
Organism: Lactuca virosa; assembly: GCF_052849685.1. Classification (NCBI taxonomy): domain Eukaryota; kingdom Viridiplantae; phylum Streptophyta; class Magnoliopsida; order Asterales; family Asteraceae; genus Lactuca; species Lactuca virosa. The sequence continues at coordinate 288,587,144 of NC_136429.1, read as the reverse complement.
AAGTGTGTTATTGGTCCTAAATCTTTTAAATCTTATTTATATAAATATATGTATACTAGTATGATTTTTGGGGAAAAATATAAGTTTGTAAAACATTTAAAAGAAATTTGATATTTTGAAATTCATTTTGGTGACTTGATGTCATTTTGAAACATCATTGAAAACCATTTAATTTAATGATAACTGAAATCCATTTTGATAAGATATTTGAAATCACTTATTTATAACACAAAAACTTTGTGTTAGACTTGTATTCCCCCCCTTAAAACAGTAAAAACTATGAAAATGTGGGGGTATGAACTCACATGTTGTAAGTTATTCAAATGTAAGGTTGGTGTAGGATGCTAAGTGTCAAGTGAAGTCTTGAACATAACGGATCCTATTAAGTATATATTGATACATATATGGATATACTTAGTGTATATAACAATTAATTATGATAGGAAACCACTTTAGGGACTAGAAAACACTTGAATTTAAGTGTTACAATCACATGTGATTGCTCTATAGGTGTTTACGGCCACACAAGGTGTTCATGGCCATGGAGTTTACGGCCTAATATGTTCTTCATAGGAGTTTACGGCCAAGGGAGATGCTCATGGCCGTAAACTCTCATTGTTCTTGGAATTGATTGATTTCAAGGTTGTAAGTTATGAATTTATATAGAATAACTAGTATTAGGATGTATACTTACGTTTTGAAGCTTGAATGAGGTGTTCACGACCTAAAGAACTAGTATGTGTTCTTGGTGTTCTTGAAGATCTAAGCAAAAAGAGATGATTTCATGGATGAAATCATAGAGTTTCACTAGATTAAGCAAGGTATCAACTAATTAAAATAGGAGAAGCACTTACTTATTTGAAGATTAAGGTGTAAATATTGATGATAGTTGAGAGAAAACCGAGTTTCTTGGGTTGAATGTGTGAGAAATAGTGAGAAAATGAAGGAAATCTATATATATGTGCGAGGGTTTACGGCCGAGGAGTTTGCGGTCCGAAGTCGGTTTGATGTTTACGACCGAAGCCTTGTTTACGGCCTGCGAGGAGTTTACGGTCCGAAGTGTATACGATCCGAGGCAAGAATAAGATGTAAAGTTCTCGATTTTAAGCCTTTTCCTTCTAAATTCAACTATGGATATTATAAAGATTTTAGCAAATAAAGGTTATTATCATAACCTTAAATAAAAATCCAAATAATAAAAAGAACTTTAGTTGACTTTAGTTTGACTTCAGTTGACTTGTGTTGACTTTACAAATAGGAAAATAACGGGATGTTACATCAGCCACCACGTTCTGCTACTAATCTTTTCTATACAGGAAACTTTCAAGAGGAAAACGAAGTCCTTATACTAACAGTCTTAAAAAAATTTATTCTTTGTTCTAAACCGTTCGTTTTTCTGATTCTTTTATTCTAAATCGATTTTTTATCGATTTTTTCCTGTAATCTATTTAACTGTGATTACGACTCTTTCAGAATGACTAGAACTCCCGTTGCTACTGGAACTCCTGCTGCTGGTGCTACCCGTGCTGTGAACCCAAATGCACCGGTTCCAAACATCATGGCTAATCATGCTAAGAGACCTGAAAAATTTTCTGGTCTGAACTTCAAGAGGTGGCAGCAGAAAATGCTATTCTACTTGACCACTTTGAACCGGGCCGGTTCCCAACATAAAATGCTCCTATAATTGTTGAGGGGCAGGCTGATGCTCAATCTGTGAATGAAGTGGATGCATGGAAGCATTCAGAATTTCTGTGCCGCAACTATGTGTTGAATGGCCTAACTGATGCACTTTACAATGTCTATTGTAAAGTTGGAACTGCTAAGGAACTATGAGAGTCTTTGGAAAGGAAGTATAAGACAGAAGATGCTGGAACCAAGAAGCATGTTGTTGCTAAGTGCTTGGAATACAAAATGGTTGACTCAAAATCTGTCATGAGTCAAGTCCAAGATCTTCAGGTCATCATACATGATAACAATGCAGAAGGGATGGATCTTAATGAGTCATTCCAAGTTGCATCAATGGTTGAAAAGCTTCCTCCCGGTTGGATAGACTTCAAAAACTACCTTAAGCATAAGCGAAAAGAAATATATGTGGAGGAACTGGTGGTGCGTCTTCGCATTGAAGAAGACAATCGAATGACCTTGAAGAAAGGCAGTGAAGTTGAATCTTCTAAGGTTCATATGGTGGAAGCTGGTCAAACTTCCAAGAGCAAAAGAAAGGGACCTCACAAAGGGAAAGCAAAGGGCAAAAACCTAGGCCCCAAGACAGGAACTTTCAAGAAGAAGTTCAAGTGCTACAACTGTGGCCAACCGGGTCACAAGGCTTCGGAGTGCCCGCAACTTAAGCGGGAAAACTGTCAAGAAAACTTGGTGAATGATAACATGAGTTGGTGGCCATGATAACTGATCTCACGGCTATGGTTTCTGAAGTGAATCTCATGAATACAAATTTAAAGGAGTGGTGGATTGACAAGGGTGCTACTCGTCATGTATGTCATGATAAGAGTGTTTTCAACACCTACAAGGAAGTTGAAGATGGTGAAAAGCTCTACATGGGAAATGCAGCTACCACGGATATCAAAGGTATTGGTGATGTCATTCTAAAAATGACTTCGGGGAAAGAAGTGAAGCTTAGGGATGTTTTGTATGTTCCTGAACTTCGTAAGAATCTAGTGTCGGGTGGTTTGTTGAACCAATTTGGTTTTAAGCTAGTGATTGAGTCTGACAAGTTTGTTTTGTCCAAAAATGGTATGTTTGTGGGAAAAGGATATGCCTTGAATGACATGTTCAAGTTAAATGTAATGGTGACAAACAAAATGAATAATGAAAGTTCTAGTTTTGCTTATTTGTTTCAGTGTTCAAATGTTTGGCATGGTCGCTTAGGACATGTAAATTACAACTCTATTAAGCGATTAATTAAACTAGACTACATACCAAAACTTAATATTGACTCAAATCACAAATGCCCCACATGTGTTGAAGCCAAACAAACTAGATTATCTTTCCAAACAATCAAAAGAAACACTGAACCTCTTGATTTATTTCACCCTGATGTGTGTGATTTAAAGTCAATTCCTACTCAAGGTGGGAACAAATACTTCATTACATTCATCGATGATAGCACGAAATATTGTTACATATATTTACATAAGAGTAAAGATGAAGCAATAGACACGTTTGTCTTGTACAAAAATGAAGTTGAGAATCAACTCAACAAGAGAATTAAAGTGGTTAGAAGTGATAGGGGTGGAGAATATGTTTCTGCCTATGCTGAATTTTGTGCGAAAAATTGAATTCGTCATGAATTCACATCACCCTATTCACCTCAATCCAATGGAATTGCTGAAAGAAAGAATCGTACCTTGAAAGAAATGGTTAACGCCATGATAGTTAGTTCATGTGTAAACCAGTCAATGTGGGGGGAAGCTATTTTGTCGGCTAACTATCTTCTAAATAAGATACCTCACAAAGAAAAGAATGAAACACCATATGAACTTTGGATGGGAAGAAATCCATCATACAATTACTTACGAGTGTGGGGGTGGCTACCTAAAGCTGTTGTACCACCGCCTAAGGTACAAAAGTTAGGTCCTAAAACAGTGGATTGTGTATTCATTGGGTATGCACAAAGTAGTAGTGCTTATCGTTTCCTTGTGCATGATTCTAAGAATCCTGAAATACACAAGAATACCATAATAGAATCAAGGAATGCTTCATTCTTTGAAGATGTATTTCCTTGTTTGAACAAGGAGGTTGAAATCCCATCTTTACCAAACAACGAAGTTGTTCGAGAGGAAGATCAAGCTCAATCCGAGGAAGAAGAGATAGAACTCAGAAGAAGTAAGAGGGCTAGAGTTGAAAAATCATTTGGTGATGACTTTTACACTTATGTGATGGAAAGTGAACCTAAAACCTACCAAGAGGCGGTTACTTCTTCCGAGGGACCTCAATGGAAAGAAGCCATCAAAAATGAGGTAGAATCTATCTTATAAAATCATACATGGGAACTAGTGGATCTACCTCCAGGTAGCAAGCCACTGGGTTACCGTTGGATTTTTAAGAGAAAGATGAAACCTGATGACAATATTGATAAATACAAGGCAAGACTAGTAATCAAAGGTTATAGACAAAAGGAAGGTCTAGATTATTTTGATACGTATTCGCCGGCAACGCGGATAACATCTATTAGATTAGTTCTTGCCATTGCAGCTATTAGAAACCTGCAAGTTCATCAAATGGATGTGAAAACTGATTTCGTAAATGGGGAGGTGGAAAAAGAAATTTATATGGAGCAACCTGAGGGCTTCATTGCCTCGGGACAGGAGAACAAGGTTTGTAAACTTGTTAAGTCTATATATGGATTAAAAAAACCTCCAAAACAATGGCATCAAAAGTTTGATCAAGTCATGATGGAAAGTGGATTTAGAATCAATGAGTGTGATAAGTGTATCTATGTGAAAAACACCACTCATGGTTATGTAATCTTGTGTTTATATGTTGATGATATGCTTATCATTGGTAGTGATGACAAGATAATAAGATACACAAAGGATATGTTGAAATCTAGGTTCGACATGAAAGATATGGGTTTAGCGGATGTGATTCTTTGAGTCAAAATTACAAGAACCCAAAGTGGTCTGATTTTAAGTCAAACACACTATGTGGATAAAATTGTTGAAAAATTTGCTAAGGGAGATACTAGCATAGCTAGAACTCCAATTGACACTAGTCAACATCTACATAAAAATAGAGGTGATAGTGTTAATCAAGTGGAATATTCAAGAATTATTAGCAGTCTGATGTATCTAATGAGTTGTACCAGACCTGACTTAGCATATGCTATGAGCAGACTAAGTAGATACACTAGTAAACCCAATTCTGAAAACTGGAAGAGTGTTACTAGCTTACTAAGGTATGTGAGATACACGTGAGAATATGGACTGCATTGTGGCAGACATCCAACAGTTATCAAAGGATAGACAGATGCAAATTGGATATCTGACATAAAAGATTTCAGATCTACAAGTGGATATGGGTTTACACTTGGAGGTGCTGCTGTAGCATGGAAATCATCCAAGCAAACAGTTATATATAGATCCACGAAGGAATATGAATTTATCGCCTTAGATATTTGTGCTGAAGACGCAAAGTGGCTATGTCAATTTGTAGAGGACATTCCTGAATGGCCTAAGCCGGTAACGGCCATATGTATACATTGTGATAACCAATCGGCAATTGGTAGAGCTCAAAGTACAATGTATAATGGGAAATCAAGGCACATTAGACGTAGACATAAAACGATACGAAAACTAATCTCTACGGGGGTTATCACGGTTGACTGGGTAAAGTCAAAGGATAACATTGCGGATCCGCTTACAAAAGGCTTGAGTAGAGATGTAGTTTATAATTCGTCAAGAGGAATGAGACTAAAGCCCATGAATGAATAAATTCTTACAAAGGAAACCTTACCCAGAAGACTGGAGATCCCAAGATCTGGGTTCAAAAGGATAACCTAATTGTATGAGTGAGGCAGGTCACTGTGGGGGGAGGGGGGAGTTAACAGCACTTCCTAGTCCATTCCTATATGTAGTGACAAAATTATGCTAAACATATGGTTTTTAATGATTCTTGGAATCACCTATGTGAGAGAGAAGTGGGGTCGCTTCAAAGGGAATTATAGGGGAACAATTCCCAAAGCTCTTGCAGAACCATGTTAGTGTTCATGACCAAAACGAACACGTCTATGTGGATATGGCCTTATCATGGAGAGTACTGTGAGATTTACATTGTCGTCTACATAAATGCCAGCTTAGTTCAAAGACATTGAGATCTACTAACTGGTAGAAGATTAAGTGTAACATCTTAAGGGAGGGTTCAAAGGGTAATACCTACCTATCCTATGCAGGATTCAACTACTGAAAATTTCGTTTGGAAATTGGATGTGCAGAGATCGATCTCCATTCATGTGGGGTATTGTTGGAAAATTTAGTATAAATATTTATATTTACTAACTTTGGACATATATAAATATATACATATGTTGTATATATAATTAGTTATAGGTGGGTTTGTGTTCTCCTCCACAAGGACTTCGAAACGATATATTATATGTCCAAAATGGAGTATATGTGAATGAGATATCTATACTCAAAGAAGGGTATTTGAGAATAAATTTAGTAAAAATAGATGGATGTGGGAATGAGTCCCACATTGGTAGAAAGACCAAACTCAACAAGGTTTATAAGCTTGAATGCATGAAAGGCTTATAAGCTTGTGTCTATGATTTTACTACAATTCCTACCCGCACACAGGGGGGGGGGTGCAAATCTTGGATTTTGTAGACCAAAAACACCGAACTTGTGCATGGACATGAATGCAGCTCCGAAAACTCGGGCTTGCGCTACCCTCATTTTTGCTAAACTTGACAGTTTTGGTCCCTATTTTTGAACTCTGTAACGGATGCATTAATTAAGTAATTAATGACATTTATTGGCATTAAACGCTCAATCAATTATTGATTTGTTTCAATTACACGATTCGAATATAAAAGAGACCTTTACTGTCTCATTCAACATACGAATGAAAACTCTTTTCTTCTTCCTCCACCTCTATACACCTGCTTCCGGCGACTCTTTCAGGCAAGTGAAATATCCGGCAGTACACACACTGTTAAGGTTGTTGTACCCTGGGAACAGATGGCAAATCTGTTTAAGGGAATCGAGTCCAACTCGAGCCTCATCCACCACGTTCTGCTACTAATCTTTTCTTTACAGGAAACTTTCAAGAAGAAAACGAAGTCCTTATACTAACAATATTTCGGGTTAAAACTCATGTAGCTCACAAGTCTTTTAGACTTACATGTTATTTTTAAATGTGATATGTACTCAGGTATTAAAGTAAAGCTTAGAGAGATGTTGGTAGAGAAGTATTATATAAGACTTAGAGAAGTCTTTAGGTGGTTTGATCCCTTCTATTTTACTATAGTTTTTGATATTATTGTTGTAACACAAAATATTTGTAAACTCCGATAAAATAATGAAAGGATTTTGTAAAAAACCATATTTTACTGGGATCGGTTTTCACAATAATTGTACAAATATGATAAATTTTGAAAGTTATAAAGTATGGGTTATATATATATATATATATATATATATATATATATATATATATATATATATATATATATATATATATATATATATATATATATAGTATATTGCTCCAAACTACACATGATTTGGTGTAGATATAAGCAATGACATCAACTTCTTTGGGTTAATCACGTTGGTTGCTTGTAAGTCTAGGTTACACACTAATCAAATACGTCTATATTTTCAATATCTAGGATCAAATATAATTATGCAGAATATTGACGATAGTGATGTCAAATATATTCTTAGTTTTGTTAGTAGTATGCCTCCTAGAATAGTACAATTATTTGTTGTTAATAATGTTATTGAAAGTGGTATTCAAAAATTTCCCAGGGAAATTTTTTTGGGTGTTAGTCAATATTCCGGTGCCGGAAGTAACCAAATTTGTAATTTACTACCTATGACATTCAATCATGTTCCTTCTTACAATGTGCCTATAGATAGGGGTGGTTTTAGGTATAAAGGTAAGGTTGTTGATGATGCTTCTCTAGCATTTGATGTTGATAAATCTACAAATGATCATGCAAAACTAATGATGTTGGTTGATGATAGTAATATACTTCCACACGGAGAGTCAGTTGCATAATTTAAGAGTTTCATTGAATTTGATAGGGATGATATTGAACTTGAAGAGGAGGAAGCTAATCCCATAAAAGCCCAAAAATCCCAAGAGTAAAAGTATCCTTCTTATTTTTTTTAGTTCTAAATAAACAAAAAGTACTCATTAGGGGATGCCTGAACCTTTACCATTGCCCAAATTAGCTTAACAAAAACATAAAGGTTCTACAGTCCACAATTATACTTCTTATGTGAAGCTCTATCAAGCCTTCAAAAGCAAATAAGAAGTTAAGCTTAATTTAGGATTCAAATTTGTTATTGAGGGATTTCAAATTAGAGTGAGTTAATCTACAAAAGACAAGTTTGAAGTCATTTGTTATCCGAAAAATTGTAAATGGAGATTACGAGCTACAATAAATAAAGACATTGATTCATTTCAAGTGGTTAAACTATCGGATAACCACACCTGCTCAAACACACACACCTTCCCCATCATCGCCAAGCCAACAAAAAAGTATTTGGTCACTTCTTTAAGGTCATATTAGCTTATAGTACAGGTAATATGTTGCGGGGAAAATAGATCCAACGAACTTTAAATGATCGTCTTAGTGTATATATTTTATACTGGAAAGCATAGAATGCAAAAATTTATATCCTAAATTTATTGAGATGGATCCTTGAAGAAAGTTTTCAAAGACTTCATTTATATTATTACAATTTGGATAGAAAGAATCCAGGGACCATTACACATATAAAGATAGGTTACGACAACAAATTTGAATACTTTTTCATGGCTATCGGTTGCACGATAATATTTCTTATATAATGAGTAAATTTTTTATACGCATATTTGATTTAGTGACTACTATATTAAATTATTGTGTACATTCGAGTGTTCATACATGTTTGCGTCCTATTATTATCATTGACGTATCACATCTTAAAAGGAAATAGTTGGGCACATTGTTCCTAGCAGTAGACATGGACGATAATAACCAAATCCTCTCAATTGCATTTGGTGTTGGAAAAATAGAAAGTGGGGATTCATGGATATGGTTTTTATCAAGACTGAAAGAATGTATTAGGGACATGGACTCTTTGGTTGCCATATATGATAGAGCCAATTCCATTGAAATGACCATTCAATTCGTGTTTCCAAATGCATATCACAGACTCTGTTGTTGTGATTTGTTCATGAATATTAGAACAAAGATCGACAAACAAGACATAATTGAAATTTTGTTTTGGGATGCTAAAAAATCTTGCCAAGAATTTTATTTCAAAGATAGCTTGGCTAGGTTAGATCGTGCCCTATCCGATGACTGTTGTATATGGATAGACATAATCGGTAACCAAAAATGGGCAATGTTGTGTTTTCCTATGGTTCATTATAATTTATTGACATCAAACAAAGTTGAGTACATCAAGGTGTTATAAAAATACGTACGAAAACTACCCATAACAATTTTTATTTACTTCTTTCGAGCAACAATGCAACAATGATGGTGTCAACGGCATAATGTTGTAGGTACCTTATATAAATTATAATACTTTGAAATTATTTTACCACAAATTATTGTTCATGACCATATGTTTGTACTTTTTTATAACTCCAAGTGAAAAACATGTAATGAGTATGTTGAGAAGGTTATCAAAAGGAGGATCAACAAATCCTCTGATTTTCAAGTATACCAGATTGATACGGACAAATATGACGTGATTGACCAAATGAAAATTGGTATAATAAAATTGGAATCTCGCATATGTACATGTGGGAAATTTCAATTGTCTAGTATACCTTATTCTCATGCTGTGGAGGTATCCAAAGAATTAAGATATCAACACTGCAATAGATGTGTGTCATCGTACTTCACAGTAGAAACATATCGAGCAACATATTGAGAGGTTGTGTTTCTTGTTCCAGTTCTAGCTAAATACGATCTACCGGATGAAGTCATGGTTGTATCACCACCATTGATGGATAGATGACAAGTACGATGTACATAAAACCATAACTGTATCCCATCCTAAGGTGAAGTTCCAATTAAGAAAAAGTACAGTCGTTGCCAAAGGATTTGTCACACAAGCAGAAATTGTGATGCTCAGTTTCCTGCAGATTCAACAACAATTGAATCTTCAAGAAGGACTAAGTCAAGTGTCAAAAGTAAGGATAAGTTTAAGTGTATATCTAATGACAAAACTAGTAAAAAAAAGTTGTCAAGAGTATGATATTGTTGATCTAAATTACCCGTAGTCATGTTTGTACCAAATTAGAAAATTCTAAATATTAAAAAGAGTGTTGTTCTATAAGATAAAACTGTTTTTGTTACATTATCATAAGAAAATTGTTTTAAACATACTCAAACACCACAACTCAAATGTCAGGTAAATATGCAGTCTCTATCCATTCCAACTCTCAAACCACCATAAAGTAGCACGCTCATGCGGAGTAGGCTGAAACATCTCGTGGTCAGGGGGGGGGGAGCTGCATAAAACAATAAATAAAGGTTAATGATACCTTATTCTCTCATACCAAGTTATAGATTATAGGGTAAACTAAGATAAATACATTTCTAACATCAAGAACACATACACAATCATCAGCCAGTAAACGCCTCATCCTAGGGTATGCAACTCCCCGAGGGACTACACTCGGTGTAAGGGTACCAATTATCCTCATGTTGGTAAATGTCTTCATGATGAAAATCTACAAAATTAAGATGTCAAAAAACTAACTAACGTAATAATGTTACAATACATTTTGCATAAAAAGTATTATGAAACATAGTGGACATACCATAAATGCATAGACAAATCCTACATGGTATATGTTGGTGTAATTCCGAGTCTTGATTGGCTGAGGTTCAAATGTTACTCAATCTTATCAAAGACAATAGCCAATTGTTTGTAAGTCAAATCCCATGTTGCTATTCCCTATGGGTAGTGGTGTCTTTAACTGCATTTAATAACTATAAATAAAAATAATTATTTAAAATAATATAAATACTTTATACCTGTTAAACTCTTCCAAATCAGAGACTAGTGCAAGATATTCATCATGAACTGACTGTCGAGGGTATCTACCACCAAATCCCTTCTCTAACATATACATTAAGGAGACTTGCACATTGTTTACATCTGATAATCGATGAAGTGAGATATTAAACACTTGAATAATGTTAGCAACTTTCATTGACTCTAAACCCAACACAGATGGAAAGATACGTTGTTTGAACTATGTCGAAGATGAAGTAGCCCGGAAATACTTCCTGAACAACAACCCGATAACAAGGCATAAATCTCTCTTGTTAAAGCAAACCCGGTAGTCGGGTATCGGAAATAGAAGCTCCTCTAGATCAACCTGAGGATAAGTAGTAACCTCATTGCACATAAGGTGATGACATACTAATGGGTGACATTCTACACCTATCGACATGTTAACTTAAGCACCAAAACAGGAAGTCCTAAACATGGTTGCATTTTATGGTGTGTATAAACGGGCCATGATTTCACGACCGAGTTCAGGATTGCAGGTTGTAGTCAAAGCCGCTTCATATGTTTTGTCATGTTATAATGAAAGGAATTTAAATTAGGCATGTGATGCATGTTCTAGACTAAAATAATTATGTTACAATCACCATTACGAACTACAATGGATGTGTTCTGTACATCATTCTGGAACAAGAAGAACATTCCGGACACCATTCCAGAACAAGTACAACATTTAGGACTACATTCCGGAATAGTTCTACACATTCCAGAGATATCCTACATATTCCAGACTTGTTCTTCGTATTTCAGACTTGTTTCAGACACAATTTAAAATAGGTTTTTTAAAAGTTTAGTTGTTCTAGTACACACATATACCCACATATAATCATACAAAATCCTAAAAACAACTAAAATTCGAAGGAAACAACTTATAGCTAAGTAATCGCATCAATTCAAACAAAAAAACGAAATTTTTTTTATCTTTAATATATTCACAAATAAAAACATATAATCATACAAAGAATCGACACATATCCATAACAAATGAATATTTTCACTACTAGAAGAAGACATTATTTGAATTTGATGTAGTCCGGAACAAAGGGTATACACTTCCGAAACTATGATTTCGAACAAGGGGTTCAACATGATATTTACCCATTTATATAGTTCAGAATTCGGGTCCAAAATAGGTATTCCAGACCGGATGATTATTTTTCAAAAACAAAATTAAACTTGTTATTTAAAAAAAAAAGCCCACAAAAAATGGTTCGATTACTTAATTTTCCATTTTTAATTGTTAATTTTTATATTTTGGACTTAAATTCAAAAATCCATTATTTCTCAAACATTTTGAGATAGTTGGTATTGTTTTCTTATATATTACTACATCCTTTTTATTTAGAGTTTTTTAGCAGTGAGTTTTTAAGGATTTTAATTCTTAGCTAATAAGACAAAAAAAAAAAAAAAATAACAAACTCGAATTAAAGTTTTTTTTGGAGGTTTATCTAAAAACTCACAACTAGTTTTGTGGAATACTTCTACACAAATAAAAATTACTACAACTCTAGTTACTAGCCACCAACTATCAATTAATTTGACAAACTTATCCTTAAGATATATTACTTTTCAATGACCTGTAACCACTTTCATACAATCATATTTATGTTGGTTATGTCATTTATATAAGAGTTTTCTTGGAGTCTTTCGTAAAAAAAATTTCAAACAATAAAAAGCTCGTTATTTCTCCACATGGGAGCTTTTTTTCAATTTTCTTTTTATGGTATGTTTGGTGTTGTTGCAGTTGTTTGTGGTTTCTAATGAAAGAGTTCGATGGAATTTGAGCTTGGGGTTGACATGTAATTTTAGATTTCGTTTGCAATGACTTTTCCTGATGAGGTGAGATTGGGGGGGGGGGGGGGGGGGGGTGCGCTTAAATATGATGTCAAACAAAGTAAACTTAGTTGATAAAGTGACAATTTTGGATTCAATTCTTTATAACTCATGTTTAGCCTCAATAGAAAGTTTCGACCATATTTGGTCAATTGCCCGTTATTTGGATCAAAATTTGTAGATAATGGAATGTCACAGTGCCATCTTTTGGTGTTGCAACGTAAATGTTATGACGCGGTGACTATTACGACTTTGTGAGCAATTTGGTAGTATCGAAACAAATACATCTTTGGAACGACAAAACCTAAGAAATTGTGAATATAAACATAATTGTTAGATTAATTGAGTTTAGTGGTTGTATGATCCTTGTTTTTATATATCCTATTTCTAGTGTTCGTTTGTATAACGCAAGTATGAACAATATATGTATTAGATTAACGAATATATAAATTTAATCAATAATTTAGTTGGGTGGCAATTTGATATTTAAAAAAAATAAAACCAAATTAGAGCTAAAGAGATAATAAACAGATTGAAAGAACTTAAAAACCATTGAACAAAACATAAAGATCACCAATCATTTTAACCAATCTTGAGATATAGCGTCTCCACATGTTATGCCTCTAGAAGCTGCACAACCAACAGGTTCATGCATATATCAAAGCCCTAAAGCAAAAGCCATATATTTTTTTTTTCTCAAATGTCGAATATTAATCATAACTTTGATTTTTTTTTTTTCCTTCAAATGAGTCAATGTAATAGAGCATTGACCATGGGACACTCTTGGCACAAAGTAATACTTTTAAACAGAATATTTCGCCGAACTAAGTAAAAAGTGAACATCAAATTTAGTGATTATAAAACAGCTCATTAAAAATAAAGAATCACTATTGTATAATACATACAAATTTACATATAAAGAATGAGGAATTCCAAAACAACTAGTCTGAAAAAACATAAATTTATATTTTCTTATGACAACCTCTAAAATAACGGTGTTTTGTATGATAAAAAAAGTTAATGGACATTTTATCAAACAACGAGAGTACAATATGTAGGGAGAAAATATAAACGTCATAACCGGCGCACAAAAACACACATCAACACTAACATATTAACATCCACTGACACACGTACAAGCACAATAACACACGCACATAGTTTCACACACATAACACACATAATTGTTTATACCGATAGAAATCAAAACATATAAAACCAACAAATCAAAATATTAATCGGTTGTCGATGAATTTTGCAGTTAACAACTACCAGGACGAATAATTATGGGAGGAGGCGCAATTGATATAGATACAAAAAAAAAAAAAAAAAAAAATTTCGTTCTCAAATCTTGAGATCTTAGTAATCATCTCACAAATTTTGCTAATTACATACCTGGTTTTTCGCCCATTAGTTGGAAAGTATTATCGTCTTCAACCTTTCTATCATGAAAAAGATTACATTCTTCCCTAGTCCTCGTACACTACCTTATTGAGTTTGAATTTTTTTTTTTTTTTTTGCAAATCATGTTCCTGATTCAATTCACTGAATTTAAACGACAAAGAAAGAATTTTCGGTATTTCGGTTTGCAATATTCTAGGCAGGAAAAAATGTTGTAGAGGGCTGAGAAAATGCCACGTGACAAAAAATGCACTCTTTTATTAGATATGTAGAAGTAGACTAGTCGGTAAAGAAAATTTGGGATGGTGATATATTAAAATTGACTTACATATCAATGGTGATATATTAAGTTTTATAACATTAAATTTTCTAGATAAAAGTTTTAAATCATAAACAAGATTTTATATATTTATTTTTCCAAAAAAGTGCTTCTAAAACCATAGTTGGATGTAACCCTCAGTTTCTGAACTGAGTGTTCGATTGATGCGCTTACCGAATTGTTTATTGGAAGGTTTCATGTTATGGATGTTTTTAGTTGTAATACTTGAGTCTCGATGATGTTTTGCCATGCTTAGATTAGGGGTTTTATAGTCCATATGAAAGTAGAAGGATGTGGCGAAGCAGGAAGCCATTTTATCGCATTTGCTAAAAAATATGAAAATCTGGAATTATTCGTAAGAAGCGCGGAGCGCCTCTTAAAAATCATGGTGCGCTTCCGACCCATCGGGCTGATCATTTTTTAGGGTTTTGGGAGTATTTAAGGGCCATTAACCCCTAGGGTTTGATCATTTTCGGCCTCCAATACCCTTAGATCATTTCTTGAGTGAAACCCTAGCCTTCTTTGGGTAAAATGAGCATATCCTCTCTCCTTGAACCACTCTTAGGTGTTTTTGGTTGTGATTTAATGAAGATTGAAGATCAAGAAAGTGATTTGGTTGCAAGGAATGTTTTTTCAAGTTTGGATCTAGCAAAGTCACTCTATTTCTGGACTATTGTGATTATAGAGTTCATATCTTGCTCTTTAGTTCATTAGATATTGTAATTTGTCGTTTTTGACACTTTTTGTCTATTTTTTGGGTGATCTTAGAGTTGAGAGGACTCCAACACCTTTTGGTCAGTTTGGATTGCTTCTTGGACCTCATGGACTAGGAAAGTTATGATCTTTTGCTTTCCCTTTAAGCCATTCAAGTTATCTTGGTCCTTTAGGTCATTTTGGTGTATTAAAGTTTAGATCTTGATAGATTAGAGTGTCTTAATGGATAAAGATAGAAACTTTATCCATTATTACACTGTTAAGGACCGGATATGGAAGTTTAGGGGATTGATTTAATGGAATAAGTCATTTCACCTTGTGAAAGTGGCTTGGGCACGACGTGCTCTTTAAAAGTGTGTGGAACTTTTTAGGGTTTCTATAACGTGCCTTTTTAGACTAATGTCCAGACTATTTTATCATCTTGTGGACACAGGGTTCCTAGTTATGGGTACGGGGCGCTTATTTGGGGGCATGGAGCACCTGTTGAACAGAGGTTGACTTTTAGTCTGTTGACTTTAAACATTGGCAGTTGACTTGACCCGTTTGAATGTAAGTCAGATTGATGGGTTTTGAATTGTAGACTAAGGTTTAGTCTCTGTTTGGTTAGGCGGTTCGCGTAGCTGATTCTTTGGGGTCCGGGTAGTGGAATTCAGCTCTTGATCAGGTGAGTCTTCTCACTATATTTTAGAACACTAAGTGTTAGGATATGTTGTTTGTCTTTATGACTTTCATGAAGGACCATGATTTATCCTATACCACTTGTATGAAAGACTCTGGGGGACCATAACATTCATATGGGTTGAAACAGACTCGTTGGTTAAAATAGGCCGTTGGGTTGAAACAAACTTGTTACTTTATGACTATCAAACTAGAGCTCCAATGATTTTTTTTGGAATCGACGATATATTTGAAAAAAAACAAGCCAAACATGCCTAGAAAGGAACTAGACACCGACAATAAACAAGTTTGCATTTTTACAAATTGTTTAAAGAAGAACAAACCCAATCAACTCAATTACATACCCATTTTCCCCTATGTCTATACTAAACATACACCAACAAAATTATGTTATATGTAACTTTGACACGATGGGTGTAGATCTTGTTGAATTCATTGTCGTTTCTTGCCTTCCATGTACACCATAATAGATTATGATCAATAATAGTTTTTTTTGGACAACATCTATAGTCAGCTGCAGAATGAAGGATTTCGTCCACGATTGAGAGAGCTTGTTGATGGATATTACACCACTTGAGCACCCAATCTTTTTAACATCTTCAAAATGGGTCTAAAAGTTAATTTCCATTTTTAGTGAAAAATATTTTTTTTGGAAAATAAAATAAAACAAAATAAAATAAGTAATTAAATTTTTATAAATTAAATATGATGAAAGAACTAAACTAGAAGTTTAATAGAGTCAAATTGAAAATTTTTTATTTGAGGGACCAAAATTACTAATTCTCGGAAGTTGATATTTGACTAATGATGGACCAACTAGAACTTTTAAGTATTAATTTATATGGGAAGGCTTATTTACGAATATATATATATATATATATATATATATATATATATATATATATATATATATATATATATATATATTCCAAGTCAAGATGATGGGCTAATTGTAAGCTTTTGAAGTTAAAGGACTATATTTCTCAAACCGGAGAAACGATGAATGTTGACCTAGAGTTTACTTGACTAAGCTATATGGCATTAAATGTTAATAAAAAATTTGGAGGAGCTTGCATGAAATATCATAAGTTTATGGATAGTTGGCGAGTCATTTTGAAGGGATCTTTGAAGGGAGGGGCCATAGTTGCTAAGTTGCAAAAATTATGAGATAACTGAGTTCACCCTTTTACCCTTCTTCTTCATTCAATTATTTATTTATATCTATTCTTTCATGGATGATTTTCCATGTCAAACCCTAGATATGTGAAGCTTGAAGTTATTAATTGAAGCCTTAGTCAATTCTAGTGACAAGCTAGCTTTGGAAAGTATCTTCTTCATCTTTTCTTTCAATTTTTGTTTTACTAGAAATCCCTTTCCATGCATGGAGTCCATATGAGTTTTAGATAGTGATTTAATATCTAGATCTACCTTCAAGCTACAAATAGCAAATAGTTGAGAGATTTAGCGGATTGGTGTTCTTTAATATGTTTTCAAACCCCAAATCCCATGAAGAATCTGACTTTTGTTAACCATAAGTAATTTTGTTTAGATTCTAATGAATGGTTAGAGTTTTATAACACCATGAGGTTATCATTTTCTCAATAGGCGATTAAATCTAACCTCTAATGGTGGATATGAGAGAACCCATGCCCTAACTTCATGAACAAGTTATACCAATACAAATATGACTTGTACTTTTTGTTCTAGACATTATGATGATCATGTAGTATGAAATTATGATGAATTATTTCTTAAATCCCAAAGTGGATGAAAAAACCATGATCTATGTTAAGCTATTGTTGGAGTAATGGAATTGTACATTCCAATGGATGAAATAAGTTGGGTAAATGAAAACCATGAACCCTAATTATGAAGCCATGAGTTATGGAATTAATGAAAGAGTAATCACCAGGATTCCATGATCATTTGATGATTTTGATGCATTCATCCCAAGTAAATGCTCAACTCTATAGAATGTGAGAATCAAGGACAAATACTTAGGAATTAGTCTTTATATTTCTTGTGTTAGATCAATTGAAATGATCATATAGAGCATTGTAGTGTTTAGGCATCATTTCTAAAAACAATGGAATTAGAACGAATGATTCCATAGTTTTACTGAAAGACATGCAATCGCTTGAAAGGAATCACAACTATGGATTAAGTATTACAACTAGTTATATCAAATAGATGGAATAAATCATAAGTAATGTAAACTTTGGACTCTATAATTTTATTATGTTGTATTTTTGGTCCCTAAGTTAAGAAAGAATGGAAAAAGGGCCCAAAGTGGCTTTTTGGTGAAAGTTGGTGTGGGATGAGTACGCCGTGCGTACGTGTGTGTACGATAAGCGTACTAAGGCGCGCCTTAGTATGCTGGGCATACACTTCGTACGCAGGGCGTACGTGGAAAGCATGAAAACCCTAATTTTAGGGTTTTGGCTCATATTTAAGCAACCTTATGGACTCATATCCTCTTCTTACCCAGCCTCCATCTGTGATATCGACCCTCAAGAAACCCTAGAGCAAGAGAGAGCAAATTTTGAGCTTTTAAGTGAGTTTTTGAGTGGTTTGAAGAAAGAAGAAGGTTGTGAGAAGATCTTGGAGTTGAGTGCACTTTGGATCTGGGATTTCTTCTTGGATTGCAACATCTTGAAGGTATAAAGCTTACATCTTTACCACTCCATCATGTAGATCTAGGTCCTTGCTCTTTAAAATCACTTTTTGGTCCCAAAATGATGATTCATGAACATATCATGTTCTTGACCCATTAAGTTGTCCTTTCAGACCCTTGCAAGGGTCTTAAGTGATAAAAATGGATTCCAAGTGGTTGGTTTTTCTCCATGCATCATTTTGAAGGTCTTAATGGATTAAGAAGTTGAGTTATGCTCTTAATGGACATGCAAAGTCATAAAATTGCAAACTTTATGACTCTTGAGGGTATTTTAACCATGGATATGAAAAATGGACGTGAGTGCTTAAGCCATTAAGCACTTAATAAGAGTTTTGGACGTCTGGGAGTACGCCCCATGTACCTGGAGTACGCTCTGCGTATGAGGTCAACCACCCCAATGGTGGTGAACATGCGAGTATGCCCAACGTACCTTGGGAGTACGCCCAATGTCCTCACTCTGTAGTGACTCGACTGAGTTGACTCGGCTAGGTTGACTCACTTGACTTAGTGGGTTGACCAGTTTGACTTTGACTTTCACCAAGTTTGACCTTAAGGGTATTTTGGGATTTTGATTGAGATTGGTCATTTGGTTAAAATAGGTGTCGATTAGAGCTGAGATTCGAAGTCGAGACCTCATCAGCTTTTGTCCAGTTTGTGAGGTGAGTCTTCCTCACTCTATTTGCGGGTCGAAGGCACCAAGACCGGCCCATTGGATTAGATATCTTGTTATGTGATAGTATGCTATCGTGCTGTAGTGATCTGTTAGATCGGTATCTTGATATATAGGATGATGCTATGCTTAGTGATCTGTAAGATCTGCCTGATTGTTTGTTACCTGGTTATGTGTATGTTATCTGTTATGTATATGTCGACATGTTGTGTGTGGTTGGGTTGAGGTGGACCAGTGTAGACTGAAGGCCAAGAGACCCAGGGCTTCCCAGATAGACTGTAGGCCTGAGAGGTGTAGTAGTCTGGCCGAAGGCCCAGAGAACGGTCTAGATAGGCTGAAGGCCCGATGATGCGTTCTAGTTATGCTGAAGGTTCTGTGAGCGTTCCATATATTCTGTAGGCCGGTGCGGCGTTACAGTA
Source organism: Lactuca virosa (assembly GCF_052849685.1). Lineage (NCBI taxonomy): Eukaryota > Viridiplantae > Streptophyta > Magnoliopsida > Asterales > Asteraceae > Lactuca > Lactuca virosa. The sequence continues at coordinate 288,567,673 of NC_136429.1, read as the reverse complement.
TAACTGAAGACTCTGTATGCATGGTGTTTGTTATTATGTTTATGTGATGGTAGTTTGGGGGAACTCACTAAGCGTTAGCTTACAGTTTTGGGTTATGTTTCACATACTTTGGATGACCGCGGGAAGGCGAAGGCGTGACCGTACACATTCTCTTTTTATGAATTATGATTTTGGGAGACTTTGATGTTGGAAAATGTTTTGAAAACTATTTTGTAAACATTTTATGAATTTGGGTTGACTTTTAAAAGTTTAAATTTATTGTGATTTTTATGACGTTACAAGTTGGTATCAGAACCTTGGTTTGAGTGAATTGGAGGAACACTCATGTGAATACGGTCTCAAACTATGAAAAAAAAGATTTTTAAAAATAATTTTCAAATTGTTTTCAAAATAACCAAAGTGGATTTGATGTGTACGATCAGCCGGAGCCAGTAAGTAGACCCAAAATTACCACACTGTTATTTGATATTGTGATATGTTAGAACAGCATGCTAGTGATATGCTAGGGATCTTCAGGAATTACATGATAGAATTGCCTGATTATATGATGTCTGATAGCCTAGGGTTCTTCTTTATATGGAATTAACATCATAACTGTAGTTGCTTAGTGTATGCATCATAGTTCTACATAACTAAGATTCTATAGATCGAGAATATTTTGTTTGGCCTTATTTCCTATTCTTGTTTGATGAAGGGCTTAGGGTAGAATCAAGTATTCGACTGTCTATAGGATCCGTTGTAATGTATGATTAGCATACACGAGTGCTGCAGGGTTGGTGGAAGTTTCATGGATGTTTTGTGTGGGGTCTGCCGACCAGTCGCGTAATGTTTAGCCTTCCTTTAGGAAGCGATGATAGAGTGTTTGCTTATGCTATTACTGTTGGGTTTTGAGCATTCTAACACTCCTAAGTGTACATGCAACCCTAAATACCTTGGATCTATGTTTTCTCTATTATACATGCAAATATGAACTTTCCAAGGTATTCATCCTAACTAGCATAATAATACTGATTCAAATGAATATCTCAAGTTAGAATTACATACCTCTTTGATGTAGAATGTCTTCATGAAGCTTGAGTGCCTAGTGCCCCAAGTGTGACACCTCAAATGGTTCACACAACATCAAATGCACATGGAATGACTTGAGAGAAATTGGAACACTTCATAAAATCGGCTAGCCCTTTTTCCTCACACATAGTCCCCGATTTCTTGAGCCATGGGATTCTTTTATATGGTGGCTATTAGGGTTACACCATGTAACTCATAACTTTACCCATTCCTTATGCTCCATGGATTTTAACCTCCATGGAGTATCCATGGGTCACCCCATGGACTTAGTCCAACATAAGGAATCTTGGATCACAAGCCCACATATATAAGAATGAATGATTTACACAATCAACCCATATATTTAATTAGTCTCCTTTTGATCACTTAATTAATTCCAAATTAATTCTTGATCAATACTAATTAAATAACCTTATTAATATATTAGAACTTATAATATATTAATAAACCTTAAGTGTTATTTCTCTCATTTTAGTCTATCCAAATGCATGATGCCATGCAACCCAAATGGACCATGCCGGGTCGGGTCAAGTCTTACCAATTATAGTTATGGACTTAGACATTAATCCAACAGTCTCCCACTTGGATAAGTCTAAAACTATTATTGCGTACGACTTCAAGAACCGACTGGCAATCGTAGCTCTCAAAAGCTTCTGTCGAACTCTGACCTTGCCGATGATCTCTGACCTTTGTCAATGACTTGTCCATTAGATAAGGGATCATATATTCCTCCATTCTAGATATCATATGGACTGAGACATGGATTATAATCATTCTCTCTGTCCATTTGTTGTTTCCCGATTTTCGATTTATGATGACTGACTGATTGAACAAATCAAGTCAGTCCTGGCTTGGCCAAGCACTCACATGTGTCATCGCTAAATCATCGAGGGGCCCACAGATATCGCTTTTATCCCGAAGGTAAAAGGAATGGATAAACTTCGACTCATATGGCTTGTTCTACTACTTGTTGAATCATGCACAAAGGCACGTTTTATAACATCGAGTTACCAAATGCGTTTTTGTGCAATCAATGTATAACCAACTCATAGTAACAACTCATATCTCTAGGTATGAAGAATATAAGATATTATCGTCTCATGATCACTCGTGATAAAATCCATGAAGTGATTCAAATGAGCGCGGGTTGAATCCAATGCTCAGAACTTATGAGCACTCATGAGTGTTGTAGCACCACCTTGTCCCACATCTTAGACCTCTACAAGCCCAACCCATGACAGTCTTGATTCATATCTACTTCCAACATATGACCGACTGTGGATGGTTTGAATAACTTAATCATTCAGGAAGAATGACCTAGTTATTCTGGAAGTCAAAACATGCAAAGTGAAACACAATAATAATCGAATCCAATATGGTCTCAGAACTTATGAATATAAATAAAACACCTTTTATTTATCACCATATGATTACTCATTATTCATTGTATACTGTTTCAAACTATCAACTTTATACTTAAATTAAAACAATAGTTGTCCCATGCTCCAAGCATGTACACTATGTTTTCTAAACACTAGTCATGCCATACACCAAGTATGCATACTATGTTTGTCTATGATCTTTACTTTGTGAAATAGATCAATTGAACATAACTTCAATGATTCTCTTTTCACAGTCCCAAATCCTTACTGCAAATGCAAGAATTCCAAATTCATGCCATTTACTGAAATCTGTTAGATTCTAAACTTATATGCATTGATCCTCTTGTAATGATTATGCACAAAGTCACAAGGACTTGACAACAAACATTACAGAGCATTCCAAGGAGATCAACTCCTTGGAAACATCCTTCTTGCATTAAGTTTCCTAATCTTACACAGATTTAATAATTTCTAACTTTGAAACATTTCCATATTCCATTTTGACTATCACTTCTGAACAAGAGTTGCCTCCTTACAGATTATGTCAATATGGTCCTTCCAGAATTAACACTATACTTCCAACTGTCCTTGAGCAACCAATCTTTGGTAAACCTTAGATTGTCCTCGACAATTGCTTAATCCTTTTAGTCATATCCAGTTCTAGACCTTTTCCCTTCTTAATGCCCCAGACATTTGGAAAATTTTAGAAAGGATGAATATAGCACATGTAATCGATCCTATATCCGAAGCATATGGGACACGATTCATGATGTCTCACATAAAGACTAAACCAGTCTTTTGCTATAATATTTCCATTTCAATTTGCCAAGTTCTCATAATTCAGATTATGAAAAGGGATGCCGTAATCATAATCGAATTTTAGAACGCAAATAATGGACCCATATATAGAATTTCCTTATGTTAAGCCATTCCAACATGAAATTCATATATATATCCTTGACTAAATACGATTTAAAACCTCAATCTAAACTTTTAGATTTGAGATGAAGTATAATTTTCTCTCCCTTAATTATAGCAAAACAACTTTTTCCCAATTGAAACCTTTTGTTTTCTATAATTAACATTGCTAACTTGCAACCTTTATCATAATTATCATGCTCCCACTAACACGATGATTATTAGCATAACACTTATGCTCCCACTAGCTTTGACATGTACTCAGAAATCAGCTGAACTTCTAGAAAAACAATACTTTATTGACTTTCTTACCAAAGTTCAGATTTCTGATACTAGATTGCTTTGATAAAACTTTATCAAAATCATACACCTTGCCTTAGATAGCACACTTGTGTGTATAAACAATTTTAAGAACTATAAAAAGGGATGCCGTAATCATAGTCTCAATTGTTTAGACCTTTTCCACTTCTTACAAGTCCATGTTAGTGTGCCGGTTAACTACACATGCTCCACTAACGACTTTGAGAATGCAAATATCACAATTTCTATCTAGCTGAAATCTACTTAGTGAAAGTGTTTCCTCACTATCATTTTTCATGAATCGGAGAGAAACCTTATGACACTTAGATTTAATGGTGTATGTGTTCTTATCCATGTGAATTGTTAAAACCATTCTCACAAGACAAGGATAATGACAAATTCAAGCTCATATGGACTGAACTCAATCTTAATTTCTTGCCATGTGGCAGCTCAAGGGTCTGACATTGCTTCCAAGTTGCCGTGCAACCAATTGAGAACTCTAAGAACTCATATGCAAAGCCAACTATAATTGGAATGGACACAGAAATAGTCAACACGATAGGTTATAAACCTCAAGTCGTGTGCTAGTGAAGAACTTTAGGTTTTACTCTTGATTAGTTCTTGAGACTTTCAAGACCTTTTAAGACTCCCACTGTCCTCTTGACATATAAGACTCTCTTGTCAAATATTCAAGAGATAGTATGGATTCTAATCAAGACAAACACTTCACACAATTGGCCTTAGTTGGTCTTTGTTTTATCCAAAACATCACAACTTACCAATTTCAAATGTACAAGAGTAGAAACCTTTTACTCTTACATTTGACAAGTGTTTTTAAACCTTCTTTAAGACATGTCACTCAAGTTACAATCTTGGAGTATGACTCTAAGAATTGTTTTGGAATGAAATATGACTCATCTTCTTGATTTAACCACTTCAACAATTCATAACTCCTCTTCTTAGCTACCAGAATGCACTTAGAGGATGAATTGTGATAAGGTCTCTTAATCATTAAGATGATTATATAACATGATACTAAAGTACTCTCCCATCTTTTCAGATTTGAGAAACTTTTATCCTTCTGCCTAATTTGATTCTTCTCATTCGTTCCGCCATACACTGAAGTTTTTTCCAATGCTTCAGAATTATACTTAAGCCTGTAAGTATAACCATATTTACTAAATTTTAGTAAATCATGACGAATAGTCTTATCGATCTTTTGTGGTGGACTTAATCAGTGCACAAGAATGTGTACTCGATCCTTTAGTCTGTTACTTGACTCACACATCCATGTGAACAAGTAGTTAGTCTTAATTTTTCCAATGCTTGAAGGTTCTCATTCATCATGCTCTACAAATTGCATGATTCCAAGTTTCGGTCCAATCGAAACTTGGGTGATGAGAATCTTTCCTTATTTGGTAAATTTAGACACTACCACAAATGAAAGAATCAAATTCATATTTCCACTCTTGCTCTTAATGGAATCTTATAAGCAACACAATTTTTCACAAATGCCATTGTAAGGATATTTTAAAATAAATAAAATCAAAAGATTTACCTTTTATTTTAAAACTTTGCGGAAAAACTCATCCTTACAATCCATATGAAAACTTGTTGTTATCTATTCCTAAGCAAAATATCATAACTCCTAACAAGTAGCTCAAGAATCCAATCTTCAAACTATGTGATAGAAATCCATCTATGCGATCAGATTCAACATATTCTTTCTTTAAGTTTCTTCACTTTTTCTTTGATTCTTAAAACATCACCATGTGACCCAGTCACATCATGTATCAACAATCTCAGAATAGAAACTTAGCAGAGTTAGATAGTGGACTTTACCTGAAGTAGAGTCAAACTTATTGACTTTAACATCCTTAGGTAAATTTGGCAGCTTCGCAACCAATGCCCCTTTCTTTGGCAATGGACCCTTGATAATGGGACTATCTCAGACTTAGCCTTTCTCTTTACCATTTGGTCAACCGAGTTGACTATGGCCGATCCCTTTCCATTGGGAAGAGAGAGCTTTACTGGATATCCAATGTCATCATTGTCAATGTCCATAAAGTTTTAGGAAGTTGATCTTAGCAAATAGATAAGATCATTAAGGGTCTTGTCATAGTCTGTTTCATAGGAGTCCCAAAGGAACTCACTATGTGACTTAGAAAGTGATTGATCATCAGCTTCCTCTAGACTTTGACACCCAACTCTCCCGGCTTGTCAATATGTAACTACATCTCCAAGATGTGATCACACATAGACCTTTGCTTGCCAATAGGGCTTGAGTGACCTTAAACTTTTCAGGAACTTGTGGGTTAGGGAGAATAATTGGGGGAGGTGAAAGAAGTATGATTTCCATGGGATATCATCTTCATTTTAGGAAAACTTGTTTCAAGAGATTTGGGAAGATCATCTTTTGGGAGATATTCAAGATAGTTGATTTAAAGTCCTTAATATAACACCCAATATGAAATATTAAGGCTAGGACCCAACACAATACTTTTATAACTTGGAAGAGGGATGCCGTAATCCAAGCTATAAAATATTTGAAGGTAGGTGAATGACGATTCACCAATTTCAACCAAGATAAACGAAATGTATTATTAGGTTTTAATTGGTTTTGAAACTCCTAGATTCTTTTGAGATTCATTGAACTGTTCAATGGCATGTTTCAATCTCGAGTGTGCCCTTCAGGTTTTGTGACTGGGATGCCGAGGATCACAAAACAAGGTGTGAATAACCATGCAAATATACTTGGTACCCTTAAGTGTTTACCCCTCAATCGATGTGCCGGTTAACCACACACGCTCCATCGATACTATGATAAACATTAAGTTACCCTTTGCCTACCTTGTTAAATACGAGTTAGTGTGCCGGTTAACCACACACGCTCCACTAACCGACTTAAACAAAGTGCAAAGTGTAATTTCATGGGTTAGCACCAAATTCACATTTTCCTAAGTAACTAAGATTGGGAATTTATAAATGTTTAGTTACTTAGTATTTATCATTAATACTTTTAATGAAGGGAGAATTATAGTCCTTGTCCTACCCGTTCGGCTAACGACCCTCCACCAGTCAAGGAAGCGGTGGGTGAGAGTGGACACCCATTAAACTGCCATTTTATAGGCAGTAACCTTATACCCCCCTTATAGACCGACTTCGTGAATGAGGCCTACTAACGGTAAGACTGACTTTCTCTTATATATATATATATATATATATATATATATATATATATATATATATATATATATATATATATTAACTTATAATATTATAAAGTATAAGGGTTGAATTTTAACTTTTAAAATTCTAAGGGCTTAACTTGGAATTAAAGTATTCATAAGAGAAAACTTTTCAAATTCCAAAAATTGAGGGCAAGTTTTGAAACTATTCAAAACTAATTAATTCCATAACTTATGTGTTTAAAGTAGTTTTAATTAAAAAACTCTTCAAGTTCCATAACTTGAGGCCAAGTTATGGAAGACTTTAAACTAATGAAAGAATGTAACTTTTCTTTATTTTTGTAACTTATGGAACTAATTAAGGTTACACATTTTATTACTTAATGAAGTGACTCTTGAACCTCCATAACTTGAGGACAAGTTATGGAGTCATAAAACCATTCAATGAAGACAAGACTCTTCATTTTGTAACCTTTGCCAACTTTTATGAGTTTTAAGAAACTTTAATGTGACTTTTCATGTAACTTGAGGACAAGTTACACAAACACATTTTAGAATCATCTCTTAGATTAAAATGGATTGAAAACAACAATTTCTAATAATTTTTCTATTAATCTAAGCAACTCATAAGAACAAGATAATTTAATCAAACTTTTTCATGTAATTAGACTAACCATTAAACTAATACAAAACATGAATCTATTGACAATTATCTTTGAAATTGGATTAGAATGAACATTACCACATCAAAAACAGGTTTATAGGTTCAAAAACAGCTTATGGTAATGTTCCTAGTCCATTTCTAGCCAAAAAACTCGAAGATATGCTGACAGGGGCTCCTACTCGTCGAGTGTATGAACCTACTCGACGAGTAGGATGATTTTCTTCATGGAATCGGCGAGTTCATCAGTGGACTCGGCGAGTCCAGTGCCCAGAATGCCCGGAATTCGACTTTTTCAGCATTTTTCAGCAATTTGCATCAAGTATAATTGAAAACAAGCCTAGGCTCTGATACCACTGTTGGGTTTTGAGCATTCTAACACTCCTAAGTGTACATGCAACCCTAAATACCTTGGATCTATGTTTTCTCTATTATACATGCAAATATGAACTTTCCAAGGTATTCATCCTAACTAGCATAATAACACTGATTCAAATGAATATCTCAAGTTAGAATTACATACCTCTTTGATGTAGAATGTCTTCATGAAGCTTGAGTGCCTAGTGCCCCAAGTGTGACACCTCAAATGGTTCACACAACATCAAATGCACATGGAATGACTTGAGAGAAATTGGAACACTTCATAAAATCGGCTAGCCCTTTTTCCTCACACATAGTCCCCGATTTCTTGAGCCATGAGATTCTTTTATATGGTGGCTATTAGGGTTACACCATGTAACTCATAACTTTACCCATTCCTTATGCTCCATGGATTTTAACCTCCATGGAGTATCCATGGGTCACCCCATGGACTTAGTCCAACATAAGGAATCTTGGATCACAAGCCCACATATATAAGAATGAATGATTTACACAATCAACCCATATATTTAATTAGTCTCCTTTTGATCACTTAATTAATTCCAAATTAATTCTTGATCAATACTAATTAAATAACCTTATTAATATATTAGAACTTATAATATATTAATAAACCTTAAGTGTTATTTCTCTCATTTTAGTCTATCCAAATGCATGATGCCATGCAACCCAAATGGACCATGCCGGGTCGGGTCAAGTCTTACCAATTATAGTTATGGACTTAGACATTAATCCAACAATTACGTATGGTTAGGGTCGTTGTGATGATCCTCTGAGACAAATATGGGTAGGTGTGGAAGGTAGTATGGGCCCGTACTACTAGAAGCACAAGACACGTACACGTAGCAGGGAAGTCACAACCCATAGGGATTTGTTGGGAGTTGGTTCCCCTGGTATGATATGTGTTTTATCTGATATCTCCCTAGTTTATTTTTCAGTATGATGATAACGAGACGATTTGAGGCGGAATCCGGATCGGGATCGGGAGGTGGTGGCCAGGATAGGCCAACTTTGACTGAGGAGCGGGTTAGGGAGATCATGCAGGAGGAGGTTGTTTCCCTCTTCCAAGCGCAGTTCCAGAGATGTTTGGGTCTATCATGATTTCCATGGTGGAGTACTTTGACGAGCGTTACACTGCACTTTCTGAGGCTGCTGTTGTTGCAGCCATCGCAACCGTTGATGCTCTCAGGATTTGTGTCGGGAGAGCCTTTCGGTATCGGGACTTCGACAATACGAAACCCCCTACATTTGATGGATTTCAGGATCCGATCATAGCCATTAGGTGGCTGTCTGACATGGAGGGATGTTTCTTCACTTGCTCTTGCCCAACTGACCAGAAGGTCAAGTGCGCTCTAAACCTTCTACGGTCCGGAGCAAAGGATTGGTGGAGACTTGTTACTAGCTCGTATTCTTCTGAGAAGAGGGATGCATTGACTTGGGAGCATTTCTAGGAGATGTTCCGTTCTAGATATGTTCCACTGGTGGAGCGTGAGAGGTTGGCCCAAGAGTACTTGGATTTGAGACAGGGTCTGAGTCGGTGACGAAGATCACCAAGATGTCTACGGAGAGGGCCATGTTTTGTTATGTGTTTGCTGCTTCTGAGTAAGCTCAGATGACCCATTACTCGAGCATGCTCAAGACGGATATCAAGCAGTTTGTATCCACTCAATGTTATGGTTTATTGTTGGAGTTGCAGGAGGCCGCCAGGCGGTAGGAGATTGAGATGGAGCTCCAGACAAAGGAGCAGAGACAGGCCCCGACGCAGTCACCGCCAGCGTCAAAGCAGTTCGACGCTGCTGATACTAGATCTGGGAGTCAGAGGGCCCGCACTTGTGGAAAGAGCGGCAAGGTTCATGAGGGGTCTTTTCGATCGGGCAGTGTATGCTACAAATGTGGTAAGGAGGAGCACTATGCGAGGAATTGTCGCCATCCGACCCCAGTTCCGAGTACCAGGATCTGCTACCACTGTGATCAGGTTAGCTACATGAAGGTCAACTATCCATTGCTCGCCGCCAAGTCGGCGCAGGCCCCGCCGCCAACTACTTTGAAGATCACCGATGGGCACCAGGGGAGGGTGGAGCCGCCGAGGGCTCGGGGTCGTGCTTTTCAGCTCACTTCCGAGGAGGCCAGAGCATCTGCACATGTCATGACTGGTATGTTTCTATTTATTGTTCTGTTGATTATGTTTTATGTTATGCTTATGTATATTCTCCTAATAGGTACGTTCTTAGTGAACTCTTTGCCTGCTATTGTGTTATTTGACTCGGGTGCAAGTTCGTACTTTGTATCTCGATCTTTCAGTAGGGAGTTTGATATGCGTATTGGGGAGTTAGAGTGTTTGTTGCGGGTGTCTATCGCCAATGAACACGGGGTTTCAGCATCCCAAGTAGGGGAGAACTCGTTATCTAAGGAGAGGACACCAGGGTTGGTTCAAGGTTTTGTTCAGCAGCTAGGGCTTGTCTGTATATTCAACACGAGTGTGCATGTTATTTGGCTTATGTGGTTGATACTCGGTTTGGGGAGCAGACTTCAGTTTCAGAAGTACCAGTTGTCAGGGAGTTTGCTGATGTTTTCTGGGAGGAGTTAACTGTTGGATTTGGTGTCTAAGCCCATAACTATAACTGAGATGTACTTGACCCGATTGTAGCATGGTCCTTCTGGGTTGCCTTCACCAGTGCAATTTGATAGGATGGACTTTTAAGAATAAGGATATTTATGGTTTATTAATATATTACAAGTATAATATATTAATATGATATTATTTAATTAGTATTGATCAAGAATTAATTTGGAATTAATTTTGTGGTCAAAAGAGACTAATTAAATATATGGGGATTGATTATGTAAATCAATCATTCTTGTAGTGTGGGCCAATGATCCATGATTATTTAGATGGGCTAAACCAATAAGTTAATCCATGGATAGTCGATGGAGGTTAAACCCATGGAGCATAAGAATAAGAAAAGTCATGGAGCATTAGGGTTTACAAAGTGTAACCCCAACATTTGCCACACTATAAATAGAACCCTCATGAACGAAAATCGGTTACACCATATTTTGGGATAAGTAACTTATTCTCTTAAAGCCTCCTCTTGCATATTGCTGTTTTTGAACCATTAGAGGCATCACACTTGAGGTGCTCAAGCTTTCAAAGGTCAAGAAATCTACCCTACTCTAGAGGTAAGCATCCAAACTAAGTTTTATATTATATAGCTTCAATTGTATGCTAGCGAAGGTGAATGCTTTGAAAAAAAATGCATGTATAATTAGAGAAAACATAGATCCAAAGAATTTAGGGTTGCATGTGCACCATAGGAGTGTTATAGTGCTCAAAACCCAACAGTGGTATCAGAGACTAGGATTGTTTTCTATTATATTTGATGCTTACAAGTTTTTCAAAGCTGGAAAAGTCGAAATTTTGGCCTCTGACTGGTGAACTCGCCGAGTCTATGAACAGACTTGATGAGTCCACTCAGTAACAGAATCAACTCGGCTAGTCAGTTCATACACTCGACGAGTTGAAAGGCTCTGTTTGCAGAATTTCGAGTTTCTTGGCCTGGTTTGGATTGAGAACACTACCACAAACTGTTTTGGATCATTGGAAATGTTTTTTATGATATGGTAGTGCTTGTACTCATCCAACCACAAGATAATTGTCAAAGTTTTGAAATAATTGTTGTTTTTATATGATAAACAAAATTGCTTTCAAAATTGTTGACTTGAAATTATCTTTGATTATAAGTTTAGTTAGATCATAGATTATGTGATAGTTTTAATTTTATAAAAATGATCTAGATGATTTTTCATGACCTCCATAACTTGTCCTCAAGTTATGAAAAATGAAAGGTCTCATACATTAAAATCAAATTAAACTCATAAGTTATGAATGTGAAGAGTTTTGACAAGTTTCAAAACTTGCCCTCAAGTTTTGGAATTTGTAAAGTCTCATAAATGAAACTTTAATTCCAAACCGTAGAGTTTTAAAAGTTAAAATTCAACCCTTATACTTTATAATATTATAAGTTTAATAATATATATATATATATATATATATATATATATATATATATATATATATATATATATATAAGAGTTGTCAGTCTAACCGTTAGTAGGCCTCATTCACGAAGCCGGTCTATAAGGGGGGGGGGTATAAGGTTACTGCCTATAAAATGGTGGTTTAATGGGTGTCCACTCTCACCCACCGCTTCCTTGACTGGTGGAGGGTCGTTAGCTGAACGGGTAGGATAGGACACTAATTCTCCCTCATTAAAAGTATAATGATAAATATAAAGTAACTAAACTTTTATTAAATTCCCAATCTTAGTTACTTTAGGAAAAATGTGAAAATGGTGCTAATCCATGAAATTACACTTTGCACCTTGTTAAGTCGTTAGTGGAGCGCGTGTGGCTAACAGACACACTAATTTGGGACTGACAATGTGTGGCAAAGGGTAGCTTGATATTAATCATAGATCAATGGAGCGTGTGTGGTTAACCGGAACATTGATTAGGTGATTTGTAACATTGGGTGTACCAAGTTAATTTGCATGGTTATTCACACCTTGTTTGTGATCCTCGGCATCCCAGTCACAAACTTGAAGGGGACAATCGAGATTCAAACATGCCATTGAAAAGTTCAATGAATCTCAAAGATCTAGGAATTTCAAACCAATTAAAACTTAATAAACTATTTCGTTTTTCATGGTGGAAAATGGTAAATCGTCATTTACCCACCTTCAAATATTTTACAATTGGATTACTTCATCCCTCTTCGCAATTGTAGAATATTGTGTAGGATCCTAGCCTTAATATTTCATTTGGGTGTAATATTAAGGATTCTCATCTAATCTAAACTTTGTTCTTCTTCTTTTTTCAGATGTTTATCCCAAACAATGCTTCAACACCAATTCCTTCAGGCTCTTTCTCCCTCATGAACCTATGTGGGAGGGTCATTTTTGATGGCTCGAACTTCAATGACTGGATTCGAAACATCCGAATGGCTATTCGTTATGAGGAAAAAGAATATGTCCTAGATAAGGAGCTCAAGAAGATTGATGTCACCACTGCTACTCTTGAACAAATCGCTGAACACACTACTCATGAGAGGGATGCGACAAAGGTGTCGTGTCTAATGATTGCTACCATGACTGCTGAGCTACAGAAGTCCTATGAGGACTACTATCCCTATGAAATGTATCATGATTTGATGGAAAGATACCATCAAAGTGCTTGGCAGGAGACGTATGAGATCATTTCCTCCATGATCACAACCAAAATGAAGGATGGTGAACGCATCACGGCCCACTTGCAGAAGATGCAGAGATATGTGGACCGCTTGCTAAAATTGAATGTCAATTTTGATGAAGAGTTGGCCATAGATATAATTCTACACTCTTTACCTTCTTGTTATGATCAGTTTCGTATGACCTATCATATAAACAAGGAGGAGGTCACTCTTAGCAAGCTTCAAGGCCTTTTAAGGACTGCAGAAAGCAACCTTAAAGGCAAGTCAGTTGTGTTTACTCCTACTACTACTACTTCTGCCCCTGTTCTGGCAATAGGACATGGAAAGGGAAAGAAGAGGAAGGCTCCCTCCAAGAGCTGCAAGGGAAAGTCTCTTGATGGATCCTTTTTCTAGTGGGACCAAAGCTGGTTCTGCTAATTCCTCTTCCAATCCAAAGGATGCTGACTACTTCCATTGTCATGAAAAAGGGCACTGGAAACGAATCTGCCCCAAGTACTTGCAGGACATAAAGGATGGGAAGATCAAACCCTCCTTTGCAGGTATTTACACTATTTAATCCAATAACTCATCACATGCTAACTCTTGGGTCCTTGATACAGGTTGTGGATTTCACATTTGTTCTGATTTGAAGGGACTAAAAAGAAGTAGGAATGTGGAGCACGGGAAGATAAAATTAATCATGGGAAATAGAAAAATGTCACCTGTAACCAACATTGGAGTTTACTATTTATTGCTTAGTAATTGTTTAAATTTAGATTTGAATAATTGTTGTTACTCGGCCGATATGGCGAGAAATATTATTTCCTTTCACAATTTGTATAAACAAGGTTTTACCTTTTTTTTGATAATGAAGTTGGTACTATTAATGCTTATTATAATTTTGAAGCATTACCTTGCAATGGTGTATATGAAACTGTGAATTTTGTAGATAACCTAGGAAATAATGTGTTGAACATTGATTCGTCCAATGTTTTGGACAAGGCATGCTTGTGGTATTGTCGTCTTGGACATGTCAACAAGAAGCGCATAGCCCAACTCCAAAAGGATGGAGTCTTGGAATCATTCGACTTAAAGTCGGATGACACTTGTGAATCTTGTTTACTTGGAAAGATGACCAAATCACCCTTCACTGGTACTTGTGAAAGGGGTGAAGGTCTGTTGGATCTCATACACACAGATGTGTGTGGACCATTCTGAACCGCCACAAGGGATGCTTACCGCTTCTATGTATCTTTTAGTGATGATTACAGTAGGTATGGCTACATCTACTTAATCAAGCATAAGTCAGAAACTTTTGAAAAGTTCAAAGAGTTTAAGCAAGAAGTGGAGAATCAATTGGGTAGGAAGATAAAGATGTTACGATCCGATCGTGGAGGAGAGTATCTTAGTATCGAGTTCCTTGACTATCTTAAGGAATGTGGAATTGTTTCACAATTGACGTCACCTAGGACACCACAGCTTAATGGTGTGGCTGATAGGCGCAATAGAACCTTGCTAGACATGGTTCGTTCCATGATGAGTCGAGCTTAGTTACCTATCTCATTCTGGGGGAATGTCTTAGAGACTGCCGCCCATATCCTTAATCTAGTCCCTACCAAAAAGGTTTCCAAAACACCTCACGAGATGTGGACAGGGAAGGTTCCCTCGTTAGATCACATCAAGGTTTGGGGTTGCGAGGCTTTCGTGAGGCGTGAGACTCACGACAAGCTCGAACCTTAGAGCGAGCAATGTATTTTCATCGGCTACCCGCAGAAGTCCTTTGGATATCTCTTCTATCGATCGAGTGACAATGTTGTCTTCGTTGCGAGGAGAGGAGTCTTTCGTGAGAGATAACTCATATGCCAAGAGGACAGTAGGAGACAAATTGACCTTGAAGAGCTTCAAGAGTTAAGCGATGAAGGAACCTCAAACACTAGCACTCAAACCGAGGAGGAAATTCCGGTTGAACCAATTGACAAGTCTGTACCTCTGAGGCACTCCGGTAGAGTTAGTGTTCCCCCTGTGTTACATGGCTTTCATATAACAGCTGAAGGTAATACATTTATCAGTGATAACACACTCGTAAATTTGGATGAACCTAACAATTACAAGGAAGCCATGGCAGGCCCCGAGTCTGCAAAATGGAAAAAGGCTATGGACAACGAGATTCAGTCCATGTATGACAATCAAGTTTGGAACTTGGTTGATAATGTGCCAGGCCGTAAGACAGTCGGGTGCATATGTATCTTTAAGAAGAAGACCGACATGGATGGGAATATACATACATATAAGGCACGACTGCTTGCGAAGGGCTTTACTCAAAAACTCCGGGAGTTGATTATGATGAGACCTTCTCACCAGTAGCGAAGATTAAATCTATAAGGGTTATGCTAGCCATAGCTGCATTTCATGACTATGAAATATGGCAAATGGATGTCAAAACCGCTCTCCTTAATGGAAAGTTGGCTGAAGATGTTTACATGAGTCAGCCAGAGGGTTTTGTCAATGCGAAATACCCTAATAGAGTGTGTTGTTGGGAGCATTCTAACACTCCTATGGTGTACATGCAACCCTATAAACCTTGGATCTATGTTTTCTCTATTATACATGCAAATATTAACTATTCCAAGGTTTCATCCTAACTAGTATATTATGAAGCACCTATACTACAAAGTTCTAGTTAGATGACATACCTTTTGATGTAGCTTGATGTCTTCAAGATTTAAGAGCTTAGCCCCAATAGTGTGGAAGCCTCAAATGGAATCACAAATCACCAAAACACCTTGGAAGAACTTGAGAGAATATGTATGCACACTAAAATCGGCCCACTCTTATTTTCACACACTTGTGCCAATTTTGTGAGCCAAGGACCCCTTTATATATTATGGAGGATTATGGTTACATCCATGTAAACCCTAATACCCATGACCTTTCATTTACGTAGGATCCATAGGTTAAAAGCTCCATGGACCATCCATGAAAGCTTAGCCCAACCTAAATGAACTTGGCCCATTCCATATATATAAGAGTCCATATTTAATTAGTTCTTTTTGATCACTTAATTAATTCTAAATTAATTCTTGATCAATACTAATTAAATAATATGATTCCATATTAATATATTAGAACTTATAATATATTAATATAAATCATAAATATACTATTCTCAAAAGACTATCCATATAAATTATGCCGGTGAAGTGCAACCCAAATGGACCATGCCGGGTCGGGTCAAGTACATACCAAATATAGTTATGGACTTAGACATTAATCCAACAGTCTCCCACTTGGATAAGTCTAAAACTATTATTGAGTATGACTTCAAAACCTAACCGGCAATCGTAGCTCTTAAAGCCGCTGTCGAACTCTGACCTTGTCAATGACTTGTCCATTAGATAAGGGATCATATATTCCTCCATTCTAGATATCATATGGACTGAGACATTGATTATAATCATTCTCTCTGTCCATTTGTTGTTTCCTGATTTTCGATTTATGATGACTGACTGATTGAACAAATCAAGTCAGTCCTGGCTTGGCCAAGCACTTACATGTGTCATCGCTAAATCATCGAGGGGCCCACAGATATCGCTTTTATCCCAAAGGTAAAAGGAATGGATAAACTTCGACTCATATGGCTTGTTCTACTACTTGTTGAATCATGCACAAAGGCACGTTTTATAACATCGAGTTACCAAATGCGTTTTCGTGCAATCAATGTATAACCAACTCATAGTAACAACTCATATCTCTAGGTTTGAAGAATATAAGATATTATCGTCTCATGATCACTCGTGATAAAATCCATGAAGTGATTCAAATGAGCGCGGGTTGAATCCAATACTCAGAACTTATGAGCACTCATGAGTGTTGTAGCACCACTTTGTCCACCAACTTGGACCTCTACAAACCAACCCATGACAGTCTTCATTCATATCTACTTCCAACATATGACCGACTGCGGATGGTTTGAATAACTTAATCATTCAGGAAGAGCGACTTAGTTATTCTGGAAGTCAAAACATGCAAAGTGAAACACAAGAGTAAATGAATCAAATATGGTATCAAACCCTATGAATATAAATAAACACTTTTATTTATCACCATACTGATTACTCATTATTCATTGTTTCGGTTTTATCAACTTTATACTTGAATTAAAAACACTAGTTGTCTCATGCTCCAAGCATGTACACTATGTTTTTCTTAAACAATAGCTTTTCCATACACCAAGTATGCACTCTATGTTTGTCTATGATCCTTACTTTGTGAAATAAACCAATTGAACATAATTTCAATGATTCTAATTTCACACTCCCAAATCCTTATCGAAAAATGTGAGAATTTCAAATTCCTATCATTTATCGAAATCTGTTTAGATTTTAAACTTATATGCACTGACCCTCCTGTAATGAATATGTACAAAGTCACAAAGACTTGTCAACAGTCATTATAAGGTATTCCAATGGAGATCAACTCCATGGAAACTAAGTCTCATATTCAAAGTACATTGCTCTGGACATGCTTCTTGCATTAAGTTTTCTAATCTTACACAGATAACTTCCACCTATGGAGACAACTCCATATTCTCATTTTGACTATCACTTCTGAATAAGAGATGCCTCTTTTCAGAATATGTCAATATGGTCCTTCCAAAATTAGCACTATACTTCCAGCTGTCCCTGAGCAACCAATCTTTGGTAAACCTTAGATTGTCCTCGACAATTGCTTAATCATTTTAGTCATATCCAATTCTAGACCTTTTCCCTTCTTAATCCCTCTGGGCATTTGGAAAAATTTAGAAATGACAAATATTATAGCACATGAAATCGATCCTGTACCCAAAGCAAATGGTACACGATTCATGATGTCTCACATAAAGACATGATTCTAGACCAGTCTTTTGCTACAATATTTTTATTTGCCATGTTTTCACAATTTGACTATGAAGAGGGATGCCGTAATCATAATCGAATTTTGAGAATGCAATATATAGAATTTCCCTAAGTTGAACCAATCCAACATGAAATTCATATATATATTCTTGGCTAAAGATGATTAAGGTCTCAATCTAAGCCTTTAGAACTGAAATGAAGTATATCCTCTCCCTTAATTATAGCAAAACAACTTTTTCAATCCCTGCAGCCTCACGAATTGAAACTTTTGTTTTCTATAATTAACATTGCTAACTTGCAACACTAACAATAATTATCATGCTCCCACTAACATGATGATTATTAGCATAACACTTATGCTCCCACTAGCTTTGACATGTACTCAGAAATCAGCTGGACTTCTAGAAATCAATACTTTATTGACTTTCTTACCAAAGTTCAGATTTCTGATACGAGATGCTTTGATAAAACTTTATCAAAATCATACACCTTTCCTTAGATATCATGCATGTGTGTCTAAACAATTTCAGAACTATGAAAAGGGATGCCGTAATCATAGTCTCAATTGTTTAGACCTTTTGCCATCTGCTTCAAATCTACTTGGTGGAAGTGTTTCCTCACCATCATTTTCATGAATCGGAGAGAAACCTTATGACCCTTAGATTTTATGGTGTATGTGTTCTTATCCATGTGAATCGTCAAAACCATAGTTACAAGACAAGGATAATGACAAATCCAAACTCATATGGACTGAACTTATGCAATCTTCACTTTTTGCCACCTGGCAGTACAGGGTCTGCCATTGCTTCCAAGTTGTTATGCAACCAATTGAGAACTTTCAGAACTCCTATGCAAAGCCAACTTTAACTGGAATGGGCACAGAATATGTCAACACGATAGGTTATAAACCTCAAGTCGTGTGCTAGTGAAGAACCTCAGGTTTTATTCTTGATTAGTTCTTGAAATTCTTTTTAGGATCTTTAAGACTCCCACTATCCTCTTGACATATAAGACTATCTTGCCAAATATTCAAGAGATAGTGCGGATTCTTTATCAAGACAAACACTTCACACAATTGGCCTTAGTTGGTCTTTGTTTTATCCAAAACATCACAACTTACCAATTTCAAATGTACAAGAGTAGGACACTTTTACACTTACATTGGACAAGTGTTTTAAACCTTTCTTTAAGATATGTCACTCAAGTTACAATCTTGGAGTATGACTCTAAGAATTGTGTTGAAAAATGTTTTTATATGTGATCATCACTGAAATAAGACGAATTGGTTTTATATTATCTAACAAATATTATCAGTTATTTCAGGTTGCGTGGATTCGTGCTTAATTATGAAATAGAAAAATATGCAAAAGACGAAATACGCAAAGACGGAAAAATAGACGCAATATTTGGTCGTTTGAAGACAAAACAAATCAAGGCTAAAATTGTCAAGAATTTAAAAACCTCAAGGGTCAAAAATGGAAATTCAATTGACAATTGGATATATATATATATATATATATATATATATATATATACAAGTGTTCGTGTGTGTGTATATATATATATATATATATATATATATATATATATTATATAAATATATATGTATATATATTATATTGTATATATATATGTATGTATATTGTATATATTGTATATATATATATATATATATATATATATATATATATATATATATATATTATATTGTATATATATATGTATGTATATTGTATATATTGTATATATATATATATATATATATATATATATATATATATATATGCATGATTCATGCATATATATATATATATATATATATATATATATATATATATATATATATATATATATATATATATATATATATATATATTGGAAAGAAATCTTCACAAAAGCAAAAGTACCAAACATCATGTGTGCTTCCAACCTTTACAATCAATCACTTCATTACTTTTCCTTAAACAAACAAGAGTTGCTTGATTCCTTTGCATATATATAGATGGATGTTTACATGAGTTTTTGTGTGTGTTTTGTGTTTCCTTGTAATATATCTCCTATTACTCTCTCATCTCCAGAAGAATAAACACATAGACAACCTCAAAATACTCTCCAAACACCCTCCAAATACCCTCCTTAAACCTCCTCCAAAAACCCTTTCAAATCACCACAACCATCATCACCTTGCTGTTTTTCGACATCAGAATTTGCAAGTTAAAACGAAAATCACCGAGCACAACTCAACAATATAATAAGGGAGAGATTTTCACCGCAAATTATTCAGGACCTTACCTACATCCAGGAATTTTCCTCGATTTTTTTGACCACTGCAAACCCCAGAGAGACGCGAGAGAGAATTGGCTATCCAGAGAGATTTACTACGAAAATCTATATTCATAACCACCCAAAGCTCTTTCAACATCACCCTCTTTGTTACCTTATACCACCAAAACTACAACCTTATTCCACCTTCTAAGTCAAATTGATGACATAATACGGTTGAAGTGGGTATTTAGAGGGTGGTAGAAGGTGGAATAAGGTTGTAGTTTTGGTGGTATAAGGTAACAAAGAGGGTGATGTTGAAAGAGCTTTGGGTGGTTATGAATATAGATTTTCGTAGTAAATCTCTCTGGATAGCCAATTCTCTCTCGCGTCTCTCTGGGGTTTGCAGTGGTCAAAAAAATCGAGGAAAATTCCTGGATGTGGGTAAGGTCCTGAATAATTTGCGGTGAAAATCCTCCCTTATTATCTTGTTGAGTTGTGCTCGGTGATTTTTGTTTTAACTTGCAAATTCTGATGTCGAAAAACAGCAAGGTGATGATGGTTGTGGTGATTTGAAAGGGTTTTTGGAGGAGGTTTAAGGAGGGTATTTGGAGGGTGTTTGGAGAGTATTTTGAGGTTGGCTATATGTTTATTCTTCTGGAGATGAGAGAGTAATAGGAGATATATTACAAGGAAACAAAAAACACACACAAAAACTCATGTAAACATGCATCTATATATATATGCAAAGGAATCAAGCAACTCTTGTTTGTTTAAGGAAAAGTAATGAAGTGATTGATTGTAAAGGTTGGAAGCACACATGATGTTTGGTACTTTTGCTTTTGTGAAGATTTCTTTCCAATATATATATATATATATATATATATATATATATATATATATATATATATATATATATATATATATATATCCAATTGTGAATTGAATTTCCATTTTTGACCCTTGAGGTTTTTAAATTCTTGACAATTTTAGTCTTGATTTGTTTTGTCTTCAAACGACCAAATATTGCGTCTATTTTTCCGTCTTTGCGTATTTCGTCTTTTGCATATTTTTCTATTTCATAATTAAGCACGAATCCACGCAACCTGAAATAACTGATAATATTTGTTAGATAATATAAAACCAATTCGTCTTATTTCAGTGATGATCACATATAAAAACATTTTTCAACAAATTGTTTTGGAACGAAGTATGACTCATCTTCCTGATCTAACCATTTCAACAATTCATGACTCCTCTTCTTAGTCATAAGAATGCACTAAGATGACCTTTAGAGGACTAATTGTGATATGATTTCTAAATCATTAAGATGATCACAAACATGATACAAAAGTACTCTCCCATCTTTTCAGATTTGAGAAACTTTTATCTTTCTGCTTAATTTGATTCTTCCCATTCATTATGCCATACATTGAGACTTTTCCAATGTTTCAGAATTATACTTAAACTTGTAAGTATAACCATATTTACTAAACTTTAGTAAATCAAATAGTCTTAACGAGCTTTGTGGTGGACATGACCAGTGCACAAGAATGTGTACTCGATCCCTTTAGTCCTTCACTTGACTCACACATCCATGTAAACAAGTAATTAGTTTTGATTTTCCAATGCTTGAAAGTTCTCATTCATCATACTATTCAACTTGCATGATTCCAAGTTTCGGTCCAATTGAAACTTGGGTGATGAGGAACTTTCCTGATTTGGTAAATTTAGACACTACCACATATGAAAGAATCAAATCCATTTTCCAATATTGCTCTTAATGGAATCATATAAGCAACAATTTTTCACAAATGCCATTGTAAGGATACTTAAAATAAATAGAAATAAAACCTTTTTCTTTTATTTTAAAACTTTGCGGAAAAACTTCTTATCCTTACAATCCATATGAAAACCTTGTTGTTATATATTCCTAAGCAATATATATCATAACTCTTTAAGTAACAGCCGAAAATTCTGATGCGATCGAAATCCACCTTCGCGATCAGAATCAGCATATACTTCCTTTAAGATTTCTCTCTATTCTTTGATTCTTAAAACATCAACGTGTGACCCAGTCACATCATGTAATGAGGATCTCAGAATAGAACTTAACAGAGTTAGATAATGGGCTCTACCTGATGTAGAGTCAAACTTATTGACTTTAACATCCTTAGGTAAATTTGGCAGCTTTGCAATCAACGCCCCTTCCTTTGGCAAAATAAACATATGGACCCTTTGGTAATGGGACTATCTCAGACTTAGCCTTTCTCTTTACCATTTGGTCAACCGGGTTGACTATGGCCAATCCCTTTCCATTGGGAAGAGAATGCTTTTTCTGGATTTCCAGTGTCACCATTGTCACTATCCATAAAGTTTTTGGGAAGTTGATCTTCTAATCAAATTTGCTTCACTATCGTTCCAAATCATTGCTGATTCAGCAGCACCAAGCAAATAGATATGATCATTAAGGTTCATGTCATAGTCTGTATCATAGTAGTCCCAAAGGAACTCACTATGTGACTTAGAAAGTGATTGAACATCCAACTTTCTCAAGACTTTGAAACCCAACTCTCCCGACTTGTCAATATGTGACTTCATCTCTAAGATGTGATCATACATAGACCTTGCTTGCCATTAGGGCTTGAGTGAACTTGAACTTGTGGGTTAGGGAGAATAATTGGAGGAGGTGGAGGAAGTAAAGTTCCAAGAGATTTGGGAAGATCATAGATGTCTGAACTCGACATCTTTTGGGAGATATTCAAGATAGTTGATCTAAAGTCCTTAATATAACACGCAATATGAAATATTAAGGCTAGGATCCAACAACCTATTTATAACTGGAAGAGGGATGCCGTAATCCGAGTTATAAAATAGTTGAAGGTAGGTAAATGACGATTTACCAATTTCCACCATTAAAAACGAAATAATTTAATTAGGTTTTTTACTTGGATTTGAAACTCCTAGATCTTTTGAGATTCATTGAACTTTTCAATGGCATGTTTCAATCTCGAGTGTGCCCTTCAGGTTTTGTGACTGGGATGCCGAGGATCACAAAACAAGGTGTGAAGTAACCATGCAAATATACTTGGTACCCTTAATATTTACCCCTCAGTCGATGTGCCGGTTAACCACACGAGCTCCACCGATACTATGATAAATATTAAGTTACCCTTTGCCTACTTTGTTAAATCCAGGTTAGTGTGCCGGTTAACCACACACGCTCCACTAACGGTTTAAACAAAGTGCAAAGTGTAATTTCATGGATTAGCACCTTATTCACATTTTCCTAAGTAACAAAGATTGAGAATTAATAAAAGGTTTAGTTACTTAGTATTTATCATTAATACTTTTAATGAAGGGAGAATTATAGTCCTTGTCCTACCTGTTCGGCTAACGACCCTCCACCAGTCAAGGAAGCGGTGGGTGAGAGTGGACACCCATTAAGCTGCCATTTTATAGGCAACAACCTTATACCCCCCTTATAGACCGGCTTCGTGAATGAGGCCTACTAATGGTAAGACGACTTGCTCTTATACATATAATATATTAAACTTTTAATATTATAATAGTATAAGGGTGTATTTTAGACATTTAAAATACTTGATGGTTTAATCTATTAATTAAACTAGACTTTTAATTTAATTAAACTCAAACCATATATTTATGGATTTAATAATACTCTTTTAATTAAACGCTTTAATTAACTATTAATAAAGTCCATAAGAGTTAATTTGAACTATTCAACAAAACATCATAATTCCAATTATTAAACTCAAAATTAAAACCATTTAATTAATTGTTTAGGTTATGAACCTAAGAGTTTTAGAATTCAATTCTTTTTTTCATAAAAAACTTTTCTCAAATTCCAAAACTTGAGGGTAAGTTTTGTAATTCTTGAAAACCTTTGGATTCCATAACTTTTGGAATTAATGGTGTTTTATGATGAAACTTTCCATGTTCCATAACTTAAGAACAAGTTATGGAATTCTTTAAAACATTAACACCAAATTTTGTAACTCCATAAAAACTTTGAATCAAATTTTTTTTTTTAAAAAAAAAACTTTCATATCCATAACTTATGGAAGTTTCAAAAACCCTTAAGATCACAACTTTAAAAAAAACTTTTGAGCTCCAAAATTTTATGACAAAATATGTAACTCCTTAAAACATTTAGATCAAACTTTTAAAACTAATAAAATAATCATATCATTTTATCTTTTACTAAATTTGACCTAATTCAACTCATATAACAAATGATTCAAATTTTACAAATAATTCGTTTTTCACAAAACAAGTAATTATCTTAAAATTTGACAAACGTCATGTTTTTTTTCCTTTTTTTTTCCAACTTGAAAATAAAACATTTGCATCAATATAATAGAAAACAACCCATGGCTCTGATACCACTGTTGGATTTTGAGCATTCTAACACTGCTATGGTGTACATGCAACCCTATAAACCTTGGATCTATGTTTTCTCTATTATACATGCAAATATTAACTATTCCAAGGTTTCATCCTAACAAGCATATTATGAAGCACCTATACTACAAAGTTCTAGTTAGATGACTTACCTTTTGATGTAGCTTGATGTCTTCAAGCTTTAAGAGCTTAGCCCCAATAGTGTGGAAGCCTCAAATGGAATCACAAATCACCAAAACACCTTGGAGGAACTTGAGAGAATATGTATGCACACTAAAATCTGCCCACTCTTATTTTCACACACTTGTGCCAATTTTGTGAGCCAAGGACCCCTTTATATATTATGGAGGATTAGGGTTATATCCATGTAAACCCTAATACCCATGACCTTTCATTTACATAGGATCCATGGGTTAAAAGCTCCATGGACCATCCATGAAAGCTTAGCCCAACCTAAATGAACTTGGCCTATTCCATATATATAAGAGTCCATATTTAATTAGTTCTTTTTGATCACTTAATTAATTCTAAATTAATTCTTGATCAATATTAATTAAATAATATGATTCCATATTAATATATTAGAACTTATAATATATTAATATAAATCATAAATATACTATTCTCAAAAGACTATCCATATAAATTATGCCGGTGAAGTGCAACCCAAATGGACCATGCCGGGTCGGGTCAAGTACATACCAAATATAGTTATGGACTTAGACATTAATCCAACATGTGTAAGCTTGAGAAATCCATTTATGGATTGAAACAAGCATCTCGCAGATGGAATCTTTGTTTTGATGAGAAAGTCAAAGAGTTCGGATTTTCGAGAAGCGAGGATGAGTCCTGTGTATATGTCAAAGCTAATGGGAGTATAGTTAGCTTTCTAGTATTGTATGTAGATGACATACTACTCATAGTAAATGACATCCCAACCTTGCAGGAGGTCAAGTCCTTGCTTGGGAAGTGTTTCACTATGAAGGACCTCGGAGAAGCTGCCTATATCCTAGGGATAAGGATATTGAGAGACATAAGTAAAAGACTAATAGGACTTAGTCAAAGTACCTACTTGGAGAAGGTGTTGAAACGTTTCAGCATGGAGAACTCCAAGAATGGTGACTTACCTATCCAAGGCAATGCCAAACCGAGTAAGACTCAGAGTCCGAGTACAGAGGCTGAGATAGCAGAAATGAGTCATATACCATATGCTTCCACAGTTGGTTCGATCATGTATGCTATGACTTGTACTCGCCCTGATGTGGCCTTTGCTTTGAGCATGGTCAGCAGATATCAAGGGAACCCTGGTAAGGCTCATTGGACTGCGGCTAAGAACATTCTTAAGTACCTGCAGAGGACTAAGGACTGGGCCCTTACCCTCGGTGGGAGTGATGACTTGAGAGTAACAGGGTATAGCGACGCGAGCTTTCAGACCGACATAGATAATTTCTGCTCTCAGTCGGGCTGAATATTTACCCTGAATGGAGGAGCAGTGACATGGAAACCCTAGATGCTTCAACATGTGAATCGGGGTACATATCTGAAGGGTTTTGAGCATTCTAACACTCCTATGGTGTACATGCAACCCTAGATGCTTTGGATCTTTGTTTTCTCTATTATACATTCATACATTCAATATTCCAAAGCATCATCCTAACTAGCATACAATGGAGTATAAACAACATGAAATACAAGTTATATGACATACCTTTTGTTGTAGCTTGCTATCTTTGATGTTTTTAGCCTTTAAGAACTTACCACCAATAGTGTGAATGCCTCAAATGGAATCACAACACACCTAGGACAAAGGATGAACCGGAGAGAATGTGCTAGACACTAAAGTTGGCTATGACCCTCCAAGAACTCTTGCATTGGCCGATTTTAGCTATGAAGTATCATATATATAGTCTAGGATTATGGTAAACCCTAATCCATACCCTTGGGCTTATTATCCATGATCCATGAATCAAGTGGGCTAACTCTCTATGGGTTCCACCATAAACTTAGTCCATCATGTATCATAAGCCCAAACTACACACACACACACACACACACACATATATATATATATATATATATATATATATATATAAATATAATTGATTCACACAATTAGTCCCCATTGATTTAATTAGTCTCTTTTGATCACAGAATTAATTCCAAATGAATTCTTGATCAATACTAATTTAATCATATGATTTCATATTAATATATTAGAACTTATAATATATTAATAAATCATAAATAATCTCTCTCTCAAGTATCATCCTGTCAAATTGTCCTGGTGATATGCAACCCAAATGGACCATGCTACTCTCGGGTCAAGTACATACCAATTATAGTTATGGACTTAGACATTAATCCAACAGTCTCCCACTTGGATAAGTCTAATAACTATTATTGCAAGTACGACTCCACAACCCGACTAGCAATCGTAGTTCTTAAAAGCCGCTGTCGAACTCTGACCTAGTCAATGACGCGTCCATCAGACAAGGGATCATATATTCCTGCATTCTAGATATCATATGGACTGAGACATGGATTTTAATCCTTCTCTCTATCCATCTATCGTTTCCCAATTTCCGATTTATGACGACTAAGTAATTGAACAAATCAAATTATTCCAGGCCTGATGTCATCACTAAATCATCGAGGGGCCCACAAATATCGCTTTTATCCACATGGCGTAAAAGGAACGGATAAACTTCGACCCAAATGCTCGCTTGTACTTAATCATCGAATTACACATCACGATATGTTTTATAACACCAAGTTACTGGTGCGTTTACATATGTCAATGTGCAACCGACTTGCAACTACAGCTCACACGTCTTGGTTTCAAGAATATAAGATATTATTGTCTCACAATCACTCGTGATAAAATCCATGAAGTGATTCCGATGAGCGTGGTTTGAATCCAATACTCGAATTTTAATCCAGGAGCACTCATGAACACTGTAGCTATGTCCTAGACAAACTACAGACCCATTCATGACAGTCTTGCCTCAATACTTACTTCCAAAGTATGATCGACTGTGGATGGTTTGAATAACCTAGTTATTTGGGAAGTCAAAACATGCAAAGTGAAACACAAGAATAATACTAATCCTATATAGCCCAAAAATTTTTGAGTCATATTGATTACTCATTATTCATTGTATAATGTTTCGAATAATCAACTTAATACTTGAATTAAAACAATAGTCATGCCATGCTCCAAGCATGCACACTATGTTTGTATAAACAATAGCTATGCCATGCTCCCATCATGCATACTATGTTTGTCTATGGTCCTTACTTTGTGAAATTAATCAATTGAAAAATTTCCAATGATGCTCATTTCATAAACCCAAATCCTTATTGCAAGTGTAAGAATTCCAAATTCTTGTCACTGCTAGAAAGTGTTAGATTCTAAACTATCATGCAATGATTCTTTTGTAATGTCTAGGTACAAAAAATCACAGAGACTTGACCAACGATATTACGAAATATTACTTTAGAGATTGTTACATGACAATTCCAGGAAATGAAGTCTCAAATTCAACGTACATTCCTTTGAACATCCTTCCTGCATAAAACTTTCTAACTTTCTCATCTATTCTTCAACTCCCAATATGGAAACATTCCATATTTGCCATACGACAACTCATTATTAATAGACTCATGTCTATTCATAATAGTGTCAATATGGTCCATCCATTATTGTACTTCCAACTGACCTTAAGCGACCAATCCTTGGCGAACCTTAGTTTGTCCTTAACAGTTGTTTAACCACTTTAGTCATATCCGGTTCTATTCATTTTTCCCTCTTAAAGCCCTAGGCATTTGGAAAATTTTAGAACGGATAAATATTATAGCACATGTAATCGATCGTATACCCGAAGCATATTGGACACGATTAATAAAGACATGATACCTAACCAGTCTTTTGCTACAATATTTCTATTTGCCATGTTCTCATAATTTGAATTATGAAAAGGGATGCTGTAATCATAATCGAATTTTGAGAACGCAATTAACACAATCATGACTAAATTTGACTAAAATCTCACAATCTAAGCTTTTAGATTTGAAATGAAGTATAATTTCCTGTCCCTTAATTATATCAAAACAACTTTCCAAACTCTGCAACTTGCAAATTGAACTTTTGTTTTCTATAATTAACATTGCTAATCTTGCAACATTCATCATAACTGATTATGCTTCCACTAGCATAACAATCATTAGTTCACTAGCATAACACTTATGCTCCCACTAGCTTTGACATGTATTCAGAAATCAGCTGGACTTCTAGAAATCAATACTTCATTGACTTTCTTACCAAAGTTCATATTTCTGACATGAGATGCTTTGATAAGAATTTATCTAGGTTTCTTAAACTCATACACCTTTCCTTAGATAGCACATATGTGTGTCAAAAAAATTTAAGAACTTAAAACAATAATTCTCAAATGTTTAGACCTTTTTCCATTTCTCACAATTCGAATTATGAAAAAGGATGCCGTAATCATAATCGAATTTGAGAATGCAAATATCACAATTGCTATCTCCTTAAAATCTACTTAGTGAAAGCGTTTCCTTACAATCATTTTCATGAATCGGAGAGAAACCTTATGACACTTTAGATTTTGTGGTGTATGTGTTCCTATCCATGTGAATTTGTCATAACCATAATCCCAAGAGAAGGTTAGTGACAAATCCAAACTCATATGGACTGAACTTGTTCAATCTTAATTTCTTGCCTCCTGGCAGCTCAAGGGCCTACCATTGCTACCAAGTTGTTATGCAAACAACTGAGAACTCATAGAACTCACATGCATAGTCAACTTAACTGGAATGGGCACAAAAACAAGAACATGTCAACACGATAGGTAACAAACCTCAAGTCATGTTGCTAGCGATATACAATAGGTTTTATTCTTGATTAGTTCTTGAAACTTGTCAAGATCTTTAAGACTCCCACTGACCTCTTGACATATAAGATTCTCTTGTCATGAATAATTCCTTGACAAAACAAATATTCAAGAGTTAGCGCGGATTCTTATCAAGACAAACACTTCACACAATTGGCCTTAGCTGGTCTTTGTTTTATCCAAAACATCACAACATACCAATTTCAAATGTACAAGAATAGAAAAATTTTACTCTACATTTGATAAGTGTTTTAAACCTTTCTTAAGATTATGTAACTCAAGGTTACAATCTTGGAGTATGACTCTAAGACTTGTTTTGGAACGAAGTATGACTCATCTTCTTGATTTAACCATTTCAAACAATTAACGATTCCTCTTCTTAGCCATACAAATGCACTAAGATATCCTTAGAGTATCAATTCTGACATGGTTTTAATAATCATTAAGATGATCATAAAGCACGATACTAAAGTACTCTCCCATCTTTTCAGATTGGAGAAACCTTTATCTTTCTGCCTAATTTGATTCTTCTTATTCGTCCTGCTATACATTGAAACTTTTCCAATATTCAGAATTATACTTAAACTTGTAAGCATAACCATATTTACTAAACTTTAGTAAATCATGACGAATAGTCTTTTCATTCTTTGTGGTGGACCTGACCAGCGCACATCCAGTGTACCCGATCCCTCAGTCCTTCAATTGACTCACATATTCATGTAAACAAGGAATTAGTCTTAATTTCCAAAGACGAAAATTCTCATTCATCATACAATACAAGTAGTATGATTCCAAGTTTCTATCCAACCGAAACTTGGGTGATGAGAATCTTTTCCTTATTTGGTAAATCTTGACACTACCACAAACGAAAGAATCAAATTCATATTGCTATCAATGGAAACATATAAACAACAATTTTCACAAATTCCATTGTAAGGAAACTTAAAAATAAAATAAATTTCACAAAAAATTCCTTTTATTTATAAAACTACGGAAAAACTTTTCCTTACAATGCAAATACAAATGAAAACTATGTTGTTATGTATTCCTAAGCAATCTATCATAACTCTTAAGCAGTAGCTAAAAATTCTGATCATCGAACCATGCGATCGAAATCCATCTATTCACGATCAGAATCATCATACTCTTCCTTTAAGTTCCCTTTCATTTCTTTGATTCTTCAAAACATCAAAATGCGACCTAGTCACATCATGTATTAAGAATTTGCAAATAGGAACTTAATAGAGTTAGACAGTGGTCATTACCTGAAGTAGAGTCATACACTCTGACTTTACCATCCTTATGGTCTTTCAGGTAGATACGACAACTTTGCAACCAATGCCCCTTCTCTTGGCGATAGAAAAATATGGACTCTTTGGGAATGATACACGAGACAATTTCAGACTTAGCCTTTCCCTTTCCCTTGGAAAGAGAAATCCGTTTCTGGACTTCCAATGTTTCCATTGTCAATGTCCATGGATGTTTGGGAAGTAGATATTCCAACCAAATTTGCTTTACCAGTGCTCCAAATCATTGCTGATTCAGCAGCAACAAGCAAATAGGTAAGATCAATAAGGGTTATGTCATGATTTCCCATATACTAGTCCTTAAAGACCCGCTATATGACTTAGGAAGTGATTGAAGAACCAAGTCAACAACCAACTTCCTCGGGAAAACGACACCCAACATTCCCATACTTGTCAATGTGTGACTTCATCTCTAAGACATGTGCACACACAGACCTTCCATCTTAGTGTTTATTAGCCAATAGGACTTGAGTGACTTTGAACTTGTGGGATAGGGAGAATTATTATAGGAGGTAGAGAAAGTGAAGTTCCACTACAACACAAAGAAGGGATTAATCTTTCACCTTGATTGTCTTGTGGAATATCATATTCATGAGGAAATCTAATTCCAAAAGATTTGGGAAGACCATAGTTGTCTGAACTAGACATCTATATGGGAGAAATTCAAGTTTAGTTGATTTAAGTCCTTAATATAACACCCAACTTAAATATTAAGGCTAGGACCCAACACAATATTTTACAATCTGGAAGAGGGATGTCGTTATCCAAATCGCAAAATATTTGAAGGTAGGTAAATGACGATTTACCAATTTCCACCATGAAAAACGAAATTGATAATTAAGTTTTAAATGGATTGAAACTCCTAGATCCTTTGAGATTCATTGAACTATTCAATGGAATGTTTAAATCTCGATTGTGCCCTTCAAGTTTGTGACTGGGATGCCGAGGATCACAAACAAGGTGTGAATAACCAAGCAAATTAGCTTGGTACACCCAATGTTACAACCACCTAATCAATGTGCCAGTTAACCACACATGCTCCATTGATCTATGATTAACATCAAACTACCCTTTACCACGCACTGTCAGTCCCAGATTAGTGTGCCAATTAACCACACATGCTCCACTAACGACTTAACAAGGTGCAAAGTGCAATTTCATGGGTTTGCACCATATTCACATTTTCCTAAGTAACTAAGATTTGGGAATTTATAAGTGTTTAGTTACTTTATATTTATCATTATACTTTTAATGAAGGGAGAATTAGAGTCCTATCCTACCCGTTCGGCTAACGACTCTCCAACAGTCAAGGAAGCGATGGGTGAGAGTGGACACCCATTAAACTGCCATTTTATAGGCCGTAACCTTATACCCCCCTTATAGTCCGGCTTCGTGAATGAGGCCTACTAACGGTAAGACTGACTTTACTCTTATACATATATATAAATATTAAACCTATAATATTATAATAGTACAAGGGTTGAATTTTAAACTTTTAAAATTCTACGGTTTGGAACTAAATGTGTCAAAAGAAGACTCTACATTTAAAAATTCCAAAACTTGAGGGCAAGTTTTGAAATTTTCAAAAAACTTTTGGAATCCATAACATATGAGTTTATTATAGGCTTTAATGAAAAGACTCTTGAAAATCCATAACTTGAGGACAAGTTATGGAGTTCCTAAAAACAGTTATGGAAAAAGACTCTTCAAGTTCATAACCTATAACTTTAATGAAGTCTTTTAAAAGAAAAAATTTTCATTTTCCATAACTTGAGGAAAAGTTATTGATTACATTAAAGGCCATAAAGATCATCAAATAAACTACCAAGCATGTCAAATAATGTCCATGATCTAGATTAAACTTATATGAACAAGATAATCATATCAAACAAATTTCATTAATTAGCCTAAACATACTAATACAAAACATGAAACTTTGACAATTATCTTTTGAATTGGTCTAGAATGATCATTACCACATCAAAAATAGGTTTATAAGTCCAAAAATAGCTTAGGGTAATGATCCTAGTCCAATTCCAGCTTAAAATCTCAAAAATATGCACTCAGGAGAATCAACTCGTCGATTGCAAGAACAAACTCCGCGAGTTGGTCAGGATTATGCTTGTACTCGACGAGTCCCCCAGTGGACTCGGCGAGTCCACTATCCAGAACAGCAGAAAGTCGATTTTTCAAGCTTTAAACAACAAGTAGCATCAAGTATAATTGAAAACAACCCTAGGCTCTGATACCACTGAAAGGTTTTGAGCATTCTAACACTCCTATGGTGTACATGCAACCCTAGATGCTTTGGATCTATGTTTTCTCTATTATACATGCATACATTCAATATTCCAAAGCATCATCCTAACTAGCATACAATGGAGTATAAACAACATGAAATACAAGTTAGATGACATACCTTTTGTTGTAGCTTGCTATCCTTGATGTGTTTGGCCTTTAAGAACTTAGCACCAATAGTGAATGCCTCAAATGGAATCACAAAACACCTAGGACAAAGGATGAACTTGAGAGAATGTGCTAGACACCAAAGTCGGCTATGACCCTCCAAGAACTCTTGCATTGGCCGATTTTAGCAATGGAGTAACATATATATATAAATATATATATATATATATATATATATATATATATATATATATATATATATATATATATATATATATATATATATATATATATATATATATATAGTCTAGGATTATGGTAAACCCTAATCCATACCCTTGGGCTTATTATCTATGATCCATGAATCAAGTGGGCTAACTCTTTATGGGTTCCACCATAAACTTAGGCCATCATGTATCATAAGCCCAAACTATATATATATATATATATATATATATATATATATATATATATATATATATATATATATATATATATATATATATATATATATATATATATATATATATATATATATATATATATAACTAATTCACACAATTAGTCCCCATTGATTTAATTAGTCTCTTTTGATCACAGAATTAATTCCAAATTAATTCTTGATCAATACTAATTAAATCATATGATTTCATATTAATATATTATAACTTATAATATATTAATAAATCATAAATAACCTCTCTCTCAAGTATCATCCTATCAAATTGTCCTGGTGATATGCAACCCAAATGGACCATGCTACTCTCGGGTTAAGTACATACCAATTATAGTTATGGACTTAGACATTAATCCAACAATATCAGCAAGCGAAGCAGCGAAGGAGGTGATGTGGTTGAAAAACTTCATTGGAGACATTGGAGTAATTCCATCCATAAAGGAGCATGTGGAGATTTTCTGCGATAATGACGGGGCGGTTGCCTTAACCAAGGAACCGAGAGATCATGGAAGATGCAGACATATCGACAAAAAGTACCACTTCATAAGACATTAAGTAGAAGAAGGATACCTCGTGGTAAAGAGGATATCGTCAGAGGACAACCCAGCAGATCCCCTCACAAAGGGACTGACTAGGGTTAAGAACTTGCAGCAAGCGTAGGGAATTGGGCTAACGGACAATATTAGTTTTAGTGATTAGATAAAACGAAACGTGTAATAGCTAAATTGTAATTGACATTTGATGATTGAATAAAAGGAGTTTATTTATAAGTAAAGTTACTGTCTTGTGTCAATTATTTACTATTGTTTCACTTTGCATGTTTTGACTTCTAGAATAATAAGATTTATTCAAACTATCCACAGTCGATCATACGTTGGAAATAAGTATGAAAGAAGACTGTCATGAGTTGGCTTGTAGACTATCTAAGGCATTAGGCATAGCAACAGTTTGCTACACCATTCACGAGTACTTCTGAAATAAGATTTGAGTATTGGATCAACCCACGCTCACTTGAATTACTTCATGGAATTTATCACGAGTGATTGTGAGACAATAATATCATATAAGTCTTCAAACCTAGATATATGTGTTGTTGACTATGAATTAGTTTTGCATTGATGATACGAAAACGCATCAATAACTTGATGTTATAAAACGTATCGTTGTGCATGATTAATGAGTAGTTAGTACAAGCATATAATGTCGAAGTTTATCTGTTACTTTTATCCTAAGAGGATTAAAAGCGATATCTTGGGCCCCTCGATGATTCTGTTTTGACTTATGTGTCGGGCCCGGTCAGAATTAAATTGATGTGTTTAGTTATGTTCTATGTCAGACGAATCGGAAATCGGGAAACAAACTGCTGGACAATAAGTATGACATTGTTCCATGTATTTGTCCAGCTGATATATTAAGAACAGAGGATTATATGATCCCTTATCTAAAGGATGCGTCACTGACTGGGTCAAAGTTGACAATGACTTTTGAAAGCTTAGGATTGCTAAGTCGGATCCCGAAGTTACATTGGCAGCTATAGTTACTAGACTTATCGAAGTGGGAGACTGTTGGATTTCGTGTC
Source organism: Lactuca virosa (assembly GCF_052849685.1). Taxonomy (NCBI): domain Eukaryota; kingdom Viridiplantae; phylum Streptophyta; class Magnoliopsida; order Asterales; family Asteraceae; genus Lactuca; species Lactuca virosa. Next base: position 288,532,304 of record NC_136429.1, on the reverse strand, counting down.
TAAGCCCATGACTATAACTGGGATGTACTTGAACCGATTGTACATGGTCCTTTTGGGTTGCCTTCACCAGTGCAATTTGATAGGATGGACTTTTGAGAATAAGGTTATTTATGGTTTATTAATATATTACAAGTATAACATATTAATATGATATAATTTAATTAGTATTGATCAAGAATTAATTGAATTAATTTTGTGGTCAAAAGAGACTAATTAAATATATGTGGATTGATTATGTAAATCAATCATTCTTGTAGTGTGGGCCAATGATCCATGATTATTTAAATGGGCTAAACCAATAAGTTAATCCATGGATAGCCCTTGGAGGTTAAACCCATGGAGCATAAGAATAAGAAAAGTCATGGAGCATTAGGGTTTACAAAGTGTAACCCCAACATTTGCCACACTATAAATAGAACCCTCATGAACCAAAATCGGTTACACCATCTTTTGGGATAAGTAACTTATTCTCTTAAAGCCTCCTCTTGCATATTGGTGTTTGTGAACCATTAGAGGCATCACACTTGAGGTGCTCAAGCTTTCAAAGGTCAAGAACTCTGACCTACTCAAGAGGTAAGCATCCAAACTAAGTTTTATATTATATAGCTTCAATTGTATGCTAGCTAGGGTGAGTGCTTTGGAAAAACAAAATGCATGTATAATTAGAGAAAACATAGATGCAAAGCATTTAGGGTTGCATGTGCACCATAGGAGTGTTATAGTGCTCAAAACCCAACATTAACTGGTGTGCCTCCTGAGAGGCATGTCCAGTTTAGGATTGATCTTGTGCCAAGTGCTGCCCTGATTTCCCAGGCGCTGTACCGCTTGGAAACGCCTGAGATACATGAGTTTCATCTCAACTTCAGGAGCTGCTAGGAAAGAAGTTCATCAGAACGAGTAGTTCTTCGTGGGGCTCGCCGATACTATTCGTCAGGAAGAAGGATGTTTCACACCGAATGTGCATTGATTAGCGGGAGTTGAACAAGTTAACGGTGAAGAACCGTTATCCCCTTTTGCAGATTGATGACCACTTTGATCAGTTGTAGGGTGCATCTTGGTTCTCCAAGATTGATCTGAGGTCTCGGTATCTTGAGGTGAGAGCGACAGAGGAGGACGTGGAGAAGACCGCGTTTCAGGTTCGTTATGGTCATTACGAGTTTGTGGTGATCCCACTTTGGCTCACTAATGCGCCTGTTGTATTTATGGATATGATGAATCGGGTATGCAGGTCGGTGCTCGACCGATCTGTTATCGTGTTCGTTGATGATATCTTGGTGTATTCCAAGACCAGAGAGCAGCATGAGGAGCACCTTCGAGAGCTTCTAAGAGTTTTGAGGCGGGAACGACTTTATGCCATGTTCTCAAAGTGTGAGTTTTGGTTACGAGAGGTCCAGTTCCTAGAGCACCTCGTTAACCAGGATGGGATATTGGATGATCCGGCCAAGAGCGAGGCATTGATGCAGTGAGAGGTTTCAAATTCTCCCTCAGATATCAGGAGCTTCTTAGGTTTGGCGAGCTACTATCAGAAATTTATTTAGGAATTCTCCAAGATTGCGGTATACCTTACTCGTCTAACTAGGAAGGGAGTGGATTTCCGATGGGTCCATGAGCAGAAGTCGGCGTTTGGGACTCTTCGGCAGAGGTTATGTGAGGCCCCAGTATTGACCCTTCCGGAGGGAGTTGAGAATTTTGTGGTATTCTTTGATGCATCCATCACCGGTTTGGGGGCGGTCCTTATGCAGAGAGGATAAGTGATCACTTATGCTTCACGACAGCTGAAGCCGCATGAGTTGCGATATCCCACACATGACTTGGAGTTGGGGGCAGTGGTGTTTTCCCTCAAGATTTGGAGATATTAACTTTATGGGGTTTGTTGTACTGTCTACATGGATCACAAGAGTTTGAGATATCTTATGGATCAGTCGAAACTAAACATGAGGCAGCGCATGTGGCTAGATGGGGTCAAGGATTATGGCTGCGAGATCCTTTACCATTCGGGTAAAACGAATATGGTAGTGGATGCTTTGAGCCGCATGTCGGCCGGGTCTTCGGTCGGGGAGGTGTGTATGAGGATATCCGTTGATTCTCCACTTTTGGGGATTGATCAGAGAGGCACAGACATAGGAAGTTCGGAAGGAGAACTGGAAACAGGAAAAGATCAGAGGTGAGATCGACAGGTTCGTCACTGATTGTCGAGGGTTATTGACCTGATGTGGTCGGGTTTGGGTTCTAGTTTCTGGAGGGGTCAGGCAAACAATGTTGGAGGAGGCTCATAAGTCTCGATTTTCTATACACCTGGGAGCAACCAAGATGTATCGGCATTTGAGATTGAGTTAATGGTGTTCGTGTATAAAGAGGGAGATACCATGGTATGTCGAGAGGTGCTTGACCTGTAGGATGGTCAAGGCCGAGCATCAGAGGCTGCATGGAAAGCTGCAGCCTCTGGAGGTTCCCATGTGGAAATGGGAACATATCACTATGGATTTTATCACCAAGTTGCCGAAGACGGAAAAGGGTTTTGATGCTATATGGGTCATCGTGGATCGATTGACCAAGAGTGCCCAACTTTTAGCCATCCGGGAGAGCTCTTCAGTTGAAAAGTTGGCCGATGTGTATGTCCGGGAGATTGTTGCTCGTCATGGGGTTCTGGTCTCTATTGTTTCTGAACAAGATGTTCGTTTCACTTCCCATTTCTGGCAGAAATTCCACAATGAACTAGGCACGAGGTTACATTTAAGCACTGCTTATCATCCATAGACTGATGGGTAGAGTGAGCGGACTATACAGACCCTTGAGGATATGATGCGAGCCTGTGTTATTGATTTTGGTGGGATTTGGGATTCCTACCTACCTCTTACGAAGTTCTCCTACAACAACAATTATTACTCCAACATTGGTGCTCCGTCATTTGAGCTCTTGCATGGGAGGAGATGTCGTACCTCGGTTTGTTGGGGAGAGGTTGGTCACAAGGTTATGGGAAGGACCGAAGTATTGCTTCAGAACACAGATCTTATTCAACAAATAAGGAAGAGACTACAAACCGCTTAGAGTCGGCAGAAGAGCTATGCCGACCGACGCCGATTAGAGTTGGAGTTTCAGGTCGGCGATATGGTGCTCGTGAAGGTCTCACCCTAGAAGGGTGTGATACGCTTCAGGAAGAGGGGAAAATGGGTCCCTGCTTTATTGGACCTTTTCGGTTGATTGCTAGGGTTGGCAATGTGGCTTAAAGGTTGGATTTGCCGAGCGAGCTCAGTCAGATCCGCAACATTTTCCATGTCTCTTAGCTACGGAAATGTATGTTGGACAGCGAAATAGTGGTTCCATTGGATGATATTTAGGTCATTGAGCGCCTGAACTATGTTGAAAAACCGGTGGCTATCTTGAAAAGGAAGATGAAGGTTCTGAACTATGGACTCATATCGTCTTCTTACCCAGCCTCCATCTGTGATATCGACCCTCAAGCAACCCTAGAGAAAGAAAGAGCAAATTTTGAGCTTTTAAGTGAGATTTGGAGTGGTTTTGAAGAAAGAACAAGGTGGTGAGAAGATCTTGGATTTGAGTGCACTTTGGATCTGGGATTTCTTCTTGGTTTGCAATATCTTGAAGGTATAAAGCTTGCATCTTTATCATTTCATCTTGTAGATCTAGGGTTTTGCTCTTTAAAGTCACATTTTGGTCCCAAAATGATGATTCATGAACGTAGCATGTTCTTGACCCGTTAAGCTGTCCTTTCAGACCCTTGGAAGGGTCTTAAGTCATAAAAATGGATTCCAAGTGGTTGATTTTTCTCCATGCATCATTCATAATGTCTTAAACGATTAAGAAGTTGAATTAAGCTGTTAATGGACATGCAAAGTCATAAAGTTGGAAACTTTATGACTCTTGAGGGTATTTTAGCCATGCATCTGAAAAATTAACGTGAGTGCTTAAGCCATTAAGAACTTAATAAGAGTTTTGAATGTCTGGGAGTACACCCCACATACTTGGAGTACGCCCTGCGTACAAGGTCAACCACCCCGATGGTACCTTGGGAGTACAGCCGACGTACTCACTCTATGGTGACTCGACTGAGTTGACTCGGCTGGGTTGACTGAGTTGACTTAGTGGGTTGACCAGTTTGACTTTGACTTTTACCAAGTTTGTCCTTAAGGGTATTTTGGGTATTCTGGGATTTTGATTGAGATTGGTCATTTGGTTGGAATAGGTGTCGATTAAAGCTGAGATTCGAAGTCGAGACCTCATCAACTTTTGTCTAGTTTGCGAGGTGAGTCTTCCTCACTGTACTTGCATGTTGAAGGCACCAAGGCCGGCCCATTGGATTAGATATCCTGTTATGTGATAGTATGTTATCGTGTTGTAGTGATCTGTTAGATCGGTATCCTGGTATATAGGATGATGTTGTGCTTAGTAATCTGTAAGATCTGCCGGATTGTTTGTTAACCGGTTGTGTGTATGTTAACTGTTATGTAGACGTCGAAATTTTGTGTATGGTTAGGTTGTGGCTGACCAATATAGACTAAAGGCCCAGAAACCCAGGGCGTCCCGGATAGACTGCAGGCCTGAAAGGCGTACCAGTCATACCGAATGCCCAGAGAACGGTCCAGATAGGCTGAAGGCTTGGTGAGGCGTTCCAGTCATGCTGAAAGTTCTGTGAGCATTCCAGATAGTATGTAGGCTGGTGCGGCGTTCCAGTCAGGCTGAAGCCTTTGTATGCATGTTGGTTGTCATTATGTTTATGTGGTGGTACTTTGAAGGAACTCACTAGGCGTTGGCTTACAATTTTGGGCTATGTTTCAAGTACTTCGGATGACCGTGGGAAGGTGAAGGCGTGACCATACACATTCTTTTGTTATGACTTATGGTTTTTGGAGACTCTAATGTTGGAAAACTTTTTGAAACTTTTTTTTAAAACATTTTTTGAATTTGGGTTGACTTTTAAAAGTTTAAATTTATTGTGATTTTTATGACGTTATAAGTAATTAAGTTCTTAAAATACACTAAGCCTTAAAATTGGCTTGAAATAGAGCTGGAATGGTTTGGATGCAAAGTGAGCATTGTAAATTACCTAAAAAGGAAAAATAAATAATCAACTAAGCACACACAATCATGTGAAAATCCACAAGGACACGTGAGTTCCCAAATTCTAACTTGCTTTTTTCATGTCGTTAGAAGGCTTCTTGCTTATGTATCATCTTAATAAGTTACTTAATGCATCACTTAATGAGATTCTGACATATCTCATGAAGCTTTTAGGTGACGTTTAAATTCTCAATCATCTGTAATGCCCTGTTTTGGGAATTTAATTTCTAAGAAAAAATAATTTGGGAGAGTTATTTTTATATAAATGGATAATAGAGGATCGAGAAGCTACAAAAATACCTTGAAAAGGACTAAGGTGATACAAGGAATAAATTCAAGGGTCCTCTTTAACAAAAATTATTAGGAATTTATGAGTTAAAGGAATTGAGACATTATGGATAAGAGTGGGGGTGTTTTGCGTGCAAGAGGGAAGTTGTAGGGAAGTCTTGCGGACCTTAAAATGCGGTGTTTTGGCAACCCAATGGGTGCCTAGGACCGACCCCTTACACATTTGACTCCAATATAAATAAACCATAACATCCTCCTTGGGGCTAGGTTGTAGGCGACACAAAGAGAAGGATAAAGAGAAAGATAAAACGAGAGAAAAGAGAGAGAGAGATAGAGAGAGAGAGAGAGAGAGAGAGAGAGGTGGCTTAGAGCGAGGTCGATGGACAAGAGGATAATAAGGAGGGTAGTACAACTTTCATTACTAAAGCCTAGGTAAACCATGTTGGTATGTTAGCATCTAGGCCTTAGTCATAAGGCCCTTAAGGTTTATGTTAGGCGAAAGACCCCTTATATATATATATATATATATATATATATATATATATATATATATATATATATATATGAGGTTTAACCCTCACTATTAATAAAGCAAGTCATTATCTTACATGGTATCAGAGCTCTAGGTTAAAACCATACTGTTAAGCGCAACCCATAGTCGTTGCCCTCCACCTCCGACGACCTTCTCGGATAGTCGTTGGAGGTTCCTTAAATAGGTTCAGTATTTTTCTGTCTTTCTCCTCCTTTATAATAATATAGTCATCAACCCCAAAGCAGAGCTCCTTCCTTGGCTTCTCCTACTGCTTCCTCCTCATATGACCCTTGCCTCCGAGCCTTATGTCTCAACCTTGGATGGTCCCTCTCTTTACCTCGCCTCTTCAGATGTTGTAGATGATGCCTCTGTTACACCGCCAACCCAAGGATGGCGGAAACGTCCGGGGGTGGAGGACTTCATGTATAGTATCATAACAATGAGTATAATAGTGATCAAAGTAAATACAACCATCATAAATATAATCAAAAAAGTTACATGGTTTCATGAGTTACATGTTTCAAAATCCATTACAATATAATGATAAAATGGTTTGTATGACACCGTAGCGTTCCATCCTCAAAAGCTGGTAGTTACCTGTTTTTATTGATTACCTGAGAATACAAGTAATTTTGAAAGAGTGTCAACGATTAAGTTGGTGAGTGCATAAGCTTTTGAATATAGAGTTGAAATCGTTTCTTTGTAAGTGTAGTGTTTGTTCAAGAAAAATCCAATATTTTCCTTATAAAATGAATCGTAGTCTTAAGACTTAAAGACCGAATGTACAAGTATTTTCCATACTTATGATAGTAAGGGCAGTTTTATATAAATAAAACCCTTATGTATGTAAGAATCCCCTTAAACTATATGTGTCGTTGTTTCCCTATGTGAGTTATTATAACCGTTAAATTGACATAGTAAGCCTGTTTCGACATTCGTCAGGCGTCAGACTGTTTTGACATTTGTCACCCCAGACCTGCCGGTCTAACTGTTGCAAGCAGCTCAGGGTGCGGGATTGTCAGTCCCAATATAGATTTGTACACAAGTATCATGCTTTCCCTACAAGAGACTATGGTTATAATACAAGAATTTAACCAGTAATCTAAGAGTACAATGAAGTAGAGTCTCACAAATTTGATTCAACGAGTTTACGTGTAGTGTGAGTGATAAACCCTTTTTGTAATGTAAGTGAAAACTTCCTTAGTATGTTCGTAGTGTTAATGTACCATAAACTATACCTATTATAGTTTATCATATGTGTTTGTAGTGAAGGAAAACCCTTTTTGTAGTGTAATTGGAACCTTAGATAGTGAGTTTCCAGTGTAACGAACCATAAACTATGTCTATTATAGTTTATCACATATGATTGTAATGAATGAAAATCCTTATGAGGGATGAAAAATTATGTTTCATGAAAGTAAACTAACATGAAATGCAATCAAGTTGTAGCTAAACATTGTTATACACTTTACTCAGCATGTTACAAAGTGTTAATGAATTTATAAACTATTTTACTAGTTTTAACTTTCTTGTCACTGTTTTTAGAAAGTTCATAGAAAAATCACTGTAAGTCGAAAATTGAATCCGTAAATTCTGGGAGTTCAGAAAATTTGTCTAGTTTGTTCATCATTTTTATTACGATTTTTAGTAGTCTCTAACCAGTGTGAAAATGTCCATCTTCACATACTAGTTCGAAATCGTTTCTGAAATGATAGGCAGTTTTGTAAAAATCACCATAAATTGTAGAAAAATCGTATGAACTTGTGCAACTAGTCATTTGAAAGGTATAAACCTGAACTAAATGCATATTGAAAAGTTTAGGAAAATACTAAGTTTAAGATGGTCAAAACAGTTGGTGAATGGACCATAAGTTTTCTGTTGAAAGCTGTTGGTTGAGTTAGAATATGTTTTGATGTTGTAACTTGTATTCTCCCCCTTAAAACTTGAAGAAAACATGAAAATATAGGGGTATGAACGCACCTTGAGTGATTTCCTGAGGTGGAAGGTTGAATAAGGGAAGTTTCAAGTCAAGACACTTGAAAGATGCTTGAAGATTTGAAGATCCTAAGAACAAATATGTGAATATTTGTGTGAATGATTCATGATTCGTGTGAATAAATGTAGAGTATTTAGGAGTTGAATGAAGGAACTTACCTACAATGGAGGAAATCTCCTGAATACTTTTTCCAAGAAGATCGTGCCTGAGAAAGAGGGAGAGAGAAAAGTGTGTTTTTGGTGGAGGCAAATGAGACCTTGAAGGTGAGGAATAAGATCTCTTGGGTGGATTTGGTTAAGGCGATTATGATGGAGTGTTGGGATGAGTTGAAAAAGGACAACCATTTGACTAGGTAAAGTGTGAATAGTGACATAAAGTGGGTGATTACTTTATGAGGAAAAGAATATGAGCCTTAGACGTTATTCTATGAAAATGTGTTCTAACTCTTCAAGGTTGGCATAACGTAGGAGTTTAGAGGGTTTTAGTCATGAGAAGTACGAGTTTGAGTGTGTTTCCGATGTCGAATACTCCTAAAATTGCTAAAAGGTCCGGAATGGTCAATATCCGAAATGGGTTTGGACATGTGAGGGTTCCGGAGCTAATGGCCAAATTCTAGAGTCAAAAGGGACATTTCCGAGGCGTATCCTTGGTTCTGGAGCAGTGGTGTGGAGTCAGTAGCTTTCGGAGTCGGCCCGGCCTGCCGAAATGGCGAGATGGTCCGGTGCGTGCGAAGTCTTCCGGAGCGAGAGTGTCCGAATGGGAGGTTCCGAAACAGGTTGGTCCGGATGAGGGGTTCCGAAATAGGTTGGTCCAGATGAGGGGTTCCGAAACAGGGGTGACTCCGGAGCTTGCGAGATTACCCGATTGAGAGGAGTCCGGATCAAAAGGCCTTTGGAACGTAATTGTCCGGTTCTTGAGAAGGTGTTCCCGACCAAGAGGGTCCTTTTGGATTTTCTCCTTTGGTTTTGAGATGTTTTCAACAAATGAAGGGGTTGGGATGGTGCGGATATTTTTATAAAAGTTGAGAGAGATCTGAGAGAGATTTGGGATACGAAGAGATATTTGGGAAAGATTTAGGAGAGAGTGAGATAGAGTGGGAAAGATTGAGAGAGACTTTGTTTTTGACCTTTGTTAGTGTTTGGCCCTGTAATGCAAGGTTTGTAAACCCCATTATGCCTTGCTATGAGTGTTTTATGCCCCCGAAGGGTACATAATAGTGCTTTATAGAGTCGTTACACCACTCACCCTAGTTAGGGTTTGAAATTTTGATCATATGAAACTTCCGAGTGATAGTTGTATTAAAATAGAGAGTTCTACATTAGTAAACATAGAGTAAGTCCTATCATACAAGTACTAGTTGAGTTTACCGGTTTGACTCGTTGACTTTGACTTGACCAGAAATTGACGGTTGTCACATCATACCCCCGTTAAAAGGAATTTCGTCCCAAAATTAGCGTTCCGACAGGGACTTCAAGGGTTGGGGAAAAGATGTGGGTATTTTTGTTTCATCTGATCTTTGTTTTGTTCTTTTGATCTCCCGGTCCATGATTTCTACTGTTTCTTCTACGAAGTGGAGACTCTCATTGATTTCAATTTCGTCAAGAGGGATGACGAGAGTCTCATCTGACAAGCACTTGTTTAAGTTGGACACATGGAAGGTAGGGTGAACATTATTGAGTTCTTGCAGTAATTGTAACACCTGATTCAGGTATTGGCTGGAAAGTTGACAATTTGGAGAGGTTCATGCATGGACTCGGCGAGTTAGAGGACCAACTCGTCGAGTGGAGTCGGTTATATGGACCGCGGGACGGAGGCGACTCGGCGAGTCGGAAGGGTCGACTCGGCGAGTCCGAGCTGTTTAAAGAAAACCCTAATTTTGCGGTTTGCCCCCTATATAAACATCATTATCCGCCCCAGTAGCCACCCTTAGCACCTTAGAAGAACGTTTACGGCCGCACACCCTCTTGTGAGTGAAGTAAGATCAATTGGGAGCTTAACCTTGAGATTTTGGGGAGGATTCCAAGCTTGAAGAAGAAGTATCAAAGGGAAAACACTAGATCTAGCATCTAGTTCGTCTTAGGCATTGATTTGAGGTATGAATCTGTTACCTTAAGCATAAATTCTATTTGAGGGTTATGACCAACTTTCAGGAAATGGAAGCAAGCCTAGATATGGACCTATCACAAGGATATGGTTCTAGATCTGGACCTTCATAGGTCCTAATTATCATAAAGTTGCACCTTTTAGTAAGCTCATTCCCTCCCCATACATGGAAACCTTGTTGAAGGTTAGTTTTGGTGATTATGGCCATGAGAGGCCTTGCATGCACGTAAAGTTTGCAACTTTACGTGTATTCCACACTAGTAGAGTATAGATCTGAAGTTTGGGACCCTGAGTCCTACTGGAAGAGGCCGTAAACACAATGGACTAATAGGGACTCGACAAGTCGTGCAAAAGACTCGGCGAGTCGAAAGGGTTTACGGTCAAGGGTGTACGGCCAAGGGTTTACGGTTAAGGGTGTACGACCAAGGGTTTACGGTCAAAGGTGTACGGTTGGTGGTTTACGGCCGTAAACACGAAGAAACTCGACGAGTCCCGCGGATGACTCGGCGAGTCGACGAGTTAAGCAGGGAACCCGACGAGTGAACGATTGTACTCGACGAGTTAAGGTCAATATGGACCGTTGACCTTGACTATAGACTTTGACTTTGACCAGGGTTGACCCTAGGGGTATTTATTGGATTATGCTGAGTTAATTACTCATTGGTTATAGGCAGTTGGGAAGAGCATCATAGGACACACCTGAATTCAGTTGCCAATTCAGCCTTGTGAGGTGAGTTTTCTCACCATACCAATGGGTCTAAGGCACCAAGGCCGGCCCATCTTGTGATAATTGGTTTACTTGTTATGTATAGGTGTGATATGTATGCGTGTATGACATGTGGTAGAGATAGCCTTTGTGGCTAAAGGTAGAGATGGCCTTATGGCTAATGATAGAGATAGCCTTAGGGCTAATGGTAGAGACAGTCTTTATGGCTGATGGTAGAGATAGCCTTTGTGGCTAACGGTAGAGATAGGTTCATGGCTAATGGACATGTGATATGTGGTGGAGGTAGCTTTATAGCTAATGTGAAATGTGGTTTATGTGGGGTATGCTCTGGAGGACTCACTAAGCTTTTAGCTTACTGTTTGTGGATTTGTTTCAGGTACTTCGGAGTCCAAGGGCAAAGGCAAGGCATGATGATGCAGCATGCACTCTATCTCTCTTTTCCAATATAGTTTGAGGGACACTATGATGTTTTGAAAATAATAATGATGTAATGTTGATGATTTTGAAAACAATTATGGGGATCTTCATGTTTTATGAAATATGGTCGATTAATTAAAAGTGAAAAATTTCTTTGTAAAATTTGGGTCGTTACAAGTTGGTATCAGAGCCTTGGTTTGAGGGATTGGGCATACCCTCGGGTGTGTCAGGACTCAAACAAAGGAAAGGGTAATTGTTTTCAAAAATAACATAAAAAGTTTTTTTAAAAGAAGGACAAGATGGGAGTGCAACGTACGTGATCAACCGAGCTAAATAAGTATATCCCCAATATGCTAGTCATGCTATTATGATACTTGAACTTGGATGATCGTATGGAATATGCTATGTGTATGCTTTTAAAATTATATACGGTTAGGAGGTTATAGCCTTAGAATGATCGATTTGGCCTTATTTCCTGTTCCTTGTTTGGTTGTGGTCCTAGGGTAGAATCTTTTATTCGAAAGTCTATTTGATCCTCTTCTGTGTATAATTTGCATGCATAAAAGCAACCTGTTATGATTGGTCTGTTTGATATGGGTAGAGGAAATCTTAGGATAGTCTAGGATGTTGATTATGCGATGGTTGGTAGCATATGGTTTATTTGGGACGAATTGGATTTATCAGGTCGAGCAGTGGGGAAAGGTACAGGTAGGTGTGGAAGGTAGTATTGGGCCCGTACTACTAGAAACATAGGATCTGTACCCGAGCCAATGTTAGATCTGACAATTTCGAGGAGGACCGGTGTGGAGAGATCCGTTTTATGAAAATCCTGATTGCTATGATTTATGACATTGCAGTTCAGCATGGTAGTGACACGTTTCAGGACGGGAGGATCAGGATCGGGATCTGGATCCGGGAATGGATCGGGTGACACTGCAGACGACATAGATCAGAGGTTGCGCGAGCTTATTGCAGCCGAGGTTATCAAGGGCATCCTGGACGATACCCCAATCATTTTTGGGACGCTCAAGGAGGGCATAATGGAGATAATGGAGAAGAGACTCAAATCATTCAGGACTGAGATTGCTGCAGGCCAGTTGGGGCCCGAACTCCCTCGTTCCGGGAGTTCAAGGCGTGTGGGGCACCAGAGTTTTTCGGAGTCAGGGACCCCATTGTCAGCCGACACTGGGTGGCGGATATCGAAAACGCCCAACGCACGAGTTCTTGCCCGGATGTGGCAAAGGTTGGGTTTGCTTCTTGTATGTTGAGAGACAGAGCTCAGGATTGGTGGGGCAAGGTTACTAGACAGGTGGGACCAGCCGGGGTGGCTGAGATGACGTGGGCCGAGTTTGTTCGGCAATTTGATCTGGAGTTCGCACCACCCATTGAGGTGCAACGTTTAGTGCGAGAGTTTCATGATTTGCAGCTGACCACCGAGACTGTGGCGGAAATCACCGCCAAGCTTCGGGAACGATCTTTGTTGATTCCGCAATACGCTACCGATGAGAAAATGAGGCGGACCCGATATCATTCCATGCTAAGGGACGATATTCAGGAGTTTGTGAGCTTTACGAGGTGTAAGACCCTGAATGAAATGGTGGAGAAGGCCCGTGAACGGGAAATGGAGCTGGAGTCCCGCACGAAGCGGAAGCCTGAGCAGGCTCAGGCAGCGGTAGGACAGGCAAAGAAGCCTAAGACGTCGGACACTTCCAGAAAGGGTCAGCAGGGTCGGGGCCGATGTGCCAAGTGTATCCGGGTACATAATGGAGCTTGTCGTATCGCAGGTTCGGGATGTTATGCATGTGGCCAACAGGGCCATATGAGTAGGGACTGCCCCGCGAAGGGCTTAATCTATTTTCATTGTAACCAGACCGGCCATAAGTGGGTCAACTGCCCGAAGTTGCAGGGATGAGGGGGAGCAGTGGCGGCGCCCGCGCCCGCCACAATGAGGATTACCGACGGTCACCCTCCTAAAGCGGAAGCTCCAACAGTGAGGAGCCGTGCATTTCAGCTAACTACCGAGGAGGCACGGGCAGCGCCAGACATAGTGGCTGGTACGTATTCATTCTTCCCTACTCTATGTAGTTGTTTCGCTTATGTGTACTATATGCTTGTATAGGGACCTTTTTGGTCAATGGTATATCTGCTCATGTCTTGTTTGATTCGGGTGCTACCCGATCATTCGTATCTCTTGCGCTTAGCAAGAAGTTTCGGGACGCGCCGTGAACTTTGGATTCCCCGCTAGAGGTGGAGATTGCGGATGACCGCACCGTTAGTGCTACGAAGGTGTATCGGGACTGTGTCCTGAATGTACTTGGTGAGAGATTTCAAGTCGACCTAGTCCCGATACCGTTGCGAGGGCTGAAGGTGATTATCGGAATAGATTGGTTGGGAGCCAATGGGGCCATGATTGACCGCGAGCGTCAGTTGGCGAGGGTTCGAACCCCGAGTGGGGGAGAACTGGTGATACATGGTGATAGGGCATCACAGGGACCGACCCTCTGTTCGGCTGCAAGGGCTAGGAGGTTCCTGTAGCAGGGTTGTACAGGGTTTCTAGCATATATCTCAGATACAAGGGTAGAGATTGCGAAGGATTTAGGCAGTGTGCCCGTTTTTCAGGACTTTCGGGATGTTTTCCCCGAAGAGTTACCAGGGGTGCCTCCGGAGAGGCAGGTGGAATTTCACATAGATTTGGTGCCGGGTGCCGCTCCGATAGCAAAGACACCATATCAGATGGCACCACCTGAGATGCAAGAGTTATCTACATAGCTTCCGGAGCTGTTAGACAGAGGGTTCATTCGTCCGAGTAGTACTCCGTGGGGAGCACCAATCCTTTTCGTGAAAAAGAAAGATGGATCCCACAGGATGTGTATCGATTATAGAGAGCTAAACAAGCTAACGGTGAAGAACCGTTATCTGTTGCCAAGGATCGATGATTTGTTCGATCAGCTGCAGGTGCGTCTTGGTTTTCCAAGATTGATCTTCGGTCGGGATACCATCAGATGAGAATTTGGGATGAGGATATACCGAAGACGGCTTTCAGGACTCGGTATGGGCATTATGAATTTGTAGTGATGCCGTTTGGACTCACCAATGCCCCGACAACGTTCATGGACTTTATAAATAGGGTGTACAGACCGATGTTAGACCGTTCGGTGATTGTTTTCATTGATGATATATTGGTCTATTCTAAGACCAGGGAGCAGCACGAACAACACTTAAGGGAGGTGCTGGAGACCCTAAGGGCGGAGAAGTTGTATGCCAAGTTCTCCAAGTGTGATTTCTGGCTGCGAGAGGTACAATTCTTGGGGCATATCATCAATCAGGAGGGTATTTCGGTTGATCCAACCAAGGTGGAGGCTGTGATGCGGTGGGAAGTACCGAAGAATGCATGAGAGATTCGTAGCTTCCTGGGTTTAGCGGGTTATTATCGGAGATTTATTCAGGACTTCTCCAAGATTGCTATGCCATTGACACGACTAACCAAGAAGAATGTGACGTTTAGGTGGGGTACGGATCAGCAGTTGCCTTCGAGACCTTGAGGCGAAGAATGTGCGAGGCTCCGATCCTGGTTTTACCAGAGGGATTAGATGATCTGGTGGTGTACTGTGACACATCGATTTCAGGGTTAGGTGCACTACTGATGCAAAGAGGGCATGTGATAGCATATGCCTTGCGACAACTAAAGCCTCATGAGGCAAATTACCCTACTCACGATCTGGAACTAGGGGCAGTGGTGTTTGCCCTCAGGATTTGGAGGCATTACTTGTATGGGGTGCGGTGAACCATTTACACCGACCATAAGAGTCTGAGGTATTTGATGGACCAGCAGAACCTCAACATGCGACAGAGAAGGTGCTTGGTCGTGCTAAAAGACTATATTGCGAGATTCTATACCACCCAGGGAAGGCCAACGTAGTGGCCGACTCTTTGAGCCGTAAGACGACAGGTTCCCCGATTAGAAATGTGTGTTTGAGGATGTCAGTGATCTCTCCATTGTTGGAGATGATTAAAAAGGCTCAGTTTGAGGGAGTAAAGAAAGAGAATTGGAAGGTAGAAAGGATCCGAGGGCAGTATCCTTTGTTTGTTAAGGATAGTCGAGGCCTATTGACGCAGTGTGGTCGGGTCTGGGTACCGACGATTGGGGGAGTGAGACAAAAGATATTGGAGGAAGCGCATAAGTCCAGGTTCTCCATACATCCAGGAGCTACGAAAATGTATAGGGACTTGAGGTTGAATTATTGGTGGCCATGCATGAAGCGAGAAATTGCATGGTTTGTAGAGCGGTGCTTGACCTGCAGGAAGGTCAAGGCCGAGCACCAACGGCCTCATGGTAAGGTCCAACCGTTACCCATTCCCATGTGGAAGTGGGAGGAGATCACGATGGACTTTATTACGAAGTTACCAAGGACGTTGAGGAGTGTGGATGCCATATGGGTGATTGTGGATAGACTAACGAAGAGTGCCCATTTCATTCCGATATCAGAAAGTATATCCGCGGAGAAGTTGGCGGATATTTACGTGCGTGAGGTAGTGGCTAGACATGGGGTTCCTATGTCGGTAGTCTCTGATCGTGATGTTCGATTCACATCCAGGTTCTGGAAGAAATTCCACGAGGAGTTGGGCACTCAGCTACATTTTAGCATGGTATACCACCCTCAGACCGATGGTCAGAGTGAGAGAATGATCCAAACACTGGAGGATATGCTGCGGGCATGCGTGTTGGATTTTAGAGGGAGTTGGGATACGTATCTCCCACTGGCAGAGTTTTCGTACAATAACAGTTATCATGCTAGTATCGATCGAGCTCCGTTTGAGATGTTATATGGTCGGAGGTGTAGGATCCCGGTTTGTTGGGATGAGGTTGGACACCGGGTCATGGGAAGCACTGAAGTAGTGCTCAAAACTACTGGGTTGATTCAGCAGGTGCGCGACCGATTGCGGGTCGCACAGAGCCGTCAGAAAAGCTATGCTGACCGACGGCGATCAGATCTTGAGTTTCAGGTGGGGGATTTCGTGTTGCTGAAGGTGTCGCCCTGGAAAGGGATCATCAGGTTTCGGAAGAGGGGCAAGCTGGGGCCTCGGTATATAGGCCCGTTCAGGATCACGGCCCAGTTGGGCAGAGTAGCATATCGCTTGAATCTGCCAGAGGAGCTTAGCCTGATTCACAACATGTTCCATATATCGCAAATTCAGAATTGTGTCACAGACGAGGCTGCGGTTGTCTTGTTGGATGATATCCAGGTGGATGAGAGCTTGAACTACATCAAGAATCCCGTTGCCATCTTGGATAGGAAGACGAAGCCTCTTCGGAATAAGGAAGTAAGATTGGTGAAAGTGCAATCGCAACATCGGAATGGCTCCGAATGGACCTGGGAACCGGAAGAGGAGATGCACGAGCATTACCCCGATTTATTTGGGTCAGCAGACTTCGAGGACGAAGTCTAGTTCAAGTGGGGGAGACTTGTAACACCCGATTCAGGTATTGGCTGGAAGGTTGACAATTTGGAGAGGTTCATGCATGGACTCGGCGAGTTGGAGGACCAAGTCGTCGAGTAGAGTTGGGTATCTGGAACGCGGGATGGACGTGACTCAGCGAGTCGGAAGGGTCGACTCGGCGAGTCCGAGCTGTTTAAAGAAAACCCTAACTTTAGGGTTTGCCCCTATATAAACATCATTATCCGCCCCAGTAGCCTCCCTTAGCACCTTAGAAGAACGTTTACGGCCGCACACCCTCTTGTGAGTGAAGTAAGATCAATTGGGAGCTTAACCTTGAGATTTTGGGGAGGATTCCAAGCTTGAAGAAGAAGTATCAAGGGGAAAACACTAGATCTAGCATCTAGTTCGTCTTGGGCATTGATTTGAGGTATGAATCTGTTACCTTAAGCATAAATTCTATTTGAGGGTTGTGACCAACTTTGAGGAAATGGAAGCAAGCCTAGATCTGGACCTATCACAAGGATATGGTTCCAGATCTGGACCTTCTGATAGGTTTTATACAAACAATCCTATGTGTGCATGCAACCCTAATTGGATCTATGTTTTCACTATTGGACATACAACTTTATGAACACAAAAAGAAACCTGGAATGCTCCTATAATTTTCGAAATCTACATAGGAGAATAGAATACATACCTTTTGTTGTTATATAGTAATAACAACTAGTTCCATGAATTTCCTTAGCTCTTGAAAGCAAGTACCACAAGTGTAGTACCTCTAATGGCTCACAAACACACTAGGTGAAAGGATGAATATGGGAGAGAGGATAGAAGGGTATCTTGCCCTAAAATTCGTCCCGTTTAGGGTTTCCCAATGCTTGGACGATTTCTAGTGCCTTAGGGTGCTATTTATACTGGAGGCTAGCTAGGGTTTCAAGGTGGAAACCCTAATCCCTTAGCTTAGGGCCCAAGCAAATCCATGGACTCCTTTCCTTAAGCCCTTGGACGAAAACTCCTAGATCCTTCTAGGATTTTCGGCCAAGCCTTAATAAAGGTGATCCAATGGCCCAAAGCCTCAACTATTGAATAATTACAAAACAGTCCCTGTACTTTCAATCAGTTCCTTTAATCCCAAAAATTAATTCTAAATTAATTTCTGATTAAATACTAATTAATAATATGATTCCAAATCGGGTCAAGTACATAATAAATAAATCATATTTATGCCCCAATCAACCTCTCTCCTCAATTGTCATCCTGTCTAGTCACCCGTGTGAAGGCAACCCAAAAGGAACATGCTCACAATCGGGTCAAGTACATACCAAAATAGTTATGGACTTAGACAATAATCTAATAGTCTCCCACTTGGATAAGTCTAATAACTATTTTGCATAACTTCATAACCTGATCAACAATCGTAGCTTTCAAAAGCCGCTGTCTACTCTGATCTTATCAGATACGCGTGTCCTTTCGATAAGGGATTATATATTCCTCCATTCTCAAAATATCGTATAGACACAAGACATGAATTTTAATCATTCTCTCTATACTGTTTCCCGACTTCCGATTTATGACGACTGACAACAGACTACAATTGAACACATCAACTTAGTCCCGGCTTGGCCAAGCGCTTAGGGTGTCATCACTAAATCATCGAGAGGCCCACAGATATTGCTTTTATCCCACTTTGGGTAAAAGGAATGGATAAAATTCGACTCAAATGCTCGCTTGCATTTACTGATCGAATCACACACAACAATAAGTTTTATAACACCAAGTTACTGGTGCGTTATTTATTATCAATGTGTAACCGACCAACAAATAACAACTCACATGTCTCGGTTTCAAGAATATACAATATTATCGACTCATAATCATTCGCGATAAAATCCATGAAGTGATTCACGTGAGCGTGGGTTTAATCCAATACTCTAATATTATCAAAGTACTCATGAACTCTGCAGCAAACTTGTGCTATGTCTAAACCCTTTAGACAATCTACAGATAGATTCATGACAATCTTCCGTTATACCTACTTCCAACGTATGACCGACTGTGGAGGTTCGAATAACCCAATTATTCTGGAAGTTAAAACATGCAAACTGAAACACAATAATAATACTTAATCCTTTATGGCCCCAAAACGTTTGAGTGTAAATAAAACACTTTTATTTAAACGCCATATTGATTACTCATTATTCATTTGTTTAATGTTTCGGATAATCAAC
Organism: Lactuca virosa; assembly: GCF_052849685.1. Lineage (NCBI taxonomy): Eukaryota > Viridiplantae > Streptophyta > Magnoliopsida > Asterales > Asteraceae > Lactuca > Lactuca virosa. The sequence goes on along the minus strand of NC_136429.1, from coordinate 288,513,495 downwards.
TTATTACTTGAATTACAACAATAGCTGTCCCATGCTCCGAGCATGCACACTATGTTTCCTATGGTCCATGCTTTGCGAAATAGATCAACTGAAGACCTTTCCAATGATGCTCATTTCACAATTCCTAATCCTCATCGTTAGTGTAAGAATACAAGGTTCTTGCCACTATTAGAATATGTTAGATTCTAACAATTTATGCAACGATCCTTTCGTAAAGTCATAGCACAAAAGTCACAAAGACTTAGCCAATGAAATTACAAGGTTCTCTATCAGAAATTGTTACAAAACAATTCTATAGATGTGATGTCTCTCACTCAAAGTACATTCCTTTGAACATCCTTTTTGCATAAAATTTTCTAATCTAGACATAAATTCTCAATTTCCAACTCCCAATATGGGAAACATTTCCATATTTGCCATATGACAACTTATTCTAAATAGAATCTTATCTACTCATAATAATGTCGATATGGTCCATCCAATACTATACTTCCAACTATTTACAAGCAACAAATCCTTGGCGAACCTTAGATTGTCCTTTGATAGTTGTTTAATTATTTTAGTCAAATCCAGTTCTAGTCCTTTTTCCCTCTTAATGCCCTAGGCATTTGGAAAATTTTAGAATAGTCAAATATTATAGCATTTGCAATCGATCCTATACCCGAAGCGTATGGGACACGATGCATAATGTCTTACATAAAGATATGATACTTTATCAATCTTCTGCCATAATATTTTATGTGTCACGTTCTCACAATTCGAACTATGAAGAGGGATGCCGTAATCATAATTGAAATTTGAGAACACACTATGTATCCTTTGACCAAAAAGTTAAAATTTCTCAATTTAAGCTTTAGATTTTGAAACGAAGTATAATATTCTCTCCCTCAATTATAGCAAAACAACTTTTCAACCCTTGTGACTTTGCAAAGTATAACTCTTGTTTTCTATAATTAATATCGCTAACTTGCAATACTTAGCATAATAATCATGCTCCCACTAACATGATGATTATTTCCTTATCAGCATAACACTTAAGCTCCCACTAGCTTTGACTTGTATTCAGAAAGCAACTTCCAGAAAACAATGCTTATTGAATTCCTTAAGTTCATATTTCTAATACTTGATGCTTTGATAAGCCTTTATCTAAGCTTCTTAAACTCATACACCTTTGCCTTAGAAAGCTCACATGTGTATCTCAGACAAATTCAAAACTTATGTTACTAAGTCCCAAATGTTCAGACTAATTACCAAATCTCACAATTCGAACTATGAAAAGGGATACCGTAATCATAATCGAATTTGAGAATACAATTTTCACAATTGCTATCTTCTCAAAATCTCTCTTAGTGAAAGCATTTCCTCACAATCATTTTCATGAAGGAGGGAAACCTTATGACACTTAGATTTTATGGTGTATGTGATCCTATCCATGTGAATTTGCCAAAACCAAGGTTTGCGACAAATCCAAACTCATATGGACTAAACTTGTTTAATCTTGATTTCTTGCCTCATGGTAACACGAGTGCCCGCCATGTCTTCCAAGTAGTTTAGCAACTCACCCTTACATATCAATGTACTTTCCATTGATCAAGGTGCTTGCCTTTATGCATACAAATGAGAACTCATAGAACTCACATGCAGAATTTGCTCAATTGGAATGGCACAGAAAAAGAGTATGTCATTCACGATAGGCTATAAACCTCAAGTCGTGTGCTAGTGATGATTACCTAGGTTTATTCTTGATTTGTTCTTGAAATCTTTTCAAGACCATTTAAGACTCCCACTGACTCCTTGACATATAAGCTTCTTTTGCCAAGAAACATTTCTTGACAAACAAATATTCAAGAGCTAGTGTAGCTTTTCATCAAGTTTAACACTTCACACAATTGGTTCTAGTTGGTCTTTGTGTTACCCAAGACATCACAATTCACCAATTTCAAATGTGCAAGAATAAGAAAACTTTTCCTAATTCCATATTTGATGAGTGTTACAAACCTACCAAAAATATATCACTCAATTCTCAATCTTGGAGTATGATTCTAAGATTCGATATTGGAACGAAGTATGATTGACTTCTTGATTGAACTATTTCCATAATTCTCGAATCCTCTTCTTATACATACAAATGCACTAAGACTCACTTTGAGGATCAATTGAGAAATGGTCCTTAATCTTTAAGACTTATCATAAAACACAATAAAAGGTACTCTCCCTTCTTCTTAGAATAGAGAAACTTTTATCTTTCTGCCTACTTGATTCTTCTTATTCGTTCTACTATTGATTGAAACTCTTTCAATCAACTCAGAATTATACTTAATCTTATAAGTATAACCATATTTACTAAACTTTAGTAAGTCATGACGAATATCTTTATCACTCTTGTGGTGGACTCGATCAACGCACAACCTAGTGTACTCGATCTTCTAGTCCTTCACTTGACACTTTGCCAAAGAATTAGTCTAATTTCCAAATATGAAGTTTCTCATTCATCACGCAACCAAGTTGTATGATTCCAAGTTTCTGTCCAATTGGAACTTGGGCGATGAGAAACTCTCCCTATTTGGTAAATTCTCGACATTTCCACAAATAACATAATTAAGAATCAAATCCATCATTGCTAATAATAGAAACATTCAAACATCAGTTTTTCATACACGCCATTGCAAGGATAAATAAATAAGATAAAATCAAAATTTATTTTATTGCGGAAAATTTGTCCTTACAATGCAATTCAACTGAAAACTATGTTATTACATATTTCTTAGCAATCTTTCGTAACTCTAAAGTAGCAGCTCGAAAATCTGATCCTCGAATCCATGCGATCCAAATCCATTTCTTCATGATCAGATTTAGCATGCTTCTTCCTTAAGCTTTCTTTCTTTTCTTCGATCCTACAAAACATCAAAATGTAATCTTATCACATCATGTATTAAGAATCTAGAATAGGAACTTAAAAGAGTTAGATAGTGGAGTTTACCTGAAGTAGAGCCATACGTCTTGACTCTCCCATCTCTTAGATCTCTCAGGTAAATAGGGCAACTTCGTCTCCAATGCCCCTTCTCTTGGCAATAAAAGCAAATGGACTCCTTTGGCACATTACATGGGACAATCTCATACTTAGTCCTTTCTGGACTTCCAATGTTGCCAGTGTCCATTGAACCTTGGGAGTTTGATTCACCAGACAAATTTGCTTGACCAGCACGCCAAATCATTGCTGATTCAGCAGCTATAAGCAAATATGTGAGATCAATTAGGGTCACGTCGTGTTACACCATATAGTACTCTCTAATGAACTCACTATATGATTCAGGAAGTGACTGAAGAACCCAGTCAACAGTCAACTAACCTGAAATCTCGACACCCAACGTTCTTAACCTGTCAATGTGCGACTTTATCTTTAAGACGTGTGCACACATAGGTTTCCCATCTTCGTGTTTACTTGCCAAAAGGGCTTGACTGAGCTTGAACTTTTCAAGCCTTAGAACTTGTGGATTAGGGAGAATAATTGGAGGAGGTGGAGGAAGTGAAGCATGATATCTTGTTCCTCGATCATATCGTGGAACATCATCTTCATTTGGAAAGCTTGTTCCATGGGATTTGGGAAGACCATGATTGTCAGAACTAGACATCTACAAAACGGGAGAAAATTCAAGTTAAGTTGACTGAGTCCTTAATAAAACACCCAAATGAGATATTAAGGCTAGGATCCAACACAATACTCTACAACCTAGAAGAGGGATGCCGTAATCTAGTTGCAGAATATTTGAAGGTAGGTAAATGACGATTTACCAATTTCCACCATGAAAAACGAAAAATGAAGTTTAAGTTTTAAATGAATTGAAACTCCTAGATCTTTTTGAGATTCATTGAACCTTTCAATGGCATGTTTAATCTCGATTATGCCCTTCATATTTGTGACTGGGATGCCGAGGATCACAAACAAGGTGTGAATAACCATACGAATCACGTGGAGCACTCAATGATACTATCACCTAATCAATGTGTCGGTTAGCCACACACACTCCATTGATCTATGATAAACATTGAGCCACCCTTCGCCACCAATGTCAACCCCAAATTAGTGTGCCGGTTAACCACACACGCTCCACTAACGTTTGACAATGGTACGAAGTGTAATTCCATGGATTAGCATACAATTTCACATTTTGCATAAAGTAACTAGAATTTGGGAATTTGTAAAAGCATGTAGTTACTTTGTACTTCATTATACTTATAATGCAAGGTTTCGTCCTATCCTACTCGTTCGGCTAACGACCCTCCACTAGTCAAGAGTGTGGTGGGTAAGAGTGGATACCCATTCAATCGCCATTTTATAGGCAATTTCCTTAAACACCCCTTATAGACCAGCTTCGTGAATGAGGCCTACTAACGGTAAGACTGACTGTTTACTCATACATATATATAATTTTAGACTTTTAATGTTATATATAGTATAGGGTGTATTTTATACTTTTAAAATACTAGGTGGTCTAATTTAATAAATTATACTTTTAATTTAATTATATTTAAACCAAAACTTTATGGAATTATTAACTCTCTTTTAATTATACACTTTAATTAATTAATAAAACCATAAGGGTGTAATTTGAACTTTTCAAAATACTAAGGTTTTAATCATATTTAACTTTTTCTAAAAATTAAAACTTTTTAATTTTAAACTCTTAAATATTAAAAAATATTGATTTAATAATTGTCCAAAATTAAACAATTAATTTAAAATTATTAAATCTTGTAGGATTATCTATTAAATTAGACAATTAATTTAATCTAATCCCATATCCCCTAAGATTTGAAAATTTATGGAATGAGATAATCCATAAGATCTTTAATTATCTATTTAAGAAATCAAGGATAATTACAAGATATGACATTATCCAAATCCCTAAAATTTGAGAATCATATCTAGGGGACAAGGCAAATTTCGAAATTCTAGGGTTAGACAACCCTAAAATCGAAATTTTGGGGCCAAAGGAAAGGGTTTAGGAAACCCTACCAAAATTTCGAAATCTAGGGTTTAGAAACCCTAATTTCGAAAATCAAGCCTCCAGGGTTTATTAGCCATAAACCCTAATTGTCATATTCATACATTTGTATCAAATCTAATTGAAAACAAAAGCCTAAGGCTCTGATACCACTGATAGGTTTTATACAAACAATCCTATGTGTGCATGCAACCCTAATTGGATCTATGTTTTCACTATTAGACATACAACTTTATGAACACAAAAAGAAACCTGGAATGCTCCTATAATTTTCGAAATCTACATAGGAGAATAGAATACATACCTTTTGTTGTTATATAGAAATAACAACTAGTTCCTTGAATTTCCTTAGCTCTTGAAAGCAAGTACCACAAGTGTAGTACCTCTAATGGCTCACAAACACAATAGGTGAAAGGATGAATATGGGAGAGAGGATAGAAGGGTATCTTGCCCTAAAATTCGTCCCTTTTAGGGTTTCCCAAGGCTTGGACGAATTCTAGTGCCTTAGGGTGCTATTTATACTGGAGGCTAGCTAGGGTTTCAAAGTGGAAACCCTAATCCCTTAGCTTAGGCCCAAGCAAATCCATGGACTCCTTTCCTTAAGCCCTTGGACGAAAACTCCTAGATCCTTCTAGGATTTTCGGCCAAGCCTTAATAAAGGTGATCCAATGGCCCAAAGCCTCAACAATTGAATAATTACAAAACAGTCCCTGTACTTTCAATCAGTTCCTTTAATCCCAAAAATTAATTCTAAATTAATTTCTGATTAAATACTAATTAATAATATGATTCCAAATTATTATATTATTCTTATAATATAATAAATAAATCATATTTATGCCCCAATCAACCTCTCTCCTCAACTGTCATCATGTCTAGTCACCCGTGTGAAGGCAACCCAAAAGGACCATGCTCACAATCGGGTCAAGTACATACCAAAATAGTTATGGACTTAGACAATAATCCAACACCTTCATAGGTCCCAATTCTCATAAAGTTGCACCTTTTAGTAAGCTCATTCCCTCCCCATACATGGAAACCTTGTTGAAGGTTAGTTTTGGTGATTATGGCCATGAGAGGCCTTGCATGCACGTCAAGTTTGCAACTTTACGTGTATTCCACACTAGTAGAGTATAGATATGAAGTTTGGGACCCTGAGTCCCACTGGAAGAGGCCGTAAACACAATGTACTAATAGGGACTCGACGAGTCGTGCAAAAGACTCGGCGAGTCGAAAGGGTTTACGGTCAAGGGTGTACGACCAAGGGTTTCGGTCAAGGGTGTACGACCAAGGGTTTACGGTCAAAGGTGTACGGTTGGTGGTTTACGGCCATAAACACCAAGAAACTCGACGAGTCCTGCGGATGACTCGGCGAGTCGACGAGTTAAGCAGGGAACCCGACGAGTGAACGATTGTACTCGACGAGTCAAGGTCAATATGGACTGTTGACCTTGACTATAGACTTTGACTTTGACCAGGGTTGACTCTGGGGATATTTATTGGATTATGCTGAGTTAATTACTCATTGATTATAGGCAGTTGGGAAGAGCAGCATAGGACACACCTGAATTCAGTTGCCAATTCAGCCTTGTGAGGTGAGTTTTCTCACCATACCAATGGGTCTAAGGGCACCAAGGCCGGCCCATCTTGTGATAGTTGGTTTACTTGTTATGTAGAGGTGTGATATGTATGTGTGTATGACATGTGGTAGAGATAGCCTTTGTGGCTAACGGTAGAGATGGTCGTATGGCTAATGGTAGAGATAGCCTTAGGGCTAATGGTAGAGACGGTCTTTATGGTTGATGGTAGAGATAGACTTTGTGGCTAACGGTAGAGATAACTTCATGGCTAATTGACATGTGATATGTGGTAGAGGTAGCTTTATAGCTAATGTGAAATGTGGTTTGTGTGGGGTATGCTCTGGAGGACTCACTAAGCTTTTAGCTTACCGTTTGTGGATTTGTTTCAGGTACTTCGGAGTCCAACGGCAACAACAAGGCGTGATGATACGGCGTGCACTCTATCTCTCTTTTCCGATGTAGTTTGAGGGACACTCTGATGTTTTGAAAATAATAATGATGTAATGTTGATGATTTTGAAAACAATTATTGGGATCTTCATGTTTTATGAAATATGGTATATTAATTAAAAGTAAAAAATTTCTTTGTAAAAGTTGGGTCGTTACAGTAATCGAAGCTTGTATGCTACCGGGCCAATCCTAGCGAGGATCTCGAATGGCCCTATATACCTTGGATTTAGTTTCCCATGTTTTCCAAAACATATCAATCCCTTCTAGGGTGAGACCTTTAGCAGTGTTAGGGTGCAAAGTCACTCTTGGATGTATTTGTGCTTTACCCTTATTGATGTGTAAATGGGTTGTCTTTCCTATAAATAGGAAGTGAGTGACACTCATATTTAGAATGATCATTTTGGAGTGTTAGACTAGAGAGAGAAATTTGTACAAACCCATTTGTATATCCTTTCTAGATCTAATATGAGCTTACACAGATTTATTTACTCATTGTGTTCTTGAGTTTACATGATGATTCACTAGATCTTTTCTTATTCCGCACATGCCATCATAATCAACACCACTTCAATTGGTAACAGAGCAGGTGTTCTTTATTGGATCAAGAATTGATCCATGGTGGCAATCTTGATTTGGTGATTCATTTCTTGATCTTTGATTTTCGTGTTATTGAGAGTTTTTGGATTCTAGAAATCGAATTCATCTTTGATTCTATTCATAATTCGATTTTCTTCACTAGAATTCAAGTGATTTTTACTTTCTCTCTCTATAAACCCATTCAAAATCACTTTCTCTCTCTACAAAACCCAAGATCTTATCAATTGATCAAAGATGGAAGAAACAATTCGTGATGATTGGTTTGTAGATGATCTTCCATGGTCGTTCAGTTTTGAAGGAATTCTTAACTGTTTGTAACCGGGTATTTCAAACGAAATGCACGCATTTCAAAGGAGAAATGTGAACGTGGAAAGTTCAATGGCTATCCTATTGATCATGATCATCATAAGGTGTTGCTTGATCGTTTGGTAACAACTTATTATGAAAGAAGGATAAAGAAGAAATATGATGAAATAATTGAAGGAATTCGTCTTGATGAATGCAAATATGGTGATAATGTTCTTGCTTTTTACCCGGATGTTCATGATGTTCAAGAAAAAGGAGTTCAAGTTGATTCTTATGATGAAATTTTTTTTTGCTCGATTGTAGTTCAAACCGATGATATTTTGTGTTCTTGTGATTCGTTTGAAGGAATGATTCCTTATCGGAAGCCGGTGATCCAAGAAATTCACAAGTATCAAACTCCAAAAGATTTGATTCAAACTCAAAAAGTTGAAGTTGTGAAAAGTGGGTTTGTTCATGAAATCAAGTCTTCAAGATGCAAAAAGATGAGAAAGAAAAAGAAGAAGAAGATCAATCGCAAAAACAAGCAGGTTTACTCACAAAAACTATCAAATGTTGTGAAGCTGAAATCCGTGAAGCAAATTTGGGTTCCAAAGCAACAATCTCCAAGTGTTGCATTGAATTTGAAGTCAAAATCCAAAAGTGTTGGTGGTTCTTTTGAAGATGTTCTTGGATCGTTGAAGAACACGAGAAGAACACGAAGAACGAGTTATACATCTCGCATAATGGGTGGTACAATGTTCAAATTGGAGATTTTCTCGTTCCAACAAAAGAACCAAGATCTTCTAAATTTAATTCGTTCGTTGAAAATGGAACTCGATTTGTCAAAAAGGTATCTCAAATTCTCAAATGGATTCCAAAACGTCCATGATTTCGATTCGCATTTTTCGTTTTTCATTTTTGATCAATTTGCCTCATTGGATCAAATCCGTTTCAAACCCCTTTGATGATCCATCTAATTTTTTTAGATCATAATTCCAAAAATTATCAATTTGTTACTGTTCACGAAATTATTTGAGCCCAAAATCCATTTCTAATTCTGGTTACTGTTCATGGAGTTTCAAGCCCAATCAATGTTTAGTTAAATCCATTTTTACAATGAAGTAAGCCAAAATCTTTAAAACTTGTCCGAATCGTCAATTGTTGTTTGTCCTTTGACATGTACAGACGCATATTGTACTTGTACTATTGGCCTCTGTATCTTCTTAATCAATTGATTTTGAAGTTCGATTTCGTTGTCTTGAAGTTCGATTTTGTTGTAATCTTTCTGAAAAATTGATTAGAAGTTCGTGTTAATCAGTACTTGTGAATCAATTCTATGTGTTGTGTTCAATCACAAAAATTGATTATGATCAAGTCAAAGTGAAGAAATCGGATATTGATCTCTTGATTTTGATGAAATTGTTCAGGAACACATGAATGTGATGAAGAACAGTTGCATAATCATGTTTTGATCCAGAATGTGTTGTTTGAATCATCAATTTCTTGTTTGTTGATTGTTGACTTCGAAAAGTCAAACTAAGAAAAAGTCAAAGTCGATATTGAAGTGATGATTTTGTGAATTAAAGGCTGAAATTGGTTAGTACAAGTTGTTCTGAGGTTATGGATGTCAAAAACAAGTCTGATTTGGGATTCAATTTCGAAAATTGGTTGATTCTATGTTCTTGATGTCGAACACAGTAGATGAGTGTTGTTCGATACTTGGGTTTTGGATTTGGAATTGACAATTGATGTTCGAAGGAGATGGCTTGGGAACAAACTGAGACTCACAAACTCATATGTTCGTTCGTTGGATTTTGAAGATTTTGGAATCGATTCACTTTTGGATATCGACTGGATTGGGAAGTTGGTGATTAAATAATCGATGTTTGATGTATTGGTTTCGAAAGCTTTACTGTGAATAGATGTCAATGAAGTAATAACTTGAGTTTCGATGGTTAGATTTGGTATCGTTGATCAATATCTATCTAGTCGATATTTGACCAGTTGGAATCGAAGTAGGTTGTGTTGTGTTTTTGAATTCGATCGATGTTCGCATCGATGGTTTTATAATGAACAACGAAGTATTGAACGTTGATTTCTAAGGCTTGGAGTTGCAATTTTGATTTTGAAGGATCAATTTTTGTTTATTGGTTGGCATCGACTGGGAAAGAAGATTGGACTGGGAAAAGCGAATGGTTGAGATGAAAAGGCGAAGTTTTTGATAACAAGCGATTGTTTGATATTGATGATTGCTTAATGGGTTTATGGATTGTTTGATTTCAAAAACCGAATCCTGTGATGATATAGTTTCGAAGGAATGTTAATTGTTGATGTGCAAAGGATTGATTGAACAAACGAAGGCTGATGTTGGTTATTGGTTCATTTTTGGTTAATTGATCTTGGATTTGCACATCTTGACTTCGAAGGTTTGGAATTGAGATAAAATGTTGACAGATTTGTATGTGCTCGTGAATGGCTTTGATGTCGATGGTTTTGACGTTGATCATACTTTAGAAATATGGGTCATGGATTGGAGTCGAGACTAAGAGGCGTATCCTAATTTCGAAGATTTTGTGTATTGGATTAAAGTTTCGAAGGTTTTTTTCTTGGTATCAACTAGTGACCGGAAATCTTCACTACTTGGGTAACGAATTGAAGAAGAAAACGGAAACTTTCGAAGTTGGTCCTTATACTTTTGAAAAATTGACAGTTTGGAAGAAATAAGGCAGATTTTTCAAAATTGGTCCCTGAAATTTCGAAAGCTTGGCAGCATTAGTCTAGATTCGACATCAAGACATATTTTCGACATTTTAGATGTGAAGAATGCAGTACTTTCGAAATAAGTCCCTGAAGTTTTGAAATTTTGGCTGTTCATACCCAATTTCGAAAATGGGGTTCTAAAGCTGAGAAATTGAAGAATATTCATTTCTGGTCCTTGCAGTTTGTGCGAATATACGCTTTATGCCCAATTTCACAAATGGGATAGAGTTTCGCATATTAAGCTGTTTTTGGCACAACGGGTCCCTTCAGAATTTTGTTATTGACAGTTTTTACCCGGATTTTGGAAAATCTTGCAACTTTCACCCAAAAGTCAAAAATTTTCACAAATTGAAAATTTTTTGAGGCTTTTTCGTGATTATTTTTCCGTGTAAGTTTTTCGGGAGTTTCATTTTTGGTACACATCAAGGGGGAGTATTGTAAAGTTCATTCCTCGGGCGCTTCTCACCCTTAATAGGTTTTATAATCATTTTTTTATTATATTAAGGGGGAGAATGATGGGTATTCGAAGTGAATTTTTCGGCTATTCATTGCGGATTTTGAAGACCAGTGTTAATTCGAGGGGGAGTTTGGTCTTGATCGCGCAAGCTCGTTGGATATTAATGCCGGACATCCAATCCTAACTTTGAGGGGAGAATGTTAGTGTGCAAAGTCACTCTTGGATGTATTTGTGCTTTACCCTTATTGATGTGTAAATGAGTTGTCTTTACTATAAATAGGAAGTGAGTTACACTCATATTTAAAATGATCATTTTGGAGTGTTAGACTAGAGAGAGAAATTTGTACAAACCCATTTGTATATCCTTTCTAGATCTAATATGAGCTTACACAAATTTATTTACTCCTAGTGTTCTTGAGTTTACATGATGATTCACTAGATCTTTTCTTATTCCGCACATGCCATCATAATCAACACGTCTACAAGCAGCACCAGGTCCCCGACCTGGAATTCCAAGGCTTCCGTCTGTTATCCGCATAACTCTTCTGTTTGTCTCTAGAAGCCTTTAATCGTTCTCGGATTTGGACAATCTTCTCGGTCATTTCTCTTATGATTTCTGGGCTAATGAGAGTGCTGTTAGGGACTTGTTCCTTAGCTAGTTGCGTGTCGCCCACTTCAGACAAGCATAGTGGTGATCTGCACTTGCGGCCATAGAGGTATTCGAACGAAGCAACCTTGATGCTAGTGTGATAGCGTTTATTGTATGAGAATTCGATAAGTGGTAGATGGGTATCCCAAGCTTTACCAAAATCAATCACACAAGCTCTTAACATGTCTTCTATCGTTTTTATTGTTCTCTAACTCTGCCCATCGGTTTGTGGGTGGTAGGTTGTACTCATGTCCAACCTAGTTTCCAGGGACTTTTAAAGTGACTTCCAGAACCGTGAGGTAAATCGACTATCCCTGTCGGAGATAATGGACATTAGTACGCCATGTAAGCGTACGATTTCCATAATGTATGTTCTGGTCAGTTTTTCCATCTTGTCGGTTTCCTTTATTGGTAGGAAGTGTGCGGATTTGGTCAACCTGTCAACGATCACCCAAATGGTATCGAGACCACCCGATGTCCTGGTAACTTCGTTATGAAATCCATTGTGATCCGCTCCCACTTCCACTTGGATATCTCTGGTTGTTGCAACAAACCTGAGGGCTTTTGGTATTCTACCTTGACCTTGGCGCAAGTCAGGCACTTGCTCACATAGGTTGCAATTTCGGCTTTCATGTTCGGCCACCAATAAAGCTTCTTAAGGTCCAGATACATCTTGTCTGAACCGGGATGTACAGAGTATCGAGTTTTGTGTGCTTCATTCATGACGATGTTCCTGAATCCACCGAACTTCGGTGTTCAGATCCGATTCATGAGATAACGAAATCCGCCGTCCTTGACTTCTAGGTTCTTATGCGTTCCTCTTAAAGCCTCTCCTATTACATTCTATGGTTTCAAAGCTTCCAGTTGGGCCTCTTTGATTTGTGTGGACAAGTGTGAATGGATTGGAATGGTTAATGACTTTACTCGACGGCCCGAGTATTCCTTTTGGCTGAGTGTGTCCGCTACCACATTGGCCTTGCCTGGGTGATAACGAATCTCGCATTTCTAATCATTCAATAGTTCCTACCCATCGCCTCTGCCTCACGTTGAGCTCCTTTGAATCGAGAATGTGCTGAAGGCTTTTATGATTGATGAAGATAGTACATTTTGTTCCGTAGAGGTAGTGCCTCCAGATCTTTAGGGCGAATACTATTGCTCCCAGTTCGAGTTCATGTGTGGCGTTGTTGACCTCGTGCAATTTTAGCTGCCTCGAGGCGTAGGCAATGACCTTTCCTCATTGCATTAACACACATCCTAGACCCTGGTTCGACGCGTCGCAGTAGACCATAAAGTCTTCAGTTCCTTCCGGTAGGGATAAAATCAGGGCACTGCATAGGGCTTGCTTTAACGTTTGGAACGCGGTTTCTTGATTCACTCCCTAGTTGAAGGTTACACCCTTTTGAGTCAGGGTGGTAAGTGGTTTGGCGATCTTGGAGAAGTTTTGGATGAATCTTCGGTAGTAGCCAGCGAGGCCTAACAATTGACGGATTTCTGTAGGCGTCCTTGGTCCTGACCAGTTCTCGATCGCCTTGATTTTGGAAGGATCCACGTGTATCCCTTCCTCGCTAACGACATGTCTGAGGAAGCCCACTTCTCGGATCCAAAATTCGCACTTTGATAATTTTGCATATAATGTTTCGGCCCTTAACGTCTCTAATAGTTGTCGTAGGTGTTGGCTGTGCTCCTCCTCACTCCTTGAATAGACCAGTATGTCGTCTATGAAGATAATCAAGAACTTATCTAAGTAAGGCCGGCACACCCGGTTCATCAGGTCCATGAACACCGCGGGTGCGTTTGTTAATCCGAAGGGCATCACTACAAGCTCGTAGTGACCGTACCGGGTCTTGAACGCTGTTTTAGGAACATCCTCCTCCTGGCCCGTAGTTGATGGTATCCTGACCTCATATCGATTTTTGAGAAGTAAGTTGCTCCTTGGAGCTGGTCGAAAAGGTCGTCGATTCGTGGTAGAGGGTATTAGTTTTTGATGGTAAGCTTATTCAGTTCGCGGTAGTCGATGCACATGCGGAACGATCCATCCTTCTTTTTCACGAACAGCACTGGTGCTCCCCAAGGCGAGAAGCTTGGTCTGATGAACCCTTTGCTTAGCAGTTTGTTTAGTTGGCTGGATAATTCTTGCATCTCGGTTGGCGCTAGGCGGTATGGCGCTTTGGCTACAGGGGTAGCCCCGGGGATTAGGTCGATTCGGAATTCGAAATTTCGTGTGGGTGGAACTTCGGGAAGGTCTTCTGGGAATACGTGAGGGAAATTACAGACCTCCAGAATGTCCTTGATGACTTTCACCTCTTGCTTCTTATCCACTACATGGGCTAAGAAGGCGTGGTATTCCTTGCGGAGATACTTTTGGCCTTTGACGCAAGAGAAGATTTGTAGGTTCGTACTAGGTTTGTCACCATAAATGACGAGAGTTTTGCCACTTGGTAGATTAAGGTGAATGACCCTTTCGTAACACATAATGTCGACACGATTTGAACTTAACCAATCCATGCTAATGATGATGTCGAAGCTTTTTATTGAAACATGCATTAGATCGATTTTGAATGAATAATTGTCTAGAGTGAGGGTACACCCTGTGTATATATCGTTAGTTCTCTCTGCCTTTCCATTTGCCATTTCTATGACGTATGTATCTTTTAGTGATTGGGGATTTTGTTTTAGTAATTGTTTGAATTGGTGGCTAACGAAACTCCTCTCCGCTCCACTATCGAATAATATACATGCATATGAAAGGGTCGTTCGCCTTTGAATTGCCATTTCTAAGGAGAAACGTATCGGTAACCACCGTGGGATCTTCCATTGCTTCCCCGTTCCCTAATGCAAAGACCATTCCAACGCTGCCGGCATTTGTGTTTCTTGCCTTTGGGCAGTCTCTTTTGAAGTGCACGGTCTCCCAACAGCCGTAGCAGGCTTGGCTTTCCCCGACGTTGGAGGCCGGGGTGGCTTGTTTGGCTGGCGCCCTGTAGGAGCGAGTCGTATGCCCTTTCTTGTTGCAGTTGTTGCAGTGCATCTCTCGACAAGATCCAGTGTGGTGAAAGCTGCACTTGTTACATTTGGGGAGGGTCCCGACATACTGCCTCAGGGGTGCTGGAGCGGCAGGGGTAGCGGCAGCATGAACCGTCACTACTTGTTGTTTCTTGATGGAAATCTTGGCCGACTGGCTCTTCTTGATGTTCCAGATCTTCCTTTTGTTGCTTCCCCCTTTCGCTTGCTCGGGGGTGGTTGCCACAGTGCCTCGACTGCCCCTATGGTCAATGAGTTGTTGTGCCAAATGTTTGGAACTGTCAAAGGTAGCCGGTTTTGAAGCCAACACGTTCCCTTGAATCTAGGGGTTAGTCCCCAGATGTATTTCTCCACCTTATTAGTCTTCGGGGTGATCATCCCGGGACATAGTATGGCCAGATCGCTGAATTTGGCAGTGTAAGATGTGATGTCAGAACCGGTCATCTTGAGGCCCCAGAGTTCTTGTTCCAATTTTTGAACCTCGCCCCTTGCGCAATATTCTGCTAGCATTAAGGTCTTCAAGTCCTCCCATCTCATTGCATTCACCACTGGGAGAGTCAATGACTTTACGTGACCGTTCCACTAGGTAAGGGCTCGGTCGGAGAAAGTGCAAGCTACAAATTTGACTTTGCTAGCTTCAGGTCATGCACAAATCTCGAAGACTGATTCAGTCTTCTTGAACCATTGCATCAGAGTGATGATGCCCCCGCTTCCATTGAAGGATTTGGGTTTGCCATTAGTAAAATCTTTGTAGTAACACTCATTTGAGCGTCCCTGACTGTCTCCCTGGGTAGAGTTCGTAGTACCATTTCCCGATCCATCAGCACCATTTGTATCGATGTGTGACATTGCGGCTGCCACAGCTGCTGTTACGACGGCTTGGAAAACAGCGGGGTCAAATTGTGGAGGTGGCGGTGGAGGTGGTGGCAGAGGTGGTGGTGGTGCGTTGTTGAAACGCCTGGGATTTTTCCACGGTGGCATAATTCTGCCACAAGTTTTCAAAGATGAAAAGATAGTAAACCTTTAATAGTAGCGATAAGTCGGTTGTAAATGAACTAGATTATCTGTATTATATCCCGACTTTAATGTCTTTGCAAGAAATTCATAATGGAAGTCCATATGATTGAACTTATGAATTTAATAGTACCGCTTTAATGAAATTTTGTGACTTGATCCATACTAGGTCCTTTTACAATCGCTTGGTGTATGCTAGTCGTGTGTAGCTAAGATTGAACAGATCGTTGAAACTAATGGGTCTTCCCTAAGACGACAACCAAACAAGGAATAGGACCTAAAGCGGAACCACCATTTCTAAATCGATGGAATCTTAATTACAGACAATGTTACAACATACACAAAGTAATCGCAGATTCACCATAAGTAACGATATACATTGTTATAAATTTAGTGGTAATACTCCCAATGAAATATAATATGCATGCCAATTTCATTGATATGATTTGGTACATAGTGTTTGGAAAATTTGACCTTGATGTAGGTCTACATCACATCAATGCAAGGAAAAGTTTGGACAACATTACGATCCTTCAACTAGTGTAATCACTTAATTGCAGGATTGAACCTACACACAGAGAAGAGTAGCACCAACACATACTCATAAACCTAATCTATAAAGGTTTGTGAGTAGTATGAACCCTACTCATGGAGACCAGTCCCTTGCGGTCCTTGAGACGAAGTCGAGGCTCCCTGTAGTTCTGCTAACCGGCGCTCGGCTGTGGTCACTCTCTCCTCGAGAGTCGAGTGCCTTTCCTGATACTCCCTTACCTCCGCCCAAGCGGCGTTAAGAACCTCAATGAGCCTATCCACGGGGATAGTAGTCTCTTTCCAGATCTCAAGTACACGCGTTGGTGACTTCCGCAGCAGCGCTCAGCTCTCGAATTCGATTCGTCGTTTCCCTATTTTGATCCCGGAGGGTCGTGATTTACTGTATCACGACTGGGAGGGCTTTGTTAGCCAGACCTCCATGGTTGACGTCATAGTAACCTTGTTGTTCGCCAAATGGTGAGCGTTGTCGCTAATGGCGACTCCACCTCTCGATATCTGATGCCTAACGGGGCATCGTTCTATTGTAGCCGAAACTGTTTGCGGGAACCCTGGCCACATAAGGAGGGTTGATAACCTCTGGCTCTTCTTCTGACTCCTCTACGTCTTCTTCTTCCTCCGGTTCCTCTTCAAGTTCATCTTCTTCGGGCTCTTCTTCTTCGTGTTCTTCGGGGTCCTCATTGGGATCTTCTTCGGGTTCTTCCTCGAACTCTTCTTCAGGGTCTTCTTCTGGTTCCTCTTCTATCCATCCCCCGTTTCCTTGGTTCGGGAAATAGGGGTCTCCCGGTAAGTGGAATCCTGCCATGACATTTATGTGAGAATAGGGGTGTAAGAAGCACATAATGAATCCAGAAATATTGCGCTAAAGCAACATAAAATACTCCTATTGTATTTTAAATGTTATGTTTGGTTCTTAGTGCATTACTTGTATGGGTGATGGTAGGTTGTTAGACTCGTTGTCCCCTACGACTATCCCCCAGCATATGCGAGTCACTTCTCGGACAAATATAGTTGATTAGGCTATATTAGTCCCAGACTTGATTACATATCCCAAGGCATACTCGCAGTGTACAACTCATCCTTTTTACATTGTATTTTCCTAGTTACGACACTATACTGGCATGTATGCATGCACTTATGCTTAAGAAAAAAAAATATTTTATTTCTAAAAGTATAGTTGTATGAAAAATGTTTAATCAGAGAGTTTTAGTCCCATTGCATTTATAGTTGGTATATCTTATGTGGTTCGGTATACTTAGTTCACTATAAACAATGCTCTGATACCAATCTGTCACACCCCAAACCAAGGATAGCAAAAACGTCCGGGGGTGGAGGACTTCGTGTATAGTATCATAACAACGAGTATAATAGTGATCAAAGTAAATACAACCATCATAAATATAATCAAAAAGTTACATGGTTTCATGAGTTACATGTTTCAAAATCGATTACAATATAATGATAAAATGGTTTGTCTGGCCCCGTAACGTTCCATCCTCAAAAGCTGGTAGTTACCTGTTTTTATTGATTACCTGAGAATACAAGTAATTTTGAAAGAGTATCAACCATTAAGTTGGTGAGTGCATAAGCTCTTGAATATAGAGTTGAAATCCTTTCTTTGTAAGTGTAGTGTTTGTTCAAGAAAAATCCAATATTTTCCTTATAAAATGAATCGTAGTCTTAAGACTTAAAGACCGAATGTACAAGTATTTTCCATACTTATGATAGTAAGGGCAGTTTTAAATAAATAAAACCCTTATGTATGTATGAATCCTCGTAAACTATATGTGTTGTTGTTTCCCTATGTGAGTTATTATAACCGTGCAATTGACATAGTAAGCATGTTTTGACGTTCTTCAGGCGTCAGACTGTTTTGACATTTGTCACCCCAGACCTGCCGGTTTAACTGTTGCAAGCAGCTCAGGGTGCGGGATTGTCAGTCCTAATATAGATCTATACACAAGTATCACGTTCTCCCTACAAGAAACTATGGTTATAATACAGGACTTTAACCAATACTCTAAGGTACAATTAAGTAGAGTCTCACAAATTTGATTCAATGAGTTTACGTGTAGTGTGAGTGATAAACCCTTTTTGTAATGTAAGTGAAAACTTCCTTAGTATGTTCGTAGTGTTAATGTACCATAAACTATACCTATTATAGTTTATCATATGTGTTTGTAGTGAAGGAAAACCCTTGTTGCAGTGTAATTGGAACCTTTCATAGTGAGTATGTAGTGTAACGAACCATAAACTATGCCTATTATAGTTTATCATATATGATTGTAATGAATGAAAATCCTTATGAGGGATGACAAATTCTATTTCATGAAAGTAAACTAACATGAAATGCAATCAAGTTGTAGCTAAACATTGTTATACACTTTGCTCAACATGTTACAAAGTGTTAATCAATTTATAAACAATTTTACTAGTTTTAACTTTCCTATCACTGTTTTTAGAAAGTTCATAGAAAAATCACTGGAAATCGAAAATCGAATCCGTAAATTCTAGGTGTTCATAAAATGTGTTTAGTTTGTTCATAATTTTTATTATGATTTTTAGTGGTCTCTAACCAGTTTGAAAATGTCCATCTTCACAGACTGGTTCGAAATCGTTTCTGAAATGATAGGCAGTTTTGTAAAAATCACCAGAAATTGTAGAACAATCGTATGAACTTGTGCAACTAGTCATTTGAAAGGTATAAACCTGAACTAAATGCATATTGAAAAGTTTAGAAAAATACTAAGTTTAAGATGGTCAAAACAGTTCATGAATGGACCATAACTTTTTCTGTTGAAAGCTGTTGGTTGAGTTAGAATATGTTTTGATGTTGTAACTTGTATTCTCCCCCTTAAAACTTGATGAAAACATGAAACGATAGGGGTATGAACTCACCTTGAGTGATTTCCTAAGGTGGAAGTTTGAAGAAGGGAAGTTTCAAGTCAAGACACTTAAAAGATGCTTGAAGATTTGAAGATCCTAAGAACAAATATGTGAATATTTGTGTGAATGATTCATGATTCGTGTGAATAAATGTAGAGTATTTAAGAGTTGAATGAAGGAACTTACCTACAATGGAGGAAATCTCTTGAATACTTTTGCCAAGAAGATCGTGCTTGAGAAAGAGGGAGAGAGAAAAGTATGTTTTTGGTGGAGGCAAATGAGACCTTGAAGGTGAGGAATAAGACCTCTTGGGTGGATTTGGTTAAGGCATTTCTGATAGAGTGTTGCGATGAGTTGAAAAAGGACAAAGATTTGACTAGGTAAACTGAGAATAGTGACATAAAGTAGGTGATTACTTTATGAGGAAAAGAATATGAGCCTTAGACGTTATTCTATGAAAATGTGCTCTAACTCTTCAAGGTTGGCATAAAATAGGAGTTTAGAGGGTTTTAGTCATGAGAAGTACGAGTTTGAGTGTGTTTCCGACGTCGAATACTCCTAAAATTGCTAAAAGGTCCGGAATGGTCAATATCCGTAATGGGTTTCAGACCTGCGAGGGTTCCAAAGCTAATGGCCAAATTTTGGAGTCAAAAGGGACATTTCCGAGGCGTATCCTTGGTTCCGGAGCAGTGGTGCAGAGTCAGCAGCTTCCGGAGTCGGATCGGCCTTCCGAAATGGCGAGATGGTCCGGTGCGTGCGAAGTCTTCCGGAGCGAGAGTGTCCGAATGGGAGGTTCCGCAACAGGTTGGTCCGGATGAGGGGTTCCTAAACAGGTTGGGTCGGATGAGAGGTTCCGCAACAGGTTGGTCCGGATGAGGGGTTCCGAAACAGGGGTGACTCCGCAGCTTGTGAGATTACCCGGTTGAGAGGAGTATGGATCAAAAGGCCTCCAGAACGAAATTTTACGGTTCTTGAGAAGGTGTTCCGGACCAAGAGGGTTCTTTTGGGTTTTCTCCTTTGGTTTTGAGTTGTTTGAAACAAAGGAAGGGGTTGGGACGGTGCGGATGTTTTTATAAAAGTTGAGAGAGATATGAGAGAGATTTGGGATACGAAGAGATATTTGGGAAAGATTTGGAAGAGAGTGAGATAGAGTGGGAGAGATTGAGAGAGACTTTGTTTGTGACCTATTTTAGTGTTTGGCCCCGTAATGGAAGGTTTGTAAACCCCATTATGCCTTGTTATGAGTGTTTTATGCCCCCGAAGGGTACATAATAGTGCTTTATAGAGTCGTTACACCACTCACCCTGGTTAAGGTTTGGAATTTTGATCATATGAAACTTTCGAGTGATACTTGTATTAAAATAGAGAGTTGTACATTAGTAAACATAGAGTAAGTCCTATCATACACGTACTAGTTGAGTTTACCGGTTTGACTCATTGACTTTGACTTGACCATAAATTGACGGTTATCACAGCCTCTCTCCATCATCACCTTTTATGTCAGGAAACCTCTTATCTGTAAACGTCTCTCTCTCTCTCTCTCTCTCTCTCTCTCTCTCTCTCTTTCTCTCTCTCTCTCTCTCTCTCTCTCACAAACACACACACTCTCTATCTTTTTTTTTTCTCTCTCTCTATCTATCTATATCACTCTCTCTCTCTCTCTCTCTCTCTATCAACACTCTAGTCACCGATGTCGTCGACGTTGGCTCCGTTTGCCGCAACTCAAGCTCTCTTTCTTTCTCGCTACCTTTCTTCAGACTGCTCACTTGCCACCTTCATGATTGTTGTCGTCATTGCAAACTCTTTTCTTATTCTATAATGGAACCAACTCTGTCCAATGCTTATTATTTCTTCTTCTTCGATGACCAGTCATTGTTAGTTGTCATCTTTAGAGCTCTACCACCGTCTTCACTTCTGCTTTTTTCTTCTCTTTTCGATAATTCTAATTATCACCATCATCACCAGCAACTCCCTTTTTATGTCTTTGCCCACCATGGCACCACCGTAAGTTGAGGTCATGATTGGTATCACTCTTTTCAGCCTCTTGATGGTTGCATATCAAGGGATTAAATCATATTGGGTTTACATTACAATACATGATACACAGATAGATATTTGTGTTTGTAATGTTTCAGAATTTTATTGTTTTAATTTCATATATATATATATATATATATATATATATATATATATATATATATATATATATATATATATATATATATATGTGTGTGTGTGTGTGTGTGAGTGTGTGTGTGTGTGTGTGTGTGTGACGGTTCACTTGAGATTCTAAAAAAAATAGAGATTTTGAGATTGAACCTCAGCCACATATTTCTTATTTTCCGCTCTAACGCTCTGTACCAGTAGCAGCGGGGTATGCCTAATCATATATGATTATATATGTTTATATATATATATATATATATATATATATATATATATATATATATATATATATATATATATATATATATATATATATATATATTCCTAATAATAAATGATTATACATATATATTTGTTCATAGATTGAGTAATCATATATGATTATGGTGGTTTGTGTTGGTATATGTGACAGAGATGGCATTGGTGGGGTCAGTTGGTGACATAGGTGGTGCTAGTGGTGATGGCGGTGAGTAATATGTGGCTGAGGTTGAATATCAAAATCTCTATTTTTTCGGAATCTCAACCGAACCTACTTATATATATATATATATATATATATATATATATATATATATATATATATATATATATATATATATATATATATATATATATATATATATATATATATATATATATATCAAGGTTGTAAATATCGTTCGATGGTTGACTAGTGTTAAAAGATTAATCGGTATTGGCGGGGATTAATCGGGGACCATAGATTATTAATAAATTATTAAAATTAATCAAATATTAATATATGTTAAGAAAAACAAGTACTTCAAAATTAGAAAATAAGAAATTTGTAATTTGAAAATTTGAAAATACGAAAATATGAACTTTTTGGTATAATATTTGAAATTTTGAAAATTTTGGAGTAAAAAAAAAAGTTGATTTTTTTAGTTTTTTTTTAAATTTTAAATTTTTTTTTGACTTCTTTTTTTTTTTTTTACTTTTGTTGACCGATTAATCCCGCCAATACCGATTAATCCTAAATTTCCGATTAATACCCTAATCTTCGATGGTTGGAGAACGCAAAACGATTAATCCACGATCAATCGCCGACTAATCCTGATTTCTGAAACCATGATATATATATATATATATATATATATATATATATATATATATATATATATATATATATATATATATATATATATATATATATATATATATATATATATATATATGTTCGAATATGGATGGACATCTATTGTGCGGACGTGTGGAGAGTGTTATTTTGTGAGAATGACTAAGAAAATATGTTGATTGTTAATGCAAATACGCTCAACCTCACATAACTATTGTCATTATCACACATTTCCACTAATTAAATTGTTTATAAGGGTATTATTGACTATTTTTATGATTCACATTCTGTCAGAATGTGTTTTGATAATCGTATTTGGTAAGAATGAAAACGAGTGATAAACGATACGTGAGAATAAAAAGGAATAAGAGTTAGTGAGAATGTTTGATAATGATAATAATTGTGTGATGTTGAACGTATTCACATTACTAAACAACTTATTCTCTGAGGCTAGTGGGCGTGGTGCCACACTTGCCGTGGTCCACATAAGCGCCACATCACACTTGTCACATTATGTAAGTCCCCAATCTGCTTGTGTATCAATCAGATCGGTTTGATGGTGCGAAATCCCAATCAAACGGATGATGCCAGATCACACTAAGAAGAGAAGGAGAAGAAGAAGATGATGAATCTTGTATTATTTGATGATTAGAATGTAGATCCAAATACAAGTTTCACACACACTAACACACACTCTTCTTCTCTCTTGTTTCTCTCTCTACAATATGCTCTCCTTCTCTAGCCTTACACTCACATGACTCCTCACCCTATATATATGAGACACCAGCCGTACAAGTGTGTACAGCCGTAAAAATTACGGAAAAGTACATTTTCTTAGAAAAGCAAAGTATAAATCAATATTTTAACCCAACAATCTCCCTCTTGGTTTATAGCTTTCTTTTCTTAATTGACCCAACAAGCTCCCCCTAAAAATTAGCTGGATTTTCTTGTTAATCTTCATTGGGAGCTTGGCTTCAGCATTAATCTTCAAATTCTTCACAACTTCAAGATGAACTTGATGAATCTTCAATGAATGACTTCATCTTGAGCAGTTGGGCTTTTCTTCAGAATTTGACATTGAACGCACATTGGGTGAGGAGGCTTCTTGTACCGATTCTTGAAAGATAGCGCTTTCAGCTTGAGAATCTTCAGAGAGAACATCAGAGAGAACTAATCTTCAGGATCACTTCAGCAGGTTCAAGAATAGCAACAAATTGATTGAGGAGGCTTCAATGCAATCTGTCACATAATCTTCAAGTGCCGCTTCACCTTGCTTCTAGGGTTGAAAGATTGAATGTCGAAAGAATATTCTTCATTTCTTGCTCCTTCGAATGAGAATTCTTCGATGATCACGGATGAAGCCTTGGCTCAGAAATCTTCGACACAAACTCCATGAGTTTCATCTTCACCTGAATTCACTTTTCAAGACAAAACAAAACTAAAAGAAAATTTAGCACACAATATTTTTGGATTTTTCATATTTTCTGAAAAAGAAATAAAACAGAAATAACACTATTTTTGGATTTTTAATTTTTGATTTTTTGTTTGGTTTTCAAAATTTTTAATTCTCCCATAATATTTAAATTAGAAGAAAACTATGAACAAATTTAACAAAAATAAAAATGATATCTAACTTTAAGAGTGATTTGGGATCAAAGTTTTTAGACAACCTTTATCCGTTTATCAGTACCTCTCTCTTCATGAATAGATCTGGTCAATCGCCGATATTGTGGTCCACTTAAACACGAAAGATTGTGACAAAATTAGGACATACTATAAGTGACAAGACAATGTGATCCTATGTTCCTAAATAATATTCCTTAAGGACCATTCAGCTGACGACGACCAAAGATATTGTTGTCCACCTAAATTGAGCAGCGAGATCTACAGACAACCTAGTGATTGTTGAATTTTAAATGTACTAGAACATGTTTCCCGCTTCCTGACATACCCCAATAATTAGGAACTTCCAAAGTACTCCTTACTTTAGGTGAGCAGACAATTATTATGAGAGAAGTCAGATTTAGAATGCATATGCTATACACCCAGGTCGGATCTCTTCCAATCTCGCAGAGGGTGAAACATATGACTAACCAGATTTAGAGGGATTGAGAAGTAGAATGGTGCATATGTTGTGTACCAGGTCGAATGTATTTCAATCACGCAAAGGAGACAACATATGACTAACAGACAGGAAGAATTGCATAGATAGAAGATGCAAAGAAATAGAATTGCATATGTTACAGTCCAGGTCGGATGTATTTCAATCACGCAGAGGAGGCAACATATGACTAACAGAAAGAAAGCAAGAAAATAATTTCCTACAGACCTAATTTATCGGAATTCTCCAGTCGCCCCCCATCAATACCGGAATTAAGGACAAAGTTCGTACATCGAGGAAGAGTTAAACCACGGTTCTAGATACAGATTATTTTAGTGTGACCGGTGGATTATCATGTATATCTCCCTGCTCAACCTATCTGAGCGTCGTATTGTCAGGCTAAATGGATCTATCTAGGTCAAGATTTTTCAAGTCTCTAGATTCCTTAAGTTCATTAATGCCTAGTCAAGTCCATTTTAATCTTTCGTGCCTACCAGCGCATCGAACACAGAGCCTAGACAATTCAGATTCAGTCCTTTACACAGATTCAGATTGCCTGTTATCACATGACTATATCACTTCCCAAAACATCTCCCTCAAGCACATTTCATTAACACCATATTTTTGGATTTTTTTTTTGATTGAAAATGGATTTTGAAAATCAAGGAAATTGATTTTTGGGTTAAAATGTAAAAAATGCAAAATTTGGTTCGAAATGAAGTCTTTATGAATTAAAAAGAGAAGGGATAAAACATCTAGCAAGCTAGATGAGATGTTAAGGCGCTTGTTGTGTAGGGAGGAGATCCGGGTTCGAATCCTTGGCAGCCCCAACTTTCTTCCCTTTCTAAATGTACGCTGAACGAATAAGATGCTGAACGAAGAAGGCTGCTTAACGAAGAACCGAGGCCGCACACACCCAGCCGCACACACCGAGCCGCACTCCTTCAACTGGCCGCACACCTTCAACAACTTCGCGAAAAAACGACGTTTTTCATCCTTTTTTGCTCTAAAACTCGATCAAAAACTCATTTTTATGAAAAATGCAAAGAACAAACCCCCCTTATTTTTCAGAGATCTATCCAAAAACGCAAAAATATTTTGAAAATAACATCAAACAAGCTCCAGATCTGACAAAATTGATTGATACAATCCAAGCTCTGATACCACTTGTAAGTCCCTGATCTGCTTGTGTATCAATCAGATCCGTTTGATGGTGCGGAATCCCAATCAAACGGATGATGCGAGATCACAATAAGAAGAGAAGGAGAAAAAGAAGATGATGAATCTTGTATTATTTGATGATTAGAATGTAGATCCAAATACAAGATTCACACACACTAACACACACTCTTCTTCTCTCTTGTTTATCTCTCTACAATATGCTCTCCTTCTCTAGCCTTACACTCACATGACTCCTCACCCTATATATATGAGACACCAGCCGTACACGTGAGTACAACCGTAAAAATTACGGAAAAGTACATTTTCTTAGAAAAGCAAAGTATAAACCAATATTTTGACCCAACACATTCTTACTAAAACTTGCCATTTGGTAGACGCGAGTTGCCACACTTGATATGTTATATTTTTTTTAGTATACAAAATAAATAATTTCAACATAGCATTTTTTTAAAAACTTAAAATTCATAAAACTTACAATAAACATACAATACACCAAAAAAACATATAAATTCAAATTACAAACCTAGAAATTTAAAAAACATAGAAATGTAAAAAAAGAAGACAATAAAATTAAAAAACCTAAACTCGATGTTATATTTTTTGCAAGCTCCTCTTTGGCTTTTAAAGCTATTTCTTGTTCGCGTCCGGATATGTAACATCCGGGTACCCAGGTATCTTATTTTAAGTATTTTGTTGAATTTTAGAGAGGGACTTGGCGAGTAGGCGCTCAGACTCGCCGAGTGGAATCGCACATCTGCCAACCTGGATTTAATGAAGGGACTCGGCGAGTCCATGCATGGACTCGGCGAGTCCGCGCTGTTAAAAGAAGCCCTAATTTTTGGGGCTTGTGCCCTATTTAAAGGCCCTTATGGCTGTCATTTGAGGCCACCTTGTTCCAGAGAAACCCTAGAGAGAGTGAGGGAGGCTTGAGTGCAAGAAAGGGCTTATAATCTTCATTTTGGGGTGATTTTTGCTAGAGAAAGAAGAGAGGATCCATCTAGAACGTGAAGGGAGCCTGGATCTGAGCTAATCATCTCGTGATATCATCATTGGAGGTATAACCCTTTCCATTTTCATGTTATATTGATGGACTTCTTGATTTTAGGGTTTTTACCCTCATTTTATGAAAGATCTAGTGAGTATGAGGCCCTCTTTGGGATTATGACATCAGATCTGGACCATGAGAGGTCCCTAGAGTCACTACCTTCTAGCTTTTTGCAAGCAAATAAGCAATTGGAGACTAGGTTGCCATTTCTAGTGTTATTTCTCCATTTGAGGCTTGATATGGGTTGCATGCACGTAAAGGTTGCACCTTTACGTGACTTTTGAGTGTTAGAAGGATGGATCTACTGTTTGGTGAAGCATATCTGACCTCAAGAGATCTTTTGAGAGTTTTCATGGGAGGAACTCGCCGAGCCCATAAGGGACTCGACGAGGCGAGTCGGGTTGCCCCGCGACTCGCGATCTGTAACGACCCGTGGGGTATAGGGTTGACTCAGTGAGTCAAGTGAGGACCAGGGACGAGGAGGAAAGGCATGTACTCGCCGAGTCACTCTAGTGCACTCGGCGAGTCTGGTCAATGTTGACTGTTGACTTTTGTTGACTTTTAGGGATTAGTCAGTGTTTGGACTTATGAGCCATTAGAGGGGCAGAATGGTCTTTTACCCTTCTTAGAGAACTTATAGAGATGAGTTGGCCTAGCCTTTAGAAGTTGTATTAATTAGAGAATTTATGTATGTGATTAGGTGAAGGCTAGTGCAGTATTTCAGAGTTCGAGGTTTACCGAGTTACTCGAGGTGAGTCTTCTCACTATACTTTACCTAGAGTGGTAATTAGAGTTACGTGACAGAGTATTTTGTATGCTTTTGCATGATGTGATTCCTATGTGATTTATGCTATGTATGTTACAGAGTTACAGAGTTAGGACCGGAAGGTCCACAGAGTTAGAGCCAGAGGGCCCACAGAGTTATGGGACTGGAGGGTCCCACTGAGACACATTGACCAGAGGGTCAAACAGATTTATAGCCTCGAGTGGCTAATATGTGTTGTGTGTGGTATTTTGGGGAACTCACTAAGCATTTATGCTTACAGTGTTTTGTGTTATGTGTTTCAGGTACCAGTGAGGATCGCGGGAAGGCGCCTGCATGATCAGTACACACTATTGGAGTTTTATACATTATGATCTTGGGATGTGTTTTTATGGATTTGATATGTGATACATTGGGATTCAAGAATATTTATGAATGAAATTATATCTTAAAAAGTGAAAAATTGTTTTGAAATTTACGGTGTTACAGGATAGCTCGTTTGTGGGTCTCGTTAAAATGGACATGGCAAGAGTTTTTTCTTTCTCTTGTGCAAAGTTCAAGTAGCACTCCAAGGAAGACTTCAAACCGTCCATTTTTGTTGATAGTTTCTCGACGTCTTCGGAAGTAGTTGCCACCGCTTTTCCCTTTCGCTTGGCTTTGTCTCTTCCCATGGGACGAGAGGCTCTTGGAACCTCAAAAGACTCCTCTTCATTGGGATCAATTCCGATATGTGCATCGGACGATTGACTATGTGTCGTTTCAGACGTTTTGGTTCTTTTAGACGAACCACCCGTAAAAGTTTCAGAAGATGCCACATCCTGCCATTTTTTTTGACAATTTTACAATGTTCCAAACATGTAAAAATTTGAATGTCGCCCCTTTTTGTTCCCGGTACATGTCAAGAGATTTCTACAAAATGGTTTCGTCGTTTGCACCATATTGTGATTGCCGTTTCACACTCGAAAACAACCCGTTGAACTCTGTCTCCACTTTGTTAACATTTCGCCACTTAGAATAAATTTTGTATTTTTTCTGGTAATTCGCAAGATTCATCTCGTTCAGAAACCGGCGCGTGATTTTCCGGAAGAAAGTTGGACAATCTTGGTTGTTTCCGATCACCGAATCTTCAGAAATATCCACCCAACCACACGCTAATGTCTTTTCTTCGGCGGATGTCCATTGCTTTGGAGTCGCCCTTCCACTTTTTTTTGGTAGTGGTGGATTCTCTTCCGACTTAGATTCTGTTTCTGGGACGACTTCAGGTTCCTCTTTAGCTTGAAATTCCGTTTGTTGGTTCATTAGGGAGTCGGGAAGCTCATCAAATGGATTGAACTCATGCATTATTTGTGATAAGAAGTTCATTTGTGGTTGATTTTAAAACTGAAGTTCTCTTTGAAATTGTGGTTGGTTTTGGAATTGAGGTTGATTTTGGTATTGGGCTTGATTTTGGTATTGAGGTTGATTTTGGGCTTGAATTGGGTAGTAAACACCACCAAAATGTAGATTCGGTGGAGAATAAATAGGCCGATTGCGTTGATTTTGAATGAAAGTTGATGAAGAAGGTGAGACGTTTGAGTTTTAAGTGTTTCGTTTAGTATTTTTTTTTTGAGCTTTTAGGTTGGAGGAGGAAGCCATTTTTTTCAAAAAAATTGAAGGGTTTGAGTGATAATTTGAAGGTGGTGATGTGGGATAAAATATAAAAAAGGTTGATATTTATATAAGGTAAATAGGGGGGATTTTTTGAACTTTTTTTCTTTGAAAAAACGGTAACAAAACCCTACCAACGTTCATATTTCCGTAACCCAATACAACCTCTATCCTTGGTGAAAGCTAGCCGAGTTACCGAGCCGAGCTCGGCAAGCCGATGAGTCGGCGCGGTGTTTGCCGAGTACGCTGAGGTGATTGCCGAGCTAGCCGAGTTCCATACCGTCCAGTCTTAGTTATTTCCATAGAATAGCACAAACCACACATATCAGCATAATAGATGTCGTCCACATTCGCGCCCAAATTTAATGTTATTGTCTTCATCTTTGGTAATATAGACGAAAATGGGAATCATTGCACAGAATATGTAAATTATAGTTCGATGACATTTAGTATGTTATTGTAATAATTAGTATGCTATTATATTTATATGATATAGTAACTTGATTACATTTATCAAAATATGTAAGTCTTCCACCTAATGCATATTTTTATGTGTACATAAGTTTATATTTATCAAAATATGTAAGTCTTCCACCTAATGATATGATTTAGTAACTGTAATAGGTTATATATTATCATGTATATTACAAACTTATACATAAATAAATCATTTATAATCATATGCAATATTTCTATAATAACATAAATTGCATAATTCTGTATACTTTTTGTCACGTTAACAAATATAGATGATCAACTTATGATAAGAAGATGAAAAAACAATTAAACAAAAGTAAAGTTTTCTTAAATGATTTAATTAAATGAAATTTTAAGCAAGGTCTTTTTCTTCCAAAAGAGAAAAAGGAAATCCATGGCCAATTGAGATCCAATCTGTAGCAAAGCTAAAGAAAAAAGTAATGGTGGCAATGAAGCTTTATGATGTGGATCACTCAATCATTCATTAGCTATGAATATCAGATGACCTACTATTATTCTTAAAAAAAACAATAAAAATAGGTAATAGCTATTAATTATTCGATATTTAACATATCTTTTCCATGATTAAATTTTGTGAATCAAAATGAGTAACATTATGTAGAGCCATTCAGAAAAATGATTAAAACTCGTGAATATCACCAAATAATCTCTCTCATATATATATATATATATATATATATATATATATATATATATATATATATATATATATATATATATATATATATATATATATATATCCTATCCTAATAAATAAGTAGAATCGTTCCACGTGTCATTCTCCAAGACCCCCAAAATTGAGTTTTCCCGCTCATTTTATTCAGCTCTATTTACGTAAATGCCCTTCACTCCAAATCAAACAGAGGCAATAAATCCGGAAAAATCCGGAAAAAACTGCACTCAAAATATGCAACCAATAAATTTAAATGAATAAAAGTTATGGAAATAATATGAAAAAATAGGTTATTCAAATTTCAAATTCGAAATACCCGATTTAATATAGAAGTTTGTTTATTGTGATTGGAAATTAAATAATTTGCAGTGATTAAATCCCAAAAAATCTGCACCAATTTATCAAATACCGAAATATATACAATACAATTATACCATCTATACGCTTCTTTTGTGTTCACGATTATGCTCCATAGAAATCTTTACAAACGTTATTCTTCTTGAGTTCTTCTTCAATCCTTCCTGTCAGTACCAGTTTTACTGCATAATCATCCTCCACCCTCTTAATTTTGCAACGCTTCAATAATCAAATATCAGGTTATTGTTTTCAAATATCAGGTTATGTTATGATCGGTTTATTTTTGTTAGAATTAACAACCAGAAATCAAGATTACCAATGTTTCTATGCTCTTCATGATCTGATTTTTCAGTATCTGTCATGTTGTCATTATATGAGTGATCTTCTTCTTCTTCTTTTTCTTATTCTTCTTAATCATCTTCTTCTTCTACCTCTTCAGTTAAAAACACGAAAAACCTAATGAACATGAGAACTTGATTTTGTTAAATACTTCGTGAATTTAAATAGTGAATTTGCAAACGTTTATGTTAAGAGCGTATGAGTTATTATTATTTTTTTACAGTGTTCATCTTTCCCTTGGACCAAAACTAAAAAATATAGCATAGAATAAGGATCAAATTTGTAATTACTTTTTTTTTAATAAAAACTTATATAACTTTTATATCTTCACATTGTTTTTTAAGTAATCTGTGTATTAATATATTCTGTTAAAAACGTTATATTTGAACAAAAAATATACATACAAGTAAATCATACATTTCTCTCATGGTTGCACCATATATAGTAGATATGTATATCCTCTATAAATTTCATCTTTTTAAATTATTGTTTCCTAATTTTGTTTAATCCCTATTTAAATGCAAATCCTATATTAAAATTTAATTGATTTGTAATCTATTAAATCCCATAAAATTTGGAACACAAATTTATCCAATAAAAATTCAAAAACAATAAGTTCATAAAATCTGGGAGTATATTATGAAGATATTATGTGAATAAATTTATATCTATAAATATACCTCAGAACGTGAAATCCATGATTTTGAAATTCCTCATTCGTCTTCTTTGTCTTTCATTTGCGTCTGTTTTTCATTTTAAAGCCCTCTTACTTCCTGCAAGATTGCCATATTCATATATCAGGTTAGTCTTTTGAGTTTAGATTACATTGGTTTCTGTATGTATTTATTGTTGAAATATGAAAGTCAATCGATTTATTGGATTCCAAATCCATACTCATTTGCAACTAAATGTTGGAATGGAATTGATTTCCAATTCCAACCAAACTAAAGAAAAACATCGATCAAAAGGCATCTTGACTAGGAAAATATTATGTACCTTGTAACATTCCATCAAGATCTTGAAGCTGTAAACTTTTGAAACAACGTTTTTGAATCTCTTCATCTGGCACAATATCTGCAAATACTCCAGCAAATCAATTTAATCTCCTGTGAAACAGATGTTACAAACCGATGTTTAATCAAAATATGTACATACTCGAACAAAAGGTGTTACCTCTTCTAAATAGACATTCATTCCTACTAACTGTAACACGCATGCTCGAATAGATGTTTAGGATCAATAATCCAATTTTAATCATCAACACTTTTCGTATATCGAACGATTTTATCTTCATGGTTTCCATGGAGAACTAGGGTTTTACCCCCTGATATCATCCGAACGCAAAATTGGGTGAAATTGGGGAAAGAACAAATGGAAATGGAATAAGCCCTAGGTTGGAAATGAGGATGATGAGTGGTGATGCACATCAGGGAAGGAATTGAGGGCTTTAGTGGAAGAAGGAGAGTCGGGGTTAGGATCGTCTTTTCTCATACTCACGGAGACTAAGTCGGAGGAGGAGAGGTCATCATAGATGAAACCTTCGAGGTTCAGTTTCATGCATTGTTGAACGCAATCGATGGTGGGGAATCGAGGAGAGTCGTTGAGGGTTAACCGGCGACGACCGTCTATGGCCGATTGGAGTCCATGTAAACAAACACCCAAATACAGAATATCTATGAAACCAACTGGGTTTTAGGCTCACTGATAGGAAGACACACACAGAGAGAGAAAGGTAGAGAGAGTGACTGGTGAAGAAGACGTCTCTAGAGAGAGAGTTGTTGGGAGAGTATTGCGATTTCTTGACCAATTTCTTTCTGCATATACAAGACACGTTACGAGTCACAGTGCTTGTGGATATCGACTATTATTTGGATCCGACTCCAACCCATATTGAGATTTGGATCTGACTCCGACTCATGTTAAATTTAATATTTTTAATTAGATTCACTTTTACACAATATAAAAAAATATAAAATTTATATTTTATATTATTTAAAAATTTATAAATATTTCAATTGACTTATTTTTGAAAAAAATAATACATGACTAAATTAATATTTGCAGATTTACAAAAACATTGTAATAAACGAATTAAAAAAAGATTATATAATCTTATTGTACCGTTTTTTCCAATACTTAACAAAAATAATTAAGAATACTACAAATTCACATTATACATATTTGTTCGCTATATAAATATTATATGAACTACTGATTTGCTATTACTTAAATATTTTAATTTTTAAAGTAATCTCATTTATCTCTTTTGGTTGCAGGCATACAATGCATTCCCTTTCTTCTAAAAAGACTACAAAGTTAAATACTTTATACTTACATAATACAAATAATATTAATTTGGGTACTACATCAACACATCTATCTTCAACAAGTACAGCGGTTAATACTTCAATGAACAGAGGTAACTTTTAAATATATTTACATTATTATTATTATTTCTAATTTTTTTGCTAACATAAAATTTATTTAAATAAAATTCACATGTATTAACATAAAAAAATAGATAAATTGTCAAGTTCTTCGTCCGCTGCAAATCAATATTCTTCGAAATTGGTAACCGATGCTTACAAAGGTACGTTTATTTATTCAATTGTATTATATAAACATATTATTTACCTAATTTCACATTTCATATCCTATCCTATGTGTTCTTATGCAGAAAACAACAATAACATGTAGCACATGCAAGCCAGAGAGAAAAGAAGACAAAGAAAAATATATTTGGAAAATAAAAGATCGAAGAAAATGAAAACAACATCGAACGTTCCAAGTACATCAATACCGCATCTCTTAAAAAATGTAATTAACTGTAACCGTATTATTATTTTATATTCTATGTTTTACTGTTACTTTGTTTTATACATATCTTTACAAGTTTTATAAGTTGTTGCTATTTGCAGATCAATCAACCAACATTGTTGCTCAAACTCAAAATGTCAACTCATTTATTTCACCTGGAATGCATAATACAACCATACAATACTCTCCTTCCTTTACAGATGTTAGAACTCCCCTATCTAACATTACAAATGTTAAAAATCCGTTATCTAACATTAGAAATGGTAATTATTTATTGTTTTTAAAATATACTATTATCCAATTTTGTATATATATATATATATATATATATATATATATATATATATATATATATATATATGTTGTGCTTACGGCAAAGTTCAACTTCCAGATTTAAAGAAAGCACCCCGAACTTATGAAAGAATGTTCCCAAATATGGATTCTAAAAGCAAACACTTCATGAAAAACATTCGACGTTACAATTCAATGTTTTCTTTTACGTCGATGGGTGGTAAAATTGATTCTTCAATCAATAGAGGAAACGCTCCATACATTTTCAGATTGGGTGGTCAAAATTATCATAGTATTGGAAGCCTTTTACCAGCAAGAGGATCGGAACCAAAATTCTCTCAGTTATACATTTATGACACTGAGAACGAAATTTCAAATAGACAAAGATGTTTTCGGTATTTTTTCAAACTCCTTATTCATATATTATTATTATTATTATTATTATTATTATTATTAATATATATATATATATATATATATATATATATATTACTAATATTATGTATAAATTTATTTATTTTAGTGGGGAAAAGGATCAATCAACATCAATTGATAGTGATATTATGGAAGATATTAAGATGATGTTGGATTCAAATAATGTGTTGGTTAGATCTTATAGGATGGTAAGAGATACTTTTTTAAAAAATCCAAAAGTTGATATGAAATTACGACTCATCGGGAGAAGGCAACAAGATGGAAGAACATATAACCTACCGACTGCTTTTGAGGTTGCTGCTTTAATTATTGGTGACATTTCTGATTCAATTGAAAAGAGGGATATCGTCGTTCAAACAAAAAATGGTTCTCTACAACGTATCAGTGAATTGCATCCTTCGTACCTTCCTCTCCAATATCCATTGCTATTTCCATATGGGGATGATGCTTACAGTGTTGACATTCTTCATAGAGGTGTGTCATTTACGACCAACAGCAAGCGTGCAAAATGTACAATGAGAGAATATTTTGCTTATAGGATTCAAGACAGAGATCATTCGTTCTCTCTCATTCTTAATTCAGAAAGGTTGTTTCAACAGTTTCTGGTAGATGCCTATACTATGATGGAAATGGAGAGATTGTACTACATACGTAGGCAACAACATGTTCTTAGATGTGATTCTTATGAAAATTTACGTAACAAAAAAGCTCAAGGAACGACTGATATCTCCAATGTCGGCCAACGTGTCATATTACCTTCGTCCTTTACCGGTGGAGCACGTTATATGCTGCAAAACTGTTTGGATGCCATGTCACTATGTAAATGGTTTGGATATCCTGATTTCTTCATAACCTTTACGTGGAATCCGAAATGGCCTGAGATTAAAAGGTTTCTTAAGGGTACTTCACTTCAACCAGAAGATAGGCCTGATATACTATGTAGGTTGTTCAAGATCAAGCTTGATGCATTCATTAAAGACATAAGGGAGAATCAAATTTTCTGCAAAGTTCAAGCATGTAATTAAAACAATATTTTTTAATTATTTATAAAACATTGCTCTTATTATTATATTTTTTATATTTTTTTAAAATCTAATCACATTTTCTATTTTTGGCAAATTCTTTTACAGATGTTTATACCATTGAATTTCAAAAAAGAGGTTTGCCGCATGGTCATATATGTCTATTCATGCATTCTGACAACAAGCTACCAACTGTTGAACTTATCGATCCGATAATTTCAGCCGAGATACCAGATAGAATTGAAGATCCTAAATTGTATTCACTTGTGAATGAGTTTATGATTCATGGTCCATGTGGAGCTGAAAATATGAATTGTCCATGCATGGTGGATAAAAAGTGCTCTAAAAACTTTCAAAAACAATTCTGTAATCATTCGTCTGATGATCAAAATGGTTTTCCGTTATATAGGCGAAGAAACGATGGTCATTTTGTAGAAAAATCAGGTGTGAGGTTGGATAATAGAAATGTTGTTCCATACAACAAATATCTATTGAAAAGATACCAGACACATATTAATATTGAATGGTGCAATCAAGGATCTTCTATAAAGTATTTGTTTAAATACATAAATAAGGGTCCTGATAGAGCTACAGTTGCTGTTGTCCCAGCCAACAATGAATGTGAAAATAATGATGTGGTCGATGAAATAGCTGAATATTACGATTGTAGATATTTATCAGCATGTGAAGCATCATGGCGAATTTTTAAATATGATGTTCATTGCAGATATCCTTCTGTTGTCAGACTACCTTTTCATCTTCCTAATCAACAACATATTGTATATGGCGAAGACGATGATATTGATGATGTTCTTGACAAACCTTCTGTTGCGGCTTCAAAGTTCACATCTTGGATGGAGTGTAATGCAATCGACAGTGAAGCACGAAAACTTACATATGTTGAATTCCCTACAAAGTTCATTTGGATATTAAATGGTCGGTTTTGGAAGCGAAGGAAAGTAGGAAAAGCCATCGGTAGAATTCATTCGGTTTCACCTAAACTAGGTGAAGGATATTTCTTAAGGATTCTTTTAAATAAAGTAAAAGGTCCGACATCATTTGATGAAATTCTCACAGTAAATGGTCAAAGACATTCTTCTTTTAGAGATGCCTGTTATGCACTCGGGCTATTAGATGATGACAAGAAATACATTGATGCAATTAAAGAAGCAAGTCATTCTGGATATGGTTTTTATCTACGCTTCTTATTTGCTACATTGTTGATGTGTAATAGTATGTCTAAACCAGAGGTCGTTTGGGAAAATACATAGGAATATTTGGCAGATGGAATTCTATATAACCAATTACAAAGATTTAAGTCTGCAGGTATTACATTTTTTTCTTATTTTTTACTTAATTTAATTTCTTTTTATTATTTAACACCCATTAAATAATTAGTAATAAAATTATTAAATATCAACCACATATTTTATAAATTATTTAATATTTTCGTGCAGAATTGTCACTCGGAGTAGATGAACTTAAGAACTTAACTTTGTTCGAAATAGAACAAATTTTACTTCGAAACAACTCTACTCTCAAAAACTTCAAAAAGATGCCATACCCAGATGTTGAATCCGTTTCTTCTTCAAACAATCGACTAATCACCGAGGAGCTAGATTACGACATTCCCGTTATAAAGAATGACTATGATCGTATGCTTCTTGCATTAACAAATGAGCAACGTAATATTTTCCTAAACATCATGAGTGCAATTCAAGAAAATAAAGGAGGTGTCTTCTTCGTTTACGGTTATGGTGGAACGGGTAAAACTTTTTTATGGAAGACAATATCTGCAGCAATTAGATCTGATGGTAATATTGTCTTAAATGTTGCTTCAAGCGGTATTGCTTCCTTATTATTGTCCGGTGGTAGAACAGCACACTCTCGATTTATAATTCCATTTGAACTTAT
Source organism: Lactuca virosa (assembly GCF_052849685.1). Lineage (NCBI taxonomy): Eukaryota > Viridiplantae > Streptophyta > Magnoliopsida > Asterales > Asteraceae > Lactuca > Lactuca virosa. The sequence goes on along the minus strand of NC_136429.1, from coordinate 288,475,902 downwards.
AGAGGATTCTTTTTGTAAAATAAATCCAGATGGTGAGCTGGCTAGCTTAATAAGAAAAACCTCTTTAATAATTTGGGATGAAACACCTATGGTCCATAAGCATGCATTTGAAGCTTTAGATCGAACTTTGAAGGATTTATTAAGGTGTGGAAATTCAACCATCTCAAATATTCCATTTGGAGGGAAAGTTATTGTCTTTGGAGGAGATTTCAGACAGATTCTACCTGTTGTTCCGGGTGGCAGTAGACAGAACATTGTAAATGCTTCTTTGAGTTCTTCATATTTATGGCAACATTGCAAAGTCCATAGATTAACAAAAAACATGAGGCTAACTGTTGGAAGGGATCAAACTGATATAGGAAAAATAAGAGATTTTGCAAATTGGCTATTGGATATAGGAGAAGACAAACTTGGTGGTCCGAACGACGGTGAAACGATTATCGATATTCCTGATGATATTCTCATTAATGATTCACATGATCCTATAGGTTCCTTAATTGAGGTTGTATATCCTTCAATTTTGGAGAACTATAGCAATACAAATTATTTTGAAGAAAGAGCGATATTTGCTCCAAAAAATGAAGTTGTTCAGGAAATAAACGACCGTTTGCTTAACAAGTTTCCAGGAGATGAAGTTGAATATTTAAGTTCAGGTAGCATATGTGAATCCGAATTTTTCCATGATTAGTTTGATGCAAATTTATACTCTCCTGATGTATTAAATGGTCTCAAAGTATCCGGTTTACCAAATCATAAGTTAGTTTTAAAAATTGGTGTTCTAGTAATGTTACTGAGAAATATTGATCAGAAAAACGGCTTATGTAATGACACAAGACTACAGGTGTTATCATTGGGTAAACGTGTTATTGAGGCACGTATAATAACTGGAACTAATATTGGAAACCGGACTTTTATTACAAGAATGTCTTTAACTCCATCAGAAAAAAGATTCCCTTCAAATTCACAAGAAGACAGTTTCCTTTGGCGGTATGTTTTGCAATGACTATTAATAAAAGTCAAGGACAATCGTTATCAAAGGTTGATTTGTTTGTCAAAGATCCAGTTTTTTCACATGGACAATTGTATGTTGCCTTATCTAGAGTTCAAAGCAGAGAGGGATTAAAATTATTAATTTTAGATAAAGATGGCAAACTCACAAATAAAACTTCCAATATTGTTTATAAGGAAGTTTTTCAAAATTTGTAGCCAACTTTTTTGTAGCATATTTTATTCCTTTTTAGCAAATCACACTTAATCCATCATATTACTTTATTTATTTATAATTACGTATTGTTTTTTTTATGTTAATTTCATTACACACATTGGTAATGCATTATCTGCGTATGTCCAACAAGAATCATGCACAAAATATAAGGGTTTTCAAATATATCCATTTCTAATTAAATACTTACAATTTACTGTGTAATTAAATACTTACAAATAAAAAAATTATTGAAAAATATATTATTACAATTCATACGTTATCTAAATTAATGAATTATTATTTTATTACATAAATATTTTTTAAATTCAATTAAAAATCAACACCCGTGGGGTCCACGGGTTTTAACCTAGTATATATATATATATATTAAGGGTGTAATTAGTCGCTGCAGGTTAAGGTGTTTTTGTGGGAGGTACCCATCCCCCCTTGTGGTACTGCATATATTCATGTTTTAGCAGGTTATGGAGAACGTTCCACCTTTTTAAGATTAAAGGTGTTGTTTGATAGTTACTGAGATCTGATTGAGTAGAGGCATGACAGGGTCTGAAGCTCTGACTGATTATGCCTCTGATTTAAACCATATCGTTTGATTACGCCCTGACCAAGTGTGTTAAATGTTCAATATGACCATTTTACCATTTTGTTCATTTATTTGTGCTATTCAATTGATAAAATAGCCCAAAATACCCTTTTAAAACCAAGTATATATTTATAAAATGATATACAAAAGAATATGTAATCAATATAATTAACAATGACAAAAACACTCTTTTAAAACAAATACATATATTTACAATCTGTTTAAAAATTATCCTTTGTCTGATGCTTTCTAGAATTTCTAGGAGAAGCATATCATAATTTCCCAAATTCCTTTCATGTTGTCACAAAATCACAATGTCACTTAAACCATATCATCAAGGTTATTGTTTCATTTATTCTCAATGTTTGTTTAATCCATTTCAAGAATCATTTTATTGAAATAATATTTCCATTCATTTCTGCTGCCATGTAATGTTATGTTTTCCCCAAGTCTACCCCTCTATTCATGACTATGCTTGTTTCCCTTTCTATCCCAAACAACTTCTGAATTTATGAGCATAAACCATCTCTTGCTTCATGTTAGAATACATCACATTCAACAATTCTCTATACCCAAGTAACCACATGAATGTACCAGATCCAAATTAGCACTCATCACATCATAAAAGCAATCATATATTTGAATTTGACTATTAATAATCCAACCTAGAACTTCTCTAACCCTTGTGAACCTTGATCTGATCATGGTGAGTTTTAACAATCTATTAAAAATCACATTTTGTATTACCAACTGTTTTGGCATTCAACATCAATACATATTAAAAGAAAACAAAACTAACCTTGATTGTGTCTTCTTTTGGAAATAATCAAGAACATAAAATCGAACACCCAAATCTTGATTTTGAGAAGTAATCATGATTTAAATCATAAATATATGACATAAAAATTGAACTAAATAATACATACAAAAAAACCAAACAGAAAAAAGAGGAAAAAGAGAGGATGTTTTTTTTACCGGTGATGGAGGCCAGAGCACAGGAAAGGCGGTGAAGGCGTAGGTCAGAGATGGAGGAGTTGGTAGAGAAGTCGAAGGTGGGAGGAGATGCTAGAATAAACCATCTATGGGAAGCCGCACAGGAGAAGGGCATATATGGATGAAATATCAATCAACGTTTTGTTTTAGTGGACCAAATTAGAGCCTTGTGGACTGAATGTGGATCGAGTAAGAGGCAAAATGGATGATATCAAACACATTTATTAGAGCGGATCAGAGATGACCTCTTGCTAGACCCAGTAAGAGGTCTATCAAACAACCTCTAAGCATTGGTTACTTGTAAGTTATGCTCGTATACTTGTACTAAAGTGTGTGGGGTGGGAGAGACAGATTTCCAAGTCTTTAGGGGTGGGAGGGTTGGATGTATGAGATGAGAGAAATACTAATGTGGTGCCTATGTGGCACCTGTTAGAAATAATTCCCACAATCACAATAGTTGGTAATGTTATTATTAATGATAACGTCCTTTGAGTTACACACAAGGAAAGATGTGAACAATTATTGACACAAGTGAATTATAAGGATCTAGTTTGTTAATTAAATGTATGAATAATTAATTAATAGAAACTTGTAGAACTATATGGTTTAAAGTATAAGGATTTGAAAGTCAAATCTTTTAGATATAAATTTGTATTATAGATAATTACTTAATGGATAAGTAATTATCCAATAAGAAACCCTAATCTCACCCTATAAATAGAGGGGAAGCAGGTCAGTTTTGGATGATGCTTATTGCTCCCAAAATTCAACCCTCTCACTCATTTTGAAACCTTAGAAAATACCAAATAGTGTGGCACGTTTCCTTATTTATGAGGCGTGCCTGTCACAGGGTTTGGTGCGATCAATGAAGATGAATCTTGGTTTGGATTCTGTTTTGTCTGACCAACTAGATAGAACACGTAAGTCAAATGCCACGAATGTATGTAACCCTATATCTCTCTTTTAGTTATTTTTTTTTTGCATAGATTGTATGATCAAGAGATCCGAATATTGTGTTATGAGTTACTAGTTCTTGTTGATTATTGTTTCCACTCCGTTTATGCTTTATCGCCAAAATCCTCATAACCCAACAGTCGTGTCAGAGTCATCTTGATCACGTCTTTGCACATGTGATTTCTATCATTTTGTATTTATATTTGCATCTAATTTGTTCAATGTAATCATTTTAAAAAGTATAAACCTTTTACAAACCAAAAACGATTTAAGAGTTGCGACTCACAGAAATTGCTTTCTGTTCGTCAGGGCGAGGAACCCCTTTCCATGACGCGATGCGCTTTCGATGAATCTCAGAACCTAATATATGAAGCACGAAGTGCTTTTCTGAAACATTATGAACCATCGTGGATGCGGCGCGTCCTTAACTGGAAGCGACGCTTTTCAGTTGGTAACATATTCATTTTCCTTTGTTTATTTGATCTGGATATTTTTTTATTATATTGAACATTTGATTCAAATCTTAGAACCTATGCAAATCTTATAGTTTACAAAAGATAAATTCAATTGCTTGATGCTTTAAATTTTTATTATTAATTATTAATTAAAAGTTTATTTTTGTAACTTTATTGTCTTAATGATTTCTTGCATGTGAGATCACTGAAACAATTGTAAATTCGACTTATTTTTATTCATTTTGTCTAAAATTTGTAGTCCAAGTTTGAATAACTGTTTGTTTGAATTATATGGATCCAATACACCACGCATCGAATGACATATGTGTTGCTTATGTTTTTTGTACTTTTGTTATTTGTCACCTCATTAGTTTTTTGTTTCGTATTTTAATCATTCTTTTAAATGTAAAAGTTTAGTTAGGAATTTTGTAAATTGGAATAGAAAAGTGTAATGATTTGAATACTGGAATATAAAAGTGTAATAATGTGAAGACCAAAGGCCAAGTAAAGGATTTGGGAGCTCGGAGTTCCAAGGCGTTCAAGGTGGCATCAAGAATTGGTGGTTGATCGTTTGGAAGATTTGAAGTGTCCCTTATTTGTCCTTAGTGTGACTTGTCTATTCTTTGATGACTTATAGGGAGACATATAGGATTGAGGTTGATTGTATTGTTTTTTGCACTTGATATATGTGTGATTACATGTCTCTTAATTTAATTCTATATAAATGTGATATTGATGTTTTAAAATGTTTTACTAAAACAAAATAAAATCTAGTTTTAATAAAAAAAAATGTAAATCTAATGTTACTCGTTAAACCCACACATTTTATTGTAATTGGATGATGTGGGGTTGTGCTTGGAGCCAACGTATTGGTTTCATTATGGTAGAGGTGATGTGAAACTCGTGATTCTCAAGTGTTACATGAGCTAAATGGCATGTGCTTTTGCATGGATGATTTACCATTTAGGTTCATGATCATTAGGTAATCCAGTCATGAATGTTAGATGATCATGGAAGAGATTAACATGCTATTGACATAAGTCAATAAATCTTGATGGATCTAGGGGTTTCTTAGAGATTGAAATTGGCAAACAGTTTGCCTACCTAACTAACTTCATGGTGTGATTTTGGCTAATCCACTTCACATCTTGAATTTAAATATGGGTCCTAGCCTTTTCTTAAATAATTTTGTAACTAGGTAATTATTTTAAAAAGGACTTAATCAAACTAATATCAAATTTCATTTTATAGATGTCAAATGATACGAGTGTGACTATTCCCTCCATACCTACCTCTTCGTCAAACTTCTCAGTTCTCCAACTCATTTTGAGGTACAAACTCATTAAATGTAATTATCTCGATTGGATTCGTTCTCTAAGTATTACCCTTAGGTATGAGATGAAAGAGAATGCTGTAGATGAAGAAGTTTATGAAGATCCTTAAGAAGATGTTATTGCTGAAGAGAAAGTTGATTATGAAAAGCATCATTATCAATCGATTGATGTCGCGTGTCTTATTTTTGCGACCATGATTTTGGAAATCCAAAAGAATTTCGAAAACCTTGGGGCGTTCGCATTGAATGAGTAGATCAAGGAAATATTCCAAGAGCAAGATACACATGAGCGATTTGAAGTCGTGAAGTCTCTTCTAGATTGCAAGCTGCAAGAAGAAGTGTCTGTTAGTACCCATTAATAGAATTGAGAATCTAGGTGTTCTAAGTCCTCGAGAGTTAGGCAATGATATTGTGCTCAACTCATTGACTAGTTTGTATTATCAGTTCATCTTGAACTATAACATGAACAACTTGGAAACGACATTAATGGAGCTACATAGCCTGTTGAAAACTGCCAAGGCAAGCATAGTAAAGCCTCACAATGTTTCCTCTATAATCCATTTATAGGCATTAGAGAGGGTGGTGTCAAGAGGAAGATGACCTCTCATCCCAAAGGGAAGGGAAAGACTATGGTTGGAGAGTCTAACCCTAAGCCGAAGAAGGCCAACTCTGATATAACACCTTTTAGTGAACCCAACGAGGCCATCTGCTTCTACTTCCAACACAAAGGGGCATTAAAAACGTAACTTCCTAAAGTACCTGGAGGACATCATGAAGAACAAGGACAAGGGCATTAGAGCCTCATGTATTGTTATGATTGAACAATATAATGCTTCAACTTCTGATTCATGGATCCTTGACACAAGATGTGGGACTCACATTTGCTTTGATATGCAGGGACTATAGAGAAGTAGGAAGCTAATGCATGATGAGGTAGACTTGATCATTGGAAACAAGAGCAAGGTTGCTATTACCGAGATTGGGAACTACGAGCTTGTTTTGTCTAGTGTTTTTCAATTATTTTATTAGATTGTTGTTATTATCCTTATTTGGCAAGAAACATTATTTCATTTCATGCACTGTCCCGTGATTGTTTTCAGTTTGGTTTTGATAATGGAAGTATTTTAGTTTTCAAAAATGATAATCTTTACTTTAAAGCAAATATGTGTAATCACGTTTATGAAACTATTATAGGTTTAAGAAATAATACTGGATTAATCTTAATTGTTGATACATACACATATAATTTGGATAAATCATGTCTATGACATTGTCGACTTAGTCATATAACAAGAAACACATCGCCAAGCTCCAGTCGGATGGGATCTTGGAATCATTTAAATTAGAATCAAATGATGTATGTGTGACAATCGAAAAATAGACCCCAAATCGCTAAACTAATCGACTATAAGAGACTAAGAAAGCAATAGTTAGCAAAACATAAGATTTCGAGCTCTAACGCGTAAGAAAAAAATAGTTTGAATAGATAAAAAGTTAAAAAATAGGTGCACGAAAAATATCGTCAATTAGTATAAAGAATAATATATTCCGTAAATGCATGTCAACATGTTTCCAAAAATATAAATTTCGTAAAAATTTAACTCCGTCTGAATTAGATATGATTATTGTCAAATGTAAAAATGAGCAGCGTGCAAGAAGTTACAATGCTAAAAAGCTATGAAGAGAATGGTTGACCTTTGGATAAAGTCACTAAAAGGAGAATTGTAGTACTTCTTGAGATAAACTTCGTCACATTTACTGATGATTTCATTAGATAGGGATATGTGTATTTGATTAAACATAAGATTTGAAACTTTCAAGGTGTTCATTACATTCCAAAGAGAAGTAGAGTATTAACTTGGCAAGAAGATTAAGATTCTCCGATCCAATAAAGGTGGATAGTATCATTATTATGAACTCTACGATCATCTTAAAGACTATCAAATTCTTTCATAGCTGGCTCCATCAAGAACACCACACCATAATGGTGTGTCTGAAATGAGAAATCGGACCTTACTTGAAAGAGTTCGATCTATGAGGAGTTGTGCTATACTTCCAATCAGTTTTTGGTGTTATATCATCAAGACTGTAGCATATGTCCTTAACCTTGTACCAACTACTAAGGTATCAAAGACACCTTTTGAGATATGGATAAGGACTTGTCCCTCTCAAGCACTTATCAAAGTCCGGGGTTTTGAGGTTTTCGTTCGTTATGAAGCGCTTGACAAATTAGAACCTATATCAGAAAGATGTCACTTCATTGGTTATCCCAAAGACTCCACTAGATATTTATTCTAAAAACATTATGAGAACAAAGTATTTCTTGCTCGAAGGGAAGTCTTCCAAGAGAAGGAGTTGATATCTTCCTGGCACTCTACCAAAGGTTGATATACATGTTTGGGAATTAAAAATACTACGACCTCGTCTTCATACATCTGATAAAGCACATCATTCACAAGCGTTTTATGGTTTCCATATAACCGTGAAAGATGAATACCTGCTTGGAAATGATGAACCGTACAACTCTCAAGAATTCACGACAAGCCCATAGGCAGCAAAATGGCAAGAGGCGATGGGGAGAGAGATCCAATCCAAGTATGATAACAAAGTTTGGAATTTGGTTGATCATACACATGGCCTAAAAATCTTTAGGTGTAAATGGATCTTAAAGAAGAAGACCGACGTTGATGGGAATGTACACACATTCAAAGGTCGACTGGTCAATAAATGTTTGCTTAGAGTCAATGAATTGATTATGAGGAAGGATTCTTGTCGGTAGCAATGATCAAATCTATAAGGATAATAATGTCCATTTTTGTATTTAATGATTACGAAATATGGAAGATTGATGTATAAAATGCTTTCCTTAACAGAAAATTGATTGAGGATGTGTATATAGAAAAACCAGAAGGTTTTGTACAGTCCAAGTATCCAAATAGAGTGTGCAAACTTGAGAGGTCTATTTATGGCTCAATTAAGCATCTCACATATGGAACATCTGTTTCGATGAGAATGTCAAGGAGTTTGGCTTCTTAAGAAATGAAGATGAGTAGTATTTATATGTCAAATCTGGTGGGAGCACTATTGTCTTCCTTGTATTGAATGTCGATAACATACTACTCATATGAAACGATATCCTATCATTTCAAATTGTAAAAGATTGGCTTGGGAAATGTTTTTCCATGAAGAATACATGAGACGCCACGTATATAGTTGGTATAAAGATCTATAGGGACATATATGAGGGATTAATTGGATTGAGCCAAAGAACAAAATTGGAAAAGATCATCAAGAAAATTCAAGACGAAAGATTCAAAGAAAGGCCTCGTGTGTAACACCGTGGTTTTTCACCTCATATTTTTAAAAAATTATTTAACAGATTTAAGAAATGGAAGTCTTAATGATTGAAAAGAAAACATCACCAATATTACATTAAAAAACAATCCATCAAAAATCTAAAGTTGCAAACCAGTACCAAAACCAAGTATAAATGAAACATCACCGCAAGTCTCAAACTCGTATCATATCTAAATAACATAAATAAAACAACGCAAAAAGTCCCAACCTCACCAGTCCATCAATATCAAGTTACCTGTACCAATACAAGCCACAACAAAAGGTAAAGAAACTAGTGTTAGCATTAGCACAGTGAGTCAATCCCAAGCACATGGAAAGGAAAATAAGCATACTATATACAAGACATTTAGCCATACAATCAAATCGTGTCAACAAACATTCATCGCTTGTTATAATTAATATATTTAAATATTTTATTCTGGACATTCTTTTCAACATAGTAATTATTTTATTATGTTCATCGCTATATTACTTTTAATATCCCTCGGTGCATGGGTCTATAGCATCGCTAAATCCATAAAGTAAGAACCCCTTCACTACTAACATGACATGGAGACCAAGTGCACCAAAGGTGGTGCGAATCCCACCCATAACACTGTCCACGGTTCTCTGTGTTCACTAATACGACTTTGCATGTATGTACATGGTACGTTGTCATTCGAGGGTGGTAAAACGGTACTTCCATACGCATACCAACACCCAAATGTGATGCTTGATATGGTGTCTTTGAGTAGCCAAAATCATTCTAGTTCCCGTGCACCATATGTAGTAGAAATATGTTTGAAAATGGTTACATAGAAAACCACTCGACATGAACTTGGCTAAAGCTCTTTTCTTCCAAGAATATCCTTCCACCGTGATATTCTATAGGGCACATACCTAGGTTTAGGTCTCTACCCTTTTTCCTCCGCTATATTATTCCCCTTTATTTTAATTAATTTTATTATTAATTAATCCACTCACAGGAGGCATACACACACCTCACTAATATCATGATGTAATCATGCTTGTTTATTATTATTATTAATCCAAAACATATAACATCTCATATTATACATCAAAGGTATATTCTCAAAATTACCATATATCATAAATTTGTTGCATATAAGAAATACACCTTTTAGCAACCAACTTCTAGAATGCATTTCCTAGTTTCATTCAAACATGACTAAACAGAAAAATAACATGCAATTCATCACATTTTAACATCATGAATAACCTCACTTCTAATGTTGTCCAAAAACTTTGTTTTGCACTAATTAACAAATTTAAGAATTCTAGTATAGCAAGGGTATCCTAAATCAATTGTTTCTGTAAATATTTCACAATTTTAGATTGCATACATCTCATATATTCAGATTATATCATCACATAAAATTAATTTGACTTAACATATATACATTAACATGCATTTTTCGATACTTCTGCCTAAACAACCAAAGGAATTGACTTGCTTCTAGTCCGAGTTATGTGAGGATATGAACAAAGGAAAAGCACCTTCAACCAAACAATCTAAGACCCCTAAAAGATTACACAAAGAGTTGATCAGAAACAAAACATTAAACAAAAACGGTCTTATTCAGATATGATCAACGTCATGGAAAAAAGGGTGCCACATTGTGGTCTGAGCATCAGTCGCGATCCTGACCGATCAACTCTCGTCGCCATGTCATGGCAACTAGATGTCAACGTCTTGGGAGATGACAATTACGAAATTGAAAATCGATTGAATGCCTTCTAGTGCTCGGTTTGGGTCCGATCAAAACCTCATTTGGGATGATCTTAACCCCTCAAGACCATATCATATTGTCTAGAACAATTACAACATGAATGGGAACAAACCAACACACTTAAACCAAGGATTTTGCAACATCCAAAGTTCTCTCCAGTGTTTGGTTTTAAGGACATCAAAGTAAACTAATGAGAGGGGTTCTTATCTTCTAGAAAATCCATAAATGATCCCCAAGAAGGTTGCAAGGAGAGAAAGTCCACCAACACACCACCAAGAATACTCTAATTGGATTCTTCCTTCACACTTTCTTGACTCTCACACTCCAATGTCAAGAACTCTTAGGAATCACTCTCAAGAAAGTTGGAGGCTAAAAGTAGGGTTATTTGGTTGCAAATGAAGATGATTCCTAGATTATAGGGTTAAGGTTGCTTAAATACTTCATAACTTTCGTTTTAGGCCCTTAAGTGTGAGCAAATGAGTTCATGACCCTTGTACTTGATCAAGTATCATTTTCTTGCACTTTAGCCCCTTAAATTTAAGTTTAACCTTGAAAAAGGTAACTTAAATTTAATACATAAGGGAAAATGTAGAATCGATTTATCGAGTATTAGAATCAAAATCAGAGAAAGGATGAAGACGAAAAGTAAATAAGTTCTGGTTTCAGCTCTCATTACTTCAATGAACACGAGTACAAAATGACAATAGAAAACAGGGAAAACTCTATCATCTACTCAATGTTCAGCTCCTATTTATAGGAGGCTGAAAGTACAAAAAATACTATGGCTAAACATTCACGCTTCGTACAAACAAATGCCTTAGTAAATACATAACAAACATACGAAAAAGACAATTACACAGATTCGACATATTACAACAAAATTCGACTCTACAATCTCCCCCTTTGTAATAATGTCGAACTTCTCAATTCGTGAGAATCTGTGCAGCATAATGCATCATCCTTCGTATCTCAGAATACCAAGTCATCACCTTCCTTAAATCCACCTTATCACCGTCATTATTCTTCTTGCAGTTATTCATACGAACAATGAAGTTCGTATATTGTGAAGTGGTATATCTTTCTATCTCAGATGTCTGGAACAAAAACCTCTTAGCTTTTCCACTCTTGTCTTTCCCAGCAAAGTCTAATCCAAAGGGCTTCAAACAAATCTCCCCATCTGCATACTTCTTTAGTTCTGCTTGAGTCTTCGACAATTCCATAGCAACTTTAACTTCCTTCCCAAGAGCCGTTGACAATTCAACATCTGTCAAGGCTAGACAATCATAATAATTGTCTATGAAAATTTTGATATGACCAAGACCTAGTCTCAAAATATCCTTATCAGTTCCTTGAAGTTGAGAAGCATTCATGTCTTTCAGAATTAAAGCAACTTGAATAAGATCATTCAAGTTCATGAGTGGGAAGTCTGCTATCGTGAACTCACATGAGACATTGTTTGCTCTAACAACATGATAACGAAAGTTCTGTATCATGTTCTCAAACATTACATCCTTTGTGATACTCAACACCCTCTTGATCTTGATGAGAGACCACACTTCTGTTGGATTAATGTCTAAGTCCATAACTATAATTGGTAAGACTTGACCCGACCCGGCATGGTCCATTTGGGTTGCATGGCATCATGCATTTGGATAGACTATAATGAGAGAAATAACACTTAAGGTTGGTTAATATATTATAAGTTCTAATATATTAATAAGGTTATTTAATTAGTATTGATCAAGAATTAATTTGGAATTAATTAAGTGATCAAAAGGAGACTAATTAAATATATGGGTTGATTGTGTAAATCATTCATTCTTATATATGTGGGCTTGTGATCCAAGATTCCTTATGTTAAACTAAGTCCATGGGGTGACCCATGGATACTCCATGGAGGTTAAAATCCATGGAGCATAAGGAATGAGTAAAGTTATGAGTTACATGGTGTAACCCTAATAGCCACCATATAAAAGAATCCCATGGCTCAAGAAATCGTGCACTAATGTGTGAGTGTGAGGGCTAGACGATTTCAAGGAGTGTTCAAGTTTCTCTCAAGTTATTCCAAGTGTATTTGGTGTTGTGTGAACCATTTGAGGTGTCACACTTGGGGCACTAGGCACTCAAGCTTCATGAAGACATTCTACATCAAAGAGGTATGTATTCTATCTTGTTATATTTATTATTTTGTATGCTAGATTAGGATAATACCTTGGATGTTCATAATTGTATGTATAATAGAGAAAACATAGATCCAAGGTATTTAGGGTTGCATGTACACTTAGGAGTGTTAGAATGCTCATAACCCAACAGTGGTATCAGAGCCTAGGCTTGTTTTCTTGTTATACTTGCAAAAGTAGCTGAAAGATCGAGTTGGATGCATATATTCGATTGTTTTGGCTGGAATTGGACTAGGAACATTACCCTAAGATGTTTTTGGACTTATAAACTTGTTTTTGATGTGGTAATGTTCATGCTAACCCAATTTCTAAGATAATTGTCATAATTTCAAGATTTGTATTAGTTTGTATGTTCATGCTAATTTCTTGAAGATTGATGATTTGAATTATCTTGTTCTTATGAGGTTCTTAGATTAATAGAAAAGTTGTGTGAAATAGTTGTTTTCAATCCATTTTAATCTAAGAGTTGATTCCAAAGTGTGTTTTTGTAACTTGTCCTAAAGTTATATGAAAAGTCACATTTAAGAATCATAAAACTCATAAAAGTTGGCAAAGGTTACAAAATGAAGAGTCTAGTTCTAATTAAATGGTTTTATGACTCCATAACTTGTCCTCAAGTTATGGAGGTTCAAGAGTCTCTTCATTAAATTAAAAAAAAAAGTGTAACCTTAATTAGTTCCATAAGTTACAATAAAAAAAAGTTATTTTTTTATTAATTAGTTTAAAGTCTTCCATAACTTGTCCTCAAGTTATGGAACTTGAAGAGTTTTTTTTTAATTAAAACTACTTTAAACTCATAAGTTATGGAATTAATTAGTTTTGAATAGTTTCAAAACTTGCCCTCAAGTTTTGGAATTTGAAAGTTTTCACTTATGAATACTTTAATTCCAAGTTAGCCCTTAGAATTTTAAAAGTTAAAATTCAACCCTTATACTTTATAATATTATAAGTTAATAATATTTATATATATGTATAAGAGTAAAGTCAGTCTTACCGTTAGTAGGCCTCATTCACAAAGCCGGTCTATAAGGGGGGTATAAGGTTACTGCCTACAAAATGGCAGTTTAATGGGTGTCCACTCTCACCCACCGCTTCCTTGACTGGTGGAGGGTCGTTAGCCGAACGGGTAGGACAAGGACTATAATTCTCCTTTCATTAAAAGTATTAATGATAAATACTAAGTAACTAAACTCTTGTTAATACCCAATCTTAGTTACTTAGGAAAATGTGAATTTGGTGCTAACCCATGAAATTACACTTTGCACTTTGCTTAAGTCGTTAGTGGAGCGTATGTGGTTAACCGGCACACTAACCTGGACTTAACAAGGTAGGCAAAGGGTAACTTAATATTTATCATAGTATCGGTGGAGCGTGTGTGGTTAACCGGCACACTGATTAAGGGGTAAATATTAAGGGTACCAAGTATATTTGCATGGTTATTCACACCTTGTTTTGTGATCCTCGACATCCCAGTCACAAAACCGGAAGGGCACACTCGAGATTGAAACATGCCTTTGAACCGTTCAATGAATCTCAAAGATCTAGGACTTTCAAATCCAATTAAAACCTAATAAATTATTTCGTTTTTCATGGTGGAAATTGGTGAATCGTCATTCACCTACCTTCAAATATTTTATAGCTTGGATTACGGCATCCCTCTTCTAAGTTATAAAATAGTTTGTTGGGTCCTAGCCTTAATATTTCATATTGGGTGTCATATTAAGGACTTTAAATCAACTATCTTGAATATCTCCCAAAAAGATGTCTGGTCTAGACATTTATGATCTTCCCAAATCTCTTGAAACAAGCTTTCCTAAATGAATATGATGTCCCATGGATATCATACTTCTTTCACCTCCTCCAATTATTCTCCTAACCCACAAGTTCCTAAAAAGTTTAAGGTCACTCAAGCCCTATTGGCAAGGCAAGGTCTAGGTGTGATTACATCTTGGAGATGTAGTCACATATTGACAAGCCGGGAGAGTTGGGTGTCAAAGTCTTGAGAAAGTTGGTAGCTCAACTACTTTCTAAGTCACATAGTGAGTTCTTTTGGGAATCCTATGAAACAGACTAAGACAAGACCCTTAATGATCTTATCTATTTGCTAAGATCAACTTCCTAAAACGCTATGGACATTGACAATAATGACATTGGATATCCAGTAAAGCTCTCTCTTCCCAATGGAAATGGATCGGCCATAGTCAACCCGGTTGACCCAATGGTAAAGAGAGAGGCGAAGTCTGAGATAGTCCCATTATCAAGGGTCCATAGGTAACTATTGCCAAAGGAAGGGGCATTGGTTACGAAGCTGCCAAATTTACCTAAGGATGTTAAAGTCAATAAGTTTGGCTCTACTTCAGGTAAAGTCCATTGTCTAACTCTATTAAGTACATGCTGATTCTGATCGCGAAGATGGATTTCAATCGCATGGTTCGGTGATCAGAATTTTGGGCTATTACTTAAGAGTTATGATATTTATATTGCTTAGGAATAGATAACAACAAGGTTTTCATATGGATTGTAAGGATATGTTTTTCTGCAAAGTTTTAAAATAAAAGAAAAAAGTTTTGATTTTATTTATTTTAAGTATCCTTACAATGGCATTTGTGAAAAGTTGTTGCTTATAAGATTCCATTGATAGCAATATTGGAAAAATGGATTTGATTCTTTCGGTTGTGGTAGTGTCTAATATTACTAAATAAGGAAAGATTCTCATCACCCAAGGTTCAATTGGACCGAAACTTGGAATCATGCAAGTTGTATAGTATGATGAATGAGAACTTTCAGCTTGGAAAATTAAGACTAATTCCTTATGTGAATAAGGAAAGGACTAAGGGATCGAGTACACATTCTTGTGCACTGGTCAAGTCCACCACAAAAGATCAAGAAGACTATTCGTCATGATTTACTTAAGTTCAGTAAATATGGTTATACTTATAAGTTTAAGTATAAGTCTGTAGCATTGGAGAAGTTTCAATGTGAGACAGAACGAATAAGAAGAATCAAAGTATGGCAGAAAGATAAAAGTTTCTCAAATCTGAAAAGATGGGAGAGTACTTTAGTGTCATGTTTATGATCATCTTAATGATTAAGATACCATATCACAATTGGTCCTCTAAAGTCATCTCTTATGACTAAGAAGAGGAGTCATGAATTGTTGAAATGGTTAAATCAAAAAGATGAGTCATACTTCGTTCCAAAACAATTCTTAGAGTCATACTCCAAGATTGTAACTTGAGTGACATATCTTAAAGAGGGTTTGTTAACGCTAGTCAAATGTAAGAGTAAAAGTGTCCTACTCTTGTACATTTGAAGTTGGTAAGTTGTGATGTTTTGGATTAAACAAAGACCAACTAAGGCCAATTGTGTGAAGTGTTTGTCTTGATAAAGAATCCGCACAATCCCTTGAATATTTGACAAGATAGTCTTATATGTCAAGAGTATAGTGGGAGTCTTAAAGGTCTTGAAAGTCTCAAGAACAAATCAAGAGTAAAACCTGAGGTTCTTCACTAGCACACGACTTGAGGTTTATAACCTATCGTGTTGACATACTTCTATTTCTGTGCCCATTCCAGTTAAAGTTGGTTTTGCATATGAGTTCTTAGAGTTCTCAATTGGTTGCATAACAACTTGGAAGCAATGGCAGGCCCTTGTACTGCCAGGTGGCAAGAAATTAAGATTTAGTTCAGTCCATATGAGTTTGGATTTGTCACTAACCTTGTCTTGTGATTATGGTTTTGACAGATTCACATTGATAAGAACACATACACCATAAAATCTAAGGGTCATAAGGTTTCTCTCCGATTCATGAAAATGATGGTGAGGAAACACTTCCACCAAGTAGATTTTAAGCAGATGGCAAAAGGTCTAAACAATTGAGACTATGATTACGGCATCCCTTTTCATAGTTCTAAAATTGTTTAGACACACATGTGAGCTATCTAAGAGAGGTGTATGATTTTGATAAAGTTTTATCAAAACAATCTAGTATCAGAAATCTGAACTTTGGTAAGAAAGTCAGCTGATTTCTGAGTACATGTCAATGCTAGTGGGAGCATAAGTGTTATGCTAATAATCATCATGTTAGTGGGAGCATGATAATTATGACAAAGGTTGCAAGTTAGCAATGTAAATTATAGAAAACAAAAGTTTCAATTCGTGAGGTTGCAGGGGTTGAAAAAGTTGTTTTGCTATAATTAAGGGAGAGGAAATTATACTTCATTTGAATTTTAACAGCTTAGATTGAGATTTTAATCGTATTTAATCAAGTATATATATATATATATATATATATATATATATATATATATATATATATATATATATATATATATATATATATATATATATATATGAATTTCATGTTGGAATGGCTCAACATAAGGAAATTCTATATATGGGTCCATTATTTGCGTTCTAAAATTCGATTATGATTACGACATCCCTTCTCATAATCTGAATTTTGAGAACTTGGCAAATTGAAATGGAAATATTATAGCAAAAGACTGGTTTAGTCTTTATTTGCGTTCTAAAATTCTATTATGATTACGACATCCCTTTTCATAATCTGAATTTTGAGAACTTGGGAAATTGAAATGGAAATATTATAGCAAAAGACTGGTTGAGTCTTTATGTGAGACATCATGAATCGTGTCCCATATGCTTCAGATATAGGATCGATTACATGTGCCATATTCATCCTTTCTTAAATTTTCCAAATGCCTGGGGCATTATGAAGGGAAAAGGTCTAGAATTGGATATGACTAAAATGATTAAGCAATTGTCGAGGACAATCTAAGGTTTACCAAAGATTGGTTGCTCAAGGACAGTTGGAAGTATAATGTTAATTCTGGAAGGACCATATTGACATAATCTGTAAGGAGGCAACTCTTGTTCAGAAGTGATAGTCAAAATGGAATATGGAAATGTTTCAAAGTTAGAAATTATTCAATCTGTGTAAGATTAGGAAACTTAATGAAAGAAGGATGTTTCCAAGGAGCTGATCTCCTTTGGAATGCTCTCTAATGATTGTTGTCAAGTCTTTCTGACTTTGTGCATAATCATTAAGAGGATCAATGCATATAAGTTTAGAATCTAACAGATTTCAGTAAATGGCATGAATTTGGAATTCTTGCATTTGCAGTAAGGATTTGGGACTGTGAAAAGATGATCATTGGAGTGATGTTCAATTGATCTATTTTACAAAGTAAAGATCATAGACAAACATAATATGCATACTTGGTGTATGGCATGACTAGTGTTTAGAAAACATAGTGTACATGCTTGGAGCATGGGACAACTATTGTTTTAAATTCAAGTATAAAGTTGATAAAACCGAAACAATGAATAATGAGTAATCAGTATGGTGATAAATAAAAGTGTTTATTTATATTCATAGGGTTTGATACCATATTTGATTCATTTATTCTTGTGTTTCACTTTGCATGTTTTGACTTCCAAAATAACTAAGTCGCTCTTCCTGAATGATTAAGTTATTCAAACCATCCACAGTCGGTCATATGTTGGAAGTAGATATGAATCAAGACTGTCATGGGTTGGTTTGTAGAGGTCCAAGTTGGTGGACAAAGTGGTGCTACAACACTCATGAGTGCTCATAAGTTCTGAGTATTGGATTCAACCCGCGCTCATTTGAATCACTTCATGGATTTTATCACGAGTGATCATGAGACGATAATATCTTATATTCTTCAAACCTAGAGATATGAGTTGTTACTATGAGTTGGTTATACATTGATTGCATGAAAACACATTGGTAACTCGACGTTATAAAATGTGCCTTTGTGTATGATTCAACAAGTAGTAGAACAAGCCATATGAGTCGAAGTTTATCCATTCCTTTTACCTTCGGGATAAAAGCGATATCTGTGGGCCCCTCGATGATTTAAAGATGATACATGTGAGTGCTTGGCCAAGCAAGGACTGATTTGATTTGTTCAATCAGTCAGTCATCATGAATCGGAAATCGGGAAACAACAAATGGACAGAGAGAATGATTGATAATCCATGTCTCAGTCCATATGATATCTAGAATGGAGGAATATATGATCCCTTATCTAATGGACAAGTCATTGATAAAGGTCAGAGTTCATCGACAAGGTCAGAGTTCGACAGAAGCTTTTGAGAGCTACGATTGCTGATCGGTTCCTGAAGTCATACGCAATAATAGTTTTAGACTTATCCAAGTGGGAGACTGTTGGATTAATGTCTAAGTCCATAACTATAATTGGTAAGACTTGACCCGACCCGGCATGGTCCGTTTGGGTTGCATGGCATCATGCATTTGGATAGACTATAATGAGAGAAATAACACTTAAGGTTGGTTAATATATTATAAGTTCTAATATAATAATAAGGTTATTTAATTAGTATTGATCAAGAATTAATTTGGAATTAATTAAGTGATCAAAAGGAGACTAATTAAATATATGGGTTGATTGTGTAAATCATTCATTCTTATATATGTGGGCTTGTGATCCAAGATTCCTTATGTTAGACTAAGTCCATGGGGTGACCCATGGATACTCCATGGAGGTTAAAATCCATGGAGCATAAGGAATGGGTAAAGTTATGAGTTACATGGTGTAACCCTAATAGCCACCATATAAAAGAATCCCATGGCTCAAGAAATCGTGCACTAATGTGTGAGTGTGAGGGCTAGACGATTTCAAGGAGTGTTCAAGTTTCTCTCAAGTTATTCCAAGTGTATTTGGTGTTGTCTGAACCATTTGAGGTGTCACACTTGGGGCACTAGGCACTCAAGCTTCATGAAGACATTCTACATCAAAGAGGTATGTATTCTATCTTGTTATATTTATTATTTTGTATGCTAGATTAGGATAATACCTTGGATGTTCATAATTGTATGTATAATAGAGAAAACATAGATCCAAGGTATTTAGGGTTGCATGTACACTTAGGAGTGTTAGAATGCTCATAACCCAACAACTTCTTCTTGATCCTTTCCCACAACAGCATGAAACCTAAGTTTCATATGGAGAAAATCATCTTCATTCTTGAACTTTTCTATCGTTTTGTACTGAGCAGTGATAAACATCATTTCGTTAATAGGAAGTCGAGTTGATTCATATCCGAATTTTCGATAGAATAACTCCTTCATGGTTTCTTCTCGAATGCATACATTTGATTGTATGACACTCTGGCATCAATGTTTTTGTAACTATGTAACTTCCTTGGATCTCCCTTATCCATACCAGGTGGATCATTTTCACGAAGCCTCAAGATGCTCTGAATATGCCTTTGTTTTTCCATTTCAGCTTCTATCTCAGCCTTCTTCTCTTCTTTGGACTTTTCAATCATAATCTCCTTCCCTTTTCCATCACCGTCGGAAGTTTTAGGTTTAGAAGAACTTGAACTTCCTCCTCCAGTAGTCGAATTAAAAACAATCCCCTTCAAAATGGGTCTTGTTGTTGTCTTGATGGCCTCAGTTGTATTCGTCTTTGAAACAATAGGAACTGTGACTTGAGAAGATACTGGTTTCGTTACTTCACCAGTAGTATTAACAATCTTCTCAGTAGTAACAATCTTTTTCGGCTTTTCCACCACTTTTATAACTTTCGAAGGTTTGCTTTCTTGAGTTTTCTTTTGTCCCCCTTGCACCCCTGTGACAACAGGTGGGGCACCAGTTGGTAAAATTTGAGCAAACTTCAAAATAGGAGCCACAACCTTCTGAATTGCTTGATCCAAAGAATGTAACTACTGAGTTAAAAGCTCAGGAGTTAAGAATGAAGTAGGAGCTGGCTTCGACACTAACTATTTTAATTCGCCAAGTAGAACACCCATCTTTTCGACTTGCTGAGGATCAACTTTATCCTTGTCATCAAACTGTGGAGTCAAAGATTGATACCATTCAACAAATGTTCGGACGGCAGCTGCAATAGTGTCAACATTCGTTTGGAGTGTCTTATAATTGGAATTTAGCGCATTCAGTTCTTTGGAGACTTCAACTTTCAGCTCCTCTAATTTTCGATTCACATCTTCACGAACTGTCTTAACATCTTTAACAAAAAGAACATGTCGTTCTTTTGTTGTCAATCGAAGATCTGTAAGTACAGAATTAAACAAATCCGTCTGAGCTTTGATCCTTAATTCGTTATTTTTATCCATATCATCCAATTTGTTCTGCATACGAAGCTCCATAGCTTTTAACATGACATCAACTTCTATTCCCGAAACTGAATTCTTTGCAACAGAATCAGCTTGTGATTGAAGAATAGAATTGAGTTTGCGATTAAGAATTTTAAACTGCTTCCCCGACATGAGCATATGATCTGGTATGTTTTCTTCTTCAGAATCAAATGCCAAATCTTCAAATGTTCCTCAGAAACCTCCTCTATTTGTTTCATCATCGGAAGCTGGTTTTGGTGGATCAGTGGATTGTGATGGAAAGAGTGTAGTGAAGGGTTGGTTTAAAACTTGATCGAAAGTTGGTGAAGGATTTGTAGTGGAAACATGTGTAATGAATGGTGGAAATGCGACAAAGGTACTGGAAATAGGTTCAGGAATACGTTGAGAAGACTGAGGAACACTTACCACAACATGTGCACCCGTATCAGATACGTTTGCAACACTAGGAGTAATTATAATTTCCTCAGTAATTGGTTTGGTGATAACAACTTCAAGTGGAACTCTTGAAATCGACAAGGAAACAGTTTCGATAATGAGTGGTTGTGAGCCATTTGGGGAATTCGAACCCAAAGGAGATTCTGGAACAATCTCTTCTTCTGAGGACTCATCTTGAACAATCAACTTTCGCTTCTTCCTCTTCTTGTTGATATGTTTTGCCACATCCTCTGCTCTTCGCTTCTTGAAGGATAGGGAAACAGGTGCAGGCATTTCACGAAGTTTCACTCCTTTTCTGTTTAGATGAGGTTTGCGAATATTAGGAGACTGATCTGTTGATGAAGCACATTTCTGATAAGAGAAATTCCTTAACCTTTTGAACACTCCTGTTTTCGAAGGAATAACTTCTGTCGAAGAATCAGAAACAACTTCCTTCGTAGGCTTCTCAGTCTCAACTACAATTCTCTTAGGAGACTTTGTTTTGGGTTGTTTCTTTGGACTTTCTTGATCTCCAACCTCTTCAGAAACTTTCTTCGACTTTTTCTTCTTTTTGGATGAACCTTCATCACTGGTTTTCAGCAAAACACCAGTTTCGATTGAAGGATTAACATGTTGCAAATAAGCTATCAACACCGAATTTGTGGGATTAACCTTCTTTAACATCCCATCAGGAATTCTAGCAACATTAGATAATTCTTCCGAATCATCTGCAACAGTCTTTGGAAAGTGATACTTTGCAAATTCTGCCTTAGCCTCATCCACAGGTACTTGAATACCTTCCTTCTCATATACATACTGAAGAATCAGACTCCAGTAACGTGCACACGAAATACCTTTAAACATATTAGTGTTCTCCAGACTCTTGATAAACTCCTTCCAAATATGAGTTGTGTAATCAACATTGAGATCATTATATATCCCTACTACCATAGCATAAACTTCCATTCTCCCCTTATCAAGCCCTACACTTCGCCCAATAAAGCAACGAAGGTATATACCAAACAAAAAATTCCAGATGCAAGGAAGACCCGATTTCTTGAAATACTGATCTTAACGAGTGGTGGTTGATGACCCATCTCGTTAAACATGAACAGGACTTGATCAACATTAGGTTTAAAGAATGGAGGGGAATTTGGAATTACCAAGATTTGAGTAAACAACTTCTTCGAGAGACGAATGCGCTTCTCATTTACCAGATTGAATGTGATAAGATTAGTGGCCTTGTTGCAAGAAGCAGTAGAACCGGCCATCGACAACCATGACATCGGAACTTCAAAAGCATTAAGCATTGCAGTTGCAAGACCAGAATGTTTAAGAGCAACAATCAGCATCTTGAGCTCTTCTGGATATAGGGACACATCTCCTTCAACCTGATAGTTGGTGCTTTGAATCTTCATCAGTGGTTGAGATGCAATTTCTTCAGTAGTGGAGGTTGGATCAGCCGCCATTGATGAGGGTTTAAGAAAATCTTGAAGAACAGAGAATTTTAGGGCATTTTGATCGTTTGTGATTTTGAACGTGTAATGATAGAAGGTGAGTAGAATTTCATTTTATATGTAACCCCTATCGAATTCCAAACGTTTTCTGGAAAGAGTAAGCCACGTCTGTCCTTGAAAGTCACACCACTAGCCGTTAAAAGCGCCATGTCAGATAAATTCCTTGAAAGTTGGGCCACTTTGCCAAACCGTCACATCAGACTGTTCGTGAGTACCAAGTGGATAAGATCAAAAACCTTCGGCATGGAGGTAAGGCTCTTTCGTCTTTGGGATTAGAGACAAAGTCATTTGCCAGACTTTCGAAATCATCAGCCTGAGTTGGTAATACTCAGAACCTCAAGGATTTCGTGAGTGCAGTGTGCCAAGAATGTAAGATTAGAAGCAAATTAACGAAAATTTGGGATCTGTCATGTCGAAAAATAAAATTTCTACACAAATACAGTTAAACCCCGGGCAAAAGTTGTTTCGTTAATTATCAAGAGAGATAATCAACTGCTTGTGTATGTTCCCGTGAATTTCAATCGAATACTTGTAGAGAAGTATCGAAGGGTTTTTTTTCAAGGCTTCGCGGGTGGCAACAAAATTTCGTTACATATCAGCCTAAACATAAGGTGAGTAATTGTAACAGAAATTTACCTGTATGACCAATGTAGTCAGGGACAAGTATGCATTGGAAAAATATATGAAGTGACAATGAATTGCAAATGAAACTCACCTGGAAATCATATTTAAGAAAAAAAATTGTTATCTGGATCCTGTTGGGTAACAAATATCGTGGGTTTCGACTATTTGATCAAGATCAATCAAAAGAATTGAATATGATTTGGAGTTTTAAAATTTGTTACTGAAACAAATGTTTCGTGAAAATCTGGAACATAGATCCCCGTCAATTCCTTAAATGAGTGCGATAATTTGAGTTTCACTTTCATCACGGTCTCATGATGTTAGATCATTAACACAGAAGTTTGATATGTCTAAGTCATGATTGGTTTGATCAATGACCTCTTGGACATACGTCATTGTGTGTGAAATGTGTTAGAAGTTTTGTGATGAAAAAGGTTGTTTTACGAAATCAATTGTACCTCTGTTATGCTTGGACCAAACATAAACCTCTTAACTGATTTGAGAAGAGTTAGGTAGCTCAGGAGACTAATCTGAATGCAAGCCTGATTGGGAAGAAATTTTCGTAATGAAAAATTTCATTAAGGCTTTCGAAAACACACATTGAGTCAATGGAGGCTTGGGTCGACATGCTGCAGCATGCTTCTAGGGACATTCTAACTAGTACAAAGTTGTTGAAATTTTACCTTCCCCTAGAAATGCAAGCATGACCCTTGTAAATCTTTCGTGAAATCTGCACTAAGAAAAAAAAAACAAAGTGCAAAATAACAAAAATCTTTTTGGTATTTTATATTTTCGAAAAGAAAGAAAATATTTTTGTGTTTTTAAATTTTTCGAAGACTAAAACAAATGACAAAAGAAAATCTTTTTGGTATTTTTGATTTTTCGAAAAGAAAACAAATTAACAAAAATCTTTTTTGTATTTTTGATTTTTCAAAATTAACGAAGAAAAGAAAATTTAAGAAAAATTACCAAACTAACGAAATTTCCAAAATTAACGAAAATTGAAGAAAACATTACCAAAATTACGAAACTTTCAACATTAACAAAAATTTTAAAAACATTACCAAACGAACGAAACTTGTCTTTCCCAAATGTCGAAAACGAAGCGTGTCGAAGCGCTGAACGTGAACAATAACCTCTGAATGGTTAATACGATCAGCCTCTGAATGAATCATTACTGCCTCTGAATCGGCACATTTGCATATCACTTCTTTGTCATTCTTTCGAATTCAGTCCTGGAACAGAATTTGCCTCGATCATTCCCAAACCTATCAAAATTCTAACAAATGATTTTTCGTCCAATGCTTTTGTAAAAATATCAGCAAGCTGATCAGTTGTTTTTACAAAATGAACTTCGATATTGCCATCTTCCACATGATCTTTAATAAAGTGATAACGAAGTGCAATATGTTTTGTTTTCGAATGTTGTACTGGATTATGACAAATACGTATAGCACTTTGTGAATCATAATATAATGGAATCTTTTTCATATTAATTGCATAATAACGTAATTGACTCTGGATCCAAATGATTTGCGAAGTGCAAGCAGCAGCTGCAACATCTTCAGCTTCAACAGTAGAAATTGAAACACACGTTTGCTTTTTCGACTGCCAACTGACTAACTTTCCATCCAAGAATTGACATCCACCACTTGTACTCTTTCGATCCTGTGTACATCCTCCCAGATCTGCATCTGAAAACGCCTGAATGAAAAATCCTGAATTCGAAGGATACCACAACCCTAACAAAATAGTTCCCTTGAGATAAAGAAATATATTTTTAACTGCAGTCAAATGTGGTTCTCTTGGATTTGCTTGATACCTAGCACAATTACATACATGAAACATGATATCAGGTCTACTTGCTATAAGATATAACAATGAACCTATCATACTCCTGTATAAAGTAAGATCAATAGCAGGTGTTTCTAACGAAGGTGTTAGCCTTGTTCCAACTGCCATTGGTACTCTTAACTTCGTGCTATTTGTCATTCCAAACTTTTCGAGCAAATTTCTTGTATATTTTTCTTGATTGATGAAAATTCATTCTCTGCTTTGATGAATGTTTAAACCAAGAAAATTATTGATTTTACCCATCATGCTCATTTCGAATTGGGTTTTCATCAAACTTTCGAATTCACTAGACAAAGCAGGGTCAGTAGAGCCAAAAATAATATCATCAACATAAATTTGAACAAGCATTAGATGATTCCCAACTTTCTTTCGAAATAATGTGGGGTCAACTGATCCTTGTTTAAATTTCGATTGTTTTAAAAAATTGGTAAGAGTTGCATACCATGCTCTTGGTGCTTGTTTTAACCCATATACTACTTTATCTAAAATATAAACAAGATTAGGATATTCTTCATTCACAAAACCTGGAGGTTGTTCAACGTAAACTGTTTCTTCGAGTTCACCATTGAGAAAAACACATTTCACATCCATTTGATAAACATCAAAATCTTTGTGAGCTGCATAAGCCAAAAATATTCGAACAGCTTCGAGTCTTGCGACAGGGGTAAAGGTTTCTTCATAATCGATGCCTTCTTGTTGCGAATATCCTTTAACTACCAATCGTGCTTTATTTCGAACAATATTTCCATCATTCTCGGTTTTGTTTTTGAAAATCCATTTTAATCCGACAATCGAAACATTTTCGGTTTTAGGAATTAACCTCCACACCTTGTTTCTATTGAGCTCAGCCAGTTTAGATTGCATTGAAACAACCTAATCTGAGTGTTCCATTGCAACCTTAACCGTCTTTGGTTCAATTTTTTAGATGAAAAACATTAAACATGCAAAATTCTTGATGAGTATTCAGTACCTCATTCTTTGCACGAATTTGAGCTCTAGTCAAGACTCCATCTTGTGGATTTCCAATGACTTGTTCTTTCGGATGATTTCTTGTCCACTTTTCCAATGGTGGATATGCTGGATCAAAGTCCAATGGTGCATCTTCGTACATATCTTCATTTTCGGATCCTGCAACAGAAATATTATCATTTAAGTCATGAAATTCATCATTTTGATCAAAATTTATGGTTTCAGTATCATCATGCTCCCCCTGAACATAATTATCGTTTTGATGCTCCCCCTCGAAAACATCATTACTGCTCTTCTCCCCCTTGAAAGGATGCTCCCCCTCAACAGTTGAACGTATATTCAAGTGCTCCCCCTCCACTTGAGCATCTAGCATACTTTCGTCATTAGCAGTAGTATCTGAGGTGATTGTTGAATCATCAGTATGTTTCGATAATTCAGGAATTTGATTATCAGCAGCATGTACTTTAGCATTAACAACCCTATCTGGAACACTAAAAATGAAATAATAATCAAAATCAGATGAATTATAATTTTCAGATTCTTCATTTGATTCATTAAGAATTGGTTTTAGTTCGAAACATTTTTCAACTTGTTTCACATAGTAATCATCAAAAGTGAGATTAAATGTCTCTTCAACTTTTAGTGTTCGTTTATCAACACTCTATATGCAACCGAATTATTAGAATATCCCAAAAATATTCCTTCATCAGCCTTAGCTTGAAATTTCAAAAGATTATCTTTGAGGCTCATGATAAAACACCTGCAACCAAAAACATGAAAGAATTTGACATTGGGTTTTCGGTTATTTATGATTTCATACGGAGTGATATTAAAACGACGATGAATGAAAGATCGATTCTGAGTGAAACATGCTGTCGAAAATGCTTCTGCCCATAGATATTGAGGAAGATTCGCATATGTCAACATAGTTCTTGCTGCTTCGCAAAGTGACCTATTTCTCCTTTCAACCACACCATTTTGTTGAGGTGTATATGGTGATGAGAAATTATGCGAAATTCCTTTTTCAGTTAAGAACGAATCAAGCACATTGTTTTTAAACTCTGAACCATTATCACTTTTGATTTTTCGAACTTTCTTCTTTAGACTCATCTCAATTTTCTTGATAAATCCGATCATTGTTTGAGCGACTTCAGATTTTAACCTGAGAAAATACACCCAAGTGAATCGTGAAAAATCATCAACAATAACCAAAATGTACCGTTTCTTGTTGAGAGTTTCAACAGTTGATGATTCACAAAGGTCAATATGAAGAAGTTCCAACGGTTCAACAATTTTCAAATCTATGACAATTGGATGTCCTTTGCGATGCTGTTTTCCTTGTTTGCAAGCTGCACACAAAGTATCATTATCAAAATTTAGTACAGGTAAACCTCGAACAATATCATCAATGACTAATTTATTCAAATTTCGAAAGTTTAAGTGTGATAAACGTCGATGCCATAGCCAGCTGATATCAGATGTAGCTTTCGAAAGTAAACACACTGAGGGTTTGCCGGTGATTGGTTTGATATCAAGAGTAAACATGTCACCATGTCATTTGGATTTGAGCAAAACTTCGTTAGTTTCAACATTCGAAATAATGCCGCCTGCTTCGTTAAACACCACTTGATTGCCAGTGCCCACAACAATTTGGGAAACACTTATCAAGTTA
The DNA here is from genome assembly GCF_052849685.1 of Lactuca virosa. Lineage (NCBI taxonomy): Eukaryota > Viridiplantae > Streptophyta > Magnoliopsida > Asterales > Asteraceae > Lactuca > Lactuca virosa. The sequence goes on along the minus strand of NC_136429.1, from coordinate 288,447,879 downwards.
TGTTGAAGACCTTCAACATATGCAACTCTTTTAACAGTGAACTTCCCATTTGTGACTTTGCCATCTCCTTTCACCTGACACTTGTGATTGTTTCCAGACTTAACTACTCCTGCATTCTCCAAACTTCGATAATCACGTAAATTCTCCTTCTTGCCAGTCATGTGACGAGAGCAACCACTATCAATGTACCATTTATCATCATATTGCTCATCACATAGAACCTGTAATTAATGAAAGAATTTAGTTACCCAAGGCTGTCTGGGTCCTTTGTTATTAGCTTTGAAAACCGAGTGAAATGAAGAACCTAAAACCCAATTACAAACTTTGGATTCGACATCATTAGGTAAAGGAGCAGAAATATAAGTTTTTGAAGGTTTAGATTTGTCACTGACATTCGCCTTTTTGTTCTCAGATTGTTTCTCAACATGTTTATCTTTCGAAACTGGTTTCCATGTTTTCACAGGAATATTTGATTCTTTGGAAGAGGAACTTCCGTTGGAAGAATCATTCAAATATTTCTCATATGCTTCGCGAATTTGATGTTGGGAATACTTACGAGATTGAAACATCTTCCTTTGTCCTTCAAGCTAATGATCGATATTATTCACATTTGACGAACCCTTTGTGTATGACACTTTCGAATTCTTCTTCCCAGAAGGATTTGGAAAATTTGGTTTTTGAGGCTGAAACTTTACATATGGTTTAGATTTATCATGCACAATTGTTTGATTGTTTGCAATCTTTCAAATATTTTCAGATTTTCGATCATCCTCAAATTTTCGAACATTCTCTGATTTTCGAACATTCTCTGATTTTTGAACATTCTCAAATTGTCGAATATTCTCTGATTTTCGAACATTCTCAAATTTTCGAATATTTTCAAATTTTCGAACATTTTCAAATTTTCGAACATTCTCAAATCGACGAGAATTATCGAAATTTCGACTTGTTGTATTTGACGAAAATCTATTTGGATTGTGTGTTGGCTTTGAAAACTTTTGTTGACTTTTTGAATGAAAATTCTGTTGTTTATCATTTGTTTGAAAAGTTTTTGAATTTAAAAACTTCACATAATAATTTTGAGAATCAGATGGAATTGGTTGAGCGGGATTTTCCTTTTTATCCGAATGTTTTGAAAACTTAGTTTGTATAGGTTTAGACAACTCATTTTCAAAAACTTTCTTGCTCGGAATTTTTGATTCCTTTTCATTTGACACAACTTGCCAAAAAATTTTCTTTCTTGCCTGTCTTTTCGAAATTCCTTTTTCCTTTGAAAATTTTTCAATACGATCCTTAAATTCATTTGAATTAAGTTTCACATTCTCATTTGTTTCTTTAGATTCTTGTTTCAAACATTATTTTGTATTTTCTTGTTTTTTAATCCATTTACGTTGTGGTTTTTGTCTTTGAAAAACATACGAAGTCTTTGTTAGATTATTTTCGACAGTGCTTTGATTTGAAAAGAATCCTTCATCTGATGTTTTCTTGTTTTCATCTTCGACCATTTTGTTGAACTCCGGTTTGATGTTATCAACATTTCCAGTAGTAACAAACACTTGATTTGGAAAGACAACATCATCTGTACACTTAAAATTTGGATACACCACTTGATTTGTTTCCAAATAATGAGCTCCTTTTTCAGATAAAACTTTGTCTAAATTTTCAGTGTCTCCATACACTTGATCAACAACAACTCGTGGAATGGTTGTTTCTTTTGAAACAGGCTTTTCAGGTTTTGATTTGTTCGAAACTTTTTCTTCATCCTCATCATCACTACTATCCGTTTGACTATCTCTGACACTCACATTTTCGAAATCAAAATCTTTCGAAGTTGAGGGTTTGTCAGTGTCAATCTTAACCAACGAATCATTACATTTTTCTTTTTCTTTAGACTTAGATGTGACATTAATGACAGACAACTGTGAACAATCGACACTTTCCTCTTCCTCAATTTCACTGATTTCGCTAAAACTATCAGAATTATCATCGACATCAGCAAAATTAGATTGAGAGTCAAGTTTCGAATTCTCAGTTCTTTTCAAAATTTTGATTTGTTCATTTTTGGTTAAGGTATCATTCACAATGTCAACAAGTTCATCAGCATTCAAATATTCATCTATCTTAACAATACCATAAGCAAATCGATTATCAGGCACTTTATCGAATTCTGCTATGGTTTTCTCACAATCATAAGACAAGCTATCAATTTTCTCTCTTTTGAAAGCTAGAAAAGGTAATAACTTCCTATGTTGTTCTTTGCTAATGTCAGACGAATGATGCAAAACAGTCAATTTAGCATATAATCTCTTTGCAGAATTACAGTAAATGTTTCTTTGAGCTAACAACATTTTAACATCACTGCTTAACGAATCCCTATCGCACATGATATTCGTAATTTGTAATTCCAGATATTCTACTCTGCTCCTTTTCGAATCTAACATTTTTTGTGTCTCTTGCAATTGGATGTTTAGTTTCTTAGCTTCATTACTAGCAGACACCACAATTGTATCAAAGTAAGCAACAATATCATCAAATGCAATTATTTCAGAATCATAAGCTTGTAAAGGAATGTTAAAAGATTGAAGAATAACACGTACCTTGGTAGTCATTGGTGATTTGTCTCCTGATTTGGTCATGAAACAGCGACCTGTCACCTTTTCGTCCTCATCTTCTTCAAACTCTGCGAACATGGCACCATGCGTCGGATTACGCATCTCTTCATCATCAGATCCTGAAGACCAGATCTGATATGTGCCATCATCCTCACCTTCACCTTGAGCAACCAAAGACACCCCCTTTGTCTTTGCACGTACTTCTTCCAATCTTTCCACATAATAGGCTTCGTCCTTAACCTTATTCTTTTTCTCCTCTTTCTTACGAAGCATGCAATCATTTGCCAAATGATTTGCTCCGTTACAGTTATGACAGTCAATGCCCGAATCTCCCTTCAATTTCTTCTCTCTTTTGACTTCAGTTGCCTTCACTTCATTCTTCTCAAATTTCTTCTTCTCCTCACCCACAGACTTGTTAACGAAACTTCCTTTTCCTTCACTCTGTTTCACCTTGGGATCGAAAGGTTTCTTGAAATTTTTTTTAACTCGGTTGTTCGAGTAATATGCAACCGCTTCATCGTCAGAGTTCATTAGAAAACCTTCTTCATCAGAACCATCTTTCTCAACAGCTTCTTTCTCAGACACTTTCGAAATAAGAGCTAAAGGACCTCCCAAGCTCAGTTTCGACTCTTCAGCCATCTCATTCACTTCACTTTCGTGAGTTTTCAACTGGTTATACACATCATTCAGAGATGAAGTATCGAAGCTTTGTTGATTCTTCACCATCATGCTAACACTTCTCCATTCCTTACGAAATCCCATCACAAATGTGAGATTGAACTCCATAGATGACCTTATGATTCCATAACGATTGCATCTATAGATCAACTCATTAAGACGATCGTAGTAAACTTCAATCGTTTCACTCTCCTTTTTTCTGAACTCCTTCAGCTCCACATGACATTGTTTAACAGAGTTGATCTTCATTTTCTCGCTTCCCTGATACTTTTCCTTAATAGTATTCCAGATATCTTTTGCAGTTTTACAACCACGGATGTAGTTGTAAACAACAGGTGGCAAGGCACCTCGTAATTCCCTCAAACAACGCTTTTCGTTGTTTTTCAGCCTGGTAGATTGGTCAGTTACTGTAGATGCTGATCCAGATGATCCAATTTGTTGAACATTTGGTGGAGGTTGAGCTATTCTAGTAATGCAGCTCCAGAGTTCCTCGTCCAATCCATTCAAGTAATCCTCCATTCGATCAGCCCACTGATCATAATACTCCGAGATCAACATAGGAATCTTCGTAGAAGATCCTAACAGATGAGAAAATGAAGTCATCGTGTTCATGTTGAAGTTCGCCATTAACGTACGGATGAGATTATTTAGAAAAACTTGAAGAAACATGAAATTAAATGACTGAATATATCAGTAACTCAAATACGATTACTCGATCACACAATTCAAATGCAAAATCAAATCAAAACTGTAGATCAGAGATGATTTTCAGAATCAAATAGTGCGGAAACTTTTGAGACCAAAACGTGACTCAAAAACTAGAGATTCAATTGAAAATCAGATCTTAGCAGTATGATTCCTGCTCTGATACCAATTGTAGAATCGATTTATCGAGTATTAGAATCAAAATCAGAGAAAGGATGAACACGAGAAGTAAATAAGTTTTGGTTTAACCTCTCATTACTTCCAATGAACATGAGTACAAAATGACAATAGAAAACAGGGAAAAATCTATCATCTACTCAACGTTCAGCTCCTATTTATAGGAGGTTGAAAGTACAAAAAATACTAAGGCTAAACATTCACGCATCGTACAAACAAATGCCTTAGTAAATACATAACAAACATACGAAAAAGACAATTACACAGATTCGACATATTGCAACAAAATTCGACTCTACAGACAACTAACCTCGATGATAGAATGGAAAATTTTGGGTGGTTAAAATCCTCCCCCCCCCCTTTCAGAGGATTCCACCCCAGAATCAGGAACTAGAACGAACAGGTGGGGATAATAAGCCCTCATATCATCTTCAAACTTCCAAGTCATATCACCTCCATGCTTGTTCTTCCACAAAACCTTCACAAGCTTAACCTTATTCTTATGAAGCTATTTGGTTTCACACTTTAAAATTGCCTCAGGTTCCTCCATAAAATGTTTTGAATCATTAACCTACAACTCACCGAACGATAGAATGCTTGGTTCCTCAACTAAGCATTTCTACAGGTAACATACGTAGAACACATCATGGATCCCCTCTAGCTCTGGCGGTAGCTCGAACCTTTACGCGTGGTCTTTGAAATGATCCAACATAACAAGTGGACCAATTTAACAAGGTCCTAGATTGACTCGCTTGCCGAAGAAAATAATCCCCTTCCAAGGTGAGACTTTCAACATTACTTTCTCACCCACCTAGAAGGTCTTTGGTTTGTGCTTCTGATCTGAATGTTTATTTTTCCTCTCACATGCCACACACAAGCGGTCATGTGCTATCTTCACTTTAACCTCATTAATCTATACAATCTCCAAGCTTGCAAGCTGTTTCTCTCCTGGCTCCAACCAACACTTAGAAGTGTAACATTTCCTCCTGTAAAGCATATCGTATGGTGCCATGTCGGTACCGGAAAAATCCACTAAAGGTAAATGAGTATCCTAACTCTCACCATACACACTAACACAAGCTTGTAACATGTCCTCGAGAGTCTGTATTGTCCTTCTACTCTACCCATCAGTTTGGCGGTGATAAGTTGTGCTCAAATGCACTCTTGTACCGAACTCCTTATGGAGTTTCTGAAAGAATCTCAAAGCAAACCGTCTATCACGGTCATATTTGATAGATAATGATACATCATGTCGTGCAACTATCTCATCCACATATATCATTTCCAATTTTTGTCAAACGATCCACTATCACCCAAATCATGTCATTACCGCACGAAGTCTTTGGTAACTTTGTAACAAAATCCATCGTAATCTTATCCTAATTCCACTCGGGGTTATCTGGTTGTTGCAACTCACCATAGGGCTATTGGTGATCAACCTTGAGTTATACACAAGTAAAACATCATGACACGTACTTCACTATCTCCCTCTTCATAGCCGACTACCAATAATTGGTTTTCAAGTCTCGATACATCTTTTTCATGCCTACGTGGATTGTGTACTTTGATATATGTGTGTCTCGTAACAGTGTGTCACGAACACCACCCATCATAGGGATCTATAATCTCCCCTAAAAGGTCCTAATTCCCCACTGTCCTCAACCAAACGTGCTTGCTGCTTAACCTTTATCTCATCCTTCATATGGTCTTCTTTCAAACCCTCTACCTGAGTAGCCCGTAAGTGCTCAAAAATACCGAGAACGCTACCGAACCTATAGACATCAGATGATAAGACACCCTCGGATCCTAACGACTTAGAGCATTAGCTACCACATTTTCTTTCCATGGATGTTAACTAATCTCACAATTGTAGTCTACAAGCAGCTCAACCCATCGTCGCTGTCTCATATTTAATTCTTTCTGATTCTGAATATGTTAAAAGCTCTTATGATCAGTATATAATGTGATTTTGAATAAGTTACAAGCTCTTATGATCAGTATATAATGTACACTTTGTGTCTTACAAGTAATGTCTCCATAACTTGGGGTGCAAATACAAAAGCTGCCAACTCCAAATCATGCCTTGAATAATTCAGCTTAGTGTTTTCACCTGTCATGAAGAATAAGCAATCACCTTCCCACGTTGCATAAGTACATAAGCCAATCCTATATATGACGTATCGATATAGACTAAAAAGTCATCATTCCCCTCAAGAAAAGAGAGAACATGAGCTACACAAATGAGCTTCTTTAATTTCTGAAATGTATCCTTCTGGTTATCAGCCCAAACAAACGACACCACATTTTTCGTTAAGTTGGTTAAAGGGCCCGCGATCTTGGAGAAATATTTGATAAATATTTAATAATATCCCACAAAGCCTAAGAAACTATGGATGATGGCAGGGGTTTTCGGCTTCGGACACTCCCTAACTGCTACTATGTTGGTTGGGTCTACCTTGATCCCATCTGCTCCAACAACCTGTCCAAGAATTGGACCTCCATCAACAAAAACTCGCATTTAGAGAACTTTGCGTAAACTTTCTCCTTACATAGCATCTCCAAAACCTCTCACAAATGCCTCTGATCGCACTCCAAGAATAAACTAATATATCATCAATGAATATTATAAACGACTTGTCCAAGAATGGATGACAAACCCGTTTCACCACACCATGTCCATGAAAACCGCAGGTGCATTAATCAAACCAAATGGCATCACTAGAAACTCATAATGCCCGTATCACGTCCTGAAAGCTGTTTTCGGAACATCCCGCTCACAGACGTACACCTGATGGTACCCTGAATGCAAATCTATCTTCGAAAAGTAACTAGCTCCCTGTAACTAATCATATATATTGTCAATCCTCGGGAGTGGGTACTTGTTCTCTATAGTCACCTTATTCAATTTTCGGTAGTCAATACACATCCACATAGAGCCATCATTTTTCTTCATAAATAGAAACGTTGCTCCACAATGTGATCAACTCGGTCTAATAAAACCTCGCTCTGATCACTTCTGCAACTGAGACCACATCTCCTTCATATCTGATGTAGCCAACCAATATAGAACCTTGGCTATTAGAGCTATGCTAGGAAAGAGATCGATCTGGAACTCTACCTACCATGGTGGTGGTAAACAAGCAACTCATCAGGGAAACATAGTTAAACTCCCTAACCACCTCCATGTTGGCAAGGTCCACTATCTTCCTTGTGCTTTCAATAACATGAGCCAAGAAGACCTCACAGCCTCTCACCAGGCACTTGTGTGCCTTCATCACAAAAATAATCAGTATACACCCCATAGATTTTTGGTCTCGAGAAATAATACTCTCTCCCTTAGCAAGATTGATATGAACACATTTCTCAAAACAAAGGATCTGAGCTCGATTGGTAGACATCCAACCCATACCAAGGACAACATTGAAATATTTGATCCTAATCGGAATTAGATATAGAGGAATGGTGTGACCAGTGATGACGATCGAACACCCATTAAATTTTTTCCACACTAAGAAAGAACTCCCTACTGTTACCTCAATGTCTAACATAGGAATCAATGGGCTACGAGGTACCAAAAACCGAGAACAAAATGTGGGGGATACAAAATATCCACTAGCACTAGCATCAAATAGAACCTTATTAGGAAAATCAGTAACCAAAAAGGTTCCAAGTATCACCTCATCATCATGTCAGGCATCCTCTGTAGTCATATGAAATGATCGAGCTGTCGCTTTGGCAGTATCTGTATTATATACTGAACCACCTGTAGTAACCTCTGGATTTGGGCACCACTTACTTGTATGTCCTATCTGCTTGAAATTATAGCAGTGAGGCTTGGTACCCGTAGACTCAGATATCTTGTGGCTTAATTTGCCACAACGTCTACAACTGATAGTATTGGTGCTACGCTGACCCTTGTGAGAAAATCAACACTTCCCACAGTAACTCGGCTTGTCGCATTTCTTCAACATAAATTTCTTCTTCTTCTTAGAGGAATCAGACTGACCCTCACACTTCTTTTTATCTCTGCTCTTGAAAACAGTACGCCCTCATGTCACCAAATCAACCTCGTCCCTGAGAGCCTCATCCATAACAGTCACCAAAGTGTTGTGTTGCCTCACAGTGGCCCGATACTCGGCCGATAACTCCTCGCGGGGTAGAAGACCAGCAGCGTGCATGGTCTGTTGCGTACGATCCATCACTCGATCACGCCTCAATAATTTAGCATTTTTTCACTTGGAGCTACTATTGGAGGTCTGCAATTATAGTGGTACTCACGGTGCTATGTAAAATATGCGATGGCTGAGCTCATGCCTGACGACCAACAGGGTGGTCTGAAAAATTAATGGTGGTGTGTCTGGGGAGCTGTTGTTCTTATCCCCACCATTACCCCCAACACTGATATTTTCCTCAACGCGTGACATTATCCTAATAAGAAAAGAGTCTTAAGTATACATAATAATTTTCAGGAAGGAAAGTTCAAAAATATACAAGCAACTATCCTACATGTCTCAGCACACAACCTCCCTCTTAAGATCCTAAAGCATGAGCGAGTTGATACTGTGAGTCTGAACACCGAACTCTGTATTCAATTCACTCACAGCCTGGCTCTGATACCAACTTGTAACACTGTGATTTTTCACTTCATTTTTTCCAATTTTTAAAACAATGTTTAACAGATTTAAGCAACACAAGTCTTAATTATTGAAAAGAAAACATCACGAATATTACTTTTAAAAGCAATCCATCAAAAATATAAAGTTGCAAAACAGTACCACAACCAAGTATACCACAAGTCTCAAACCGGTATCATCTCTAAATAACCTAAATAAAACTACCCAAAAGCTCCCAACTTCACCAGGCGATCAATATCAAGCTACCTGTACCAATACAACCCACAACAACAAGCAAATAAAAGCGTGTCAGAATCAACACAGTGAGTAAATCCTAAGCACATGGACATGAAAATAAATGTAATACATACAATATGTTTAGCTATAAAATCAAATCGTGTCAATCAAGATTCATCACTTGTTATAATTAATATATGTTGCATATATTATTCTGGACATTCTTTTCATCATAGTAATTATTTTATTACGTTCATCGCTATAATTACGTTTAATGTCCCTCGCTACATGGGTCTATAACATCGCTAAGTCCCCAAAGTAAGACCTCATTCGCTATTAACGTGAGATGGCAACCCAGTGCATCAAATGGGGCGCGGCTGCTACCCGTAACATTGTCCTTGGTTCTCCGTGCTCATTACTCCAACTTTGCATGTACGTATACGAAGCATTTTTGTTCGAGGGTGTCAAAATGATACTTCCAAATGCATACCCACACCCAAACGTGATGCTTGATCCGGCGTTCCGAGTAGCCAACATCACTCCAGTTTTCGTGCGCAATGTACAGCAGAACCATGTTTCGAAATGGTTACCCAGAAAACCACTCGAAATCGATTTGGCTTAAGCTATTTTCTTCCATTGATATCCTTCCACTGTGATATTACATAGGGAATGCACCTAGGTTTAGGTTTCTACCCTCTTTCCCCCGCTATATGTATTCCCCTTTATTTTAATTATTTTTACAATTAATTAATCCTTTCACATGGGGCATACACACACCTCGCCAATATCATAATGTAATCATGATTGTTTATTATTATTATTAATCAAATACATATTACATCTCCTATAATACATCAAAGGTATATTCTCAAAATTACCACATAAAATCAATTTGTCGCATATAATAAATACACCTTTTAGCAACCAACTTTTGCATCAAATAACCAATTTAAGAATTCTAGCTGAAACCAATTGTTTCTGCAAATACTTCACAATTTCATATGGCATACATCTCATATATTAATATTATATCATCACACAAATTCAATTATACTTAACATATGTTCATTAGCTTGCAATTTTCCATACTTGTGCCTAAACAACCACAAGAGATGACTCGCCTCTAGTCCATGTTATGTGAGGCTATGAATAGAAGAAAAACATATTCAACCAAGAAATCTAACACTCGTAAAAGATTACATAAAGAGATGATGAAAACCAGAACATAAAAAAGAGTTATGTTCAGACATGATCCATGTCGTGGCAAAGAGGGTGCCACATCATGGTACGAGCATCAATCATGATCCTAACCGATCAACTCTCATAACCATGCCGTGGCAACCGAATGTCTACGTCATAAGAGATGATAGTTACAAAATTGAAAATCAATTGGTTGCCTTATATTGCTCAATTTGGGTACGATCAAAGTCTCATTTTGGATTATCTTAACTCCTCAAGACCGTATCTTTTTGTCTAGAACAATTATGGGACCAACCAACACACTTAAACCAAGGATTTTGCATCATCCAAAGTTTCCTCTTGTGTTTGGTTTGAAGGAAATCAAAATGAACTAATGAGAGAGGTCCTTACCTTCTAGAAAATATAAAAATGGTTCCCAAGAAGGTTACAAGAAGAGAAAGTACACCAACATACCACCAATAATACTCCAATTGGCTTCTTTCTTCACACTTTATTCACTCTCACACTCCTCCAAAGTCAAGAACTCATGGGAATCACTCTCAAGAAAGGTGGAGGATAAAAGTAGGGATTGTTGGCTGCAAAGAGAAGATGATTCCTGGATTCTATTGTTAAGGTTGCTTAAATACTTCATAACTTTCATTTTAGACACCTTAAGTGTGAGAAAATGACTTCGTAGCTTTTACCTTGACAAAAGCAACTTAACAATAATACATAACAGAAAACTAACCTCGATGACGAAATGGGAAAATTTAGTTCGTTACACCGTTCCTGTGCAACGTGGCACGACATTGAGTAAGACTCAATGTCCCAGTACAAGAAAATAATTGTATAGGATGAGTCAACTCCCATATGCTTCTGCTATAGGATCGATCATGTACGCCATGATTTGTACTAGGCCTAATGTATTCTGTGCGTTGAGCATGGTGAGGGGTTATCAGGCCAACCTAGGAAAAAGTTATTGGATCGTAGTTAAGAACATTTTGAAATATCTTAGGAGGACTAAAGATATGTTATTGGTCTATATGGAAGATCTAAGAATAAGAAGTTATGTAGATGTAATTTTCCAAACTTATAGAAATGATTCTCTATCTCATTTGGGATTCATGTTCTTGATGAATAGAGCGACAGTGACTTGCAGTAGTTCCAAGCAACAAACTGCAGCGGATTTGATGAGTGGGTCGAAGTATTTAACAACTAATAAACCTACAAAAGAGGTTATGTGGTTGAATAATTTCATCAATGATCTAAATGTTGTTCCCATCATTGATGATCCTGTTGAGTTCCATTGTGAAAATGAGGGTGCAGTCGCATTGGCTAAAGAACCTTGAGAACACGCGCACATGACATATACCCATAAAATTTCGCTACAACAGAAAGATAACTGAAGATGGAGGCATCATGGTGAGTCGTATATCCTCATAAGATAATCCAGTTGATCCACTCACCAAAACCATTATCATAGATCATGCATGATGATCATACTAGATCAATAGGCATTAGATTTAGTAGCGAGTTGGTTTGATTACATAGTTTGTAATTTGATTTTGGAACAAATACAATTTTTATTCTATTTTTCTTGGTGATTATTTTGTGGAGACTAAATAATAAGATATTTTTCTACCATTTATATTAATTTACTAATGTGTTCCCTTTACTATGTTTAGAACCACTACGAGAATACTAATTTTTTCTAACTTCTTCAGTCAATCCTACTTTTGGAAGTAAGTAGCAATTAAGATTGTCATGGATATGAACATAGCAATAGAATGTGACTAATACTCCTGGGTACTTGAAAATTGAGATTTTATGTATTGGAGTAACCTACACTTCGATATTATTCTATGTATTATATAATGTAACACCCATAATTTTACCAGAAAATACACACAAGCTTTTTCCATTAATAAAATATTTAACAAAGGTTGTATAAATAAAAGTTAGAAAGTGAAGAAGATAATAAGAAAAACTAAAAGCACACAAGACACAATATTTACATGGTTTGGTCAAGGTGGCCTATGTCTATGGGTAGGAGGGGATAATTCTTTATTTCAGAGCTTTTAAAACCAAGGTTACAAGTACAACTACACAGAAATTCGCTTATCACTCTAGAATTCAAGATAGAAAATGACCTAACATGCATCCCTATTTATACTTGATGGATTAGACCTAAAACCCAAATGGGCAATGCCCATTGGCCCATGAAAGTCTAAAACCAATCATATTCTGCCATGCTAGATCATCTAAAACATTCTTCCATTTCATACAACCAGTGAGCATCAACAACACACATGATGGACCACCTTGACCACCGTGGAATATCTTGATGCACATGTGGCTAATCATGAACACTAGTGGTCCAACATCCATCATGGTGGCTCAACAAGGTGTATTCCTTGAGCATGATGATCTTCAAAGCATATGTGGATCAACATGGCACATCAAAGTAATCAAGATGGTACATCATGCACAAAGATGGTCCATGATGGCACAACATCTCCTCCATGGCGCAACGTCCCTTCTTGGCGATAAAACATGACTACAAGATGGTGCAACATCCTTTCCTTTGGTGCAATTCCTTTCCTCTTGGCTCAACAACTTCATGAATGGTGCAAGATATAACGCCATGACGCAACATACTCTATACTTGGCACACCATCCATAAGAATGACACAACTTCCATCTGTATGGCACAACATGATGCTCCATGTTGCTCCAATTATCTCCAAGTTGCTCCAAGTAAATCCAAGCCGCTCCAAGTTGCTCCAAACCACTCCAAGTTGCTCCAAACCACCTTTTGGAAGGTTCGTTCCTTTGTCACATGCTCCATGACCCTCAAGTGCTCCATTGTTTTCTAAGTGCTCCAAATGCTCTGTGGGAATGCTCCATATGCTCGAGTCACATTTAACAATATCTACCCTTACTTGGGCATCCTATAAACTCCACCTTAAACAAGAACTTCCTCTCCCTTCTTGCCATCAAGCCCCGCAGGGGCTTACATCCTGCGGACATCAACTTAGTCCAAGCAAAGCTTGAACTTCTCCTTGGGAAACGACTTATTCAACATATCTGTTGGGTTGACCTTTGTATCAATATTCAATATTAAAAACTAGTCTTCTTCCATGATATCCCAAATGAAATTCAGCCTGACATCAATGTGCTTTGTCTTCTCGTGATACACTGGGTTTTTAGCAAGACTCAAGGCACTTTGACTGTGACAATACAAGATAGGCTTCTCCACCTTCAGACCAAGTCTCCGAATAAGCCCATGTAACTATATCTCCTCCTTTATTCCTTCCGTCATAGACATGTACTCAGATTCAATTGTAGATAAAGCAACGGTATCTTGTGACGTTGACTTCCAACTGATGGCACATCCAAAAAAGTGAAAATTTAAGATGTCTATGACCTACACTTCAACAAATCACATCGATGATCAGAGTCAGCATATCCAAGAAAGTCAATTTTCGTATTAGCTCCATACACCAAGAAAACATCCGTCATTCCCTTCAAGTATCATATGATCCACTTGACAGCTTCCCAATGAGTGTTCCCTGGATTGCTCATAAACCTGCTTACCACACTAACTGAATGAGCCAAATCAAGTCTTGTACAGACCATTGGATGCATGAGACTTCCAAAAACACTAGATTAAGGAACCCTGCTCATGTACTTCGTTATTCATTAGTTATGGGTATAGTGTCTGGACGAAGTTTAAAGTGAGTCTCCAAAGGATTTCTAACTTGTTTGGACTGATCACGGTTAAAACACTGTAAAATGTTCTCAATGTACTTTTGTTGAGAAATACACAAATTCCATGCTCTTTTATCCCTTTGAATCTTCATCCCTAGTTTCCTCTTTTCTGTTGTCAAGTGCTCCATCTCAAACTCATTCTTCTGGGTCACCTTCAAGTCATTTATTCTAGATATGTCTTTGGCTGCGATGAGCATATCATTAACATATAGCGACATATATGTAGGAATCTGGTGACAATTCCTTTAAGTAGACACAAATTTCAAACTGGTTCTGAGTGTAGCCATGCAAGATCATGAATGAATCAAATCTCATGTACCATTGTCTTGGAGATTGATTCAAACCATACATATATTTCTTCAAAAAACATACATGATCCTTCTTGGAATCAAGGAACCCTTCTGGCTGGGACATATAAATCTTCTTTTCTAAGTTCCCATGAAGAAATTCAATTTTCACATCAAGTTGTTCAAGCTCCGGATCAAATTTACTCACCATGGCCAAAAGAACTCGAATTGTCTTGTGCTTCACGAACAGTGAGAAAACCTCGTGATAGTCAATTACTACATTCCGAGAAAACCTTTTCGCCACCAACCTTGCCTCTAACCCAACTGGTTCAACTCCTGGTATCCCGTCCTTCTTCTTAAAGATCCATTTGCATCCCACTGGTTTTACTCCATTTGGTAATGGAACTAAATCCCATGTTTCATTCTTCTCCAATGATTGAATTTCTTGATTCATGTCCATCAACCAAATTGTTGCTTCATTACTCACCACTTACTCTTTATATGATCGAGGCTCTTAAGTGTTAATGTCTTTCGTAGTTGTTAAAGCAAAAGAAATGGAATCAAGATCAGCGGAATTGACACATCCCACATATCTATCAGGTTATCAAATAACCCTTTTTGATCTCATCCTTGCTATAGATTCTTTCCCATCATCCCTTCTGGAATCAACACCACTAGACGAAGATCCCATGGGTTGTTCTTGGGTTTCATCACTTATCACAACTCTGTCTAGAGTTTGAGATGTAAACTCCACTTTCTGGTTAGCACCCTGATCTGTGTTCCCTACTTGACTTGTATCACCTCCTCCCTGGTTACCCATAGCAGATTCATCAATGGTTTCATCTATGGTCATGATAAATTTAGGAGTTCTTCTTTCTTCTGTACACCACAGTCGATAACCATTTACTCTTGTCGCATGTCCTAGAAATATGCACTTCATTTCCCATGGCTCAAGTTTACCATCATTCACATGAGCATATGTGGGGAATCCAAATATACATAAACCAGAATAGTCAGAGGGTTTCACGGACCATACCTACTGAGGACTCTTCAAGTCTATTGTAGTTGATGGTGATTTGTTCACCAGATAACAAGTAGTGTTAACTACTTCCGCCCAGAATTGGTTGGACAAGTTAGCAAATATCTGCATGCACCTTGCGTGTTGCATGAGTGTTTGGTTCATCAGTTCTACCACTCCATTTTTTTGTGGTGTGTGTCATGCAGTGCGGTGCCTCACTATACCTTCTTCCTTATAAAAATTATAAAATGGAGCATTACAGAACTCCAACCCATTATTAGTCCTCAGGGTCTTGACCTGTTTTCCAGTCCTTTTCTCAACCATGGTCTTCCACTCCTTGAACTTCCCAAACACCTCATCTTTGGTCTTCAGAAAGTACAATTAAACCTTCCGTTAATAATCATCAATGAATACCACAAAGTATGAGCATCCTCCTTGAGACTTCACCACCGTAGGACCCCACAGATTTGAGCGAACCTATTCCAAGATTTCCTTTCTTATGTGTTGACCATTACCGAACTTCATTTTGCGATTCCTTCACCAAGTATTCCTTCTCACTCATGTTCCCCAACCTACGGTGCCACAACTCTATCCTATCATCACCTTCATTCAAGGATTGAGAGATAGCCACCATTCCCATAACTGTACTGCCTTCTAGGATATAAATCCCACCATAATTCATCTTCCATTTCATTATAACCAGAGAACCTTTGGTGACTATGACCCAATCACCTTTACCAGTGTACCTCATCCCATTATTAGCCAATGTGCCAAGAGAAATTAAATTCTTCCAAAGTTCCATAATGTACCAGTAATCTAACTTCCTGACCATGCCATTGTGCATCTTGATCTATACCGTGCCACTACCCTTGATACTGATCTCCCAATCATCACCTATGTTGACTATGCCATCGTACTCTTTGAAGGAGTCAAACTAGTCACGATTATAAGTCATGTGATAAGATGCTCCAAAATCCAAGACCCAAACATCTTCAGAGTTAGAAGTACTTACAGTCAGTACATCACCGGTCGTCCCCTTCATCAGAACTTTGTTGAAGCACATCAGCAGTGTTATTGATGCTTGATTCACTCTTGAACTTCTCATTATTTGTCTATGGGTAATATCGCTTGAAGTTCCTCTACTCCTTATAGTTATAGCATTTGGCATTCGATGAACCTTTAGACTTTGATTTAGAACATGATCTCCCTCTGTTTCCCCCTTTCTTCTCTTCTATACTTCCTCTCCCTGCAAACAAGCTGGAAATGGACACCTTTTCTGCAACTAAAACTTTTATTTTCAGTTCCTTAGACATTAGAGAATCCTTCACATGATCTCCCTCTGTTTCCCCCTTTCTTCTCTTCTATACTTCCTAGTGATCATTGTCCTACCATAGAGCATGGTATATACGAAATTCTTTTATGAGTTCATAAGAGAACCTAAGAGAATGAGCGCCTGATCTTCATCTTCAATCTTCACATCAACCCCTTGTAGATCTAAGATGATGCGATTGAAGTTATCCAAGTGATCTTTCACTCGGTTACAAGTACAACCTTTGCTTCTGATACAACCTGTTCTTTAGTGAGTTGTTTTGGTACTTCTCATAAAGCTTATCCCAGAGCCCAGAAGCAGTTGTTTGATCCACGACATCTCTTAGTACTTCATCTATCAAACTCAATAGAATGGCACTATGTTCCTTCATTAGAATATCCACCTTCCTTTCGGCAGCCATATCCTTTGGAAATTTTGCCTCTCCTTCCAGTGCCGATGCATATCCTTGTTAAACCAGAAGAGCCGTCATTTTCACCTTCCACAAAGTGAAGTCATTTGAACAATAGAATTTCTCTAAATCAAACTTGTGAGTATACATCTTCAATCACAAGAATACACAACATATCTTTGATACTACTTGTTAGGAAGTAAAGTGGATAACAAGCAAAACATAAATCACACAATACATAGTATTTACGTGCATCGGTCAATGTGACCTATGTCCACGGGCAGGAGGGGAGAATTCTTTATTTCAGAGCTTTCAAAATGGAGGTTACAAGTGGAATTACATAGTGATTTTCCTATCACTTTATGATTCAAGATACAAAATGACCTAGCATGCATCCCTATTTATACTTGAAGGATCAGGCCTAAAACCATAATGGGCCAAGCCCATTGGCCCATAGGCCTATAAAAGGTGACAACCAATCATATTCCACCATGCAGAATCATCTAGAACATTCTTCCTTGTCATACATCCCATGAGCATCAACAACACACATGATGGACCACCTTGACCATAGTAGAGCATCATGATGCACAAGTGGTGCATCATGAACACCAATGGTCAAACATCTATCATGGCGGCACAACAAGGTGTACTCCTTGAGCATGATCATCTTCAAAGAATACGTGGATCAACATGGCACATCAAAGGAATAAGTATGGTGCATAATGAACCAAGATGGTCCTTTATGGTGCAACATCTCATCCATGGCATATGATCCCTTCTTGATGGCGCAACATCATCTTCATGGCGTAACATCCTTTCCTTCAGCGCATCTCCTTTTCCTCTTGGCTCAACAACTTCATGAATGGCACAAGATATAATACTAAATACATCCATAAACAACCATAAGACTATCACTAATACTAAATACATTGGTATTATTATCACAAAGACTACCAGACTTATCCATTCTTACTCAGTGTTATTACATTCACCAAGACTACCACCATTTGTAATTTCATATCCAGGATATTACAGTCACCAAGACTATCACAACTCTGTTCTTTTAGAGTCATAGCATTTCAACACCAAGTATGTTAGATTCTATCTTTTACCGCCATACACATAGTCATGATTAAATAACATAGTTGATTAATCATATGAATTCAAATTTATAAGTAAAACATGTTTTACTCACCTTAGCACTAGTTGGCTGCTTAAAGTTGTTGGATTAGTGTCTAAGTTCATAACTATTTTGGTATGTACTTGACCCGATGGTGCATGGTCCTTTTGGGTTGCCTTCACCAAAGCAACTTGATAGGATGAACTATGGAGAGAAAGGATTAATTATGATTTATTAATATATTATGAGAATAATATATTAAAGGAGAAATCATATTGTTTAATTAATATTAGTCAAGAATTAATTGATAATTAATTTTGTTGCTAAAAGAGATTAATTAAACTTAAGGGACTGGAACTGTAATTATAAGATAATTGCATTTGGGCTATGGATCACCTTGGGATAATAGGTTGGACGAATTCTATGAGGAAACCCATTAGAAATCGTCCAATGGATATTCTAAAAGGGTCCATGGGCTGCTTAGGGCTTAAGCAGTCAGATTAGGGTTTCCTAGTTGAAAACCCTAATAGCCTACATGTATATATAGTACCCTTAAGCTCCAAAAACGTGGTGAAGAGTTCCACTAGGGTTTCTGGACGTTTTGGGCAGCCTCCTCTCTCTTCATTCTTCATCCTCTTGCTCTTGGTGTTTGTGAGCCATTAGAGGAGTGACACTTGTGACTCTAAGCTTTCTAAAGCCATTACAAGGAGGTTTTGAGATTGTTATTGCTACATAACAATTAAGGTATGATCTAAACCCTAATTCATATGTTAATATTGATTATCACATGCTAGATCTAGGGTTTATAGTCTTTGATGAATGCATGTACAATAGAGAAACCTAGATCCAAGCATTAGGGTTTGCATGAGCACATAGGATGTTCTTATGGCCTAAACCCATCAGTGGTATCAGAGCCTTGATTGGTTTCTATTGTATTGATGCCTAGCATATTCATTCTTGTTGTAAAATTGATTTTTTGGCTCTCTGACTGCTGAACTCGGCGAGTTCCAATGTGGACTCGGCGAGTTCGAGCGTCAGAAAGAGGGAAATTCGGGATTTCTTGCTGTTTTGCTTGAGGATACTTGCCTTAATTGTTTTGGATCTTTAATATTCGAATTTTATCTTATATTTGAGAATATCCTTGATTAAACAAAAGATAATTACCAATTGATTAGATAATAACTTCCTTATATGATTAAAGATTAATTATTTGTATTAATTGGGTAACTTATCTTGCAAGAAATTGAAATTAGGTCAAATTTAGATAATTATTAAATTAATTGTTTAATTTAAATTATTTGCTATTTGATCCTTGTGTTTTTTGAAATGTTTCAAATACTTACCCTCAAGTTTTGGAATTTAAATTTTGATTAAAAGGTTTGATTTGAAATATTTAAATTCTAAACCCTAATGTTTTGAAATGTTTCAAAACTTGCCCTCAAGTTTTGGAATTTAAAAGTTGATTAAAAGTTTGATTTAGAAATGTTAGATTCTAAAACCCTAGTATTGTTTTTTGAAAAGTTCAAATCACACTCTTATGGTTTTATTAAATTAATTAAGTGTATAATTAAAAGAGAGTTAATAAATCCATTGTGATATGGTTTACATTTAATTAAATTAAAAGTATGTTTTATTAAATTAGACCACCTAGTATTTTATAAGTGTAAAATACACCCTATACTATATATAACATTAAAAGTCTAGTATTATATATATGTATGAGTAAACAGTCAGTCTTACCGTTAGTAGGCCTCATTCACGAAGCTAGTCTATAAGGGGTGTTTAAGGAAATTGCCTATAAAATGGCGATTGAATAGGTATCCACTCTTACCCACCGCACTCTTGACTAGTGGAGGGTCGTTAGCCGAACGGGTAGGATAGGGCAAACCCTTTCCATTAAAAGTATAATGAAGTATTAAGTAACTAAATGTCTTATACAAAATTCCCAATCTTAGTTACTTTAGGCAAAAGTGAATTGATGCAATTCCATGAAATTACACTTTGTGCCCTTGCGAAGACGTTAGTGGAGCGTGTGTGGTTAACCGGCACACTAAATGGTTCTAAGCAAAGGTAGCAAAGGGTGACTCATTGTTTGTCATAGTTCGGTGGAGCGTGTGTGGTTAACCGGCACATCGAATAGGTGACTGTAACATTTGAGGGCACCATGTAAGTTTGCATGGTTATTCACACCCTGTTTTGTGATCCTCGGCATCCCAGTCACAAATCGAGGGGCATATCGAGATTTAAACATGCCATTGAAATGTTCAATGAATCTCAAAAGATCTAGGAATTTTCAATAGATTTAAAACTTAAATTTCTTTTTCGTTTTTCATGGTGGAAATTAGTGAATCGTCATTCACTTACCTTCAAATGTTATGCAATTTGGGTTACGGCATCCTTCTCCCAAGTTGTAGAGTATTGTTTTGGGTCTTAGCCTTAATATCTCATTTGGGTGATTTATTAAGGACTCAATCAATCAACTAACTTGAATTTTTCTCCTGTTTTGTAGATGTCAAAGTATGACAACTATGGTCTTCCCAAATCCCGTGGAATAAGCTTTTCACATGAAGATGATATTCCTCGATTCGATAGAGGAACACGAGATCATGCTTCACTTCCTCCACCTCCTCCTATTGTTCTCCCTAACCCACAAGTTCAAAAGGTTGAAAAGTTCAAACTCACTCAAGCCCTTTTGGCAAGTAAACATGAAGAAGGAAAGTCAGTGTGTGCACACGTCCTAGAGATGAAGTCGCACATTGATAAGTTAAGAATGTTGGGGTCTGTTGTCTGTGAGGAGCTGGCTGTTGACTGGGTTCTTCAGTCACTTCCTGACTCATATAGTGAGTTCGTAAGAGAGTACTATATGATGAACCACGACGTAACCCTCATCGATCTCACCTATATGCTTATTGCTGCTGAATCAGCAATGATTTGGCGCACTGGAAAAGCAAAGTTGATTGGTGGATCTGCCTTCCAGACCTCTATGGATATAGACAATGGCAACGAAAGGCATGCCATGATCGAAAAGTTTGATCATAAGAGAAAGGCAAAGTCAGAAGTAGTTCCGTGTGTTGTTCCAAAAGAGTCAATTTGCTTTTATTGCCAAGAGAACGGGCATTGGAGACGAAGCTGCCCTATTTACCTAATAGATCTAAGAGATGGGAGAGTCAAAACGTATGGCTTTACTTTAGGTAAAATCCATTAACTAACTCTTTTAAGTTCCTATTCTATATTCTTAATACATAATGTGATAAGATTACATTTCGATGTCTTGTAGGATCGAAGAAAAGAGAAGAATCTTAAGGGAAGAAGTGAGCAGAATCTAATCGTGAAGAAATGGATTTCGATCGCATTACTTGAAGATTAGAATCTTAAGCTACTACTACTTGGATTTAGAATAGATTGCTTAGGAATATTTAACAACATAGTTTTTCAGTTGAATTGCATTGTAAGGACAAATTTTTCCGCAATAATATAAATTTTGATTTTATATTATCCTTGCAATGGCGTGTATGAAAAATTGATGTAAGTTTCTATTATTAGCAATAATGGATTTGATTCTTAATTATGTTATTTGTGGAAAGGTCAAGAATTTAGCAAATAGGGAAAGTTTCTCATCGCCCAAGTTTCAATTGGACAGAAACTTGGAATCATACAACTTGGTTGCATGATGAATGAGAAATTTCATATTTGGAAATTAGACTAATTCATTGACAAAGTGTCAAGTGAAGGACTAGGAGATCGAGTACACAAGGTTGTGTGTTGATCAAGTCCACCACAAGAGTAACAAAGATATTCGTCATGATTTACTAAGGTTAAGTAAATATGATTATACTTATGAGATTAAGTGTAATTCTCAATTGATTGAAAGAGTTTCAATAAATAGCAGAATGAATAAGAAGAATCAAGTAGGCAGAAAGATAAAAGTTTCTCTATTCTAAGAAGAAGGGAGAGTACCTTTTTATTATGTTTTTATGATAGGTCTTAATGATTAAGAACCATATCTCAATTGATCCTCTAAGTGAGTCTTAATGCAATTGTATGTCTGAGAAGAGGAATCAAGAATTGAAGAAATGGTTAAATCAAGAAGTCAATCATACTTCGTTCCAAAACCAAGTCTTAGAGTTAAGATTGTGAATTGAGTGACAAGTCTTAAGAAGGTTTATAACATTCATCAAATGTGAAATTTGAAAAGGTTTTCTTATTCTTGCACAATTGGAAAGTTGTGATGTCTTGGATAAGACAAAGACCAACTAGGGCCAATTTAGTGAAGTGTTTTGTCTTGATAAAAACTACACTAACTCTTGAATATTTGTTTGTCGAGAAATGTTTATTGACAAAAGAATATTATATGTCAAGGAGTCAGTGGGAGTCTTAATGGTCTTGAAAAGTTTCAAGAACTAATCGAGAATAAACCTTATCGATCATCACTAGCACACGACTTGAGGTTTACAACCTATCGTGTTGACATTATTTTGTTTCTGTGCCATTCCAATTAAGTTAATTATGCATGTGAGTTCTATGAGTTCTCATTTGAACGCATAAAAGGCAAGCACCTTGATCAATGAAAAGTATGTTGATATGAAAGGGTGAGCTGCTTAACTACTTGGAAGACATGGTGGGCACTCGTGTTACCATAAGGCAAGAAATCAAGATTGAGAAAGTTCAGTCCATATGAGTTTGGATTTGTCGCAAACTTTGGTTTTGACAAATTCGCATGGATAGGAACACATACACCATTAAAATCTAAGTGTCATAAGATTCCCTCCTTCATGAAAATGACTGTGAGGAAATGCTTTCACTAAGAGAGATTTTAAGAAGATAGTGATTATGAAATTGTATTCTCGAATTCTATTATGGTTACGACATCCCTTTCCATAATTCGATTGTGAGATTTGGCAATTAGTCTGGATTGTTTAGACACACATATGAGCTATCTAAGGCAAAGGTGTATAAGTTTAAGAAGCTTAGATAAAGGATTATCAAAGCATTAGGTATTAGAAATATG
The DNA here is from genome assembly GCF_052849685.1 of Lactuca virosa. Taxonomy (NCBI): domain Eukaryota; kingdom Viridiplantae; phylum Streptophyta; class Magnoliopsida; order Asterales; family Asteraceae; genus Lactuca; species Lactuca virosa. The sequence continues at coordinate 288,424,753 of NC_136429.1, read as the reverse complement.
AACTTCAGAAATTCAATAAGTATTGTTTTCTGGAAGTTCAGTTGTTTTCTAAAACATGTCAAAGCTAGTGGGAGCATAAGTGTTATGCTTATATGATAATAATCATCATAATAGTGGGAGCATAAATGTTGTGATTGTATGATTATTATGTCAAGTATTGCAAGTTAGCAATATTAATTATAGAAAACAAGAGTTATACTTTGCAAAGTCGTAAGGATTGAATAGTTGTTTTGCTATAATTAAGGGAGAGAATATTGTACTTCGTTTCAAAATCTAAAGCTTAGATTGAGAAATTTTAATAAATTTAGTCAAAGGATACATAGTGTGTTCTTAAATTTCGATTATGATTACGGTATCCCTCTTCATAGTTCGAATTGTAAGAACGAGACACATAAAATAATTATGACAGAAGATTGATAAAGTATCATCTCTTTATGTAAGACATTATGCATCGTGTCCCATACGCTTAGGGTATAGGATTGATTGCTAGTGCTATTATATTTGACCATTCTAAAATTTTCCAAATGTCTAGCACATTTAGAGGAAAAAAAGGACTAGAATCAGTTTTGACTAAAATAATTAAACAACTATCAAAGGACGATCTAAAGCTCGTTGAGGATTGATCGCTTGTGAGTAGTTGGAAGTATGGTATTGGATGACATTATTATGAATAGATAAGATTCTATTAAGAATGAATTGTCATATGGCAAATATGGAAATGTTTCCATATTGGGAGTTGGATATTGAGAATCTGTATCTAGATTAGAAACTTTTATGCAAGAAGGATGTTCAAAGGAATGTACTTTGAGTGAGAGACATCATATCTATAGAATTGTTTCTGATAGAGATTGGCCGAGTCTTGATGATTTTGAGCTGTGACTTTACGAAAGAATCATTGCATAAAATGTTAGAATCTAGCATAAGTAACAAGAATTTGATATTCTTATACTTATGATAAGGATTAGGAGTTGTGAAATGAATATGATTGGAAATGTGTTCATATGATCTATTTCACAAAGAAAGGACCATAGGTAAACATTGTGTGCATGTGAGAGCATGGGACAAGTGTAGTAATAATTCAAGTAAGAAGTTGATTACCCGAAATAACAAATAATGAGTAATCAATATGGTGATTAAATAAAATGTTTTATTTATACCCAGAGTTTGGGGCCATATGGGATTAGTATTATTCTTGTGTTTCACTTTGCATGTTTTGACTTCCTGAATAATTAAATTATTTCAGAATAATCAAATTATTCGAATGGTCCACAGTCGTTCATATGTTGGAAGTAGGTATGAATGAAGACTGTCATGAATTGGTTTGTAGATTGTCTAAAGTGTATTACACATAAGCAAATGTTTGCTGCAACGTTCATGAGTGCTTATGAATATGATTTGAGCATTGGATTAAACCCACGCTCACTTGGATCACTTCATGGATTTTATCACGAGTGATTGGTGAGACGATAATATCTTATATTCTTGAAACCGAGATGTGTGAGTTGTATCTTGTGAGTCGGTTACACATTGATAATATGTAAACGCACCAGTAACTTGGTGTCATAAAACATATTGTTGTGTGTGATTCGGTAAGTGAGTGCAAGCAAGCATTGAATCAAAGTTTATCCGTGCCTTTTATCCAAAGTAGGATGAAAGCGATATCTGTGGGCCCCTCGATGATTTAGTGATGACACCTAAGCGCTTGGCCAAGCCGGGACTAATTTGATGTGTTCAATTGTAGTCTGTTGTCAGTCGTCATAAATCGGAAATCGGGAAACAACACATAGACAGAGAGAATGATTTAAATCCATGTCTCAGTCTATACGATATCTAGAATGGAGGAATATATGATCCCTTATCTAAAGGACACGCTTCTGATAGGATCAGAGTTGACAGCGGTTTTTGAAAGCTACGATTGTAGATCAGGATCTGAAGTCATACGCAGAATAGTTATTAGACTTATCCAAGTGGGAGACTGTTGGATTAGTGTCTAAGTCCATAACTATTTTGGTATGTACTTGACCCGATGGTGCATGGTCTTTTTGGGTTGCCTTCACCAAAGCAACTTGATAGGATGAACTATGGAGAGAAAGGATTAATTATGATTTATTAATATATTATGAGAATAATATATTAAAGGATAAATCATATTGTTTAATTAATATTAGTCAAGAATTAATTGATAATTAATTTTGTGGCTAAAAGAGATTAATTAAACTTAAGGGACTGGAACTGTAATTATAAGATAATTGCATTTGGGCTATGGATCACCTTGGGATAATAGGTTGGACGAATTCTATGGGGAAACCCATTAGAAATCGTCCAAGGGATATTCTAAAAGGGTCTATGGGCTGCTTAGGGCTTAAGCAGTCAGATTAGGGTTTCCTAGTTGAAAACCCTAATAGCCTACATGTATATATAGTACCCTTAAGCTCCAAAAACGTGGTGAAGAGTTCCACTAGGGTTTCTGGACGTTTTGGGCAGCCTCCTCTCTCTTCATTCTTCATCCTCTTGCTCTTGGTGTTTGTGAGCCATTAGAGGAGTGACACTTGTGACTCTAAGCTTTCTAAAGCCATTACAAGGAGGTTTTGAGATTGTTATTGCTAAATAACAATTAAGGTATGATCTAAACCCTAATTCATATGTTAATATTGATTATCACATGCTAGATCTAGGGTTTATAGTCTTTGATGAATGCATGTACAATAGAGAAACCTAGATCCAAGCATTAGGGTTTGCATGAGCACATAGGATGTTCTTATGGCCTAAACCCATCAAAAGTCCCAACACATACACTCTTATCCACACTATTACCACTCTGAGCTATTACAAGAATTAAACTACTCTTGCATCTTTATACCATTTATATGTATAACTACCACTTATATTAAATGGTTCAATTAAATTCAGTATTTTTTGTTTCGTCATTCCAACATACCAATTCATGTTAATTCTAACAATGAACTCCATCAAGACTTAATTCATTAAGTTACAGACTTAACATAACCAATTCATCATATTTCATAAATCAAGTTTATAGCAATCAACTATAAATTCATGGATTTGAGAAAGATAATTACACAGTAATACTATTAAACATACTTATTCTTACTCCTATTAAACTCTTGTATCCAAACCCCAACTATTAACATCAATGTTCTAATCAGGGTTTATGTTGGTAATTACTTAAATCAAGAATTAAACCATATAACATCACATACACATATATTCGAACTATGTACATCTTTAATGACCTCATACACTTAAATTTCACATATACCTTAACTTATTTTAGATTAGGGTTCTTAGCCCCAATACGATTTTCCTACAACTTCAAGAGGATTCAAATGGAATAAACCTCTTACCTTTAATCTACACACAAGGATGAAGCTTTGTTGTTAATTCTTCCAATCTCTCTTCAAGATTTGATGATTTAGCTTTGAAATCGCCCAAAATCCACCGAATATATGCTCTCCTCTATTCTTGAAGTCTTTTGGGAAAAAAAGAAGAGTTATCATCTTTTAGTTTTTTTAATTGACTACGACACCGCATCGTAGTTATATTATTACTGTGCCGTGGTGACACCAGTCATATCACGTCGCGGTTTTTAATGGGTTCGTGACACTTTTATCTATCACTAAATGATTTTGTCACAAAAGTATCAAGAAATGTACTTTCACCATGTCGTGGTATATTCCCTTCCACGCCGCAGATCTTCCAAAGAACATTGCTATCATTATTATGTCAAAATATTACCACCTTTACCGTCGTGGTCATGACTCCACCATGTCGCAGTTTCGCTGCTAGTAAATCTTCATTCTTTTATTCCCATTGTACATATATTTACCATACAACTATACATGTTGACTTTCCATTTTATTTTCATATTGTTAATTACCATCTCAATGTGATAACAACTTTACATCACACTATGTGATAATTTTGAACTTAACTTTTATAGTACATGACCAAAATACTCTTCTTAACAAAATAGGTTATTTTTGTTACTTCATACTTCATAAAGACTACACAATACATCTATATATATATATATATATATATATATATATATATATATATATATATATATATATATATATTATACACACAATACCTACATTACTTATTAAAAATTCCCGTAATAGATTTCGTCCCCAAAATCATTCTAAAATAGATACAAGTATTTAGTCCGAAAATCTTCCTCCGATTTCCATGTAACATCTGATCCATTGTGATGTCGCCATTGAACTTTCACAAGTCCTATTTTCTTGTTTTAAAGCGTCTTATCCTTATGATCCAATATCTTTTCGGGTTGTTCTTGATATCTTAATTTGTCATCTATTTAAATTTTTGATAACATGACTTTTTGTGCTTCATCATAATACGTCTTTCGTAATTGAGACACATGAAAAACATTATGTATACCTTGTAGCTCACCAGGAAGATCTATATGACAGGGAACAACTCCAACATGTTGTATGAGGCGAAAAGGTCCAACAACACGCTATAAGATGCTAAAAGGCCCAAAAAATTGGGGACTCAAATTTCCCCGTTTTCCAAAACATATTATACCCTTCCATGGAAATACTTTTAAAATGTCCATATCTTCTATTTGAAATTCTATCAACTTCCGATGCTTATCCACATATCGTTTTTTTCGGAGTTGAGCAACTCTCATATTCTCACGTATCTCTTTAATCTTTTCTTTTGTTTATTCCATAATATCTAATCTAGCAAGAATTTTTCTCTTACTTTGATCCAACAAGTAAGATTTATACACGAAGCCCCACATAACACCTCGTAGGGTGTCATTTGGATGCTAGAATGATAATTGTTATTATAAGAAAATTCTATTAGGGATAAATGTTCAGTAATTCTAAAATGACAGTATTTCATATTCTTCTAATGTAGATGGATGAGATTTTGTCTTAGAATCTATCATGCCTTGGTTTTCCCTAACGTTGTTCGTAACTAGCAGCTATATAGTCAAAGTTTATTTGGCCCTTCTTCTTTAAAATGGGGAAGTTGATATCTTTGGGCCCCTCAATGATTTGGTGTTGACAATAAAATGTTTGATCAAGATGCGACTGGGTTGAATTAATCAATAGTATATCTAATATAGTCACACAAATGTAAATCAGAAAACATAATATTGAATATTGAGATTTACTTATTATCCATGTCTCAAGTTCATACAAATATCCTGAAGAGGAAAGGAATATGAAATTACTATTATGAGGGTTGTTGCATTGCAAAATTACGATAAGTATAGTAGGTGTATTGAATGACGCACTCGTTATCCATTAACAGTAAGCATTAGAGAAGACATGTTGAGTGACTTGTGCAAGTGTGAGATTATTGGAAATAATGCCCATATTCACAACAGTTTGTAATGCTACTATTAATGGAAGTGTCCTTTTGGGTTATACACAATGACATAATTAAATGATTAATGACACAAGAGAATTATAGGGATCTAATTTTCAATTATTTATGTGAACAATAAATTTATAAAAACCTATAGACTTATAGGGTTTACAGTGTAAAGATTTGACATTCAAATCTTTTGGATATACACTTATCTTATAGATAATTACTTAATGTAGAGGTAACTAACCAATAAGAAATGCTAATCCCACCCTATAAATATAGTGGTAGCAGGTGAGCTGTTGATTATGACTTTCCATAGATAGTGCTCCCAAAACCTCCCCTTTTCTCTCATCTTGAAACACTATAAAATACCAAAGAATGTTGTGCGCTTCCTTTTTTATGTGGAAATCTTGACAAACGGTTTAGTTGTACTTTGACCTTTTAGATCCATAAGTGTCCAGATCATTGTTCTGACTTCCTTGGGTGCGTAATAGAAGATAAATCCTGATTTACATTCTTTTTCGGTCGAACAGCTGGCTAGAGCATGCAAATCCAAGGCTACAAATGTATATAAACCTAGATCCAGATTCTTCTTTCCTTTTTCCATCTTATGGATGTATAAAGTTCACACCTTTATGGTTATTTGGTTTCGATCTAGGGTAGGGTTTAGTTTTGCCTTACTTTTGGTCCCATGGTTTGATTTTTGTGAGTAAAAGTTACTCCAGAACTCAACTTTCCTACTTTATGATGTTTTTATATCAATTAAGACCTTCCCAAGATTAAGATCCACATGTTGGACATTTAGTCTATATGCATTAAGAGTTAAAAAGTGGTTTTATAAGTCCCAAATTTGCTTGATGTATCAATCATATCCAATTGATGGTGCGGAATCCCAATCAAATGGATGATGTAAGATCAAAATATGGAAGAAGGAGAAGAAGAATAAGATGAATCTATGATGTTTATATGATATGAATGATAATCCAACCCTAGATTCACACACACTCTATTCTTCTCTCTCTAAAACACCTTGGTTTTCACACACTTAGCTCCTCTCTCTTTACCCGTGTACCCCTAACACAATGTCCTCACATACTCCTTTGCACTCCTCACACTTACAACTATATATAGTGGACATGGGCCGCAAATGGGTTCATGGTCGTGAACCAGTTCGCGGCCGTGATCACCTTACAATCGTAAACACAACCGCAAACACATATTACATGACCGAAAACTATTAAAGCCTAGAAAAGTAAAGTATAAACCATATATTTGACCCAACAATCTCCCCCTTGGTTTATAGCTTTATTTTCTAACTGACCCAACAAACTCCCCCTGAAAATGTTGCTGGCTTTTCTTGTCAATCTTCATTGGGAGCTTGGCTTCAGCGTTTAACTTCGATTTCTTCATAGCTTCAAGATGAACTTGATGAATCTTCAATAAATGACTTCATCTTTAGCAGTTGGGCTTTTTCTTCATAATTTGACTCTGAACGCACATTGGGTGAGGAGGCTTGATGTACTGATTCTTGAAAGATAGGCTTTTAGCTTGAGAATCTTTAGAGAGAATATCAGAGAGAATGAATCTTCTAGATCACTTCAACAGGTTCATGAATAACAGCAAATTGATTGAGGAGGCTTCAATGCAATCTGTCGCATAATCTTCAAGTCAGCTTCACCTTGCTTCTGGGGTTAAAAGATTGAATGTTGAAAGAATAGTCTTCATTTCTTGTTCCTTCGAATGAGAATTCTTCGATGATCACGGACGAAGCCTTGGCTCAGAAAATCTCGATACAGTCTCCATGAGTCTCATCTACATCTGAATTCACTTTTCAAGACAAAACAAAACTAAAAGAAAACTTAGCACACAATACTTTTGTATTTTTCATATTTTTTGAAAAAAATAAAACAGAAACAAAAATATTTTTGGATTTTTTTTTAAATTTTCTGAACAAGAAATAAAACATAAATAACACTATTTTTGGATTTTTAATTTTCTGATTTTTGTTTGATTTTTTTTTAATTCTCCCCCTAAATTTGTGCATAGAGGAAAACTATGAACAAATTTAACAAAAACAGAAATGATAGGTAGATTTAAAGCATTTTGGGATCAATGTTTTGAGACAGACTTAACTTTGTTTATCAATACCTTCACCTTCATGAATAGATCTGGTCAATTGTCGGTATTGTGGTCCACTTAAGCATGAAGAATATTGACAAACTTTTCCAACTATACCATTTAGCTGACGACGACCACAGGTATTGTTGTCCACTTAAATTAAGCAGTGAGATCTACAGACAACCTCTTAAATGGTTCAATTTTAGTTGCACTAGAACGTGTTCCCTACTTCCCGATATACCCTGGTTATCAAGAACTTCCAAGGAACTCCTTACTTTAGGTGAATAGACAATTATTAAGGAGGAAGTCAGATTTAGAAATAGGTGAATATCTTGTGTCCCAGGTCGGATCTCTTTCAATCACGTAGAGGGGACAACATATGACTAACAGAGATAGAGGGATTGAGAGGTAGAATGTTGCATACGCTGTGTCCCACGTCGGATCTTCCGATCACGCAGAGGGGACAACATATGGCTAACAGATAGAAAGAATTTCATAGATAAGGAGGTGCATAGAATTAGAGTTGCATATGTTGCAATCCAGGTCGGATCTCTTCCAGTCACGCAGAGGAAGCAACATATGACTGACAGATAGAAAGAAAGAACATAATTTCCTACATACCTACTTTATCAGAACCCCATAGTCGCCCTATCAGAACCAGAATTAAGGACATAAGTCCGTACATCGAGGAAAAGTTAAGCCACAGTTCTAGATGCATATTAATTTAGTGTATCCCGTGGGTTCCCGTGTTTATTTCACTGCTCAATCTACCCAAGCGTCGTATGGTCAGTCCAGACAATCCTATCTAAATCCACAATGTCAAATCCTTCGTGCGTACCAGCACATTGAACACAGAGTCTAGACAATTCAGATTCAGTACCTTACACTGGTTTAGACTGCCCGTTATCACTCTCTTGATATCACTTCCCAATAACACCTACAAACAAAAAACCATAAGAAAATAAAACATTGTCTTCAAAACGAATCAGTTTAAGATAAACTCAAGAGTATCGAAAAGAAAACTCAAACTGTAATTCACCGATTGAATTTGCATCCAGAAGGTCTGAGAACAGCACACATAATCTCAGAACATATCCGAAAGCTTTTCATATCGTTAAGCATAAAACCCCATGTGTGATCCTCTCCTTTCTTCCTTTCCTGCAAAGGACACATACTCTCAAACAAAGTTTTGAGTGTTCTACAGTTGAGAGATGCCTCCTATCATGTGCCTGGAACAGCCACTATCAACAAACCGAAGTCTGATGATATGCCTCCATAGCTGCTCCGACACAGATAGTTGGTCTTTGGAACCCAGTCCATTTTGAAACTGGGTTGACCTTTGTTATCTGTGCAAGGAACTCTCTCCCATGACATATCCTGTATATCACAAACAAAAGATGAAGAAATATTAGAGTCATTAGGTGATTTGGGAAATTGAAACTTTGGTACCCGATTGAAACTTTGGTACCCATCTGTAGTTGGGTTTAACCCATTTCTTTTTCGAGCAGATGGGTGCCTCGGCACTTGATTTTGAACTCGAAGCCGGTCTTCGAGATGACTTTGATCTGACTGATCTTGATTTCACTGGAGCATCTCTGGGATTGGACTTCTTGGCAGGCATACCCTTCTTGACCTTGGGATTTTGATTCTTGGCCTTTTGCGAATTCCAATCACCATTGTTTGAATGTGGCCTCGAAGGGTTTCTTTTTAAGTACCTCCCTCTTGGCGCGTTCTACCAGCCTTGTGCGTAGTATGGAACGTATGCGCGATTTGGACAGTTTCGGGCAATGTGTCCAGGTGTTCCACAGTGAAAACATGTCTTTTTCTTCACATAGGAATTGTTTCTTCCTGCCCCATGGTTGCTATGGTATTGATCTGTTAGATTTCATCCTGGTTTTAGGATGGTTGCTATGCTAGTAATCTGTTAGATTGATATCCTGGTTGTAGGATGGTTGCTATGTTAGAGATCGGTTAGATCGGTATCTTGGTTATAAGATGGTTGCCATGTTAGTGATATGTTAGATCTGTATGACTATCTGTTATTGCATGCTAGCGTATGATATTTATGTGCACATGTTTATTGGTTTGGGGAAAGGGTTGATGCAGGTCCTGCTGTGTGCAGTAGGCCAAGACACCCTGGGCGGACCGGGTAGACTGCAGGCCCGGGCCGGGCAAATCTAGTCAGGTGGAAGGCCCAACGAGCGGTCCGGATAGGCTGAAGCCCCGAGGAGGGCAGTCCAGATGTGCCGAGGGCTCGAAGAGTGGTCCAGATAGACTGAGGACCAGGATTCGGTCCAGTCAGACTGATGCCTCATTATACATGCTGTTTGCTTATATGTATATATGATATGGTTATATTTGTATGGTGTTGGTATTTTGGGGGTAACTCAGTAAGCCTTCAAGCTTATATTTATCGATTATTGTTTTTGGTATTCTGATGATCGAGGGAACGCGAAGGCGTGATCGTGCACCTCCTTAGATTTTGATGATTGATTCTGGGGATACTCTGATATTTAAATTGTTTTGAAAGTAAACTGCAATAACTTAATGGTTTTAAATGTTATAAAAAGTTTTAAATTGGCTTGAATTCTATGGGTGTTACAAGTACTTTACTTTTCTAGGCTTTAATAGTTTTCGGTCATGTAATATGTGTTTGCGGTTGTGTTTACGATTGTCAGGTGTTCACGGCCGTGAACCCATTTGCGGCCGTGAGGACATAGTGTTAGGGGTACACGGGTAAAGAGAGAGGAGCTAAGTGTGTGAAAACCAAGGTGTTTTAGAGAGAGAAGAATAGAGTGTGTGTGAATCTAGTGTTGGATTATCATTCATATCATATAAATATCATAGATTCATCTTATTCTTCTTCTCCTTCTTCCATATTTTGATCTTGCATCATCCAATTGATTGGGATTTCGCACCATCAATTGGATCTGATTGATACATCAAGCAAATTTGGGACTTACAGGTTTTGTACAACAGGAGATTACGTTGGGTGTAACCCCTGATTACGCATGGAGTAACAGGCTTTGCCCTGTTACCTCTTTTGTGATCTCGCAGTACGTTGGGCGTAAAAGGGGAGTATGCATGACATACTCCCAGAAGTGTATTTTGGGCCAATTTGGGCTTCGTGTCATATTTAATGGGGTTTAGAGAGGAAATGGTAGAATAGTATTTTACCCTTAGTAAGAGTGATATGATTTGGAACTTGATTATTGGGTTATTGTCCTGATTATTAATTAGGATGGGTTTGGACGTGTTCAGTGTTAGGAGCCCTTGTAGCAGCTAGCCCATGTGTGATTCAGTTATCTTCATTTTAAGGTGAGTCTTGTCACTATGCTTGTGGGTCGAAGACACCAATGTCGACCCACTGAATTGTGTATGTATGATTCTAGCTGTCTTAGCTACTCTGGTATTTTGTATGTTTTGGTAGATATAAACCCCAGGGCTTGGCCCATTATTATATTATCAGGTTGGAATAAACCCTAGGGCTGGGCCCAAGAGTATGTGATGGGTTGAAAGAGACCATAAGGATGGGCCCATGATTGTATAGTGGGTTGGAATATACCCCATGGCTGGGCCTAATTGTATATTTGGTATGTGGTACTTTGGGGGACTCACTAAGCTTCGTGCTTATAGTGTATGTTTATGATTTCAGGTACGTCCAGAATGAAATGGAAGGGCCCGACCTGATGGCAAAACACCCCTATTGATTCCGCACTTGTTATCATTTGTAATCTGATGTTTTTGGCATTTTGTATTGTTGTTCACTTTCAGACACTTGATGTATGAAACTAATTATTTTTAAAACAAAAAAAAATCATCACTATTTTTGGGTTGTTTCAACTTGGTATCAGTGCCTTGGTTTGAGGGATTCAGGCGCACTTGCGGCTGTGTCAGAACTCAATCTGAGGAGTTGGTAATATTTTCAAAAGGAAAACGAAAAATTTAAAGGATTTTGACCAAGTAAAAAGAGGGTGCGATACGTGCAATCAGTCGAGCTCAAGTAAGTGGTTCCCAAAATATCCATACCCCTGTGTTATGATTATTATGCCAGATATGTTAATTTCATGATAGAGTAGGTCTAAGGATAACTTCATGAATTACATGATAGAATTGCCTGATTTGTATGATGCATAGCCTAGGAGGATTGGATGTTGTGTGTTACTTGGAATTGATATTAGCTCAGTTAATCCTAAGTGTATTTTGTAAAAGTTGTATACGGTTAGGTTCATACAGCCCTAGATGGATCAATTTAGCCATATTTCATGTTCCTTGTTTGGTTGTGGACTTAGGGTAGAATCATTATTCGACACTCTATGTGGTCCCATTTTGTGTACAACTTGCATGCATAAGGCAACCAACGCTGTTGGTTGAGTTTCTCAATATTTCAGGGTGGTTGAGTTGAGAATTCCTAGGAGAACCTATGAAATGCCATAATGGGTTTCGTATGTTGCTCAATATAGGGATGATGTGTATGGTTTTGGTGTGGTGACTTAGAGGATTTGAGATGGTTGTTGACGAGAGTACATATAGGTGTGGAAGGTAGTATTGAGACTGTAGTACTGAAAGCACATGATCTATACTCGAGGCAAGGACGGTCTTGGAAATTATAAGGTGGCCTGTAGAGTAGAAGTCTCCTCGGTATTTTGTTGATCATTCGAATGTTTGTATTTCTATTAAGTATGGTGCCTACACGAGGAGTAGCTTTTGTATCTGGTTATCGTGCCGGTGCCGAACCAATATATGAGCAGTTATGCGAGTTTATCACATATGGGATCACTCGTGATATCATGGAGGCCACCCCTGTGATTTTCAGTACCATCAAGGAGGGAATTATGGAGCTTCTGGATGACCGAATCAGTGCCCTGCGGGCGGAGATCACTTCAGGATAGTTAGGAGCACGGACTCCCTCGTTTCAGGAGTTCAATGCCTGTGAAGCTCCGGAGTTCTTTGGAGCTAAGCACTCCATTGCTAGTCGCTGGTGGATAGCTGACATGGAGAATGCTTAGCGAATGAGCTTCTGTCTTGAGGGGCGAAGGTGGGATTTTCCTCTAGCCTTCTAAGAGACCGTGCCCGTGACTGGTGGGAGAAGGTCGATCGTGCATCGGGATCAGAGGCAGTGGTGGCCATGACTTGGGATGAGTTTTTACGAGGTTACATGAGGAGTTTGCACAAGCGATAGAGGTGCAACAGTTGGTGAGGGAGTTTTAGCACCTTCTCCAAACTACTGAGACTGTGGTGGAGATCACCGCCAAGTTCCATGATAGGGCCATGTTGGTTCCGAAATATGCTACTGATAAGGAGATGAAGAAGACTAGATACCATGACATTTTGATAGATGATATCAGGGAGTTTGTGAGCTTTTTGGGCTGCAAGACCCTAAATGATATGATTGTGAGGGCCCAGGAACGGGAGATAGACCTGGAGCTTCGGTCGAAGTGCAAGCCGGAGCAGGTGCAGACAACATTAGGTTTGTCTAAGAAGCACAAGACTTTTAATTCATACACTAAAGGCTAGCAAGGCCAGGGCCGTTGTGGTAAGTGTGGCAAGCCACACGGTGGGGCATGTCGAACAGTGGGTTCAAGTTGTTTCAGATATGGTCAAACAGGTCATATGAGTAGGGACTACCCTCGGGGTGCACTAATTTGCTTTCAATGCAATCAGATTGGGCATAAAAAGGCTGATTGTATGAGATTGTCAGCAGGAGCAATAGCTGCGCCTGCACCAGCCACTTTGAGGATTACTGATGGCCGCCAGGGCAAGTCGGAGACACCTGCGGTGAAAAGCAGAGGATTTTAGTTGAATACTGATGAGGCTCGAGCAGCACTAGATGTAGTTACCGTATGTGATTTTAGCATATCTTTTATTGCTTTTCTTATCTATGCTTATGTTGTATCTAATCATGTATAGGGACTTTCTTAGTTAATGGTATGATTACTCGTGTTATGTTCGATTCGGGTGCTACTCGATCTTTTGTGTCTCTTGTGCTTAGCAAGAAGTTTAATGATGCTCCCTGGATTCTGGATTATCCGTTGGAGGTAGAGATTGTTGATGATCGTTTTATGAATGCTTCGAGGGTTCATCGAGGGTGTATCCTGAACCTACTCATCGAGAGATATTCTATTGACTTGGTACGGGTTCCTATGCAAGGTTGAAGGGTATCATATGGATGGATTGGTTGGGTCCCAATGGGGCCATGATTGACTACGAGCACCAGTTAGTGAGAGTTCGAACCCTAACTAGGGGAGAACTGGTTATTCTTGGAAAGAACACTTCTCATGGCCTGGCTGTCTACTCAGCTGCGAGGGCCAGGAGATATCTTTAGCAGGGTTGTTTTGGGTTTTTGGCTTATATGGCGGATACTCGGGCTAGGGGCATGACAACATTGAATGAAGTGCCCATCGTTTAGGATTTCCACAATGTGTTTCCTGATTGATTTAGTCTGTGGTGTGACCCTGATAGCCAAAGTAGCATATCGTTTAAAGCAGTTGGAGATGAAGGATTTGTCTACACAACTTCAGGAACTACGAGACAAGGGGTTTATTAGACCGAGTAGTTCACCATGGGGAACACCGATCCTGTTTGTGGAAAAGAAGGACGGTTCACACAGGATGCGCACTGACTACCATGAATTGAACAAGTTAACGTTGAAGAACCATTATCCACTTCCTAGGATCGACGATCTATTTGACCAGCTCCAAGGTGCATCTTGGTTTTCCAAGATTGATTTGAAATTTGGTTACCACCAGATGACGTTCTGAGATAAGGATGTGTAGAAGATGGCCTTCAAGATTCATTATGGTCATTACAAGTTCGTGGTGATACTTTTCGGACTCACCAACGTACCCACAACATTCATGGATCTCATGAACTGAGTATGTAGACCGATGTTGGATCAGTCGGTGATCGTGTTTATTGATGATATTATGGTCTACTCCAAGACCAAGGAGCATCATGAGGATTATTTATGGGAAGTATTAGAGTCTCTGTGGAGAGAGAGGTTGTATGTAAAGTTCTCCAAATGTGATTTTTGGTTGCACGAGGTGCAGTTCTTGGGATACATCGTCAACCAGAAGGGGATATTGGTCGATCCAACCAAGATTGAGGTCGTGATGAGATGGGAGGTTCCGAGAAATCCATCGGAGATTTGGAGTTTTCTAGGTTTCGTGGGTTATTATCGGAGATTTATCCAGGATTAGATTGTTGTTTCATTGACTCGTTTGACGAAAAATAATGTTACCTTTTGGTGGGGGCCCGATCAGCAATCAGCTTTTGAGACATTGAGACCGAGATTATGAAAAGATCGGATTCTTACTCTTCCCGAGGGCTTGGATTATTTTGTAGTTTGTTGTGATGTGTCTATCTCAAGTTTAAGAAATGTCCTCATGTAGAGAGGAAATGTGATTGTCAATGCTTCAAGGAAGCTCAAGCCTTATGAGGCGAAGTATCCTACGCATGATTTGGATTTGGGGGCTATAGTTAATTCTCTCAAGATTTGGAGGCACTATATGTATGGGGTTAGAGGTACTATCTACATTAACCACAAGAGTTTGAGGTGCCTGATGGATCAGCCAAATTTGAACATGAGGCAACGGAGGTGGTTGGATGTGGTAATGGATTATGATTGTGAAATCCTGTACCATCGCGGGAAGGCCAATGTTGTGTCTGATGCCTTGAGCCGCAAGGCAGTGGAAGCACCTATCGGAGATATATGTCAGAGGATGGTTATTGTTTCTCCTTTGTTGGATATGATCAAGAAAGCTTAGGTAGAAGGTTTGAAAAAGGAAAACTGGAAGGCAGAGCGAATCAGGAGGGAAAATTATGTTTCATCAAAGATACTTAGGGCTTGTTGACCCAGTGTGGTAGATTTTGGCTACCAACTACTGGTGGGGTTAGGAAGATATCGCTTTATGAGGCTCATAAGTCGAAGATGTATAAGGATTTGAAGTTGAGCTATTTGTGGCCCTGCATGAAAAGGGAGATAACATGGTTTGTAGAGTGGCACCTAACTTGCCAGAAAGTCAAGGCTGAACATCAGAGACCCCAAGATAAGATGCAACCATTACCCATTACCATGTGTAAATAGGAAGATATCAACATGTATTTTATCACAAAGTTGTTAAGGAAGGCACATGGGGTTGATTCTATCTGGGTCATTTTTGATAGATTGACCAAGAGTGATTATTTCATACCGATCGCTAAGAGTATATCCCCTAAGAAGCTGGCTAAAATTTATATCTAGGAGGTGGTGGTTCAACACGGAGTCCGGTTTTGGCTGGATTTGGGATACTTATCTTCCACTGGCCGAGTTCACCAACAATAATAGTTATCATGCCAGTATAGATCGGACACCTTTCGAGATGATGTACAAAAGGAGGTGTAGGACCCCATTTTTTGGGGCGAGGTCGGGCATCGGGTCATGGGATGTACTAAAGTAGTGCTCAAGACCACCGAGTTGATACAACAAGTGAGTGAAAAGTTGTGAATCACACAAAGCCGGCAGAAGAGTTATGCAGATCCTCTTCGATTAGACCTAGAGTTTCATGTGGGGGAATTTGTGCTTCGGAAGATGTCACCGTGGAAAGGTGTCATCCGTTTTGGAAGCGGAGCAATTTGGGCCCTCGGTGTATTGGTCCCTTAAGGATTATCGCCCGAGTGTGCAAGGTGGCATATCAGCTGGATTTTCCTGATGAGCTCAGTCAGATCCACAACACATTCCATGTTTCAAAATTATGGAAGTGTTTAGCTGATGATTTTGCGGTGATACCCTCAGACGAAATTTAGGCTAACGAGTGTCTGAACTGTGTTGATAGAGCGGTTGCGATTCTCGACAGAAAGACAAGGACTATGCGCAACAAAGTAGTGAAACTGGTGAAGGTGCGATGGCAACACCGGAAGGGCTGTGAATAGATGTGCGAGCCTGAGGATGAGATGAGGAAACATTACACATAGTTGTTTGTAGTAGCGTACTTCGAGGACAAAGTTTGATTTAAATGGGGGAGAGTTGTAACATCCGTGTTTCTAGGTAATTTTCAATTTCGGCTTAATGTTTAAAAATATGGAATTTTAGTCCTTACGCGGAACGTAACCCATTGGTACGTCATGCATAATTCATAAGTGGGTGATGGGGCTCCTTTGAGTACGCATGGCGTACTCAGGTGATATGCAGGGCGTACTCACACAGGTCCCAAACCCTAATTTTTAGAGTACTGACCCTATTTAAAGAACCTTAAGCCCTTAAGACCATCCTTACCTTCAACCTTCAACCTCCAATCCCTCATTCCCTCATTTCAAAACCCTAACCATTGAAATATGTTTTGGACCTTTAGAGTGATGTTGGGGAATTGTAGAAGAAGAAGGAGTTCATTACTGGTGGTTGGTGAGCTTGGAGCTTGTAGATCCAGGGTCTTTTTTCTTTTTCCAACTTCTGGAGGTATAAATCTCACACCTTTATGGTTATTTGGTTTGAATCTAGGATAGAGTTTAGTTTTGCATAACTTTTGGTCCCATAACTTAGTTCTTGAGAGTAAAAGCTACTCCAGAACTCAAGTTTGCTACTTTATGATGGTTTTAAGGATATTGAGTCAAAGAAGAAATTCCTTGTTATTTCCCACTCATACAAGAGTTTGAGTTTATTTAACGGTGTTATGGACTTAGGGTTTGGTGTTGGGATTTATTAAGTCGTGCAAAGTCTTAAAGTTGTCAACTTTATCAATTAAGACCGCCCCAAGATTAAGATCTGCAAGCTGGACGTTTAGTCTATAAGCATTCAAAACTAAAAAGTGGTTTTGGACAACAGGGGGTTACGCCGCATGGGTTAACGAGCTTTGTCCCGTTACCTTTTCTGTGATCTTGTAGTACATTGGGTGTAAAAGGGGAGTACACATGGCGTACTTCCAGAAGTGCATTTTGGGACTTTTTGGGCCTTGGGCCTTGTTTAGTAGGGTCTAGAGAGGAAATGACAGACTGCTCTTTTACCCTTAGTAAGAGAGATATGGTTTGGAACTTGATTATTAATTACGGTTGGTTTGGATGTGTTCAGTGTGAGGAGCCTTTGTAGTAGCTAGCGCGTGTGTGATTCATTTATCTTCATTTTGAGGTAAATCTTCTCACTGTGCTTGTAGGTCGAAGGCACCAATGTCTTTGTGTATGTAGGATGCTAGTTGTCTTTGTGACACTTGCATTTTTGTATGATTAGGTTGAAATAAACCCTAGGGTTGGGTCCAAGAGTATGTGATTGATTCAAAGAGACCCCATGGCTGGGCCCATGATTGTATAGTATGTTGGAATATACCCCATGGTTGGGACCAATTGTATGTTTTGTATGTGGTACTTTGGGGAACTCACTAAGCTTTCTACATACAATTTATGTTTATGATTTAAGGTACTTCTGGTACGAAAGGGAAGAGCTCGACGTGATGGCACGACTTGCCCTCATGACTCCGCACTTGTTATCATTTGTACTCTGATGTTTTGACATTTTGTTTTGTGGCTGACTTTGAGACAATTAATGTATGAAACTAATTGTTTTTTTAAATCATTACTATTTTTGGTTTGTTTCAGCATGTGGATTAGCAGGGTTAGGAGGGATGAACTTCCTCAACCCATATCAAATTTTATTTGATTTTTGAAAATGTTTTGTAATTTTGTGAATAAACATTTTCCAATGAAAATTGTTTTACATACCATTAGTGAAATTTATTAAATTTTGATATATGTATATAAAAAATAATTTGAAACTTTAGTACTATGTGTCACGAATAACTCCATATGATTTAATTAAATCAATCTCTTACAAACTTTCTCATCACATTTAACGATAAACTATTTCGCTAACAATTCATGAAGCTTCTTTGTTCAAAAAGTTCATAAATTTAGTTAATATAAAAAGTTGGGGTTTCAATAAATTGGACCTCATTTACATTAAATAACACTACAGACGTATATGGTATTTCAAAATGGTGCATAAAATAATGATCACTAGAAGAAAATGAACGAACATAATTACCAACCTAATACTCCTTCGTGTGTAACTCCTTATTTCAACAAATTTCTTGGTTTCTATGTGCATCATGCTTCTAATCTTGAATCTTCGAATTAGCTTACCAATGTTAGTTATGTTTATGTCTATACTGATTCTTCGAATAGGCTTTCCCAAAATTTTCAAAACCTTTTAGATTGCTAAGCTTATAATGCTTACAAACACTTTTCAACCAATATGACTTATTCCCAAATCATCTAATACATCATTGGGTGTTGAAAAATGTTTAGCATTACACAAATCTCATGTTAAGTCCTTAAAGAGGTTATGGAATGTCCAAGTCCATTCCAACTTTCCTATTTTCCCTTATGAGCACAAAGTCCATTGATTCATCTAATAATCAATCAACACTTAGTATTTTGGAGCCAAATCATTCTAATAGTATCCATTCATGGTTATGAATTTAATATTCTCAACAAATATAACATAATACATAAAATCCATTGTTGTCATAATATTTTCCTAATTTTATAGAATCTAAAAAATGAGATGTTCATCATCCTCATAATATAACTTTGAGTTTTCAAATGTTCATGGAGGATTTTACCTATTCCTATTTTTAATCACTTAATGCAATATTGGATTGCCGATTCCATTCCATATTTGCTAAATTCCCAAGTTACCCTTTTGGCTAGAAATCCCATGAATTCACCAAATAATCAAGTTAGTCTTTGTGTTGTAGCATTATAATTATCCTAAAAGTATCCCTACATGTTTATGGAGTTCATGTATTCTCTAAATATCAACTCTAACTAGGTTTGTATAGGTTTTCACCATATTTCCCCAAAATAATACAAATCCATGTTTATTCTTGATTCTACCATCATGGATGAATTTTAGCATTCCAAATGGATTTGTTGCTATCAAACGTCATCTAGGTCATAGAATCCAATCCAATTTCATCATCAATTGCAATATCCCCAATTTGGGGTTTCTAGGGTTCATGTGGGTTTTCACCCAAATCATCAAATCTACCGATATAGTGATTGGATTGAATTTGGAATCATCAAAACTACTCAACAGAGGATAAAACCAAAACCTTAACTATTTGAAGATTCTAATTTAGAATCTGGTGTTTTCCCCACACCTTTAATTTGAAATTTAAGGGTAAAAGAGAAAAGATTATACATATCAAGCTTTTGATTCCTCTTTCCTTTGCTTGGATGCTCAAAATTTGTCTTGGATCAAACATGGGAGAGCTCCTAGCTTGAAAAACATGATTAAAAGAGAGTGTGGGGAGGGTGCACATCTTATTTCCCCAACATTTTCACATTTAGTTCCTCGAGATAATTGTTTTGGACAAAACCCACCAAACCTCAATATTTTTTATTTTAATTTAAGTTTTGACATAATAAGTACTTTCTCATACATTTTATAAACATGGTGGTCCATCTTCTATTAAGAGGGTCAACCCTTTGATGAACTCACTTTGTCAAGTTGACACTTTTGGCCCTTTAACTTTAAGGTGTTGTTATTTCCACTTTTAACTTTCTAAATTTCATATCAACTAATGATATAATTATCCTATAATGTTTAAATTATATAAGCCACCCTTTATTTATTTTCCATATTAACTTAATAATATAGTTTTAAATTTAGGATGTTACATTCATTGACCTAAATTGATTAACTCCAAACTAATTTCATTTATCCTATGATTCTAAGTTATCTAACAGCAAGTATAGCTTTCCTAGACTCAGTCTATTCATTCATCTTATGTAACAACTCAATAGGTATGATCAGTCACATGGTTAGTGCTCAAGTTGTCCAAGTTATTGGATCAATCATGAACATTCACTTAACTTTATTATGTTTAACATAGGGACGATTCCACTAGTCAATTCTGTCTACGCCTTAGCTGGTCAAGTTCTGATCACCCATTTTTTACCTAAATAGTTGATTCAAGATACATAATTTGAATGTAATCTTAGATCATGAACTCAAGTATATAAATAAAACAAAATCAATATCAATATGCATTGATCTTTAATTAAGAATTAACACAATAAATTACACAACTATCAAAAATCCTTTCATTGGATTAAACCATAGTTATAGATCATTTACATCAAATCAAAAGTATTGGGACTTAGCCGATAATACAAACTAAATAATTAAGAACTAGAAAATTAAACATAATTCAAACCAAAAGTTTTCTCGTTATGCTACTCTTCTTTTAGTTTCTTCCATCTCTCATGTGATATATCCATTAAACGAAATTAAAGCTCTATTTATAGGATTTGGAAACCGAATTATTTTGTGGTTCAATTTAATTGGCACATACTATTCAAACAATAAGGTAAAGAAATTCTAAAAGAAGCCTTTGAGTGAAAGTTTAAGAGCAATTATGAGAATAAAAGTGTGACTTCGATTGGAAAGAATGTGAAGGTTGAGTCGAATGTGGAAAATAAAGATGTGAAGAGTTCAATTAGAAGAAGGAGAAGAAATAAAAAGGTGACTCATGTTACATTTGTAACTATTACAATGGGTCGAAACATCTGTCGAAGGACTGCATGCTCAGAAAGAAAGAAAAAAGAAGGAGAAAGTCAAGGATGAAGCATATTATGCTGAGAAGATAGAAGAGATTCATGCTCGAACCATGGCAGTTTCTTTGATGGCTAAAAGAGGTGATGAGGAAGAAGGCACTTATCAGATATGGTGGTCTGGATCCGAATCATGGAGCCATGTATGCTAAACTTGAGGAAGATGATGAGAAGAAAAGTGTGTTTCTCATCAGATCCAACATTTAGGGGATAATGTTGAGTCAAAAATTCATGAATCTGATGATGTGGCATTTATGTATTTCAGTGTGCATTGTCGAGTTGTATTTTGATGTTTAGTCACATTGTAATTTTTGGAGTCTATGAGAACACAACTATAACTAGTGTTGTAGTCTTATGTGTAAGGAAGAGAGATAGTGTTTTGAACCTTCCAATTTTATACACTTTGATTACCTTCCAGACATTAATGAGAGCTTAAACGAGATTATTTACGCCGTGTGTTCTTCAATATTGCTTTAGATTCACTTGATTATTACAATTCTGCATACATCATAATAATCGGGTCACTACAATTGGTATCAAAGTGGGTGTTCTTGAAGCGGGTGTGCTTGAAGTTTTCAAGAAATTGATCCATGATGACAACATGATTTGGTGAATCACAAATTGTTGTAAGTTCCTCGTTTTTTAGAGTGTTTTTGATTCTAGAAATCGAATTGTTCTTTGATCTTTATTCAAATTTGATTTTCCCTCTCTAGAATTCATGTGATTTTCACTTTCTCTCTCTAGAATTCATGTCGAAATCATTTTGTCTCTCTAGAATTTTGATCAATTTTGCTTTCTCTCTCTAGAATTCATCCGAATTTTTCTTGTTCTATCTAGAGATTTCTTTCAAATTCACTTTCTCTCTCTAGAAATATCCAAGTTCTTGTGATCTTTTTGTTAATTGATCAAAGATGGTGTGTTTGGATTATGATTCTTGGATCATGATGATTGAAGATGCCAAGTACAATGTCAATGAAGATCAATATTATGGGTTGTTGTTGAAAGATGGACCGATTACAATGATTACTTTGATTTCTTATGGGAACAAGAAAGATGATTTTGGAAAATTGATATTTCAACCTCTTTGTAAGATTGAAAGTTTGTTTGAAATTTCCATGAGTATGTTACCTTGGTGTGGTAACAAAAAGGAAGGAAAAGAAAGAGAAATGTTTAAAAAGGAATATGTTTCTCTTATTGAAGACACAAATGATCTTCATGCTCTTGAATTTGTGGAAGATGTTCTTGAAGAAGTTCATCATGTTCATGATGTTCAAAACAAGGGAATTCAATGTAATTTTCATGAAGATGTGAAAGTTTTTTGTTCAATTAGAGTTCAAACCGATGATTGCTTGAGTTCTTGTGATTCGTTTGAAGGAATGGTGCCACATAGAAAGTCTTCAATCCAAGAAGTTCAAATGTATCAAACTCCAAAAGATTTGATTCAATATTGCAAATTTGAAGTTGTGAAGAATAAGGTTGTTCTTGAATTTAAAACTTCAAGATCCAAAAAGCTGAAGAAGAAGAAGAAGAACTAGATCAAAAACAAGGAAATTTAGGTTTCTAAACAAAATTATTCAAATGTCGTTTTGAAGCCGAAATCAATGAAGAAAATTTGGGTTCTGTTGGGTATTAGATGTTGCATCATTGGGCTTATTGTTTAGTGTTTTGTATTAACGAGTTGGGCCTGTCCACCCGTCTTTATTTCTAGGGTTAGAGTATTTAAGATGCATTCATGCATCGTATTTTTGTTAACTCTGATCATTACGCTGTAACCCTAATCACGCCTCTACAATAGCAATTCTTCAGAGAGTTCCTCTGAGGCGGGACACTTAATCATTCGACATTCTTGATTCATCGTTGTGTTCTTTTTTTACTTGTTCTGAATCTAATCGATCATTAAGGATTTTAATCCTAACAATTGGTATGAGAGTAGGAGACTGTGTAATCTATACACATCTCTTCTGTTCATAGAGTTTTAGGGTTTCCGTTAATATAGGATCTAGTTCAGTCGTCTTCATTTTCATCTTGACGGCTTAAAGTGATATTGATATTAACCTATGAACAACATTTTCTTACACGTCTGATTCTTTACAGGTATCAATGAATATATCATCATGCAGCACGATGTTTCTCATGTCAATTCCCTTAATATCTCAAGCAATATCCGATCAACAACATGGATCCCAATTCTCTTTCCTCATGAATATGAAGTATGGGCGCTCCATTTTGAAGATTATGTTCTCGGTTCATTCGAAAATGGTTATTTAATATGGGAAGCCATTACTCTTGGTCCATTCCTCATGAATATGAAGTATGGGCGCTTCAAAACTCAAAAGGAATAAAATCAGATGCTCCTGGATGTGAAGGATGTTCCTCAGGATGAGAAGGAAAAACTAATCAGAAACGTCAAGGCAATGAGGATCATCAGATTCGCTTTGCAAGCCAACACTTTTTGTCTGGTTAGTTGATGTGATACTGCAAATGCCATCTGGGATAGGCTCAAGGAACTTCACTCCACTGACGAAGATCTTGAGCATTCCACACAAAGACTTCTGCTTTCGGAGTTTGGTGCTTTCGCACAAAAGCCAGAATAAAATCTGAGCCAAACATTATGTAACAATGTAAAATTTCAAAAAAATTTTTCATTTTTAAATCATACTTTCAATCACACGATAATCACAAAAACATAATGAATCCACTGTGTCATAACAAAACATGTCCCAGAATCTCAATAACATAATCTCTATGATTGTGTACGGATTATGCGGGCGCCTTCCCGCGATCCTCGCTAGTACCTGAAACACATAACACAACGACTGTAAGCATAAATGCATAGTGAGTTCGCCAAATACCACATACAACACATACGCCTTTCCAGGCCACAACTTTGTTGGATCTTCCGATCCATGTGTCTCGGGTGACTTCCGTCCCGAATCCCGGTAGACCTTCCGGTCCTACCCTTATCGACCTTCCAGTCCGTAGCCCCTTGACCTTCCGGTCCATATCATCTTGACCTTCCGGTCCTTATCATCTTGCCTTCCGGTCCTCATCATACATAGCATACATAACACATACATATCACATAACCGCATATAGCACATACATCACATAGCATACAAGACCTTCCGGTCACACATAGGTACCCTTCCAGGTACAATATAGTGAGAAGACTCAGCTCAATGAAGTCGGATAAACTCTCGTGCTCAACGTTCCGACCTAGCCTCCTCCTATTATTCAAATAACATTCCAGATCAATATTCTCTCAGAGCGTCATCTCTACAGATTGGGTAGAAGGCCATTCTACCCTTCCTTGAACTCTCTTGCATCAGTCTTGACCAGAACCCTAAGGTCAACGAAAGTCAATGGTCAACTTTGACCGACTCGTCGAGTGCACATGGGCGACTCGGCGAGTCCATGCGGGTTCTCTGAATCCTTCTAGCCTCTCTTTGCTCGTCGAGTCCTCGTCCCACTCGATGGATTACACCTGTCGTGAATCGCGGGGCAACCCCGACTCCACTCGTCGAGTCCACTTATGGACTCGGCGAGTTGCTTCCATGTTCTTACTCAAATAACCTTCTAAGGTAAGATCTGCTTCCCTAACTATCAGATCTACCCTTCAAGTGCTCAAATGTCACGTAAAGTTGCAACCTTTACGTGCATGCAACCCACATCAAGTCATAAATGGAGAAATAACTTTAAAAATGGCAACCTAGTCTCCAATCCTCCTTGAACAAACATAAAGCAGAATGGGGAAGGTTCTCTAGACCTCTATGGGTCCAGATCTGAGGTCTAACCCAGCAAGGGACCATAAACTCAACTTTTCAACCCTTAAAAGGTTATAGAAAACCCTAAATCATAGATCTTAACCCAAAACAGAAAGGAAGTTCGATTTGATACCTCAATAGTGTAGATCTGAACTTGAAAACCCTGGATCCACAGCTCCCTTGACCTCTTCTTGTTGGAAACCACTTCTCCTTTGCTAAAACACACAAGAAATGGTGAAATAGCCTTCCTCTTGCACCACAAGCTTTCTCTCTGCCCTCTAGGGTTTCTCAGGGGTGCATTGGCTGCAAATGGAGGCTATAAAGGCCGTTAAATAGGGCACAGACCCCGAGAATTAGGGTTTCATTTTACAGCGCGGACTCGCCGAGTCCACGCATCGACTTGTCGAGTCCTTCATTAAAGCACACAAGAAATGCGCGATCCTACTCAGCGAGTCTGAGCGCCTACTCGCATAGTCCCTCCCTAAAACTCAATATAAATACTTAAAATAAGATACCTGGGAATCCGGATGTTACAATTATCCCCCACTAGAATCAGACTTCGCCCTCGAAGTCCTGCTCGGCAAACAACTCTGGATGCTGCTCCCGCTTCTCCAACTCTGGCTCCCAAGTCAGCACGGACCCTTTCCGATGTTGCCACTGGACCTGCACCAGGGACACTTCCTTGTTCCTCAGAACCTTTATCTTCCGATACCGGATCGCGATTGGTCTCTCAGCGTAATTCAGGCTCGCATCCACCTGAATATCCTCCAGCGGTACCACCGCCGACTCGTCGGCGATACACTTTCTCAACCGAGACACGTGAAAGGTATCACGAATCTGGCTCAGCTCCTCTGGTAGCTCCAACCGATACGCTACCCTGCCCACCCTCGCAATCACCCTGAACGAACCGATGTACCAGGGAGCCAGCTTGCCCCTCTTCCTGAATCGGATCACTCCTTTCCAAGGAGATACTTTCAGGAGTACGAAGTCTCCTACCTGGAACTCAAGCTCGGATCGTCGTCTATCTGCATAACTCTTCTGACGAATCTGAGCCGTCAATAACCTCTGTCTAACCTGGTGTATCTGCTCTATCGTCTGAAGCACTATCTCAGTGCTACCCATCACACGCTGCCCTACCTCTCCCTAGCAAATGGGAGTCCGACACCTCCTCCCATACAACAGCTCGAAGGGAGGCATGCCCATACTCGAATGGTGGCTGTTGTTGTAGGAAAACTCAGCCAATGGCAGATACTTGTCCCAACTTCCTCCAAACTCCAACACACATGCTCGGAGCATGTCCTCAAGCGTCTGAATCGTCCGTTCACTCTGTCCGTCCGTCTGGGAGTGGTAGGCGGTACTGAAATGCAACCTCGTACCCAACTCCTCGTAGAAATTCTTCCTGATGCTGGAAGTGAATCGTACACCCCGATCTGACACAATCGAGATAGGTACTCCATGACGCGATACTACCTCTCTCACATACAACTCGACCAACCTCTCAGCGAAAGAGCTCTCACTGATAGCAAGAAAATGCACGCTCTTCGTCAGCCGGTCGACAATCACCCAAATTGCATCGACACCCCTCGCGGTCCTCGGCAATTTGATGATGAAATCCATGGAAATCTGTTCCCACTTCCACTGGGGAACCTCAAGCGGCTGCAACTTGCCATGCGGACGCTGGTGCTCGGCCTTAACCCTGCGACAGGTCAAGCACCTCTCAACAAACCATGCTAATCCCTCTTCATATAGGGCTACCAATAATCTTTGTTCAGGTCCAAATACATCTTAGTGGCCCTGGGATGGATCGAGAATCTCGATCTATGCGCCTCCTCCATCAAATGGTACGTGTCCCGCCTGCATACGACACCCAAATCCGACCCAGAAAGGTCATAAGCCCACGACTATTAGTAACAAACTCAGGCACTTGCCCGATCACCCGCTCCCTCTTGCGGTTCTCCGGTCTCACGGCCTCTACCTGGGCCTCCCGAATGGTGTTTAACACCGGAGTCATCACTGTCAGTCGCATACAAGTGTCTCGAATCGGAGAACTCTCCGCCCTACGACTCAACGCATCAGCTACAACATTAGCTTTGCCCGGGTGGTACAGGATCTCACAATCGTAATCCTTTACCACGTCCAACCATCTCCTTTGGCGCATATTCAGATTGGGCTGATCCATCAAATACATCAAGCTCTTATGGTCCGTGTATATGGTACACCGAACCCCATACAAATAGTGACGCCATATCTTGCGGGCGAACACCACTTCCCCCAACTCCAGATTGTGGGTGGGATACCTCGTCTCCTGAGGCTTCAGCTGCCTCGATGCATACGCTATCACATGCCCCCTCTGCATAAGTACTGCACCCAACCTTGATATCGATGCGTCACAATACACCACCAAATCCTCCATCCCTTTCGGGAGGGCTAACATAGGGGCTTCGCATAACTTCTGGCGAAGTGTCTCAAACGAGGTCTGCTGCTCCGGACCCCATGAAAAAGCAACACCCTTCCGGGTCAACCTGGTGAGAGGCATGGCGATCTTGGTGAAATCTCTGATAAAACACCGATAGTAGCCGGCCAATCCTAGAAAGCTCTTGATCTCGGTGGGTGATCTCGGCACCTCCCACCTCATAACCGCCTCAATTTTGGCCGGATCGACCAAAATCCCATTCTGGTTGACGAGACGCCCCAAGAACTGGACCTCCCGTAACCAGAACTCGCACTTGGAGAATTTGGCATAAAGCCTCTCCGTCCTCAATACCCCAAGGATCTCTCTCAGATGCTCCTCGTGCTGCTCTCTAGATCTCAAATACACCAGTATATTGTCGTTGAACACGATCACCGAACGATCCAACATCGGTCTGCACACCCTGTTCATGAGATCCATGAATGCTGCTGGTGCATTGGTGAGCCCGAAAGGCATCACCACGAACTCGTAATGCCTATAACGAGTCCTGAACGCCGTCTTCTGGATATCCTCATCACGCACTCTCATCTGATGATATCCAAACCTCAGATCAATCTTGGAGAAGCAAGACGCTCCTTGCAACTGATCGAACAAATCGTCGATCCTCGGTAATGGGTAACGGCTCTTGACCGTCAACTTGTTCAACTCCCGGTAATCAATACACATCCGGTGTGAACCATCCTTTTTCTTGACAAAAAGGATCGGTGCTCCCCAAGGGGAACTACTCGGTCTAATAAACCCCTTCCCCAACAGCTCCTGAAGCTGCGAGGATAACTCCTGCATCTCTGGCGGCGCAAGGCGATAAGGCGCCTTGGCGATAGGCGCTGCCCCCGGAACCAAGTCGATGCGGAACTCTACCTGCCTCTCGGGAGGCACACCCGGCAACTCCTCGGGAAAAACATTCGGGAACTCACGCACTATCAGAACGTCATCCATCGAACTTGGCCTCCCAGCGGCCTCTCGTGTATCCATCACATATGCTACAAACCCGCTGCAGCCCTGCTGTAAACTCTGTCTCGCTCTGGCAGCCGAACAAAAACGATGACCCACATCGGGTACCCTCGCCGTACACCGTATGTACTCCCCCACTAGGGTCTCGTATCGTCACCAACTATCGCTCGCAGTCTATAACAGCCCCAAATCGGCTCAACCAATCCATGCCCACTATGACACATACGTCCCCCATTGCAATCGGGACTAGATCTATCGGGGACTCAACACCAAAGATCTCGAGTACACATCCTCGAATCCCATCCGTAGCATACACCGCTCGCTCGTCAGCTATGGAAATTCGTAGAGGTCGACTCAACGCCTCTCGTCGGCTACCGATGTGTCGACTAAACGCTATCGACACAAATGATCGACTCGCACCCGAGTCAAATAACACTAAGGCAGGTACAGAACTTACAAGAAAAGTACCTACGCATATCATAATATAAGCACAATATCTCAATTCAGCATAAATAAATAAAGAATACATACCAGCCACAACATCGGGCGCTGCACGGACCTCCTCCGCTGTCAACTGGAAAGTTCTTCCACGAGCCTTCGGTGCCTCGGCCTTCGCTGGCCGAACCTCGGTAGCCCTAGCAGCAGGTGAAGATCCCTGTGATGATCCCTGATGTAGCTGCGGGCACTCGGCCTTCCGATGGCCAGTCTGGTTGCAATGAAAGCAAACCATAAATCCCTTGGGGTAATCCTTGGCGATATGCCCCTCCTTGCCACATTTGTAGCAAGCACCCGATCGACAGACCCCATCAAGTCCCTTGCCGCACTTCCCACAAGTGCGGCCCTTCTGGCCTCCAGATCTCGTATCAGCGGACTTGGCCCGCTTGGTTGCCGGCTGAGACTGTGCCGGCTTCCGATCCATCCTCTGAGACTCGGCCTCCTCCCTAACCTGAGTCTCCAACTCAATCTCCCTCTTCCGGGCATCTTCCTGGAGCTCAGCAAATGTCTGGTAAGTCGAGTTCGACACGAACTCCCGAATATCCCTCCTCAAAACGCCCAAATACCGGCTCATGCATGCCTGCTCAGTAGACACCTATTCAGGGCAGAACATCGCCCTCTCATGAAACTTCCTGGTAACCACAGTAACCGAATCAGTACCCTGCTTGAGGGTCAAGAACTCCTGAACCAACCGTTCCCTCTCCACTGGGGGAACATACTCGTCTCTGAACATGGTGGTGAACCTCTCCCAGGTCACCGCTGAAATCTCTGCAAGAGTGAAGCTCGCCGTCACGAACTTCCACCAATCCTTCGCTCCCAAGCGAAGCTGGTTCAACGTGAATCGTACCCTCAGATGCTCCGGACATGAACACGTGTAGAAGCATCCCTCGATATCAGAAATCCATCTCATCACAACGATCGGATCCTGCGTCCCATCAAAATCTGGTGGCTTCGTGTTGCTGAACTCCCGAAACAACAACGAGTCACCTCCCTGAGGCCTGGCAGCAGCCACAGCCGCAGTAGCTGCAGCAGCCGCATCCTCACTCACCGCGGCGTACCGCTCATCAAAAGTCTCAATCAATGTGGTCTTGATAGACCCAAACATCTCTGGAATCTCGGCTCGAATTGCCGCCGCCACCTCATCGTGGATCATCTGACGAAGCTCCTCGTCACTCACGCCGTTCGGCTCAGGCCTGTGACGTGTCCCAACCATGATGTCTCTGAAATACAACATAATAATATCAGAGACTCACTCGAGATTACTCGCACTCGATAACTCAACCCTACTTGTTCCTTAGTACCCAAAGGATTCTTACTTAGAGCGCACACTGCTCCGGTGTCTTCAGTAGTACGGGCCCTATACTACTGTCCACACCGCATCAGTATTCACCCTAAGTCCACCTCCTTGGATCCCAGATCACAAGTACTCTATATCTTACTGGTATAGGCTAGCCTTCGGTAGACCTCTCATCAGCTCCTCACTGCTACCTACTCGCTCTCAAGCATCACATAGCAGCAAAATCCTTCCTAGGCTAAGGCATCACAAAATCAGGCCACTCTAGTCCTAATATGAATACCTAGCCAACTCTAGCATGCATATCATATCATAACATATCTCATAACACATAATGTAAGGGTATTTTGGGAAATCACCGTTCAGGCGCTGGCTGATCGTACACACTACTTCCTTCTGCCTTTCTCAAAATCTTTTACTCTCTTAGAAAAATTGTTTATTTTAGGAAAACTTTCTCAACTCCTCAGTTTGAGTTCAGCTTTATCCGAAGATGCACCCGAATCCCTCAAACCAAGGCTCTGATACCAACTTGTAACAACGTAAATTTTCAAAACAATTTTTCATTTTTAAATCATACTTTCAATCACACGATAATCACAAAAACATAATGAATCCACTGTGTCATAACAAAACATGTCCCAAAATCTCAATAACATAATCTCTATGAGTGTGTACGGATCATGCTGGCGCCTTCCCGCGATCCTCGCTAGTACCTGAAACACATAACACAACGACTGTAAGCATAAATGCTTAGTGAGGTCCCCAAATACCACATACAACACATACGCCTTTCATGGCCACAACTCTGTAGGATCTTCCGATCCATGTGTCTCGGGGGACTTCCGTCCCGAATCCTGGTAGACCTTCCGGTCCTACCCGTATCGACCTTCCGGTCCATATCATCTTGACCTTCCGGTCCTTATTATCTTGACCTTCCGGTCCTCATCATACGTAGCATACATAACACATACATATCACATAACCGCATATAGCACATACATCGCATAGCATACAAGACCTTCCGGTCACACATAGGTACCCTTCCAGGTACAGTATAGTGAGAAGACTCACCTTAATAAAGTCGGATAAACTCTCGTGCTCAACGTTCCGACCTAGCCTCCTCCTATTATTCAAATAACATTCCAGATCAATATTCTCTCAGAGCCTCATCTCTACAGATTGGGTAGAAGGCCATTCTACCCTTCCCTGAACTCTCTTGCATCAGCCTTGACCAGAACCCTAAGGTCAACGAAAGTCAATAGTCAACTTTGACCGACTCGTCGAGTGCACATGGGCGACTCGTCGAGTCCATGCGGGATCCCTGAATCCTTCTAGCCTCTCTTGGCTCGTCGAGTCTTCGTCCCACTCGACGGATTACACCTGTCATGAATCGCGGGGCAACCCCGACTCGACTCGTCGAGTCCACTTATGGACTCGGCGAGTTGCTTCCATGTTCTTACTCAAATGACCTTCTAAGGTCAGATCTGCTTCCCTAACTATCAGATCTACCCTTGAAGTGCTCAAATGTCATGTAAAGGTGCAACCTTTACGTGCATGCAACCCACATCATGTCATAAATGGAGAAATAACTCTAAAAATGGCAACCTAGTCTCCAATCCTACATGAACAAACATAAAGCAGAATGGGGAAGGTTCTCTGGACCTCTATGGGTCCAGATCTGAGGTCTAACCCAACAAGGGACGATAAACTCAACTTTTCAACCCTTAAAAGGTTATAGAAAACCCTAAATCATAGATCTTAACCCAAAACAGAAAGGAAGTTCGATTTGATACCTCAATAGTGTAGATCTGAACTTGAAAACCCTGGATCCACAGCTCCCTTGACCTCTTCTAGTTGGAAACCACTTCTCCTTTGCTAAAACACACAAGAAATGGTGAAATAGCCTTCCTCTTGCACCACAAGCTTTCTCTCTGCCCTCTAGGGTTTCTCAGGGGTGCAATGGCCGAAAATGGAGGCTATA
The DNA here is from genome assembly GCF_052849685.1 of Lactuca virosa. Taxonomy (NCBI): domain Eukaryota; kingdom Viridiplantae; phylum Streptophyta; class Magnoliopsida; order Asterales; family Asteraceae; genus Lactuca; species Lactuca virosa. The sequence goes on along the minus strand of NC_136429.1, from coordinate 288,392,726 downwards.
AAGGCCTTTAAATAGGGCACAGACCCCGATAATTAGGGTTTCATTTTACAGCGCGGACTCGCCGAGTCCACGCATCGACTCGTCGAGTCCTTCATTAAATCAGACAAGAAATGCGCGATCCTACTCGGCGAGTCTGAGCACCTACTCGCCGAGTCCCTCCCTAAAACTCAATATAAATACTTAAAATAAGATACCTGGGAATCCGGATGTTACACATTCAATCGCTACAATCATCTTCTTAGCAAGATGATGAAGCATGGTATTGGACGCGAGGTGATCGAGCAAAAGGTTACCTTCATGAATGGGCTTAGATCTGAGTGGATGGCAGTGGTTTATACCGTCAAAGCGAATGAGCAGTTCAAAAGTTACACTTTGGCCAAGTTCGTTGCGATTCTTAAGGCACATGAAAGTGAGGTGTCGAAAGAAGCGAAAGTTGTTTCGGGTATAGGGTCTCTAGCTCTTGTTGCGAAGGGCAAGACAGTTATAGAGGAAGAGTCCGAGTCTGATCACTCTGAGTGTGATCTTACGAACGAGGAGTATGCTCTAAAAGGTTTCAAATCCCAAGCGGTTCGCAAGAAAGAAACTTCCATCAAACAAGAATCGAAACTGGCAAGGAAGCTACAACTCAGAAAAAAGTGAAAGAGTAGAACAAAAGTGCTTCTCAAAAGGAGGAAGACAAGAAGGAGAAAAAGGTCATGGGTAAATCTGGCTATGACTGTAACTATTGTCATGGAAAAAATCATTTGGCCAAGGATTGCATTCTGAGAAGGTTAAATGAGAAGAAAGACAGAGAAGATGATGAGTCTTACCACATGCGAGAGTTGGAGGAAATCAAGAAGAAAAAGGTTGTTGATAACTCTATGTCTGCTTTGATTGTGCAGTAAAATATGGCTGAAAACGAGTTTTGAGGAGTTGAAGTCTGGTTAACAGACTCAGAAGACGATGAAGTTTGCAAGCCCACACATGGCAGGGCGTTCGTTGCGAAAGTGCAAAGTTCGAGGTTCGCAGGAAGGCGTTTGATGGTGACAAGTGATGAGTCACAGATGCAGGAGAATGCTAGTGGGAGTGGAAGAAGAGATGATAGCTATTTCGCTACGAAACCAGTTTCGGAACAAATCAACGAATGTGAACAGCTGATCAACAAGGTAAATCTAATTCTTGAATCTCTCAATGTACCTGTGTCTAGATACGAAACTGAATTAAATTACCTCAATTTTACTTTTTCAAACATTAGTGATAGTTTAAAAAGAACCCGTTTGACAAACTCTAACCTAACTCATAAAATTAGAAGGGTTTCGTCGAAAAGCGATGAGAGGCGAATGTGGATTGAGAAGATTGAGTCGGATATATCTAAGTCTAGGGATCAAATAATTTACTTGCTACGAGACAATTTGATGCTTTTAAAACAACATAACATTTTTTGTTTGATTGCAAAAAGGCTTTATTTTAACATTACTTAATTGCACCTTGATTGTGAAATTGGTGAGAAAATTCACAAGATGATTTTGCCATTTCTCGAATTAAAGGAGGACGAAATTGACGCCGACTTTTATAAGTGTGAATCCATCGTCTCATCTGATGCTTACACGGTAGGACTGGAACGAATTGAATCATACATTAAGTCCAAATACCATAAAAACATGTTAAAACAACTTCTGAATGAAAATGATAAATAGAAAATTAAATCTGATACTATTCAGAAATTCGATTCATTGAGTACCAAATTGAGTTCAGAAAATAAGATAAATGTTGAAAGCACATCTGAATTCGATGAGGACAGTGATATGAGCGAAATTTCTGTAGAGGATGAGGTGGACTACTCAGAGTTTGTTAAAAACGAAAATGAACCTGCGAAAGCTTTGATTTCAGAAAATTCGATTGAATTCACACGTATTTCTCAAAACAAACCTGAGATTTTAAAAGCTAAAGCAACGGTTTTTCCCAAAGTGCAAACAGTGAGTTTGCTACTAAAGGACAAGACAAAAATCAAACTATCGAACTGACGTCCATTGTCAACGAAGACAACAAAGATGGTTGCGATGAGTTCTTTTGGTCTGCTCCTATAGACAACGCAGACGAAACGAAGGGTCTCTCAGAACGAACCTCATGGAGAGTGAAAGGAAGATACATGGCAGAACCACTGAACAATCATGCCTCTACAGTAGCAATTCTTCATAGAGTTCTTCTAAGGCGTGACACTTAATCACTCGACATTCTTGATTCATCGTTGCGTTCTTCTTTTACTTATTCTGAATCTAATCAATCATTAAGGATTTTAATCCTAACCGGTTGCTAAGCAACAATCATCAAATGTTGCAATGACTTTGAATTCCAAACCCAAAATTGTTGAAGATTCTCAAATTTGTTATGAACATGAAGTTAGATCTTGGAGAAATGAGTAGAAGTTCCATGGATTGTACAATGTGTATCATGGGATGTACAATGTGCATGTTGGAATTTTCTTAGTTCCAACAAAGGAACCATGATCTTCCTTGATCAATTCGTGCATCGCAAATGGGAAAAGAATTTTTAAGGAGGTTTCACAAATTCTCAAATGGATTCCTAAAAATTCATGTTGAGATTGATACCTTGTTTTTGAAGATCCGATGATGAACGGTCCATGTTTTCTCGAAATTCAAATTCAATCATATTTTTAATTCGTGCTTTTGTTATTGATCTTTGTTTGTATTGGCTCATTGGATCAAATTTGTTTCAACCCGATTGCTATGATCCAATATATTTTTTTTATAGATCAGGCCCAAAATCAAAGTTTCTAGTATGGTTATTGTTCATTCAAACCCATTTGTTGATCCCAAAACTGATTCCAACACTGTTCATCATTTTGTGTATCCTTGTTTCCGATCTTTGCTTTATTGTTGACCTGTTTGACATCATTCTCAGTCAAACTTGTAGATCTGCTTCTATTTTTAATCGAATAATTCATAATATCGAATGGTTAATGAATTCGATGTCGACTGGAAAATGTGTATTAAATTCGAGTTTCACATCTAAAGTTGAAGTTGGAACATCATTTGAGAACGAAAATGGATGAAATTTGATTTTGATTTGGATAATGATTTTGATTGGAAATGCCTGGGAATCGAAAGCTACATTGGTTGAAGTCAAAAATGATTTCGACTTGAATTCCAGTTGGTAAAATTTTATGGAATCAAAAGTGATTAACTGATTTCGATTTTGATTCTCTTTTGAATCGAGATTACTGACCCGAAAGTGCTTGAAATCTAATGTTTACAATAAGCTATTTGGTCGAAATCGAATGAATTGATTTTCACTAATATTTGATAGAGTTGATAGTGTTTTGCTTATTTCGATTGATGATGTTTGGTTTCGACTAACGTTGTTTTCAATTCAGTGATTGGCAATCGTTGGCATCCAAAGGTTGGATTTTGAGTCGAATGGGAATGATGTATCGAATGAAAAGTTTGAAGAATCGAATTTCACTGATTTTTGATTGAGTAAATAGTATTTTGAAGTCAAACAAAAGCCACATAGTCGATGGTGTTTTGGTACAACTCGAATGTGTTTTTGAGGACGTTAGTCGAAAATCAAAAGTTAAGTTCAACTGTTACGGAGACTGATGAAGTCGAAATTGGTGTTGCTTTTAAGTCGAAATTGATGATAGGTCAGGAATCGAATTGAAACCTGTTGGGATCGAATATCTGAAACATGTTGCTTGACATCGATAGGCAAAAGCATATGGATACGAATGATTTTTGGGTTCATGATTGAAATCAATTGATTGGAATCGAAATCAAGTTTGATTGGTGTTGAATTGGAGTCGTTGAAGTTGAACTTGATTTTGACTAATGTTCTTGTTCGTTGGAGTCGTTCGAAGTCGTGTATTGATGATATTGTTTGTAGTGGATTTCGACGTGTTTTTGAGGTCACTTTTTGAAATCCATGTTTGCAACGTATTTCGACTAGTATGGTGACTTAATTAGGCCGAATTCAACTGATGTTACCGCTTTATTTGTATCTGGGATCGATTGGGGAAGAGTATACCACTATTTCGCATCCAATCTTTAACTTTCAGCAATTTGAGAGTTTATACCCAATTTCGATGCGAGGTTAATTTTCTGTGAAGAGTGAATATGTTTCAATTCGAGTCCTTGATGTTTAAGAGTTTTGACAGTTTATACCCAGTTTCGCATTTGAAGTTGATTTGTCAGAACGGGTCCTTGTAGAATTTGTGAAAATGACAGTTTTTAACCAGCTTTCAAAATTCTTGCAACTCTCACCCAAAAATCGAAATTTTTACTACTTTTGTAGATTTTTTCCTCGATTTTTCATGATTGTTTTTCATGCAAGATTTTCGTGGTTTCATTTTTGTCACACATCGAGGTGGAGTTTCGTCATGTTTATTCCTCGAGCGCTTCTCATACCCTTGTGGGTTTTATAATCATTTGTTGATTATAAAAATGGGAGAATGTTAAAATGTGTATTTGATGGTTATTGGATATTCTTTTTCAAAGCCGATTTAAAGACTGGTGTTACATCGATGGGGAGTTGGCCTTGATCACTTGGAGCTCGTTTGGATATTCAAGTCGAGACATCTAATCCTAACTTTGACGGTGAGAATGTTAGGGTGCAAAGTTCTCCTTGCATATGGCTACCCTATTATGATGTGTAATGGGTTTAACATTTCGTATAAATAGGAAGTGAGTGGTGTTGATACATAAAAGTGAACCTATAGCAATCCGAGCCAAACCAGATCCGAAGTCAACCTTAGTCTGAGAAGTGAAGAGTTTCGAAGTCTATTGTCTTCCAAAATGAAGACATTTCCGAAGTTATTATTTTGATGTTGTAGAGTAGGTACACACATTAAATGCTTATTGTCGTTTTGCTGAGTGAATAGTTCATAGGACCAAATTAAGTAAATCTTTTATGTGTCAGAATTTTCAAGTACTTAGTTTTATCTAGTCCATAGAATGTTCAAGGTTTGTACTACGTCTCTCCTTTTCTATTTAAAGGAAATGGTATTTCATGCATTGTAACACACAAGTAGCAATATTTTCTTCACATCAACTACAAAATACCTTGCAAATCTAAATTATTTCACCAACATTCTTCTTGTTCTTAAATTATCATTACTTTGCTCATACTAACTTTACTTTACTTAGATATCTTGTTGAATACATTGTTAATCATCATTCTTCAGGACATGACTGGTTTACCAGAATTTACTGGATCAAAATATTATCAACAGACATTGATCTTAATTTTGATTTAAGGTTTGAGTCTTCAAACCTTGTCCGTGCACTAAGTCTTGCTCTTTTAATTGGTATCAGAGCTTGAGTGGTTGTCCTTTGAATCCATAAGAAAATATTATAGTTGACTTGAGATTACCTTGGTATCTTAATCATTTTTGTGTTCAGGATAAAAGTTCTTCTATATACTGCTTCTACTACAATACTTTAACTTCATTGGCTGCTCCTAATGAAACTCAACAAATGTATTCGATGAAAATCGCAAATAGCATGGGTTGCCCTTCTCGAGCCTCACTGCTAGTCGTTAAAGAGTATGATCACTAGAAAGTAAGAATGGAAAGGTTTTTACTTGGAAAAGAAAAAAGTGATGAAATATGGAGATCTGTGAAAGAAGGTCCTCATGCTCTAGTCAGAAAAATGATCAGAGATGCTGCTGCAACTCTCATGGGCAAAGAAGAACAACGTCCAACACCTCTTATGATGTCTTCAGAGTAATGGATCTCGAAAGAAACTAAAGCTTTATCAACTATTTGACGAACTACAAGGCCACGAATCTGACGCTGCTCAAACGTTAAGAGAACTATCACGATGTCCTCTTGCCTTGGTTAGTTGTGTTAACCCACTTATTCTGAGCTCATCTATGTCAGATCCCTTTGGAACTACCCCACTTGTTTCTCCTAGTCAACCAACATTTCCTACTCCACTCACTCCACCTATTCTGAATCATTCATTTGATGAAACTTTTGATCTCGATCCAGCCGAATCCAAACTTCGTTTTCAACAAGAATTCGCACTCCTGCCCATGAAATATAAATGTCCATGGAATCCTAGCCATAAAACCAATAAAAACTGATCTCAAGCCCCTCATCAAAGTAATCCTCAACCATTTCCAAAACCTTCAGAAAACCACCTGCTTACCGACCCAACCTCCCCTCATCAAGTCACTCCTCGGAATCCCAAGAAATTCCGAAATTAGTCAAACCAAAGATAGCCTTTCATAAATGTGGTGTCGGTAATCATTTTTCAAAAGATTGTTCGTCTGAAACCTCTCAAAAACCGAAGGTAAAAGATTCTGCATACTATGCCCGTAGAGCATAAGAGATGGAAACAAGTGAAAAGGATTTTGTTAATATTGTGTCTAGAGATGTTGATGGGTACTGGTCTTCTGGAGGTGAGGATGAAGTGATAACTGGAAGGAATATGTGTCTTATGGCAAGACAGCCGATCTAATGTGATGAAGGATACTGGTCTTTAGGATCAGAAGAAGACGAGGAAGATATTGAGCCAAAATTTTTCTATATGGCAACAATGATCCACTAGGCAGAAGCATCGTCCAGCAAGTAAGATCTATGATCACTGAAAATAATTTTGATTTATCTATTTGTGAACCATATCTAACCAAGATCCAATCAGATATGACTGTCATTCATAAATAGGGATGGAAAAAGAAACCGAACCAGACGGTGAAAACCGAAAACCGACATATTAGGGTCAGGTTTGGGGTCGGTTAATCGGGGTTGGGATCGGGTTTGGTATGCTTTTAGAAAAATTTTGCGTGATCGGTTACGGGGATGGTAAACATAATAACCGCCCCGATTACCCGAAACCGAAACTGAAACCCGTTACTTGAACCCGTTCATATGATTATATATATATATATATATATATATATATATATATATATATATATATATATATATATATATATATATATATATTAATTTCGTTGAGTTATCTTTTTTGCTGTGAATAATTTGAATATAATTTCTTGAGATAGCTTCCTGCTTTATTCATAGTGCTTAGAGTAATAGTGATATTATGATTTATGAATGCTAGTGTCATTATTGTTTTTTTTCACTCGTAACCACTTATGTATCACAAAATGTACGTCTCTCTTAATTGTTTTATACATTATCAAAAAAAAATTGGATATGAATTTACGCTTGCGTCACTAAGTCTAATGGTTTTTTGTATTCTCATTGCATCAAAGTTATTCTTAATTTGAATATTAAATGAGGATCTCCTTTACACCGTTAGGATACCCGCAGACCCGATAGTGTTTTATAAATGGGTACCTGTCGGGGATGGGATTGGTTTTCATATTCGGGGACGGGGTCGGGATTACCTCAACCCGTCCCAAACCCGCCCCGTTGCCATCCCTATTCATAAAACCTATGAGACTGCCATAGAAGTAAGTGAGAAGCTGCAGAGTGAACTGACTCGCCTTAGGTTATGCTTTGAAGATCGCAAACTTAAGATAGAATCACTAGAATGAGAGCTTGTAATGTCTAATGTCTTAATGCCAAAATTGATGCTTTTCATAACTCTATTGATATTCTTGAAGCAAACGAACGAATGTCACATAAATTTCATCACCCATGGTCCAAAGCACCAGGCCTCGGAAGCGAGTTTCGAAAACCTATTGCTCGTCCCTTCAAGGATTTACAGAATCTAACTTTTATGGGTGGCGTTCCGAACCACACTCATTGGGATACCCCTGTATCACCATTGTCACCCTTCCTGAGACTCCGGACCAGTTCCAATCTCTGATTCCTGAGTTTACACAACCTATCATTGTGAAATGTCCTGATTCCATGCCTCTTCTGCCTCTGATACCCCTGGACCTGAATCTGTCTCCTGATTCATTCCCTGAAACCAGTTATACTAGAGTTCAAATTCCAAACTCCATTCCTCCGAACAATTGTGTTGTTGAGGAAATAATTCCCGAGACAACTAGACATGACTATGATAATTCCGACTTCGTTTGGGCGTCATTTGATAGTGACGTTGATGATAAAATTGTATGTGAAGATTCATCTGACTCTTGTATCTCTAACTATGAAGTGATTTCGAAAACAACTCTAGTACCAATTACACCTAAGTTCGACAACCCATCGTATGGACAAACTTCCAAGTCATCATCTGACTCTCGGAAGAAACCTTGGTTGAAATTGAAAGATGTTATCCACCCTAAGACCGAAGCCAGAATGCCCTTAAGAAAGAAATTAGGTCTAGGCAAGATTCCAAATCCATTGAAAAATCCAAAAACAAAGTACCTCGAATAGTTAGTCCAACAACTATGAACCATAATATCCTTATGCCTGTTAAGATCCTTAAGAGGCCATGCAATCCTCTTAGTCTGGTTGTTCATAACAAATATGTCAATAATATTCCAAAAAGACCACTGTTGAGACTCCTTCTATGAAAACTGACTCTCCTCGGAATGTTTCTTTTGTGTTTGTTGCTAAATCCGATGGCATAATTTTCAAACAAAAACAATTTGCTAAACCAAATGTACCTTCGAAAGTAGCTAGAAAAGAAAAGGTTGCTAAGAATACTGTTGTTCAGAACTCCTCAAAAGATTCAAAAACTTTTTGTGTGGAAAGTAAAAAATGTTGAAAATGCATCTGTAACATCTATCAACATAGTGATTCCTACAACATCTCGAAAAACTATTGGTTCAAGAAAAGCAATATCGAAACAACCTTTGGTTGAATATGATTTTTGGATAAATGAAAAGACCATGGAATTCTGCTTCTTTCCCAAAGGATCTCGAAACAAGCCCTCCAAGATGCCAGTTGCTCAAAAGTCACCACCTAAGTCAAAAGTCGATGTCGAAGTCGCTAAACCTAACTCGGAGCCTAAAAACTCCAAAATTCATTGATTTTGCAGACACTCTGTGCTTTAGAACAAGAGACAATATGGTATATTGATAGTGCTTGTTCCATGCACATGACCGGACATAAAGACTTTCTATGTGATCTGAAGCTCGGTCCAAAAACTAGCTACGTGACATATAGCAATAACTCAAATTCACAAATTTAAGGATATGGAGTCCTGGACAATAGCAATTTTTGTCTCCAATGTGGCCTATGTAGCTAATCTCAAACACAATATAGTTAGAGTAGCTCAACTCACTGATGTAAACCAAAGAGTTGAATTCTGCAAAAAGTATAGCTACGTCATGATAGAAGACCGGAAATAATGTCTAACCAAATCTGATTGCAATAAAAACATGTATCCATTAGACATAAACATGATAATCAGCAAGCCTCAACTGTGTCTTCTCTCAAAGGTCGCTACTGACGTTAGTTGGCTATGACATCAGAGGCTCGCTCATCTCAACTTCTGATATATGAATGATCTTATTTCTGGTGAAATGGTCTGAGGTCTGCCACTCCTCAAATTCGAAAATGATCATCTCTATGTTACATGTGAATGTGGGAAGCAGTCCAAGAAAGGTCATCATGTAATCAATGAAATGTCAATTTCAGAACCATTTGAATTTCTTCATATTGATCTTTGTGGACCAACCACTGCGAAAGTTTGCATCACAAAAAGCACACTCTTGTGATTGTTGATGACTACACAAGGTTCACTTGTGTTTTCTTCCTTAGGCTAAAGTCCGAAACAACCTCTGAACTTGTTAACTTCATTAAAAGAATTGAAGTTCTTGTCAAGCATCCTATTAGAATAATCCGAAGTGACAATGGTTCGAAATTCACCAATGTCACTATTGAGAAATTTCTCACAGACAAAGACATCGACCACAAGTTCTCTGGTCCCTACACTCCTCAACAAAATGGTGTGGTCGAATTAAGAAACCGAACTCTCGTTGAAGCCACTAGATCGATGCAGAAATTTGAAAATCTTCCTCTTTATCTTTGGGCCGAAGCTGTGTCCACTTCCTGCTTCACTCAAAATCGAAGCATCCTTAATCACCATCTCAACATGACACCGTATGAATCCATGAATGGTCGCAAGCCGAGTATCTCGTCCCTACACGTTTTCGGCTGCAGATGCTTTATCAAAAACAACCATGATGAACTCACCAAGTTTCAACCCAAAGTCGATGAAGTAATCTTTTTGGGATACTTAGCCAAATCTAAGGCCTACAAAGTTATGAATCGTCGAAGTTGTGTGCTTGAAGAAATCTTTGATGTCACTTTTGATGAAAACTTTGTTCGAAATTTTGGTCCAACTCATGTTACAACTGACATCATGGAGTCCGATGCTCCACCATCAGGGTCTCCGAATTCCCAAATCTTCTATAACTCGACTTTGAAAGCCTGTTTGGACCATTAGAAACTGCTCTTGATTCAGAATCTCGATGAAGACCGTCATCATCAACTGTAGCTCTGATCTATCAAAATGTTTCTGGTCCGACACCAACCTTCCCTCCATTTGACTCCGATTAATTTCGAACTTCTTAGGTTGAGGGGGAGAATACGTATCCTTCCCTCGAATCAAATGTTGATTTCTTTCAAGATACAGTAGATCAATTCGATGAATTTGATCCCAATCTGAATGACAACGAATATGATGCTAACTTCATTGACTTTCTGAACGATGACGATATCGACATATCCGGTTTAGAAGTTTAGCGGAGTATCATCCTTTAATTCAAATTGTTCAGGGGGAGAAACACAATCCCATTATTGATATCGGATAATCCGCTGCACAAGAACTTTCGAGATTACACATCTTGACAGAGGATCATCCTCCAAATCAAGTCAATAGAAATCTCAACGCTGGTGTTCAAACTCGTTCTGCTACCAATATCCAAAATGAGTGTCCCTTCTCAGCATTCATTTTAATGGTTGAGCAGAATCTTTAGAACATGATGATTGAATTACAGCCATGCAAGAAGCATTAGCAGAATTTGACAGAAATGAAGTGTGGACCCTCGTCCCTCCTCTTCAGGATCACCCTATCGTTGGCACAAGATGGGTGTTCCGAAAAAACCTCGACGATACCAGAGTTATAATCAGAAAAAAAAGCGATATTGGTGGCCAAAGGATTCACTCAGATCGAAAGACTCGATTACGACGAGACTTTTTCTCTTGTTGTTCCTCTTGAATCCATCCGAATCTTTCACTCTTATGCAACTTACAAAGGATTTAAAGTTTACAAATGGACGTTAAAAGTGTTTTTCTCAACGGTGAACTGGATACCGAAATATATCTCCAACAACCCCATGGTTTTTTAAATATTTCATATCTGAACTATTGCTACAAACTCCAAACAGTTGTTTATGGCCACAAGCAAGCTCCAAGCGCATGGTACAAGATCTCACTGATTTTCTAAAGTGTTCCGGTTTTTAAAGAGGAATTCTTGATCCTACCCTATTCCGAAGATCAAATGGAAACCATCTCATGTTAGTCCAAATTTATGTTGACGGCATCATCTTTGGATCAACGGATTCAACGATGGTTGTTGATTTCGCCAAGTTAATGGTTATTCGATTCCAAATGAGCATGAATCGTGAATTAAGTTTCTTCCTCAGACTCCAAGTCAAGCAAACCAACAGAGGAATATTTATTCACCAAGAAAAATACATTTCCGAACATATGAAAAAGTATTTAATGGACACTTGTACGTCTGCAAAGGTTCCAATGGGTTTCAGATACAAGATCTTCTCGGACCCATCAGGTGTTGCTGGTGGTCAGAAGAAGTACATAGGAATGATTGGAGCGCTACTCTACGTTACAGCAAGTCGTCCGGACATCATGTTCTCAACATGTCTGTGTGCAAGATTCCAGGTTAATCTTAAGATGTCCCATCTTGTGGCAGTCAAGAAAATATTCTGATATCTCAAAGGAACAAAGAACCTCGGAATTTGGTTCCCCGAAAATCAAAGTTTCCTTCTTCAGGCATACTCCGACTCAAAATATTGAGGTCTTCAATTGCATATAAAAAGCACTTCAGGAGTTTGTCAATTTTTGGGTGGAAGACTGGTTAGTTGGTCATCTAAGAAACATAATTGTATTGCTCTCTCAACAGCTGAAGCAATATACATCGCTGTTGCACGCTACAATTTGCAAGTTCTTTGGATGAAATCTCAGCTTCTGGACTATGGTTATCGATTTAAGTAAATTCCAATCTATTGTGACTCTCAAAATGTAATTGCAATTTCTCACAATCCGATTCAACACTCTATGACCAAGCACATATATAGTCGGTACCATTTCATTAAGGATCATGTTTTAAAAGGAAACATGGAACTCATTTTTGTTCCATCTGACGATGAAATTGCTGATGTCTTTACTAAGGTATTAGACGAAACCAAATTTAATGGGTTTCTAAACAAAATGGGAATGATGATGCCTGATCCACAATTCTTCTAAGAGACTTCTACTCTCTGATGGAAACATCAGAAAGTAAAGAAATTCCAAAGTAAAATTAGTTTCTCCTCGGAATTGCTTCCTCTCGGAAAAATATAGGATCATGTTATGTGTTTTTTTCTAACCTCCTCGGGTTGATATCGTTACATCGGAAGTAATTGCAATCATCTCATTTCGGAGTTCACTTCAAAATAATGTGTTATGAAGTTCATCTCAGAATTCAAATCCGAAATGGTGATGTGAGCTCATCTCTTATCTTCATCTGAGCTTTGATCCTTCAATTCTCGGAATCTCAATCTTATGAAATTGGTCCTCTAAGATCTTCATGCATTTTTACCTCTAAGTTTGAGATTGTGCGATCTTGAACTCTATACTATGTACTAATGTTGTGTTTATATTCTTTCTGAAGTATCTTATGACATCTCATCTCGGAGTCCGACTGTTCCGGAATCCTCAACTATAAAAGAATTTCAAAGGTTTTCATTAACGTTTTTTAATCCAAAACGTTTTCTCATTTATATATTAATGGTATTTTTTCTTGATGATTATCCTTTAATTTCAATAAACATGCTTTGACACACGTTCCTATAAAGTGCACATCAAATCAGAACTAAAACGATTATTTTCTCCTTTAGAACAAACGGACGTCCCATCTTTTGGGTATAACAGTTAATTAGGATGCCATTTTCGGCAACGCATTAAATGCAACCCATTTCGTGTTCGGGTGTCATCATTGCTCTTTATTCGACCCGACTCGGAATATCTAACATATAAATGGATTTTGAATCCTAACTTTTCCCACTTTTCACTTTTTCTATCATCTTCTTAGAGACTTTCTCTTTACTCTGTTCTTCGAAGATTTCAAGCATTCATCAATGGTTTCTTCCGAAAATGCTCCTGAAGTTTACAAACCTGCAACCAAGAATAAATATTCAAACGGTTCCGCTTCATCATCATCCATTGAACCCATCCTTATGGAAACAACCCAACTTTTCTCACTAGATCCCATGGATTATGATGAATCCATCCGCATCATAATTAAGTTTATATCACCATCCCATAGTAGTTCCACTCAAAAAAAATCCTAAACCTTAAACTTCCTCTTCGTGTTCTTCTTAAAGCTTTTGGGAGACTCAAGATCGAGAATGATGTCCTTGAAGTTAAAATCACCGACGACAAGATTGTTCCTCTACACTAGAAAACTTTCCTCAAAGATATCGGCATTCTATAAAACTCCAAGGGTTTTCGCGTTGAAGAACCCACTTCTGAAGAGTTTCATACGTTTCTTAATGAAATTGGGTACAAGGGTGAATTCAAGGCCAAGAAATTCAAAAAGTCTGTTGTTCCTGGTCTATGGACTGTTCTGATCCATCTAAGACTTCGAGGATTGTCAGGAAATCATGGTGGTATTGATACCATGAGCAAAGACTGGTTGTACGTCATGTACAACATCTACTCCAGAAGAAACAATGCATTTGATTTGACCGAAGTGCTATGGCAGGACTTTCAGAAGTTTGCCATCAAAAGGAAACCTAACGAGATATCGAGTCCGAGATTTTGGGCTCTGACGCTTGAAAAATTGTATGATGAAAGACACGAAGCCATTCCTCTCAATTCCAATATGAAATAGGTATATCTTTCTTTTTAAGGCCATTAAAACTTATAGGCTTCTGAACTAATCTGCTTTCAGACCTATTCGTAGCTTGCCACAACATATTTTGGCAGCAGTTCCATCCGAATCAGTTTACCTCAAACACCATCTTGAAACTTCGATTGTGTATGACCCCATACAATCTCCCCAGGTCTCGGATGAACAACCTTTAGATGAGAACAAGGCAGTTAGTACTAGTGGTTGAAAAAAGAAAATGGCTAAATGAGAAACCTCACCCTCAAAAGTTCGATCCAAAAAGAGAGCCAAAGTCAGTGAATGCTCTCAAAAGGAAACACATATTGGCATTCGATCTGACTCTGGTCACAACCTACCCCTCCCATCCACTCTTCCGAAGTACCCTTCGTAGTTTTAATATCACAAGAACACACTCACGGGGAGTCAGCACATATTCTACCCACATATTACCAAAAAGGTGGTGCAGGTATTGAAAAGAGTCCCTTGAACCCCCTGGGACACACCCACGAGTCATTTCGGAAATCCATCTTAGTTCTACACATGCAAAATCAGGGCCCCTGACTCTGATTCTAAGCTTTCAGAAGCTGGAGTAGTCCCTCCTACTTCGAAAGCCCCAACTGGTCTGATACATGGTTCAGGTAAAGGACGATCAAGTGTTTCTGAGAAAGACTGGTCTGATTTTGTAGACAGGGCTCATACTCATCATATGGATCTAAAAAGAGTTCAAGTGGAATCTCCTCCTCCTCCTCGGAAGAAGAAGATGTAAATGTTGATGCCGACACTCAATGCATTCAAGTCAATGAAGCCGAAACCAATCTAGCTAAAAATCCCAAGCCTTCTGAACCACAAGTTGATGATGATGGTGATAATGATGATGGTGATGAAAATGACAAAATTTTTGAGAGTATTACCTCGTACACAGGATCATCCGATGAAAACATTGCAGATCCTTTTGCCTTATTAGATATCCTAGACAACGTTTCTAGTGCTATTTCCAAAGTTGACTCACTCGACAAGTATGTTTCTTAACTTCATTCCAATATCGAATAGAAGGTTACCAGCCTCGACTCCAAGCCTGAACTCGTTCTCAAATCTCTCTCCGAGATCAAAGAAGTTGTCCCCTCGGAAATCAATCGAGAAAATAAACTCGACCAACTCATTTCTCTTTGATTTAAGCTCACTCTGGAAGAAGTTGAATAGAAATACAATGATAGCCTTGATCATCATATCTCCACCACCACTACTATGATCAAGATTCATGAAGACATGATCAGTGCTACCAATGAACTGATCAAACAAACTCATGTTCGTCATGAAAAGAAAATCCAAAGGCTGGCAAAAGAGATTCATAAAAAGGACGAGATGAATTTGATTATGCAATAGGTCCCCATCAAGCTACTCTGAGCATGATAGAATATTGTTGATGTTCCAGAAAACTGTTGGGGATTCTATGCATTAAATACACTCTAAACTAGGTATCGGAAAATCGAAACTACGATATACCTAAGTGTACATGTAACCTATGGATCTACGGTTTCATGCTAGTTACATCTATCTTAGAAAACATAAAAACAAAGAAGAAAACATACCTATTATGTAGCCCTTGATCTCCATGCTTGATATCTTGATCATCCATGAAGTTGTTTGGATGAGAGGACCCAAACCAGAATCCCTCTAATGTAATCACATCCAATGACACCAAATAGTGGAATAAAAAAATAACTATGAGAAGGGTCGATTTAACAAACCCTAAGAGGGTTAGAAATCATCCCTAAGAGTGGGGGGGGGGGAAGAAGGGTTGTCGAAACTTCAAGCCAACGTGCAAGCAAGAAGGAAATCCCTAAGGCCCAATTTATAGCCTTGGATGCCTTCCTAGGTTTTGTACTCCCTGCCATGTAGGATGGGAGTCCAACCACGAAATTCACTCCTTTTCCCATGTGGGATGGAGTGATTTTCATCCAACCCTAATTCCATAAGGGTCCTGAAACATTCATGATTACCCAACTATCGATTAATGAATATTCAACCATTTTATTAATTAAACTTTTAATTAATTCCCAAAATATATTTCCAGTTAGTTTCTAATTAATTATTAAACATAATAATTAATAAACCAATTTCTCTTTTATTTATTCTACTAAATTTGGGTCTTGAGGGCAACCCAAAAGTACCTTGTTATTATTGGAAATATTACCAATAGTTAATGACCTTGGACACACTTTCCAATAGTCTCCCACTTGGACAAGTCATCAACTATACAAGGACCAATACTTCTCTAATAATCAAGATTCAGCCCTTAGATATGTGATCAACTATCCCTTTGTTCTATGATATCTGTATGAATTCGAGAGATGGATAATGGTCAATCTTAAAATTCAAGATTATGATTCCCGATAAAGATTTATGATGACTGCATCTGACTACTAAATTGAACACATCAATTCCTGTTAGGGCTCGGTCAAGCACTTTCGATGTCAGCACCAAATCATCGAGGGGCCCATATCTATCGCTTCTCCTCTTAAGGCAGAAGAAACAAATAAACTTCGACTACATAGTTTGTGTGTATTTCATCATGTCATACATGAGCATACCCTTTATAACTACCATTTACGGATAGCGTTGGAGTAGATCAATGCATAACAGAATCAAAGAGCAAAACTCCACATGTATCTAGGTTTGAAGAATAGAAGATATTATTGTCTTAGAATTACTCATGACTGGATCCATGAAGTAATATCTACGTGTGGGTTGGTCCAATACTAAAATCTCTATTAAGTACTCATGCGTTTTAGTGCAATCTCTATGCTATGTCCAATCCTCTAATACTCATGACAGTATTTAATCACTACTTACTTCCAAGAGTATGACCAAATGTGGACATTTGAGAAAATTAATACTCAGGGAGTGGGTTCTAATCATGCAAAAGAAGCACATAGTAATAAGCTAACTGAAATGACTGATCTCCATCGTCAAATCGAATTAACATTTATACTACATTAAGTTCTCAAGTTTAAAACAAACCAAACTAAGAGTGCTTAAGCCAATTCATTTTCAAATCTAATGTCCCTTGACTTTTTCTGACTATCAAACTTGGTCAATAACATTGGCTTATGGAATGGATCGACAAGATTATCTTTCAATATGACTTGTTGACTATGATGTCTATACATTTGACTCACTATCAAATGTGATTGCACTTACTGGGTATGTGTCTCGTGAGCTTGTGTGACGTGGGATCCATACTCGAGGTAAGTTCACCCTTATAGTCAAATGAACCCTCATAATGTAACAACGTAAATTTTAAAACAATTTTTCATTTTTCATACATGATAAAACTCATATAATATTCTCAAGATCCCATGTGTTAAATGTTATCATAATAAAACATATCCCAAAATCTCAAAACAAAATCCTCTGCCAGTGTGTACAATCATGTCGGCGCCTTCCCGCGATCCACGCTGGTACCTAAAAAGCATATCACATAACACGGTAAGGATAAACGCTTAGTGAGTTCCCCCAAAATACTACATACAACACATAAGCCACTCGAGGCTATAACTCGATTTGACCCTCCGGTCAATGTGTCTCAGCGGG
Organism: Lactuca virosa; assembly: GCF_052849685.1. NCBI lineage: Eukaryota > Viridiplantae > Streptophyta > Magnoliopsida > Asterales > Asteraceae > Lactuca > Lactuca virosa. The sequence goes on along the minus strand of NC_136429.1, from coordinate 288,375,153 downwards.
ACCCTCCAGTCCCGTAGCTCGTTGGACCCTCCAGTCCGGGCTAGCTCGTTGGACCCTCCGGTCCGGCCTGAATCGTTGGACCCACCGGTCCGGTCTGAATCGTTGGACCCTCCGGTCCGGTCTATATGGCATACATATAACACAATGCACATAAACTCAAATATAAACATAACACATAAGACCCTCTGGTCTGCACATAGCTACCACTCGAGGTAATGTATAGTGAGAAGACTCACCTCGGGTAATCTCGGAAAGTCTCGAACTCGAATATCGGATCTAGCCTCCGCCTAATCCCATGAAGTAATTATCTCTAATTAATACGGCTCTCAAAGGATAAACTAATCCCTCCCTATATTCTATCATAAGGGGAAAAGACCATTTTACCCCTCCAATGGTCCAAAGTCCAAATGTTGACCAAACCCTAAAAGTCAACCCCAGTCAACGGTCCAACTTTGACCAGACTCGTCGAGTGTACTCGGGTGACTCGGCGAGTCCATACGTGTCCTCTGAATCCTCATAAGGCCTCACTCGACTCGTCGAGTTAACCTTTTTCTCAACGGTTACCACTGATCACGAATCGTGGTGCAACACGACCCGACTCGTCGAGTCCGCTCATGGACTCGGCGAGTTTCGTCAATGAGATTACTCAAATGACCTTCTGAGGTCATATCTGCTTCTCTAACTGTAACAACGTAATTTTTGAAAACAATTTTTCATTTAAAAACATACATTCATTCACACAATAATCATAGAAACATAATGTATCCACTGTAACATAACAAAACATGTCCCAAGATCTCGATATCATAAACTCCATAAGTGTGTACGGATCATGCCGGCGCCTTCCCGCGATCCTCGCTAGTACCTGAAACACATCACACAACAACTGTAAGCATAAACCCTTAGTGAGTTCCCCAAAATACCACATAGCCCACATACGCCTTTCCAGGCCACAAATCTGTAGGATCTTCCGATCCATGTGTCTCAGGGGACTTCCGTCCCAAATTCCGGTAGACCTTCCGGTCCGTACCCTCTTGACCTTCCGGCCCATATCATCTCGACCTTCCAGTCCTTACCATACGTAACATACATAGCACATACATACATATCATCTTGACCTTCCGGTCCTTATCATTCATAGCATACATAACACATACATATCACATAACCGCATATAGCACATACATCATAGCATACAAGACCTTCCGATCACACATAGGTACCCTTCCAGGTACAGTATAGTGAGAAGACTCACCTCAATGAAGTCGGATAACCTTTCGTGCTCAACGTCCCCACTTAGCCTCCTCCTATTATTCAAATAACATTCCCGATCAATACTGTCTCATGATCTCATCTACAGACTGGGTAGAAGGCCATTCTACCCTTCCCTGAACTCTCCTGAATCAGCCTTGACCAGAACCCGAAGGTCAACGACAGTCAACGGTCAACTTTGACCCGACTCGCCGAGTTTACTAGGGTGACTCGGCGAGTACACGCCTGCCCTCTACGCCCCTGGTCCTCCCTTGACTCGCTGAGTCAACCTTATACTCCACGGGTCGTCACAGGTCGCGAGTCGCGGGGCAACCCGACTCGACTCGTCGAGTCTGCTCATGGACTCGGCGAGTTCATTCCATGATCACACTCAAATGACCTTCTGAGGTCAGATATGTCCCTCTAATCCATAGATCTAACCTTCCCAAGCTCAATAAACACGTAAAGGTTCGAACTTGATACTCATGCAACGCCCAAATGACTCTACTTGATGATTTAGCCCCAAATACAACATCCTAAGTCCATTTCTTTCATATCTCATCATAAAGCAAGATGGATAAGGTTCTCTGGACCACTATGGGTCCAGATCTGAAGCCTAAACATGATGAGGGACCATATCTCCAACAAATCATCCCAATGAAGGGTATAGAAAACCCTAAATCCATGAATTCTTTGACAAAACAGAAAGAGGATCGATATGCTACGTCAAAGATGATGCCCTTTGCTTGAAAACCACAGATGTGCAACCTCCTTGGCCTCCTCTAAGCTGGAATCAACTTCTTCTAGCAAATCCAACCCACAAAGGTCCAATAATGGATTCTTCTCTCTCTCAAACGCTCAAGCACTATTAGGGTTTCCCTCAAGGGTCTGGTAGCCGCAAATGGTGGCTATAAGGGTCCTTAAATAGGTCCCAAACCCGAGGAATTAGGGTTTCATTAAACAGCGTGGACTCGCCGAGTCCACGAATGGACTTGCCGAGTCCTTCATTAAATCAGGCCAACACATCGCGATCCAACTGGGCGAGTCTGGGCGCCTACTCGCCGAGTCCCCCCTCTAAAACTCAATATAAAATACTTAAAATAGGATACCTGGGAATCTGGATGTTACAATTCTCCCCCACTAGGATCAGACTTCGCCCTCGAAGTCCTGCTCGACAAACAACTCCGGATGCTGCTCCCGTATCTCCATCTCTGGCTCCCAGGTCAGCTCGGACCCCTTCCGATGTTGCCACTGGACCTGCACCAGTGACACCTCCTTGTTCCTCAGAACCTTGATCTTCCGATCCCGGATCGCGATAGGCCTCTCCGCATAATTCAGGCTCGCATCCACCTGAATATCCTCCAGTGGTACCATCGCCGACTCGTCAGCTATACACTTCCTCAACTGGGACACGTGGAAGGTATCATGAATCTGGCTCAACTCCGCAGGTAGCTCTAACCGATATGCTACCTTGCCCACCCTCGCGGTCACCCTGAATGGAACGATGTACCGGGGCCCCAGCTTGCCCCTCTTCCTGAATCGGATCACTCCTTTCCAAGGAGATACTTTCAGGAGTACGAAGTCTCCCACCTGGAACTCCAGCTTGGATCGTAGCCAATCCGCATAACTCTTCTGACGACTCTGAGCCGTTAGTAACCTCTGTCTAACTTGCTATATCTGCTCTGTCGTCTGAAGCACTATCTCAGTGCTACCCATCACGCGCTGCCCTACCTCTCCCCAACAAATGGGAGTCCGACACCTCCTCCCATACAACAATTCGAAGGGAGGCATGCCAATACTAGAATGGTGGTTGTTGTTGTAGGAGAACTCAGCCAACACCAAGTACGTGTCCCAATTTCCCCCGAAGTCCAACACACATGCTCGAAGTATGTCCTCGAGCGTCTGAATCGTCCGCTCACTCTGCCCGTCTGTCTGTGGGTGGTAGGCGGTACTGAAATGCAATCTCGTACCCAACTCCTCTTGGAACTTCTTCCAGAACCTGGAAGTGAAATGTACATCTCGATCAGACACAATCGAGATCGGTACTCCATGACGCGATACCACCTCTCTCACATACAACTCTGCCAACCTCTCAGCAGAAGAGCTCTCATTGATAGCAAGAAAATGCGTGCTCTTCGTCAGCCGGTCGACGATCACCCAAATTGCATCGACACCCATTGCGGTCCTTTGCAATTTGGTGATGAAATCCGTGGAAATCTGTTCCCACTTCCACTGGGGAACCTCAAGCGGCTGCAACTTGCCATACAGACGCTGGTGCTCGGCCTTAAACCTGCGACAGGTCAAGCACCTCTCAACAAACCACGCGACATCCCACTTCATACAGGGCCACCAATAATCTTTCTTCTGGTCCAAATATATCTTTGTGGCCCCGGGATGGATCGAGAACCTCGATCTATGCGCCTCCTCCATCAGAATGGTATGTGCCCCGCCTGCATGCGGCACCCAAATCCGACCCTGAAAGGTCATCAGCCCTCGACTATCGGTAACGAACTCGGGCACCTGCCCGATCACCCGCTCCCTCTTGCGGTTCTCCGGTATCATGGCCTCTGCGTGGGCCTCCCGAATGGTGTCCAACACCGGGGTCATCACTGACAACCTCATACAAGTGCCTCGAATCGGGGCACTCTCCGCCCTACGGCTCAGCGCATCGGCTACCACATTAGCTTTGCTCGGGTGGTACAGGATCTCACAATCATAATCCTTTACCACATCCAACCATCTTCTCTGACGCATGTTCAGATTGGGCGGATCCATCAAATACTTCAAGCTCTTGTGGTCCGTGTATATGGTACACCGAACCCCATACAAATAGTGACGTCAGATCTTGAGGGCGAACGCCACGGCCCCCAACTCCAGATCGTGGGTGGGATACCGCGTCTCATGAGGCTTCAGCTGCCTCGATGCATACGCTATCACATGCCCTCTCTGCATAAGCACAACACCCAACCCCGATATCGATGCGTCACAATACACCGCAAAATCCTCCATCCCTTTCGGGAGGGCTAACACAGGGGTTTCGCATAACTTCTGGCGAAGTGTCTCAAACGTGGTCTGCTGCTCCGGACCCCATGAAAAAGCAACACCCTTCCAGGTCAACCTGGTGAGAGGCACGAAAATCTTGGATAAATCTCGGATAAATCTCCGATAGTAGCTGGCCAATCCCAGAAAACTCCTGATCTCTGTGGGAGATCTCAGCACCTCCCAACTCATAACCGCCTCAATCTTGGCCGGATCGACCAAAATCCCATCCTGGTTGATGAGATGCCCCAAGAACTGGACCTCCCGTAACCAAAACTCGCACTTGGAGAATTTGGCATAAAGCCTCTCCATCCTCAATACCCCGAGAATCTCTCTCAGATGCTCCTCGTGCTGCTCTCTAGACCTCGAATACACCAGTATATCGTCGATGAGCACGATCACCGAACGATCCAACATCGGTCTACACACCCTGTTCATGAGATCCATGAACGCTGCTGGTGCATTGGTGAGCCCGAAAGGCATCACCACGAACTCGTAATGCCCATAACGAGTCCTGAACGCCGTCTTCTGGATATCCTCATCACGCACTCTCATCTGATGATATCCAGACCTCAGATCGATCTTGGAGAACCAAGATGCTCCCTGCAACTGATCGAACAAATCGTCGATCCTCGGTAATGGATAACGGTTCTTGACCGTCAACTTGTTCAACTCCCGGTAAACAATACACATCCGGTGTGAACCATCCTTTTTCTTGACAAAAAGGATCGGCGCTCCCCATGCCGAGCTACTCAGTCGAATAAACCCCTTCCCCAGCAGCTCCTGAAGCTGCGAGGATAACTCCTGCATCTCTGGCGGCGCAAGGCGATATGGCGCCTTGGCGATAGGCGCTGCCCCTGGAACCAAATCAATGCGGAACTCTACCTGCCTCTCGGGAGGCACACCCGTCAACTCCTCGGGAAAAACATCCGGGAATTCGCGCACTATCGGAACGTCATCCACCGAACTCGGCCTCCCAGCGGCCTCTCGTGTGTCCATCACATAGGCTACAAACCCGCTGCAACCCTACTGTAAACTCTGTCTCGCTCTGGCAGCCGAACAGAACACTGACCCACATCGGGTACCCTCGCCGTACACCGTAAGTACTCCCCCACTAGGGTCTCGTATCGTCACCAACTGTCGCTCGCAGTCTATCACAGCCCCAAATCGGCTCAACCAATCCATGCCCACTATGATACACACGTCCCCCATCACTATCGGGACCAGATCTATCGGGAACTCAACACCGAAGATCTCGAGTACACATCCTTGTATCACCTCCGTAGCATACACTGCTCGCTCGTCAGCTATGGAAACTCGCAGAGGTCGACTCAACGCGTCTCGCCTGCTACTGATGTGCCGACTAAACGCTATCGACACAAACGATCGACTCGCACCCGAGTCAAATAACACTAAGGCAGGTACAGAACTCACAAGAAAAGTACCTACACATATCATCATATAAGCACAATATCTCAACGTAACATAAATAAATAGAGAATACATACCAGCCACAACATCGGGCGCTGCGCGGACCTCCTCCGCTGTCAACTGGAAAGTTCTCCCACGAGCCTTCGGTGCCTCGGCCTTCACTGGCCGAACCTCGGTAACCCTAGCAGCAGGGGCAGATCCATGTGCTGATCCCTGATGTAACTGCGGGCACTCGGCCTTCCGATGGCCAGTTTGGTTGCAATGAAAGCAAACCATCAATCCCTTGGGGCAATCCTTGGCGATATGCCCCTCCTTGCCACATTTGTAGCAAGCACCCGATCGATAGAGCCCATCATGTCCCTTGCCGCACTTTCCGCAAGTGCGGCCCTTCTGGCCTCCAGATCTCGTATCAGCGGACTTGGCCTGCTTGGCTGCCGGCTGAGACTGTGCCGGCCGCCGATCGATCCTCTGAGACTCGGCCTCCTCCCTGGCCTGAGTCTCCAACTCAATCTCCCTCTTCCGGGCATTTGCCTGAAGCTCAGCGAATGTCCGGTAAGTCGACTTTGACACGAAGTCCCGTATATCCCTCCTCAAAACGCCCAAATACCGGCTCATACGTGCCTGCTCAGTAGACACCTGCTCAGGGAAGAACACCGCCCTCTCATGAAACTTCCTCGTAACCACGGTAACCGAATCAGTACCCTGCTTGAGGGTCAAGAACTCCTGTACCAACCGTTCCCTCTCCACCGGGGGAACATACTCGTCTCTGAACATGGTGGTGAACCTCTCCCAGGTCACCGCTGAAATCTCTGCAAGAGTGAAGCTCGCCGTCACGAACTTCCACCAGTCCTTCGCTCCCAAGCGAAGCTGGTTCAATGCGAACCGTACCCTCAGATGCTCCGGACATGAACACGTGTAGAAGCATCCCTCGATATCAGCAATCCATCTCATCGCAGCGATCGGATCCTGCGTCCCATCAAACTCTGGTGGCTTCGTGTTGCTGAACTCTCGAAGCAACAACGAGTCACCTCCCTGAGGTCTGGCAGCAGCCACAGCTGCAGTAGCTGCAGCAGCAGCAGCCTCAGTCACCGCGGCGTACCGCTCATCGAAAGTCTCAATCAGTGTGGTCTTGATAGACCCAAACATCTCCGGAATCTCGGCCCTGATCGCCGCCGCCACCTCATCGTGGATCATCTGACGAAGCTCCTAGTCACTCACGCCGCTCGACTCAGGTCTGTGGCGTGTCCCAACCATGATGTCTCTGAAATACAACATAAGAATATCAGAGACTCGCTCGAGCATACTTGCACTCGATAACTCAACCCTACTTGTTCCTTGGTACCCAATGGATTCTTACTTAGAGTGCGCACTGCTCCGGTGTCTTCAGTAGTACGGGCCCTATACTACCGTCCACACCGCATCAGTATTCACCCTAAGTCCTCCTCCTTGGATCCCAAATCACAAGTACTCTATATCTCACTGGCATAGGCTACCCTTCGGTAGACCTCTCATCAGCCCCTCACTGCTACCTACTCGCTCTCAAGCATCACATAGCAGTAAAATCCTTCCTAGGCTAAGACATCACAAAATCAGGCCACTCTAGTCCTAATATGAATACCTAGCCAACTCTAGCATGCATATCATATCATAACATGTCTCATAACACATAATGTAAGGGTATTTTGGGAAATCACCGTTCGGGCACTAGCTGATCGTACACACTGCTTCCTTCTACCTTTCTCAAAATCTTTTACTCTTTTAGAAAAATTGTTTATTTTATGAAAAACTTCCTTAATTCCTCAGTTTGAGTTCAGATTCATCCGAAGATGCACCCGAATCCCACAAACCAAGGCTCTGATACCAACTTGCAACAACGTAATTTTTGAAAACAATTTTTCATTTAAAAACATACATTCATTCACACGATAATCATAAAAACATAATGTATCCACTGTAACATAACAAAACATGTCCCAAGATCTCGATATGATAAACTCCATAAGTGTGTACGGATCATGCCGGCGCCTTCCCGCGATCCTCGCTAGTACCTGAAACACATCACACAACAACTGTAAGCATAAACGCTTAGTGAGTTCCCCAAAATACCACATAGCCCACATACGCCTTTCCAGGCCACAACTCTGTAGGATCTTCCGATCCATGTATCTCAGGGGACTTCCGTCCCAAATTCCGGTAGACCTTCCGGTCCGTACCCTCTTGACCTTCCGGCCCATATCATCTCGACCTTCCGGTCCTTACCATACGTAACATACATAGCACATACATACATATCATCTTGACCTTCCGGTCCTTATCATTCATAGCTTACATAACACATACATATCACATAACCACATATAGCACATACATCATAGCAGACAAGACCTTCCGATCACACATAGGTACCCTTCCAGGTACAGTATAGTGAGAAGACTCACCTCAATGAAGTCGGATAACCTCTTGTGCTCAACGTCCCGACTTAGCCTCCTCCTATTATTCAAATAACATTCCCGATCAATACTCTCTCATGATCTCATCTACAGACTGGGTAGAAGGCCATTCTACCCTTCCCTGAACTCTCCAGAATCAGCCTTGACCAGAACCCTAAGGTCAACGAAAGTCAACAGTCAACTTTGACCCGAATCGCCGAGTGCACTAGGGTGACTCGGCGAGTACACGCCTGCCCTCTACGCCCCTGGTCCTCCCTTGACTCGCTGAGTCAACCTTATACTCCACGGGTCGTCACAGGTCGCGAGTCGCGGGGCAACCCGACTCGACTCGTCGAGTCTGCTCATGGACTCGGCGAGTTCATTCCATGCTCACACTCAAATGACCTTCTGAGGTCAGATCTGTTCCGCTAATCCATAGATCTAACCTTCCCAAGCTCAATAAACACGTAAAGGTTCGAACTTGATACTCATGCAACGCCCAAATGACTCTACTTGATGATTTAGCCCCAAATACAACATCCTAAGTCCATTTCTTTCATATCTCATCATAAAGCAAGATGGATAAGGTTCTCTGGACCACTATGGGTCCAGATCTGAAGCCTAAACATGATAAGGGACCATATCTCCAACAAATCATCCCAATGAAGGGTATAGAAAACCCTAAATCCATGAATTCTTTGACAAAACAGAAAGAGGATCAATATGATACGTCAAAGATGATGCCCTTTGCTTGAAAACCATAGATGTGCAACCTCCTTGGCCTCCTCTAAGCTGGAATCAACTTCTTCTAGCAAATCCAACCCACAAAGGTCCAATAATGGATTCTTCTCTCTCTCAAACGCTCAAGCACTATTAGGGTTTCCCTCAAGGGTCTGGTAGCCGCAAATGGTGGCTATAAGGGTCCTTAAATAGGTCCCAAACCCGAGGAATTAGGGTTTCATTAAACAGCGTGGACTCGCCGAGTCCACGAATGGACTTGCCGAGTCCTTCATTAAATCAGGCCAACACATCGCGATCCAACTCGGCGAGTCTGGGCGCCTACTCGCCGAGTCCCCCCTCTAAAACTCAATATAAAACACTTAAAATAGGATACATGGGAATCCGGATGTTACACTAACCTATAGATCCGACTTTCTAACACCCAATAATCACGTAAAGGTCTGAACTTGGGGTCCATGCATGTCATTTTGGGCATGAAATGCCAAGAACATGATTTAAATGGGGTTTTCACTCATAAATACCATCAAGGCTGAATAAAGCAGGAACCTTTGGGTGCTAAAGACCCTCTAAGGCCCAGATCTGGAGTTCAAGCCTCCTCATGAACCCCAAATCCTCAAAGTCCCAAAATGAAAGGAAAAGAAGCCCTAATCTTCAAGATGAGAGATCTATTCAAATGAAAGGGAAAGGTTCGAACTTGATACCTCTAATAGAAGCTCTTGGACGAATGAGCAGAAGATCTATCAGCCTCTTCTCAATCCTAGCTTTTAATCTTCTTTTCCTTCACTAAAATGCACTCACAAATCTCAAGTAAGGCTCAAGACTCTCTCACAAGCTCAAGGGGCGATTAGGGTTTCTTCTCAGAGAGGTGTGGCCGCAAATGAGGCTATAAGTGCCTTTAAATAGGTCCCAAACCCGGGGATCTAGGGTTTCCACTTACAGCGCCTACTCGGCGAGTCTACTCTTGGACTCGTCGAGTAGTTCATTAAACTTGCGTGGCCACCCCGCTTCTACTCGACGAGTCATAGCACCAACTCGTCGAGTAGATAAATGATCCACAAAAATAAATAATTAAAAAAATAACATACCTGAAAATGCGGATGTTACAATTCTCCCCCACTAGAATCAGACTTCGCCCTCGAAGTCTTACTCTGCAAACAACTCTGGATGCTGCTCCCGCATCTCTGACTCCGGTTCCCAAGTCAGCTCGGACCCTCTCCGATGTTGCCACTGGACCTGAACCAGGGGCACCTCCTTGTTCCTCAGCACCTTGATCTTCCGATCGAAGATCGCGATCGGCCTCTCAATGAAATTCAAACTCGCGTCCACCTGAATATCCTCTAGCGGCACAACCGCCGTTTCATCGGCTATACACTTCCTCAACTGGATACATGGAAGGTATCATGGATCTGACTCAACTCCTCTGGTAGCTCCAGACGGTATGCTACCTTACCCACCCTCGCGGTCACCTTGAACGGACCAATGTATCGGGGCCCCAGTTTGCCCCTCTTCCTGAATCGGATCACTCCTTTCTAAGGAGATACCTTCAAAAGTACGAAATCTCCAACCTGGAACTCGAGCTCGGATCGCCGTATATCCGCATAACTCTTCTGACGGCTCTGGGCTGTCAATAACCTCTGTCTGACCTGTTGTATCTGCTCAGTCGTCTTAAGCACTATCTCAGTGCTACCCATCACTCGCTGCCCTCTCTGCATAAGAACTGCACCCAAGCCTGTTATCGATGCGTCACAATACACCACGAAATCCTCCATTCCCTCTGGGAGGGCTAACACCGGGGCTTCACACAGCATCTGGCGAAGAGTCTCAAACGAGGTCTGCTGCTCTGGACCCCATGTAAAAGCAACGCCCTTCCGAGTCAACCTGGTGAGTGGCACGACAATATTGGAGAAATCCTTGATAAATCTCCGATAGTAGTCGGCCAACCCCAGAAAACTCCTGATCTCGGTGGGGGACCTCGGCACCTCCCAACTCATCACTGCCTCAATCTTGGCCGGATCGACCAATATCCCATTCTGATTAACGAGATGCCCCAAGAACTGGACCTCTCGTAACCAGAAATCACACTTGGAGAATTTGGCGTAAAGCCTCTCCGATCTCAAAACCCCGAGGATCTCCCTCAAATGCTCTGCATGCTGCTCTCGGGATCTCAAATACACCAGGATATCGTCGATGAACACGATCATCGATCGATCCAACATCGGCCTACACACCCTGTTCATGAGATCCATGAACGCTGTCGGTGCATTGGTGAGTCCAAAAGGCATCACCACAAACTCGTAATGCCCATAACGAGTCCTGAACGCCGTCTTCTGGATATCCTCATCTCGCACTCTCATCTGATGATATCCAGACCTCAAATCTACCTTGGAGAACCAAGACGCTCCCTGCAATTGATCGAACAGATCATCGATCCTTGGTAAGGGGTAACGGTTCTTGACCGTCAACTTGTTCAACTCCCGGTAATCAATGCACATCCGGTGTGAACCATCCTTTTTCTTGACAAAAAGGATCGGCGCTCCCCACGGCGAGCTACTCGGTCGAATAAACCCCTTCGCCAGTAGCTCCTGAAGTTGCGAGGATAACTCCTGCATCTCTGGCGGTGCAAGGCGATAAGGCACCTTGGCGATAGGCGCTGCCCCCGGAACCAAATCGATGCGGAACTCCACCTGCTTCTCGGGAGGCACACCCGTCAACTCCTCGGGAAAAACATTCGGGAACTCACGCACTATCGGAACATCATCAACCGAACTCGGCCTCTCTGCGGCCACTCATGTATCCATCACATAAAGTACAAACCCGCTGCAGCCCTGCTATAAACTCTATCTCGCTCTGGCAGCCGAACAAAATGCTGACCCACATCGGGTACCTTCGCCATATACAGTCAGTACTCCCCCACTAGGGTCTCGTATCGTTACTTTTTGCCGCTCGCAGTCTATAACCGCCCCAAATCAGCTCATCCAATCCATACCCACTATAACGCAGACGTCCCCCATCGCAATCGGGACCAGATCTATCGGGAACTCAACACCGAAGATCTCGAGCACACATCCTCGAATCACATCAGTAGCGTACACCGCTCGCTCGTCAGCTATAGAAACTCATAGAGGTCGACTCAACGCCTATCGTCGGGTACTGATGTGCTGGCTAAACGCTAATGACACGAAAGATCGACTCGCACCCGAGTCAAATAACACCAAAGCAGGTATAGAATTGACAAGAAAAGTACCTATGCATACCACAGAATAAGCACAATATCTCAAACTCAGTATAAATAAATAAAAGAATACATACCAGCCACGACATCGGGCGCTGCGCGGACCTCCTCCGCTGTCAACTGAAAGGCTCTCCCGCGAGCCTTCGGTGCCTCGGCCTTTGCTGGCCGGACCTCGGTAGCTCTAGCAGCAGGTGCAGATCCCTGCGCTGATCCTTGTAGTAGCTACGGGCACTCGGCCTTCCGATGGCCTGTTTGGTTGCAATGAAAGCAAACCGAAAATCCTTTGGGGCAATCCCTCGCGATATGCCCCTCCTTCCCACACTTGTAGCACACACCTGATCTACACACCCCATCATGGCTCTTGCCTCACTTCCCGCAAGTGCAGCCCTTCGGACCTCTAGATCTCGAATCAGCGGGCTTTTCCCGCTTGGCTGCCGACTGAGACTGCACCGGCCGCCTATCCCTCCTCTGAGACTCGGCCTCCTCCCTGGCCTAAGTCTCTAGCTCAATCTCCCTCTTCCGGGCATTCGCCTGGAGCTTGGAAATTGTCCGGTATGTCGAGTTCGCCACGAACTCAAGAATGTCCCTCCTCAGTATGCTCAGATATCGGCTCATACATGCCTGCTCGGTAGACACGTGCTCAGGGCAAAACAACGCCCTCTCGTGAAACATCCGTGTAATCACAGTCACGGACTCCGTCCCCTGCCTGAGGGACAAGAACTCTTGCGCCAACCGTTCCCTCTCCACCGGGGGAACATACTCATCACGGAACATGGTGGTGAACCTCTCCCAGGTCACCGCTGTAATCTCTGCAGGAGTGAAGTCTGTCGTAACAAGCTTCCACCAGTCCTTCGCTCCCAAGCGAAGCTGGTTCAACGCGAAACGAACTCTCAGATGCTCCGGACAAGAACAGGTGTAGAAGCATCCCTCAATGTTAGAGATCCACCTCATCGCGGCTATCGGATCCTGGGTCCCATCAAACTCTGGTGGCTTCGTGTTGCTGAACTCTCGGTACAGCAACGAGTCACCCCCCTGTGGTCTGGCAGCGGCGACGGTTGTGGTGGCTGCAGCAACAACAGCCTCGTTAAGAGAAGCATACCTCTCGTCAAACGTCTCAATCAAATTGGTTTTTGATAGACCCAAACATCTTAGGAATCTCAGGTCGAATGGCTGCGATCACCTCCTCGTGAATCAACCTACGGATCTCCTCATCACTGGTACCACTGGTACCACTGCCTCCTGGGTGGTGGTGCGTCCCAACCATGATGTCTCTGAAATACAACACAAAAGAAGTCAGAGACTCGTTCGAGTATAGTCGCACTCGATACTCAACCCTACTTGTTCTTTAGTCCCCTAAGGATTCTTACTTGGACTGCTCACCGATCCGGTGTTTCCAGTAGTACGGGCCCTTATACTACCTTCCACAACGCATCGGTATTCACCCCAAGTCCTCCTCCTAGGATCCCAGATCACAAGTACTCTATATCTCACTAAACTCAGGCTACTCTCCAGTAGACCACTCATAAGCTCCTTGCTGCTACCTACTCACTCACGAAGTATCTCATAGTAGTAGTAACTCTTAGGGTAAGGCATCACAAATCACGCTCACTCTAGTCCTAATATGAATACCTAGCCTACTCTAGCATGAATAGCATATCACATAATATCTCATAACACACAATGTAAGGGTATTTTGGGAAATCACCGTTCGGGCGCTGGCTGCTTGTACACACTGATTCGTTCTGCGTTTCTCAAAAATCTTTTTCTCTTTTTAGAAAAATTGTTTCTTTTATGCAAAATTTCTCAAATCCTCAGTTTGAGTTCAGATACGCCCGAAGGTGCATCCGAATCCCTCAAACCAAGGCTCTGATACCAACTTGTAACAACATAAATTTTAAAACAATTTTTCATTTTTCATACATGATAAAACTCATATAATATTCTCAAGATCCCATGTGTCAAATGTTATCATAATAAAACATATCCCAGAATCTCAAAACAAAATCATCTGCCAGTGTGTACAGTCATGCCGGCGCCTTCCCGCGATCCTCGCTGGTACCTGAAACACATATCACATAACACGGTAAGCATAAACGCTTAGTGAGTTCCCCCAAAATACCACATACAACACATAAGCCACTCGAGGCTATAACTCGATATGACCCTTCGGTCAATGTGTCTCAGCGGGACCCTCCAGTCCCGTAGCTTGTTGGACCCTCCAGTCCGGTCTAGCTCATTGGACCCTCCGGTCCGGTCTGAATCGTTGGACCCTCCGGTCAGGTCTGAATCGTTGGAACCTCCGGTCCGGTCTATATGGCATACATATAACACAATGCACATAAACTCAAATATAAACATAACACATAAGACCCTATTGTCTGCACATAGCTACCACTCGAGGTAATGTATAATGAGAAGACTCACCTCGGGTAATCTCGGAAAGTCTCGAACTCGAATATCGGATCTAGCCTCCGCCTAATCACATAAAGTAATTATCTCTAGTTAATACGGCTCTCAAAGGCTAAACTAATCCCTCCCTATATTCTCTCAGAAGGGGAAAAGACCATTTTACCCCTCCAATGGTCCAAAGTCTAAATGTTGACCAAACCCTAAAAGTCAACCCCAGTCAACGGTCCAACTTTGACCAGACTCGTCTAGTGCACTCGGGTGACTCGGCGAGTCCATACGTGTCCTCTGAATCCTCCTAAGGCCTCACTCGACTCGTCGAGTTAACCTTTTTCTCAATGGTTACCACTGATCACGAATCGTGGTGCAACACGACCCGACTCGTCGAGTCCGCTCATGGACTTGACGAGTTTCGTCCATGAGATTACTCAAATGACCTTCTGAGGTCATATCTGCTTCTCTAACCTATAGATTTGACCTTCTAACACCCAATAATCATGTAAAGGTCTGAACTTGGGGTCCATGCATGGCATTTTGGGCATGAAATGCCAAGAACATGATTTAAATGGGGTTTTCACTCATAAATACCATCAAGGCTGAATAAAGCAGGAACCTTTGGGTGCTAAAGACCTTCTAAGGCCCAGATCTGGAGTTGAAGCCTCCTCATGAACCCTAAATCCTCAAAGTCCCAAAATAAAAGGAAAAGAAGCCCTAATCTTCAAGATGAGAGATCTATTCAAATGAAAGGGAAAGGTTCGAACTTGATACCTCTAATAGAAGCTCTTGGACGAATAAGCAGAAGATCTATCAGCCTCTTCTCAATCCTAGCTTGTAATCTTCTTTTCCTTCACCAAAATGCACTCACAAATCTCAAGTAAGGCTCAAGACTCTCTCACAAGCTCAAGGGGCGATTAGGGTTTCTTCTCAGAGAGGTGTGGCCGCAAATGACTCAATAAGTTCCTTTAAATAGGTCCCAAACCCGGGGATCTAGAGTTTCCACTTACAGTGCGTAGTCGGCGAGTCTACTCTTGGACTCGTCGAGTAGTTCATTAAACTTGCGTGGCCACCCTGCTTCTACTCGACGAGTCATAGCACCAACTCGTCGAGTAGATAAATGATCCACAAAAATAAATAATTAAAAAAATAACATACCTGAAAATCCAGATGTTACACATAAGGACCATCAATGATTAAATTTCAACAAAGATGTCACTAATGAATCTATTTTAGTCACATTGTTTTCTTTGCAATATAACCAACTGTAATATACTCTATATTTGTTAAGTCCATTATGGTGTATTACTTGGTACTCTTCCAAGCTAATACATCACCATCCAGTAAAAGCACGAATTCTGACTCCAAACGGAATCGTCTTTATTAGTGTGGAACCTAGAACCAATGTAACTTAAGAATGTTCTTGATCTTGATTCGTTGATTCTTGCTAAATTAATCTATTCTAACTTGTCATGCTCGACGCATACGAGTCATCAGATCTGGTACATGTGATGGCATATATGATCGATCCCATAGAAAACCATGTGGGATACAACTCATAACCTCTAGTTCAATAGTAAAACTAGGACATTAGCATTGCTTAATGTTATGCCATATTTTAATAAGCATAAACTCCTTTTAGAGTTCTGCATGTCGAGTTTCGTCAAGATTCCATGTACTTTTGATTAATCAAACGAATCACTTTGATCTATCTCCACAGATCCTTATTATGTATGTGTCCTGTATCTCCCATGTATATCATAGTGAAAAAATTATCATACTACGCCAAGTCTTACACTCGCTAAGTTAGAATATAGTTTCCTATGAATCTTACATTATCTATCTACATATATATGGTTTATCTATGTTTCTCGAAATTCAAAGTCCTTGAAATTTCTCATTGAAACAAATATTCCAATTGCTCCCACTAGCTTTGACATAAGTATGACTCATCTTTATTTCTCGAAATTCAAACTCTTTGAACTTTCTCATTGAAATAATGATCCCACTTGCGAGATACTTATTTCGGTTTATAAATGAACTTATTAAGCTTACACATGTTTCACAACCTATCTTGGTTTGATATTGTGTATATTCCTATCCATGCTTGTCTCTTCATGAAGATCCACTTACGCTTAATGGTTAAGGCGAAGGGCTTGATCTACCAAGTTTTCACAAACATGGACTGAATCTTGCTCTCCATGTCCTCATTCATGTTGTAGCCTTTAGGGCCTACTATAGCTTCTGATTGTTGGTATACTCTGATTGCTCCACACCAATGACTCATTTACCTCAATAATATAAACTCTTAAAAAACTAGGTGTATGACGTCCTCTATCAGATTTATAAGGAAGAGGTGGAGGTATGTCAGCTTCCTCGATATCTCTTTATCCCGAATTGAATGTTAGGTCCAACTTTAGATTCTTTCTTGGTTGACTCTTGAATAGTATCAAGAATAGTACATCTCTCATTGGCCATTTTGAATACCATCTCCCTCTCTTGGAATACTGTCCTTCGAGCAACATACACTTTGTTCTCAAAAGGATTGTTGAACAATTATCCAAAATGCTTGATGGGTTCTCGAACGAGATAACACATCTCTATTCTAAGTTCTAGATTATCAAGCGCTTCATGAAGAACGTAAGCCTTATAATCGTAGAATTGTTTGTAAGTATAGTGTGACACATCTAAAACAAAATCAATGAATGATTTGTTTCTCTATCCAACTAACGTTCCTTGTGGTAGTGTTTTGGGTGGATATAGCTCGTGACACTCTTTCATAATTCCTTAGATAATTGATAAAGTTTGGACTGAGATTCTCACTATGAGTGTCTCATCCTATTGTTGGATTAGTGTCTAAGTCCATAAATATAATTGGTATATACTTGACCCGACTCGGCATGGTCCATTTGGGTTGCATGGCATCGGAACATTTGGATAGACCGTTATGATGAAAAGACATTTTGTGACATATTAATATATTATAAGTTCTAATATATTAATATGAAATCATGTTATTTAATTAGTATTGATCAAGAATTAATTTGGACTTAATTTAGTGATCAAAAAGAGACTAATTAAATATATGGGGATTGATTGTGTAAATCATTCATTCTTATATATGTGGGCTTATGATCCAAGATTCCTTTATGTTGGGTTTAACCCATGTGGTGATCCATGGATACTCCATGGAGGTTAAAACCCATGGAGCATAAGGAATGGGTAAAGTCATGAGTTACATGGTGTAACCCTAATAGCCACACTATATAAGAACCCCTTTAGTTCAAGAAATTGGCACTAGTGATACATATTTTGAGGGCTAGACGATTTGAACATGTATGTCTTCTTCTCATGGTTATTACAAGAGTTCATGATGTTGTGTGAACCATTTGAGGTGTCACACTAGGGGCACTAGGCCCTCAAGCTTCATGGAGTCAAGCAACAACAACAAGGTATGTATTCTATCTATTTTAGTATCCTAGTATCAATGTTCTGGTATGCTAGTTAGGATAATACCTTGGATAATCATATTTGCATGTATAATAGAGAAAACATAGATCCAAGGTATTTAGGGTTGCATGTACACTTAGGAGTGTTAGAATGCTCAAAACCCATCAGTGGTATCAGAGCCTAGGCTTGTTTTCAATTATACTTGATGGAAATTGCTGAAAAATGCTGAAAAAGTCGAATTTCGGGCATTCTGGGCACTGGACTCGCCGAGTCCACTGATGAACTCGCCGAGTCCATGAAGAAAATCATCCTACTCGGCGAGTAGGTTGATACACTCGACGAGTAGGAGCCCCTGAAAGCATATCTTTGAGTTTTTTTTGGCTAGAAATGGACTAGCAACATTAGCATAAGCTGTTTTTGAACCTATAATCATGTTTATGATGTGGTAATGTTCATACTAATCCAATTTTAAATACAATTGTCAATAGATTCATGTTTTGTATTAGTTTAGTGATTAGGCTAATTACATGAAAAAGTTTGATTAAATTATCTTGTTCTTATGAGTTGCTTAGATTAATAGAAAAGTTAATTGATTATGTGTTTTCAATCCATTTTAATCTAAGAGTTGATTCTAAAATGTGTTTTTGTAACTTGTCCTCAAGTTATATGAAAAGTCACATTTAAGTTTCATAAAACTCATAAAAGTTGGTAATGGTTACAAAAATGAAGAGTCTTGTCCTCAAGTTATGGAGGTTCAAGAGTCACTTCATTAAGTAATAAAATGTGTAACCTTAATTAATTCCATAAATTACAAAATAAAGAAAAGTTACATTCTTTTATTAGTTTAAAGTCTTCCATAACTTGTCCTGAAGTTATGGAACTTGAAGAGTTTTTTTTTAATTAAAACTACTTTAAACACATAAGTTATGGAATTAATTAGTTTTGAATAGTTTCAAAACTTGCCCTCAAGTTTTGGAATTTGAAAAGTTTTCTCTTATGAATACTTTAATTCCAAGTTAGCCCTTAGAATTTTAAAAGTTAAAATTCAAACCCTTATACTATTATTATAATTTTAATTATATAGATATGTATAAGATAAAGTCAATCTTACCGTTAGTAGGCCTCATTCACGAAGCCGGTCTATAAGGGGGGTATAAGGTTACTGCCTATAAAATGGCAGTTTAATAGGTGTCCACTCTCACCCACCGCTTCCTTGACTGGTAGAGGGTCGTTAGCCGAACGGGTAGGAAAGGACTATAATTCTCCCTTCATTAAAAGTATTAATGATAAATACTAAGTAACTAAACACTTGTACATTCCCAATCTTAGTTACTTAGGAAAATGTGAAAAGGTGCTAACCCATGAAATTACACTTTGTACCTTACCAAGTCATTAGTGGAGCGTGTGTGGTTAACCGACACACTAATAAGGACTAGTAAGAGTGGCAATGGGTAACTTGACTCTATTATAGATCGGTGGAGCGTGTGTGGTTAACCGGCACATCGATTAGGTGATAAAGTTAAGGGTACCAAGTCAATTTGCATGGTTATTCACACCTTGTTTGTGATCCTCGGCATCCCAGTCACAAACTTGAGAGGGCACAATCGAGATTCAAACATGCCATTGAAAGTTCAATGTATCTCAAAAGATCTAGGAGTTTCAAATCCAATTAAAACTTAATTATATTTCGTTTTTCATGGTGGAAATTGGTAAATCGTCATTACCTACCTTCAACTATTTTATAACTTGGATTACGACATCCCTCTTCCAGTTATAAATAGGTTGTTGGGTCCTAGCCTTAATATTTCATATTGGGTGTTATATTAAGGACTTTAAATCAACTCTCTTGAATATCTCCCAAAAAGATGATCTTCCCAAATCTCTTGAAACAAGCTTTCCTAAATGAAGATGATGTCCCATGGAAATCATACTTCTTTCACCTCCTCCAATTATTCTCCCTAACCCACAAGTTCCTGAAAAGTTTAAGGTCACTCAAGCAAAGGTCTATATGTGATCACATCTTGGAGATGTAGTCAAATATTGACAAGCCGGGAGAGTTGGGTGTCTAAGTCTTGAGAAAGTTGGTGACTCAACTATTTTCTAAGTCACATAGTGAGTTCCTTTGGGACTCCTATGAAACAGACTATGACAAGACCCTTAATGATCTTATCTATTTGCTAAGATCAACTTCCTAAAACTTTATGGACATTGACAATGATGACATTGGATATCCAGTAAAGCTCTCTCTTCCCAATGGAAAGGGATCGGCCATAGTCAACTCGGTTGACCAAATGGTAAAGAGAACGGCTAAGTCTGAGATAGTCCCATTATCAAGGGTCTATTGCCAAAGAAAGGGGCATTGGTTGCGAAGCTGCCAAATTTACCTAAGGATATTAAAGTCAATAAGTTTGACTCTACTTCGGGTAAAGTCCACTATCTAACTCTGCTAAGTTTCTATTCTGAGATTCTTGATACATGATGTGACTGGGTCACATGTTGATGTTTTAAGAATCAAAGAAAAAGTGAAGAAACTTAAAGAAAGAATATGCTGAATCTGATGGCATAGATGGATTTCTATCGCATAGTTTGAAGATCGGATTCTTGAGCTACTTCTTAAGAGTTATGATATATTGCTTAGGAATAAAAAACAACAAAGTTTTCATGTGCTTTTGCATTGTAAGGATAGTTTTTCAGCAAAGTTTTAAAATAAAAGAAATTTTTTTTTGATTTTATTTATTTTAAAATATCCTTACAATGGCATTTGTGAAAACTTTTGTTACTTATAATATTCCATTAAGAGCAAGAGTGGAAATATGAATTTGATTCTTTCATTTGTGGTAGTGTCTAAATTTACCAAATAAGGAAAGATTCTCATCACCTAAGTTTCAGTTGGATAGAAACTAGGAATCATGCAAGTTGTATAGCATGATGAATAAGAACTTTCAAGCATTGGAAAAATTAAGACGAACTACTTGTTCACATGGATGTGTGAGTCAAGTAAAGGATCGAGTACACATTCTTGTGCACTGATCAAGCCCACAACAAATAATCGTTAAGACTATTCGTCATTATTTACTAAAATTCAGTAAATATGGTTATACTTACAAGCTTAAGTGTAATTCTGAGACATTGGAAAAGGTTTCAATGTATGGCAGAGCGAATAAGAAGAATCAACTTAGGCAGAAAGATAAAAGTTTCTCAAATCTAAAAAGATGGGAGAGTACTTTAGTATCATGTTATATAATCATCTTAATGATTAAGAGACCTTATCACAATTCATCCTCTAAGTGCATTCTGGTAGCTAAGAAGAGGAGCTATGAATTGTTGAAGTGGTTAAATCAAGAAGATGATTTATACTTCGTTCCAAAAACAATTCTTAGAGTTATACTCTAAGATTGTAACTTGAGTGACATGTCTTAAAGAAGGTTTAAAACACTTGTCAAATGTAAGAGTAAAAGTTTTCTACTCTTGTACATTTGAAATTGGTAAGTTGTGATGTTTTAGATAAAACAAAGACCAACTAAGGCCAATTGTGTGAAGTGTTTGTCTTGATTAGAATCCACACTATCTCTTGAATATCTGACAAGAAAGTCTTATATGTCAAGAGGACAGTGGGAGTCTTAAAGGTCTTGAAAGTCTCAAGAACTAATCAAGAATAAAACCTGAAGTTCTTCACTAGCACACGACTTGAGGTTTATAACCTATCGTGTCGACATGTCTGTGCCTATTCAAGTTGGCTTTGCATAGGAGTTCTGAGAGTTCTCAATTGGTTGCACAGCTACTTGGAAGCAATGGCAGGCCCTTGAGCTGCCAAATGGCAAGAATTTAAGATTGCACAAGTTTAATCCATATAAGTGTGGATTTGTCAGTAACCTTGTCTTGTGATTATGGTTTTGACAAAATTCATATGGATAGGAACTCATACACCATAAAATCTAAGTGTCATAAGGTTTCTCTCCGATTCATGAAAATGATGGTGAGGAAACACTTTCACTAAGTAGATTTTAGCTTGATAGCAATTGTGATATTTGCATTCTCAAAGTCGTTAGTGGAGCGTGTGTGGTTAACCAGCACACTAACATGGACTTGTGAGAAGAGGTAAAGGTCTAAACAATCGAGACTATGATTACGGAATCCCTTTTCATAGTTCTTAAAATTGTTTAGACACACCTGTGAGCTATCTAAGATAAGGTGTATGATATTGATAAAGTTTTATCAAAGCAATCTAGTATCAAAAATCTGAACTTTGGTAAGAAAGTCAATAAAGTATTGATTTCTAGAAGTCCAGCTGATTTCTGATTACATGTCAAAGCTAGTGGGAGGATGGGTGTTATGCTAATAATCATCATGTTAGTGGGAGCATGATAATTATGATAAAGATTGCAAGTTAGCAATGTTAATTATAGAAAACAAAAGTTTCAATTCGTGAGGCTGCAGGGGTTGAAAAAGTTGTTTTGCTATAATTAAGGGAGAGGAAATTATACTTCATTTCAATTCTAAAAGCTTAGATTGAGGTTTTAAGTCGTATTTAGTCAAGGATATATATATGAATTTCATGTTGGAATGACTCAACATAAGGAAATTCTATATATGGGTCCATTATTTGCGTTCTAAAATTCGATTATGATTACGACATCCCTTTTCATAATCTGAATTATGAGAACTTGGCAAATAGAAATGGAAATGTTATAGCAAAAGACTGGTTTAGTCTTTATGTGAGACATCATGACTCGTGTCCGATATGCTTCGGATATAGGATCGATTACATGTGCTATATTTATCCTTTCTAAAATTTTCCAAATGCCTGGGGCATGAAGAAGGGAAAAGGTCTAGAACTGGATATGACTAAAAGGATTAAGCAATTGTCGAGGACAATCTAAGGTTTACCAAAGATTGGTTGCTCAAGGACAGTTGGAAGTATAGTGTTAATTCTGGAAGGACCATATTGACATAATCTGTAAGGAGGCAACTCTTGTTCAGAAGTGATAGTCAAAATGGAATATGGAAATGTTTCAAAGTTGGAAATTATTCAATCTGTGTAAGATTAGGAAACTTAATGCAAGAAGGATGTTTCCAAGGAGTTGATCTCCTTGGAATGCTCTGTAATGGTTGTTGTCAAGTCTTTCTGACTCTGTGCATAATCATTACAGGAGGATCAATGCATATAAGTTTAGAATCTAACAGATTTCAGTAAATGGCATGAATTTGGAATTCTTGCATTTGCAGTAAGGATTTGGGACTGTGAAAGAGGATCATTGGAGTTATGTTCAATTGATCTAATTCACAAAGTGAAGATCATAGACAAACATAGTATGCATACTTGGTGTATGGCATGACTAGTGTTTAGAAAACATAGTGTACATGCTTGGAGCATGGGACAACTATTGTTTTAAATTCAAGAATAAAGTTGATAGCTGAAACAGTATACAATGAATAATGTGTAATCATATGGTGATAAATAAAAGGTGTTTTATTTATGTTCATAGGTTTTGATACCATATTAGATTCTATTATTATTGTGTTTCATTTTGCATGTTTTGACTTCCAGAATAACTAGGTCGTTCTTCCTGATTGACTAAGTTATTCAAACTATCCACAGTCGGTCATATGTTGGAAGTAGATATGAATCAAGACTGTCATGGGTTGGCTTGTAGAGGTCTAAGATGTTGGACAAGGGGCTACAACACTCATGAGTGCTCATAAGTTCTGAGTATTGGATTCAACCCGCGCTCATTGGAATCACTTCATGGATTTTATCACGAGTGATCATGAGATGATAATATCTTATATTCTTCAAACCTAGAGATATGAGTTGTTACTATGAGTTGGTTGTACATTGATTGCACGAAAACGCATTCGGTAACTCGGTGTTATAAAACGTGCCTTTGTGTATGATTCAACAAGTAGTAGAACAAGCCATATGAGTCGAAGTTTATCCATTCCTTTTACCTTCGGGATAAAAGCGATATCTGTGGGCCCCTCGATGATCTGATGATGACAAATGGAAGTGCTCGGCCGAGCCAGGACTGATTTGATTTGTTCAATTAGTCAGTCGTCATAAATTGGAAATCGGGAAACAACAAATGGATAGAGAGAATGATTATAATCCATGTCTCAGTCCATATGATATCTAGAATGGAGGAATATATGATCCCTTATCTAATGGACAAGTCATTGACAAAGGTCAGAGTTCATCTACAAGGTCAGAGTTCGACAGCGGCTTTTGAGAGCTACGATTGCCAGTTGGTTCCTGAAGTCATACGCAATAATAGTTTTAGACTTATCCAAGTGGGAGACTGTTGGATTAGTGTCTAAGTCCATAACTATAATTGGTATGTACTTGACCCGACTCGGCATGGTCCATTTGGGTTGCATGGCATCAGAACATTTGGATAGACCGTTTATGAGGAAAAGACATTTTGTGACATATTAATATATTATAAGTTCTAATATATTAATATGAAATCATGTTATTTAATTAGTATTGATCAAGAATTAATTTGGACTTAATTTAGTGATCAAAAAGAGACTAATTAAATATATGGGGATTGATTGTGTAAATCATTCATTCTTATATATGTGGGCTTATGATCCAAGATTCCTTTATGTTGGGTTTAACCCATGTGGTGATCCATGGATACTCCATGGAGGTTAAAACCCATGGAGCATAAGGAATGGGTAAAGTCATGAGTTAAAATGGTGTAACCCTAATAGCCACACTATATAAGAACCCCTTTAGTTCAAGAAATTGGCACTAGTGATACATATTTTGAGGGCTAGCCGATTTGAACATGTATGTCTTCTTCTCATGGTTATTCCAAGAGTTCATGATGTTGTGTGAACCATTTGAGGTGTCACACTTGGGGCACTAGGCTCTCAAGCTTCATGGAGTCAAGCAACAACAACAAGGTATGTATTCTATCTATTTTAGTATCCTAGTATCAATGTTTTGGTATCCTAGTTAGGATAATACCTTGGATAATCATATTTGCATGTATAATAGAGAAAACATAGATCCAAGGTATTTACGGTTGCATGTACACTTAGGAGTGTTAGAATGCTCAAAACCCATCACCTATTTCCCAACTGATTCTTTACTTCGCTTTATGAGAGCTCTAAACAACTGAAAGGTTCTAGACTCATGTTCATATGAAGTTGTTTTTACCATGTATCAGGGTTAATCTGAACGGTCCATTAGTGCAAACTAATTCCAACAGATATTCCCATCATCCAGTGATGTATTCATCATCTATCTTGATAATCATGATTTTCATTTATCACGAGACACAAGGCCAAATGATATGCAAAATCTGATCCAACTGGATACTTGGTAATGCATCTCTCATTTATGCATCAAAGATTATGACCCCACAAATACACTTCATCCAAACCTTTGGATACATTTGAATAAATATTTATGATGGTCAATCTGAACGATCCATTAGTTAAACTAATTTCAACAGATATCCACACAATAATACATCTAATTCAAATATTTGAATCAACGTTGAACTATTGTTACTATACTAGCTTCATAGATTTCATGACTTTCCTTTAACATGTTAGAATGCTCCACACATAAATGAGTCTGAACTATCTCATAAATCATATTATAAACCATTTCAATTATAATACCATATACTAAACATTTAGGATAGTTGTCTTTTGATCCCATGAATAGTAGCAAGGGCTTGACATTCATGATCAGATCATCTTCTCCATGTTTTAGTCTTCTTACTTTATTTTAGTCACTGCACATAATGTAAGTATTTAATCCTTAGTAAAATAATCAAGGTTTAGAAGTAATGTTCTGATGGTATTATGAATCCATATATTTGATTGAACACCAAACATAAGACAACCAGTTATCTTTTAATCCTATGGAAAGTAGGAAGGAATCGTGATCCATGATCAAATTAAACTTGTTCGTATTTCAGTCCTTTAACCTCAAATATATATTTTAGACATGTATGCTTTCTTAGTCCTTTTTTGTTATGGAAATGAATAGCTATCATAAAATGTCTCAGAATAAGCCTTCCTTTGTCCTAGGTATTTGGGCCTAGATTAGGTATACCAACACTAATCACCTTTTAATCAATGGGCAATTGGCTTTCGTCTTCTTGACACTTCTATTCATGATAGTTAATTTATGGGAGTGTTTTGAAGTTTGAGTTTCTATGATTGGACATGTTAGTTTCAAAAGGAAACCTCAACATTCTACATAACTCTTTCATGGGCATTCCAAGTTGTTCATATTAAAAACAAAATGAACTGATTATATGTATATGTCAACTAGTTGACTAACCATAGTCAACTCCTAACTTAAGGAAATTCCATTTTACTTCAATATGTCAGTTTACAATGTACACTTGATAACTGCTCTTTCTAATAGATTAGAATGTATTCTTTGGAGGAACCTTAGGAATAGCTTTATCAAAGGTATGATATTTCTTTTCGTTTATGAGAACTATTCTTTAACTATGAATTTAGAGAAGATTGATCATCCTCATAGCTAATCCTTTAGGAGGTTTTAAAGCATTGGACTTTAGTGGATAAGGTTATAGACATCATTCAATATCAAATTCCATTATAGTTTGTTTTACTTATCCTTAAAAAATAATTACCCTAAATAAAATTATTTAAGAAGGCTAGGATCAATATTTGGCTCCATATGTGCAAAGAGATGCCAAAAACACACCATAAAGTTATTTAAGTAGGCAAAGCCCTTTGTCAATTTCGATCACTGCGAAATTCGTAGATCTTTGAGATTCATTGACTATCAATGGCATGTTAATCTCAGATTATTTTCATTTGGAATTCAATGACGGGGTCGCCGCAGATCGCTAAACAGATGGTGAATCGATCATACAAAATAACATGGTCTCCGGCTCAATTTAATCTTGAGATTCATGAATTCCACATCATTCTCTACATGTACTCTCAAATTGATGTGTCGGTTAACCACACGAGCTCCATCAACAAGTTATAAAGAGAATGTGCAACTTTTATGAATAACATAAGATTCAAATTAAATAGATTGTGAATAACCATGCAAAATCAAATGGTCCCCAGCTCAAGTTACGCTTGAGATTTGCGAGTTCCATATCATTCTCAACTATACTCTAGATTGATGTGTCGGTTAACCACACGAGCCCCATCAACGGGATATAAAGAGAATGTTCAATTTTCATGGATAATATGAGACTCACATTCTATTAATAAAACGGGATTTTTTTTATCCTTGTATTTAGAATACTTTTAGATTGACCATTATCACTATCAAACCCTTTCAATAACTCCATTCTCAAAATGCAATAGGGATGTGATGGTGGTAAATGCAAAACATATTAAAAACCAACCTCATTATGAATCATAGAGACCTCCTTAAACTCCTACATCGGAATGGGTGAGCCTAGTGATGGTAAGACTGAAAATATCAATATTTAAACATGCGACGACACATGTTGTAACATTCTCATACATATAATAGATACAGTTCTAATATGTATAAATACAAGGGATAAATTTAAAACTCTTTAAATTTAGGTGTCTATTATTAATTCTAATTAATTGCGAGGACACAGTGTAACAATTAATAAATCACGAGGGGTTAATATTCAAATTTTTATAAATCTCTATTATAAATAATATTAAATATTTAAATTCACTATTTAAATAATAAATAAATATTCAAATTTAAAATACTCACATTCAAATAATATTTATTAATATTCCAGATTTAAAACATTTTAAATTTGGTATTTATCCATATTTGATAAAACTTCAAATTTGAAAAATGAAAAATTATGGAAACCCTAATCTGCCAAGCTCACGTCGTGAGCATCAAGCTCTCATGTCGCGAGCTGCAACTGAAGGTTTTATCAAGTACGATCTTTTCAATCTTCCTTCTTTCATTTAATTTCAAACAAGTATTTCTAGAAAATATGGATATTGGGTGAATGTAATCATGAACCAATGGCTCTGATACCACTGTTGGGGATCTATGCATCAAATACACTCTAATCTAGGTAGCGGAAAAATCAAAACTACGATATAACTAACTGTACATGAAACATATGGATCTATGGTTTCATGATAATTACATCTATCCTAGAAAACATAAAAACAAATAGGAAAATATACCTCTTATATAGCCCTTGATCTCCATGCTTGAGATCTTGATCCTCCGTGAGATTGCTTAGCTGAGAGGACCCAAACCAAAATCCCTCTAATGGTATTACACCCACTGACACCAAAGAGTGGAATAAAAAAATAACTAGGAGAATGATCAATTTCACTAAACCTGAGAGGGTTAGATATCGTCCCTAAGAGGGGAAGGAAGAAGTGTTGGCGAAACTTCAAGCAAAGGTGCAAGCAAGAATGAAATCCCTAAGGCTCTATTTATAGCCTTGGATACCTTCCTAGGTTTTGTACTCCTTTCCATGTGGGATGGGAGTCCAACTACGAAATTCACTCCTTTTCCCATGTGGGATGATTTTCATCCAACCCTAATACCATAAGGGTTATGGAACATTCCTGATTAACCAACTATCGATGAATGAATATTTAGCCCGTTGATTAATTAAGCTGTTAATTAATTCCAAAAATATATTTCCAATTAGTTTCTAATTAGTTATTAACCATAATAATTAATAAACCAATTTCACCTTTATTTATTTTACTCAATTTAGGTCATGAGGGCAACCCATAAGGGCCATGTTATTATTAGAAATATTACCAATAGTTAATGACCTTGGACACACTTTCCAACAACAATTTTGACGAAATGCTTACGATTTTAGGTTCGCTGTTCGATCATATAAAAGCTCAATCCCCCACTGTCGACGCCTACGACTCTCTCTCCAAACAGATAACATTTCTGAGAGTGTTCGAACACTTAACTGATCTTCAGGCCTTCCGAAACAAGAGAGGGAGAAGGATCTAGTTAAAGAGATAGAATAATTCAATGGAATCCTGTCTTGAAATTTATACTTTAAGATGAATCTTCCAAAGAAGATTTAATCGACGTTTGTGGTTTGAATCGACTTTGAGTGTTGTTGGTATTTTTTGGTGATGAAAAAGCGAATGGCTGTGGGATCTTGGAGTCGTGATTCGAAAGTCGAAGCCATGGAATCTGTGATGATTTGAAGTCAACATGCGAAGAATTGGATTTCGATAGTCGAAGGCTTGTTGATTGTTGCTTCGATTAACGAATCGTCGACTGGGTCAAGAAGGATGGATCGATAGTCGAAGGGCTGGAAAACGAGAATTAGGTATCAACTAACGAAGGGTTGAATTTTCACTTTTATTGGTCAAACTCACCATTCGTGTTATCAGTTAACGAAGTGAAGAAGAGCATGAAATGTTTCGAAACATATCCCTCAACTTTTAACGAAGTGGCAAAATTGGTCCAGTTTCGAAATGGTGACAAAAGTTGTGAAGAATGGCAGAATTTCTCTACTAGCAACTAAAGTTTCGAAATGTTGGCACACGTTAAGAGGGAGTTTTGTGAATGGGCTAAAAAATCTGAGAAATTGAAGAATTTAAAAGTTCAGTCCCTACAGTTTGTGCGGATTTATACTTTATGCCCGGTTTCGCAAATGTGTTTGAGTTTTGCATCTTAAGTTGTTTTTGGCGTAACGGGTCCCTGCAGAATTCAGAAAGTGACAGTTTTTACCTGAATTTTGGAAAATCTTGTAACTCTCACCCGAAAGTCGAAAATTTTCGGAAGTTGAAATTTTTTCAAGGCTTTTTCGTTATTGTTTTTCTATTCAAGATTTTCAAGGTTTCATTTTTTGCACACATCAAGGGGGAGTTTTGTGAAGATTAATCCTCGATCGCTTCTCACCCTTAATAGGTTTTATAATCATTTTTTGATTATAAAAAGGGGGAGAATGAAAAGTGGGTATTTGAAGCTTCTCAGGTGTTTCGGGTATTCATTTGCAGATTTGAAGACTGGTGTTACTTCGAGGGGGAGTTTGGTCTTGATCGCGCGAGCTCGTTGGATATTTAAGCCAGGACATCCAACCATAACTTTGAGGGGGAGAATGTTTGGGTGCAAAGTCACGCTTGGATGTGGAGTGTTAGTGCTTACCCTCTTGTATGTGTATATGGGTTGAGTCTTTCCTATAAATAGGAAGTGAGTGACTCCCATTATGTAATGAATACTTTCAAAGCATTAGTTTAGAGAGAGAAATTGCAAGACCCATTTGTACTCTTTCTAATCAATCTAATGAGAGCTAAACCCAGATTTATTTAATCTTGTGTGTTCATGTTCATGATTTGTATGATGATTCGCTAGATCTTTCTTATTCCGCACATGCCATCATAATCAACTCCACTACATTTGGTATCAGAGTAGGATTCATTCAATTTTGATATGATTTTCTTAAGTTTTCAAAACGTTTTGAGTCTCGTCCTAGATTCAAAATATTCCGCTCTTTTGATTCTGAAAATCATTACAGATCATCTTTTTTTATTCGATTCTGCTTTCGGTTTGTTAGATCGAGTATTTTGTGTCAGTTTTCTGGAAGTTTTTTCAATCAAATCTCAATTTCTGAAGCTTTTCACAAATTTCTTCTGTACAACAATGGCGAACTTTAACATGAACACCATGACTTTATACTCTCATCTTCTTGGTTCTTCAACCAAAATTCCTATGTTGATTCCTGAGTTCTACGATCAATGGGCTGATCGTATGGAGGACTATGTGACATTCCCATTTTGACGGCTAGAAAAGACCGATTTGTTTATGCTTTATTTTAAAGATCAGAGTATCCTTTTAAAGAAAAGTGTTGTGGAATTTGTTCCTAGAAAAACGTGATAAACATATTATCAAATCATTTCCGAAGAAATGTATTTTGTTTATATTAAAACATTGGGATGTCATTGTCAATACAAAAACATAAGCATAAACAGACCTTACATTCATGTACACTAGTGATCTACATCTCTTTTAATCTCTCAGTGTAATTTAGCTTCGTATCGACACCTGTGATACAAATAAGCTGAGTGGGTCAGGTTGGGAAACGTGGTGAGCACATAGGGTTTTCAACCCATAATAATATAATTATTATGTTTAATCATCAAACAATCAACCTAATTACCCATCCTCATTATCTTCTTTATTTCTTAAGGACCTACCCTAAGAATCATCTATCATTCACTTTTTCATTCCTAAGGATTCTCCTAAGGAATAGGCACGAAGTCCACCTTTGCCTATGACACAACTGCCAATGTTATCTATTAGGCAAAACTGCCAATATGATCATTTAGGCACAACTGCCTGGATTATGACATTCTCTATTAGGAACAACTGTCAATATTATCCTTTAGGCACAGCTGCCAGGATTATGATGTTCTCTATAAGGCACAGCTGCCAATATTATCCTTTAGGCGCAGCTGCTAGGATTATGATATTCTCTATTCGGCACAACTGTCAATATTATCCTTTGGACACAACTTCCAGGAAATTTAGAATACATCTGGTGAACATGTAAATCAAAAACACCTACGGGTTATGGCGCAACTGCCAATATTCATCTATATCATCTTTCATCCCTAATTATTTATCTATCCATGTTCTACCCAACATATTTGTAGATATAAAATATATATACAGTTTAAATCATTTAAAACATGTACAAATCGTTTATTCAACATAGATATCAAGAACACAGATACTATGCACACATAACATGTAATTTATATTAAATACTTCATATCTATGTGTAAGATGAAAGTGTTGGGTTTTGAGCATTCTAACACTCCTATGGTGTACATGCAACCCTAGATACTTTGGATCTATGTTTTCTCTAATATACATGCAAACTTTCAATTTTCAAAGCATCATCCTAACTAGCATACAATGGAGTATAAACAACATGAAATACAAGTTAGATGACATACCTTTTAGTGTAGTTGAAAGCCTTGAACCTTTAAGAGCTTAGCACCAATAGTGTGAATGCCTCAAATGGAATCACAACACACCTAGGACAAAGGATAACTTTTGAGAGAGTATGGTGCACACAAGAAATCGGCTCTATAGCTCTCCAAGAACCTCTAGCCTAGCTAGCCCCTAATTTCACCAAACAAGGGGTTTCTTCTATAGTGTGGCACAACTAGGGGTACACCATGCAAACCCTAATGTGCATGAATTTCCATATTCCTTAGGCTCCATGGGTTTTAACCTCCATGGAGTATCCATGGGTCACCACATGGGTTTAGCCCAACATATAGAACTATGGATCATAAGCCCACTTTATAAGAATGAATGATTTACACAATCAATCCCTATATATTTAATTAGTCTCTTTTGATCACATAATTAATTCCAAATTAATTCTTGATCAATACTAATTAAAAATATGATTTCATATTAATATATTAGAACTTAGTTAAGATTAGTTATAACTCAGATTTTGGCGTTCTTTATTTTGGCGTTCTTCATATGCACCGATGATGTTCGCGAAGCATGAAAATGAGGATGCGATGTTGGTCACTGGGAGATGCTTCGTCTCAACAACTGCTTATAAGTCACCCATGACTTCGCAGGTATGTTCTATTTTACAATCCTTTAATATTCCTTCAAATACATATAATTCAATGTTATCTGAGTTTGATAAAGCCATTACTTATGTTAATGATTAGCTTATTTCTTCTTGTAGTGATGCTAAAAAGTCCAATACTCAAATACTAGAAACTCAGAAGTGTTTGGAATAGAAGAAGATTAAGATAGAAAGTCTAGAATTACAAATAATGAATATTATGTGTGATAGAGACAATCTGAGTTCTGAAGTTAAGCATTTGCTGAAACAATGAAATACATATTGTAATTCAGCTAAACGTTAGTATGGAAAGTTAACTACATTGCATCATTCATCAGATATTAGGAAAGAACAACACAGGAAGCTTTTGCCCTTTTTAGCTTTCGAAAAGGAGAAAATTGATTCAACTTCCTATGATTTTGAAAAACATATTTCTGAGTTAAATAAGGTTCCAGATAATTGATATGCATATGGTGTTATTCAGATTGATGAATGTTTAGATGAAAATGATATTGTTGATATTGTAAATAAGACCTTGACCAAAGACGAACAAATCAAAATTTTGAAAAGAACTGAGAATTCGACATCAAACTCTCAAAACAATTTTGCTAATATCGAAGATGACTCTGATGATATTAGTGAAATTGAGGAGGAGGAAGTTGTTGATTGTTCTCAGTTATCTGTAATTCGTGTCACTTTGATGGCTAAGGGTAAAGAAATTTGTTATGATTCTTCGGTTAAAGTTGACACTGACCAACCCTCGACTTCGAAAGTTCATGATCCTGACCATGTGAATGTCGAAGATAGTCAAACAGACAGTGATGATGACAATGATAATGCGTCAAAAGAAACAACCATACCCTAGGTTGTAATTGATCAAGTCTATGAGGAAACAGAGAAGTTCAACACAATAATGAAGGAAAAAGGCTCTCATTATCTTGAAACAAATTCGGTTGTGCATCCAAACTTCATATGCATCGATGATGTTATCTTTCCAAATCAGGTGTTTGTTACCACTGGGAATGGTGATAAAGTTAAACATAAAATCAACAAAATTGTTGAAGAAGATAACAAGAAAGTTTCGAAAGAAAGATTTTTCTCAAACCAAAGCACTGTCGAAAATAATCTCAACAAGAAATCATCCACTTTTCAAAGACAAAAACCACAAAGAAACTGGGTTGTTAAAACTGACAAAACAAAAGATGAAAAACAATCAAAAGAAAAAGTTTCTAAAAAGTCAAAACAAAATGTTCAAAATTTCAAAGAACAATTTGAAAAGAATTCAAAAGAATAAGCGATTTTGATGACTAAAGCAAGAAATAAGGTTTATTGGCAAAATATTGAGTCTCGAAGAAACAAAACATTTTGTCCAGTAAATCGTCTAAAACGATTAAGTCAAAACTAGTTCAAACAAATTCTCAAAACAAGTCTTTTGTTAAGAAAACAACCGATGATACATAAAAAGATTTGTCAAAAAGTCCATCCCAAAAAGGTTTTTCAAAAAGTCAACCACAAAATTCAAAGTTCTATTCTAAATTCTATTTTCAAAACTCAAACAAAATGAATTTTGTGACATATCAACAATCAAAGAATTTTGTTCATCATTCTCAAAACAAAAGGTTTTCACTAAATGACTTTCAAAGAAACTGTTTTCAACCAAATGAAAAAAAATTCTTCTCAATTTGCTGATCATAAGCGATTTTCGAATGTTCCACAAGCTTTTCAAAGCTAAAATGTTGGTTATCAAAAAGAATTTCAAAATCGATTTCAACCACAAGTAAAATCTGATTTTTCGAAACAACGTTTTGAAAAGTTGAGTGTTACTGCAAAGAGAAACGAGACATTCAAACCTACACAACCTTATTTTCCCAATCATCATTCGAACAAGCCAAATAAAACTTCATTTTCCAAAGGACAAACAAATGTCAAAAAATGTCAATCATTGGTTAGATGGAAAAGGCAAACAATATCAAAGTAGGAAATTCTCTCAAGAAGAGATCAGGTATGCTTATGAAAGCTACTTGAATGAATCTTCAAGTGGAAGCACATCATCCAAAGAGTCGAATCTTCGACAATGGAGAGCTGTTCCAAAAGCGAAAATAGAGGTGAAAAGAACTGAGAAGGTTAAAGGGAAAGTTAGTGTTGATTCTAAACCTTTGAATAATTTCATTTCAATACCCTCGTATAACGAAGTTGACTTAATTGATAGTTTGAAATCAAAAGTTCGAAATTGGCTTTTAGGATCTTCATTTCATCATGCATTTTCTTCTAATATCCAAGGACCCAAACAGCCTTGGGGAACTAAAGTCTTTCACTAATTGCAGATTTTCTGTGACGAACAATATGATGAAAAATGGTACATTGATAGTGGTTTGTCTCGTCACTTGACTGGTAGGAAGGAAAACTTGCGAGATTATCGGAGTCTAGATAATGCTGGAGTAGTAAAATTTGGCACCAATCACAAATGTTACGTCAAAGGTTATGGTAAAGTTACGAATGACAAGTTCACTGTTAACAAGGTAGTATATGTCGAAGGTCTTCAACACAACTTGATAAGCGTTTCGTAACTGGTTGTGGGCACTGGCAATCAGGTTGCTTTTAATGAAGAAGGAAGTGTGATTTCAAATATTGAATCACAGGAAGTCTTGCTCAGATCCGAAAGAAAAGGAGATATATTTACTCTTGACATGAAACCCATTGTTGGTGTTCCCTTAGTTTGGTTACTCTCGAAAGCTTCATCCGACATAAGTTGGCTATGGCATCGAAGACTTTCTTACTTGAATTTCAAGAATCTGAATAAATTGGTGGTAAATGATCTTGTTTGTGGTTTTCCAGTATTACAATTTGATAATGATACTTTAAGTGCAGCTTGCGAACAAGGGAAACAACATAGATTGTCATTGATTCGAAGATTGTTGAACCTTTGGAACTTATTCATGTTGACCTTTGTGGTCCTTCGACTATTGAAACTCTCAACAAAAAGAGGTACATTTTGGTTATTGTTGATGATTTTTCCAGGTTTACTGGGGTGTATTTTCTTCGTCTCAAGCAATGATCAACTTTATCAAGCACATAGAAGTAAGTCTGAAGAAAAAGGTTCGAAAGATCAAGAGTGACAATGGCTCAGAGTTCAAGAACAAGTGTCTTGATTCGTTCTTAATTGACAAAAGAATTTCGCATAATTTTTCCTCTCCTTACACACCATAACAAAATAGTGTTATCGAAAATAGGAACATGTCTCTTTGTGAATCAACAAGAACTATGTTTTCATATACGAATCTTCCATAATATCTTTGGGCTGAAGCCGTTTCGACAGCCTGTTTTACTCAAAATCGATCTTTCATTCATCGTCATTTTAATATAACCCCTTATGAAATTATTAACAACAGGAAACCAAATGTTAATTTTTCCATGTTTTTGGTTGCAAATGCTTCATTATGAATCTCAAGGATAGCCTTTCGAAGTTT
This sequence comes from Lactuca virosa, assembly GCF_052849685.1. Classification (NCBI taxonomy): domain Eukaryota; kingdom Viridiplantae; phylum Streptophyta; class Magnoliopsida; order Asterales; family Asteraceae; genus Lactuca; species Lactuca virosa. Next base: position 288,339,167 of record NC_136429.1, on the reverse strand, counting down.
TAGTCAAAAGCTGACGAAGGAATATTTCTGGGATATTCTCGTAATTCTGTGGCATACAGGGTGTTAAATAAACGAACCAGGAAAATCGAAGAAACCTTTAATCTTACTTTTGATGATTATTATGTTAAGAGAGTTGAAAAGTGCTTTGATCAACACCTAATCATTAATGAAGAATGATGATACTCAAAGTTTTAATTCTTTAGATTTTGATTATGATTTAATTTTTGGTGTTCCTGACAGGGCAATTGATGTTGAAGTTCATGCGGATGATAAACAAGTACATGAAACATCAAAGCACACTGATGATTCGACTATTACACAAGATGTTGAAGATATGAACTCTTCAACAAATTCTCCAGTGAACAACGGAAGTTTACATGTAATACCTAATGCTCACATGGAGGGGGGCACTTGAGTTCAACAAGTAGTGTTGAGGGGGAGCGTACTTTCGAGGGGGAGCAACATCCATTAGATTTTAATGTCGAGGGGGAGAATCGTAATAATGATCCAATTGTTGAGGGGGTGCAAAATAATTCTTTACCAAATACTTTGAATGTATAAAATGATATTTTCCATGAAGTATCTACTAATATGTTGAATGCAGGAGAAGGATCAGAAACTGAAGAAATGTTCGAAGATGCACCATTGGACTTTGATCCTGTATTTCCTCTGATGGATAAGTGGACTAGAGGTCATCCAAAAGAACATGTTCTTGGTGATCCTCATGATGGAGTATTAACAAGAGCTCAACTTCATGCAAAGAATGAGGTACTTAATGTTCATCAAGAATTTTGCATGTTCAATGTTTTCATTTCCAAAATCGAACTAAATCAGTAAAGGCTGCTATGGAACATCCTGATTGGGTTGTTTTTATGTAATCTAAACTTGCTGAATTTGAAAGAAACAAAGTTTGGAGAATCATTCCAAAACCAGATGATGTTTCAATCGTAGGCTTAAAATGGATTTTCAAAAATAAAACTGATAAAGATGGAAATGTTGTTCGAAACAAAGTTAGGCTTGTTGTTAAAGGATATTTGCAACAAGAAGGTATATATTATGAGGAAACCTTCGCCCATGTCGCAAGACTCGAGGTTGTTCGAATATTTTTAGCCTATGCAACACACAATGATTTTGATGTCTATCAAAGGGATGTCAAATGTACATTTTTAAATGGTGAACTCGAAGAAATGGTGGTGTATGTCGAGCAACCTCCAGGTTTTATTAATGAGGAAATCCCTGATCATTGCTATATTTTAGATAAGGCTGTTTATGGCTTAAAACAAGCTCCAAGAGCCTGATATGCAACTCTTTCGAATGAAAGTTGGTAATCATCTAATGCAATCAAAATTTAAGCAAGGATCAGTTCATCCCACTCTCTTTCGAATGAAAGTTGGTAATCATGTAATGCTTGTTCAAATTTATGTTGATGATATTATTTTTGGCTCAACTGACCCTGCATTATCAAGTGAATTTGAGAATCTTATGAAGAGTCAATTTGAGATGAGCATGATGGGGAAATTAATAATTTTTTGGGATTAAATATTCGTCAAAGTAGAGAAGGCATCTTTATCAATCAAGAAAAATATTCTCGAAATCTGCTTGCGAAGTTTGGAATGAAGAATAGTTCAAAGTTGCGAGTACCGATGGCAGTTGGAACGAGACTTGGTCCTTTGTTGGATTAGCCGGATGTCGATCTCACATTATATCGAAGCATGATTGGCTCATTATTATATTTAATAGATAATCGACCTGATATAATGTTTTCCGTTTGTAATTGTGCTAGGTACCAATCAAATCCTAGGGAACTCCATCTCACAGCTGTTAAGAACATTTTTCGCTATCTCGAAGGCACAACATTGTTATGATTGTGGTATCCTTCGAAAACAGGGTTTTTCATTCAAGCATTTTCGGATGCATACTTGGGAGGTTGTCAAATTGATCGTAAAAGCACATGTGGCGGATGTCAACTTTTAGATGGGAAGCTTTTGAGCTGGCAATCGAAGAAACAAACATGTGTTTCGATTTCCACAGCAGAAGTAGAATATGTTGTTGTAACAACTTTCAATTCTCAAATTATTTGGATTCAAAGTCAATTACATGATTATGCAATAAACATGAAGAAAATTCTGTTGTATTGTGACTCACAAAGTACAATTCGTATCTGCCATAACCCTGTGCAACATTCGAAGATCAAACACATCGCACTTCGTTATCACTTTATCAAAGATCATGTTGAAGATGGCAACATTGAAGTTCACTTTGTAAGGACAATAGATTAGCTTGCTGATATCTTTACAAAACCTTTGGATGAAAAGAGTTTTCTTCGAATTTTGTCGGGCTTAGGCGTGCTAGATGCGAATGTTGTTCCAGGTCTGAATTTGTTATAACGACAAGTGATGTCGAATTCTCGATGATCAATTCAGAGGATACTGTTCAATACTCAGCGTTCGACATGCATCGCTTTCGAAAGTCCTCTGATGGGAAGCTTGTGAGCTGGAACATTGTCAACTTGATCGTAAAAGCACAAGTGGCAGATGCAACTTTTAGATGGGAAGCGTGTGAGCTGGCAATCGAAGAAACAAACTTGTGTTTCGATTTCCACAGCAGAAGCAGAATATGTTGTTGTTGCAACTTGCACTTCTCATTATTTGGATTCAAATTCAATTACATGATTATGCAATCAACATGAAGAAAATTCCGTTGTATTGTGACTCACAAAGTGCAATTTATATCTACCATAACTCTATGCAACATTCAAAGACCAAACACATCGCACTTCGTTATCACTTTATCAAAGATCATGTTGAAGATGGCAACATTGAAGTTCACTTTGTAAAGACAATAGATCAGCTTGCTGATATCTTTATAAAACCTTTATTTGAAAAAAGTTTTCTTCGAATTTTCACGGGCTTAGGCATGCTAGATGCGAATGCTGTTCTAAGTCTGAATTTGTTATAACGACAAGTGATGTCGAATTCTCGATGATCCATTCAGAGGTTACTCTTCACTAATCAGTGTTCGACATGCATCGCTTTCAGAAGTCCTTTGACCGATTCAACAGGCATTTCGTTACTTTAGCAAGTTTCAATTGGTACATTCTATTTCGCGTGCTTAGTTATTTTTTTCGTTATAAAAACCCAAAAACAACAAAGAGATTTTCTTATTTTTGTTACTTTTCATTTAAAAATAAAAAATTTCAAAAAGATTTTCTCATTTTTGTAATTTTCATTCAAAAATAAAAAATATCAAAAAGATTTTCTTATTTTTGTTATTTTCATTCATAACTCAAAAAGCCAAAAATATTTTTTATTTTTGGTTAACATGCTTGTGAAGTTTTCTAGCGAAGATCTATAGTGGAACATGTTTTGCAGTTATAGGGAAAGGTATATATTTGATACTTTGTACTAATTAGGTGTCCCTAGAAGCATGTTGCAGCATGTCAACCCAAGCCTCCATGACTCAATGTGTTTCGAAGCCATAATGGATTTCTCATCACGAGGATTCCTTCCCAATCAGGCTATATTCACATTAGTCCCTGAGCTACCTTACTCTTATCAAATGAGTTAAAGAGTTTCCTGCTTGGTCCACTTATAACAGAGGTACTTTCGATTCTCTAATCAATATTTTTCATCAAATTTTCTTACACGGTCACACACAAAGACACATACCCAAGAGATCTCTGGTCCAAACCAACCAGGTTATATGTATGTAAACAGTATGCGTTTAGGATCTGGATTCATGAGACCGCGATGAAGGTAAAACCCAATATTTGGAAACATTTAAGGAATTAACGAGGAACTTTTGTTCTAGAATGTAATGAAACATTTGTTTCAGTGCCTTATTTTTATATTCAAAATCATATTCTTTCTTTTTGCATGGTCTTGCTAAAATGTTCGAAATCCACGACAGTTTTACCCACCAAGATCCAATATTAAATTTTTTTGGAATATGATTTTCGTCTGAATATCAGTTCGATACTTAGTTACTTGACATAATTTTTTCCAACCATACTTTCCACTAACTACACTGGTCAAACAAGTAATTTTGTTTACAATTTTTCACACTTATGTTATGTTGTGATTTGTAACAAAATTTGAGCCTACCCATGAAGATTTTCAAAAGATGCCCTTCGATACTCCTCTATGAGTATTCGGTTGTAATTCACGGGAAACCACACAAGCTATTCTACATCTTTCTTGATGTTGAACAAAGTGATCTTTGCGTGGGATCTTACTGCTTTATGTTGATTTTTCATTGACATCACATATCTAATTTTTTTTTATCTTGATCTCATCCCAATTTTTGGAATACATAAGCACACACTAAAATCCTTGAGGTTATGAGTAATACCAACTCAAGCTGATGATTTTGAAACGTCTGGTGTATGACTTCGCTCTTCAACCCAAAAGTAAAAGAGCCTTGCCTCCATGCCGAAAGGTTACTGACGGCTCTTATCCCATTGGGACACGCGAACAAACTGATTGATGTGACGTTCTGACTACTTTGTGGTTTTGATGGAAAAAGTGATCATCACTTTTTAGACGTGGCTACCTTTACGACTACAGGTCCGGTTTTCATGGTGACACGTGGCTTGCAATTAATGCTTAACCGCTTCAAATTCAAATTGGGCTTTACGTATAAAAATGGTTGGGATTTCATTCCAACTTTACGCAATCAAATTATCCCCAAATTGTACTGCCCTATATACTCTGTTCTCTTCAAAATTTCTCAAACCCTAACAATGGAGGCCACGCATGCTAATGTTGATCCATCTCAGACAACTGATGACACTAATTCTCAAGCACTCATGAGGATTCAAAGCACCAATTTCCGAGTTCAATCTGATGTTACTTAGTATCCTGAAGATTTGCAGATGCTCATCGTTGCTTTGAACCATTATGTCTTGTCTACGACTATGTCGTCTTCTTTTTTTGTGCCATTGACATGGTTATCTCTTGCTGGTTCCACTACGGTCTATAGCAGGACGATCAAAGTGGTTACCTTCCAGTTAATCAATGACAAGAAGTTTAAAATAACCAAGAAGTTGTTTGCTCATATCTTGAATATCCGGAATGTCGAACCTTTCTATGAAGTCACGAATGAACAGGTGCTTCACATGTTCAATAAGATGGGCTATCAACCAACTTTGACAAAGCTAAGTGATTTCAAGAAGTCTTCTCTAACTTGCATATGGAATTTCTTATTTGGCATTTTTTTCGATTCCTGACGGGTCGAACTGTTGGTTTGGATAAGGCTAAATTGGAAATTTATGCCTTGGTAGATGGTCTTTATTATGATTTGTAGGTTAACTACACAACTTAGTTGTGGGAAGAGTTTATGAAAAGTATTGGCAACACAAATATGGTAAATGGGATATCATGTGCTCGTTATTGGAGCCTGGTACTGCAATATGCTTATGAAAAGAAAGGTATCACAGTTACTGAGGATGAACATCAAGCTAAATTTTCATTGTATCATCATCCTAAGACTGTGGAAGATGATTTGACTATGTTTTCGATGGTTGCTCGCATTCCGGATGCTATGCTTCAGAAGGTTGATCCTTCAAATCCAGCTTTGGTGGCATATTTGAAAAAAATTAATCCTTCGACTGAAACCGGCATTTTATTACCAAATAGTATTGGCGGTCCATAAAAAAAAGAATCTAAGAAAGAGGTTAAGGTTAGTCCTTCGAAACCTAATCATGGACCAGTTGAGAAAGTTGTAAAGGCTATTCCAAAGGAAACTGTCAAGTCTAATCCACCGCCAAAAAAAGTTCCTAAGCCAATAGTCGAAGAATCTACTACACATGCCAAGGAGACTATGCCTTTGAAATCTGGTGTGTTGAAGCGTTTGAAGAAAATGGCTCACAGGCCACGTCATTCACCAAAGAGATCAAGTAGTTTTCGCCTAAAGGTGTATCTCGTCCAAAGCTCTCTCGCAAACCACAACTTAATCGCAAAGGAGTTTTCTTTCGTGAAATTCTGACTCCTGTGTCTCCTGCGTCTAAAAAGCAAAGAGCTGAAGATATGGAAAAACGTATTTCCAAGATGAAACAAAAAGTGGTTGAAGACTCTATGGATGAAGTTGTTCCTGAATCTGATTTTGATGAAAGTGGTAACTCCCAATCTCCACTTCGTGATGCTGATATGTGTATTCCATCACCTTCGAGGGGCTCTCCAATCAAGTCAAATATCGAGGAGACTGGAGGTCCTGGTGGCTCTGTGAATACATCTAATGTGGACACAACCACTAATCAAGGTGATCCTTCGAAAGTATCCACTCCTGAGAATATTGTTGTCACACCACCCGAAGTTTCGCACACTGAATCAGTTTCTGAGAAGGTTTGGATTTCAAGCATCACTGTGAAGATATCTCATATGGACGCAAATGTCAACATGGGTAATGGAGTGTCGAACAAAGAATCCCAAGGTACATCTACTTTTATTCCTTCCTCATCTTTCGAAACATCAACTATTGATATAACTAATTCCCTACCACCATTCCATACTCCTATATCAACAACCTTACCTCAATCCACACAATCACCAACATTTGAAAATATCATCAATCAACCCATTACATCATTATTTCCATCCCAATCCACCGAAGGTCCCAAAACAGTTCAAGAAGATGAAACCACTGAAGATGGTGAGTTTATGGGATCATTTGCTGACATCGAGTTCAATCCAAAAGAAGAAAACATACCAGATCACATGTTAATGTCTGGTAAACAGCTCAAGATTCTCAACAGGAAGCTTAACTCGTTATTACAGCTTCCGGCAGATGCAGGGGGTCGACATTCGATATCTGGAATTGAAGTTGATGTAATGCTCAAGGCTCAAGAGCTTCGACTGAGACATGATTTGGATCAAATGGACAGGAATAATGAAAACCATGTAAAGGCTCAGTCTTTGACTTTCAATTATGCGCTTATAGAGTTGAAAGTCGTGGCAAAAGAAAAGAATATTTTGTTTATTCAAGCTGTCAAGCAAGTTCGAGAAGATGTCAACCTGAAAATTGAGGAACTCAGGGTTGATATGGCGAAGGAAGTTGCAACTATTTCTCATGATTATTCTTCTCTCCACACCAAAGTGGATATAATCGCTGATGTTGTTACGAATGTGGTCAAATGGTATCATTCGTTAATGCCAAAGGTCGATAAGAAGGCTAAACTTGATGCTCAGAGTTTTGTCAAAATTTAAGAGTTGTTAAATAATCTTAAGGGATTAGTTTCGAAGACTGGTTCTTCATCATCTTCGTTTCTTACTCCGGAATCTCTTTCTCAAAATTTTATGGCTTTGGAGTTGATACTCAAACCTCAATTAGCCCCACTTGCGCAACTATTGAATTTGATGCCAACAGATGCCCCACCTATTCATATAGGGGTGCAAGGGCGAGAAGGAATAAGTTTTGGCATGGGTATGGGTTCGAAGGTCACTATGGGAGGAAGTGGGTATTAAAAAGGTGATGATGATGCAAAAGTTGTTGGGAAAGTCATATCTACTCAACTTCATACTTTGTTGCCAAAAACTTCATCTATAGTTACTTCAACACCAACAACAACAAGACCATTAACAAAAGGGGTTGTGATTGGTTCTGGTGTTGGAGGTTCAAGTTCGTCGAAGCCACCTCCATCAACAGAAGAGATGGAAAAAAGGGAAAGGTATATATACAAAACCCACTGACGAAGAAAAGAAAGTTGTTGTTGAAAAAGAAATGGAGAAGCAGAGGCAGATTCAAAGCATTCTTCGACAAAGAGCAAACGACCCTCCTGGTCTTGATAAAGGTGATCCTTCGAAGCATTTTTATTATGAATACATTGAAGCACAGGCTTTAACTGGTGAAATGCATGACTTTAAGAAAATTCCCAAGAAGAGCTATGCCACAGAAAATACTGATTTCAATCGGTTGGATTTTCCAATCAACAAGATGATGTTTATGGCTTCTCAAGATCAAAGTGTTGATAAATTCGAAGACAAAGAAGAATTTAAAAGAATGAAGATTCGTTTCCATACAGTTCCTGGAAAAAGAAAAGAGGAGATCGGGTCATTGGTCAAGATAGTTCGAGTGTTCAACATTTCCAAAGACATTTTGTTCGAGGGTGTGTTGTAGAATTATCGTTATCATGTTGTCAGAGCAAATAATGTTGAATTTGAATTTTCAGTGGCATACTTCCCTTTGAAGAATGTTCATGATCTAATTTGTGTTGCTAGAATTCTGAAGGGAACTGATGTTTCAAAGCTTCAGTTAACTAGAAAAGAAGATTTCTTAATCGGATTTACTCACATGAAGTTGTTCATAGATAATTACTATGAATATCTTCCTTTAACTGATTTCAAATTAGCCTTGGATATTAGTAAACAAATCACTGTGCCTCAATCGATGTTAAAAAGTCAAGCTAGTTTGAAGAGTTATGAAGATGGGGAGATTTGTTCGAAGCCATTGGGGATTGTGTTTGATGGAAAGAATAAGAAGTGGATGATTACGAAGTTTCTTATTCCAGCTTGTGATGTTGAAAGATATACCACAACTCATTACACAAACCTTCTTGTTCGAATGAATAGTTGTGCAAAGAACAATGATGGTGACAAAGCAGAAATACGAGGTGCTTAACTAGTATGCAGAAGTTCATAGAGTAATACATCAAGCTGCTTAGATGCTGATGATTTAGATTTGACACTTCTCACAAAGGGGGAGAATGTTGAGGTCGAAATATGTTGTGAAATGTCGAAGTGTGTCTAGGTCATTCTTAGTGTCGAAGTATGTTTGTATGATTGTTTATTATAAGGGCATTTTGTATCGATGCTTAAGAGTCTGAGTCCCTTATATTTTTTGTATGCTTTTGTAATCCCTATATATATATATATATATATATATATATATATATATATATATATATATATATAGATATATATATATATATATATATATATATATATATATATATATATATATATATATGGGATGAATACTAGAGTTAGAGAGTAGCATTTGAATTCGACTTGTACTCTCTGAAATTTCTCTGTATTTGCAGAAAGCATAATTGAGCCAACCAGATTATATTTACATCTCGTGTTCATAATTCTTTCTAAACTCTGATCTAGTTTCATATACTCGATTTATAGCTTGTACAGAATCCATTAAACCTCTTGGTTCTGGTGATGAATAAGAAGAATACCTGATTGAAAATGGTGTTTTAAAACTTCAAGCTATAAGGGAACAACCTGTGAAGAACCTTTCGGATGCAGAATGGCTGAAATGGACCATGGTTACATGGCTATAAACGTTAGCAGAAACATTCCAAAGAAGCTGAGATATGGCTAAAATCAAAACAAAGCTAACCATCGACGCATTCCTAGCTACACAATTTATGCTTCCACCAATCCCTGCTCCGAAGATCGTTCACATCGATGAAGGTTCTCCAACCAGGAAACCCGGTGATCTCCTTGAAAATCCTCTGGTTACTCCTCCACCTGAATTCATCATCTTTGAAACTGTTCAAAAAATCATCTTTGACCTAAACGAGCCACCTCAAGACAAAGGAAAGAAGATTGCTACGAAACCAGACTGCCTAGTGAAGACGTTGAAAAAGTATGAGGGCTGGTCTCAAGAACAAATAGACCAAGCATTGGAAGAAAGCATTAGGATTCAGGTGTTGAAAGACAATCTGAATCCGACGTTGGGCATATCTTCTCTCTTCCCAGAAGGAATTATTCATGATGTTGATTGTGTTCCCCTCATGTACTATGACTTTCCGACACAGGATGTTGATCAACTTGATCTTCCAATCTCTCCTCATGGTAAATTCTACATCAAATACGCTCCTCTTCATCCAAATGATGATCCTCAAACAATCATCAGGAAAGAGCATGAGAGATTGAGAACCTTCTACTCTGTTAACGCACGTCCTTAAAAAAGAAGTGTGGTCTCGGAAGCGGATTACCAATATATTTGGATTTGGTAACAAGGTTCAAAGCAAGTTCGATCACAATTGTATGTTGTACAGATACAATGTCTCTCAGAATAAAGAAGCAACCATCACTCTCACATATGTCGACTTTCCATCCATCAATCCCAATGAGATTCTCACAATCGCTGCTCACCTACGATAACGCCAAACAAATCATTCAAGCAATAGAGCTTACAGTGCTACGATCAATTTCTTGAAGGACTATGCTGCAGAATTCTGCAGCTCAGACATTGAAGTTGCTCACTTGTTCGGAACCAAAAATGTTTTGGCGAAAATCACTTATGAACTGCCTGAAGCTTTAATCTTGGCAGAAGGACCCATTGAAGAACCAAAACTCGGATTCGTCTATCTCAAAATTAATACCAAATGAAAAGAATTATTTAGAGTTCTTGAGAAACATTTAGTTCCTTCAAATATCTTTCAAAAGTTTATCTCCAACGCTGCAAAAAGTGATGCTCCTGAGCATGTGAAGAAGATGTTTATTGAACACTTGAAATGGTATTTGGAAGTCTGAAGCTGGCTGCACGATGCTCATCTCTTTTTGTCTGAAGAAGCCAACTGAGTTGATTGATTTCTAGGTTTACTTAGGGGAATTTGTTGGTACATAAAAGTGAACCTCTAGCAATCTGAGCCACACCAGATCCGAAGTCAACCTCATTCCAAGAAGTGAATAGTTTCGAAGTCTGTTGTCTTCTGAGATGAAGACATTGCCAGAGTTAGTCTTTTGATCTGATAGAGTCTGTACAAGCATTAAATGCTTATTGTCATTTTGCTGAGTGAACAGTTCATAGAACCAAATCAAGTAATTCTTTTATGTGTCAGGTTTGTCAAGTAGTCAGTTTTATCTAGTCCATAGAATGTTCATGATTTGTACTATGTCTCTCATTTGCTATTTAAAGGATATGGTCTTTCATGCATTGTAACACACAAGTAGCAATATTTTCTTAACATCAATTACAAAATGTCTTGCAAGTCTAAACTACTTCACCAACATTCTTCTTGTTCTTAAATTATCTTTATATTGCTCATACTCACTTTACTTTACTTAAATATCTTGTTGGATACTTTTTTATCTTTATTCTTCAAGACAATACTGGTTACCGGACTTGACTGGACCAAAATATTAGTAGCAAACATTGATCTTGATTTAATTCACGGTTTGAGTTTTCAAACCTTGTTCGCGTACTAAATCTTGCACTTTCAAGTGGCTCCCGTTTTATGTAATAACCATTTTGAGCGATTAGACTAGTGAGAGAATTATTATATACCATCTTTGTAATATCTTACTGGATGTAATGAGAGCTTAAAAGATATTATTTACATTGTGTGTTCTTCAATATTGCTTTAGATTCACTTGATCATTATAATTCCGCATATGTCATCATAATCGGGTCACTACAGAGATCTTCAATTATTTTGAAATGTTAGCTTCAATATGTTACTAGAAAGTTAGAATTTAAAGAAATAAACATTATGGAAGGTTTTAAAACCATAGAATGGTGAAATGATGTGTCTAACTATTAGAATATGAGTTTGGATTGAAGATTGTGCTTTGGATCATCATTTGGACATCTAATTCAAGTTGTTAATTCAACTTAAGAAGCTTTCGACTTCATTTTTGTTTGATTTTGAGCTTATAAGTTTTCAGTGAGCCCTAATGGATTTCTATATTTATATTTGATATGATGTGCGTTTATAATCCATTGAAATCTCATATTATATCTTAAATCTAATTTAAATTATCGATTAGGATCATGTTTGATCATATTGAATCATCATATGAACTTAATATCTTGATTGGAAGCTAATATAACTTCTAATGAAGACAATCAAAGGTTTTGAGACTAAAAATCAATAGATCTTAATTTAACAGATGAATCGTTTATTAATGTCACGATTAGGATGTTACATAGTCTTTTAACCATGTATTTGAATGCTAAATAGTGTTATTGTGTCACTAGAAGTAAAATAGAAGATGGTATGGTTAAAATGGACTTGTTTTAGATGCTTAAAAGTTCTTAAACCTTAAAATGGTATTGTGAGAGGAATCCACTTGATTAAGTCGAATTGCAAGGAAATACTCGACCGAGTAATCTTATAATGAAGGACATTTGAGCTTTTTCATTAAATGTTAGAATCAAATATAGTTTCTTCCACTACTTTCCTATGATATTAGGGATGATATCATTGCAAGTATTAATTTTAACTAGTATAATTATAAGGCAACTATTTAATAACTATTTGATTTATTCTAACTTTTAAGTGACAACTAAGAATCCAATCAACATGTGAAGTGAAGTAGTGTAACTATAACAATTGATGTTAGTTCATTACCAAGAATACATGTCCTTATTATATTTTGCTTACTTAAGCTCTTGTCTATTTGAATTCCAATATGCATTTACTATGTGAATACTATATGTATCTCTAAACATGCATCCGTGAATAACTTGTTTACCCATTACACATGTGGTTTATGTATAATGCATGTTCCTAACATGATGAGTCCATATGTGTAGAGTGGGATATGTACTACTTCACACAAACTATCTTTCGTTCCTCATATGTATGGGACGCTAGTTAACTCACATGCGGCTCATGTGTAATGGGTACATATTCCCAACACTATGAGTCCATATGTGTGAAGTGTGATATGTGCTACTTCACACAAACTATTTTCCATTCCTACTTGTGTACGAGAGAATATTAAACATAAGAAGACTTAGGTATTTAAAAGAATAAAAATTGGATTTCATAGTTATTTATTTAATCGTGATATTATTATTATTATTTTCCATGCTTTATTCCCTAAATGATAACTACTCACTATTTTATGATGATTTAAAAAACATATTTAGAATTTACAGTATATAAGCAATGCATAAATTCCTTATAATTAACCAATGTTGAACCTCAATAATGCTCAATAAGTTGTCCAAGCCTAACCTATGTATTTTTATATGCATTCATATTAGAGGTTTAATGAAGGTGGAAGATAGAGGAGGCAGGTATCATTAGAAGATCACATATATTTAGTGGAATAATATACTTAACTTGTGTTTTGATGAAGATTGTTTATCTTTATTGTTACGGACAAGATCCCCAATCCTATCGAGGATCCGAGGTCTGTAAAATATATAAGGATACTTAAACCTATCCCGGATGTCAGATATTGAAGGAGTCTCGACATACTTCAGGATCCTTAACACTGCCATTATTATCTCCTAACAAGTTTCATGACTATATTTCTTGTTCATTTCTCACATGTGCAGAAATGGTCAAAATATGACTCATTCACAATGAAGAATCACTCCAACCAGGCTAAAAACCCGATAATACCAAGTCAAAGCACGTTGCAAATACTAGTTCAACAGGATCCCAGAAATCTCGAACTTATAGTTACTTAAAATGCACTATCAATACACTTCTAAATGACACACAACATGCACAATTAGTTGACACCTTACTCATCTATACTCACATTATCATTTGTAATCGTATTATCAAGCTCATCTCTGTAATTTACGTTAAAATCAATAAGATCATACAAGGAAGGTGATCATTATCACCTCCCAAGGTTTTATGTCGGAGATCCTAGCAAGGATCAAGGGTTTCCCTTGTAAACCACATGTGTTATTTAGATCTCAATTCCATATTCACATTAATAAGAACACCATAGCCTCTCATGCAATTTGGTTGATATCCTTCTGATCGATTTTTGACCAAAAGAATTTGGTGCCCACCGTGGGGCCTTGGTGTTCATAACTCTCGAAAGAATCATGTCTACACAATCAACCTCATCTTCTTCCTCTATTCCTCCCATTTATTCTAAAAATATTCCACCACCTTCAAGTGGACCTCCTGGTCGGAAGAAAACTTCTGATACCTCTAAAATGAACACCTCTCTGATAATCAACCATGGTGTTGGAATATCGCGCTATAGATCGATAGATTATAAACAGAAAAACAATATTAATCAAGTAAAGAACACAGGAATGGATCAAATGGTCTCGAATGGTGAATATCTCACACCTCAGAAGAGCTCGATGAAGAACTTCGACTGTAGAGGTGTGCTATGGTTACAATGCAGAAGTAATTAATGAGAATGATAACCTGAAAGCTATACATGCATGCATAATATATACGCTAACCCTAATAATAATCCACGGTTGGACAGTCCCAAACCGGGTAAACAAAATGGACTATTAACCGAGCCCAAAGACGCAACACTTAAACCCAACAATCTCCCCCTTTGCGTCAATAGAGGGGAGAGACTAATTCGGTTGAGTAGCTTTAGTCTTCCTTACAATATTGAACAGCTTGGGGATGATGTCAAGAAGAGTTTGTCGAAACAAAATATACCAACGAAGCATATCAGTAAACAACTTTTTATCAGCTTCGCTGTTCTGATTACACCCATGTATAATTTCCAAAATATGCTCCAAGCAAGCGGTGGAGAATAGGTGTTTGTCAATAAGAGCGAACAAGCATTTTTGACCTTCTCCCCTAATGAACATGACAGTATGAAACTTGGGGTCAATTTTTCCCTTAACCATCACGTTGACATCGCTTGGCCTCTATATCGGCTTCATAGTGGTCTTCTTATGTATGACTGAAGCGATTTCCTGATCTATCTTTGCGACTTCATGAATATAGCAAACAAGCATTCGCTTGATGTGATCGATAATGGGCTGATACTCCTTTTGATTGGTCAGCAAAATGTTGTTCAGGAGTATCCAATCATGAGGATTCAGGTTCGACAGATCAGCCAGGGAAATCATATGAACCGAGCTATCAGAGCCTCAAGTCACTTTGAATTTGATGTTGATAAACTTCCCTGCTGAAGTGGGTTTCAACACCTTGACTGTTGTGATTTTTTGATTATTCCAGGTCAGGTATTGCGGCTGAGTAAACTGAAGATAATACTCAAGCAAATCCCGATCGACCTTCGGGTCTGGAGAAGGAATGCCAGCCGTTGACTCAAAACAGTGAAAAACAAATGCCTATCGAGTGATTGGCATGTCAAACTGTGAGTCCTTGGAGTTCTCAAGCTCGAAAGAAAGAACTGGTTCGAGCCATTGAGTGCTTGGTGCATCGATTACCTCTCTCAGAAGCGAATCCATAGTCCATTCAGGAAACATAGAATTCTTTTGCTCTAGCAATTCGTTCGCCTTCATCTCCTTATCAAGAAGTTCCTTCTCTTTTTGAATCCTCTCCCGAATCTCCTAATCACTGGGCTTGACTTTCAGAGTTTCAGTTTTAGAAGCATTCCCTTCTGTATCATCGTCATCGTCATTTTCATCCACATCATCATCATCAATTTTCTTCTTCCTTTTGTCCTGTATACTGCCCGAAGCTTCATTAACCTTTGGCTCAGTAGTGACATTCGGTTTTGGAGGTGGATGAGATTTGCCCTTGCCCTAAGTAACAGTTTCTCCCCCTTGTTTCGGGGGGACAACAGACTCCGGAACACCCTCAATTCTACTCAAAGCATCCAGAGCAGGTCTCAACTTCTCAGCCAAGTGGCGTCGAATGGAAATGTTAAGAATGGAGTCATAGGCTTCCAGGAGGTGTTGGAGAATGGAGTGGACATCACCAACCGAACTTTTAATTATTTCTCGCTCAGTTTTTAAGTCTGCAATCTCCTGGTTGGGAGTCTTGAGCTTAAGATTTTGAATTTTAAGCTGTGAAGTGCTCTTATCCAGCTCATCCATAATCTTGTTTTCAACAGCAAGCTCGGCTTCAAGTTGAGTGAGACGAGCATCAACTGAAGTACGAAGCTCTTTGTTAGCATCCTGAATGGATTGGCGAGCTTCCTCGAAATGTTTCTTTTCGGTCTCCAGTAAACGCGTAAGATTATCAACCGAAGCGTTCACTATTTCAGCATTCTTCTTGGCGGCAGCCTGAAGAGAATCGAGAAATATCTGTGCATCTGAAACTAGTTTTTCGACATTTGCGGTAGCTTGTTTGCAATCCTTGGTGGAAGCTTCAACTGCAAGTGAAGCTTGCTGACAGGCGGAGGTGGAGGCTTGAATGGCTTTAGCAGCTTTGGAGATGGAAGTATCATGCTCTTTGACAACAGATTCAAACAGAGCCTTGACTGCCGCTTCGGAGTATCCACTGGTAGAAGAGGAAGAAAGCAGTCGCTCAAGTTTGTCATTCATGGCTTTGAGATTCTTTTTAGTCACAGGAGCATCATCATCGTCATCACTCTGTACTCGATAAGGACTGTAGTAAACAGAGTCAAATTTCATGTCTTCCCCTCCAAGAACAGGTTCAGATTCATTTGATGGAGGTGGGGACAGAGGTGTTGAGGTAACAGGAGGATCAGAACCGAAAGTAGATGCCCCCGTATCAGATACGTTGACACGAACATTAGGTTCGTTGGATGAGTAGTTGTGGTAGTAACGGTAGTGAACAAAGGGGTTGGAATGGGGATTGAGGTAGCAGTGGTAGTTGAGAATGGTGGAGGACAAGGATCGATAGTAATCGGGACCGAATGTGGAGGAGGAGAGTTTCGGTTACTATCATTAGTTGGGGAAGGTGGAGGCGAATTACCTCGTGGTGGTTTTTCGGTTCGGGAATCTTCATCATCAGATGACTCAGGTACAGGCTGTGGGTCAGAAGGAACATACTCATAGTCACTTGAAGAAGGGGAAGGAGACTTCGTTCGGTGAGCTTTCTTCTTGGTCTTTCTTTTCTTTGGAGCAATAGGTGCTGCTTGCTCAAACTTGCGTTTCCTAGGAGTTGAAACTTTGGAGGATTGACCGTCCTTTTCCCCTTTTTTATCTGGCTTCTTCCCACATTTGACTGGTTTGTCTGCAGCGTCAAGTGAGCTTTGCATCTCTGGAGTAAGCTGTCGTGGCCCTGAAGGAGTGAGCTTCTTGTACTCATTGATGACGTTGCTTTCTAGGGAAACACATATGTACATTGACTCCGGAATAGAACCAATGAAGATAAACTTGGATGGATCTAATACCAGGATCCTCTTCGTGTGGAAGGTAGCAATCGATGACTTTAGTGAATCCGTCATAATTGGAACATGAAACTTTTCCATCGCCCAATTAGTGATGATAGTCCAGAAGCGAGCACAAGAAATTTCAGAGTGCCTGGAAGAAGAGCTTATACTCTGAACGAGTTGAGACCAGATGATTGATCCGTAATCCATATTAACCCCATGATATTGATGTTGGATTAGATGTCTAAGCCCATAACTATTATTGATATGTACTTGACCCGAGAGTAGCATGGTCCATTTGGGTTGCATATCATCAGGACAATTTGTTAGGATGGACTTTTGAGAGAATGTTATTTATGGTTTATTAATATATTATAAGTTATAATATATTAATATGAAATCATATGTTTTAATTAGTATCGATCAAGAATTAATTTGGAATTAATTTAGTGATCAAAAGAGACTAATTAAATCTATGGGGACTAATTATGATAATTAGTTATATTTATATGTATTGGGCTTATGATCCATGTTGGACCAAGTTTATGTATGGATACATAAAGAGTTGGGCCACATGAACCATGGATCATAAAACCCATGGGTATGGATTATGGGTTATACCCATGACCCTTGGAATCCTACATATAAATAGGTTACTCCATAGCCAAAATCACCACTTCTTTTCTTAGAGAAATATGGAGGTGTTTTGGTGCATGGAATTCTCTCTCAAGAGCCACCTTTGTCCTGGGTGTGTTGTGATTCCATTTGAGGCATTTCATACTATTGGTGCTAAGCTCTTAAGGCCAAATACATCAAGACTTCAAGCCACATAAAAGGTATGTTTCCCTAACTAGTATATTATATGGTTTATGTCAAATGCATAATAGTTATAGGTTTAATGCCTTGGAAACCATTTGCATGTATAATAGAGAAAACATAGATCCAAGGTATTTAGGGTTGTATGTGCACCATAGGATGTTGTAGTATACTAAAATTCAACCCAACAGTGGTATCAGAGACATGGGTTGTTTTCTATTATATTTGATGCAAATGTATTTTTTTTTCAAGTTGAAGGAAAAAAAAGGAAAAAAAAACATGAAGTTTGTCAAATTTTATGATAATTACTTGATTTTATGAAAAACTAATTATTTATAAAATTTGAGTCACTTTACTACAAGAGTTGAATTAGGTCAATTTATTAAAAGATAGAATGATATGATTATTTTATTTGTTTTAAAAGTTTGATCTAAATGGTTTTAAGGAGTTACAAATTTTGTCATAAAATTTTGGAACTCAAAAGTTTTTTTTAAAGTTATGATCTTAAGAGTTTTGACACTTCCATAAGTTATGGATGTGAAATGTCTCATTTATTAACTCTTTAGGTTATGAATTCGAAGAGTCTTCAAAGGATAATTTTCAAAGTTTCAAGATTTGTATTAGTTTATATGATTATCTAATTTCTTGAAAATTGTTGATGTGAATTATCTTTACTTATGAGTTTAATCTAGATCATAGAAATTTTTTTTGATTATTGTGTTAATTGGAATATTTGATCTTAATGGTTTTTATGAACTCCATAACTTGTCCTCAAGTTATGGAAAGTGAAGAGTTTTTCTTTTTAAAGTGTCATTAAGTCTCATAGGTTATGAAAATAGAAGAGTCACTATTTTTAATGTCATCATTAAATGATTTAATGTCTTCCATAACTTGTCCTCAAGTTATGGAACTTGAATATTTTTTTTCATTAAACCTTAATTAAACTCATAAGTTATGAAAAATCCAAGAGTTTTGAAAGGTTTCAAAACTTGTCTTCAAGTTTTGGAATTTGTAAAGTTACCCCCGATGTATACTTTAATTCTAAACTAGACCTTAGAATTTTAAAAGTTTAAAATTCAACCCTTATACAATTTTTATAATATTAATTATATAGATAAGTATAAGATAAACTCGTCTTACCATTAGTAGGACTCATTCACGAAGCCGGTCTATAAGGGGGGTATAAGGTTACTGCCTATAAAATGGCAGTTTAATGGGTGTCCACTCTCACTCACCGCTTCCTTGACCGGTGGAGGGTCGTTAGCCGAACAGGTAGGACAAGGACTATAATTCTCCCTTCATTATAAGTATAATGATAAATACTAAGTAACTAAACACCTATAAATTCCCAATCTTAGTTACTTAGGAAAATGTGAATAAGGTGCTAATCCATGAAATTACACTTTGCACTTTGTTTAAGCTGTTAGTGGAGCGTGTGTGGTTAACCGGAACACTAACCTAGACTTAACAAGGTAGGCAAATGATAACTTAATGTTTATCATAGTATCGTTGGAGCGTGTGTGGTTAACCAGCACATCGATTGAGGGGTAAATATTAAGGGTACCAAGTATATTTGCATGGTTACTTCACACCTTGTTTTGTGATCCTCGGCATCCCAGTCCCAAAACCTGAAGGGCACACTCGAGATTGAAACATGCCATTGAAAAGTTCAATGAATCTCAAAAGAATCTAGGAGTTTCAAAACCAATTAAAACGTAATAATACATTTCGTTTATCTTGGTGGAAATTGGTGAATCGTGATTCACCTACCTTCAAATATTTTATAGCTTGGATTACGGCATCCCTCTTCGAAGTTATAAAATAGTTTGTTGGGTCCTAGCCTTAATATATAATATTGGGTGTTATATTAAGGACTTAAATCAACTTTACGTGAATTTCTCCCATTGTTGATGTCTGGTTTAGACAACAATGATCTTCCCAAACCAAGCTTTCCTAATGAATATGACTTCCCGAGTTTGGCTCATGGAAGTCATACTTCTGTTCCTCCACCTCCTCCAATTATTCTCCCTAACCCACAAGTTCAAGGTCACTCAAGCCCTAATGGAAAGCAAGGTCTATGTGTGATCACATCTTAGAGATGAAGCCACATATTGACAAGCCGGGAGAGTTGGGTGTCAAAGTCTTGAGAAAGTTGGATGTTCAATCACTTTCTAAGTCACATAGTGAGTTCCTTTGGGACTACTATGAAACAGACTATGACATGAACCTTAATGATCATATCTATTTGCTTGGTGCTGCTGAATCAACAATGATTTGGAACGATAGCAAAGCAAATTTGATTAGAAGATCAACTTCCAAAAAAATTTATGGACAGTGACAATGGTGACACTGGAAATCCAGAAAAAGCATTCTCTTCCCAATGGAAAGGGATTGGCCATAGTCAACTCGGTTGACCAAATGGTAAAGAGAAAGGCTAAGTCTGAGATAGTCCCATTACCAAAGGGTCCATATGTTTATTTTGCCAAAGGAAGGGGCGTTGATTGCAAAGCTGCCAAATTTACCTAAGGATGTTAAAGTCAATAAGTTTGACTCTACATCAGGTAGAGCCCATTATCTAACTCTGTTAAGTTCTATTCTGAGATCCTCATTACATGATGTGACTGGGTCACATGTTGATGTTTTAAGAATCAAAGAATAGAGAGAAATCTTAAAGGAAGTATATGCTGATTCTGATCGCGAAGGTGGATTTCGATCGCATCAGAATTTTGAGCAGTTGCTTAAGAAGTTATGATATATTGCTAAGGAATAGATAACAACAATTTTCCATGTGGATTGTAAGGATAAGTTTTTCCGCAAAGTTTTAAAATAAAAGAAAATTGTATAATTTTGTTTATTTGAAGTATCCTTACAATGGCATTTGTGGAAAATTGTTGCTTATATGATTCCACTGACGGCAATATTGGAAAATGGATTTGATTCTTTCATTTGTGGTAGTGTCTATATTTACCAAATCAGGAAAGTTCCTCATCACCCAAGTTTCAATTGGACCGAAACTTGGAATCATGCAAGTTGAATAGTATGATGAATGAGAACTTTCAAGCATTGTAAAATAAACACTAATTACTAGTTCACATGGATGTGTGAGTCAAGTGAAGGACTAAAGGGATCGAGTACACATTCTTGTGCACTGGTCATGTCCACCACAAAGCTCGTTAAGACTATTTGATTTACTAAATTTTAGTAAATATGGTTATACTTACAAGTTTAAGTATAATTCTGAAACATTGGAAAAGTCTCAATGTATGGCAGAACGAATGGGAAGAATCAAATTAGGCAGAAAGATAAAAGTTTCTCAAATATGAAAAGATGGGAGAGTACTTTAGTATCATGTTTGTGATCATCTTAATGATTTAGAAATCATATCACACTTAGTCCTCTAAAGGTCATCTTAGTGCATTCTTATGACTAAGAAGACGAGTCATGAATTGTTGAAATGGTTAGATCAGGAAGATGAGTCATACTTCGTTCCAAAACAATTCTTAGAGTCATACTCCAAGATTGTAACTTGAGTGACATATCTTAAAGAAAGGTTTAAAACACTTGTCAAATGTAAGAGTAAAAGTGTCCTACTCTTGTACATTTGAAATTGGTAAGTTGTGATGTTTTGGATAAAACAAAGACCAACTAAGGCCAATTGTGTGAAGTGTTTGTCTTGATAAAGAATCCCCACTATCTCTTGAATATTTGGCAAGATAGTCTTATATGTCAAGAGGATAGTGGGAGTCTTAAAGATCCTAAAAAGAATTTCAAGAATTAATCAAGAATAAAACCTGAGGTTCCTCACTAGCACACGACTTGAGGTTTATAACCTATTGTGTTGACATATTCTGTGCCCATTCCAGTTAAAGTTGGCTTTCCATAGGAGTTCTGAAAGTTCTCAATTGGTTGTATAACAACTTGGAAGCAATGGCAAGCCCTGTACTGCCAGGTGGCAAGAAGTTAAGATTGCATAAGTTCAGTCCATATGAGTTTGGATTTGTCATTATCCTTGTCTTGTGACTATGGTTTTGACGATTCACATGGATAAGAACACATACACCATAAAATCTAAGGGTCATAAGGTTTCTCTCCGATTCATGAAAATGATGGTGAGGAAACACTTCCACCAAGTAGATTTGAAGCAGATGGCAAAAGGTCTAAACAATTGAGACTATGATTACGACATCCCTTTTTGATAGTTCTGAAATTGTTTAGACACACATGCATGCTATCTAAGGAAAGGTGTATGATTTTGATAAAGTTTTATCAAAGCATCTCGTATCAGAAATCTGAACTTTGGTAAGAAAGTCAATAAAGTATTGATGTCTAGAAGTCCAGCTGATTTCTGAGTACATGTCAAAGCTAGTGGGAGTATAAGTGTTATGCTAATAATCATCATGTTAGTGGGAGCATGATAATTATTGTTAGTGTTGCAAGTTAGCAATGTTAATTATAGAAAACAAAAGTTTCAATTCGTGAGGCTGCAGGGATTGAAAAAGTTGTTTTGCTATAATTAAGGGAGAGGATATACTTCATTTCAGTTCTAAAGGCTTAGATTGAGACCTTAATCATCTTTAGTCAAGAATATATATATGAATTTCATGTTGGATTGGTTCAACTTAAGGAAATTCTATATATTGCGTTCTCAAAATTCGATTATGATTACGGCATCCCTCTTCATAGTCAAATTGTGAAAACATGGCAAATAAAAATATTGTAGCAAAAGACTGGTCTAGAATCATGTCTTTATGTGAGACATCATGAATCGTGTACCATTTGCTTTGGGTACAGGATCGATTGCATGTGCTATAATATTTGTAATTTCTAAATTTTTCCAAATGCCCAGAGGCATTAAGAAGGGAAAAGGTCTAGAATTGGATATGACTAAAATGATTAAGCAATTGTCGAGGACAATCTGAGGTTTACCAAAGATTGGTTGCTCAGGGACAGTTGGAAGTATAGTGCTAATTTTGGAAGGACCATATTGACATATTCTGAAAAGAGGCATCTCTTATTCAGAAGTGATAGTCAAAATGACAATATGCAGTTGTCTCCATAGGTGGAAGTTATCTGTGTAAGATTAGAAAACTTAATGCAAGAAGCATGTCCAAAGCTATGTACTTTGAATATGAGACTTAGTTTCCATGGATTTGATCTCCATTGGAATACCTTATAATGACTGTTGACAAGTCTTTGTGACTTTGTACATATTCATTACAGGAGGGTCTGTGCATATAAGTTTAAAATCTAAACAAATTTCGATAAATGATAGGAATTTGAAATTCTCACATTTTTCGATAAGGATTTGGGAGTGTGAAATTAGAATCATTGAAATTATGTTCAATTGGTTTATTTCACAAAGTAAGGATCATAGACAAACATAGAGTGCATACTTGGTGTATGGCAAAGCTATTGTTTAAGAAAAACATAGTGTACATGCTTGGAGCATAGGACAACTAGTGTTTTTAATTCAAGTATAAAGTTGATAAAACCGAAACAATGAATAATGAGTAATCAGTATGGTGATAAATGAAAGTGTTTATTTATATTCATAGGGTTTGATACCATATTTGATTCATTTATTCTTGTGTTTCACTTTGCATGTTTTGACTTCCAGAATAACTAAGTCGCTCTTCCTGAATGATTAAGTTATTCAAACCATCCACAGTCGGTCATATGTTGGAAGTAGATATGAATCGAGACTGTCATGGGTTGGTTTGTAGAGGTCCAAGTTGGTGGACAAAGTGGTGCTACAACACTTATGAGTGCTCATAAGTTCTGAGTATTGGATTCAACCTGCGCTCATTCGAATCACTTTATGGATTTTATCACGAGTGATCATGAGACGATAATATCTTATATTCTTCAAACCTAGAGATATGAGTTGTTACTATGAGTTGGTTATACATTGATAGCACGAAAACGCATTTGGTAACTCGATGTTATAAAACGTGCCTTTGTGTATGATTCAACAAGTAGTAGAACAAGCCATATGAGTCGAAGTTTATCCATTCCTTTTACCTTTGGGATAAAAGCGATATCTGTGGGCCCCTCGATGATTTAGCGATGACGCATGTGAGTGCTTGGCCAAGCCAGGACTGATTTGATTTGTTCAATCAGTCAGTCATCATAAATCGAAAATCGGGAAACAACAAATGGACAGAGAGAATGATTATAATCCATGTCTCAGTCCATATGATATCTAGAATGGAGGAATATATGATCCCTTATCTAATGGACGCGTCATTGATTTGTTCAGAGTTCGACAGCGGCTTTAAGAGCTACGATTGCTAGTCGGGTTATGAAGTCGTACTTGCAATAATAGTTTTAGACTTATCCAAGGTGGAGACTGTTGGATTAGATGTCTAAGCCCATAACTATTATTAGTATGTACTTGACCCGAGAGTAGCATGGTCCATTTGGGTTGCATATCATCAGGACAATTTGTTAGGATGGACTTTTAAGAGAAGGTTATTTATGGTTTATTAATATATTATAAGTTATAATATATTAATATGAAATCATATGTTTTAATTAGTATCAATCAAGAATTAATTTGGAATTAATTTAGTGATCAAAAGAGACTAATTAAATCTATGGGGACTAATTATGATAATTAGTTATATTTATATGTGTTGGGCTTATGATCCATGTTGGACCAAGTTTATATATGGATACATAAAGAGTTGGGCCACATGAACCACGGATCATAAAACCCATGGGTATGGATTATGGGTTATACCCATGACCCTTGGAATCCTACATATAAATAGGTTACTCCATAGCCAAAATCACCACTTCTTTTCTTAGAGAAATATGGAGGTGTTTTGGTGCATGGAATTCTCTCTCAAGAGCCACCTTTGTCCTAGGTGTGTTGTGATTCCATTTGAGGCATTTCATACTATTGGTGCTAAGCTCTTAAGGCCAAATACATCAAGACTTCAAGCCACATAAAAGGTATCTTTCCCTAACTAGTATATTATATGGTTTATGTCAAATGCATGCTAGTTATAGGTTTAATGCCTTGGAAACCATTTGCATGTATAATAGAGAAAACATAGATCCAAGGTATTTAGGGTTGTATGTGCACCATAGGATGTTGTAGTATACTAAAATTCAACCCAACAGTGGTATCAGAGACATGGGTTGTTTTCTATTATATTTGATGCAAATGTATTTTTTTCAAGTTGAAGGAAAAAAAAAGGAAAAAAAACACGAAGTTTGTCAAATTTTATGATAATTACTTGATTTTATGAAAAACTAATTATTTATAAAATTTGAGTCACTTTACTACAAGAGTTGAATTAGGTCAATTTATTAAAAGATAGAATGATATGATTGTTTTATTTGTTTTAAAAGTTTGATCTAAATGGTTTTAAGGAGTTACAAATTTTGTCATAAAATTTTGGAACTCAAAAGTTATTTTTAAAGTTATGATCTTAAGAGTTTTGAAACTTCCATAAGTTATGGATGTGAAATGTCTCATTTATTAACTCTTTAGGTTATGAATTCCAAAAGTCTTTAAAGGATAATTGTCAAAGTTTCAAGATTTGTATTAGTTTATATGATTATCTGATTTCTTGAAAATTGTTGATGTGAATTATCTTTACTTATGAGTTTAATCTAGATCATAGAAAAATTATTTGATTATTGTGTTAATTGGAATATTTGATATTAATGGTTTTTATGAACTCCATAACTTGTCCTCAAGTTATGGAAAGTGAAGAGTTTTTCTTTTTAAAGTGTCATTAAGTCTCATAGGTTATGAAAATAGAAGAGTCACTATTTTTAATGTAATCATTAAATGATTTAATGTCTTCCATAACTTGTCCTCAAGTTATGGAACTTGAATATTTTTTTTCATTAAACCTTAATTAAACTCATAAGTTATGAAAAATCCAAGAGTTTTGAAAGGTTTCAAAACTTGTCTTCAAGTTTTGGAATTTGTAAAGTTACCCCCGATGTATACTTTAATTCCAAACTAGACCTTAGAATTTTAAAAGTTTAAAATTCAACCCTTATACTATTATTATAATTTTAATTATATAAATAAGTATAAGATAAAGTCGTCTTACCATTAGTAGGCCTCATTCACGAAGCCGGTCTATAAGGGGGGTATAAGGTTACTGCCTATAAAATGGCAGTTTAATGGGTGTCCACCCTCACTCACCGCTTCCTTGACCGGTGGAGGGTCGTTAGCCGAACAGGTAGGACAAGGACTATAATTCTCCCTTCATTATAAGTTTAATGATAAATACTAAGTAACTAAACACCTATAAATTCCCAATCTTAGTTACTTAAGAAAATGTGAATAAGGTGCTAATCCATGAAATTACACTTTGCACTTTGTTTAACCTGTTAGTGGAGCGTGTGTGGTTAACTGGAACACTAACCTAGACTTAACAAGGTAGGCAAATGGTAACTTAATGTTTATCATAGTATCGTTGGAGCGTGTGTGGTTAACCAGCACATCGATTGAGGGGTAAATATTAAGAGTACCAAGTATATTTGCATGGTTACTTCACACCTTGTTTTGTGATCCTCGGCATCCCAGTCACAAAACCTGAAGGGCACACTCGAGGTTGAAACATGCCATTGAAAAGCTCAATGAATCTCAAAAGAATCTAGGAGTTTCAAAACCAATTAAAACCTAATAATACATTTCGTTTATCTTGGTGGAAATTGGTGAATCGTCATTCACCTACCTTCAAATATTTTATAGCTTGGATTACGGCATCCCTCTTCCAAGTTATAAAATAGTTTGTTGGGTCCTAGCCTTAATATATCATATTGGGTGTTATATTAAGGACTTAAATCAACTTTACGTGAATTTCTCCCATTGTTGATGTCTGGTTTAGACAACACTGATCTTCCTAAACCAAGCTTTCCTACTGAATATGACTTCCCAAGTTTGGCTCATGGAAGTCATACTTCTCTTCCTCCACCTCCTCCAATTATTCTCCCTAACCCACAATTTCAAGGTCACTCAAGCCCTAATGGCAAGCAAGGTCTATGTGTGATCACATCTTAGAGATGAAGTCACATATTGACAAGCCGGGAGAGTTGGGTGTCAAAGTCTTGAGAAAGTTGGATGTTCAATCACTTTCTAAGTCACATAGTGAGTTCCTTTGGGACTACTATGAAACAGACTATGACATGAACCTTAATGATCATATCTATTTGCTTGGTGCTGCTGAATCAGCAATGATTTGGAACGATAGTAAAGCAAATTTGATTAGAAGATCAACTTCCAAAAAAATTTATGGACAGTGACAATGGTGATACTGGAAATCCAGAAAAAGCATTCTCTTCCCAATGGAAAGGGATTGGCCATAGTCAACCCGGTTGACCAAATGGTAAAGAGAAAGGCTAAGTCTGAGATAGTCCCATTACCAAAGGGTCCATATGTTTATTTTGCCAAAGGAAGGGGCGTTGATTGCAAAGCTGCCAAATTTACCTAAGGATGTTAAAGTCAATAAGTTTGACTCTACATCAGGTAGAGCCCATTATCTAACTCTGTTAAGTTCTATTCTGAGATCCTCATTACATGATGTGACTGGGTCACATGTTGATGTTTTAAGAATCAAAGAATAGAGAGAAATCTTAAAGGAAGTATATGCTGATTTTGATCGCGAAGGTGGATTTCGATCGCATCAGAATTTTGAGCAGTTGCTTAACAAGTTATGATATATTGCTAAGGAATATATAACAACAATTTTCCATGTGGATTGTAAGGATAAGTTTTTCCGCAAAGTTTTAAAATAAAAGAAAATTGTTTAATTTTGTTTATTTGAAGTATCCTTACAATGGCATTTGTGGAAAATTGTTGCTTATATGATTCCACTGACAGCAATATTGGAAAATGGATTTGATTCTTTCATTTATGGTAGTGTCTAAATTTACCAAATCAGGAAAGTTCTTCATCACCCAAGTTTCAATTGGACCGAAACTTGGAATCATGCAAGTTGAATAGTATGATGAATAAGAACTTTCAAGCATTAGAAAATCAAGACTAATTACTTGTTCACATGGATGTGTGAGTCAAGTGAAGGACTAAAGGGATCGAGTACACATTCTTGTGCACTGGTCATGTCCACCACAAAGCTCGTTAAGACTATTTGATTTACTAAAGTTTAGTAAATATGGTTATACTTACAAGTTTAAGTATAATTCTGAAACATTGGAAAAGTCTCAATGTATGGCAGAACGAATGGGAAGAATCAAATTAGGCAGAAAGATAAAAGTTTCTCAAATCTGAAAAGATGAGAGAGTACTTTAGTATCATGTTTGTGATCATCTTAATGATTTAGAAATCATATCACAATTAGTCCTCTAAAAGTCATCTTAGTGCATTCTTATGACTAAGAAGAGGAGTCATGAATTGTTGAAATGGTTAGATCAGGAAGATGAGTCATACTTCGTTCCAAAACAATTCTTAGAGTCATACTCCAAGATTGTAACTTGAGTGACATATCTTAAAGAAAGGTTTAAAACACTTTTCAAATGTAAGAGTAAAAGTGTCCTACTCTTGTACATTTGAAATTGGTAAGTTGTGATGTTTAGGATAAAACAAAGACCAACTAAGGCCAATTGTGTGAAGTGTTTGTCTTGATAAAGAATCCCCACTATCTCTTGAATATTTGGCAAGATAGTCTTATATGTCAAGAGGATAGTGGGAGTCTTAAAGATCCTAAAAAGAATTTCAAGAACTAATCAAGAATAAAACCTGAGGTTCCTCACTAGCACACGACTTTAGGTTTATAACCTATCGTGTTGACATATTCTGTGCCCATTCCAGTTAAAGTTGGCTTTGCATAGGAGTTCTGAAAGTTCTCAATTGGTTGCATAACAACTTGTTAGCAATGGCAGGCCCTGTACTGCCAGGTGGCAAGAAGTTAAGATTGCATAAGTTCAGTCCATATGAGTTTGGATTTGTCATTATCCTTGTCTTGTGACTATGGTTTTGACGATTCACATGGATAAGAACACATACACCATAAAATCTAAGGGTCATAAGGTTTCTCTCCGATTCATGAAAATGATGGTGAGGAAACACTTCCACCAAGTAGATTTGAAGCAGATGGCAAAAGGTCTAAACAATTGAGACTATGATTACGACATCCCTTTTCATAGTTCTGAAATTGTTTAGACACACATGCATGCTATCTAAGGAAAGGTGTATGATTTTGATAAAGTTTTATCAAAGCATCTCGTATCAGAAATCTGAACTTTGGTAAGAAAGTCAATAAAGTATTGATTTCGAGAAGTCCAGCTGATTTCTGAGTACATGTCAAAGCTAGTGGGAGCATAAGTGTTATGCTAATAATCATCATGTTAGTGGGAGCATGATAATTATTGTTAGTGTTGCAAGTTAGCAATGTTAATTATAGAAAACAAAAGTTTCAATTCGTGAGGCTGCAGGGATTGAAAAAGTTGTTTTGCTATAATTAAGGGAGAGGATATACTTCATTTCTGTTCTAAAGGCTTAGATTGAGACCTTAATCATCTTTAGTCAAGAATATATATATGAATTTCATGTTGGATTGGTTCAACTTAAGGAAATTCTATATATTGCGTTCTCAAAATTCGATTATGATTACGGCATCCCTCTTCATAGTCAAATTGTGAAAACATGGCAAATAAAAGTATTGTAGCAAAAGACTGGTCTAGAATCATGTCTTTATGTGAGACATCATGAATCATGTACCATTTGCTTTGGGTACTGGATCGATTGCATGTGCTATAATATTTGTCATTTCTAAATTTTTCCAAATGCCCAGAGGGATTAAGAAGGGAAAAGGTCTAGAATTTGATATGACTAAAATGATTAAGCAATTGTCGAGGACAATCTGAGGTTTACCAAAGATTGGTTGCTCAGGGACAGTTGGAAGTATAGTGCTAATTTTGGAAGGACCATATTGACATATTCTGAAAAGAGGCATCTCTTATTCAGAAGTGATAGTCAAAATGACAATATGCAGTTGTCTCCATAGGTGGAAGTTATCTGTGTAAGATTAGAAAACTTAATGCAAGAAGCATGTCCAAAGCTATGTACTTTGAATATGAGACTTAGTTTCCATGGAGTTGATCTCCATTGGAATACCTTATAATGACTGTTGACAAGTCTTTGTGACTTTGTACATATTCATTACAGGAGGGTCTGTGCATATAAGTTTAAAATCTAAACAGATTTCGATAAATGATAGGAATTTGAAATTCTCACATTTTTCGATAAGGATTTGGGAGTGTGAAATTAGAATCATTGAAATTATGTTCAATTGGTTTATTTCACAACGTAAGGATCATAGACAAACATAGAGTGCATACTTGGTGTATGGCAAAGCTATTGTTTAAGAAAAACATAGTGTACATGCTTGGAGCATGGGACAACTAGTGTTTTTAATTCAAGTATAAAGTTGATAAAACCGAAACAATGAATAATGAGTAATCAGTATGGTGATAAATAAAAGTGTTTATTTATATTCATAAGGTTTGATACCATATTTGATTCATTTATTCTTATGTTTCACTTTGCATGTTTTGACTTCCAGAATAACTAAGTCGCTCTTCCTGAATGATTAAGTTATTCAAACCATCCACAGTCGGTCATATGTTGGAAGTAGATATGAATCAAGACTGTCATGGGTTGGTTTGTAGAGGTCCAAGTTGGTGGACAAAGTGGTGCTACAACACTTATGAGTGCTCATAAGTTCTGAGTATTGGATTCAACCCGTGCTCATTTGAATCACTTCATGGATTTTATCACGAGTGATCATGAGACGATAATATCTTATATTCTTCAAACCTAGAGATATGAGTTCTTACTATGAGTTGGTTATACATTGATAGCACGAAAACGCATTTGGTAACTCGGTGTTATAAAACGTGCCTTTGTGTATGATTCAACAAGTAGTAGAACAAGCCATATGAGTCGAAGTTTATCCATTCCTTTTACCTTTGGGATAAAAGCGATATATGTGGGCCCCTCGATGATTTAGCGATGACGTATGTGAGTGCTTGGCCAAGCCAGGACTGATTTGATTTGTTCAATCAGTCAGTCATCATAAATCGAAAATCGGGAAACAACAAATGGACAGAGAGAATGATTATAATCCATGTCTCAGTCCATATGATATCTAGAATGGAGGAATATATGATCCCTTATCTAATGGACGCGTCATTGATTTGTTCAGAGTTCGACAGCGGCTTTAAGAGCTACGATTGCTAGTCGGGTTATGAAGTCGTACTTGCAATAATAGTTTTAGACTTATCCAAGGTGGAGACTGTTGGATTAGATGTCTAAGCCCATAACTATTATTGGTATGTACTTGACCCGAGAGTAGCATGGTCCATTTGGGTTGCATATCATCAGGACAATTTGTTAGGATGGACTTTTGAGAGAAGGTTATTTATGGTTTATTAATATATTATAAGTTATAATATATTAATATGAAATCATATGTTTTAATTAGTATCGATCAAGAATTAATTTGGAATTAATTTAGTGATCAAAAGAGACTAATTAAATCTATGGGTACTAATTATGATAATTAGTTATATTTATATGTGTTGGGCTTATGATCCATGTTGGACCAAGTTTATATATGGATACATAAAGAGTTGGGCCACATGAACCACGGATCATAAAACCCATGGGTATGGATTATGGGTTATACCCATGACCCTTGGAATCCTACATATAAATAGGTTACTCCATAGCCAAAATCACCACTTCTTTTCTTAGAGAAATATGGAGGTGTTTTGGTGCATGGAATTCTCTCTCAAGAGCCACCTTTGTCCTAGGTGTGTTGTGATTCCATTTGAGGCATTTCATACTATTGGTGCTAAGCTCTTAAGGCCAAATACATCAAGACTTCAAGCCACATAAAAGGTATCTTTCCCTAACTAGTATATTATATGGTTTATGTCAAATGCATGCTAGTTATAGGTTTAATGCCTTGGAAACCATTTGCATGTATAATAGAGAAAACATAGATCCAAGGTATTTAGGGTTGTATGTGCACCATATGATGTTGTAGTATACTAAAATTCAACCCAACAGTGGTATCAGAGACATGGGTTGTTTTCTATTATATTTGATGCAAATGTATTTTTTTTCAAGTTGAAGGAAAAAAAAGGAAAAAAAACACGAAGTTTGTCAAATTTTATGATAATTACTTGATTTTATGAAAAACTAATTATTTATAAAATTTGAGTCACTTTACTACAAGAGTTGAATTAGGTCAATTTATTAAAAGATAGAATGATATGATTGTTTTATTTGTTTTAAAAGTTTGATCTAAATGGTTTTAAGGAGTTACAAATTTTGTCATAAAATTTTGGAACTCAAAAGTTTTTTTTAAAGTTATGATCTTAAGAGTTTTGAAACTTCCATAAGTTATGGATGTGAAATGTCTCATTTATTAACTCTTTAGGTTATGAATTCCAAAAGTCTTCAAAGGATAATTGTCAAAGTTTCAAGATTTGTATTAGTTTATATGATTATCTAATTTCTTGAAAATTGTTGATGTGAATTATCTTTACTTATGAGTTTAATCTAGATCATAGAAAAATTATTTGATTATTGTGTTAATTGGAATATTTGATATTAATGGTTTTTATGAACTCCATAACTTGTCCTCAAGTTATGGAAAGTGAAGAGTTTTTCTTTTTAAAGTGTCATTAAGTCTCATAGGTTATGAAAATAGAAGAGTCACTATTTTTAATGTCATCATTAAATAATTTAATGTCTTCCATAACTTGTCCTCAAGTTATGGAACTTGAATATTTTTTTTCATTAAACCTTAATTAAACTCATAAGTTATGAAAAATCCAAGAGTTTTGAAAGGATTCAAAACTTGTCCTCAAGTTTTGGAATTTGTAAAGTTACCCCCGATGTATACTTTAATTCCAAACTAGACCTTAGAATTTTAAAAGTTTAAAATTCAACCCTTATACTATTATTATAATTTTAATTATATAAATAAGTATAAGATAAAGTCGTCTTACCATTAGTAGGCCTCATTCACGAAGCCGGTCTATAAGGGGGGTATAAGGTTACTGCCTATAAAATGGCAGTTTAATGGGTGTCCACCCTCACTCACCGCTTCCTTGACCGGTGGAGGGTCGTTAGCCGAACAGGTAGGACAAGGACTATAATTCTCCCTTCATTATAAGTTTAATGATAAATACTAAGTAACTAAACACCTATAAATTCCCAATCTTAGTTACTTAAGAAAATGTGAATAAGGTGCTAATCCATGAAATTACACTTTGCACTTTGTTTAACCTGTTAGTGGAGCGTGTGTGGTTAACTGGAACACTAACCTAGACTTAACAAGGTAGGCAAATGGTAACTTAATGTTTATCATAGTATCGTTGGAGCGTGTGTGGTTAACCAGCACATCGATTGAGGGGTAAATATTAAGAGTACCAAGTATATTTGCATGGTTACTTCACACCTTGTTTTGTGATCCTCGGCATCCCAGTCACAAAACCTGAAGGGCACACTCGAGGTTGAAACATGCCATTGAAAAGCTCAATGAATCTCAAAAGAATCTAGGAGTTTCAAAACCAATTAAAACCTAATAATACATTTCGTTTATCTTGGTGGAAATTGGTGAATCGTCATTCACCTACCTTCAAATATTTTATAGCTTGGATTACGGCATCCCTCTTCCAAGTTATAAAATAGTTTGTTGGGTCCTAGCCTTAATATATCATATTGGGTGTTATATTAAGGACTTAAATCAACTTTACGTGAATTTCTCCCATTGTTGATGTCTGGTTTAGACAACACTGATCTTCCTAAACCAAGCTTTCCTACTGAATATGACTTCCCGAGTTTGGCTCATGGAAGTCATACTTCTCTTCCTCCACCTCCTCCAATTATTCTCCCTAACCCACAAGTTCAAGGTCACTCAAGCCCTAATGGCAAGCAAGGTCTATGTGTGATCACATCTTAGAGATGAAGTCACATATTGACAAGCCGGGAGAGTTGGGTGTCAAAGTTTTGAGAAAGTTGGATGTTCAATCACTTTCTAAGTCACATAGTGAGTTCCTTTGGGACTACTATGAAACAGACTATGACATGAACCTTAATGATCATATCTATTTGCTTGGTGCTGCTGAATCAGCAATGATTTGGAACGATAGTAAAGCAAATTTGATTAGAAGATCAACTTCCAAAAAAATTTTATGGACAGTGACAATGGTGATACTCGAAATCCAGAAAAAGCATTCTCTTCCCAATGGAAAGGGATTGGCCATAGTCAACCCGGTTGACCAAATGGTAAAGAGAAAGGCTAAGTCTGAGATAGTCCCATTACCAAAGGGTCCATATGTTTATTTTGCCAAAGGAAGGGGCGTTTATTGCAAAGCTGCCAAATTTACCTAAGGATGTTAAAGTCAATAAGTTTGACTCTACATCAGGTAGAGCCCATTATCTAACTCTGTTAAGTTCTATTCTGAGATCCTCATTACATGATGTGACTGGGTCACATGTTGATGTTTTAAGAATCAAAGAATAGAGAGAAATCTTAAAGGAAGTATATGCTGATTCTGATCGCGAAGGTGGATTTCGATCGCATCAGAATTTTGAGCAGTTGCTTAAGAAGTTATGATATATTGCTAAGGAATAGATAACAACAATTTTCCATGTGGATTGTAAGGATAAGTTTTTCTACAAAGTTTTAAAATAAAAGAAAATTGTATAATTTTGTTTATTTGAAGTATCCTTACAATGGCATTTGTGGAAAATTGTTGCTTATATGATTCCACTGACGGCAATATTGGAAAATGGATTTGATTCTTTCATTTGTGGTAGTGTCTAAATTTACCAAATCAGGAAAGTTCCTCATCACCCAAGTTTCAATTAGACCGAAACTTGGAATCATGCAAGTTGAATAGTATGATGAATGAGAACTTTCAAGCATTGTAAAATCAATACTAATTACTAGTTCACATGGATGTGTGAGTCAAGTGAAGGACTAAAGGGATCGAGTACACATTCTTGTGCACTGGTCATGTCCACCACAAAGCTCGTTAAGACTATTTGATTTACTAAAGTTTAGTAAATATGGTTATACTTACAAGTTTAAGTATAATTCTGATACATTGGAAAAGTCTCAATGTATGGCAGAACGAATGGGAAGAATCAAATTAGGCAGAAAGATAAAAGTTTCTCAAATCTAAAAAGATGGGAGAGTACTTTAGTATCATGTTTGTGATCATCTTAATGATTTAGAAATCATATCACACTTAGTCCTCTAAAGGTCATCTTAGTGCATTCTTATGACTAAGAAGAGGAGTCATGAATTGTTGAAATGGTTAGATCAGGAAGATGAGTTATACTTCGTTCCAAAACAATTCTTAGAGTCATACTCCAAGATTGTAACTTGAGTGACATATCTTAAAGAAAGGTTTAAAACACTTGTCAAATGTAAGAGTAAAAGTGTCCTACTCTTGTACATTTGAAATTGGTAAGTTGTGATGTTTTGGATAAAACAAAGACCAACTAAGGCCAATTGTGTGAAGTGTTTGTCTTGATAAAGAATCCCCACTATCTCTTGAATATTTGGCAAGATAGTCTTATATGTCAAGAGGATAGTGGGAGTCTTAAAGATCCTTAAAAGAATTTCAAGAACTAATCAAGAATAAAACCTGAGGTTCCTCACTAGCACACAACTTGACGTTTATAACCTATCGTGTTGACATATTTTGTGCCCATTCCAGTTAAAGTTGGCTTTGCATAGGAGTTCTGAAAGTTCTCAATTGGTTGCATAACAACTTGGAAGCAATGGCAGGCCCTGTACTGCCAGGTGGCAAGAAGTTAAGATTGCATAAGTTCAGTCCATATGAGTTTGGATTTGTCATTATCCTTGTCTTGTGACTATGGTTTTGACGATTCACATGGATAAGAACACATACACCATAAAATCTAAGGGTCATAAGGTTTCTCTCCGATTCATGAAATGATGGTGAGGAAACACTTCCACCAAGTAGATTTGAAGCAGATGGCAAAAGGTCTAAACAATTGAGACTATGATTACGACATCCCTTTTCATAGTTCTGAAATTGTTTAGACACACATGCATGCTATCTAAGGAAAGGTGTATGATTTTGATAAAGTTTTATCAAAGCATCTCGTATCAGAAATCTGAACTTTGGTAAGAAAGTCAATAAAGTATTGATTTCGAGAAGTCCA
Source organism: Lactuca virosa (assembly GCF_052849685.1). Lineage (NCBI taxonomy): Eukaryota > Viridiplantae > Streptophyta > Magnoliopsida > Asterales > Asteraceae > Lactuca > Lactuca virosa. Next base: position 288,303,218 of record NC_136429.1, on the reverse strand, counting down.
GCTGATTTCTGAGTACATGTCAAAGCTAGTGGGAGCATAAGTGTTATGCTAATAATCATCATGTTAGTGGGAGCATGATAATTATTGTTAGTGTTGCAAGTTAGCAATGTTAATTATAGAAAACAAAAGTTTCAATTCGTGAGGCTGCAGGGATTGAAAAAGTTGTTTTGCTATAATTAAGGGAGAGGATATACTTCATTTCAGTTCTAAAGGCTTAGATTGAGACCTTAATCATCTTTAGTCAAGAATATATATATGAATTTCATGTTGGATTGGTTCAACTTAAGGAAATTCTATATATTGCGTTCTCAAAATTCGATTATGATTACGTCATCCCTCTTCATACTCAAATTGTGAAAACATGGCAAATAAAAATACTGTAGCAAAAGACTGGTCTAGAATCATGTCTTTATGTGAGACATCATGAATCATGTACCATTTGCTTTGGGTACTGGATCGATTGCATGTGCTATAATATTTGTCATTTCTAAATTTTTCCAAATGCCCAGAGGGATTAAGAAGGGAAAAGGTCTAGAAGTGGATATGACTAAAATGATTAAGCAATTGTCGAGGACAATCTGAGGTTTACCAAAGATTGGTTGCTCAGGGACAGTTGGAAGTATAGTGCTAATTTTGGAAGGACCATATTGACATATTCTGAAAAGAGGCATCTCTTATTCAGAAGTGATAGTCAAAATGAGAATATGGAGTTGTCTCCATAGGTGGAAGTTATCTGTGTAAGATTAGAAAACTTAATGCAAGAAGCATGTCCAAAGCAATGTAATTTGAATATGAGACTTAGTTTCCATGGAGTTGATCTCCATTGGAATACCTTATAATAACTGTTGACAAGTCTTTGTTACTTTGTACATATTCATTACAGGAGGGTCAGTGCATATAAGTTTAAAATCTAAACAGATTTCGATAAATGATAGGAATTTCAAATTCTCACATTTTTCGATAAGGATTTGGGAGTGTGAAATTAGAATCATTGAAATTATGTTCAATTGGTTTATTTCACAAAGTAAGGATCATAGACAAACATAGAGTGCATACTTGGTGTATGGAAAAGCTATTGTTTAAGAAAAACATAGTGTACATGCTTGGAGCATGGGACAACTAGTGTTTTTAATTCAAGTATAAAGTTGATAAAACCGAAACAATGAATAATGAGTAATCAGTATGGTGATAAATAAAAGTGTTTATTTATATTCATAGGGTTTGATACCATATTTGATTCATTTATTCTTGTGTTTCACTTTGCATGTTTTGACTTCCAGAATAACTAAGTCGCTCTTCCTGAATGATTAAGTTATTCAAACCATCCACAGTCGGTCATATGGTGGAAGTAGATATGAATCAAGACTGTCGTGGGTTGGTTTGTAGAGGTCCAAGTTGGTGGACAAAGTGGTGCTATAACACTCATGAGTGCTCATAAGTTCTGAGTATTGGATTCAACCCGCACTCATTTGAATCACTTCATGGATTTTATCACGAGTGATCATGAGACGATAATATATTATATTCTTCAAACCTAGAGATATGAGTTGTTACTGTGAGTTGGTTATGCATTGATTGCACGAAAACGCATTTGGTAACTCGATGTTATAAAACGTGCCTTTGTGTATGATTCAACAAGTAGTAGAACAAGCCATATGAGTCGAAGTTTATCCATTCCTTTTACCTTTGGGATGAAAGCGATATCTGTGGGCCCCTCGATGATTTAGCGATGACACATGTGAGTGCTTGGCCAAGCCAAGACTGATTTGATTTGTTCAATCAGTCAGTCATCATAAATCGAAAATCGGGAAACAACAAATGTACAGAGAGAATGATTATAACCCATGTCTCAGTCCATATGATATCTAGAATGGAGGAATATATGATCCCTTATCTAATGGACGCGTCATTGATTTGTTCAGAGTTCGACAGCGGCTTTAAGAGCTACGATTGCTAGTCGGGTTATGAAGTCGTACTTGCAATAATAGTTTTAGACTTATCCAAGTGGGAGACTGTTGGATTAGATGTCTAAGCCCATAACTATTATTGGTGTAGCACCTGGTTCTTGGTACGTATTCTTTTACTTAAATCTTTTGAGTATTTTGCATTCTGGCCTTGGACTCGGCGAGTCAAAGGCTCGACTCGCCGAGTAGAAGCGGGAAGGGGCATGGGGTTTAAGTTGTGGACTCGCCGAGTCGGGTCCCGGACTCGGCGAGTAGCCGCTGTCTGGACAAAAACCCTAATCCAGGGGCTTGCACCCTATTTAAACACTCTAACTCGGCCTCCCTTGTCACTAACACTTCCAGAAGAGCTGTAGAGCGAAACCCTAGCCCCCATATTGTTCTTGTGAGTGATTTTGGCATTGTGAAGGAAGTTTGGAGCTTAGAAGAAGAAGGAGAAGGTTGAAGAGTGCAAGGAGGGGAAGTAGATCCGAAATCTACACTGTGGGAAGCTTCCATTCAGGTAGAAAAGTTCCTACCTTGATCACTAGTTCATTAGATTCGCTTTTTGTCCCAAATTTGTGGTTTTCAAGCCCTAAAACCTCAAACTCCATGTGTTTATGCTCCATGTTCTGAAAGGACTTCAGATCTGGACCTTATGGACATCTTAGAAGTGTAAAGTCTCTGTGGTTGAAGTGATTGAGGTCCCTATTGAGTGTTTGACCTCATAAGGAGCTTGGATTTGCCTTTTGGAGCTCATAGGGCCATGCATGCCCGTAAAGTTTGCAACTTTACGTGATAAGCATGCCCTAGGAGCTTAGATCTATGGTTTGGAACCGTTGCATGCCTAAGAATTGGTCTGTTTGGAAGGAGGGTTGAAGGGACTCGGCGAGTGCCAAAGTGCACTCGGCGAGTTCTATGAAGATGGTCTTAGACTCGACGAGTTGGATGAACCACTCGGAGAGTCCTATGAAGATTGCCTGGGACTCGACGAGTTGTTCTTCCAACTCGGCGAGTCATATGAACAGTTACTGAGTTAAGAGGGGTTTAAGTGTAGAAGGTCCAACCCTTCGTAACTGCTCGCGGAATTAGCAATTTATCGAGTAGCAAAAGTCCCAGAAACCCAAATCCTCAAGATGGATGCTCTGGTGAGGATTTGGAAGCAAGTAGGAGATCTGCTCGTAGGGACTCGGCGAGTTGTTCTCGGACTCGGCGAGTCGGATCGCGAGCCGGTCTAATCGTCCCAAGTAGTGAGTTAGGGTGACTCAGTGAGTAGGAAAAAGGGACTTGATGAGTTAGTACGGGAATAGTGGGAGAGGGACTCGGCGAGTCTGTGCCAGGACTCGACGAGTCCAGTCAACTGGAAGTTGACTTTGACCAAGGAGTTGACCTTGGACGAGGGGCAGGTCAGTCATTTGACCTAAGGGTATTTATGAGTAACTAATCGATGTTTATGGATTTATAGCCGGAGGATTACCGGTGTAGCAGTCAGACGTCTAGCGAGCAGACTTCCAGCATCTACTTTTCGAGGTGAGTTACCTTCCAGTAGCGGTGGGTCTACGGCCACAATGCCGGCCCACCAGTAGGAGTTGTATGCTGGATGATTGTCTTTCTGATATCATCTAGGTTTGCTACTACCTGATGTGTTATGTGCTAGTATGATATGATGTTATATGCTAGTAGCAGTAGGGGAGATAGTCCCCAGGATTTCCGGTCGATAGGGCCGAAAGGGGTAGTCATACCCAGTCATGTTAGACAGATTATGGTTATGTGATATATGTTATGTGGTAGTAGTAGAGGGGTGAAATAGTCCCCAGTATCCGGTCGAAAGGACCGAAGGGGAGGCCAGCACCCAGATATGCTAGGCAGTATCCGGTCGAAAGGACCGAAGGGGAGGCCAGCACCCAGATATGCTAGGCAGTATCCGGTCGAAAGGACCGAAGGGGAGGCCATCACCCAGATATGTTGGGCAGTATCCGGTCGAAAGGACCGAAGGGGTAGGTTGGGCACCCAGATATGCCTGACAGTATCTGTATGTTATGTGATTGTATGGTATGTGGTACGATGGGGGAACTCACTAAGCTTCGTGCTTACAGTTTACAGTTTTGTTTCAGGTACCTCTTCAGCGAAGGGGAAGGAGCTGGCGCGGTAGCGGCACATCATACACACACACATTGGTTTTCCGCACTATGAGATGTTCTGGGATTGTACTCTGACATTATTATTACTATTTTATGATTTGGTTTCAGACATAAGATATATTTTATGAGATGATATGATCGGATGATGTTTTACTACAAATGTTTTGCAAACCATTTATTTTAAACGAAATTTTTGGGCGTAAAAATTGGGTCGTTACAATTGGTATGTACTTGACCCGAGAGTAGCATGGTCCATTTGGGTTGCATATCATCAAGACAATTTGTTAGGATGGACTTTTGAAAGAAGGTTATTTATGGTTTATTAATATATTATAAGTTATAATATATTAATATGAAATCATATGTTTTAATTAGTATCGATCAAGAATTAATTTGGAATTAATTTAGTGATCAAAAGAGACTAATTAAATATTTGGGGACTAATTATGATAATTAGTTATATTTATATGTGTTGGGCTTATGATCCATGTTGGACCAAGTTTATGTATGGATACATAAAGAGTTGGGCCACATGAACCATGGATCATAAAACCCATGGGTATGGATTATGGGTTATACCCATGACCCTTGGAATCCTACATATAAATAAGTTACTCCATAGCCAAAATCACCACTTCTTTTCTTTTTGAAATATGGAGGTGTTTTGGTGCATGGAATTCTCTCTCAAGAGCTACCATTGTCCTAGGTGTGTTGTGATTCCATTTGAGGCATTTCATACTACTGGTGCTAAGCTCTTAAGGCCAAATACATCAAGACTTCAAGCCACAAAAAAGGTATGTTTCCCTAACTAGTATATTATATGGTTTATGTCAAATGCATGCTAGTTATAGGTTTAATGCCTTGGAAACCATTTGCATGTATAATAGAGAAAACATAGATCCAAGGTATTTAGGGTTGTATGTGCACCATAGGATGTTGTAGTATACTAAAACCCAACAATAGACCATATAAAAGCGTCATGAAAGCCCTGCTCGTTCCATCTGAACCTGCAACTCTCTCCGATAAACCCTTGGAGAGGAGAGTAAAGAGACCATTCCACTGAGGAGGAAGGCAAGATTTCTTGAACTTGGTTACAGTTGTCAGAAGCTTTGTGTACCCCATATCATAGAACATGAAGAACAGGTGAGTTGCAGTGATGGAGTATGGGTAAATCAGGGAATCATCGACAGCAAGACGTAGAAACGAGCAAAACCTAGATTTTGAAATCGATATCTTTTGGGTGACGATCTCGAAGAAGATACGCTCCTTAGCTTTATCGTAAACTGCAGTGGAGCAGACGTTAGAGAGCATCGACATTGGAACGACTTCCACCTGTATAAGAGCAACCACCAGTGGTGAATACTTGAGACATTCAACCACATGCAACATGTACGAATCATAGACAAAAGGGTTTAGTTCGATTATCAGATTCTGATTGGGTTTGATGGTCAGAAGAGAGGATTGAGCGGATTTTTCGTAAACTGAGGAAAATTCCGCCATTGTTGCAGGTTGGAAGAAGAAGATGAACTGTAGAGAATCGCCGATTTCTTCTTGAGAGAGATGAGATTTGGTAAAGTAACCGAAGAGGCGTGAGAAAACCTTTTATACCGTCGCTAGGAGAGAGAAAAATCCACAGTAATGATTTAACTATCTTCTGAATCGACGCCTGAAAAAGCGTGAGTTGACAGCTGGGTTTTCCGAAGAAGACCTCATCAGGCGTTATATTTGGTGCCGTTTCAAATTCACGTGCCTTTCCATCCTTATCTCTTGTTCAAATTTTGAACCGTTTCAAATCCGTGCTGACTCACCCTTAGTATATTTTTATTATTAAAATAAAGCAACACCACCAGAAACGTGACTCATCCTTTTTCTAAGGAACCTTTGCTCCATATAACAGTTTTGAACCATTTTTGTTAGAGCCGAAAGCACAAATCTGAAAAGTGTCGTTAGTACCACAAATAAGAGTTTAGAAAATCATAAAGATCTTCGTGCAAGAGTGTGCCAAAGAAAAAGAAATAAAGCTATTACTTGTCACCTCACGAAATCTCTTTTTATTTTCTGCTGAGAGTCTCAAGGGTTACTTTTATGAAACGAAACTTAATGGAGAAATGTGAGGTGGTTAAGGAGCCGAAAGTACCTCTGCTATATAAGAAGGGCAAAGCAGAAAACTCTTAACTCGCTATGAGTAGAGTTAGGTAGCTCGTGACTTGAGTGATTTTAACAGCCTGATTGGGAAGAAACTATTGGTTTTTATCGAATCATTAAGGCTTCACTCAGAGTCATGGAGGCTTCGGTCTACATGCAACAGCATGCTTCTAGGGACTCTTAACTAGTACATAGATAAGAATGTTATACCTGCCCCATCATCGTGTTTCGCATCTATGATCTTGAATTGATGTTTACAATTGAGATATAAAACATAAAAACTCATAGAAATATTTTTGAAGTTTTTGGATTTTCCAAGAAATAAGAGAAACAGAAAAGAAAATATTTTTGGATTTTCTGAAAAATAATAAAAACAGAAAAGAAAATAGATACTTAATATAAACACTCGAAAAAATAAGAAAGATTTACAAAATTATACAACCGAAACCATACCTTAGAAAAGATGAAGCGAAATAAACCGAGCGTTCTGTTCATTTCGGTTCCCGAAAAATTCTAGAGCCGAAATAGACCGAGCGTTCAGTTCATTTCGGTTCCCAAAAAAAAAATTCAAGAGCCGAAATGGACCGAGCGCTCGGTTCATTTCGGTTCCCAAAACTTCAAGAGCCGAAATAGACCGAGCGTTCGGTTTATTTCGGTTCCCAAAAATTCAAGAACCGAAATAGACCGAGCTTTCGGTTCATTTCGGTTCCCGAAAATTCAGGAGCCAAAATAGACCGAGCATTCGCTCTATTTCGCATATTCAATTTTAGTGACAAGAAAGGGGTTTCGGTGCTGACTCAGCTTCCACCATTCCCAAGCCTTGGAGTATCTTGTTAAAGCTTGCTTCTGGTAAGGCCTTAGTGAAGATGTCAGCCAGTAGATCTGAGGACCGAACGAAGTGAATTTCAACATTTCCATCTTCAACATGGTCCTTGATGAAGTGGTATCTCAGTACGATATGCTTTGTCTTGGAGTGTTGCACTGGATTGTGACATATTCAAATTGCACTTTCAGAGTCACAGTAGAGAGGGATCTTCTTCATGCTTAAGCCATAATCTCTAAATTGGCTTTGTATCCATATGACCTGTTATGTACAGGATGCTGCCGCGATGTACTCGGCTTCGGCTGTGGAAAGAGACACGCAAGTTTGTTTGTTTGACTGCCAGCTGACAAGTTTGCCATCAAGGAACTGGCATCCGTCGGTTGTGCTCTTTCGGTCCAATCCACATCCACCAAGATCAGCGTCAGAGAAAGCTTGAACAAAGAAGCCAGATTTTGCAGGATACCAAAGACCGAGAGACGAGGTTCGCTTCAGATAATGGAAGATATTTTTCACTGCAAGCATATGAGGTTCTCTTGGATTCGCTTCAAACCTGGCACAATAGCAGACAGAAAACATTATGTCCGGTCTACTGGATGTTAGATACATTAGAGATCCTATCATTTGACGATAGAGAGTCATATCAACAGCCGGTTTCTCAAGAGATGGAGTGAGCTTCGTGCCAAATGCCATTGGAACCTTTACTTTGGAATCTCCCGTCATGCCCAACTTCGTCAATAGAGTCTTCGTATATGCTTCCTTATTAATGAAGATGCCTTCTGTTCCCTGTCTTATATTTAATCCAAGAAAAAAGTTAATCGGGCCCATTGCGCTCATTTCAAACTTAGTCTCCATCAACTTCCTGAATTCAGCTGTTAAGCTAGGATTCGTGGAGCCGAAGATGATGTCATCAACGTAAATTTGAACAATCATTAAGTGTTCGCCTTCTTTCTTGCGAAAGAAGGTTGGGTCGACCGAACCTTGTTTGAACTTAGACATTTTGAGAAAACGAGTTAGAGTTTCATACCAGGCTCTCGGGGCTTGCTTCAATCCATAGACTGCTTTATCCAGAATGTTGCAGTGATCAGGATGTTTCTCGTTCATAAATCCTGGTGGTTGCTCAACGTATATTGTTTCATCTAGTTCTCCATTCAAGAAAGCACATTTTACCTCCATTTGGAAAACTTCGAAGTTTTTATGTGCAGCATATGCCAAAAAGATTCTTACAGATTCCAACCTTGCTACTGGAGCGAAGGTCTCTTCATAGTCTATTCCTTCTTCCTGGCAATATCCTTTTTCCACCAGCCTTCCTTTGTTGCGAATGACGTTTCCCTTTTTATCTAATTTATTTCTAAAAACCCATTTTAAACCGACTACGGATACATCCTTTGGTGTGGGAATCAGCCTCCAAACACGATTTCGTTCAAACTCATGGAGTTCGTCTTGCATAGCTTGCACCCAATCAGAGTGATCAAGAGCAGCATTTACCGTCTTCGGTTCAACTTTAGAGACAAACGAATTAAACATGCAAAATTCTACTTGAGAGAATAAAGTAGTTTGCTTCGCTTTCATTTGAGAGCGTGTGAGAACACCCTCAGATGATTCGCCAATAATTTGAGTTTTAGGATGATCCTTTGTCCATTTTATGAGAGGAGGCTAATTTGGATCATAAGCAGGATCCAGCTCAGCATTGACTTCCTCTTCCAGTTCTGACATATCGCCTTCGTCATTTGCATTTTCATTCTCCCCCTCAAATGGCGAACCGAATCCCATGTCAGATTTTTTCCCTCCCCCTAAAATGGATCTTCATGGTTTGGGGTTTTTGATGGATTCTCCCCCTGGAAAGGCATGTCGGTTGTTGTTGGTGTAGACGAACCTTCCCCCTGGATTATAGTGCTTCCTCTTGGAGGTTCATCAGTAGCTGGATGATCGCCTGATGCAATGGGTTCGCTTGAGTCTGCTTCTCGGTTGGTTGATGACGATCGCTTTCCATTACTTTAGCAGCTTCATCGATAACTTTCTTCAAGGAACCGATTTTGTTATCTGTTGCTTTCGCTTCTGAGTGGATCGACTTCTCTGGTTCATCAAAGAGCAGCATGTACTCTTCAAACAGATTGGAAATGGGAACCGAGACTTGACCTGATTCTGGAAAGATTTCCTCCATTGGACTTTCGGTTGTTCGTATTTTCTTCTCGTAATCGTCATCAAAAGTAACATAATAGGTTTTTTCAATCTTCTTTGAGCGTTTATTCAGAATCCTATATGCTTTTGAAGTGAGTGAATAACCAAGAAAGATCCCTTCGTCTGCCTTGACATCAAATTTGTTTCAGTTCTCTTTGGAGTTGAAAATAAAGCATATTGAACCGAACACGTGGAAAAAGTTTACGTTGGGCTTACGATTATTCAAAATCTCGTATGGAGTGATCGAAAATCGCTTGTTGAGGAAGGATCGGTTATGAGTGTAACATGCAGCAGCAATTGCATCAGCCCAGAAGTATACTGGAAGAGAAGTGAAGCTCCGCATGGTTCGGGCGGCTTGACATAAAGAACGGTTTCGCCTTTCAACGATCCCATTCTGTTGTGGAGTATAGGGAGCGGAGAAGTTGTGAGTTACTCCCTTTTCAGCCAGAAACTCTTCAAAGTCTTTGTTTTTGAACTCTATCCCATTATCGCTTCTTATATTTCTTACCACCTTTCGCAGCTGTACTTCCACTTGCTTGATAAAAACCTTCAGCTTGGGAGTCGCCTCTGATTTCTGTTTAAGAAAGAAAACCCAGGTGAAGCGTGAAAAATCATCCACAATTACAAGTATAAACTTACTACCACCGAAGCTTTCGACAGCCGAAGGACCGCATAAGTCGATGTGCAATAGTTCAAGCGGTTCGATGATTTTTGTGTTGATACGAGAAGGGTGACTCTTTCTGCTTTGCTTGCCCATCTCGCACGCTGCGCACAGGTGTTCATTGTCAAATTTTAGAACAGGAAGTCCACGCACGTGATCACCGAGCACCAGTTTATTAATATCTTTGAAGTTCAGGTGCGATAGTCTTCGGTGCCACAACCAGCTTTCATCTGAGTTTGCCTTCGACAGCAAGCATATTGTTGGCTTTCCTTTTATCGGGTTGAGATTTAGAGGATACATTTCCCCTTTGCGCTCAGATTTTAACAGAACTTTCTTCGTTTTCTTTTCAATTATTTCTGAGCCCTCATCGTCAAACGAGACTTTCAAACCAGTTCCCACAACAAGTTGAGAAACACTGATGAGGTTGTGCTGCAATCCTTCCATGTAAGCTAGTTTTTGTATTGAGAATTCTCCGTTGGTGATCATTCCATACCCTTTGATTGTACCGTATGAGTTGTTTCCATATATAACACATCCACCATCCTTAAGGGACCGAAACTCCCTAAGCTCTTCCCTCCTTCTAGTCATGTGACGAGAGAAGCCACTGTCAATATACCATTCTTCGTCAAACTGCTCGTTACTGATAACCTGCAAAATTAAGCAGATTTAGGAACCCAAAGTCTCTTGGGCCCTAGTGAGTCTTTTACAGAATAGGGAACTGCAACCGAAAGATCAACCATATATGTTCTTTTTATTAAAGTGGTTTCATCTTTTCGTTTGATGGTGTAAACTTTGATTTTATTTTTATCTTGTTTTAACTGGAGTGTGTTTTTGTTAGTTGGTTTCTTAGTTGAGGTTTTCTTTGGAGTCCTAGGGTTAGCTGACTTTTTGGTATTCTTGATTTCAGAATCAGAGTGCATCTTTCCCTTTCCTTTGACATCCTTCACAGGGTTGGACCCTTGTTGAGAGTGAGGAGGATGGGATTAAAGACCAAAACTTGACTTTTGGTTCTGAGCACTTGAGTTGGGACCGAAACAGGACTTTCGGTTCTTGGCGTAGTATTAATTGGTACCCAAACTTGACTTTCGGTTCTTCGCGTAGTATGAGTTGAGACCGAACTTGACTTTCGGTTCTTGTGACTACTAGAATTAGGACCGAAACTGGTAGTTCGGTTTACCTGACTGCATGACTGGCAATGATTGACCTGTGCTTCCTTTTTCACCTTGAGATTAGAAGCTTTTTCAGAGCGAACACAAGTGGGGTTTTGGGATTGCCAAAACTGCTTTCTCTCATTAAGATTCTTCATGTATCTTTTGTTCCTCTGGCGTTTCTGTTCAGCAAGTTGCTCCTGAGTCGAGTGAATGTTGGCCTTAGGTTTATTTTTCTTCTTATGAGCTTCGGTTGTTGTTGATAATTCGCTGGAAGCTTTCAATGGTTCGTTTGGTATTTATTTTGTACCACTTGTACTGGGTTTATCAAAACTTGAGGGTTTGTTGAGGGGTTCAGGAATGTATCGTCGTTTAACTCTCCATGAGGTTTGTTCTGACAAACCAACTGTTTCTTCTGCATTATCGATAGGAGCAGACCAGAAGTGGTTATCGCAACCTTCAGCATTATCTTTGTCAACAATGGACGTCAACTCCACCATTTGTTTCTTGGTTACACCTGTGACTGCATACACTTGGTTTGGTATAGTTTGTACCTTCTGATAAACGACGATCTTTTGTTTGAGTTTCTTGGATTTGTCCTTTGACACCCGAGCGTACTGAACTGAATTTTCAGTTATGAGAGGTTTTGTTGTTTCGGGTTCGCTTTTAAGAAATTCTGAACAATCGACCTCGTCTTCTACAGAGATTTCGCTCATTTCACTGTCCTCATCAAATTCAGAAGTGGTTTCTAAATTTAGTTTATTTTCTCAACTTAATTTGGCGTTGGATGAGTCAAACTTCTGTATAGTCTCGGTCTTGATTTTTAATTTATCGTTTTCGTCCAGTAAATTGTTAAGCATGCATTTATGTTCTTTAGACTTAATGAATGATTCAATTTTGTCCAGTCCATATTTGTAGGTTACTGAAATCTCATCTGATGACATTATAGATTCACATTCAGCAATGACTTCGTCTTCCTTAAATTCAAGGAAGGGCAAAATCATTTTATGAATCTTTTTACCTATCTCACAATCTAGATGCAACTGGGTGATGTTAGTATATAAGCGTTTAGCAATCAAACAGAAAACATTTCTTTGTTTTAAAAACTTCAAATTGTCTCGTTGCACATATATATGTTCATCCCTAGCCCTAACTAACTCTAACTCCTTCTGATGTATCCACATCTTTCTTTCCTCGCTCTTGGAAGACTCCCTGCTGAGTTGGTTAGTTAGGTTAGAATTTGCTAAGCGAGTTTGCATAAGACTACCACTTAAGTTAGAAAATTTGAATTTTAATTCATTTAATTGTTTTTCGTAGTTTGTTACTGGTACTTTAAGTGATTCTAGGATAGATTGTACCTTCTTGATCAACTGATCGCAATCGCTGATCTTTTCACTCACAGGCTTGGCAGCGAAACATTTGTCTTCCTTAAGCTTCGCTTCATCATGCTTATTTTCGGTTATAACCATTAAACATCTCCCAGCCGACTCAGCAACTCCTTCTTTCGCCACATAAGCTCTTCCATGCGAGGTTCTGCGTACCTCCTCATCTTCAGAGTCTGTAGACCAAACTTCTACTCCACGAAACTCATCATCAATAATATTTTCCTGCACAATTAAAGCATTCATAGAAACGTTAGTTGCTTTCTTCTTCTTTATCTCCTCCAACTTTCTCATGTAGTAAGCTTCGTCATCTTCACCATCCTTCTTCTCAGCCATCTTCCTTAGCATGCAATCCTTGGCAAAGTGGTTCTTGCTGTGACAGTAGTCGCAATCGTACCTAGAGTCTCCCACAATCTTACTCTCCTTCTTCTCGTCGTTCTTTTGAGAGGCGTTCTTGGTTTCTTCTATCACCTTTTCCGAACTGTAGCTTCCCTGCCAGTTTCAGTTCTTGTTGATCGAGAACTTTCTGCGAGCAAACGTCTTTGGTTTTGTAACCATCATTGCATATTCCTCACCACGCTTTCGTGGGGTTTGAGTATACCCATCAGTTTCGCCAGTTAATATGATTTAAATTGCTCATGAGCCTTCACAGTCGAGACCACTGCCATCCATTCGGGCCTTAATCCATTCATGAAGGTAACCTTTTGTTCAATCACCTTCCTTTCAATGCCATGCTTCATCATCTTACTGAGCAGATGGTTGAAACGATTGAATGTCTGAATGAGCTTCTCTTCAGGTTTTTGTTCGAAGGCACCGAATTCAGAGAGAAATAGGGTTTGGATCGAGTGCTCTAGAACTTCATTAGTTGAATATAATTCTTTCAATCTATCCCATATTTCTTTAGTTGTTGTGCATGAACTAACCAGACGAAAAGTGTCGGATTGCAAAGCGAATCGGATCATCCTCATGGCTTTAACGTTGCATAAAACCTTGTCTTTTTCATCTTGAGGGATCTTATCTACATCAGCCAGGAGTTGGTTATACTCTTTTTGAGTTTTCACTGTTCTGTTCGTCCCAGAGTGAACAAACGGACCCAAAGTTATTGCTTCCCAGATTAGATAGCCATTGTCTTCAGATCCAACCACATAGTCTTCGAAGTGATGCGCCCATACTTCATAATCTTGAGTATAAAGAATGGGAACCCTTGTAGTGGATCCTATACTGTTGGAGATGTTGATCGGATTGATTTGAGAGTCGTCGTGAGACATGATGAACCTTTTTCTTTTAATCTGTTAGAATCAGACTTGTAAAGTTGAACTTAGGGTTTATCAAACACAAGAGATACTGTCGACAAGAAGAAGACATCTTCTATATATTGATAAAAGTGGAAACCCTAAAGGATTCTTCAAACAGAAGAGATGCGTATGTATTACATAGTCTCCTGCTCTGATACCAATTGTTGGAATATCGCGCTATAGATCGATAGATTCTAAACAGAAAAACAACATTAATCAAGTAAAGAACACAAGAATGGATTAAATGGTGTCGAATGATTAATATCTCACACCTCAGAAGAGCTCTATCAAGAACTTCGACTGTAGAGGTGTGCTAGGGTTACAATGCAGAAGTAATTAATGAGAATGATAACTTGAAAGCTATACATGCATGCATAATATATACGCTAACCCTAATAATAATCCACGGTTGGACAGGCCCAAACTAGGTAAACAAAATGGACTATTAACCGAGCCCAAAGACGCAACACTTAAACCCAAGACATGGGAATCTAGGATCCTCGGGATTCCAGGATCCTCGTGTTCCGATCTTTAACAACGAACTCTTCTCCATGGTGAAGCCGGAAAAGAAACAACTGAATCAACAACAGGACGATGCTCAAGAAGATGGAGATAATAAGGGCGGAGATACATAAACCCCAAGAAGCAGCACCCTCGATCTTGCAACCTAAGACCCGAAACTTTGACAATACAAGATCCTCAAGAAACTCTTGGGAGATATGATCCTCAACACCAACACCTTCTCCCACTTGGGATGCAACTCAAAACAAGTGAGCCCATGTGATCCAGGATCCCGAAGAAACCTTCATCACTCCCAATAAGAAGGATCCTGGTAACTTCGTGAATACTAAAACTTTTAATACTAACTCTATGGACCTTGATGCAGGAATAATCCCAATCATAGCCAAGGAACTTCAGCAGTAAAGGTAGATGATCTCAAGTGTCCTTAGAGTGGTCCAACCTATACTAGAGGTATCCCTCACGAGCCACAAGATCTCAAGATTTACTCCTGGGATAGCTGATACCGAGGTCCCAAAGCGCTTCCAAACTCCCAGCATGAAGCCTTATAATGGGAACATGGATATTAAAGAACATGTGGCACAATAAAGGGATAGAATAGAGATTATCCCCATTCCCACACACTTGAAGGAAGTTTCCCTATGCAAGGGTTTTGGCTCAACTCTCACGAGACCAGCCTTGAAATGGCTACAAAATGTTCCTCCTTACTCTATTACTTCGTTTGTACACTTAGTTAATATTTTTAACAACCATCTTTCTTGTAGCAGAACCTTCGAGAAAATCACTAGTGATCTTTATCGAGTGGTTAAGGATCCTAAGGAATCCCTCAGGGATTCTGTGAACAGGTTTGGCAGGGAAGCTCTATGTATCCCCAACATCGACATGGAAATTGTCGTGGAAGCCTTCAAAATGGGCCTAAAGAAAGACTTTCCTTTCTATAAAGACCTTGTAATGACTCCATGCAAACGAATGGATGACGTAAGGAGTGGAGCACCAAGGTTCATAAGGCTCGAAGAAGACAAGGAGATCCAAAAGAGGATCAATCCACCAAGCTCATATTGTAACCCCAATAGAAAGGTTGAATCCTCGGGCCAAAGATCCTATAAATCTAAACCTTATTCCATACCCAATCATCATAGGGTTAATTCCCTTGAAGATAAAGGGGAAGAAGATAAATTCCCCAAGATCAATGACTATTGTTTTTATGTTGAAGTTTCAAATTTAATCTTTTCCATGTACGATCTTGGCGAGAAAACAAGGTGACCAGGTAAAAGAGAGAAATCAAGTGGCTGGAAAGACAAATCTAAATGGTGTCCATACCATAAAGATTTCGGCCACATCACAGAATATTCCATAGCCCTCATAAAGAATATCAACTATCTACTAAGTAAAGAACATCTCAAAGAAATCCTAGGAAGATGAAAAGAAAGATCGAAGGAGAAGGAGCAGGATCAAGATCCTGCTAAGATCTTGGAAAAACCTGGATCGCCTCCTCATGATGCTAAGGAAATCAATGTTATCTTTGGGGATTCTGATATTTGTGGAAGTTTTTACTCTGCAGTAAAAAGACACGCTAAGATAAACAACGCAGAGAAAGAAGAAAGAACCCAATAGAACACATCAAATGCAAGTAAGAAATAAATCACCATCGATGAACATGACAAAGAGAACATTCAAGATCCTCACCATGATGGATTGGCAATGACTCTCTACATCGCCAATCACTTTGTCAGAAGGATCCTGGTGGACAGAGGTGAACATCATACTCTTAAATTCTCTGACCATGATGAATATCCCAGAATCTAAGATAATCATGAGATCCTCAATACTAATAGGATTCATCGGTCAAACGAAGCATACTATTGGAGAGATCAAGTTACCTATCTACATCGAAATGGTAAATTCTATGTAATGCTTTTGTGTTATTGATGCTTTATCTTCCTACAATGTTATATTAGATAGGCATACATACATGACATGAAAGTGATTCTATCGACGTACCATAAATGCGTCAAGATTCCTACCCCTAAGGGGACAGTGAAGATCATCGGTGATCAACAAGAATTTAAATAATGCTACATGACCTCAGTGAAGCCTTCCTCATGACCAAGGAAAGCATAGCAATTAAAGCAGGGGCACGAGATGTACTAGAAGCGCATGAGAAAGATATAAAAGAAGTGACCCTAGACCTTGAGGATCCCAAGGCCAAAGTACTCATAGAATCCTCAATACTAGAAGACATCAAAAAGGACCTAGTTACATTCCTGAAAGAAAGAAGAAAAACATTTGCATGGAAATATGAAGACATGACAGGTACACATAAGAACATTATAACTCATAAACTTAACATTGATCATTCTTTCATACTTTACACCAATAATGAAGGAAGTTTTCACCTGAAAGGAACCTGGTCCAAGAGGAAGTGGAAAAGCACTTTAAAACAGGAATGATCAAGGAGGCCTTGTTCCTATGGTCATTCCCACGGTGGCTAGCAAGTACGGTCGTAGTGCAGAAGAAGAATGGTAAATGATGAGTGTGTTTGGACTATATGGATCTTAACAAGGCTTTCCCTAAGGATCCTTTCCCATTGCCTCACATAGATTTTATGACAGATGCTATACCAGGTCACGAACTATTAACATTTGTGGATGCCTCAGCAGGGTTCCAATAAATTCAAACGGAACCATCTGATCAAGAGGATACTACCTTCATAACTCCCACATGTATACATTGTTACACTTTATATGCCATTTGGTCTTAAAAATGTAGGTGCAGCATACCAAAGATGGGTGAATAGGATGTTCAAGGACAAACTGGGGGACACCATGGAAGTATACATTGATGACATGGTGGTCAAATCCAAAAGAGATGAAGATCACCTCAGGGATCTTGAAGAAATCTTCGATATATTAGATGAATACAACATGAAGATGAACCCATCTAAATATCACTTTGGAATGAAGGCAGGCAAGTTCCTTGGTTACATGGTCACCAAGAGGGGAATAGAAGCGAGTCATGGACAAGGATCTTCGATGGGTAACAACTCCTCCTACATCTTTCAGTATCTTCGGATGTTGTAAGTTTTGTTCTGGCCAAGGATCTTGATGGCGAGAAACAAACTATTTACTATTTATAGGCGAAAGACTAGGACTATACCTTCAAATTTTTAAAAAAATAGCCTCCGAATATGATGCTTTTAGTCTGAATCAAGTTCCTAGAGAAGATAACACTGAGGCACACGTATTACCCAACTTAGAGTTGTAACATCCCAAAAATATGGATGATTTTTTTTAATTTCGTTCATATCATGAAACAATAATACCAAATAGTCAAAAGAGTATCACTGTAACATGTTATCAGAGTATAAACTCCCAAAATCACTAAGTGCAGAGATCATAGTGAGATGCAATGTGATCAGGTTGGGCCCTTCCCTTTCGAACTGGAAGTACCAGAAATATAAACTGAAAATTGTAAACACAAAGCTTAGTGAGTTCCACTGGAATACCACATACTAAACAGACATACTACCAAGCATGTATGGGTACTTTCCTACCCCTTCATTTTATTTCAACAGGATACTATCAAACATATCTAGGTGCTTGCCTACCCCTTCAGTGTATTTCAACCGGATATTATCAAGCATATATGGGTGCTTGCAATCCCAACGGTCTTTTTCAACCGGGTACCGGGTCTATTTCGCCCCCTACTACTACCATATAATATCATAACAGGAATCACAAACTCATCAAGAAAATACAGGCATAACTGACAGTTTTCACAAAGACAATCATCACACTACATCATAAATTACTGGGCCGGCATTGGTGCCTTCGATCTACGGATATTACGAAGGAAGACTCACCTTAGACTAAAGATATCAAATCGCACTCGGCGGATGACTCGCGAAATTCTCTTCCTAACGCACAAGCATAAAATCCTGATTAGAAATTAGACCACACTCTAACTCGAAAGTGCATACCCTAATTCCTAACTTAAGGCAAAAAGGGCTCTTCACCCTTGCCTCAATGGGCCTCCCTCCCCCTAGGCCCAAATACATAAAAGCCCAAAAAGGCATACAAGCCCAACTACAAGGCCTCTCAGGCCCAAAAATGACTTGCTACAACAGGTGGGCCCGAGGCCCAACATAAACAATTCCAAGGCCCAAATAACTCACGAGCCCAAAATCTTGCAAGCCTACAGAAGGTGTACGTGCGGCATACATGGGTCGTACGCCCAACGTATACGGATGGCAATCCGGAGTTGGGACACTGACCCAGTAAGCGCAACGTACTCTAGAGTAGGGCCAGTGTACTGACCAATCAGCCCCTTTTATTTCCCAAGTCTTAATCCATTCGACAATTACGTCCAAAACTTAGATCCAAGCTCAAAATAACATCTTAAGCCATAAAGTTGCAAACTGTATGCTTTTTCATGCATGAATGGGGCTCAAACCATGAATTAAGTCGATTAGCTCACTTGGATTGTCACTAACACTTGCATGGTTGAGTCTTAACAACAAAGATACGATTTTTATGACTCAAAACACTCACAAGAGTCCAAAAGGACATCTCATATTTCCTGGAGTTGCTCATACTCCAAGAACCCAAGCTAGGGGACCAAAAGATGCCACATTCTACCCTAAACCTAGATATATGCTTCTAATGATCAAGGTTCAAACTTTATATCTTCAATAGGCTAGAAATGGAGCATAAGCTCTGGATCTACAAGCTTATTCTTATTGTTTGCTTCATCCCAAACTTCCTTTTTCTTTAAAACTACCAAAGAACACCCAAACACACAAGGTAAGCTCAAAGATGCACTCAAGGAGGATAGGGTTCGAGATTGACACTAAAAGGTAGTGGAGGCTGAAAGGGTAAAGGTCTCGAGAGACTTAAGGACATTAAATATGGTGAAGACCCTAAAAATTAGGGTTTGCCCCGGGTTTGAGTATGCCCAGCGTACTCACAATCCCCCAACCTTTTTAATTGAATTAAACATAGATTAAATGACAAACTTCATACCTGGTAGCTAGGGTGCTACAATTCTCCCCCACTTGAATCAGACTTCGTCCTCGAAGTCCGTTGCCAGAAATAACTCTGGCTAATGCTCCCTCATCTTGTCCTCTGGCTCCCACGTCCATTCTCAACCCTTACAGTGCCGCCACTACACCTTAACCAACTCAACAACCTTATGTCTTCAAGGTTTTCATCTTCCTTTCAAGGATCGCTACGAGTCTCTCAATGTTGTTTAGGCGGTCAGCCACCTGAATGTACTCCAATGGAACCACTGCAGAATCATCAACCAAACATTTCCACAACTGCGAGACATGAAAAGTGATGTGAATCTGACTAAGTTCCTCCGGAAGATCCAATCGATACGCTACCTTGCCCACC
This sequence comes from Lactuca virosa, assembly GCF_052849685.1. NCBI lineage: Eukaryota > Viridiplantae > Streptophyta > Magnoliopsida > Asterales > Asteraceae > Lactuca > Lactuca virosa. Next base: position 288,283,593 of record NC_136429.1, on the reverse strand, counting down.
ATGGCTATAACCCTGAAAGGACCAATATACATGGGTCCCAGTTTGCCCTGCTTCTTGAATCGAATGACACCTTTCCAAGGTGACACCTTCAGGAGAACCATATCCCCAACCCGAAACTCTAGGTCTGATTAGCGCTTGTCAACATAGCTTTTTTGTCGACTCTGCGTTGTCTGAAGTCTGCCATGAACCTGCTAAATCAATTAGGTGGTCTTAAGTACCACATCGTTGCTCCCCATGACTCACTGACCGACCTCACCCCAGCATATCACGGTCCTGTATTTCCTTCCATAGATCATCTCAAAAGGAGGTCAACCAATGCTGGCGTGATAGCTGTTGTTATACGAAAACTCCGTCAAACGGAGATACGTATCCCAACTCCCATAGAAATCGAAAACACATGCCCAAAGCATGTCCTCCAATGTTTGGATGGTCCGCTCGCTCTGACCATCCGTATGGGGGTGAAAGGTCGTACTGAAATGTAGACGAGTTCCCAACTCGTCGTGGAACCTCTTCCAAAATATTGACGTAAACCACACGTCCCTATCAGAAACCAAAGACATTAGCACCCCATGACATGCTACGACCTCCCTGATGTATACCTCAACCAACTTCCCCGTAGAGATACTCTCCTGAATCAGGATAACTTGCGCGCTCTTGGTCAATCGATCCACAATGACCCTAATCAAATCCACTCTGCATGCAGTCCGACGCAACTTCATAATGAAGTCCATGGTAATCTCCTCCCATTTCCAAATAGTAATATCCAATGGCTGCATATTGACGTGATTTCACTGATGCACGGCCTTAACTTTCCTGCAAGTCAAGCACCTCTCCATGTACAAAGCTACACCCTGCTTCATGCAGGGCCACAAATAATCAGGACGGAGATCTCTATACATCTTTGTCGCCCCGGGATGAATGGAGAATCTCGATTTGTGTGACTCCTCCATCAGAATCTGACGCACACAACCCCAATACGGAACCTGTACTCTCCCATGAAGATTCAATGACCACCGACTATCATAATCAAAGGAAGACGCCTGACCCCACAACGTGCTCACTCTTCTGGTGCTCTTCCTTCATATCCTCAATTTGTGCTTCTTGAATCTGTTCAAAAAGCGGAGTAATCACTTTCATCATCAGACAAATATCCCTGATCGGAGTCGTGATCTTCTTGCGGCTAAGACCATCGGCCACCACATTGGCCTTCCCCGGATGGTAAAGAATTTCACAATCATAGTCCTTAACCACATCCAACCACCGACGCTACCCCATATACATATTCGGTTGATCCATCAAGTACCTCAGGCTCTTGTGATCCGTGTAAATAGTGTAGCGGACCCCATAGAGGTAATGTAGCCAAATCTTGAGGGCAAAAACCACATCCCCCAGCCCCAAATCATGTGTCGGATAGTTCGCCTCATGACGCTTCAACTGCCTCAAAGCGTATGCAATAACACGACCCCTGTGCATCAACACCGCGCCCAACCCTATGATAGACGCATCACAATAAACTACAAAATCCTCAACGCCCTCTAGTAGGGTCAGAATCAGTGCCTCGCACAATCTATGTCTCAGGGCCTCAAACATTGCCTGTTGCTCAGGCCCCAACGAAAAGTGGCATTCTTTTTCGTCAATCGGGTCAGGGGAACCGCTATCTTAGAGAAATCCTGAATGAATCTTCAATAATATCTTGCCAACCCAAGGAAACTCCAAGTATCAGATGGAGACCTCGGAACTTCCCACCTCATCGTGGCCTCCACCTTGGCCGGATCGACCAAAATACCATTTTGATTGACAAGGTCCCCAAGAAACTGCGATTCGTGTAACCAAAACTCACACTTGGAGAACTTCGCATACAGTTTATCCCTACTCAGGGTCTCTAACACATCTCGCAAGTGCTCCTCATGTAGCTCTTGAGTATGGGAATAGAACAGGATGTCATCTATGACTAAAATCACGGAAAGATCCAACATCGGTCGACACACATGGTTCATGAGGTCCATTAACACAGTTGGAGCAAAGGTGAGCCCGAAGGGCGTAACCACGAACTAGTAATAACAATAGCGAATCCAGAAGGCCGTCTTCTGTACATCGTCCTCTCTGACCCTCATCTGATGATAACCCGAACGTTGATCAATCTTGAAAAACGAAGACACACACTGAAGCTGGTCAAACAAGTCATCAATCCTCAGGAGTGGATAACGCTTCTTTACCGTTATATTATTCAGCTCCCGGTAGTCAATACACATCTGATGCGACCCACCCTCTTCTTCATAAATAGGATTGGTACACCCCATGGTGAGCTACTCGGTCGGATGAACCCCTTGTCTAACAGCTTCTACAACTGTGTGTACAACTCCTACATCTCTAGTTGAGCTAACTTTTATGGTGCTTTGGCAATCGGAGCCACACCAGGAACCAAGTCAATGCAGAACTCAACCTGCCTCTCCTGAGGCACTCCAGGAATATCCTCCGGAAACACATCCGAGTACTCCTGCACAATCAGCACATCACCAACCGACACATTACCCTTCTCCTGAGTATCCATAAAACAGGCAACGAAACCGAAACAACCCTAATGAAGATAACGTCAAGCCCTAGCAGCTGAGCATAGGATCGGCCCACACGGAGCACCCTCTCCATGGACCACCAACTCTCCCCCACTTGGAGTCGGAACATGTACCATTTGGCGCTCACAATCAGTCACCACCCCATTGGGGCTCAACCAATCCATCCCCACTATAACCTTGTTCCCGCGCAAAGGATTGGGAACCAACTCAATCAGATACCGCTCACTAAACATCTCTAGAACGCAATCCTGACGAAACCTCGATACTCGGACAGATCGATCATCCGTAATCTCAACCTCTAATGGATGATCTACCTCACTCGGAGCTCCAAGAAACCTCTTTTCGAGCACAAGAGACATGAAAGATCGGGTAGCCCCAAAATCAAATAATATCAAAGAAGAGATGCAGAAATAAAGAGTTAAGGAGAAGAGACATACTCGTCACCACATCTGGTGCAGCACGCGCCTCCTCGGCAGTCAGCTGAAAGGCCCTGCTTCTCACCACAGGTGCATCTGCCTTGCCCTAGCGGCCATCAGCAATCTGTAGAGTCGCTCGGGAAGGTGCTACAACTGGTCCTACTGACGCTAAACTCGGTCAGTTGGCCTTCTTGTGGCCCCTCTAATTGCAACGAAAGCAAATTAGATCTGATGTTTGGGTGGTGGTGATAACAGCAGTACAATCCTTGCTAAAGTGCCCTGTCTTGCCGCACTTGTAGCAGCCCAAACCACCCGCTATGCAACCCCATCATGCGACCTGCCGCATTTTCCACAACGGCTCCGGACTTGCTAGCCCTTTGACCTAGAGTCGAAACCCTTGGGTTTCTTCGCTGAAACCCCAACTGTCTGCCCAGATATCATATCATCCAGAGTCGGGCAGGAAAAAAACTAACGAACTTCCTAATATCGGATCACAACATAGCATGGTATCGAGTCTTCCTCATCTCCTCATCAGCTGCCTATTGGGGTACCAATAATTCCCTCTCTCTGAACTTGGCAGTGATCTCCGCCATAGTCTTAATCGTCTGCCTCATGTTAAAAAACTCATTGGCTAACTGCTGCACCTCAACAGCCGGTGCAAACTCTACTCAAAATTGGGTGAGAAAATCTAGCCAAGTCACGGCGTCAATGGTCGACGCTCCCAAAGCATAGCCGACCTCCTCCCTCCAATCGTGGGCTCACTCCCTCAAACAACCTGTTGCGAACCTGCCTTCGACCCCTCGGGGAAGAAGCTCGTCATCTGAGCACACTCAATGTCGGCTATCCAATGCTTGGCTACGATGGGGTCCTTCACCCAAAGAAATTTTGTGCCCTACTTCCCCTGAAATCCTTGAAGGAGAGTGTGAGGGCCCCCGACTGGCTAGCGGCCAAATCGGCCCTGAAAATCTGAAGGCGATCCTCCATCAGCTCCATGATACCCTCCTTGATCGACCCGAACATCACCGGGGTCGCATCAAGGATTCCTCTAGGTCGCAATGAACTCGCATAATCCCTTATCAATCGGTTTGGTTCCCGAACCAAATCCAGATCCTGAACCCCCTGCTCCATGACGTGTCACTACCATACTAAAATATAACCATATAAACGATTACCAAACGCACGATAAGGTTCACACTCTCGAGCTCCCTAGATTTATCGTGTTCTTCTTGGTCTTGGGTATAAATCATGTGCTTTCAGTAATACGGGCCTAATACTACCTTCCACACCTATGTATACCCTCCTCAAGGACTACCCCGACTCCTGCAAGTCACTCTTCCCAACTGATACATTTCTCAAACTATAAGGTGTCCTACGCACCAAAGCATCTCATAGGGACTCCCTAAGACTCCCTTCCTCACCTCTCTCTGCTATCAGGTGCAAAAGGAACTTCTACAAATACTACCTAACTACTACATGAACACAATTACATACCACAAATACTAGATAATTCTTCGAATGACGGGTACCACACTACAATGGTTGGACTCAAACAAGAGCTACACAATAGAGTTAAACCTATCCTTCTAAAATTATCCAATCACAATAATATGTAACCCAACGCATTCCTCCACTAGTTAGATAGTACGAAAAAAATTTCCTAAAGCACAAAGCATGCAACATTCGAGCATCGGAAAATTCAACTCAAAACATACCCTATACATGCCATTCTAACAAGTAATTGATCTGATACTAGCATGCAAATATAAAAGCTCATACAGATGGGGCCCATAAAGGAATCTTTCCTAGCATTCTATCATGCAATTCTGAGTAGATCCTTAGCCCCTAATCTAGCATGCAATTCTCATATCATAGCATAAAACATATAACTTGTATGGGTATTTTGGGAAGACTCACTTGAGCTCAGTTGATTACACGCATCACACCCATTATCTTTTATTGAAAATCCTTAGTTTAAAATGTTTCTTTTTATGAAAAACCTACCAAACCCTCAATTTGAGTCTAGTCACACCCGAGAGTATGCACGAAACCCTCAAACCAAGGCTCTGATACCAACTTTTAACATCCCAAAAATACGGATAAAATTTTTGTTTTTAATTTCATTCAAATCATGAAACACTAATATCAAATAGTCAGAAGAGTATCATAGTAACATGTTATCAGAGTATAAATTACCAAAATCACTAAGTGTGGAAATCATAGGGTGATATGGTGTGAGGCCCCTTCGAACTGGAAGCACCTGAAACATAAACTAAAAACTGTAAGCACCAAGCTTAGTGAGTTCCCCCAGAATACCACATACTAAACAAACCTACTGCCAAACATATATTGGTGCTTGCCTACCCCTTTGGTCTATTTCAACCGGATACTATCAAGCATATATGGGTGCTTCCTACCTTTTCGGTCTATTTCAACTGGATACTATCAAGCATATATGGGTTGCTGAATCATGAAAACTGACCCTCTTGAACTTCAGCTACCGCAGCCAACAAGCTACCGCAGTCAAGCTCCCTCATCAGCAACCGCATCCGAAGTCATCTAGCCAACCGCAATCATTCTTACTATACTTAGTTTATTTGTCTTTCTGTAATACTCTCTATTGTCCAGTATGCCTTGCATGGCTACTCTTAGAGAGTGATTCAAATGTAACTTCTAGAGTCTCTATAAATAGAGCTCATTCTCACTTATTTTAAAAAATCAATCTGAACACACATCTCTGAAGTTATCTTTTCTATCTCTCTATCTACACATCACTTCTTACTCTCAAATCTTACTAGAATATAACTGATTACAATCTCTCTTCGGAGCAAGTCTCTTGTGACTTAATCACTAAGTTTGATGTCACTTATTAACTTGGCTTGAATGCATTCCTCGTTATGAATCAACTTATGTGTATTCTTGATATAACAATTGTTGTCATTTCCATTTCTTTACATTTCCGCAACTAACTCTGTAACTATCTAACTCTAACTTATTAATATTATTGGTGAGCTTTTAGATCCTTCGAGATTAAATATTCCGCAATATACTTGTTCTAACGTTTGTTCAAGTGTGTCTCAAAGTTTTTCTCTCAACATGGGTGATTGCAATTCCCTTTGGTCTATTTCAACCGGATAACGGGTCTATTTCACCCCTACTACTAGCACATAATATCATAACAGGAATCACAGATTCATCAAGCAAATACAGACATAACTGACAATTGTCACAAAGATAATCATCACACTACATCATAAACTACTGGGCTGACATTGGTGCCTACGACCCACATATACTGCGAAGGAAGACTCACCTTAGACTGAAGATATCAAATCGTACTCGGCAGATGACTCGCGAAATCCTCTTCCTAATGTAGAAGCATAAAATCCTAATTAGAAATTAGACCACACTCTATTTCGAAAGTCCAAACCCTATTTCTTGACTTAAGGCAAAAAAAAGGCTCCTTCACCCTTGCCTCAAAAGGCCTTCTATACCACTGAAGCTCATTTCTTAAAAAAAACTTCAAAAAAAATATGGCATAATCGTTATCTCTGAATGTTTCCAACAGTGTTGGTGGTTCTAATCGAGCCCCGATACTGGTAGCAAATGAATATCATCATTGGTCTCAAAGAATGGAAAGATACTTAAGGAGACTTGGTAGAGATGTATGGCGATCCGTAGAAGAAGGACCACATGTCCCAGTTCTTACACCACTCCAAACTGACGACGCTACTACCACGCTAGGAGGAGGTCAACCAGTCATGAACCGTCCCACCAAGGATAATCTCGATAAAATGGAAAATGATGTTGTTGCTTTTTATTAAATTTCTTGTGGAGTTGCTCCTGACAACTTCGATATTATCATAAATTGCAAATCAGCAAAAGAGATCTGGGAAGTTCTCAAGAATTTGTACGAAGGCTCAGAACAAGCACAACACAAGAAACTTACAACCACACTCAATGAGTTCAACAACTTCAAAGCTCACACTGGCGAAAGTTTGGAAGACTCCTTCAAAAGGTTCAACCTGATAGTCACTAAATTATCCAATGAGGGCACCATCCGCAGTAACCATGAAACAAATCTTCAGTTTCTTAATGGCTTGGGAAGACATTGGACTACGGCCAAAATGATAGTCCAAGGTGATAGAAAGATTCATTCTTTGTCACTCTACAAGCTCTATGGAGAACTGTAAGCACAAGAATCCACCGTACTCAAAGACTGTGCTTACTTCGGAGGACCACTTGCTCTCTTAGCACAAGCTCCACATAATCAATCTTACTCTCCCTCGTATGACACTCCACCGCAGTCATACGAATCTGATTCAGAGTATGATGATGAAGAAGAATTTCAGAAGGCTATTGCTCTAGTTAGCCAACAGTTCAATCGACTACCACCTTCTTCCTTTCGCAAGAATCAGCAGTTCAACAAACCTCCATTCAACCGTAACTTTAACCCACAGAATAACCATTCTCGTTATCCCAAAAGTTCTCATCCACCACCGCAATCTCAAAATACTCAACCAAAGGAGGCACCACAGTCTACTCAAACCACTGACTCCGGTACTCCCTCAGATGACAAGACTGATGTGGTGATTTGCCACAAATGCAACAAAGAGAATCATTTTGCAAGAGATTGTAAGGCCAACGTAGTAAAAGACAGAGCATTCTACCTTAGAATGGCTCAAGAGTTGGAAGATAAGGAAAAGGCGAGGCCATACGTAGCCCATGTCAAAAGAGACCATCAAGTTTGGTCATCCGGAGATGAAGATGAAGCCATCAACATTGTCAAAGGAAAAGGAAAATTTTGCATGCTGGCAACTGCGGATGATGATGGATCTACAAAGCTGGAAAAGAACTACTGCTACATGGCAAAGGATGGAACTCTAAGCATCGTCGAACAGGTAAAACTCATGATCCAAAATCTAAACTATAGCATGCATGATTGTCAACCCTTCATAAATGATCTTAATGACATGTGTGCTGCCGTCCTTACAGACTATAACAAAGCCTTAGATGAGAAGAACATTGCGTCCCAAGAAATGTTCCATGTGAGAGGACGACTGGATAACAAAAGACTCAAAATGGCTACGTTAGAAAAGGACTTAGAGTTAGAAAAAGATGCAAGAATGTTGAGTGAAACACAATTAGAGATAGCTTTGAACCAGAGAGATTTAGCTCAGAGTGAAATTGTACGCTTAAATATTTTAATCAAAAAATTGTTCAATGAAAGTGAAGCTATTGAAAATTTGGTAAATAATGGAACCGTGGACAATACATACAATTGGGTTTGGTGAAATGGATATCCTACCGCAATGGATTCCTCACCCCGGTTTAACAAAGATAGATTGTATGTCCCTCCAGACCGAGAATTTCATTTCCCAGTCAATGACAAGACTTTTCCCGAAGACATCAGAACACACTTCGGTAGACTCCATAATCTAAGCAATAATTGTGTCATTGAGGAAATCGTGCCTGAGGTTTCGGGTCACACAAGTGATCAAATTCCTATCTGTGGCACCATTTACCCAAATTCTCAAACCTCATCTGTAGTTGATGAAGAAATTGTCATTGAGGGCCCCGAAGTCTCGAAAGACTTTCCATCTCTACCCTCAGACCGCAGTGTCTCTCACTATAGTCATCAATCACAGAAGTCTCACAAAAGTCCCACTGCAGTCCCAACTAAGACTTACTCTGCGGTAGTTAAATCATCCCTACCGCAGTCCTCGAACAAAAGTTCTGCAACTCTTCAACCAATTCATCACGAATTACCCATAGAAAACTTTCAAGTGGGTCAATGTTCTCAAATCCTGAATCTTCAAGTTCTGATGACTCAAGCCCTCGTTTTCATAAATTTTCAAAGGGTTCCAGGAAACCGCAGTTGAACAACAAAGACTGCGGTTCCCCAAAATCCTTAGCAAAAAAGAATTTCAAAGAGGAAATTCGATCCCGAGGCACAAATAGAAAAACTTTTTCGAAAAACAAGAAGCATGTCAGATTTCCAATGTCCAAAAGTCCAGAAAAATCTGTTTTCTCACACTATTTTTTCGAAAAACTCTCCCATCAAGAAAACATACTAAATGGAATGTACAGTTTCAACAGTCATTCCTAATTCATCTGACACGATCCAAAAGAGTGTAAAGTCTTTTCGAAACAATGGTTTTCAAATCTATTCCTCAGATGATCCAAAATGGAAGGGTATCTTACCCACTCCAACACTTTTAAAGTCACGTCAAAATTTTAACAAGTGGAAGGGTATTCTACCAAATCCACCAAAAAGGACTCAAAGATCTACACGTGCTAAACCTTTTTCAAAACAAACTTTTTCAAAGTCCAACAACACTCATGTCAGATATTACCAACCTCGGACCGGTCACAAGCCCAACTCATCCTTTAGACTGCTGACCAAATCAGGTGTCAAAACAAAAGACAAAATCTCAACCTGTCAATGTCAATGTAGCTGCCAAAAAGATTCATCCTATGTCAAATCTAGTTGGAGTCAGAAACCTTGTACTTTTTCAAAAACACACAACACTCCAAAACTGCACAAACACCTAGGACTAGGATTAAAAGTTGACAAGAAGCCAGTCCCTGCAACCTCGGTCCATGCATCATTCAGAAACTCATATATTGTCCCAGGCTCCAAACTAGTTTTGATGCCTAAACTAACCGTGTAATTCTCAGGCTTTGTGCAAGGAGGAACAAGAAGAAGAATGGTTAATCGACAGTGCCTGCTCCTTGCACATGACCGGAAGGTTAGAATACCTTCGGGATTTCAGGCCAATTTGCAACGGTGGAAATGTTACATTTGGCAACAATGCGAATGGGATCATCCGAGGTTACGGTGTTCTCACTACGGGGAACTTCTCTATTCAGAAGGTTGCTTACGTAGAAAGCCTTAAACATAATCTCATCAGTGTTGGCCAACTATGTAAGGCATGCCATCGAGTTGAATTTGATGATCAATTTTCCTATGTAATGACAAGTGATAGGAACACATGTTTGATCAAATCTCGATCCGAAGGTACTATGTATCCTCTGGATGTCTCTCTGATCATAGGCAAACCGCAGTTATGTTTCCTATCCAAAGTTGTATCCGAAGTCAGCTGGCTATGGCACCGCAGCTAGCACATCTCAACTTCAGATACATCAACAATTTGGTCACTGGAGAACTAGTCAGAGGACTCCCTATTCTCAAGTTCAGCAATGATACTCTCTGTCCTGCATGTGAATGTGGAAAGTAATACAAAGCAAGTCACCCCATGGTGATTGACTCTTTAATTTCTGAACCATTAGAGCTCTTGCACATTGATCTCTGCGGTCCATCCACCGTAGCTAGTCTCCATCACAAGAAGTACATACTGGTTATAGTAGATGACTTCACACGCTTCACATGGGTTTTCTTCCTCAGACTCAAGTCAGAAACACCGCAGATTCTCATCAACTTCATCAAGGAAATAGAACTTCAGATCAAGCTGACCGTAAGACGTATCCGCAGTGATAATGGAACCGAGTTTACTAATCATCTTCTCAACAGTTTCTTGGTGTCCAAAGGCATCACTCACAACTTCTCAGCTCCTTACAGACCGCAACAAAATGGGGTAGTAGAGAGAAGGAACCGCACTCTAGTAGAAGCAGCCAGATCCATGCTCAACTTCGCACACCTTCCTCTCTACTTCTGCGCTGAAGCAGTAGCCCTTTCATGCTTTGTTCAAAACCGAAGCATTGTGTGCAAACGTCTCAACAAAACACCATATGAGGGCCTTAACAATCGCAAGCCAAATGTTCGCTTCTTTCATATCTTTGGGTGTAGATGTTTTGTGATCAACAACAGAGATCATCTTAATAAGTTTGCACCGAAGTCTGATGAAGGCATCTTCCTTGGCTACTCCACTAACAAGGTTGCTTTTCGAGTTCTTATTAGACGCACAAGGTTGATCATTGAAAGCTTCGATGTGAAATTTGATGATTATCACATCCGCAACACCCCTCCATCTACTGAAACCACAGCAATCCTGGAAAGTGATATTCCTGCCTTTTCGGGTCCATTAAACTTAGTTGAAGTCAACTATGACGATCTCTTCGACCCTGTAGAAACAGCCAAATTATCCGAAGTTCTTGTGTCTCAAGAAGCTCAACAGCAGCACACTGATGTATCTGGTCCATCACTATCCGAAGTAGCATCTCTCAATACTTCCACCTCTCCGGTTGAGGGGGAAAGCTCTACTCCGGATCAAGCAACAACCGCCGAGGTTCCAGTACTTGATGTTGCTCAAGTTCCCATCCGTAGAGAATTATTAACTTTAAACATTTCTTCGGATTCAGATGATGAACACATAGAGAACATTGACACAAGAACAGACCCTAGGATTATCACTCTTCCATTCGCAGTCCAGGGTGAACCTTCTTAGGTTCCAGAGGAACTCCCATCAGCAATCCAGGGGGAACATCTTCCAACTGCTCAAGAAAATTCCATTCTCGCTCCAATAATCCAAGATGATTCCGCAGGATGTTCTCAAGTTCAGGGGGAAGTGTCATCTCCAACTGCAGATACTTCTGATATCGAAGACATTCCCTCTACCACAGCTGCTGATCATCTGCAACCTCGTCTACACATATGGACGAAGGATCACCCACCAGCTCAAATCATTGGCAACCCATCCGCAGGTATCCAGCCTCGATCTTCCAAGGACTTATCTGATCATTCTCACTACGCAGCATTTATGTCCTCGGTCGAGCCCCGAATGATCAAACAAGCATTACTAGAACCTGATTGGATATCCGCAATGCAAGAAGAGCAAGAAGAATTCAAAAGAAACAAAGTGTGGCAGCTCATCCCGAAGCCACATGGTCACACCATTGTTGGTACTAGATGGGTATTCAAAAACAAGTTGGATGAATCTGGTGCGGTAGTCAGAAACAAGGCAAGGTTAGTTGCAAAGGGCTATAGTCAACTTGAAGGTATTGACTATGATGAAACGTATGCTCCGGTGGCACGAATGGAAGCCATCCGAATCTTCTTAGCATACGCAGCCCACAAAAACATCAAGGTACACCAAATGGACGTAAAGAGTGCATTTCTCAATAGGGAACTAAAAGAAGAGGTTTATCTTCAGCAACCTCCAGGTTTTGAAAGTGTTGAATTCCCAGACCACTTCTACAAGCTTGAAAAAGAAGTGTACGGTCTGAAGCAAGCCCCAAGAGCGTGGTATGAGACTCTCTCTGAATTTCTTATCTCATCCGGATACAAGAGAGGAGTGATTGACCCCACTTTATTTAGAAAAGCAAATGGTAATCACCTTATGGTAGTACAAATATATGTGGATGATATCATCTTCGGATCAACTGATCAAGGAATGGTGAATGAATTTGCTAAGCTCATGAAAAACAAGTTCCAAATGAACATGAATAGAGAGATTAACTTCTTTCTAGGACTTCAAGTGAAACAAATTCCACAAGGGATATTCATTCATCAGGAGAAATACACCACTGAACTGTTAAAGAAATATTCTATGGACAACTGTTCTTCTGCTAAGGTCCACATGGCCTTCGGATATAAGATCTCTGCTAATCCCTCAGGCGAATCTGTGGATCACAAGACTTATAGAGGTATCATAGGCTCCTTGATGTACCTCACCGCAAGCAGGCCATACATTGTCTTTGCTACAGGTGTATGCGCAAGATACCAGGCTGACCCAAAAGTGTCACATATGACCGCAGCCAAACAAATACTACAGTACCTGAAAGGTAGCAAGTCTCTTGGATTATGGTACCCCGCATGCAATGAATTCAGTCTTCAAGCATTCACAGATGCGGATCACGCCGGATGCAGACTAGATCGAAAAAGCACCTCTGGTGGATGTCAATTTCTGGGTGGAAGACTCGTCAGCTGGTCATCAAGGAAACAAAGTTGTGTATCTCTGTCTACCGCAGAAGCTGAATATGTGGCTGCAGCCAGCTGTTGTCCACAAGTACTACGGATGAAAACACAACTTATGGACTACGGATACAGAATGCTGCAGATACCGATTTATTGTGACTCTGAAAGTGCCATAGCGATTTCTCACAATCCTATTCAGCACTCCAAGACCAAGCATATTGAACTACGATATCACTTCATCAAAGACCACATCCTGAAAGGTAACATTGAACTCATTTTTGTCCATACTCATGAAGAGATTGTTGATGTGTTCACAAAGGCACTTGACTCTACATAGCTCAACACTTTCCTGCAAATGTTAGGAATGATAAATCCCGACCCGCAATTCTTCTTGAATTGATAGGTACCGCAGACCATCCTTGGTCTCTGTTTCGGTCCTAACTGAAGTTACTTATGATAGATGGTTTTGGTATATCCTGTGTACCACAGTCTATGTACCGCAACCATATATCATATTTATCTTTCACTGGTCCTTATTGTTTGTTATTACTAATTTCTTGTACAAGTGTTCTCCTCAGTTACTCTACTACAGACATTCATCTGGTCATCCGCAATGACATCTGGTCATCCGCAATGACATCCGGTCATCTACAATAACAAAGAGTCATCCGCAATGAAACCTCCATCCGCAACCACCTTGATATTTTCTCAACTGTTTTATTAATCTTTGAATCATGGTGTGCTATTTAATGATCCTTCATTAAATAAGAAAACATTAAATAAAAAAAACATTCCTTAGAGAAACTGTCCCCTAACCTTTTTGAATAAACCTTGTGTCAGACCTATTTTAGGTATGATGACAAAAAGAACGTTTTTCCATAAACAAATCCTTAATCTGTCTTTTCCTCTTACCCAGCACGTCTAATCCGTTACAACTTCTCTTTGCACAACGGATTAAATCAACCCCATCCACACGATCACCTGACGTGATGTTGTACGTCTGACATCTCATTAAATGAAAACCCCTTTTTGGTAAAATCTCAAAAATTTAAACCGTTTCATATTTTGTGGCTGAGATTTCACCTCCCAAAATCGAAAGAACCCCCATTTTTTTTACCTAATTCTTTTTCACCTAGGGTAAATAAAAAAACGTTTCCCGCTCGCATAAGCCCCTATAAAAACCTTTCTTCTTCCCCAAGAACAGTTTACGCTCTCTGAACTTTGAATCCTTTCTCCATTTTCGTACTCTGTTTCTTCATTTTCTCTTAAACTGCTTCAATGGTGAAATCCGGTGTATCCAAGAAACAATCCAAAGCTTCTGGATCAGTGAACCCTACTGGTTCAGACTCTGCTTCAAGACATCCCACTCCCACGATTGCATCAAGCAATTTCAAAGCTGTATTCGAAGATCATTCATCTTACATTGCTCCAATCAAGCTGATGATCAAGTTCTTGAACAATCATCCCCTGTTTGGCCCCTTCGATTCGTTTACAGACGTTGTTCCTCTTTCAACCCTATTCAAATGTGCCTTTTCAGCCTATCGACCACTCGAGAACCCACAAGACGTGCATCTTAACCTAGTTAACGATTCTTTGGTCATCCTGTCTAAAGAAAAGTTTCTTTCTGCCATTAACCTTCTTGTTCATCCTTCCATCAAGATCTTTACTCCATCCATGGCGGACATCACTTCTGCACTTTACCAAATGGGATATCAGAAGAAAATCAAAGGCATTAGAGAATACAAGAAAAACCAATTGCCTGCGGTATGGCAATTCGTTTTCCATTTTGTCATCCGCAGTCTATCCGGCAGAACCGGAGGCACGGATAACATGGGACTCAAACTCCTAGAGTTAGTATGGAGTATCTTCACAGGCCATGACGTGAACTACGGTCAGATTCTATGGGATGATTTTCTGCAATACATTCCCAAGGAGAGCCCAAGGGAGAACCCTACCGAACTTACGTTTGCAAGATTCAGGTCCCTCTGCATTTCAGACCTCCATGCAGACGCAGGGATCAGCATGGGCAACGACATCAACTACTTTGTCACCAAGGATCTCAAAAGGTATAATCCCTCATCTGATCAATCTGTCTTTGGACCAATTAGAAGACTTCCAACCCACATTCTCACCACTCTTGGTCTTGAGACTGCTGATGTCTCAGATCATATTGAGGCTACGGAAGGTATTGCCCCATACCTTCCTACCCCGCCTTTTCAAAACTCATCCGCAATCATTACCCCTGGAAGTACCGCAGTCCCATCTTCCACTACTCTATCAAATCTTTATCAAAGAAGAAATAATTTGGCCTCAACTCATCAAGGCCCCCGCAACGTCTCAAAGAAACAAAGAACCCCAAAGAAAGATGCTCCCAAACCAACCGCACCCTCAAAGAAACGCAAAACCAAACCAACCTACCCACAAATGACAGTGACTCTGATGAGGATGCGCAACCAATTGCCATCCTTAAGAAAAGAAAAACCAATCCCACTGGCCATATGCATGACCGGACTGATACCCTAGCCTCTCAAAAGGCTCCGGTAGTCGTTGGGGTGGCCGCAGACCCATTCAACACCACTATCATCTTCCAATCAGACTCAGAAAGTGAGTCTGATTCGCCGCATCGTGGTGACTCCCCCCAGTTCACTCCCAAGAGGATGACACTGGTTCACGCCCTAAGGTCTCCAGGGCTACCCGACTGCATTTCTTTTCTTCCGAGGAGTTGAACTCCATCCTCTTGAACATAACCCAAACACTACAAACACCTTCCCAACCGCAGGGAATTTCTTCCGCCCTTGCGGAACTGAGCCGAGGCCAAACTTGACTACGGGTCAAGGAGACCGAGGAAGCTCAGGAAATCCTACTCTTCTTACATCAGTAACAGGTGGTTTAGGCACGGTGAGCACAAATGTGCAAGGATCCGTGGACCCGAAGGACACTTCGGTGCGATTCCAAGGATTTGATGGTGCAGAATCTAATGAATCGTGGTTGCACTACACTCCGGTGTCCGAGTCATATATCAAGAAATATGCCGCTTTCCGTAGGGCATTCCAAGCACGCAAAGAACATCAAATCAAGCAACAGCAACAAAAGGAACAGGAAATCCAATCAGTGGCTAAGTATTGGGCAGACGCAATTAACAATGCTAATACTGTAGCCACCATACTGAAGGTTCAAGACTGGATGACTGAAATGGCTGAGACGATCCTAAAAGCTCAATCAACTGGTGAAGGTGCAGGCCCCTCCAAAGTACTCCAACTCCAACTCCAACTCCAAATCCAATCCCAACTCCAACTGTTCAAGAATCACAAGACGAAGGAACCGCAATAGAAGTCAGCTCTGCTCCCACCTTCGGTTTTGATAATGTTGATCTTCAGGAGGTAAATCAACCCTCTCCCTCTGATGATGATCTTATGATGTTTGATGATGAAGAAGAATCCAGTGGCTCTCACCATTCAACTTCTAAGCCCAAAGAAAGGAAGAAAAAGAAGAAGAATGTTGTAACAAGGAAAGAATTTTTGAGCCTGCAAGCAAAGGTCGATCAAATTCTTGCTGCGGTCAAGCCAACTCAACCGCAACCAGAAGACACACCCGGACCGCAGTCATTGATCGAAATAATAGAGCGCTTGGAAACTCGTGAGAGATTGGCTGCTAAGCGCATCTCCCCCAAAGTTGAAATGGGAATTCGATCCCCTGATAACAATCGTCAAGCAGATCACAAGGAATTTATGGCTGCTGCGGAACACCTCATCTCTGAGGTGACCGCAATCAAGAAAGATCTACATGCAGCCATTTCGGACAAATCCTCCCAATCTCAAATGGTGATAGCTGAGACTCACACTGCATATGAGTCCACTATCTCCGTCCTTCAAGCTACTATCAATCGTTTGCAACGATCTCTGTCAACCAACTTCCATGGTCCTGAAATCCTTCAACTCACCAAGGAGATTCACAGGCTACTCTTCAACCCCACCATCCCCAACAATCAACAACTGGCGGATGCCCTTAAAGCCCAATTTCAAGAAGTTTATACCAAAGTTGATGGCCTAAGACAATGGCTTGAGGAAGCTCCTGGGTTGCATTCCTCAAGAGGCGGAAGTGATGAAGAAGTCCATCACTCCAATCACTCCATCTCACAACATCAAAGTCCCCCCATCATTACAGAAAATTTCCTACACCGCAACCCTCACCACTACCATCTCATCAGACTCCCCCCATAATTATAGAAAGAATTCCTACACCGCAACCATCTCATCACACTCCACCACAAAAAGAGATTACTCCTGAGAAACTAGAGACTCCCCCTCACTTCAAAAATTTGGTTGATCACATGTCCTCTCCAAGCTCAAATGAGTCTCTTGCCACCACCCAAAAGAAAAAAGACTGGAAAGCAGCTAAACTTGCTGAGCTTATATGGAGAGAATGCGGTTTTGACACTATCATGGATGAATCCTTGATAAACTCTTGGATCAATCTGTTGGGTTTTGAGCATTCTAACACTCATATGGTGTACATGCAACCCTATAAACCTTGGATCTATGTTTTCTCTATTATACATGCAAATATTAAATATTCCAAGGTTTCATCCTAACTAGCATATTATAAAGCACCTATACTACAAAGTTCTAGTTAGATGACATACCTTTTGATGTAGCTTGATTTCTTCAAGCTTTAAGAGCTTAGCCCCAATAGTGTGGAAGCCTCAAATGGAATCACAAATCACCAAAACACCTTGGAAGAACATGAGAGAATATGTATGCACACTAAAATCGGCCCACTCTTATTTTCACACACTTGTGCCAATTTTGTGAGCCAAGGACCCCTTTATATATTATGGAGGATTAGGGTTACATCCATGTAAACCCTAATACCCATGACATTTCATTTACATAGGATCCATGGGTTAAAAGCTCCATGGACCATCCATGAAAGCTTAGCCCAACCTAAATGAACTTGGCCCATTCCATATATATAAGAGTCCATATTTAATTAGTTCTTTTTGATCACTTAATTAATTCTAAATTAATTCTTGATCAATACTAATTAAATAATATGATTCCATATTAATATACTAGAACTTATAATATATTAATATAAATAAAAAATATACTATTCTCAAAAGACTATCCATATAAATTGTGCCGGAGAAGTGCAACCCAAATGGACCATGCCGGGTCGGGTCAAGTACATACCAAATATAGTTATGGACTTAGACATTAATCCAACAGTCTCCCACTTGGATAAGTCTAAAACTATTATTGAGTATGACTTTAAAACCTAACTGGCAATCGTAGCTCTTAAAGTCGCTGTCGAACTCTGACCTTGTCAATGACTTGTCCATTAGATAAGGGATCATATATTCCTCCATTCTAGATATCATATGGACTGAGACATGGATTATAATCATTCTCTCTGTCCATTTTTTTTCCCGATTTTCGATTTATGATGACTGACTGATTGAACAAATCAAATCAGTCCTGGCTTGGCCAAGCACTCACATGTGTCATCGCTAAATCATCGAGGGGCCCACAGATATCACTTTTATCCCAAAGGTAAAAGGAATGGATAAACTTCGACTCATATGGCTTGTTCTACTACTTGTTGAATCATACACAAAGGCACGTTTTATAACATCGAGTTACCAAATGCGTTTTCGTGCAATCAATGTATAACCAACTCATAGTAACAACTCATATCTCTAGGTTTGAAGAATATAAGATATTATCGTCTCATGATCACTCGTGATAAAATCCATGAAGTGATTCAAATGAGCGCGGGTTGAATCCAATACTCAGAACTTATGAGCACTCATGAGTGTTGTAGCACCACTTTGTCCACCAACTTGGACCTCTACAAACCAACCCATGACAGTCTTGATTCATATCTACTTCCAACATATGACCGACTGTGGATGGTTTGAATAACTTAATCATCCAGGAAGAGCGACTTAGTTATTCTGGAAGTCAAAACATGCAAAGTGAAACACAAGAATAAATGAATCAAATATGGTATCAAACCCTATGAATATAAATAAACACTTTTATTTATCACCATACTGATTACTCATTATTCATTGTTTCGGTTTTATCAACTTTATACTTGAATTAAAAACACTAGTTGTCCCATGCTCCAAGCATGTACACTATGTTTTTATTAAACAATAGCTTTGCCATACACCAAGTATGCACTCTATGTTTGTCTATGATCCTTACTTTGTGAAATAAACCAATTAAACATAATTTCAATGATTCTAATTTCACACTCCCAAATCCTTATCGAAAAATGTGAGAATTTCAAATTCCTATCATTTATCGAAATCTATTTAGATTTTAAACTTATATGCACTGACCCTCCTGTAATGAATATGTACAAAGTCACAAAGACTTGTCAACAGTCATTATCAGGTATTCCAATGGAGATCAACTCCATGGAAACTAAGTCTCATATTCAAAGTACATTGCTTTAGACATGCTTCTTGCATTAAGTTTTCTAATCTTACACAGATAACTTCCACCTATGGAGACAACTCCATATTCTCATTTTGACTATCACTTCTGAATAAGAGATGCCTCTTTTCAGAATATCTCAATATGGTCCTTCCAAAATTAGCACTATACTTCCAACTGTCCCTGAGCAACCAATCTTTGGTAAACCTCAGATTGTCCTCGACAATTGCTTAATCATTTTAGTCATATCCAATTCTAGACCTTTTCCCTTCTTAATGCCTCTGGGCATTTGGAAAAATTTAGAAATGACAAATATTATAGCACATGCAATCGATCCTGTACCCAAAGCAAATGGTACACGATTCATGATGTCTCACATAAAGACATGATTCTAGACCAGTCTTTTGCTACAATATTTTTATTTTCCATGTTTTCAAAATTTGAGAATGAAGAGGGATGCCGTAATCATAATCGAATTTTGAGAACGCAATATATAGAATTTCCTTAAGTTGAACCAATCCAACATGAAATTCATATATATATTATTGACTAAAGATGATTAAGGTCTCAATCTAAGCCTTTAGAACTGAAATGAAGTATATCCTATCCCTTAATTATAGCAAAACAACTTTTTCAATCCCTGCAGCCTCACGAATTGAAACTTTAGTTTTCTATAATTAACATTGCTAACTTGCAACACTAAAAATAATTATCATGCTCCCACTAACATGATGATTATTAGCATAACACTTATGCTCCCACTAGCTTTGACATGTACTCAGAAATCAGCTCAACTTCTAGAAATCAATACTTTATTGACTTTCTTACCAAAGTTCAGATTTCTGATACGAGATGCTTTGATAAAACTTTATCAAAATCATACACCTTTCCTTAGATAGCATGCATGTGTGTCTAAACATTTCAGAACTATGAAAAGGGATGTCGTAATCATAGTCTCAATTGTTTAAACCTTTTGCCATCTGCTTCAAATCTACTTGGTAGAAGTGTTTCCTCACCATCATTTTCATGAATCGGAGAGAAACCTTATGACCCTTAGATTTTATGGTGTATGTGTTCTTATCCATGTGAATCGTCAAAACCATAGTCACAAGACAAGGATAATGACAAATCCAAACTCATATGGACTGAACTTATGCAATCTTAACTTCTTGCCACCTGGCAGTACAGGGCCTGCCATTGCTTCTAAGTTGTTATGCAACCAATTGAGAACTTTCAGAACTCCTATGCAAAGCCAACTTTAACTGGAATGGGCACAGAATATGTCAACACGATAGGTTATAAACCTCAAGTCGTGTGCTAGTGAGGAACCTCAGGTTTTATTCTTGATTAGTTCTTGAAATTCTTTTTAGGATCTTTAAGACTCCCACTATCCTCTTGACATATAAGACTATCTTGCCAAATATTCAAGAGATAGTGGGGATTCTTTATCAAGACAAACACTTCACACAATTGGCCTTAGTTGGTCTTTGTTTTATCCAAAACATCACAACTTACCAATTTCAAATGTACAAGAGTAGGACACTTTTACTCTTACATTTGACAAGTGTTTTAAACCTTTCTTTAAGATATGTCACTCAAGTTACAATCTTGGAGTATGACTCTGAGAATTGTTTTGGAACGAAGTATGACTCATCTTCCTGATCTAACCATTTCAACAATTCATGACTCCTCTTCTTAGTCATAAGAATGCTCTAAGATGACCTTTAGAGGACTAATTGTGATATGATTTCTAAATCATTAAGATGATCACAAACATGATACTAAAGTACTCTCCCATCTTTTCAGATTTGAGAAACTTTTATCTTTCTGCCTAATTTGATTCTTCCCATTCGTTCTGCCATACATTGAGACTTTTCCAATGTTTCAGAATTATACTTAAACTTGTAAGTATAACCATATTTACTAAACTTTAGTAAATCAAATAGTCTTAACGAGCTTTGTGGTGGACATGAGCAGTGCACAAGAATGTGTAGTCGATCCCTTTAGTCCTTCACTTGACTCACACATCCATGTGTACAAGGAATTAGTCTTGATTTCCCAATGCTTGAAAGTTCTCATTCATCATATTATTCAACTTGCATGATTCCAAGTTTCGGTCCAATTGAAACTTGGGCGATGAGGAACTTTCCTGATTTGGTAAATTTAGACACTACCACAAATGAAAGAATCAAATCCATTTTCCAATATTGCTGTCAGTGGAATCATATAAGCAACAATTTTCCACAAATGCCATTGTAAGGATACTTCAAATAAATAAAATTAAACAATTTTCTTTTATTTTAAAACTTTGCGGAAAAACTTATCCTTACAATCAACATGGAAAATTGTTGTTATCTATTCCTTAGCAATATATCATAACTTCTTAAGCAACTGCTCAAAATTCTGATGCGATCGAAATCCACCTTCGCGATCAGAATCAGCATATACTTCCTTTAAGATTTCTCTCTATTCTTTGATTCTTAAAACATCAACATGTGACCCAGTCACATCATGTAATGAGGATCTCAGAATACAACTTAATAGAGTTAGATAATGGGCTCTACCTGATGTAGAGTTTGACTTTAACATCCTTAGGTAAATTTGGCAGCTTTGCAATCAACGCCCCTTCCTTTGGCAAAATAAACATATGGACCCTTTGGTAATGGGACTATCTCAGACTTAGCCTTTCTCTTTACCATTTGGTCAACCGGGTTGACTATGGCCAATCCTTTTCCATTGGGAAGAGAATGCTTTTTCTGGATTTCCAGTGTCACCATTGTCACTGTCCATAAAGTTTTCGGGAAGTTGAACTTCTAATTAAATTTGCTTTACTATCGTTCCAAATCATTGCTGATTCAGCAGCACCAAGCAAATAGATATGATCATTAAGGTTCATGTCATAGTCTGTTTCATAGTAGTCCCAAAGGAACTCACTATGTGACTTAGAAAGTGATTGAACATCCAACTTTCTCAAGACTTTGACACCCAACTCTCCCGGCTTGCCAAAATGTGACTTCATCTCTAAGATGTGATCACACATAGACCTTGCTTGCCATTAGGGCTTGAGTGACGTTGAACTTGTGGGTTAGGGAGAATAATTGGAGGAGGTGGAGGAAGTAAAGTTCCAAGAGATTTGGAAAGATCATAGATGTCTGAACTAGACATCTTTTGGGAGATATTCAAGATAGTTGATCTAAAGTCCTTAATATAACACCCAATAAGAAATATTAAGGCTAGGATCCAACAACCTATTTATAACTGGAAGAGGGATGTCGTAATCCAAGTTATAAAATAGTTGAAGGTTGGTAAATGACGATTTACCAATTTCCACCATGAAAAACGAAATAATTTAATTAGGTTTTTACTTGGATTTGAAACTCCTAGATCTTTTGAGATTCATTGACCTTTTCAATGGCAGTTTTCTATCTCGAGTGTGCCCTTCAGGTTTTGTGACTGGGATGCCGAGGATCACAAAACAAGGTGTGAAGTAACCATGCAAATATACTTGGTACCCTTAATATTTACCCCTCAATCGATGTGTCGGTTAACCACACGAGCTCCACCAATACTATGATAAATATTAAGTTACCCTTTGCCTACTTTGATAAATCCAGGTTAGTGTGTCGGTTAACCACACACGCTCCACTAACGGTTTAAACAAAGTGCAAAGTCTAATTCCATGGATTAGCACCTTATTCACATTTTCCTAAGTAACTAAGATTGGGAATTTATAAGTGTTTAGTTACTTAGTATTTATCATTATACTTATAATGAAGGGAGAATTATAGTCCTTGTCCTACCTGTTCGGCTAACGACCCTCCACCGGTCAAGGAAGCGGTGAGTGAGAGTGGACACCCATTAAACTGCCATTTTATAGGCAGTAACCTTATACCCCACTTATAGACCGGCTTCATGAATGAGGCCTACTAATGGTAAGACGACTTGCTCTTATACATATAATATATTAAACTTTTAATATTATAATAGTATAAGGGTGTATTTTAGACATTTAAAATACTTGGTGGTTTAATCTATTAATTAAACTAGACTTTTAATTTAATTAAACTCAAACCATATATTTTTGGATTAATAATACTCTTTTAATTAAACGCTTTAATTAACTATTGATAAAGTCCATAATAGTTAATTTGAACTATTCAAAAAAACATCATAATTCCAATTATTAAACTCAAAATTAAAACCATTTAATTAATTGTTTAAGTTATGAACCCAAGAGTTTTAGAATTCAATTCTTTTTTTCATAAAAAACTATTCTCAAATTTCAAAACTTAAGGGCAAGTTTTGTAATTCTTGAAAACCTTTGGATTCCATAACTTATGGAATTAATGGTGTTTTATGATGAAACTTTCCATGTTCCATAACTTAAGAACAAGTTATGGAATTCTTTAAAACATTAACACCAAATTTTGTAACTCCATAAAAACTTTGAATCAAATTTTTTTTAAAAAAAAAAAAATTCATATCCATAACTTATGGAAGTATCAAAAACCCTTAAGATCACAACTTTAAAAAAAAACTTTTGAGCTCCAAAATTTTATGACAAAATATGTAACTCCTTAAAATATTTAGATCAAACTTTTAAAACTAATAAAATAATCATATCATTTTATCTTTTACTAAATTTGACCTAATTCAACTCATATAACAAATGATTCAAAATTTTACAAATAATTCGTTTTTCACAAAACAAGTAATTATCTTAAAATTTGACAAACGTCATGTTTTTTTTCCTTTTTTTTCCAACTTGAAAATAAAACATTTGCATCAATATAACAGAAAACAACATGTCTCTGATACCACTGTTGGGTTTTGAGCATTCTAACACTCTTATGGTGTACATGCAACCCTATAAACCTTGGATCTATGTTTTCTCTATTATACATACAAATATTAACTATTCCAAGGTTTCATCATAACTAGCATATTATGAAGCACCTATACTACAAAGTTCTAGTTAGATGACATACCTTTTGATGTACCTTGATGTCTTCAAGCTTTAAGAGCTTAGCCCCAATAGTGTGGAAGCCTCAAATGGAATCACAAATCACCAAAACACCTTGGAAGAACTTGAGAGAATATGTATGCACACTAAAATCGGCCCACTCTTATTTTCACACACTTGTCCCAATTTTGTGAGCCAAGGACCCCTTTATATATTATGGAGGATTAGGGTTACATCCATGTAAACCCTAATACCCATGACCTTTCATTTACATAGGATCCATGGGTTAAAAGCTCCATGGACCATCCATGAAAGCTTAGCCCAACCTAAATGAACTTGGCCCATTCCCTATATATAAGAGTTCATATTTAATTAGTTCTTTTTGATCACTTAATTAATTCTAAATTAATTCTTGATCAATACTAATTAAATAATATGATTCCATATTAATATATTAGAACTTATAATATATTAATATAAATCATAAATATACTATTCTCAAAAGAGTATCCATATAAATTGTGCCGGTGAAGTGCAACCCAAATGGACCATGCCGGGTCGGGTCAAGTACATACCAAATATAGTTATGGACTTAGACATTAATCCAACAAAAAGCTCCATGGACCATCCATGAAAGCTTAGCCGAACCTAAATGAACTTGGCCCATTCCATATATATAAGAGTCCATATTTAGTTAGTTCTTTTTGATCACTTAATTAATTCTAAATTAATTCTTGATCAATACTAATTAAATAATATGATTCCATATTAATATATTAGAACTTATAATATATTAATATAAATCATAAATATGCTATTCTCAAAAGACTATGCATATAAATTGTGCTGGTGAAGTGCAACCCAAATGGACCATGCCGGGTCGGGTCAAGTACATACCAAATATAGTTATGGACTTAGACATTAATCCAACACAATCCCCACCGCATACTGCTGGATGATGACTACAAGCCATATCTCACATATGCTGAACCCCCATCGGATGGCTACTGGGATGTTCCAATCTCCCCAAACGCTAAATACGTCACAGTGTTTGAGCAGTTCGACCGTAGCCTTCCAGATCACAAAAGACTGCCAATGGAATTCGAGAGACCTAACCATTTTTATGCAAATCATGCCTCTCCCATTGAGAAAATATGGTCTAACGATAGACCATCCGCAGTCAAAAACTACAAGCTTCGGAAGTTCATGAAGGCTGAATTCATCCAATACACTCTCACTAGAAGGGAACACGACTATGTCCGCACCCAAGCTGACTTTCCTTACGTGTTCCAGAACAAGTCGGAGAAGCACCCGAAGATGACGATAGCGCTTGAAAGGGCCAGTACATTTTTGAAGGAGACTGTTTGTGATTTTGCTAAAATCGACGCAGACATCTACCCCATCATTGCCAAGAAGATCAATCTACCACCACTCGATCCTGCACCAATGCCTACCGAAGGCTATCAAGAAAGATCCTTAGGTGCAACCAACTTCCCTGAACTTGGAGTCATTTTCAAAAGGAAGACCGATAAAATCAAATAATTTATTCCTATGAGTGCCATGAATCGCCTCAACTGGAAGCAACTTGAAATCTGTCGAACCGTAGTTGAAAGATCAAAGCACACAACTGCCGAAGTCAAGTTCGAGATTTCAAGGAGGATCATTTGGTTGGAAAATGTTAGGAAGTTTTGGTGGATCCTAATCAAGTTTCTTAAACTTGATAGCTGAACAAAAGTTAAAGAGGTCACTTAGGGGGAAATTGTTGAATCATGAAAAGTGACCCTCTTGAAGTTCAGCTACCGCAGCCAACAAGCTACCGTAGTCAAGCTCCCTCATCACCAACCGCATTCGAAGTCATCTAGCCAACCGCAGTCATTCTTACTATACTTAGTTTATTTGTCTTTCTGTAATACTCTCTATTGTCCAGTATGCCTTGCATGGCTACTCGTAGAGAGTGATTCAAATGTAACTTTTAGAGTCTCTATAAATAGAGCTCATTCTCACTTATTTTACAAAATCAATCTGAACACACATCTCTGAAGTTATCTTTTCTATCTCTCTATCTACGCATCACTTCTTACTCTCAAATCTTACTAGAATATAACTGATTACAATCTCTCTTCGGAGCAAGTCTCTTGTGACTTAATCACTAAGTTTGATGTCACTTATTAACTTGGCTTGAATGCATTCCTCGTTATGAATCAACTTATGTGTATTCTTGATATAACAATTGTTGTCATTTCCATTTCTTTACATTTCCGCAACTAACTCTGTAACTATCTAACTCTAACTTATTAATATTATTGGTGAGCTTTTAGATCCTTCGAGATTAAATATTCCGCAATATACTTGTTCTAACGTTTGTTCAAGTGTGTCTCAAAGTTTTTCTCTCAACATGGGTGCTTGCAATTCCCTTTGGTCTATTTCAACCGGATAACGGGTCTATTTTACCCCTACTACTAGCACATAATATCATAACAGGAATCACAGATTCATCAAGCAAATACAGACATAACTGACAATTGTCACAATGATAATCATCACACTACATCATAAACTACTGGGCTGACATTGGTGCCTACGACCCATATATACTGCGAAGGAAGACTCACCTTAGACTGAAGATATCAAATCGTACTCGGCAGATGACTCGCGAAATCCTCTTCCTAATGTAGAAGCATAAAATCCTAATTAGAAATTAGACCACACTCTAATTCGAAAGTCCAAACCCTATTTCTTGACTTAAGGCAAAAAAAGGCTCCTTCACCCTTGCCTCAATAGGCCTCCCTCCCCCTAGGCCCAAATCCATAAAAGCCCAAAAAGGCATCCAAGCCCAACTACAAGGCCTCTAAAGCCCAAAAATGACTTGCTACAATAGGTGGGCCCGAGGCCCAACATAACGAAGTCCAAGGCCCAAATAACACACGAGCCCAAAATTTTGCAAGCCCACAAACGGCGTATGCGTGGCCTACATGGCTTGCACGCCCAACGTACGTTGATGGCAATCCGGAGTCGGGACACTGACCTAGTACCCGCAACGTACTCTAGAGTACGCCCAACGTACTGGCCAGTCAGCCCCTTTTCATTCCCAAGTCTTAATCCATTCAGCCATTACGTCCAAAACATAGATCCTAGCTCAAAATAACGTATTCATCCATAAAGTTGCAAACTTCATTCTATTGCATGCATGAATGGGGCTCAAACCATGAATTAAGTCCATTAAATTACTTGGATGGTCACTAACACTTGCATGGTTGAGTCTTACCCACAAAGATACGATTTTTATGACTCAAAACACTCCCAAGAGTCCAAAAGGGCGGCTCATATTGCCTGGAGTTGCTCATACTCCACGAACCCAAGCTATGGGACCAAAAGATGCCATATTCTACCCCAAACCTAGATCTAAGCTTGTAATGATCAAGGTTCAAACTTTATACCTTCAATGGGCTAGAAATGGAGCACAAGCTCTAGATCTACAATCTCCTTCTTCTCATTTGCTTCTTCCCAAACTTCCTTCTTCTTCAACACCACCAAAGAACACCCAAACACACAAGGTAAGCTCAAAGATGCACTCAAGGACTGCTAGGGTTTAATATTGACACTAAAAGGGAAGTGAAAGCTGAAAGGGTAAAGGTATTAAGGGACTTATGGACTTTAAATAGGGTGCAAACCCTAAAAATCAGGGTTTTCCCCTGGCTTGAGTACGCCCAGCGTACGCATGGGTACACCCAGCATACGCCGGGGATCCTTCGATAATGCGCATGCAAGGAGTACATTGTGTGTACGTAGTTTACTCCCAGCATACTCACAATCCTCTAACCTTTTTAATTGAATTAAACATAGATTAAACCACAAACATCATACTTGGCGAATCGGGTGCTACAAGAGTCTTCACCTAGGAATGATCTCGGTGATAGAAGATCCCTCTAGGAGACCAGACGACCCGACGACCTAGATCAGGCGGCCAACATAGCAGCAATTGGAGGCCCAATTTATTGATCCTATGACCAGGATCTTGATGTTGAGGATCCCGATCCAAATAGTCAGGATCCATAGAGACATTAGAGATCCTGGACACAAACCGTCATAGAGCATCTCTAGAATGGTGCAATCCCAAAAGAAGAAAAAAGTGATAAAGCGTTCAATATGAGGATTTCACACTTTGTGACGATCCATGGAGTATTATGCATGAAATCCGCAACAGGTCCATATCTAAGATGAAGAAGCCATAGAAGTTCTTAAAGACATGCATGAAGGGGACTGTGGAAACCACACTGGGGGCAGATCCTTGTGTTCTAAAGCATTAAGAGTAGGATACTAATGGCCAACCATGAAGAAAGATGTTTTCCTACATGCTTAGAAGTGTGATGCCTATCTCATTGATTCGAAAGCAGGAATGACGACATATTGGCTAGCTACCCTAGAAGGAAGCATCTTGCCAAGATCCTGAAATGTTATACACCTTGAAGCGTATTTTATGTAAGTCAATTTAGTCATAATTCATCACACCCGAGTCAAGGTACATACCTACTCCTTACCCTCATTTGTTTTCTTTGTTTCTAAGAATACTAATGACTTAAGCATCAAAGGGAGGTTAGCCAAGCTAACTCCCACCCTAAGCTAACGTTTGCAACATGCAGAAACTCAAGGATCCTAGCCACTATGAATAGAGTCTGGTCATCTCTCCTCCGATTAAGGTTACTTAATCCCCTCTAAGGTTTAAAGAGTTAATAAACTCTTCCATCCGTGTTTGGGTTTATACATCTCGCTTGCACACGCAATATCTTACTATGGGGTGTGAATAAGGGGATCATTTCACGATTTACTGACTTGGAAACCCTCTTATGTATGAACATATGTTAACATTCTAAGGTTTAAAGAGTTAATGACCTCTTTCACATGAGTTAAGGTTTCTACACCTCACTTGGATGCACGATATCTGACTATGGCATTTGAATAAGGGGATCATTTCACGCTTTAGTGACTTGGCAACCCTCTTATTCTGAACATATGATAAGATCCTAAAAGTTTAAATCTAAGGTTTATAACATTATCATGTTATCTGAAATTGGGATCCTCCCCGGTAAATTTATAAGGTTTATAACATTATCATGTTATCTTACGAGTCGGGATTTTCCCCAGTTATTACGTTACTTTCCCCAGTTATTATGGGATTTTGCCCAGTCATTATGGAATTTTCCGCGGTTATTACCTAAATTGGGATTTTTCTCAGTTATTATCCAAAGTGGGATTTTCCTTAGTTATTATCTAAAATGGGATTTTCCTCCGTTATTATCTAAAGTGGGGTTTTCCCAAGTTATTATCTTAAATTGGGATTTTCCCTAGAATATCTTAAATTAGGATCTTCCCCAAAATATCTTACGTTTGGTTCTTCCCTATAATATCTTAAGTTAGGATCTTCCCCAAAATATCTTGACTGAAGATCTCCCCTGCAATATCTTAAGTTGTGATCTTCCCCAGTATTTCTTAAGTTGGGATCTTCCCCAGTATCTCTTAAGTTGGCATCTTTCCCACTGAATTACTATGTGGGATCTTTCTCAATATTACATGAGTTGGGACTTTTCCAAGTAAATTCTAAAGTTGGGATTATCTCCCAAAAACATATTCAGAAGAACTCTCTTCAAGATGATAAAATCTATCCAAAGAAATGTTTAGAGAGATTACCAAAAGATCATTTAGAGTTTGAACTGACAACAGGTTCTATCTATCCTTACACCTAATATTGTTATTTATAGTTCTTTTTCTTTGAAAAAGTTCTGCAACAACTTCCACGATTTTTTAAATAAAATTTATGGAACCTGGATATTACAGGATCCCAATCAGATGGTTATTTATTTCAGATTATTAAGATTCTAATAGTTTGTATAAACTCTAAAATTCTTAGGGTCTTAATTATCCAAAAAGCTTTTGTAAAATTCATTATCCTATTTATACAACCAAAGCAACCATGCAAGAAGAGAGATAAACCAAAGCATCCAAATTAAAAGGGGTTTCCCTCCAATCCATCAAAAAGAAAATATTGTTTTACAAACCAAAAAATTAAAATTGTTTTTAAATTTTATCAGACCTAATTTAAGGTTTGATCACCCCGAGTTGGGGTATCCTTTGTCTCTTTCTTCTCTCTCTTTTTCTTCTTCTTTGTAGGATCCTGATTAGAATTAATAGGCTTTCCAATCAACTTAGCCAGGGTTTCACGCCAAACAACCACGTTCCAAGATCATGCGTTCGCCCCATACTCCGCCAAATTAATCTTCGTCTCCCATATGGCTTAGGCGACACTCATCTTAACCTCGGCAATCACCTCCTCGATCTTCAAGGCGTACTCCAGGAGGATTTCTTCTCCTTCCTGACCGCGAGCTGACTGCTATACATGGCGTCATCAAGTTCCGAGAAGGAGAAGCGAGTGTTTGAATGTATAGCCTTGGATCCTAAAAATTACTAATAATACTTATCAGTTCAAGATCCCCAAAATGAAACAAGTAAAAAGAAGGATCCTTACTGGTACACATCAAATCAAATGTGGAAGAACCTTCATGGAAGTTGAAATGGTCAAGCTTGAAAGATCTTTCAGCCTTAGGAAAACCAAGAAAGCTTTCAACCTTCTCCTCAGTATCCTCGGCAGCTGGAATAACTTCCTCGAACATGAAAGCCACGTCAAAACAAACAAAATAAGGAAGCGTGAATTTCAGGATCCTTATCATAATTAAATAAAATCCTACCCTTTTTAACCCAGTTTGTTGGCAAGAGATCATC
This sequence comes from Lactuca virosa, assembly GCF_052849685.1. Taxonomy (NCBI): domain Eukaryota; kingdom Viridiplantae; phylum Streptophyta; class Magnoliopsida; order Asterales; family Asteraceae; genus Lactuca; species Lactuca virosa. The sequence goes on along the minus strand of NC_136429.1, from coordinate 288,252,547 downwards.
GTTGGGAATAGAGTTATGTTTCACAAAGAAAAAAACCTTTCATTTCAGGCACTATCTTTTTGTTTTAATTTCAAAACTAAAGGTGATACGTTGGTTTTGACTTGGAGCAGAAAATGAGAAGATCCAAAAGTTTGAAGATCGTAAACATTTTCCAATTCAGCTAACCTCATGCCAATGTTTTTAGACCGATTCATCTGGTCGATCCAAAACAAGATCCTCCATATCACAGGCATGGTTTCAAAATAAGAAATTTTTGTAACTTCGAAGAACTCAAATATGATGCCAGAAAAAGGATATGTCGAGCCCAAGGAGAAAGGATCTTCAGGAAAACAAACCCAAGTAGGAAAGACGAAACCATGTTTGACCTTAGGATTAAAAGGCTTGAAAATGATGTCGGCGGGAAACGCTCTAATCGATTTCAAGGATTCGATGTCGTTATCATCAAAAGAGCAAGTCTCTTCGTAAGACAGGATCTTTTGATTGATGAACTCCTCGTCGGAAAGAGTAAGGATGCTCGAGCAAGAACGGAGTGCCTTTTTACTCATGATCATCAAATAAGAAAATTTAGAAGAAAGAGGGAGAGAGTTGATTTGACCGTGTCATCATGAGCATCAAATGGATAAAATTCTATCCATTGTTAGGGCCAAGATCCCCAATCCTATCTAGGATGTCAGATCTCTAAAATATCTATAGATCCTTAAACCTACACAGGATATCGGATGTTAAAAGGAGTCTCAGGATCCCAAACATACATCATGATCGTAAATACCGCCATTATTATCTCATAACAAGTTTAACAACTATATTTCTTGTTTATTTCTCACATGTGTAAAAATGGTCAACATATGACTCATTCACAACGAAGAATCACTCCAACTAGGCTTAAAACCTGGGAATACCAAGTCAAAGCACGTTGCAAATACCAGTTCAACAGGATCCCGAAAATATCAGACTTATAATTACTTAACCTAGACTATAAATACACGTGTAAATGACACACAACAGGCACAATTAGCTGACACCTTACTCATCTAGACTCACTTTATCATTTGTAATCGTATTATCAAGCTCATCTCTGTAAATTACGTTCAAATCAATAAGAGCATACAAGGCAGGTGATCATTATCAGCTATCAAGGTTTTATATCGGAGATCCTATTGATTGATGAACTCCTCGTCGGAAAGAGTAAGGATGCTCGAGCAAGAACGGAGTGCCTTTTTACTCATGATCATCAAATAAGAAAATTTAGAAGAAAGAGGGAGAGAGTTGATTTGACCGTGTCATCATGAGCATCAAATGGATAAAATTCTATCCATTGTTAGGGCCAAGATCCCCAATCCTATCTAGGATGTCAGATCTCTAAAATATCTATAGATCCTTAAACCTACACAGGATATCGGATGTTAAAAGGAGTCTCAGGATCCCAAACATACATCATGATCGTAAATACCGCCATTATTATCTCATAACAAGTTTAACAACTATATTTCTTGTTTATTTCTCACATGTGTAAAAATGGTCAACATATGACTCATTCACAACGAAGAATCACTCCAACTAGGCTTAAAACCTGGGAATACCAAGTCAAAGCACGTTGCAAATACCAGTTCAACAGGATCCCGAAAATATCAGACTTATAATTACTTAACCTAGACTATAAATACACGTGTAAATGACACACAACAGGCACAATTAGCTGACACCTTACTCATCTAGACTCACTTTATCATTTGTAATCGTATTATCAAGCTCATCTCTGTAAATTACGTTCAAATCAATAAGAGCATACAAGGCAGGTGATCATTATCAGCTATCAAGGTTTTATATCGGAGATCCTATCAAGGATCAATGGCTTTCCTTTTAAACCACTTGTGTTATTTTGATCTCAATTTCATATTCATATTAATAACAACACCACAACCTCTCATGCAACTTGGTTGATATCATTCTCAAACGATTTTTGACCAAAACACTTATAATACTAAAATTGTTAACTATTAACTGTTTTCAACTTGAAATCTACGACCTTATTTTAGAAATGATTACTTTAGATATTAGGTATTGTTTTGAAATTGGTTAACTCAATTAACATATAAAATGGGTGTTTCAAAAGATCCCACTTCCCCCATACTTTTCTATAAACGCACATTATGATTTAGACCAATGATCATTGTTTCTTCTTGAGTCTTAGCAAACTCCATCATGCCTATGGCTTTCTGGGACTACTAAACAAACTCATCCACCGATTCCTATTAAATGTCTCTAGCTTATATTATATATTGCGTTACATCTATTTTTATGAAATAATTACTCATTATCCACATGTCTATTTTTTGACAAAGGTAATTTTCAAACATATTCGTGAAATTATGTAAATTCGCAAGTTATCCTTTTCAGTCGTATTTCACGATCACCTTATGAAATTTTCAAAGCAAATATCTATGAATTGATAATGGCTTCACTAAATGATAACTAGAGTACTCCTTTGTTGTACATGAGCATGAGAGAGGAGGTTAATGCTGCTTGAGCGTATTTGCATATCAGAATAATTGAACCTTGACATTTGCATATGGGTATATCATATATTTAATTTGTTAATTTAGTGGTGAAAAATTACATGTAAAAGGTAATCAAATTAAGTTATCTTTCAAATATCCTATGATCATTACTTCCGTTTATATAACTAATGAGTAAGAGGTAAGTAAGTTTTTATCGATAATTTGTTATATGTTGTCGCATGTGCTTACATTGTGTGTTCATATACAAAAAGATAAAAACCAATTGGTGTGGAAGGGAATAAGCAACTTGAAGCAATCAAATACCTACTAGATTATTGCTTAAATTGTTCCTTTTTGTATGATCATCCATTGAAAGAAAAAAAAAAATCTTTAAGAATAGCCTTCATACGCTATTTGTGCCTCTGCTTTTTAATGTTAGATATAATATATATATATATATATATATATATATATATATATATATATATATATATATATATTTCTTTTGCTTCATGATATAAAACCAACTCTATAAAAGGAAAATTATAAACTTTCTAAGTATATATGTAATGTTGAGAAGAATGATTCTCATTCACAGGATAAATATGATATCAATGATTGTGGTTTAAAATTTAACGAGTCAATGTAAATAGAACCATATAATATATATATATATATATATATATATATATATTGGATCTGTTGAGGACTCTTTTTAAAATAAGGGCTCGTGAGTACACCTTAAAAAATTGAAAAAAAATCTAAAAATTCTAAAAAAAAATACAAATCATAAAATCGAGCATAGTACTACATCGGAGTGAAAAAAAAATTGGATCATTAAAATTGAAGCATGGATCACACACACACACACACACACACACACACACACACACACACACACACACACACACACACACACACACACATATATATATATATATATATATATATATATATATATATATATATATATATATATATATATATATATATATATATATATATATATATATATTCCTTGTTACCAAATCTAGAACCCATTATGAAACATATAGTACCACTATGATATGTCACTACCTCATATATATCACATCATCTAATGTTTTAAAAACATAGAGGACTTGAAGCTAGATTTGGTTCCATCAAAATCGATTGGATTTGAATCGAAGAACACCTTTAGTGGTGTCATTGGCATGCCATGGTAAAGGACAAGAGAGAGAGAGAGAGAGATAGAGAGAGAGAGAGAGAGTGTGTGTGTGTGTGTGTGTGTGTGTGTGATAGAGAGAGAGAGAGAGAGAGAGAGAGAGAGAGAGAGATGTTAGAATGAGGGAACATAATAACAACAAATACAAACTTGGATAGATTCAATGACCGTGTTTATCAAACACTTTCCAAAATCTATAATTAATCTTTTTTTTCTGTGGTACACGAATTCAGAAGTGGGATAATCAAAGAATGAACTAATCTGAATTACAGGTCTAATTCAGATTGAAAACACAGAATACCTTGTTTGATGTGTTCTTGAGAGATAGAGAAATTATGATATAATTTCGAGTATATAAATATTCAACCCTTTTTTTGGAACATCCACATCTGATTTATACTTGAGGGAAAAGTGGTTAGAATTGGTTAAACCAAATATGACACCAAAACATGGTAGTTATTGGACACATCCGATACCAAGATCGTCATGATGTCATCAGTGGGTTATTGGACACAAAATACCACAGGCAGGGGCTTTGCCCTTTGGACCCCGCTAGTGGCGCTGCCCTAGACCCTGCTAAGGGGTTGCATCCCCTTGTAACCTTGCACCTAGGGGCGCTACCCCCGTATTTCTGAGTTCACATTTATCACTTCGAGTGTGTACCCCGCACCTCCAACCTCGGTGAGTGAAATATAACTCAACCTATCTCAATATTAATAATAATTATACCAAAATATGTTGATGACACTAAAATCACCAACATTCCTCCCCTAATTTAATGTAATCCTTAATTAACTAAAAGCAAACACAAAATAAAACTTATGGATAAATGAAATATCTTGAAGATTGAATTTTCACATTAGTATAATATACATGTCAAATACTAGAGAATCAGGGTGTCCTAAGGATTGAACCCTTCAACTCATTTGAGTAACTGAAGATACTATACACATTTACAAATAAGTATCCAATCTATTCATGAGTGCATAAAAGCCTAACTCAAGCTTTCTGAAGCAGCATCACTTCACACTCACATAAGTAGTCCTTTTATATCATGCACTTGTTAGTGCACTTTTTCAAAAGAACTATTAAGAACTTAAACAACCAACTTTAACAATATAGGTCATAAGCACATACCTTGAGATGTAGTAAAACAGATGTGCTTCAATCTCCCTAAGCAAGCTTTCCACGTTTAATTCAACTTCTAACCTTGTAATAGAAAGGAATTAGGAATCTCACCCATAGAGATATCAAGTGGGCCTTAATCCCATCCCTATAAACGACTTCTTTACCAAGTATCTAGCTAACCCCTTCATCAAGTGATCAACTAAGTTTTGTTGAGATCTAAAAACTCAACAGAATTGATACCATGAGTAATGAGCTCATGTACCATGTTGTGTCTAACACACAAATGTCGCGACTTTCTATTTTACACTTGATTGTATGCTTTTGCCAAGGTGACCGCACTATCACAGTGTATAGAAATAAGTCATATAGTTTTTGGCCACAAAGGAATTTCATAGATCAAATTCCTTAACCATTCTGCTTCTTTTCCAGCAGCTGCAAGGGCTACAAATTCAAATGCCATAGTTGAATTTGTGTTGAATGTTTCTTTCTTACAAGCCCATGAAATGTCACTTCCTCCAAGAAGAAACAACCAACCACTTGTAGAAGAGTGGTCCTCAACATCAGTGATCTAAGTAGCATCTGGATATCATTCAATAACCGAAGGAAACCCTACATAAGTCAAACCAAAGTCCATGGTTTACTTGAGATACTTCAGCACTCTCCTTACTACCCGCCTGCGAAGAGTACTAGGATTGCTAGTAAACCTACTTAGCTTTCCTACATTAAATGCAATATCAGGCCTTGTACCTGTCATAGCATACATAAAACACCTAATTACCTTTGAATACTCAAGTTGTTAAACTGCTTCACCAGTATTTGGCATAAGTTTCATACTTGGATCAAAAGGAGTACTCATAGGAGAACAATCTGAACAGTTAAACTTCTTCATCACTTTCTCAATGTAATGAGACTGTGAAATTGATATTCCTTGACGTTCAAACTTGATTCTTATTCTAATAATCACTTCTATCTCCTCCATATCCTTCATGGAGAAATGAGATGATAAAAACTATTTGGTCATGTCAACTTATCGTTGATCAGTACCAATGATTAACATATCATCTGCATACAAGCATATGATCACTCCTTTGCTAGACTTATCAAACTTGTTGTATACACACTTGTATGATTGATTCAACCTGATACCATGTGACAAGACTATATCACAAAAATTTTGATGCAACTGTTTTGGTGCTTGTTTTTGCCCATACAATGATTTAACCAACTTGCACACCTTATGCTCATTTCCATGGATAATAAAACCCAAAGGTGTTTTAATATACACATCTTCCTCTAAATCACCATTTAAGATTGTTGTTTTAACATCCATTTGGTGAATCGCCAAATTATGAATTGTTGTTAAGGCAATCAGCAGTCTAATGGTGGATATACGAGCAACTGGAGCATAAGTGTCAAAATAGTCAATGCCAAGTTTTTGTTTAAAACCTTAAGTAAACAATTGAGCCTTAAACTTATCAATGTATCCATCAAATTTCATCTTTCTTTTGAATATCCACTTGCAACCCAAAGGTTTGCATTCAGGAGGAAGATCAGACAACACCCAAGTATTATTCCCCATGATCGAATCCATCTGATCAATTATTGCTTCTTTCCATAAAGCAACATCTTGACATTTCATTGCTTCATCAAAAGTTTTATGATCTTCTTCAACACTAATACAACATGAATACTAATTTGCAATTTCATCTCTAGAACCCTAAACTAGGTAAATATGAAAATCATTACGAAATGATTTAGCTTTCCTTTGTCATTTGCCACTTCCAAGCTTAGGTGATTCATTTGAATAAGGTACAACTTCCTTGGTAGTTATTGGAACTAGGAACCAAGTCTCTTGGTGTACGTATGGATGAGAAACGATTTTCATCAAATATTGCATCTCTAGATTCTAGAATAGTGTTAACTGAGAAAGAAGCGTTAGGTTCTATAACATAAAACCTAAAAGCCTTGGAATGCTCAGCATATCCAATAAAGAAACAATTAATACCTCTTTCACCCAAAAGTCTTCATTTTTGGTTCATTCATCCTCACAACAACCCGAAAACCCCAAACTTTAAGATATCCTAAGTTTGGTTTCTTTTGTACCAAAGTTCATAGGGAGTTATTTTGTTCCTTTTGTTTAGAACTATATTTAAAAGATAACATGAAGTAAGCATAGATTCTCCTTAGAAACCATCACTCAAACCTGAGTAAGATAACATAGAATTCACCATTTCCTTTAGAACTCTATTTTTCCTTCAGGAGTCCCATTTTTTTGAGGAGGATATGGAGCAGTTATTTCATGTATAATACCAACAGATTGGAAATAACTAGGACCATAATACTCTCCACCACGATCAATGAGAAGCCTTTGATTAAATCATTTTGTTGCAATTCAATTTCATTTTTATAAATTTTGAATTTATCAAGGGATTTGTTGGACATTTTATAAAACAAAGGAGGTACATGACGGACGCACAAGCCATCCAAGGATGCATACAACAGTAGGATGAATCTATAAGTGCTTTCGTGCGACGATTCAACAGAGCCACACTAAACACCCCGTAGAAAGTCGACACAGGGTAATAGCCGCCTTCTCATACGGCTTGGGACCAGGAAAACTATTTAAAAAGTTATTGGATAAACAACCGTCTTCCAGAAAACAAATGATGGAAAGAGTTCATCGATACATAAAGCAAGAAAATGCAGCGTTCGAAAAACTAAAGACCAACCAAGGAGAAAACCAATAAGAGCAACCTACACATAGGCCTGTCAAATCGGGCCGTCGTGTCGTGTTTTTGTCTGACACGACACGACACGACAAGGTTTTTTGTAACACGAACACGACACGACACGATGTCGTGTTTTTTTTTCACCAACATGAAAACGAACCAATTAAAAAACGACAACACGACACGACACAACAAAGATAATATTACATAACTATTATTTTATTTAATTCATATTTAATCATATATAACACGATAACAACGACAAACACGAAAAACACGACAAACACATGCTTAGTCGTGTCAATTTCGTATGGATTTGTAAACACGAACACGACACGACATCGTTTTTTTTATACTTGACACGAACACGACACAAAAACGAATTCGAATTTTGATTGCGTCCCGATTTCATTTCGTGTCGTGTATTTTTGTCGTGTCGTGTCATAAATTGACACCCCTAGGAAATACGTCAGAACGTCTGAAACAACTAAGCACGAAACAAAATCGCTTCAGTCGTTATCCACAAACGAATCGCAATACGCCTGCAAATCACCACGGTTCTCGGAACGAGGTATCCGTAATAAGCGACAACAAGCATAGAAAACTGAAACATAATGGAGAAAAAATAGGGAACAAAGATCAATGGAGATACTGTGCGTTCCACGAGTCTACAAGCCATGACACTGATGCATGCACCATGTTACGCCGAGAACTAAAAAACAAGTTGCAGTCGGGACAACTTACCGAACTGATTAAGAGCCTTCAATCTAAGCATCTAGAAAGAATCGCACTAGTAAATCCAAAGACACCAAACTCAAGGAAAAACGAAATATTCATGTTGCGGCATATACACCAGCATGAGTTTACAAATGAATGGGAAAACTACACTTTCATGTTTGATGAGTGGGATTATAGTCACCATAGAGAATACGAACCAATCGTCATTGGCAGCTTAATAGGAAGGAACTACGTTGGCGATATTTATGTCGATGGAGGAAGCTCCACGGATGTCATTTACGATCACTTCTTCAAAAAACTACCTGGGCACATGCACGCAAAAGTGGAGCCACCAGAATATCATTTGATAAGCTTTGTCAGTTATATCGCATGGCCAGAAGGAGCAACCATATTACCACTAACCCTCATCGATTATCCAATCAAAAAAATAATACAAAACGCACACGCTTTGTTATTATAAACATATCATCACCATACGATGTCATCTTCGGACGAACGACAAATGTATAAATTCAAGGCCATAACATCAACAATACACTGAGCGGTTAAGTTCCAAACAACGTCAAGCGTCGAAACGTTATACACCAAAAGGAGCTCAAGACTAGAGGGAAAACCATAGGATGAATGGGAAATGGAGAACATCGTGAGCAAATTCGAGATCCATAAGGCAACGACATAGTCTCAGAAAAAGATGGAAAGAACACCAATCGAAACAAATTGGAAAATGAAAAAAAAAACCATCTTAAGACGGAATGGAAGAAAATGAACGCTTAAAGGAAGCATTGAAATTGTTGGAAGAAAAAGCATCATGGCGCATAATCGAATATAGTGCATCGATAGTTTTTAACCGATTTAAATGGACAATAAGCACCGTGCTAATAACCGGATAGTAACAGAAGCAGGGGTCAAGGAAGCAACAAAAAGTAGCGGGAATCTACGACAAAATAACAAGCTACATGTGAATTATAGAAGAAAGAATATATGAGGAGACGATAGCCACAAAGAAAACAAAAAGACAGCCCAAGAAAGGCAAGACAGTCGAAGAAACAGGAGTATGATGTACTCGCTAGGTGACAAGGCGTTTGACCGACATATAAAACGCAAGCAAGACAAAGAAAACTCGACAACAGGTAAAAGCTAAAGGGAAAAAGAGATCACCAACAGAGTTGCCAAAGTGGGGAGTAAAGAAATCCAGAAAGGAAAGGAGAGAAACAGCATGACCCATGCCCAACTCTTGACGGGGGCAGAGGATGGGTATACAAGCCCGACTGAGAAAAAGGCATCAACCTATCAAAAGCACGTTGTAGGAATCATGTTCAAAGCCGTTATTGTCGTTTCACGATAAATAAAAATGAAGACAACCAAGAGAAACCGAGAATATCTTTATTCTTTTTAAATAATGTAGCTCGGTCATCCGACTACAAGTTTCTAAAGGTCTAAGTTCAAAAATCCGACCTAGGCTACTTGCTTAGCCCATAAACATCTTTATTCTTCCTAAATAATATAGCTCGGTCATCCGACTACATCTTTCTAAAAGTCTAAGTTCAAAATTTTGAACTAGGATACCTTCTTAGCCCAAGAAAATCTTTATTCTTCTTAAAGAATGTAGCTCGGACATCCGACTACATTTTTCTAAAGGTCGAAGTTCAAAAATCCAACCTAGGCTACCTGCTTAGCCCAAAAATATCTTCATTCTTCTTAAATAATGTAGCTCGGCCAACCGAGTACATCTTTCTAAAAGTCGAAGTTCAAAACTCGTACATACATTACCTGCTTAGCCAAAGAATATCCTTAGTTTTCTTAAATAATGTAGCTCGGTCAGCCGACTACATCTTTCTAAAGGTCGAAGTTCAAAACTCCGACCTAAGCTACCTGCTTAGACAAAAAGCTTACATCTTCCCAAAAATAAATGAGACATGGCACACAAGTCACGAAAACAAAGAAAATGATCACAATCGACCTCCTTTGGAAATTTTAGTTTCTTCTCAAAGAATAGCAAGAAGATCAAGCAAACAGTATAGAACCATCCCCGAATTGCATCATATACTTAGGACATATACGAAGAAAAATATTACCAGGAAGGCCAACCAAGAAGAGTGGTCATACAATATACGACTAAAACACCATCGATTTGCTACCACAAGGATTATGACAAGGAACATTGTCATAAAACAACATTGCAAAGAAACACGATGCATCAATATCCAGAGTCATAAAACCCAACATTAGATGTACGACAAATAGACATAACCAAATGGCACGCTTCATGGAAAAAAGAGGATTTATAACAAAGCAACATAACCCCACCATTTAATACCGACTAGCACCCTCACGACCACCACTGCTTGTAGACGTCCCATTGTTAGGTGGGCCCACAATTGCACGTAACTACTCAACATTCGTGAAAGGAAAACTAAATTCAATCAAGTAATCATAACAAAATAAAGAAGAGAACACTTCCTCTATCTTCTGCACACGAGTAGGATCATATAGCGGAATATCAGTCTCACTCAATCCCAAGTTATGCTATGTGTTTAACATCTCACAACTAGTTCTCCTGCCAAAATCAACACATACAGTTTAATGATCACGACTAGCCTCAAAAAAGGATAACTCTGCAATGACTTTATCCACCAAATTTGAGATCACACATGATAACATCCAAGAAATATCCCCCATCAGCTTTGTTTAACCTGCTTTCTAGTCTAACTAAACTTACTTTTAAATCTGTGTTTCAGATAGAAGAGTCATTCAAGTCACCCTTTAACCTTTGAGCAACATTCTCCAGCATATATATTTTGTCCACCAAAACCAACTTTTTCCAATTCAAGGGATGCCATTGTAGCCTTTAGAGTTGAAATGTCATCCTGATAACCAGTCGGCTAACTCTCCAAAACAACATTTTCATTTTACATAATGGATTGTTCACCCCTTACCTTGTCCATCCCGGATTGAGAAACCATATCAGAACTTGGAGATACATTCTCTAACTCAAAAACCCTATCTACAAGCTTCATATATTGGTCACAAAATGATTGAACATTATGGGAAACACCACCAGAAAGAACCACAAATGGTTTTACAAGTTCAGATATCTTTTTAAATTCATCACGAAGGCCACGATTTTCTAGATGCAAGGTCTCATTTCCATCGATCCATGAGATAACATCCTGACCTAGAACCATGTTCTCAACAAGTTTAATCTTGAACATATCTCAAATATTCTCTCTGCGGCCTTGGCTGACATTTGAATAGGTGCCATGGGAACCGAAATTTTCAAAAAAGGAAATAGCAACCTTGGGCTCCATTAAACTTTGCTCTCGCCTATATTCCCAAGACAGAACATAAATAGGACCGTACAGATTAGGAACATTAGCATCATGCAGAGGAATTTTTGTATTCAATTGATTAATATATGTGGAAGAATGGCCCACACCAAGGCTACTGGGAAATGAAGAGAAAACTCCAGGATCTAGGGAACGGAACCTCTTGAGAACTCAACCACTACTCCCTTCATCACCATCAAGAACAGTCGCTAAAGCGACCGAGGCAAGAAAAATCCCTCCCTCTCTTATGATGAACTAACGCTTGCTCACCATTATCATCGTTGGAAATAGCCACATGACCAGTTGAAGTAGGTGGAGTACGATCACCAGTCATTTCATCGTATGAGTCATGAATCTTAACTAGTGATTTAGAATCCCCTTCCTCCTCCTCTTGAGTATTACTAACAGTACTACCACTATAAGTAAAACTTGTTGGATTAGGTGTCTAAGCCCATAACTATAATTGGTATATACTTGAATTGATAGCACCACAGTCCTTTTGGGTTGCCCTCAAACCTAGCAACTGGACAAGGAAATTATGAAAGGAGAGATATTGATTTATTATAAGATTAATAAATTAATATAAATGATTTATTAATATGTTAAAAGATTAATATATTAATTAGAAATAATAAGGTTTAATTAATAGTTAGCCAGAAATTAATTAGAATTAATTTTGGGGTTAATTGTATTAATTATAAAGTGCAGGGACTAGTTTGTAATTATCAAATAGTTGAGTGGAAGGCTCCAGAACCTCCTTGGAAGGAGGTGGACGAAATCTATAGGGGAAACCCTAAGGATTTCGTCCAAGGGGCTTGGATAAGGCCTTTGGATCAGCTTAGGCCCCAAGCAAAGGAGTACTAGGGTTTTCCCTAAACCCTAGATCCCTCAGCTATATAAGGAGCCTCCCATCTCCTAAATTCGATCACTCCTTCCCTTGTGAAACCCTAGGGCCGATTTTGCATACCCTACTCTCTATCCTTCAAGTTTCCTTTTTGCTAGCTTTTGGGTGTGACTCCATTAGAGGCATTACATTTGTGGTGCTAGGCTTCCAAGAAGATCAAGTTCAAGAGGATTAACAATTGTTTGCTATAACAATTGAAAGGTATGTAATTCTAAAACCCTAGTTTGTTAATTTCGAAAATAGCCTCACTCATGTAGGGTTCTTGTTTTGCAATTCAAAGTTATTTGTTCAATAGTTAAAACATAGATCCAAAGTAGGTTGCATGTGAACTTAGGAATTATTTTCTAGTTTATTTGTTTCATCTAAAACCCATCAGTGGTATCAGAGACTGGTTTGTTTTAAATTGAATTGCTATAATAGTTGAATTGCAAATTAGGGTTTATAGCTATTAAACCCTAAAGGCCAAAATTTTCGATTTTTAGGGTTTTGGTTCAAAGGGTTTTCGAAAAACCCTAGCCTCCATGAACCCTAATCAAAATGAGGGTTAGGGTATTGGAAACCCTAGCCTCCTCCCTTGATTTTCGAAATTTAGATGGTAATTTAGGGTTTCTTGTTTTGGGATAATTGTTGCCTTATTGGATAATTGAGAAAAATAAGGAAATTATCCTATCCCCATATTTTCAAAATCTACAAGGGATATGGATTAGGATTAAATTAATTGTTTAATTTAATTAGATAATCCTTACAAGATTTAATAAATTAATTAAAAGTTAATTAATAGATAATTATTAAATCTAGTTATTTGGTTTATTTTTGAATTTAAAATTAATAGCTTAATTTTCGAAATTTATATATAAACCCTAAAGTTTTAAAAAGTTTAAAACACACCTTATATATATATTATAATTAAAAGTTAAGTATTATATATGTATAAGAATATGGTCAGTCAACTCGCTAGTATGCCTCATTCACAAAACTAGTCTATAAGGGGGGTATAAGGAAACTGCCTATAAAATGGTAGTTGAATGGATGTCCACTCTCACCCACCGCTTCCTTGATTAGTAGAGGGTCGTTAGCCGAACGGGTTTGATAGGACAACTACATCTCATTAAAAGTATAATTTTATTAAATAAAGTACTATAACATTATTTTACAAAATCCCAACTCTAGTTACTTTAGGAAAAATGTGAAAAGTTTGCTAATCCATGAAATTGCACATTATGCTTTATTGGTCGTTAGTGGAGCGTGTGTGCATTACCACCAAACTAATAGGAACTAATAAAGAGTAGTAATGGGTATCTCATAATTATCATTTTGATGGAGCGTGTGTGGTTTATCGGCACATCAATAGTTAATGATAAAGACAATGAGGTTACCAAGCACATTTGCATGGTTATTTACATCTTGTTTGTGATCCTCGGTATCCCACTCACAAATAGAAGAGCATAATCCGAGATTAAAACATGCCATTGAATAGTTTCAATGTATCTCAAAAGGAATTAGGAATTTCACTTCGTTTATTTCGTCTAATGGTGGAATTGGTGAATCGTCATTTACCTACCTTTATGAAATTTACACTTGGATCTCGGCATCCCATTTCTAAGTTGTGAATATTCATAGTTGGATCGTAACCTTGATATTATCTCTTTGGGTTATTATATTGAGGTATCTTGAAATCTAACTAAAACTTTCTTTCCTTTCAGATGTCTACTCCTGGAAACACTTCTGCTTCATCATCCTCCAACCACAACTTCTATTTGCTCAACATTTGCTCCAAAGTCGTTATGGATGGCTCAAACTATAACGATTGGATGTGTAACATCAAGATGGCGCTTCAGTTTGAGGACAAAGAATATGTCCTTGAAAAGGAGCTCAAAGAGCTTGATGAGTCTAAAGCTACTCCTAAAGAATATGTTGCCTACAAGAAACACTATGATGATGCTACCAAAGTGGCATGCATCATGGTCGCAACCATGTCCCCAGAACTGCAGAGGTACTATGAGGACTACTGGCCCTTTGAGATGAACAAGGACCTTATGGAAAAGTACCATAAGCGAGCTCGTCAAGAAAAGTTTGAAGTAGTCAAGTCACGCATGGCTTGCAAGATGAAAGAAGGGGAGTCGGTTGTATCTCATGTGCAAAGAATGCAACGCTACATAGAGCGTTTGGTCAAGCTCAACACTCACTTTGATGAGGAATTGGCCATTGACATGGTCTTGATTGCACAACTTGTTGCAGACAGCTGAAGCAGGGATGAAGGGTAAAAGTATAGCCTCCACTCCTGCAAGTGCCCCTGTCTTGGCTATTGGACAGGGAAAGGGGAAAAAGAGGAAAGATCCTCCTAAGCAAAATTGGAAGAGCAAGGCTCAAGCTGGGTCATCTACAAATGGCCCAAAGGCTAAGCCCAATGCTACCATTCCCCATGTTTCTGATCCAAAGGATGCTGATTGCTTTTATTGCAATGACAAAGGGCACTGGAAGAGAAGCTGCCCAAAATATCTGTAGGATATCAAAGATGGCAAAGTGAAGCCATATTCAGCAGGTATTTACACTATTTCTTCTAATAACTCATTATCTTCTTGTTCATGAGTCCTTGATACAGGATGTGGTTTTTCACATCTGTTCTGATTTGCAGGGGCTAAAAGAAAGTGAGGAGATAGAGCGAGGAAGGATAAACTTGATCATAGGAAACAAGAAGTCTTCACCAATGACCAATATCGGAGTTTATCAACTTTTGCTTAGTAATTATGTTAGATTAGATTTATTGAATTGTTGCTATTCGTCTGAGATGATGAGAAACATTATTTCATTTCATGCATTGTTCAGACAAGGTTTTAAATATTCTTTTAATCATTTGAATGGTTCAATTTCTGTTTATAAGAATGGTGTTTTCGTGTTTGAAGCTTTACCTTGTGATGGTGTGTATGAAACAGTGACTTGTGTTGATAGATTAGGAAATAGTGTGTTTAATATTGACTTGTCTAATAGTGTAGATAAGGCATGCTTGTGGCATTGTCGTCTTGGACACATTAACAAGAAACGCATAGCCCAACTCCAAAAGGATGGAGTGTTGGAATCATTTGACCTAAAATCAGATGATATGTGTGAATCTTGTCTTTTGGGAAAGATGACGAAATCACCATTCACAGGGTCTTCTGAAAGAGGTGAAGGTCTGTTGGATCTCATACATATAGATGTGTGTGGCCCCTTCAGATCAACTACAAGGGATGGTAATCGATTTTATGTGACTTTCAGTGATGATTATAGCAGATACGGCTATATCTACTTAATCAAACATAAGTCAAAAACTTTTGAAAAGTTCAAAGAGTTTAAGCATGAGGTCGAGAATCAATTAGGCAAGAAGATAAAGGTACTTAGATCCGATAAAAGCGGGGAGTATCTTAGTATCGAGTTCAACGACTATCTAAAAGAATGTGGGATAGTCTCACAATTAACTCCTCCTAGGACACCACAGTTAAATGGTGTAGCCGAGAGGCGTAATCGAACCTTGTTAGACATGGTTCGTTCTATGATGAGTCGTGCTTCGCTTCCTATTCATTTATGTGGGTATGCCTTAGAGACAACCGCCCACATCCTTAATCTTGTCCCTACAAAGAAGGTTGCCAAAACACCTCACGAAATGTGGACGGGGAAAGTTCCCTCGTTAGCGCATATTAAAGTTTGGGGTTGTGAAGCTTTCGTAAGACGAGAGACTCACGACAAGCTAGCAGCTAGAAGTGAGAATTGTGTTTTCATTCGTTACCCAAAGCAGTCTTTTGGATATTTGTTCTACAGACCTAGTGAAAACCTGGTCTTTGTAGCACGAAGAGGAGTCTTTCTAGAAAGAGAGATCATATTCAAAGAGGACAGTGGGATCACCATAGACCTTGAAGAAATTCAAGAGTAGGCCAATGAAGGAACCTTAGATGACACTAGCACCCAACCAGAGGAAATAGTTCCTGTTGAACCAGTTGATAACTCATTACCTCTTCGAAGATCCACTAGGGTGAGTGTGCCACCTGAGTTGTATAGTTTTCATATTACTTTAGATGGTAAATTTAGATGAACCAGTTACTTACAAGGAAGCAATGGCAGGCCCAGAGGCCTCCAAGTGGAAATAGGCAATGGACAGCGAGATTAAGTCCATGTATGACAACCAAGTTTGGAATTTGGTTGATAGTGCACCAGGTCGTAAGACAGTTGGGTGCAAATGGATCTTCAAGAAGAAGACAGACATGGATGGAGATGTGCACACATTCAAGGCTCGACTGGTTGCAAAAGGTTTCACTCAAACCCCAGGGGTTGACTATGATGAGACCTTCTCGCCAGTAGCTAAGATTAAATCTATTAGGATATTGCTCGCCATAGCTGCCTTTCATGACTATGAAATCTGGCAGATGGATGTCAAGACTGTTTTCCTTAACGGGAAGTTGGCTGAGGATGTTTACATGAATCAGCCAGAGGGTTTTGTTGATGCAAAGTTTCCCAATAGAGTGTGCAAGCTTGAGAAATCCATTTATGGATTGAAACAAGCATCTCACAGCTGGAATCTTTGCTTCCATGAGAAAGTCAAAGAGTTTGGTTTCTCTAGAAGTGAAGATGAGTTTTGTGTGTATATCAAGGCTAGTGGAAGTATAGTAACTTTATTTGTGTTATATGTCGATGACATATTACTCATTGGTAACGACGTTCCAACCTTGAAAGATGTTAAGTCTTGGCTTGGAAAGTGTTTTGCCATGAAAGACCTTGGAGAAGCTGCGTACATTCTTGGGAGTAGAATATTGAGAGATAGAAACAAGAGACTAATTGGACTTAGTCAGAGCACATACTTGGATAAGGTACTAAAGAGGTTTAGTATGGAAAATTCCAAGAAGGGAGAGCTACCTATCCAAAGCAATACCAAATTGAGTAAGACTCAATGCCCGAGTATAGATGAGGAAATAGCTGACATGAGTCGCGTACCTTATGCTTCCGCTGTCGGATCGATCATGTACTCTATGACATGTACTCGCCCTGATTTGGCATTTGCTTTGAGCATGGTCAGTCGCTATCAGGGACACCCGGGTAGAGTTCATTGGATAGCGGTTAAGAATATACTCAAGTATTTGCGAAGGACAAAGGATTGGGTCCTTGTGCTTGGTGGCAATGATACTTTGAGAGTAGATGGTTACAGTGATGCCAGCTTTCAAACGAATAGAGATAACCTCCGTTCTCAATCAGGCTGGGTATTTTTACTGAATGGAGGAGCAGTTACTTGGAAAAGTTCCAAGCAAGATACGGTGGCTGATTCTACTTGTGAATCAGAGTACATGGCAGCGAGTGAAGCGTCAAAAGAAGCAGCTTGGTTAAGGAACTTCATCGGAGATCTCGGAGTTGTTCCAACCATCCAGGAGCCTATGGAACTGTTCTGCGATAATGAGGGAGCGGTTGCCTTAACTAAGGAACCCAGAGATCATGGTAAAACCAGGCATATCGACAGAAAGTACCATTTCATCAGGCATAGAGTAGAAGAAGGCCATCTTGTAGTAAAGAGGGTGTCATCTGAAGATAACCCAGCAGACCCCCCTCACAAAGGGTCTGAGTAGGGCTAAGCATATTCAACATGCTCGAAGCATAGGACTGAAAGATGATATTAGTTTTAGTAGTTAGATTAGTCTAGTTCAGAAACTTGTTACAAAGTAAATGTAACTGACTTTTGGTGATTAAATAATAAAGTATTATTTATGATTTTGTTTACTGCCTTTTGTCAATTGTTTATTATTGTGTTTCACATTTTGCATGTTTTTACTTCTCCAATAATATGATTATTCAAACTCCACAGTCGCTCATACTTTTGGAAGTAAGTAGTGAATTAAGACTGTCGTGAATTGGATTGCAGATTGTCTAAGGATAGACATGGCAATAGAATTGCTGCAATGTTTATGAGTACTCAGAATTTGAGATTTGAGTATTGGATAAACCCACGCTCAGATTATCACTTCATGGAATTCATCACGAGTAATACTGAGACGATAATATTTTATAATCTTGAAACGAAGATATATGAGTTGTAATTTATAAAGTCGGTTATACATTGATGATACGTAAACGCATCAGTAACTTGGTGTTATAAAACGTATTGTCATGTATAATTTGATTAGTAAAAGATACAAGCATATGAGTCAACGTTTATTCGTTCCTTTTGCCCTAACCGGAAAAGCGATATCTTTGGGCCCCTCGATTATTTGGGGTTGACTTATGTGCTGGGCCCAGCCAGGACTAAATTGATGTGTTCAATTAGAAGTCCTACATAATCACAAATCAGAAATCGGGAAACATAGATTCTGGACAAAGAGATTGATTACATTCCATGTCTTATGTCTGGGGATATCTTGCAGAACGAAGGATTATATGATCACTTATCTAAGGACACGTAACTGACTGGGTAAGAGTTCAGCAGCAGCTTTTGGAAGCTATAATTTGCTGGTCAAATTTAGAAGGCATACTAGCAATTACAGTTACAGACTTATCCAAGTGGGAGACTGTTGGATTAGGTGTCTAAGCCCATAACTATAATTGGTATGTACTTGAATTGATAGCAGCACAGTCCTTTTGGGTTGCCCTCAAACCTAGCAACTGGACAAGGAAATTATGAAAGGAGAGATATTGATTTATTATAAGATTAATAAATTAATATAAATGATTTATTAATATGTTAAAAGATTAATATATTAATTAGAAATCATAAGGTTTAATTAATAGTTAGCTAGAAATTAATTAGAATTAATTTTGGGGTTAATTGTATTAATTATAAAGTGCAGGGACTAGTTTGCAATTATCAAATAGTTGAGTGGAAGGCTCCAGAACCTCCTTGGAAGGAGGTGGACGAAATCTATATGGGAAACCCTAAGGATTTCGTCCAAGGGGCGCGGATAAGGCCTTTGGATTAGCTTAGGCCCCAAACAAAGGAGTATTAGGGTTTTCCCTAAACCCTAGATCCCTCAGCTATATAAGGAGCCTCCCAGCTCCTAAATTCGGCCACTCCTTCCCTTGTGAAACCCTAGGGCCGATTTTGCATACCCTACTCTCTCTCATTCAAGTTTCCTTCTTGCTAGCTTTTGGGTGTGACTCCATTAGAGGCATTACATTTGTGGTGCTAGGCTTCCAAGAAGATCAAGTTGAAGAGGATTAACAATTGTTTGCTATAACAATTGAAAGGTTTGTAATTCTAAAACCCTAGTTTGTTAATTTCGAAAATAACCACTCTCCTCTAGGGTCTTGTTTTGCAATTCAAAGTTATATGTTCAATAGTTAAAACATAGATCCAAAGTAGGTTGCATGTGAACTTAGGAATTGTTTTCTAGTTTATTTGTTTCACCTAAAACCCATCAAAACTATCAACAATAAAAGGAAGGTCAAAGTCATCAGAGCCAAGATTGCATGCCGCAAGCTTACCATCCACAAAATCAAACAAAAGGAATGGTAATCGATCTCTATAAAAAAACTAACAAAAGGTGAGTACACAAAAGGAAAGCAAGAGGGAGAAATATTTGTAAAATAAAAATAGCTAGACCATAGACAAATAAAGTGGGAACAATGCGAAGGCGCAACCAATACGGACTCATACCAACCTGCCCTAACACGGCTTCGTGAACTTTCTTCATCATCATGTTGAAACAAGAAACCTTATCTATATCCTGACCAAAATCACTAGTCATGTTAGGCTTTTGATCATCAATCGTATCAGGAAGATGAAGTTCATTCGGATAAGGGAAGTAAGAAGTATTCAACCAGATGAACTCACTTTTCCAAATATTTATGGAATCAGGAAGACCCTTAATAAAACTCTACCCCTACACTGAAAATATTACCAGGACCCATTACTAAAAATACGAAAAAAATACTGGAATAAAACAACGGTGGGCACAACCAAAGAGGCATTGCAGAGCAACTCAAAGCAGATAAACTTCAAAATCGAATTAGGTTTTAATTGACAAGTATGAATGTGACAACCCCAAACATACAATCATTTTTAAAATTTTTATTTAAACTTATTTAAAACAAAGAATTTCTTTTGTTGCAGAATTGGTCCCAAAAATATTATTTCGATGTGAGATAATATTAACATTAAACATTTCTGAAGTAACATCGATATTGATATCTTTTCAAAACTTGTGATGTCATAATTGATACAAAATAGAAGCATAAAGAGATGTTACATTATTTTACATTAATGATCTGCATCTCCTTTAATCTCTCAATGTAATGTATATTCGCGTCGATACTTGTGATACCAATAAACTAAGTGGGTCAGGTTGGAAACCTGGTGAGATACATAAGGTTTTCAACCCACAATAATATAGTTAATTTATTTATTCACATTTTTCTTGTCAAGAAATTAACCCGATTACTCATCCCCATTTTCTTATTTATTCCTTCCTAAGGATTTACCCTAAGGGTCGTCACCTACATCGCATTTACCTATCATCGCCTACATCGCATTTCCTTATATGTTTGTTGCTAATGACTTTTCCTAATGATCATCGCCTATACCGCATAGACAATATTGTTTCAGAGATTACTCCCCCAATACGTGTCCAATAGGTTTAGAGTATCATCGCACGAATATATAGTTACTACGTCTCCTAAACTCGTAATTCATCACCTACAGATTATGAGCCTGCCGGTGTTTCCATGTGATTTGTTTAGATTAGTCAGTGGTTGCCATCTATACTCTGGTACATGACTACATCGCAACATTGCAAGTCAAGGTCAGTGCATCTCCTAGTCATCTCCTATATATCATCACCTATTTATCATTACCTATCTACCATCACCTATTTATCATCTCCTATTTACCATCCCCTATCACTACCCAATAAATATTTATAAGTTTATAATACCTATACGATTAAATCAACTTAAATGTCATCTCATATTATTATATCTAACACATAACATTTTCGGCACAAATAATAAGCACATAAAGCATGTAATTTATCTCGATACTTCATATTTATATGTAAGATGGAAGTAACTATGAACGCACCTAATAAAAGTGGATGCCTTAGAATTTGGGTAGAACTTCGCCTTGGTACTTTATCTTTACTTCTGACCCGACCTATGTTCAATTATCACTAAGTCTTAGTTTATCATTTTTTATGACTAATGATATTCTAGATTCTTCACTAACCCCAATGTATACATCAAGATCTATCAAGTCAAACAACCAAGTAGGATCATATCAGAGGTAGGGTCAGTTTGGTATATAGAGTACACTGTTTGGAAATCCCACTTTAAACACCTCACTAAATCTAGCCTATACATTATCACGTAAGTAGATTAATCAGTATAATGACTTGGAATCACTAATAAATCTTAATTATAGGTTCATAATAACTACTATGACTATAATTAAATGTTACACTTGAATAAAATAAGTGTAACTTAACTAACAGAATATTTTGAAGAAAACCATAAATTATGCGGGTAGAACTCTGATCCGGCAGCTTCTATTCGCCGGCTATCTGACACCACAGGGCTTCGCCGAACCGTGCGTAAAACCTTGGAGTAAAAGTGATAAAAGATAGAAGGAGTTACATAGAGATTATGGTGAGAATTGTGAGAAATGAGCTGATTTTTGATGGTTTATAAAGGCTTGAAAAAGGTATGCGTCATGCACCATGCCCCCTGTGCGTCGTGTATCTGGTCGGACATGATGACGTGGCTTTCATTCGCTGGTGCCATGTGTCAAATTTTGGGTGGAGTGACAGTGCACGTCGTGCAAGCTGTCTTTGCGAGCGGGCGCAAGTGGGGGTCTGTTTCTTAAAAAAATCATATATTTTTCATATGAGCTCTATTTTCAATGGGTTTTATATCCATGCATAGCTATCGACGAGATCCACAACTTTCATTTAGACTTTGTCGTTTAATTTTGATTTTATTTTTAAAGTTATATTTTTAACAGCCTTGGTCTGTTAAAGTCCGTTAAAATTTCATAACTCTATCATATGGTATCCGTTCACAACTGTCTTTATATCGATGGATAGGTAATGACGAGATCTTCTATTCTCATTTAGATTATTTTTCCTAACAATTGACCGGTTTTAATTGTGGTTTTTGAGTCGTATACTGCTATGCTGAAATATTAGAAAAATCATAACTTCCTCTCACGAAGTCGGATGTAGGCGTTCTTTATATGCAAGGAATCATTGTCATATATACTAAACACTAGTTGAGATTATTTATCCTAAGTAATCTTCTATCAAAAAGTCAATTTTAACGCTTATAATAGTCAAATTGACTAGCCTGAATTTGTGGGAATTACACTAATACCGTCAACGCATAGTTACGATTCGTACAACGATTTGGCAGCCTTACATCTGTACCAGTCCGTCTTAGGATAGTATTGTTGGACCATTACCTCGGATTGGTTCCCAGTCCAACATGACATTGGAAAGTCGCCTTGCGACAAACTGATATATGCAAAAATAATAATAAAATAAAATAAAATAAAAAACTAGAAGTACTGCATGCACCACTACCAACATACTCTCTTAGCTAATCTTAACTGAAAGTAGGGAACAAAGGATGCATCTTCCAATCAGCATCATTATCCTACATCAGTACTCATGCTTTTGTCTTCTAAACTAGAGACCTTTATTTAGGCCTTACTATATAATTCAATGGTTGCATATAATATGTCACATTCATCTAAGATCCCGTATTCTTACTCCATACTTTCTTACCATAAACAAACTTAATCTTTGGAGCATCCTCCTAGAATCTCCTCCTATAGTATGGATTAATATCTCTCCCATTTCATTATGTTATTGGGGATTGATCTCCAAATATTTGTAACATCAAGATCACTGAGGTACTTAATTTATTGAATTTCAATCTTTTGGAAGAGCGTCCACGTCGTGAGTGATCGCTGACCAGTTGACCCGCATCTTTAGAGTCTCACGACGTGAGGCATGAGGTCTCACGGAGTGAGCATGATCTAATAACCCAATACCCTAATGTTCGATTATTTAGTGGATTGAGAGGCTAGGGTTGCCCATCCCTGGCCTCTTTCACCCTGTAACCTCCTGGAAACCCTGGTTTCGACCCTCTTTGAGATCCTTGGTCATTATTGGTGTTTTTCTTGCTTGAAGGAGAAGAAAAGAAGAGAAAGAAGTATCATTGTGGTGGAGTTGCAAAGAAGCATCATTATCATCAGCTATTTTTCCTGTTGGACGCTTGTAAGTGCCAAGACTCAAATTTTATTTCATTTGAAGGCTAGATCTAGGATCTTAGTCCTTTTTCCTTAGATTATAGCTAGTTAGAGTGAAGAAGATCCATAAAGTTAGCAACTTTATGGATTCATATGGCCTTTTAGTATCATATGATCCAAATCTGGAAGTTGGTGAAGTATTAGAAGCATGCATGAGAACTTGAGGCCATATTTCTAGTTTTGACCTAAAATGGTGTGGGGACATGCATGACGCATGCATGTCCATAAAGCAAACATTTTTATGGACCTTTAGGGTCCCCTTAAGCTTTTGTAAGTGTTGGGTTTGAAGGATGAACGGATTAAGAATGTTGGAACCTTGGAGTTGGCTTCAGACCGTTCTCATGACGTGAGTATGAAAAACTCGTCCTTGCTGAGTTGTCTAAGTCAGGAGTGAGTCAATGGAATCAGACCAGGTGACTCTCATAATGGGACCAAGGTTTGGTCACGACGTGAGACTTAATGTTGGTATTATTGATCGATTTAGCGGGTTGACTCGTTTTTCGAGATTCATTCTAGTCATTTTTATGGTTTAGGACATGTTCGGTATGGTCTAGACTCAAGGGGTAAAATGGTCTTTTACCCTAAGGGAGAGAAGGTTGATTATTTAGGCCCTTGACAATGATTAAATGCCTTAATTTCTAATTAATGTAACTTGTATGTATTTAGTATGAGGAGCGTTTGTATCAGCAGCTCGAGTATTATCTATTTATCAGCGGATTAAAGTGAGTCTTCACACAGTACTTGAGGGTCGAAGGCACCAATGCTGGCCCATTGGATTATGTTATAGTATGCTAGTTGTCTTTGGGACTCGTGCGTGTATTATATGTGTTTGTATTTATAGCGGGCGGGGCCTGATGTAAGGCGGGGCCCATTGTTCTGGGCGGGGTCCGATGGTGGCCGGGGCCTATTATATGTATGGTATGTGGTATTTTGGGGAACTCACTAAGCCTCGAGCTTACGGTTTTCAGTTTATATTTCAGCTACTTCCGGTTCGAAGGGAAAGAGATCGGGATGATCGCATCGCACACACCATGATTTTTCCGCTTTATTTACACCGATATATTTTGGATGATTATTGATACACTATGCATTTCTTATGGGTTTGATTATCACATTTGGTTGATGTTTTTTTAATATAAAAACAAAATTTTTGGTTTTGGGTTTTTGGGATGTTACAAGTTGGTATCAGAGCCTTGGTTTGAGGGGTTCGGGCACACTCTTAGGTGTGTCTGAACTCAAACTGAGGGTTTGATAGATTTAAAAAAAAATATTTTAATTAAATGATTTTCTAATAAAATAAAGGGGTGTGGTGCATGTAATCGGCCGAGCTCAAGTAAGTTTTCCCAAAATAGCCATACATGTTCTATGTGATAGGTTTTGAATTGTGAATTTGTTAACTGCATGCTAGACTAGGGCTAAGAATCTGCTCAGAATTTTGCATGGTAGAATGCTAGGATAGATGCCTTTTATGCCAATTTTATGAGCTTGTACACTTGCATGCTAGTACTGGTTCAGTCAGTGATATGATAGCCTGTTTAGGTTATGCTTTGATTCAGATTACTCTATGCTCAAATGTTGCTTGCTTTTTTCCTTTTAGGAGTTCCCATTAATGCAAATCTTGTCTGAGTCCTACCGTTGTAGGGTGATACCTTTCATTCAAAGAATTATCTAGAGTCGGTGATATGTAATTGTGTTTGTAAGATAGTTAGAGGGTGTTAGAAGGAGTCCTTTCTATTGCTGCTGGCAGAGAGTGGTGTGGTTGTAGCCCTAGGAAAACCTAGGAGGTGATTCGGTGCGGAGAGCTTGCTATGCTAGAGGTCATTTGGATAGATAGGGCAGCAACATTGGGGATTCGGGGCGATACTTGAGTAAAGTACGGATAGATGTGGAAGGTAGTATGGGCCCATAGTACTGGAAGCAGAGGATCCATATTCGAGTCAAGGAAAGTCACGATGATACCAAGAAGCTTTTAGAATATGGGGTTCTTCGAGTGTGTATATATATATATATATATATATATATATATATATATATATATATATATATATATATATATATATATATATATATATATTCAGATGGTTTGAATGGTTTATTTTCAGTATAGTGGTCACTAAAGGAGGTTCCGGTAGTCGCTCTCATACCGGTGATGGTTCGGGTTCGGGTTCTGGCGCCAGGTTGATGGATGATCAGATACGGGAGTTCATTTCTTCGGAGATTACATGCTGTATTCTTGAGCAGACTCATGTGATCTTCGGTACGGTCAAGAATGGTATCATGGAGATTCTGGACGAGCGTTTGGGTGCTTTTCATTTTGAGATAATGGATGTAACGTCCCGAAAATCATGACATAAAATTTTTGTTTATAGATTAATAAATCGTTAATACATATCTTTCCCATAAAACCGAGGTAACCAAGATTTAACAACACATCAAAAAATAAGAGTAATTCATGAAATGCGGAAACTTGTGGTGTGTGCTCTGCAATTATCCCGAGCTCTTCCAATTGAAAACCAGAGTACCTGAAACATAAACTGAAAACCGTAAACACAAAGCTTAGTGAGTTTCCCAAAATACCACAAAACATACAACCATAGAACATCATGCAACATACATACAGTTGCCATGGTGTTGAGGTCGAAATTAGTTGTGAGGTGTCGAAGTGTTCTTAGTTTTGTATTAGTGTCAAAGTTTGTTTGTATGTTTGAATAAGCGCTCGTCTTTGTGTCGAAGTGTTATTGTATAAGCCCTTGTGTAATTTTTTGTATGCTTCTGTAATCCCTATATATAGGTGATAGGTAATAGACTTAGAGAAACTTTTGAGCATTCGCTACTTTACTCTAAATTTTTCTTTGTATCTTTCAGGAGCTATAATCGAGCCATCCAGATCTTATTTACTCTTTGTGTTCATAATTCAATCTAAACTCTTATTTCGTTTCTTATACTCGATTAATAACAACTACATTTAGTATCATAACAGGATTCATACACTTGTATTTAATTGATTATTTATTAGTATAATCTGATTATTAATAAATTATCAACACTTGTATTTAATTGGAAAATTATTATTTGATGGAAATAATATTTTACTAATTGGGAATTTATTATTTGTGGAAATAATAATTATTGGAGAAATTACAACTTATGAAATATATCATAAAGTATGATTATTTATAAGTTATATTTATATATCTTAATAAACTAGTTCAATTTATATAAAAGGTAGTTTTATATAAAATAAGATAGTTATATATATATATATATATATATATATATATATATATATATATATATGTTGGGAATTCTTTATAAAAATGATTGATTTTTATAAAGATAATATATATGTATATATAAAGTAGCCATGAGACAACTTTTGTCTTCATTATGGCATGTTTTTTTCAAAAAAGCAAGAAGAGACCAAGCATGGTCTTCTTTTGAATTGTTTAATCAATTCATGCCATGCTTGGAACAAAGTTGTCCATGCTTTTGCTTTATGGTATCCCTTTCACTTTTTGGCCATTATATAAGGAAGGGCATGGAAGGCATTTGAAACAAGTTCTTGCATAATTCTTCTTCTTCTTCTTTTGGTGCCAAGAACCGAAAATAGAGAGCACCATGAGGGCTTCCCAATTTTCGGAATTTGAAGGTTACTCCTTTCTCCATTCTCTTGCATTTTGATGTTAAAGAATGTCCCTTTGTTCTTCACCTTTGAACATATATTTGGTATATATTTCAAAGGCTTATGAACAACAAATTACAAGTCAATACGAGCATGCTTTGATGGTTCTACTCTTGCTTGGTGGATACTTGTGAAGAACTCTTGTTTTAGAGTTTCATGCCACACTTCATCAACTTCAAACCTCCCATGAGGATCAAAGTCTTCAAAGGTTGTTATGTTTTCCCTTCTATGGTTGTTTTAATCTTTCTAACTCTTGCAAAATGATCCTTGGTGGGTAAAATAGTTTTAGTTTTAATCAACAATTTTAAAGCTTTCGTTGTCAATTTTACCGGTTGTGAAACCGGATTTTAGAATAAAAACCCAACACGTACCTGCTTGTACGCCCAACGTACTCACCTTATTCAGCCAAACTTGATTTTTCCACTTAATCGATTAAGACAAAGATCCACAACACAGATCTGACCTACTTAAGCTGGATTATCACGTAAAGTTGCCAACTTTACGTCCATACATGACTAAATGAAGCGCTTAAGCTTAAAAGGGACTTAATATATGACTTAAAGCATGCATGATACCAGAAAACACATAAAGCTTGCACCTTTATGCTCAAGCATACCAAAACAAACTTAGATCTGCAAGGACAAGCCCATAAGCAACCTAACTCACCCAAAAACCCAAAAATGAGACCAAAATCATTATAAACTAGCCATGAAGAGATCTAATCATGCACAAGCCAAGATGAAAACTTGATACCTCAAAAAGCTCCCCCAAAAGATGGTGATTCTGGATCCAAAGCCACACCACGAAGAGGCTTCAAGGTCGATTTAGGGTTTTTAGGGTATGGAGGCTGGCTTAGAAATGAAGGAAAGGGGCTAACATAAAGCTTTTATAGGGTACAACACTAGAAATTAGGGTTTTATACTAACCCTCGTATGCTCAGCGTACTCCTCATACGCCCAGCGTACGAGGTCTCGCACCCCGCTTCCAACTCCGAAGTACGCTAAGCATACTCCTCACTACGCCTCGTGTACTAGCCTTCGCATCAGTACGCCCCGCATACTACCTTGGTATGCCCCGTTTTCTAGGGTTTTCCCCAAACCCTAATTTCATTATGAAGGCCATAACTTCTTCAATACCACTCCGATTCCGACCATCCTTATATCCATAAAAATATATCGAGAAGATATAAAATTTTATCAACACATACTTGTCATAGAGGTTCCCGAAAATAAAATTTAATTCCATAAGACCCCGCTGCCAATTAACCAAAATACCCCTTGACTCTAGAACCCAAATCCAAACGCCTGAAACATATGCATTTCATCACCCACAGCCAAATGGGTAACGATTCGAAACAGGCGTTACAACTATCCCCCACTAAAATTAGATTTCGTCCTCAAAGTAAGTGCTTACCTTTCCCAACATGCCAAACCACCTAAGCAACACGACCACAAACCTGATAATACCACAACCTTCCCAAGGCAACCGAAACCAACCCTAACAGAACTCATCAAACATGGAGAAAACGAAACTTAATCCCTTGCAGAAAACCACCTCTACCTTTCCCGAAACCCAAAATCTCAAATGGGTCTGACTCCCCGACTGACCGCCCACACTGAACCACGACCATGCCAATTCCACAATGAATTTCAGACAAAACAAAACACTTCCCATCCTTGAGGCTTCCTTGGGGAAACCAAAATCACTAACCTTATACTGATGCAGAACACTTATACTTGACAGCAGGCTCAGATAACCCTTCGAGTAGAAGATTCCTCCCTGCAACGGTTAGACTCAAACGAGAGCTGCGCAACAGAGTCCAATCAACCACTCTGAGATTATTTAATCCAACTACAAGCGGCTTAACATATGCCCCGAATAACAAGCGACCCCACACACGAATCCTAATTCACTGAAACCACCCCGACTCATCATGCAGCCCCCTGGCTGCTTTTCAAAAGTAGCTGAGACCTCCCTGGTCCCAACTTTTCTGCCACTACCTGAAACACCGGATTCCGGTCCGGTTGCTGAGTCAATAGACACACTTGTCGCCCCACGCGACTTCCGAATGAAAGCCTCATCTGGCGATAATTGCGCAAGCTATCTCGCCACTTATGGCTCCAACTGATCAAAACAGCCCGAAAAACCTGATGCCACCAAACCAATGCCAAAGGAGAATGCAATAAGACCAATTGTAGTCTTAAATCACAACCGGCCTCCATCGCATACCACTTACTAATTCCATGTATGTTGTGGTTTTCCCACAGCCATACGAGCTGACCGACCCAGGTCTAATACATTTGAAGAAATCCATGACCAAGCATATCATGAAATCCATCTGAAAAATATGAAACCCCAAACTTGCCTGACCCCTACACAGATAGAACCAAACTATAACACAAGAACCTGATCTGCCAATGAAATTGAAACCATCCCTTAACCCTGAACCCTTCAACTGACACCCTTGGCATTCATAGTCCTTAACCCATATCCTTCAGAAGAGAAGGCCTCACAAAAAAACACCCACGAATCCCAACTAGTTATCTCACCCAAAGCCAACCCGATACTCAACTCATGACCCGAGATCCATAAATTTGCGCTTGCATTACACCCCAAACCTTCTGATTTGCAACAACTCATCTCTAAACCGAGATATAACAGTTACCAACCATCGTTGAGACTACCAGTATCGTACCTAGTCCAACCACCAAGTTCCCAAGAGTCCAAACAACAAGGCTACACAGTCTATAAACCCCTCCACGTCACACACTGACTACTCACTTGATCCTGCAATTCAAGATTTAAAACCTTGACCCAACGGTCTCTACCAGGTCCAACCTGTATTGCCATAATCACACGGGCCTCGCCCATGGGCCCCATCCATCAAGAACTACTCAAGCCCGACTCCACCTTGGACCCCAAATGGTCCTCATCCTAAAATAGACAATACTCCTCGACAATCTTGGTCGGCGTGCTCAAGGCACGAACTGATTCACCCTCCACGCTCGTGATCACCTATGACAATAGTCTACCTCGAATTGGTGAATGCTACGATTCCTTCGCAGTCTCACAAAACATCAACCGACCATGTTTACCACCCATGGCCTTACGCCACACTAATAATCACAAATCCACACATCTTGAGCCGAAATCTGCATCCAACTGCATCCCGACAGATGTTCGGGCATACATCAAATTTCGAAGCCCTTAACCTGGACTCAACCACATGTCTTCTATGCATAATAAAGGAGACACCAACCAGCGGTTGGAAGTTTCCCAAACTCCCACCTACGTAACCTCAATCTAAACAGCCACTTGGGTCATTCCGCTCCCCCTGGTTAGGATGTGAAACTTGCCCTAGTTCCAACCCTTCCTAACTCCCAGAAATCAGGGTCGATTCTCCCCCAATTGGATTCGACGAAGTTCTCTTGCCTCTTAATTCGGATGGATCTCTGACCCACACCTCAAAAGGCATGAACTACCAATATCCTGCTAAGCAATACTAGCGTTCCATTGCCAGCCAAACTCAGAGATCACCCAACTCTTGAAAACCCTGAAGAATACTATTGGAATCTTAGTCAGTCAGATAATCCAAATCACCTCCCATGATACCATACCAATTCCCTTAGTTCTTATGTTGGCAACTAAAAATCACAACCCTTTCCCTGAACTGGCGAATCTTCATCCCAAATCCCACTCTCAAAGACTCATTGAATCCTAATCGACTATAACCTGAGCGAATATAAAACTCCCCTGACATTTCCAATGTCCAAAAAACTCATGCAACTGAAACCATTATCTTCCTCTCCTAGCAACAGTAGTGTATGAACCCAAATGTTCTTTCATAGGCAATTGTCGCTCCTACCAGAACAACTACTAAAATCACTGAACCCTAAAAATACTGGAGAACTAACCCGCTGAATCCTAACCATAGATCTTCTACACAATACCCCTCATACGATCTCGACCAAAAACCACAATAACGACCAAACACGTTGGAACCCGCTACACACGATACAACCCCTCAATAGCCAACTAAAGATTCACGTCATGCAAAAAGCTAAAACAATTCTCGAAGATGTAACACAACAATAACAGATAATTAAACCAATGGTAACGCTTACCCAAACCAATATAACATTCTAAGTAACATAAATACTAATAACAACCAAGGAAGAAGCAAAAGATAACATACCCGCAAATCACCTTCTGGAGCATGAGCCCCCCTGCCTGACACCGAAATGACTGGCTCCTCTCTATTGGGGCTCCTGCCCTACCCTTACGACTATCATAACTCCACAAAATAGCTGAAGCAGGTGCACTCACTGCTCTTCTCCTCCTCATCGGACAGACGACCCTCTTGTGGCACACTTGGTCGTAGAGAAAAATAACGGGCTTACCCCCTGAAGACAATCCATGCCGACATGATCAATCCTACTACACTTCTAGCAACCATAACCCTGGAACGGCAAGCTCCATCACGCAGTTTCCCGCACGTGTTACACTGACCCGACCCTGCTGGCCTCTCAAACATTGATCAGAAGTCTTGGGTCTCTTCCCGGGACCATCCAGTACATGCACCTGATCTGGCCCCCTCTTCCCCAGGTGCTCCAAATCGACCTCTCGCTCACAGACTGATAGAGTGCGAGCTCCAATAATAGCCATAACCTCAGCACGGATCGCGTCCAAGCGCTCATTGTAAGAGTTGAAGTATGTTATAAGGTGTCGAAGGTTATATTGTATTCGATAGTTATGTAATGTTATTACAAAGGCATAGTTGTTTCGAAACTGTAATGTTTTAGTCCTTTGTATTTTTTGTGTGCTTTCTAGATCTCCTATAAATAGGAGTGATACTTAGAGATAGATAGGACTTTTGCTACATTTCTGTCTAAACACTCTCTGTATTCAGAAAGCATAATTGAGCTGAATCAAGATTATATTTACTCTCGGTGTTCATAATTCTTTACTACTCTGATTTCATTTCATTACTCGATTAAATAACTTCTACATTTGGTATCAGAACAGGAATCATACTGCAATGATCTGATTTTCATATTGTATCAATCGTATTTTGAGTCTCGTCTTAGATTCAAAAGTTTCCGCACGTTTGATACTGAAAATCATATTTGATATTCAGTTGTAATTCAATTCTGCAACTAGTATGTTTAATCGAGTGTTCTGCTTGCTCTTTCTGATCAATTCATCCATTAATTCTCAAATTTCTGAAGTTTTTCTGAAAATTTGACCCTACATCAATAACGAATTTCTATATGAACACAATGACGTCTTTTTCTCATCTTCTAGGATCTTCAACAAAGATTCCTATGCTTATTCCAGAGTATTATGATCAGTGGGCTGATCGCATGGAAGATTATTTGAATGGACTCGATGAGGAGCTTTGGGATTGTATTTCTAGAAATGTTCTTCTTCCAACAAATGTCAAGCTATCGGTTCATCTACTTTAACTCAAAGTGTTATTGATCAATCGACAAGACTGAAGAAGAATGAGAAAAGGTATATGAGAGAGCTTCGTCGTTCTCTTCCTCCGGTTGTTTATAACTACGTTCATAGTTGTAAATCTGCAAAAGAGATCTGGAATACTCTCAAGGAGAAGTTTCAAGGGAGTGAAAAGACAAAGATCAACTCTGTGAAGCAATGTCTGGTGGAATTGAAAGAGTTCAAACAAAAGGAAGGTGAATCTATCGAACTCTACTACGATCGCTTGAATGTACTTATCTACAAACGCAATCGCAATGGAATAACCAGGTCAACCATGGAGTATAATCTCACTTTTGTTATGGGACTATGAAAAGAATGGCGAAGTGTTAGTCTAATGGTGAAGACTCAACAAAGTTTCGATACATCAACTCTGAATGATCTTTACAATTTGCTTAAAACTCATGAGCTAGAACTTATTAAAATGGCTAAAGAATCGAAGATAAGCTTGGCAGGACCTCTTGCTTTAGTCACGAAAGTGTTTGAGAAAGAAGCTACTGAAAAAGAGAGTTCTGATGATGAAGGCTTGATAGTTAACTCGGATGACGAAGCCTTTGCTTTTTACTCAAACAACAAAGTGAAGGAATTTTATAAAAAGCCTTTTGGTTCGAAAGTAAGACCAGGTGAGGCAAAAGTGAGTTTTGCTGGAAAAGTGAATGAGGAGAAGAAGTTCAAAAAGAAAGAATCAAAATCTGAAGATTCAACATTCTTTGAATTCACATTCTTTGAAGAATCTTCATTCTACTAATAAAACAAGGTTTTACAATGATGGTTTTTCAAAATCATTTAAATCAAAGAACAACTCATCATTTTTTCAACATCGAAGTCTTACACAACAACGTTTTGAGTCAAAGGTTGAAAATAAGAAGTTTGATCAATTTCATTTAAAAAGAAATGTCAAATTTGATAGGTTATGAGCATTCTAACACTCCTATGTTGTGCATGCGACCCTATGTGCCTTGGATCTATGTTTTCACTACTATACATGCATATATACAAAATTCCAAAGAATCATCCTAACTAGCATATTATGGAGCAACTATATAACAAAATCTAGTTAGATGACAGTCCTTTTTTATGGAGCTTGAAGTCTTGATGTATTTGGCCTTAAGAGCTTAGCCCCAATAGTGTGGAAGCCTCAAATGAAGTCACAACACATCATGGACAAAGGTGGAACTTGAGAGGGAATTCCATGCACCCAAAAACACCCATGAACTCCAAGAACATGCATGTAGGCGTTTTGTAGGTTAAGAGTATGTATTTATATGTTGGATTTCAAGGGTCATGGGTATAACCCAAATCCATACCCATGGGTTTATGATCCATGGTTCATGTGGCCCAACTCTTTATGTATATGTACATAAACTTGGTCCGACATGGATCATAAGCCCGACACATATAAATATAACTATTTATCATAATTAGTCCCCATAGATTTAATTAGTCTCTTTTCATCACAAAATTAATTTCAAATTAATTCTTGATCAATACTAATTAAATCATATGATTTCATATTAATATATTATAACTTATAATATATTAATAAATCATATATAACCTTTCTCTCAAGAGTCCATTCTAACAAATTGTCCTGATGATATGCAACACAAATGGACCATGCTACTATCGTGTCAAGTACATACCAATAATAGTTATGGGCTTAGACATCTAATACAATAAAATTCACACCACAAAAACTGAATTTTCCTAATCCTCCTGCGAAACAACCTTTCAAAGTTTCGTTTATCAAGGGTCAATCAAATGTGAAAAACATAGATCACTGGCTTGAAGAAAAAGGGAAATCTTATCAATCAGGAAAATTTTCTCAACAACAAATCAAAAGTGCTTATGAGAAATATTTGAACGAAATGTCGAATGTCAGTTCATCATCGAAAGATTCGACATCTTCAGTCAAAGCATGGCATCCCGTTTCGAAAGAAAAGCATATAAAGACACAATCTGAGAGGAAAAAGGTGAAAGTCAGTGGCAGTCCTAAACCTTCGAAATGTTATATTTCTGACCCTTTACCAAATGAAGTGGACTTAATTGATAGTGTCAAATCTAAAGTTTGTAATTGGATTTTAGGATCTTCATTTCATAATGTGTTTCAAACTAATCATAAAGGACCCAGATAGCCTTGGGTACCTAAATTATTTCACTGATTGCAGGTATTATGTGATGAGCAATACGATGAAAAATGGTATATCGATAGTGGTTGCTCTCGTCACGTGACTGGAAGGAAAGAAAATTTGTGTGATTTTCGAAGGTTGGATAATGTAGGAGTTGTAAAGTTTGGCAACAATCAAAAGTGTCAAGTTAAAGGATATGGTAAGGTGACAAATGGGAAATTCACTGTTAATCATGTCGCTTATGTCAAAGGTCTTCAACATAACTTGATAAGTGGTTCGCAACTTGTTGTGGGCACTGGCAATCAAGTGGTGTTTAATGAAGAAGGAAGTATCATTTTGAATGTCAATACAAACGAAGTTTTATAACATCAAGTTACTTGTTGAATCATACACAAAGGCACGTTTTATAACATCAAGTTACTGATTCGTTTTCGTACAATCAATGTACAACCAACTCCTAGTCAACAACTCATATCTCTAGGTTTGAAGAATATAAAATATTATCGTCTCATAATCACTCGTGATAAAATCCATGAAGTGAGTCAAATGAGCGTGGGTTTAATCCAATACTGGAATCTTATTCCAGGAGCATTCATGAACACTGCAGCAAACTTGTGCTATGCCTAAATGCCTTCAGGCAATCATACAGATCCATTCATGATAGTCTTGCCTCAATACCTAGTTCCAAAGTATGATCGAATGTGGATAGTTTGAATAACCTAGTTATTCATGAAGTTAAAACATGCAAAGTGAAACACAAGAATAATACTAATCCTATATGGCCCCAAAACTTTTGAGAGTAAATAAAACACCTTTTATCTAAGCACCATATTGATTACTCATTATTCATGTAATGTTTCGATTAATCAACTTAATACTTGAATTTAAACATTAGTTATGCAATGCTCCAAGCATGCTCACTATGTTTATATATGGTCCTTACTTTGTGAAATAGATCAATTGACAACATTTCAATGATGCTCATTTCACAATTCCAAATCCTTATTGTAAATGTAAGAATACAAAATTCTTGCTATTTACTATAATCTGTTAGATTCTAGACTTATATACAATGATCCTCTTATAATAACTATGCACAAAAGTCACAGAGACTTGGAAACAGACATTACAAAGTATTCCAATGGAAAATAATTCCATGGAAATGAAGTCTCATATGCAAAGTACATTCCTTTGAACATCCTTCTTGCATTTAGTTTTCTAATCTTACACAGATTTAAAGAATAACTTCCACTTATGGAAACACTTCCATATTCCCATTTGACTATCTCTTCTGAACAAGAGTTTCCTCATTTCAGAATATGTCAATATGGTCCTTCCAAAGTTAACATTATACTTCCAACTGTCCATGAGCAACCAATCTTTGGAAAACCTCATATTGTCCTCGACAATTGCTTAATCATTTTAGTCATATACTATTCTAGTCCTTTTCTCTCTTAATGCCCTAGGAATTTGGAAAATTTAGAATGGATGAATATTATAGCACATGTAATCGATCCTATATCCAAAGCATATGGGACATGATTCATGATGTCTCACATAAAGACATGATACTAGACCAGTCTTTTGCTATAATATTTCTATTTCTATTTTCCATGTTCTCATAATTCAAATTATGAAAAGGGATGCAGTAATCATAATCGAATTTTAGAACGCAAATAATGTAATCATGACTAAATTTCATTAAAGACTCACAATCTAAGCTTTTAGAATTGGAATGAAGTATAATTTCCTCTCCCTTAATTATAACAAAACAACTTTCCAAACCCTGCAACTTTTCAAATTGACACTTTATTTTCTATAATTAACATTGCTAACTTGCAAAACCTAATATAATAATCATGCTCCCACTAACATGATAATTATTAGCATAACACTTATGCTCCCATTAGCTTTGACATGTATCCAGAAATCAGCTGGACTTCTAGAAATCAATACTTATTGACTTTCTTACCAAAGTTCAGATTTCTGATACTAGATGATTTGATAAAACTTTATCTAAGCTTCCCGATTTCATACACCTTTCCTTAGATAGATCATAATGTTTAGACCTTTTTCCATTCTCACTAGTCCATGTTAATGTGCCGGTTAACCACACACGCTCCACTAACGACTTTGAGAATGCAAATATCACAATTGCTGTCTACTTAAAATCTACTTAGTGAAAGCGTTTCCTCACCATCATTTTCATGAATCGGAGAGAAACCTTATGACACTTAGATTTTATGGTGTATGTGTTCCTATCCATGTGGATTTTTCAAAAACATAACCACAAGAGGAGGTTAGTGAAAAATCCAAACTCATATGGATTGAACTTGTTCAATCTTAATTTCTTGCCACCTGACAGCTCAAGGCTTACCATTGCTTCCAGGTTGTTATGAAAACCAATGA
The DNA here is from genome assembly GCF_052849685.1 of Lactuca virosa. NCBI lineage: Eukaryota > Viridiplantae > Streptophyta > Magnoliopsida > Asterales > Asteraceae > Lactuca > Lactuca virosa. The sequence continues at coordinate 288,215,050 of NC_136429.1, read as the reverse complement.
GAACTCATAGAACTCACATTCATAGTCAACTTTAACTGGAATGGGCACAGAAACAAGAATATGTCAACACGATAGGCTACAAACCTCAAGTCGTGTGCTAGTGATAAACTTTTCAAGATCTTTAAGGCTCCCACTGACCTCTTGACATATAAGATTCTCTTGTAAAGAACCATTCCTTGACAAAACAAATATTCAAGAGTTAGTGCGGATTCTTATGAAGACAAACACTTCACACAATTGGCCTTAGTTGGTCTTTGTTTTATCCAAAACATCACAACTCACCAATTTCAAATGTACAAGAGTAGAAAACATTTTACTCTGCATTTAATAAGTGTTTTAAACCTTCTTAACATTATGTCACCTAAGGCTCGATCTTGGAGTGTTACTCTAAGACTCAATTTTGGAACGAAGTATGATTCATCTTTTGATTTAACCAGTTCAATAATTCATGATCCCTCTTCTTAGTCAAACAAATGCACTATGATGTCCTTAGAGAATCAATTGCGATATGGTTTCATAATCACTAAGATAATCATAAAACAAGATACAAAAGTACTCTCTCGTCTTTTCAGATTGAATAGATTTTATCTTTCTGCCTAATTTGATTCTACTTATTCGTCCTGCCATACATTGAAACTTTTCCAATGTTTCAGAATTATACTTAAACTTGTAAGCACAACCATATTTACTAAACTTTAGTAAATCATGACAAATAGCCTTATCGTTCTTTGTGGTGGACCTGATCAGCACACACCCAGTGTACCCGATCTCATAGTCCTTCACTCCACTCGCATATACTTGTGAACAAGGAATTACTCTTAATTTACCAACGATGAAAATTCTCATTCATCACACAAGTTGCATGATTCCAAGTTTCTATCCAACTAAAACTTGGGTGATGAGAATCTTTTCTTATTTGGTAAATTATGACACTACCACAAACGAAAGAATCAAATCCATTTTCCAATATTGCTATCAATGGAATCATATAAACAATAATTTTCACAAATCTCATTGTAAGGATACTTAAAATAAATAAAATCAAAAATTTTCCTTTTATTTTAAAATTGCGAAAAAACTTATCCTTACAATGCAAATACATATGAAAACTATGTTTTTATCTATTCCTAAGCAATCTATCATAACTCTTAAGTAGCAACTCAAAATTCTGATTTTCAAATCATGCGATCGAAATCCATCTATTCACGATCAGAATCGGCTTACTTTTCTTTTAAGTTCCCTTTCATTTCTTCGATTCTACAAAACATCAAAATACCACCTAGTCACATCATGTAATAAGAATCTCCAAATAGGTACTTAATAGAATTAGATAATGGACTTACCTGAAGCAGAGTCATACACTCTGACTTGACCATCCTCATGGTCTTTCAGCTAAATAGGGCAGCTTCGCAACCAATCCCCCTTCTCTTGGAAAAAGAAACATATGGACTCTTTGGAATGGTACATGAGACTATCTCAGACTTAGCCTTTCTCTTTACCATTGGGTCAAACGACTTGACCATGGCTGATCCCTTTCCATTGGGAAGAGAACTTTTCTGGACTTCTAATGTTTCCATTGTCAATGTCCATGTTAGTTTGGTAAGTTGATCTTCCAATCAAATTTTCTTTACCAGTGCCCCCAATCATTTCTGATTCGGCAGCAACAAGCAAATAGGTAATATAATTAAGGGTCATGTCTTGATCTGTCATCAGGGAGTGACTGAAGAACCAAGTCAACAACCAGCTTCCCCTAGACTTCGACACCCAACTCTCCTAATTTGTCAATATGTGACTTCATCTCCAAGATGTGAGCACACATAGGCATTACTTCCTGTAAATAGGGCTTTGAGTGACCTAGAACTTGTGGGTTAGGGAGAATAATTATAGGAGGTGGAGGAAGTGAAGTATGATTTCCATTCCCATTAATGCACAACAAAGGGATTAATCTTTCACCTTGATCGCAATTTCGGATATTATCTTAATTTGGAAAGCTTTATCCAAAAGGATAAGGAATACCATAGTTGTCATAACTAGACATCTATGAGGGAGAAAATTCAAGTTTAGTTGATTTAAGTCCTTAATATAATCCCCAATATGAAATATTAAGGCTAGGACCCAACACAATATTTTATAACTTGGAAGAGGGATGTTGTAATCCAAGCTACAAAATATTTGAAGGTAGGTAAATGACGATTTACCAATTTCCACCACGAAAAACGAAAAAGAGTTTAAGGTTTTAAGTGAATTGAAACTCCTAGATCCTTTGAGATTCAATGAACAATTCAATGGCATGTTTAAATCTCGAGTGTGCCCTTCAAGTTTGTGACTGGGATGCCGAGGATCACAAACAAGGAGTGAATAACCATGCAAATTAGCTTGGTACACCCAATGTTACAACCACTTAATCAATGTGTCGGTTAACCACACATACTCCATTGATCTATGATTAACATCAAGCTACCCTTTGCCACACTTTTTCAGTCCCAGATTAGTGTGTCGGTTAACCACACACGCTCCACTAACGACTTAACAAGGTGTAAAGTGTAATTTCTTGAAAATCCATAACTTGAGGACAAGTTATGGACGTCATAAAACAATTTATGGGAAAAAAAAACTCTTCAAAACCATAACTCATGACTTTTAAAGACTCATTAACAAGAAATACTTTTGGTTGTCCATAACTTGAGGACAATTTATGGAATCCATTAAAGGCCATTTAGATCATCTAATAAACAAGAAAACATGTCAAGAAAAACAATGATCTAGATTAAACTCATATGAACAAGACAATCAAATCAAACATTTTTCATGTAATTAGCCTAACCATTAAACTAATACAAAAAATGAAACTTTTGACAATTATCTTTTGAATTGGATTAGAATGATCATTACCACATCAAAAAAACATATTTATAAGTTCAAAAACAACTTAGGGTAATGATTCTAGTCCAATTCCAACCTTAAAAGTTGAAAATCTGCATTCTGGGCCTCCTACTCGCCGAGTGTATGAACCTACTTGACGAATAGGATGATTTTAATCTTGGACTCGGCGAGTCCCCCAGTGGACTCGGCGAGTCCACAGTCCAGAAAGCCAGTTTTTCGATTTTTTCAACAATTGCATCAAGTATAATTGAAAACCAAGCCTAGGCTATGATATCACTGATGGGTTATAAGCATTCCAACACTCCTATGGTGTGCATGCAATCCTATGTGCCTTGTATCTATGTTTTCACTATTATACATGCAAATATACAAAATTCCAAAGCATCATCCTAACTAGCATATTATGGAGCAACTATACTACAAAATCTAGTTAGATGACATACCTTTTTGATGGAGCTTGAAGTCTTGATGTATTTGGCCTTAAGAGCTTAGCCCCAATAGTGTGGAAGCCTCAAATGAAGTCAAAACACATCATGGACAAAGGTGGAACTTGAGAGAGAATTCCATGCCCAAAAACACCTATGAACTCCAAGAACATGCATGTAGGCATTTTTTAGGTTAAGAGCATGTATTTATATGTTCGATTTCAAGGGTCATGGGTAAAACCCAAATCCATTCCCATGGGTTTATGATCCATGGTTCATGTGGCCCAACTCTTTATGTATATATCCATAAACTTGGTCCAACATGGATCATAAGCCCAACATATATAAATATAACTAATTATCATAATTAGTCCCCATAGATTTAATTAGTCTCTTTTGATCACTAAATTAATTCTTGATCAATACTAATTAAAACATATTATTTCATATTAATATATTATAACTTATAATATATTAATAAATCATATATAACATTTCTCTCAAGAGTCCATCCTAACAAATTGTCCTGATGATATGCAACCGAAATGGACCATGCTACTCTCGGGTCAAGTACATACCAATAATAGTTATGGGATTAGACATCTAATCCAACAAAATTCACACCACAAAAACGGAATTTTCCTAATCCTCCTGCGAAACAAGATTTCATAGTTTCGTATATCAAGGGTCAATCAAATGTGAAAAACATAGATCACTGGCTTGAAGAAAAAGGGAAATCTTATCAATCAGGAAAATTTTCTCAACAAAAAATCAAAAGTGTTTATGAGAAATATTTGAACGAAATGTCGAATGTCAGTTCATCATCGAAAGATTCGACATCTTCAGTCAAAGCATGGCGTCCCGTTTCGAAAGAAAAGGCTACAAAGACACAATCTGAATTCTTTCTTTTCATAATGTGTTTCAAACTAATCATAAAGGACCAAAACAGCCTTGGGTACCTAAATTCTTTCACTGATTGCAGGTATTATGTGACGAACAATACGATGAAAAATGGTATATCGATAGTGGTTGCTCTCCTCACATGACTGGAAGGAAAGAAAATTTGCATGATTTTCGAAGGTTGGATAATGCAGGAGTTGTAAAGTTTGGCAACAATCAAAAGTGTCAAATTAAACGATGTGGTAAGGTGACAAATGGGAAATATATTGTTAATCGTGTCGCTTATGTCGAAGGTCTTCAACATAAATTGATAAGTGTTTTGCAACTTGTTGTGGGCATTGGCAATCAAGTGGTGTTTGATAAAGAAGGAAGTATAATTTTGAATGTCAATACAAACGAAGTTTTACTTATCTCCAAACTACATGGAGATATGTTCACTCTCGACATCAAACCAATAGTTGGAATTCCCTCGGTGTGATTACTTTCGAAAGCTTCATAAGAGGTTAGCTGGCTTTGGCATCGACGTCTTTCACACTTGAACTTTCAAAATCTTAACAAATTGGTGATAAATGATCTTGTCTGAGGCTTACCTGTATTAAAATTTGATAATGATACTTTGTGTGCAGCTTGCGAACAAGGGAAACAACATCGCCAAAGACATCCAATTGTGATTGATTCAAAAATTGTTGAACCATTGGAACTTCTTCATATTGATCTTTCTGGACCATCGACTGTTGAAACTCTCAACAAGAAACGGTACATTTTAGTCATTGTTGATGATTTTTCTCGATTCACTTGGGTTTATTTTCTCAGGTTAAAATCTGAACTTGCTCTAATGATTGATTTTATCAAGAAAATTGAAACAAGTTTGAAGAAGAAAGTTCGAAAGATAAAGAGTGATAATGGCTCAGAATTTAAGAACAATGTTCTTGATTCCTTTTTAACTGAGAAAGGAATTTCGCATCATTTTCCTTCACCCTACACACCTCAGCAGAATGCTGTTGTTGAAAGGCGAAATCGTTCTCTTTGTGAAGCAGCAAGAACGATGCTCACATATGCGAATCTTCCTCAATATCTTTGGGCTGAAACAGTCTCCACTGCATGTTTTACACGAAATAGATCGTTTATTCATCGAACATTCAACATTACCCCTTATGAAATTATCAATAACCGAAAACCTAATGTCAAATTCTTTCATGTTTTTGGTTGCAGGTGTTTTATTATGAATCTCAAGGATAATCTTTCGAAATTTCAGTCCAAAGATGACGAAGGAATCTTCTTGGGTTATTCACATAATTCGGTTGCATATCGAGTATTGAATAGATGAACTCGGAAACTTGAAGAAACATTAAATCTAACTTTTGATGATTATTATTGTTGGATTAATGTCTAAGTCCATAACTATATTTGGTATGTACTTGACCCGACCCGGCATGGTCCATTTGGGTTGCACTTCACCGACACAATTTATATGGATAGTCTTTTGAGAATAGTATATTTATGATTTATATTAATATATTATAAGTTCTAATGTATTAATATATAATCATATTATTTAATTAGTATTGATCAAGAATTAATTTATAATTAATTAAGTGATCAAAGGGAACTAATTAAATATGGACTCTTAGATATATGTGTGTAGTGGGCCAAGTTCATTTAGGTTGGGCTAAGTCTTCATGGATAGTCCATGGAGCTTTAACCCATGGATCCTAGGAAATGAAAGGTCATGGGTATTAGGGTTTAACCCTAATCCTCCACACTATATAAAGGGTCTTATGGTTCATGAAATTAGGCTAGTGGCTAGTGTGGATACACTAAAGAGGGCAATAACCGATTTCATAAGTGTGAGCCAAGTATCCATATTCTCTAAAGTCTTCCAAGGTGTTTTGGTGATTTGTGATTCCACTTGAGGCTTCCACATTATTGGGGCTAAGCTCTTAAAGTTTGAAGACATCAAGCTACATCAAAAGGTATGTCATCTATCTAGAACTTTGTAGTATAGGTGCTTCATAATATGCTAGTTAGGATTAAAGCCTTGGAAAGTTCTTATTTGCATGTATGATAGAGAAAACATAGATCCAAGGTTTATAGGGTTGCATATACACCATAGGAGTGTTAGAATGCTCAAAAACCCAACAGTGGTATCAGAGCCATGGGTTGTTTTCTTTTTTATTCATGCAAATGTTTGATTTTCAAAGTTGAAAAAAAGGAAAAAAAACATGAAGTTTGTAAAATTTTAAGATAATTACTTGTTTTGTGAAAAACTAATTATTTGTAAAATTTGAATCATTTGCTATATGAGTTGAATTAGGTCAAATTTAGTAAAAGATAAAATGATATGATTATTTTATTAGTTTTAAAAGTTTGATCCAAATGTTTTAAGGAGTTACATATTTTGTCATAAAATTTTGGAGCTCAAAAGTTTTTTTTAAAGTTGTGATCTTAAGGGTTTTTGAAACTTCCATAAGTTATGGATATGAAAGTTTTTTTTAAAAAAAAAAAAAATTTGATTCAAAGTGTTTACGGAGTTACAAAATTTGGTATTAATGTTTTAAAGAATTCCATAACTTGTTCTTAATTTTATGGAACATGGAAAGTTTCATCATAAAACACCATTAATTCCAGAAGTTATGGAATCCAAAGGTTTTCAAGAATTACAAAACTTGCCCTCAAGTTTTGGAATTTGAGAAAAGTTCTTTATGAAAAAAAAAAGAATTGAATTCTAAAACTCTTTGGTTCATAACTTAAACAATTAATTAAATGGTTTTAATTTTGAGTTTAATAATTGGAATTATGATGTTTTGTTGAATAGTTCAAATTAACTCTTATGGACTTTATTAATAGTTAATTAAAACCTTTAATTAAAAGAGTATTATTAAATCCATAAATATATGGTTTGAGTTTAATTAAATTAAAAGTCTAGTTTAATTAATAGATTAAACCACCAAGTATTTTAAATGTCTAAAATACACCCTTATAATATTATAATACTAAAAGTTTAATATATTATATGTATAAGAGCAAGTCCTCTTACCATTAGTAGGCCTCATTCACGAAGCCGGTCTATAAGGGGGTATAAGGTTACTTCCTATAAAATGGCAGTTTAATGGGTGTCCACTCTCACTCACCGCTTCCTTGACTGGTGGAGGGTCGTTAGCCGAACAGGTAGGACAAGGACTATAATTCTCCCTTCATTATAAGTATAATGATAAATACTAAGTAACTAAACACTTATAAATTCCCAATCTTAGTTACTTAGGAAAATGTGAATAAGGTGCTAATCCATGGAATTAGACTTTACACTTTGTTTAAACCGTTAGTGGAGCGTGTGTGGTTAACCGACACACTAACCTGGATTTATCAAAGTAGGCAAAGGGTAACTTAATATTTATCATAGTATCGGTGGAGCTTGTGTGGTTAACCGACACATCGATTGAGGGGTAAATATTAAGGGTACCAAGTATATTTGCATGGTTACTTCACACCTTGTTTTGTGATCCTCGGCATCCCAGTCACAAAACCTGAAGGGCACACTCGAGATTGAAACATGCCATTGAAAAGTTCAATGAATCTCAAAAGAATCTAGGAGCTTCAAAACCAATTAAAACCTAATAATACATTTCGTTTATCTTGGTGGAAATTGGTGAATCGTCATTCACCTACCTTCAAATATTTTATAGCTTGGATTACGGCATCCCTCTTCCAAGTTATAAAATAGTTTGTTGGGTCCTAGCCTTGATATATCATATTGGGTGTTATATTAAGGACTTAAATCAACTTTACGTGAATTTCTCCCATTGTTGATGTCTGGTTTAGACAACAATGATCTTCCCAAACCAAGCTTTCCTAATGAATATGACTTCCCGAGTTTGGCTCATGGAAGTCATACTTCTCTTCCTCCACCTCCTCCAATTATTCTCCCTAACCCACAAGTTCAAGGACACTCAAGCCCTAATGGCAAGCAAGGTCTATGTGTGATCACATCTTTGAGATGAAGTCACATATTGACAAGCCGGGAGAGTTGGGTTTCAAAGTCTTGAGAAAGTTGGATGTTCAATCACTTTCTAAGTCACATAGTGAGTTCCTTTGGGACTACTATGATACAGACTATGACATGAACCTTAATGATCATATCTATTTGCTTGGTGCTGTTGAATCAACAATGATTTGGAACGATAGTGAAGCAAATTTGATTAGAAGATCAACTTCCCAAAAACTTTATGGACAGTGACAATGGTGACACTGGAAATCCAGAAAAAGCATTCTCTTCCCAATGGAAAGGGATTGGCCATAGTCAACCCGGTTGACCAAATGGTAAAGAGAAAGGCTAAGTCTGAGATAGTCTCATTACCAAAGGGTCCATATGTTTATTTTGCCAAAGGAAGGGGCGTTGATTGCAAAGCTGCCAAATTTACCTAAGGTTGTTAAAGGCAATAAGTTTGACTCTACATTAGGTAGAGCCCATTATCTAACTCTATTAAGTTCTATTCTGAGATCCTCATTACATGATGTGACTAGGTCACATGTTGATGTTTTAAGAATCAAAGAATAGAGAGAAATCGTAAAGGAAGTATATGCTGATTCTGATCGCGAAGGTGGATTTCGATCGCATCAGAATTTTGAGCAGTTGCTTAAGAAGTTATGATATATTGCTAAGGAATAGATAACAACAATTTTCCATGTGGATTGTAAGGATAAGTTTTTCCGCAAAGTTTTAAAATAAAAGAAAATTGTTTAATTTTGTTTATTTGAAGTATCCTTACAATGGCATTTGTGGAAAATTGTTGCTTATATGATTCCACTAACAGCAATATTGGAAAATGGATTTGATTCTTTCATTTGTGGTAGTGTCTAAATTTACCAAATCAGCAAAGTTCCTCATCACCCAAGTTTCAATTGGACCTAAACTTGGAATCATGCAAGTTGAATAGTGTGATGAATGAGAACTTTCAAGCATTGGAAAATCAAGACTAATTACTTGTTCACATGGATGTATGAGTCAAGTGAAGGACTAAAGGGATCGAGTAACATTCTTGTGCACTGGTCATGTCCACCACAAAGCTCATTAAGACTATTTGATTTACTAAAGTTTAGTAAATATGGTTATACTTACAAGTTTAAGTATAATTCTGAAACATTGGAAAAGTCTCAATGTATGGCAGAACGAATGGGAAGAATCAAATTAGGCAGAAAGATAAAAGTTTCTCAAATCTGAAAAGATGGGAGAGTACTCTAGTATCATGTTTGTGATCATCTTAATGATTTAGAAATCATATCACAATTAGTCCTCTAAAGGTCATCTTAGTGCATTCTTATGACTAAGAAGAGGAGTCATGAATTGTTGAAATGGTTAGATCAGGAAGATGAGTCATACTTCGTTCCAAAACAATTCTTAGAGTCATACTCCAAGATTGTAACTTGAGTGATATATCTTAAAGAAAGGTTTAAAACACTTGTCAAATGTAAGAGTAAAAGTGTCCTACTCTTGTACATTTGAAATTGGTAAGTTGTGATGTTTTGGATAAAACAAAGACCAACTAAGGCCAATTGTGTGAAGTGTTTGTCTTGATAAAGAATCCGCACTATCTCTTGAATATTTGGCAAGATAGTCTTATATGTCAAGAGGATAGTGGGAGTCTTAAAGATCCTAAAAAGAATTTCAAGAAATAATCAAGAATAAAACCTGAGGTTCTTCACTAGCACACGACTTGAGGTTTGTAACCTATTGTGTTGACAGATTCTTGTGATTAGGGTTATGAAAAATTCACATGGATAAGAACACATACACCATAAAATCTAAGGGTCATAAGGTTTCTCTCCGATTCATGAAAATGATGGTGAGGAAACACTTCCACCAAGTAGATTTGAATCAGATGGCAAAAGGTCTAAACAATTGAGACTATGATTACGACATCCCTTTTCATAGTTCTGGAATTGTTTAGACACACATGCATGCTATCTAAGGAAAGGTGTATGATTTTGATAAAGTTTTATCAAAGCATCTCGTATCAGAAATCTGAACTTTGGTAAGAAAGTCAATAAAGTATTGATTTCTAGAAGTCCAGCTGATTTCGGAGTACATGTCAAAGCTAGTGGGAGCATAAGTGTTATGCTAATAATCATCATGTTAGTGGGAGCATGATAATTATTGTTAGTGTTGCAAGTTAGCAATGTTAATTATAGAAAACAAAAGTTTCAATTCGTGAGGCTGCAGGGATTAAAAAAGTTGTTTTGCTATAATTAAGGGAGAGGATATACTTCATTTCAGTTCTGAAGGCTTAGATTAAGACCTTAATCATCTTTAGTCAAGAATATATATATGAATTTCATGTTGGATTGGTTCAACTTAAGGAAATTCTATATATTGCGTTCTCAAAATTCAATTATGATTACGGCATCCCTCTTCATAGTCAAATTTTGAAAACATGGCAAATAAAAATATTGTAGCAAAAGACTGGTCTAGAATCATGTCTTTATGTGAGACATCATGAATCGTGTACCATTTGCTTTGGGTACAGGATCGATTGGATGTGCTATAATATTTGTCATTTCTAAATTTTTCCAAATGCCCAGAGGCATTAAGAAGGGAAAAAGTCTAGAATTGGATATGGCTAAAATGATTAAGCAATTGTCGAGGACAATCTGAGGTTTACCAAAGATTGGTTGCTCAGGGACAGTTGGAAGTATAGTGCTAATTTTGGAAGGACCATATTGACATATTCTGAAAAAAGGCATCTCTTATTCAGAAGTGATAGTCAAAATGAGAATATGGAGTTGTCTCCATAGGTGGAAGTTATCTGTGTAAGATTAGAAAACTTAATGCAAGAAGCATGTCCAAAGCAATGTACTTTGAATATGAGACTTAGTTTCCATGGAGTTGATCTCCATTGGAATACCTTATAATGAATGTTGACAGGTCTTTGTGACTTTGTACATATTGATTACAGGAGGGTCAGTGCATATAAGTTTAAAATCTAAACAGATTTCGATAAATGATAGGAATTTGAAATTCTCACATTTTTCGATAAGGATTTGGGAGTGTGAAATTAGAATCATTGAAATTATGTTCAATTGGTTTATTTCACAAAGTAAGGATCATAGACAAACATAGAGTGCATACTTTGTGTATGGCAAAGCTATTGTTTAAGAAAAACATAGTGTACATGCTTGGAGCATGGGACAACTAGTGTTTTTAATTCAAGTATAAAGTTGATAAAACCGAAACAATGAATAATGAGTAATCAGTATGGTGATAAATAAAAGTGTTTATTTATATTCATAGGGTTTGATACCATATTTGATTCATTTATTCTTGTGTTTCACTTTGCATGTTTTGACTTCCAGAATAACTAAGTCGCTCTTCCTGAATGATTAAGTTATTCAAACCATCCACAGTCGGTCATATGTTGGAAGTAGATATGAATCAAGACTGTCATGGGTTGGTTTGTAGAGGTCCAAGTTGGTGGACAAAGTGGTGCTACAACACTCATGAGTGCTCATAAGTTCTGAGTATTGGATTCAACCCGCGCTCATTTGAATCACTTCATGGATTTTATCACGAGTGATCATGAGACAATAATATCTTATATTCTTCAAACCTACAGATATGAGTTGTTACTATGAGTTGGTTATACATTGATTGCACGAAAACGCATTTGGTAACTCGATGTTATAAAACGTGCCTTTGTGTATGATTCAACAAGTAGTAGAACAAGCCATATGAGTCGAAGTTTATCCATTCCTTTTACCTTCGGGATAAAAGCGATATTTGTGGGCCCCTCGATGATTTAGCGATGACACATGTGAGTGCTTGGCCAAGACAGGACTGATTTGATTTGTTCAATCAGTCAGTCATCATAAATCGAAAATCGGGAAACAACAAATGGACAGAGAGAATGATTATAATCCATGTCTCAGTCCATATGATATCTAGAATAGAGGAATATATGATCCCTTATCTAATGACAAGTCATTGACAAAGGTCAGAGTTCATTGACAGGATCAGAGTTTGACAGCGGCTTTAAGAGCTACGATTGCCAGTTGGTTTTTGAAGTCATACTCAATAATAGTTTTAGACTTATCCAAGTGGGAGACTGTTGGATTAATGTCTAAGTCCATAACTATATTTGATATGTACTTGACCCGACCCGACATGGTCCATTTGGGTTGCACTTCACCGACACAATTTATATGGATAGTCTTTTGAGAATAGTATATTTATGATTTATATTAATATATTATAAGTTCTAATATATTAATATATAATCATATTATTTAATTAGTATTGATCAAGAACTAATTTATAATTAATTAAGTGATCAAAAGGAACTAATTAAATATGGACTCTTAGATATATGTGTGTAGTGGGCCAAGTTCATTTAGGTTGGGCTAAGTCTTCATGGATAGTCCATGGACATGGATCCTAGGAAATGAAAGGTCATGGGTATTAGGGTTTAACCCTAATCCTCCACACTATATAAAGGGTCTTATGGTTCATGAAATTAGGCTAGTGGCTAGTGTGGATACACTAAAGAGGGCAATAACCGATTTCATAAGTGTGAGCCAAGTATCCATATTCTCTAAAGTCTCCCAAGGTGTTTTGGTGATTTGTGATTCCACTTGAGGCTTCCACACTATTGGGGCTAAGCTCTTAAAGTTTTAAGACATCAAGCTACATCAAAGGGTATGTCATCTATCTAGAACTTTGTAGTATAGGTGCTTCATAATATGCTAGTTAAGATTAAAGCCTTGGAAAGTTCTTATTTGCATGTATGATAGAGAAAACATAGATCCAAGGTTTATAGGGTTGCATGTACACCATAGGAGTGTTAGAATGCTCAAAAACCCAACAATTATATCAAACAAGTTGAAATGTGTTTCGAACAAAAACCAATTATTAATGAATCAAAAGATGAATCTGAAAGTGTTAATTCGTCTGATTTTGATTATGATTTAATTTTTAGTGTTCCAGATAGGGCTGCTGATGCTGAAATAAATGTTGAAGATAATCAACTTCCTGAGTCATCAAAGCATTCTGACTTTTCGACAATCATTCAAAATGATGTTGATTTAAACTCGACATCTCATTCTCCTGGAGATAGCTAAAGTATGCAACATGATCAAGTGGAGGGGGAGCACTTGCATTCGAATTCTCATGTTGAGGGGGAGCATTCTTTTGAGGGGGAGAATAGGAGAATGAATGATAATGTTGATGGGGAGTAACCTAAAAATGAAATTGTCGAGGGGGAGCTTAATATGTTGAATATTAATCAAAATGAAAATTTTCATGATCTAAATGATAATGTTTCTGTTGCAGGTTCAAAAAATGATGAAATTTTTGAAGATGCACGATTTGATTTTGATCCAGCATATCCACCATTGTAAAAATGGAAAAGAAATCATCCAAAGGAACAAGTTCTTGGTGATCCTCAAGATGGAGTTCTAACAAGAGCTCAACTTTGTGCTAAAAATGAGGTACTCAATACTCATCAAGAATTTTGTATGTTCAATGTCTTTATTTCGAAAATTGAACCAAAAATAGTCAAGATTGCTATGGAAGATCCTGAGTGGATTGTTTCAATGCAATCTGAGTTGGCTGAGTTTGAACGAAATAAAGTTTGGCGTTCAATTCCAAAACCAGATGACGTATCTTTGATTGGATTAAAATGGATTTTCAAAAATAAAACTGATAAAGAAGGCAATATTATTCGAAATAAGCCTAGGCTTGTAGTGAAAGGTTATTCGCAATAAGAAGGTATCGACTATGAGGAGACCTTTGCCCCTGTCGTAAGACACGAGGTTGTTCGAATCTTTTTAGCCTATGCAGCTCACAAGGATTATGATGTTTATCAAATGGATGTGAAGTGTGCATTTGTTAATGGAGTTCTCGAAGAAACTGTGTATGCTGAACAGACACTAGGTTATATCAATTCTCAATATCCTGATCATTGTTATGTGTTAGATAACGATGTTTATGGGTTAAAACAAGCACCAAGAGCCCGGTATGCAACACTTACCAATTTCTTAAAACAATCAAAATTTAAACAAGAGTCATTTGATCCCACTTTATTTTGAAAGAAAGTTGGGAACCATCTTATGCTTGTTCAATTTATGTCAATGATATTATTTTTGGCTCTACTGACCCTGCTTTGTCTAGTGAATTAGAAAATCTGATGAAAAGCCAATTTGAGATGAGTATGACGGGAAAATTTGGCATGACGAATAGCACAAAGTTACGAGTACCAATGGCGGTTGGAACAAGGCTCACTCCTTTGTTAGATAAACCAGTTGTTGATATTACTTTATACAGAAGCATGATAGGTTTGTTACTTTACCTTACGGCAAGTCGACGTGATTGTAAGTCCCAAAATTAGCTTGATATATCAATCAGATCCACTTGATGGTGCGGAATCCCAATCAAGTGGATGATGCAAGATCAAATGGAGAAGAAGAAGAAGAAGAAGAAGAAGAAGAAGAAGAAGAACTTGATAAATCTCTATGAATTGATGATATTCAATGATGCTCCATACATAAGATTCACACACATACACACTTCTTCTCTCTAACTTTCTCTCTCTCTAGCACATGATATGAATGAATGCTCCCTAGACTCCTCACCCTTACATCTATATATAAATGGACCGCAAACTCAAGGCCCAAACCCAATGCTAGACCGAAAACACATGGGTTTTCGGTCCAAGCTACAAATAAACCAAATATTATTTCCGGCCCAAGACTAAAAACAATAAATGCTTAGAAAAGCAAAGTATAAACCATATTTTTGACCCAATAGTCTCCCCCTTGGTTTATAGCTTTCTTTTCTTTGACCCAACAAACTCCCCTAAAAATGTAGCTGGTTTTTCTTGTCAGTCTTCATTTGGAGCTTGGCTTCAGCTATTTGTCTTCTATTTTTTCACAACTTCAAGATAAACAACTGAATCTTGTAAGTGAGTGACTTCATCTTGAATAGTTGGGCATTTCTTCAAAATTTGACTTTGAACGCACGTTGGGTGTGGAGGCTTCTTGAAAATCAGCACTTTCATCTTGAGAATCTTCAGAGAGAACGAATCTTCTGGATCACTTCAGCAGGTACATAGATAGCAGCAAATTGATTGAGTAGGTTTCAATGCAATCTATCACATAATCTTCAAGTCAGCTTCACCTTGCTTCTGGGGTTAAAAGATTGTATGTTGAAAAATAATCTTCACTTCTAGTTCCTTTGAATGAATGTTCTTGAATGATCACGGTTGTGCCTTGAAAAGTAACTGTGACTAGAAAGTCCTTGTGGATCACAGAAAGAATCATAGAGACCATTCTCACCACAGTTGTTCAGGGATGAATCCTTGGCTCAGAAAGAGACTTCTCGCAGTTTGAACTCGGAGGAACGCACTGCGATTTGTAGAGTATCGGAGAACTACTCATGGCTAGTTTTGATGTTAGCCCCTGTATATCCTTGATCATAGATCTCAATACAGTTATTAAGTTAACGAGTTAACTTAGCCCTTGGAGAGACCTTTAGCGATACATGTTTCCTTATTGGGTGAATCGCCCTGTTGCCGCGATAGTTCTTAGGTATAGAAAGCTGACAAGACCAATCTGAAAATTTGTACCGTTTCAGATTTTCAATTCCTTAGATACGACAGTTCTTAAAAAGAAACTGCCTGCCTGGCATTTTGTACAATGTCACACCAGGTATGAGCCATTATCCGTCAATTCATGGGTGAAATCTATAACATTAAAAATGCTCACCGTCAATTCATTAATAAATGGTTTCGGATTTTGGGTTTGTTAGAACAATGTTCTAGTCGGATTGATTGATTCTTAGCAGAAAAGCAATAAACAACGTAATAAAGAACACAGGAATGGTGTAACTGATGTCGAATGATTAAGCTTTAACACCTCAGAAGAGCTCGATTAAGAACTTCGACTGTAGAGGTGTTTAGGGTTACAAAGCAATAATAATAATAATCACGACCGTATCTAAGGCATACATGCATGCACTATTTGTAGCTTAACCCTACTTATAATCACGGATGGACAGGCCCAATCCGGATATACAAACTAAGCCCATGACGCAACATAAAATACCCAACAATCTCCCCCTTTGCGTCAATGGAGCCGAGAGCTCAGTTCGGTTGAGCTATAGAAGACTTCTTGACAGTCTTGAACACCTTCGGTATAATGGCCAGTAGAGTATGACGAAAAGTGATATACCACCGAAGCATGTCCGTGAAGTTCTTCTTGTCTGACTCAGTGTTTTGCTTGCATCGATGGATAATATTGATAATATGCTCCAAGCAGTCAGTTGAGAACAGATGCTTATCAACGAGAGCGAAAAGAAATCTGTTAGCTTCGCCTCGTGTGAACATCACTGTGAGATGTTTAGAATCAATTTGACCCATCTTCATCTTGTTCACATCTCCAGGTTTTGCAGTTGGCTTTACAGTTGGTTTCTTCTTCAAAACTTTAGCAATCTCCTGATCCATTGCAGCAACTTCATGGATATAGGAAGCCAACATCCTCTTCAGATGATCAAGGATCGGCTCATAATCCTTCGCATTTGTGAGCAATATGTTGAACAACAAGATCCAATCATGAGGATTCAAGTTAGGAAGATCTGCCAGGGAAATAACAGAAACCGAGTTGTCTGAACCTCGGGTTATTTTGAAATTGACATTAATAAACTACCCTGCAGGCGAAGGTTTCAGCACCTTGACAGTTGTAATCTTTTGAGCACCCCAAGTCAGGTACTGAGGCTGACCGAACTTGAGATAAAAATCGATAAGTTCACAATCAACTTGAGGGTGAGGTGAGGGAACTTGAACAGTTGAAAAAAAGCAGTGAAAAGTAAATGCCTTTCGTGTTATAGGCATATCAAACTGTGAGTCCCTTGAATTCTCACAATCAAACGAAGCTACAGGTTCCAGCCAATACACGCTTGGAAACTCTATCGGTTCTTTGATGAGCGTTTCCCTAGTCCAAGGAGGAAACAAGGCCTTTTTTCAAACTAAGGCATCTTGTTCTTCCTTGTTCTTTCACTCCCTCTGTTCTGCTTCCTTTGCAACCCGAAGGGTTTCATCCAACTCCTTATCCCTTTTCTTCCGTTTCAGGGCTTTGACAATTGTTTCTTCTTCATCACTATCATCAGCAAGTCCCTTCTTCTTATCTTGATTACCAGAACCCGAAGCTTCATTACCCTTCGGTTCTGTTTTGACAGTGACTTTTGGTTGAGTTGTCTGAACACCTTCTCCCCCTTGTTTTGGAGGTACGAATAGCTCCGAAACACCCTTCATTTCATGTAAAAGTGCAAGGGCAGGAAGAAGCTTGGAAGTCAGGTGAGTCCGGATGGTCAGCGTAAGAATCGGATCATGAGCACTAAGAACATTGTTCAGCATATTCTGAACATCACCAGCACAACTCCGGAAAACAGCACGCTCTGTCTTCAACAATGAAATCTCCCGCTCAGCTTGAGCCAATTGAACCTTCTGGACTTCAATGGTAGAGGTTTGACGAGCAAGTTCCTCCCGTAATGCGCTCTCCTTTGCTAAATCAGCATGGAGTGTTTCAAGACGAGAATTCATGAAGCTAAGAAGAGAAGTGTTCTCAGCTTGAATTGAAGAACGAACATGCTCGAATTTGGCTTGCTCCTCTTGAAGGGACTTTGTCAGAGAGTCAACTAAAGCATTCACTTTAGATGCATTCGAATCAGCATGACCCTTGAGGGATTCAAGAAAAATCTTGGAACTGTGAATAAGTTCTACAAATTCAGTTGTAGCCTTTTGGCAAGAAGATGTTGATGCTTCAACTGCCTGCGTTGATTTGACAATGGCCCTTGTATACTGCTCAAAAGCGGTGTCCAAAAAGCCTTGAGCACCACATCGTTATACGTCTTAGTAGAGGCAACCAATTGATCAAGCTCTTCATCAAGACTATGTACTTGTTGTCTGGTGATGGGAGCATCTTCATCTTCATCAGTGGGAAGCCGATAAGGACTGTAATAGTTTGAGTCAAACTCAAGATTGGCATCACCGAGAGTATCACCAGAATCTGTTGAGGGTAAGGGTGAAAGAGGTTTGGATGTAACAGGAGGTTCGGTTGTAGTGGTGGTTGTTGCTTGTGAAAAGATTGGAGGTGGTAAAGGAGTGGTAGAGATTGGTATGGTACTAACTGGTGGTGGTGGTGGTTTGAGATGTAGGAGGTGGTGGAATGGGAGCAATCGAAACTGGAACAGTAGATTTCGGTGGAGATGGAGGAGGAGTTGGAATCTTGTCATGAAGTTGTTCAGCAGGAGTTGGAGAACGGGGAGGTGTATTACCTCTTGGTGAACCATGATGCTGAACTTCTTCTTCCTCATTTGCCGATCGCTCCTCATCATGTTCTGAGCTTGAAGGAGAGGGACTTTTGGATTTCCTTGCCATCTTCTTAACTTTCTTTGGAGCCGAAGAATCAGCCTTTTCAACCTTTCGCTTTTTAGACTTGACAGGCTTAGACGAAGGACCTTCGGTTGCCATTCTCTTGGTATTTGCCCTTTTTCCTCGGTTGGCTGGCTTCTCCACAGCATCTAAAGCAGCTTGCTATTCAGGAGTCAGTTCTCTTGGTCCTTTGGGAGTAAGCTTTCGGTAGTCAGCCATCACTCTACTTTCGCTTGACACACACCTGTACATCGTTTCAGGTATTGAACCATTGTGAGAGAACTTGGTGGCATCTGAGAAGATGATCTTTTTCATATGAAAAGTATCCACAGAGGAGACCAATGCATTCTTCATGACTGGAATCTGTAAAGTGTCAATGGCCCTTCGGGTGACGATGGTCCAGAAACGACCATAAGAAATTTTGAATGTCTCGTTGATGTGTTGAGACTTTGCACCAGTTGCGACCAAATAATCGAGCCATAATCGAGGTTAATGCCATTGTAGAGACCATAGAGAATGGTCAGAAAACCCTTACTGGTACCATCTGTGTCACACCCCAAAACCGGAACGGCGGAAACGTTCGGGGGTGGAGGACGTCATGTTCAGTATCACAACAATGCAAAGTAGTAAACAAGCAACAACATCATCCATTGCATTAATAATATAATTGCATACACGTGTGTTCTATCAAGTTATATAGACACCAAAAATATACATCAAAACAAAAGATGAGTCTTGGACGGGCTCCATCTTCTCAAAACCTGGCTCCGGTACCTGTCTACTGGCGACCTGAGAATACAAGTTATTTTGAAAGAGTTTATCAGCTTTAAAGCTGGTGAGATCATAAGTATATTAATGTCTGTATTTGTATGAAAGTGTTTGTAAGTCTGTAATGTATAAAGTTTTGTAAAAGTTTGTAATTGTTTGAACTCTCCTAGAAAACCCTATGTTTCCTACTAAAAGTAGCCTTCTACCAAGGCATCTAGTATTTGTGTGTGTGTCTCTTGTAAGAGTATGTATTTTCCTAAATCTGACTATCATTAACCAAGAATATAGTTCTTACATTATTGTTTATTGTGTGATTGTCACAAGGTAAATGTAAAAGGGAAAATGAAATAGTACTGTAGTGTTGTATTAAGTAACTACTGTTGTACTAATTACTTTAAACCTATTGTTATTTAAAGTACCATGTGATCGGTCTGTATCCTGCTACCGACTCTATAGTAAAACGACGATGTAAGACGTCGTAAGAAATGACGTTTGGCACCCGTAGACTTGCAAGTCCCACTGTAGCGAGCAGCAAGGTGTAGGATAGTCAATCCAGTATAGATCTATACACAAACTCATACGCTCCCCATTTAAGGAGATTCTGGATACAAAATGGGTCATGACAGGTAGTGCCATGTCCCCCGTTAAGTGGCTCACATAACTGTATCTAATGTATATGTATATGTATATGTATGTGCTAGCTGTATTGTGTGTTCTTTATCTGTCTAGCTTGTATGTTTTGTTTCTCATCACTTTGTATTATGTTTGTTTCTCATCACTATGTATTATGTTTGTTTCTCATCACTATGTATTATGTTTGTTTCTCATCACTATGTATTATGTTTGTTTCTCATCACTATGTATTATTCATGTATGAACTGACTCATTGTATGTTTCATTGTTCTAGTAATAGTATCTTCCTAAACTATACCTATTATAGTTTACTAGTAATGTTGTTTGTGTATATGAACAGGTGTGTATACCTTTGCTACCCAAAGGTATTGAACGGACCGATGGAACTTTTATGTCTATATATGTATACATGATATATAAATAATATTTAGACGACATTCGGACGAATAACTGATGCCCTGAGACCACATCCCAACGAGGAAAAGGAAATAAAGCGAGCTAGCCGTCCTAAGTCCTTCAAACATTACTTATATAACTATATATATATATATATATATATATATATATATATATAGGCATGCGTTTGACAATATTTAAAGTATAAAAGAAGTTTTGTGAAACCTTTGAAAAGTTTAATAACTAAGAAATGATGACTTGATGTCAGTTTGTAAAACGATTTGTAAGCAGTTTGTTAAAAGCATTTGGTATGTAAAAGAGTTTGTAAAACAGTTTGAAGTAAAACAGTTTGATAACACAGTTTGAAAAGGAAGAAATCCACTTGTTTGGTAGTTATTAATCACATGTGATTGATATAATAACTATCATAGTTCAACTTGTATCCCCCCCCATAAAAGCATTTAAAAAC
Source organism: Lactuca virosa (assembly GCF_052849685.1). Taxonomy (NCBI): domain Eukaryota; kingdom Viridiplantae; phylum Streptophyta; class Magnoliopsida; order Asterales; family Asteraceae; genus Lactuca; species Lactuca virosa. The sequence goes on along the minus strand of NC_136429.1, from coordinate 288,194,162 downwards.
ATTTAAAAGGTTAATTAAGGGGTATGAACTCACCTATAGTGAGTGGTTTGGATGAACGGACTGTATAGGATGCTAAGTGTCAAGTGAACACTTGTACCCACTCAGTGATCCTAGTTAACATATAATATCAAACAACTAATTAACAAAGTTAAGACATTCTAGGACATGTAAAACACCTTATATAAGTGCTATAAGTCCTAAGGATTGCATCTAAGTGTTGTAGGACATTGCTATTGAGTTTAGGGTTCAAGGGAACCCCTTATTTGAGTTTACGGTTTTATGACCATAACTCATTGAGTTTACGGTCGTAAACCCATGAGTTTACGGCCGTAAACTCATGCTTCTTTGACCATGTGTTGTTTTGAAGCTCTACAAGTCCTTAGAAGCATTTTTATTTGAAGTATAAGCCTATAGAAGTGATTAGGGCACCATTTCACTCCTAAATGGAGTTTACGGTCCTTAGACCATTTTCCTTTGGGTTTACGGCCGTAAACCCATATGGTTTATGGTCTTTTGATGTTTTCAAGTGCTAAGCTCATCAAGGAAAGGATCTATGCTAGTTTCCAAGGCTTAGAAGGGACTAGGGCACACTTTGGCACGCTTTTTAGGGTTTACGGTCCAAGAACATCTTGGACCGTAAACACCTTTGATCTTGACTTTCTTGGGTGTTTTCTTGATGTTTAGAAGTGTAACAAGCCTTATGATACTCTAGGATAGAAGTACTTACAAGATAGAGGCTTGAAAAGGTGCTAAAAGTCCAAGAACACTAGTGTGTATTCTTGGTGAAACTTGAAGATCTAACCATTTGGAATGATTTCACGGATGGAAGTGTGTTAAATCACTAGATTAAGTAATATATCAACTTAATAGGGCTAGAAACACTTACAAGTTGAAGATCAAGAAGGAAAATTTGGATGCTACTTGAGAGGATTTGAGTTTTGCTCTTGAAAAGTGAAAAAGTGATTTAAATGGCTAAGTGCCATATATATACTCTAGGGGTTTACGGCCGTAAACACCAAGTTTAGGCCGTAAACTCCAAACTTTTGGATTTTTGGGACTTTATTGTTGCACAATAAACCCTAGGTCATCCTCTCTCCTAATATCTCCTGAAGTACTAATCTTAAAAACACTCAAACTTATTCCAAAAAGCTTGAAAGTTTGCAAAAACTGTTCTGACTTCTATTGGAGTGAATGGTTGTACAGAATAGAAATTTCAGGTTGTCACAATCTGACCCAGCAACCCTCTCCGCTAAACTCTTGTTGATAAGAGTAAGTAAACCATTCCATTGCGGCGGAAAACACGATTTCTTAAACTTCGTCACTGTGGTAAGAACATCAGTGTACCCCATCTCATAAAGCATTGTAAACAGCTGGGTTGTGGTGACGAAATCAGGAGAGATAACAGAAGCATCGACGACAAGCTTTAACAGGGAACAGAATCGCCCTTTGAAAATCGATGCCTTGTGAGAGAAGATTTGAAAATAGATCCTCTCCTTGTTCTTGTCGTAGGATGCAGTAGAATAAACTTGGGATAGTAGAGACATTGGAACAGATTCCATCTGTGTGAGTGCAATAACCAGAGGAGAGTACTTGAGACATTCAACAACGTGGAGCATGTACGAATCATACAAAAAGGGGTTCAGTTGAATGATCAAGTTCTGATTAGGTTTGATCACAAGCAATGATGATGAAGCAGTTTGATCTTGAACAGATGATGATTTCGCCATAGTTGATATAAGGAAGAAGATGAACAGTTTCAGATCGCCTTGTGTATTTGAGAGAGTTTGAAGAAGGTAAGAAGGTACAATTGGTGCGAGAAACCCTTTATATACCGTTGCCAGGAGAGAGAAAGTATCTTCGTGATGATGATACGATCACTGAAACGTCGCTTGAAAAAGCGCGATGTGACAGGTTGGTTACCCCAGATAGACGTCATCAAGCGTGGGTTTAGGAACTGTTCAAATTCACGCGCCCAAAATCTTATCCATATATCGTCTTTTCAAATTCACTTTCGCTCTAGATGTTATAAGAACCATTTTCGTGCCTAAAAGAAACTTTAAATGAGCCATAAGGAACATCAACCAGAATTTTGGAAAATCACAAAGTATTTTTGTGTAAGAGTGTGCCAAAAATAAAGAAATAAAGCAAAATGTGTATAGGATGTGAGTGATGTCTTTAATAAGACATAAAGCAGATGATTCCAGGCAAGAATGTCTTCCTTCAAAGTTAAGATAGACTTGAAGTGCTTGCGTGGTTCCCCGAGAAAATATGATCGAGTGTTTGTAAAGAAACACTGAAAGGCTTCTTTTAAATAATAGTTTAAAGGGTGGCTTATCTCCAACCGAACATCGATTCTTAACATAAGACCGAACGTTGGATGAAGTACTTGTGAGACCGATGTGGTCTGTTGAACAAGTAGGTTGGATATAATTTGTTGTGACTAAAGATGTTATAAAAATCTCAAAAACAAAAACAAACTGGATCTTTTTGGGAAGAAATGTCTTGGTGTTAGACAATTTCATAAAAGACCATAAAAAGTTAAATGAGATTTCGTTAGGTAACAAGTGAGATCTTGAATATTAATATTCACCGTCAATTCATTATTGGTATTGGATTTTGGGTCTCACTTAGCACGTTGTATACGCATCTAAGATCATAAACACAGATTTTGTGTAACCATAAACGTCAGTGGTAATATCTGAGAGTCTCAAGGGTTACCTTGTTGAAACGAAAGTTGATGGAGAATGTAAAGGAGGTGGTTTAGGAACTGAAAGTACCTCTGCTATATAAGCGTGACAAAGCAGAAAACTCTTAACTCATTTGAGAAGAGTAAGGTAGCTCATGACTTGAGTGGATTTAACAGCCTGATTCGGAAGAAACGAGAGGTATAGATCGAATCATTAAGGCCTTGCTCCTAGTCTTAGAGGCTTCGGTCTATATGCAGCAGCATGCTTCTAGGGACACTTAACTAGTTCATATCAAAATAATCATACCTGCCCTACCTCCAATTTATGTAGCAATGATGTACTTGGTACCTAGCAAAGAGAATTAGCAAACAAACAAACCACACAAACAAAACAAACAAAACAAAATAATTAAGAGAAAAATAAAAGAAAAAATATTTTGGAATTTGGAATTTGCTGAGAAATAATAAAGAAAAATGAAAATAAAAAAAATATTTTTGGATTTTTAAAGTTTCTGAAAAATAATAAAAACAGAAAATATTTTTGGATTTTTGAAGTTTCTAAAAAATAATAAAAACAGAAAAATAAACAAAATGAGATTAATATTAAACACTCTTGGAACAAAAATAAAGGTGAAAATAGAGCAAGAAAAAGATTTAAAAAAGAGTTTACAAACTATACAGCCGAAACCAAACCTTAAAAGGATGAAGCGAAATAAGCCGAACATTCGGTTCATTTCGGTTCCCTAAAATTCCGGAGCCAAAATAGACCGAGCGTTCGGTTCATTTCAGTTCCCGAAAATTATGGAGCCGAAATAGACCAAGCGTTCGGTTCATTTCGGTTCCCAAAAAATCTGGAACCGAAATAGACCGAGCGTTCGCTCTATTTCGCTTGTCTAATTTTTAGAGAGAGGTTGAGGATTCGGTACCGACTCTGCTTCCATCATTCCCAAACCTTGTAATATTTTATTGAAGCTTGCTTCTGGTAAGGCTTTAGTGAAGATGTCATCCAGTTGATCAGAGCACCGAACGAAATGTACTTCCACATTCCCATCTTCAACATGGTCCTTGATGAAATGGTATCTTAGTGCAATATGCTTTGTCTTTGAGTATTGCACTGGATTGTGACATATTCTTATCGCACTTTCTGAGTCACAATAGAGAGGTATTTTCTTCATACTCAGTCCGTAGTCTCTTAGTTGGCTTTGTATCCATATCACTTGTCAGGTACAGGATGCTGCAGCTATATACTCAGCTTCGGTTGTTGAAAGAGACACACAGGTTTGCTTCTTGGACTGCCAACTTACAAGTTTACAGTCAAGAAATTAGCATCCTCCAGTTGTGCTCTTTCGGTCCAGACCGCATCCTCCAAGATCGGCGTCAGAAAAGGCTTGAACAAAGAATCTGGATCTAGCAGGGTACCAAAGACCGAGAGAAGGGGTTCGCTTCAGATAACGGAAAATATTTTTCACTGCCACCATGTGAGGTTCTCTTGGATTTGCTTGAAACCTGGCACAATAACAAACAGAGAACATAATGTCTGGTCTACTAGCTGTTAGATACATAAGAGACCCTATCATTTGACGATAGAGTGTTACGTCAACAGCAGGTTTTTCCAAAGATGGTGTTAACTTTGTGCCAAACGCCATGGGAACCTTCACCTTTGAATCTCCCGTCATACCGAATTTCACCAGCAAGTTCTTCGTATAGGCCTCCTGGTTGATAAAAATACTTTCTGGTCCCTATCTTATATTCAATCCAAGGAAAAAGTTAAATGGACCCATTGCGCTCATTTCAAATTTAGTCTCCATCAACTTCCTGAATTCAGCCGTTAAGCTAGGATTCGTGGAGCCGAAGATGATGTCGTCGACATAAATCTGAACTATCATTAGATGTTCGCCTTCTTTCTTCCGGAAGAAGGTTGGGTCAACCGAACCTTGCTTGAATTTCGACATTTTAAGAAAGCGAGTTAAAGGTTCATACCAGGCCCTTGGTGCTTGCTTCAGACCATATACAGCTTTATCCAACACATAGCAGTGATCAGGGTATTTCTCGTTCACGAACCCAGGTTGTTGCTCAACATACACCGTTTCTTCTAGTTCTCCATTTAAGAAAGCACATTTCACGTCCATTTGGAAAACTTCGAAGTTTTTATGAGCAACATATGCCAGAAAGATTCTAACTGATTCCAACTTTGCTACAGGAGCGAAGGTTTCCACAGAGTCTATCCCTTCTTCTTGGCAATATCCCTTCACCACCAACTGAGCCTTATTGCGTATGACGTTGCCCTCTTTATCCAACTTGTTCCTGAAGACCCATTTTAAGCCGACCACTGAAGCATCCTTTGGAGTGGGAATCAGCCTCCAAACTCGAGTACGTTCAAACTCATGGAGTTCATCTTGCATTGCTTGTACCCAATCAGTGTAATCAAGTGCGGCATTAACCGTCTTCGGTTCGATTTTGGAGACAAACGAATTAAACATATAGAATTCAACGTTAGAGAATAATGCAGTTTTTTCGCTTTCAATTGAGAACGTGTGAGAACTCGCTCAGATGATTCACCAATAATTTGTGCTTTGGGATGATCCTTAGTCCATTTCGTTAGAGGAGGGTAATTAGGGTCATAGGCAGGATCCAACTCTGCATTTACCTCTTCTTCAAGTTCTGATTGATCACCTTCGTCATTTGTATTCTCATTCTCCCCCTCAAATGGCGAAGCGTATCCCTTGTCAGGTTCAGGATTCTCCTCCTCTGTTGGAGTTGGATTCTCCCCCTCGATTGGACTATCATTGGTTGGGATTGGAGTTGCATTCTCCCCCTCGACTGGACTATCGATTCTTTTTGGTATAGATGAACCCTCCCCCTTGAATGTTGAGCTGTTGTTTGGAGGGTCAGTTGAGGGGTGACCACCAGTCGGTTTAGGAGGTTCATTTTCCATTTCTTTTGCAGCTTCATCAATGATCTTCTTCAGATTGTCGATTTTGTTGTTTGCTGCTTTCGCCTCTGAGTGTACATCCTTCTCTGGTTCAACAAATAGCCTTATGTACTCTTCAAACAAGTTGGAAATGGGAACCGAGACTTGTCCTGATTCAGGAAATATTTCCCCTAAGGCACTTCAATATGTTTGGAGCGTTTGTTCAAAACTCTGTATGCCTTTGAAGTGAGTGAATGGCCAAGAAAAATTCCCTCATCGGCTTTGACGTCAAACTTGTTTCGGTTCTCTTTGGAATTGAAAATGAAGCACCTTGAACCGAACACGTGGAAAAACTTAACGTTGGGCTTTCGATTGTTCAGAATCTCATACGGAGTGATGGAGAATCGTTTGTTGAGTAAGGATCGGTTCTGAGTATAGCACGCGGTTGCAACTGCATCGGCCCAGAAGTATAGCGGAAGAGAAGCGAAGCTTAGCATGGTTCGGGCTGCCTCACATAAAGAACAGTTTCGTCTTTCAACAATTCCATTATGTTGTGGTGTATAGGGGGCCGATTGAGATACACTGATGAGGTTGTGCTGATGAGGTTGTGCTGCAACCCTTCCACGTAAGCCACTTTTCGAATCGTTAAGTCTCCGTTGGTTATCATTCCATATCCTTTGATTGTGCCAAATGAGTTATTTACATACTTCACACATCCACCATCCTTAAGGGACCGAAATTCCCTAAGCTCTTCCCTCCTTCCTGTCATGTGACGCGAGCAGCCACTGTCTATGTACCATTCGTCATCAAACTGCTTGTCACTTATAACCTGCAAATTCAAGCAGATTTAGGAACCCAAAGTCTATTGGGCCCTGGTGAGTCTTTTACAGAAAAAGGAATGGCAGCAGAAATATCAACCAAATAAGTTCTTTTTATTAGAGTGGTTTTGTCTTTTCTTTTGATGGTATACACCTTGATTTTGTTTTTATCTTGTTTAAATTGTGGTGTATCAGATGGTGTGTTGTTAGATGGTTTTGGAATATTCTTTTGAATCCTAGGGTTAGCTGACTTTTTCTTATTGTTGATATCAGTATTCGAATCAAGCTTTCCCTTTCCTTTGATGTCCTTCATTGAATTTGGCTTTTATTGGTAGCATGAAGGACCGAAACTAGACTTTCGGTTGTTAGCCTTGACGTTGTGACCGAAACTTGATGTTCGGTTCTGTGCTCTGGTGTTGGAACCGAAACTGGATGTTTGGTTCTGAGCTTTGATGTTGGAACCGAAACTGGATGTTCGGTTCTGAGCTTTGGAATAATAGGAGTTTGGAATAAAACGTTCCTTTCGGTTTGGCTCGTCGTTTTTCTTGACGTTTGACTCTTTCTTGGAAGGAACGTAATTAGGGTTTTGAGACTGCCAAAATCGTTTTCGCTCATTCAGATTCTTCATGTATCTCTGATTTCTTTGGCGTTTCTGTTCAGCCAACTGCTTTTGAGATTTATGAATATTGAAGCTTGATTTTGTCTTGGAAGGAACATTTGGTGTTTTCTTTGGTTCTTCTGGTATCTCTTTTGTCCCACTCGTGCTTGGTTTATCAAAACTCGAGGGTTTTTTGATGGGTTCAGCAACGTATCTACCTCTTACCCGCCACGAGGTTCGCTCCAATAAGCCGATGGTTTCGTCTGCATTATCAATAGGGGCTGACCAGAAATAATCGTCGCACCCTTCAGCATTGTCTGTGTCGACCAAGATTTTCAATTCTGCTGTTTGTTTTTCAGTGACCCCAGTAACAGCATATACCTGATTTAGCACAGTTTGAACTTTTTGATAAACCATTGCTTTCTCTTTGAGTTTCTGTGGCTTGGCCTTTGACAGGCGAGCGTATTCAACCAAGTTTTCAGATATGAGGGGTTTTTCATTCTCGGTTTCGCTCTTCATAAATTCAGAGCAATCAACCACATCTTCTACCGAGATTTTGCTCATCTCACTTTCCTCATCAAATTCAGACGTGTTTTCTATATTCATTTTATGTTCTGAAATTAATTTGGCGTTAGACGAGTCAAATGATTGAATGGTCTCGGACTTAATTTTCAACCTATCATTTTCATCTAAAAGATTTTGGAGTATACACTTATGTTCCTTAGAGTCAATAAAGGTCTCTATCTTGTCTAGTCCGATTTTATAAGTGATGGATGTCTCTTCTGAGGACATTATGGATTCACATTCAGCGATGACCTCATCCTCCTTAAATTCAAGGAAGGGTAATATCATCTTGTGTATCTTTCTCCCTATTTCACAATTTAAATGCAACTGAGTAATATTCGTATATAAGCGTTTAGCAATTAAGCAAAAAACATTCCGTTGTTTCAAAAACATTAAATTGTCTCGTTGCAAATAAATAATCTCATCCCTAGCCCTAATTTAACTCCGTCTCCTTCAGCTCAATCCACATTCTTCTCTCCTCACTCTTCGAAGACACCCTGCTGAGTTGGTCAGTTAGGTTAGAGATCGCTAAGCGAGTTTGCATGAGACTACCACTTAAGTTAGAAAATTTAAATTTTAGTTCATTTAATTCTTCTTCATAATTCGTTACCGGAACTTTAAGTGATTCAAGAATGGATTATACCTTTTTGATCAACCGATCACAGTCGTTGATCTTTTCACTCACGGGCTTGGCTGCAAAGCACTTGTCCTCAGTCAGGTTCGGCTCCTTAAGCTCACCTTCGGTTGGTCTTCCAGCTGTAACCATCAAACATTTTCTAGCCGAAGCAGTCTCTCTTGCCACATAAGCTCTTCCATGTGTGGGTTTTCTCACTTCTTCATCCTCAGAATCGGTTGACCAGACTTCAACGCCACCGAGCTCATCTTCATCCACATTTTCGTGCACAATCAAGGCATTCATAGAACTATTAGTTGCCTTCTTTTTCTTTATTTCTTCCAACTTTCGCATGTAATACACCTCATCATCTTAACCGTCCCTTTTCTCAGCCATCTTCCTCAACATGCAATCTTTGGTAAAGTGGTTCTTGCCATGAAAGTAATTGCAGTCGAATCCAGAGTCTCCTGCAAGCTTGCTTTCCTTCTTGTCGTCATCCTTTTGAGAGGTATTCTTCGTTTCTTCTTTCACCTTCTCAGAACTGTAACTTCCTTGCCAGTTTCTGTTCTTATTGACAGAGAACTTCTTTCGTGCAAACTTCTTTGGGTTGGTGACCATCATTGCATATTCTTCGCCTGTAAGGTCACACTCAGACATATCTGAATCCTCCTCTTGTTCTGCAACACTTTTGCCTTTTGAGACAAGGGCCAACGATCCCACACCCGAAACTATCTTCTCCTCCTTGGTTACCACACTCTCATGGGATTTAAATATACCCACCAGTGTCGCTAGCGAGTATGATTTAAATTGTTCGTGAGCCTTCACTGTTGAAAGCACTGCCATCCATTTTGGTCTTAAACCATTCATGAAGGTTACCTTTTGCTCGATCAATTTTCTTTCAATACCATGCTTGATCATCTTGCTAAGGAGATGATTGAAGCGATCGAAGGTTTGTATCAGTTCCTCTTTAGGTTTATGTTCGAAAACTCCAAATTCTGAGAGCAACAAGGTTTGGATTGAGTGTTCTAGATCCTCATCGGTTGAGTAGAGTTCTTTTAACCTATCCCAGATTTCTTTAGCCGTCGTGCATAAAACAACTAACCGAAAAGTGTCATATTGCAATGCGAATCTGATCATTCTCATGGCTTTCACATTACATAACACCTTGTCCTTTTCATCCTGTGGCATCTTATCTATGTCCGCCACAAGCTGATTATATTCCTTTTGAGTCTTCACTGTCCTGTTCGTTCCAGAGTGAACAAACGGTCCAAGTGTGATAGCTTCCCAGATGAGATAACCATTATCTTCAGATCCAACTACGTAATCTTCAAAGTGATGCGCCCACACTTCATAGTCTTGAGTGTAGAGAATGGGAACCCTTGTAGTGGATCCAATGCTGTTGGAGATGTTGATGGGATTAGATTGAGAATCGTCGTCAGACATGGTGAGCCTTTCCTTAGAACGGCTAGAATCAGACCTGTAAACTTGAGATTAGGGTTTTATCAAACACACGATTTACCGTCGACAGGAAGAAGACGGCTTCTTTATATTCGATAAAAGCGGAAACCCTAAAGAATTCTTCATACAGAAGGAATGTGTATTGATCACACAGTCTCCTGCTCTGATACCAATTGTTAGAACAAAGTTCTAGTCGGATCGATTGATTCTTAGCAGAAAAGCAATAAACAACGTAATAAAGAACACAGGAATGGTTTAACTGATGTCGAATGATTAAGCTTTAACACCTCAGAAGAGCTCGATTAAGAACATCGACTGTAGAGGTGTTCAGGGTTACAAAGCAATAATAATAATCACGACCGTATCTAAGGAATACATGCATGCACTATTTGTAGCTTAACCCTACTTAATAATCATGGATAGACAGGCCCAATCCGAATATACAAACTAAGCCCATGATGCAACATAAAATACCCAACAGGGTTTCACTTAGAGTCATGGTGACAACGACATCTAAGATCGTAAACATTGTCTTTTTGGCAACCGTCAGTCGAGTTGTTTTATACTCGAACCTCAAGGGGTACCGGTACGTGGAAATGATTTGATGGAGAAAATTTTAGATATGGGTGAAGAATGGTTGGGTGTTTCACATTGGTCATGGTGAAAATGACCTTTGATCATTAACATTTGATGCGAAGACTCCTATTAAGACAGGTATATGTCTCAATATGAAAGAGTCTATCACTCGCATTTGAATCATCTGTCAGTTCCTTGTGAGAGTAGTGTGAAGTGAAATGACCGTCAATTCCTTTCCCATTTTCAGGTTTCTTCTCCTTGCTCAGAATATTTCGATACATTCTCCTTGAGTCTCATCTTCTCCTGAATTCACTTTTCAAGACAAATGAAAATTTTTGAGGTAAACATAAAAAATAAACGTAAACTTAGCACACTAAGAAATAAAAATAAAAGTAAAATAAGCTCAAAAAAATATTTTTAGATTTTCGATTTTTCTGAAAGACAAATAAAAATATTTTTGAAAATTTCTGATTTTTGTTTGATTTTTTTTAATTATCCCCCTAAATTTCTGTATATAAGAAAATATGAACAAATTTAATCAAAAACAAAAGAAAAATACAAAATGCTTTTGGGATCAAAGTTTTCAAGCAATTTAACTTGCCCTTTATCAGTAAATCTCATATCATGTCCCAAACAATACCTACAAATGAAAAACTATAAGAAAATAAAAGATTGTCTTCAAAACGAATCATTATAAGAAAAACTCAGGAGTATCGAGAAGAAAACTCATACCGTAAGTCATCAATTGAATTTGCATTGAGAAGGTCTGAGAACAGCACGCATATTTCAATCTCAAAACAGATTCGAAAAGTCTTCACATCGTTAAGCACAAACGTCATGTGTGATCTACTCCTTTCTTCCATTCCCGCAAAGGACACATACTCTCAAACAAAGTTATGAATGTTGTACAGTTGAGAGATGTCCCCTATCATGTGCTTGGAACAGCCACTATCAAGAAACTGAAGTCTGATGATATGCCCCCATAGCTGATCCAGCACAGAGTGCGGGATTAATTGGTCTTTGGAACCCAGTCCATTTTGAAACTGGGTTGACCTTTGTCATCTTTGCAAAGGAACTCTTTCCCATGACATATCCAGTTTATCACAAACAGAAGATGAAGAAATGTTAGAGTCATTAGAAGTTTTGGGGGAGTGAACCTTCGGAACCCATCTGTAGTCGGGTTTAACCCATTTCTTGTTCAATTGGTTGGGTGCCTTATCGCTTGCTTTTGAACTTGAAGTCGGCCGTCGAGATGGCTTTGACCTAACTGGCCTTGGTTTCACTGGAGCATCTCTTGAGCTTGGCTTCTTGGCCGACTTTCCCTTCTTGACCTTGGGAGATGGATTCTTGCCCTTCTTGGCATTCCAGTCGCCATTGTTTGATCGTGGCCTCGAGGGGTTTCTTTTGAAGTATCTCCCTCTTGGCGCATTCTGCCATCCTTGTGGATAGTAGGGAATATATGCGCGATTAGGACAGTTTCTGGCAATGTGTCCACATGTTCTACAGTGAACACATGTTTGTTTCTTCACATAGGAGTTGTTTCTGCCTGTCCGTGGTAGCACACCCTTGCCTCGTTTCTAATTGTTCCCACATGCACACATACAACAAGTCGTGTGTTTCACTTGTTCTGGTGGCCTGTATTTATCAACAACAGGTTGATTAGAAACAACAGAATTAAAAGCAACAGATTCAGAGTTCAAGGAGACATTAGTTTGACAGTCAACAGAATCAACAGAACTAGAGTTAGTTCTATTCTCCTTGTTCTCATCTTCCACTACTTTACCTGCACAGGAAGTAAAATCATTAGTATCCTTCACCTCAACACTCTCAGTTGGCCCAGACTGCTCAGTCTTAACTGAAGCTGGTACAGGGGAGTGGCCATACTGAGTAGGTATCTCTTCCTCGTTGGTCTCAAGGGGTGGGTTATAGTTGTCATTGAAGGAAGGTGGAACATTATGATACCCTAAACCCTTAGATTGATTATCTTTAAAAGTTAATTGTTTTTCAATCATCGATGTAACTACCTCACTCGACATATCAAATTTCTTAAAGGTAAAATCTGCATCGTTATATTTAGCTTTTAATGCATCAAGTTCGGCAGTCAAGTTAGCAAGTTGTTCCTTAACATATTTATAATTCGCACATTTGTTGCTATATTCCTCTTCAAGTGTTCTAAAGTCCTTGGTTTTGGCCTCTAGTTGTGCTTTTAAGGGTTTTTGACCTTTCCTAAGGGTATAGCCTTCATATTTAAGGTCCTCATTTTCTCTTTTTAATATATTAATTTGTTCACGAAGAAATTTAATCATAGTTTCACAAGATTGAGAGCATGAAACTTCATTGATCGGGATGTTTGAGGAACTCATTGTTTACCAAAAATGCCCTTTTATTGAAAACCTCGAAAGTCAACCTTAAAAGTCAAGTTTAAAAATTCAAGTTTAAAAAGTCAAACTTAAAAGTCAAACCGAAAAGCTAAACTTGAAAACTTGAAAGTCAAACGAGAAAGTCAAAGTTTAAAGTCAAAGGTCAAACTTGAAAGTCAAAGTCAATTTTTAGGTCAAAAGTCAATTTAGAAAGTCAAAACTTTAGGTTGAAAATGAAACTTTAAAATTTGAAAATTTAATTTTTGGGCTAAAATTGTCAAAAATCCGAAAATAAAACTGAAATTGCGAAGCTATATGATTTAATCAGGGAAGATATTAAACATCTGTCTTGTTATATCAATTGGTAAGGGCGTGGGTTGAGTATGCGTCAGACCCGAGTTCGAATCTTGCTACCCCCCGGATTTTTGATTTATTTGCTGCTGGCCGCGAATGCGAAGGCTGGATCCGAACATGTGTTGGGCCGAAAACCTATTGGCCGAAACACCTGCGAGACCGAAAAGAGCTGAGGCTGAAAATGACGAGGACCGAACACGTGCTACGACCGAACACGTGCGCAACCGAGAACTATCCGAACCGAAAACCTTCGAATCCGAAAACGTTGTTGGGCCGAAAATACGAAGCGAACACGTGCACCGCAAACCGACGGATGCTCCACCGAAAATTCGATGCTCCGCCGCAAACAGTCGTGCTTTATAGCCGAAAACGGGTTTATTGCCCAAGGGTTAACAGCCGAAAACGAGTTTATAGCCGAAAACGGGTTTACTGCCCAAGGGTTTACAGCCGAAAACGAGTTTACAGCTCAAGGGTTTACAACCGAAAACGCCCAGTTTTTGCCAAAAACACGATTTTTCAACTTTTAAGCTCCAAAACTCGATCAAAAAGCCATTTTTATGAAGAACACAAAGAACAAACCCCCAATATTTCTTCAAAAACTATCCAAAAACGTAAAACCCTTCAAGAAAAATTGCAAAAACGCTCCAGATCCTGCCAAAAAGATTGATACAATCCAAGCTTTGATACCAACTATAAGTCCCAAAATTAGCTTGATGTATCAATCAGATCCACTTGATGGTGCGGAATCCCAATCAAGTGGATGATGAAAGATCAAATGGAGAAGAAGAAGAACTTGATGAATCTCTATGAATTGATGATATTCAATGATGCTCCATACATAAGATTCACATACATACACACTTCTTCTCTCTAACTTTCTCTCTCTAGCATATGATATGAATGAATGCTCCATAGACTCCTCACCCTTACATCTATATAAATGGACCACAAACTCAAGGCCCAAACGCGATGCTTGACCGAAAACACGTAGGTTTTCGGTCCAAGCTACAAATAAACAAAATATTATTTTCGGCCCAAGACTAAAAACAATAAATGCTTAGAAAAGTAAAAAAAGAATGTGTTTATGATCTTAGATGTCGTTGTCACCATGACTCTAAGTGAAACCCAAAATCCAAAACTATTTATTAATGAATTGACGGTGAGCATTTTTAATGTTCTAGATTTCACCCATGAATTGACGGATAATGGCTCAAACCTGGTGTGACATTGTACAAAATGCCAGTCAGGCAGTTTCTTTTTAAGAACTGTTGTATCTAAGGAATTGAAAATCTGAAACGGTACAAATTTTCAGATTGGTCTTGTCAGCTTTCTTTACCTAAGAACTGTCACGACACCAGGGCGATTCACCTAATAGGGAAACAGGTATCGTTGAAGGTCTCGCCAAGGGCTAAGTTAACTCGTTAACTTGATAACTGTATTGAGATCTATGATCAAGGATATACAGGGGCTAACATCAAAACTAGCCATGAGTAGTTCTCCGATACTCAACAAATCGTAATGTGTTCCTCCGAGTTCACACAGATACTGCGAGAAGTCTCTTTCTGAGCCAAGGATTCATCCTTGAACAACTGTGGTGAGAAGGGTCTCTATGATTCTTTTTGTGATCCTTAGGGACTTTTTAGTCACGGCTACTTTTCAAGGCACAATGGTGATCATTCAAGAACATTATTCAAAGGAACTAGAAGTGAAAATTATTTTTCAACATACAATATTTCAACCCCAGAAGAAAGGTGAAGCTGACTTGAAGATTATGTCACAGATTGCATTGAAGCCTCCTCAATCAATTTGCTGTTATCTATGTACCTGCTGAAGTGATCCAAAAGTTACGTTATCTGTTCTCTCTGAAGATTCTCAAGCTGAAAGTGTAGATTTTCAAGAATCCTTTCAAGAAGCCTCCACACCCAACGTGCGTTCAATGTCAAATTTTGAAGAAATGCCCAACGGTTCAAGATGAAGTCATTCACATAGAAGATTCATTTGTTCATCTTGAAGTTGTGAAGAATTTGAAGATTAACGCTGAAGCCAAGCTCCAAATGAAGATTGACAAGAAAAGCCAGCTACATTTTTATGGGGAGTTTGTTGGGTCAAAAGAAAAGAAAGCTATAAACCAAGGGGGAGATTGTGATGGGTTTTGAGCATTCTAACACTTCCTAAGTGTACATGCAACCCTAATAACCTTGAATCTACGTTTTCTCTATATACATGCAAATTTATTTTTCAAGGTTATTTCCTAACTAGCATGGCATGGGGATTACATAAAACATAAAAACTAGTAGAAATACATACCTTGTTGTTGCTTGGATTCCTTCAAGACTTTGTGAGCCTAGCACCCCAAACGTTGTGCCTCAAATGCTTCACACAACACCACAAGACTTGGAATAACTTGAGATAATACTTCTAGCACTCAAAATCGGTTATGCCCTCTCTAGTAACACTAGGTCATAATTTTGCTAGCCATAGGGTTCCTTTTATAGTGTTGTCACAATTTAGGGTTTACACATGAATGCCCTTAATTGTCATGACTCTTGATTTCCCATGACCCATGGATTTGTAACTCCCATGGACTATCCATGGAGCTCCATATGGTTATAACCAAACCCATAAACCATGGATCATTAATCCACCATAAAAGAATTGATGATTGTCATAATCAACCCTATATATTTAATTAGTCTCACTTTGATCACCAAATTAATACTAGATTAATACTTGATCAATACTAATTAAATAATACTATTATTAATATATTAGAATTTATAATATATTAATAATCATACGTGCCTTATTCTCTCATTTAGTCTATCCAAGTATTGCAATGCCATGCAACCCAAATGGACCATGCCGGGTCGGGTCAAGTACATACCAAATAAAGTTATGGACTTAGATACTATATCCAACAGTCTCCCACTTGGATAAGTCTAATAACTATATTTTCAAATATGACTTCAAAATCCGACTAGCAATCGTAGCTCTTTCAAAGTCTCTCGGAACTGAGATGATGATGATACGCCATTTAAGATAAGTGATCATATAATCCTCTGTTCTCATGATATCAGCCGGACAAACACATGGAACATGGTCTTACTTATTGTCCAGCATTTGTTTCTCGATCTCTGACTTGTTTCGACATAGAACTAAATTGAACACATCAATTAGGTTCTGACCGGGCCCGGTACATAGGTCAAAACCAAATCATCGAGGGGCCCAGATATCGCTTCTATTTCTAGAAGGAACAGATAAACTTCGACTGATATGCTTGTACTAACTACTTGTTGAATTATTCACAAAGGCACGTTTTATAACATCGAGTTGCCAATGCGTTTTCGTACAATCAATGAATAACCAACTCATAGTCAACAACTCATATCTCTAGGTTTGAAGATTTATATGATATTACCGTCTCACGATCACTCGAGATAAATTCCATGAAGTGATGCAAGTGAGCATGGGTTGGATCCAATACTCAGCCCTTATGAGTACTCATGAATGTTGTAGCAACCATTGCATTGTCCAAAGCACTTTTAGACAAATCATACAAGCCAAATTCATGACAGTCTTAAATCAATACTTACTTCCAAAGTTTGACTGACTGTGGATGGTTTGAATAATAACATAATTATTCTGGAAGTAAAAACATGCAAAATTGAAACATAGTAAACAATCAACACAAGATAGTAACACCTTACTCATAAATAAATAACAACTTTTATTTATCATCAAATGTCAATTACATTTTACAAGTTTCAGGAATCTAATTCTTGAAACTAATATCATCCTTCAGCCCAATGCGCCTCGCATGCTGTAGATGCTTAACCCTGCTCAGTCCCTTCGTGAGGGGATCTGTCGGGTTCTCATCTGATGATACCCTCTTAGCCACGAGGAGTCCTTCTTCTATTCGATGTCTGATGAAATGGTATTTTCTGTCAATGTGCCTAGATCTCCCGTGATCTCTCGGTTCCTTAGCCAAAGCAACCGCACTTTCATTGTCACAGAAAATTTCCATTGGCTCCTTTATAGCTGGTACAACTCCAAGGTCTCCGATGAAGTTCTTTAGCCATATCGCCTCCTTAGCTGCTTCACTTGCTGCTATGTACTCTGATTCACAAGTAGAATCAGCTACTGTCTCGTGCTTGGAACTTTTCCAAGTAATTGCCCCTCCATTTAGGATAAAGACCCAGCCTGACTGAGAGCGGAAATTATCCCTATCAGTCTGGAAGCTAGCATCGCTATATCCTTCCACTCTCAAGTCATCACTGCCTCCGAGGGTAAGGACCCAATCCTTAGTCCTCCGCAGATACTTGATAATGTTCTTTACCGCTGTCCAGTGTGCTTTGCCAGGGTTCCCTTGATATCTACTGACCATGCTCAAAGCAAAAGCCACATCAGGGCGAGTACAAGTCATAGCATACATGATTGAGCCCACAGCGGAAGCATATGGTATATGACTCATTTCAACTATCTCAGCTTCTGTACTCGGACTCTGAGTCTTACTCAGCTTGGCATTACTCTGGATTGGTAATTCTCCTTTCTTGGATTCTTGCATGCTGAACCTCTTCAGCACCTTATCCAAGTAAGTACTTTGACTAAGTCCAATTAGTCTCTTACTCCTATCTCTCAATATCCTTATCCCTAGGATATAGGCAGCTTCCCCAAGGTCCTTCATAGCGAGACACTTCCCAAGCCAGGAATTAACCTCCTGCAAGGTTGGGACGTCGTTTCCTATGAGAAGTATGTCATCCACATACAACACCAAGAAGCTAACTATGCTCCCACTAGCCCTGACATACACACAAGACTCATCCTCACTCCTAGAAAAGCCAAACTCTTTGACTTTCTCATCAAAGCAAAGATTCCATCTGCGAGATGCTTGTTTCAATCCATAAATGGATTTTTCAAGCTTACACACTCTATTAGGGTATCTTGTATCAACAAAACCCTCTGGTTGAGCCATGTAAACATCCTCAGCCAACTTTCCATTAAGGAAAGCGGTTTTGACATCCATTTGCCATATTTCATAATCATGAAATGCAGCTATGGCTAACAATACTCTAATAGACTTAATCTTAGCTACTGGTGAGAAGGTCTCATCATAGTCAACTCCCAGAGTTTGAGTAAAGCCCTTCGCAACTAGTCGCGCTTTGTAAGTGTGTACCTTCCCATCCATGTCGGTCTTCTTCTTGAAGATCCATTTGCACCCAACTGTCTTACGACCTGGTACATTGTCAACCAAGTTCCAAACTTGATTGTCATACATGGACTGAATCTCGCTGTCCATAGCCTCCTTCCATTTAGCAGACTCAGGGCCTGCCATGGCTTCCCTGTAATTATTAGGTTCATCCAAATCTATTAGTGTACTATCACTAATAAATGTATCACCTTCAGTGGTGATGTGATAACCATAATAAAAATCAGGTGTGTTCCTCACCCTAGTGGAACGTCTTGGAGGTACAGACTCATCTATCGGATCAACAGGAGTTTCCTCCTCAGGTTGGTCGATAGCATTTGAGGTTCCTTCACTACTTAACTCTTGAAGCTCTTCAAGGTCAATTTGCCTCCCACTGTCCCCTTGGCTTATGAATTCTCTCTCACGAAAGACTCCTCTTCTTGCTACGAAAACCACATTATCACTGCGTCTGTAGAAGAGGTAACCAAAGGATCTTTGTGGGTAGCCGATAAAAATACACCTCTCACTTCGAGATTCAAGCTTATCATGAGTCGCACGCCTCACGAAAGCTTCACAACCCCAAATTTTGATGTGGTCCAAATTGGGAACTTTCCCAGTCCACATCTCGTGAGGTGTTTTGGCAACCTTTTTAGTAGGGACTAGATTAAGGATATGGGCGGCAGTCTCTAAGGCATACCCCCAGAAAGAGATTGGTAACGAAGCTCGACTCATCATGGAACGAACCATATCCAACAAGGTTCGATTGCGCCTCTCAGCTACACCATTCAACTGTGGTGTTCTGGGAGGTGTCAATTGTGAGACAATCCCACATTCCTTAAGATAGTCAAGGAACTCAATGCTAAGATACTCTCCTCCCCGATCGGATCGAAGCATCTTGATGTTCCTGCCCAATTGATTCTCTACTTCCTGCTTAAACTCTTTGAACTTTTCAAAGGTTTCTGACTTATGCTTGATTAAGTAAATATATCCATATCTACTGTAATCATCAGTAAAAGTCACATAATAGCGATTAGCATCCCTTGTAGCAACTCTGAAGGGCCCACACACATCCGTGTGTACAAGGTCCAACAAACCTTCACCCCTATCACAAGTACCTGTGAAGGGTGACTTCGTCATTTTTCCAAGTAAACAAGACTCGCAAATATCATCTGACTTGAGGTCAAATTATTCCAAGACTCCAGCCTTTTGGAGTTGGCCTATGCGCTTCTTGTTAACATGTCCAAGACGACAATGCCACAAGGATGCTTTATCCAAGCTATCTGAAGAATCAATATACAACACATTATTTCCTAGATTGTCTACAACATTCACGGCTTCATATACACCATCACAAGGTAATGCTTTAAAGTAAAATACATCATTGTAATAAACATTAATAGCACCATTTTTATTATCAAATGAAAATGAAAAACCTTGTTTGTACAAGCCATGAAAAGAAATAATATTTCTCGCCATTTCGGGCGAGTAACAACACTTATTCAAATCTAACATTAACCCATTATTAAGCAATAAAGAATAAACTCCTATCTTTGTAACAGGTGATGCTTTCCTGTTGCCCATGACTAAGTTTATCTTCTCGTGCTCCACTTGCTCACTTCTTCTTAGCGCCTGCAAATCAGTACAAATGTGAATACCACACCCTGTATCAAGCACCCAAGAATTAGCATTAGATGAGTTGTTAGACAATATTGTGTAAATACCTGCATGGGTGGGTTTAACCTTCCCATCCTTTAGATCTTGCAGATATTTAGGGCAGCTTCGCTTGAAGTGTCCCTTATCCTGGCAATAGAAGCACTGTGCTTCCTTTGGGTTTGAAGAAGGAGTAATGGGACCTTTCTTTGTCCCACTTGAAGAGGAACCATCAAGAGTCTTACCCTTGGTACCCTTCGAAGGGTTTTTCCTCTTCTTACCCTTTCCCTACCCAATAGCCAGAACAGGGGCTGTTGAAGGAGTAGAAGTAGCAACCGCTTTACCCTTAAGGCCATTTTCAGCTGTCCTTAAGAGTCCTTGAAGTTTGCTAAGTGTGACTTCCTCCTTGTTCATATGATAAGTCATACGAAACTGATCATAACTTGGAGGTAAGGAATGGAGAATGATGTCAATCGCCATTTCCTCAGGAAAGTCAACATTTAGCTTCAGCAACCGGTCAACGAACCTTTGCATCTTCTGCAAGTGACCGGTGATGGGTTCACCATCCTTCATCCTTGCGGTTATCATGGAGGATATGATTTCATACCTCTCCTGACACGCGCTCTGATGGTACCTTTCCATCAGATCCAGGTACATCTCATAGGGGTAGAAATCTTCATAGGATTTTTGAAGTTCAGGAGTCATGGTGGCCATCATGATGCATGCTACTTTAGTAGCATCCTTTTCATGTGCAACAAACTCCGCAAACTGTTCAGGAGTAGCAGTGGCTTCACTCACAACCTTAAGCTCCCTATCGAGGACATATTCTTTGTCCTCATAACGGGTAATCATTCTGATGTTTCTGATCCACTCATTGAAATTGGATCCATCAAAGATGACCTTACCACACAAGTTCATAAGGGAAAAGGAGCCTGTTGGGTTTGAGCCAGAAGCATTGTGGGAAGACATCTGAAAGGAAGGAAAGACAAGTTTCATTAGATTAGGAATCCTTAATAATTCACCCAATTGAAATATTAAGGCTAGGATCCAACAAACTATTTATAGTTGGAAGAGGGATGCCGTAATCCATACTATAAAATATTTGAAGGTAGGTAAATGACGATTTACCAATTTCCACCATAAGAACGAAATATTTTATTATTAGGTTTTATTGGTTTTGAAACTCCTAGATCTTTTGAGATACATTGAACTTTTCAATGGCATGTTTGAATCTCGATTGTGCCCTCTCAAGTTTGTGACTGGGATGCCGAGGATCACAAACAAGGTGTGAATAACCATACAAATTGACTTGGTACCCTCAACAATATTACCTAATCGATCTGCCGGTTAACCACACACGCTCCACCGATCTATAATAAGGTCAAGTTACCCTTTGCCACTCTTACTAGTCCATGTTAGTGTGCCGGTTAACCACACACGCTCCACTAACGACTTGGTAAGGTACAAAGTGTAATTTTATGGGCTAGCACCAATTTCACATTTTCCTAAAGTAACTAAGATTGGGAATTTATAATGTATAGTTACTTTATAATTCATTATACTTTTAACAAGTATTTAAAGTCGTATCCTACCCGTTCGGCTAACGACCCTCCACCGATCAAGGAAGCGGTGGGTGAGAGTGGACACCCATTAAGTCACCATTTTATAGGCAACAACCTTATACCCCCCTTATAGACCGGCTTCGTGAATGAGGCCTACTAACGGTAAGAATGACATATTCTTATACATATCTATATAATAAAATTATAATAATAGTATAAGTGTTGATTTTTAAACTTTTTAAAAATCTAAGGTTTAATTTGGAATTAAAGTATTAAAGTGTAAGACTTTTCAAATTCCAAAACTTGAGGGCAAGATTTGAAACTATTCCAAGTCTCTTCAATTTGTAACTTATGAGTTTTAATGATTCATAAAAATGAAGACTCTTCATTTTATGAAACTTCTTTAGTTCTTTAATCATAATTAAAAGAAGTGACTCTTGGTTATCCATAACTTGAGGACAAGTTATGGACACCATCATTTCCATTAAGATCATGAATTAAACATGCATTGAGGTTACATATAATTCCTATGATCTTCTAAAAACTCATAAGAACACAAATTCATGTTAAGCAATTTCAAGAAAACATATAAACATATACAATACTTGAAAATTGATAAAAGTCATGTAAAATGGGTAAACATAATCATTATCATTTTGAAAAACAGATTTTACAAGTCCAAAACAGATTGGGATAATGATCTTAATCCATTTCCAGCAACAAAACTCGAAAAAACTGCCCAGCACGCTCCTACTCGCCGAGTGCACTATTCTACTCGGCGAGTAGAATGAATTTGTTCATGGACTCGGCGAGTCCTCCCCATGGACTCGGCGAGTCCAGTCGTCAGAATGCAGAATTTTCGATTTTTAAGTAGTTTTGCATCAAGTATACAGAAAACAATCCTAGGCTCTGATACCACTGATGGGTTTTGAGCATTCTAACACTTCCTAAGTGTACATGCAATCCTAATAACCTTGAATCTATGTTTTCTCTATATACATGCAAAATTCTTTTTCAAGGTTATTTCCTAACTAGCATGGCATGGGGATTACATAAAACATAAAACCTAGTAGAAATACATACCTTGTTGTTGCTTGGATTCCTTCAAGACTTTGTGAGCCTAGCACCCCAAATGTTGTGCCTCAAATGCTTCACACAACACCACAAGACTTGGAATAACTTGAGATAATACTTCTAGCACTCAAAATCTGTTATGCCCTCTCTAGTAACAATAGGTCATAATTTTGCTAGCCATAGGGTTCCTTTTATAGTGTTGTCACAATTTAGGGTTTACACATGAATGCCCTTAATTGTCATGACTCTTGATTTCCCATGACCCATGGATTTGTAACTCCCATGGACTATCCATGGAGCTCCATATGGTTATAACCAAACCCATAAACCATGGATCATTAATCCACCATAAAAGAATTGATGATTGTCATAATCAACCCTATATATTTAATTAGTCTCACTTTGATCACCAAATTAATACTAGATTAATACTTGATCAATACTAATTAAATAATACTATTATTAATATATTAGAACTTATAATATATTAATAATCATAAGTGCCTTATTCTCTCATTTAGTCTATCCAAGTATTGCAATGCCATGCAACCCAAATGGACCATGCCGGGTCGGGTCAAGTACATACCAAATAAAGTTATGGACTTAGACACTATATCCAACAGATTGTTGGGTCAAAAATATGGTTTATACTTTACTTTTCTAGGCAATTGTATTTTTCGGTCTAGGACCAAAAACAGCCTTGGGTTTATGGTTGTACAAGTGTTTACGGTTGTAAACGCGTTTACAGTTGTAAACGTGTTTACGGTTGTAAGCGCGTTTACGGTTGTAAACGCGTTTGCAAACTCTGTTCCCTATATATAGTGTCAGTAGGTGTCAGATTGCAACAGGGAGTTCATGGTCAAGTGTGTGTAAATCAAGGTGTTCTAGAGAGAGAAAGTTAGAGAGAAGAAGTGTGTGTGTGTGGATCTTATATGTATGGAGCATCATTGAATAATCATTAATACATCATAGATTCATCTTATTCTTCTTCTTCTTCTTCTCCATTCTATCTTGCATCATCCACTTGATTGGGATTCCGCACCATCAAGTGGATCTGATTGATACATCAAGCAAATTTTTGGGACTTACACTAATATTATGTTTCTTGTTTGTAATTGTGCTAGATATCAATCGAATCCCAGAGAACCACACTTAACAGCAGTGAAGAATATTTTTCAATATCGCAAAGGGAGAATTTCGTTAGGATTGTGGTATCCTTCGAAAACTGGTTTTTTCAGACAATCATTTTCTGATGCTTATCTGGGTTGTTGTGGTCTTGATCAAAAAAGTACAAGTGGTGGATGTCAACTCTTTGATGGGAAGCTTGTGAGTTGGCAGTCGAAGAAACAGACATGTGTTTCGATTTCCACAGCAGAAGCAGAGTATGTTGCTGCTGCAGCTTGCACTTCGCAAATAATTTGGATTCAAAACCAATTACGTGATTATGCTATAAACATGAAAAAAATTCCATTGTATTGTGATTCACAAAGTGCTATACGCATTTATCACAATCTAGTGCAACATTCGAAAACAAAACATATTGCACTTCGTTATCATTTCATTAAGTATCACGTGGAAGATGGAAATATTGAAGTCCACTTTGTAAAAACAATTGATCAGCTTGCTGATATTTTTACAAAGCCATTGGATGAAAAGTCGTTTGTAAGAATACTTAATGGACTGGGATTGATAGAAGCTAATTCTATTCCAGGATTTATTTAGAAATAATGAGAAGGGAAAAAGTTACAAAGGTGTCGATTCAGAGGTGCTAAGTGTTCCTTCAGAGGTTACTGTTCACGTTCAGCGCTTCGACACGCTTCGATTTCGACATCATGTACAATCCGCTTAATCATAAATTTTCGTTACTTTAATACAATTTTTTTTATGTCGAAAAATCAAAAACACCAAAAATATTTTTTTTAAATTCAAAAATATCAAAAAGATTTTCTTATTTTTGTTATTTTCATTTTTATAAATCAAGAAATCCAAACATATTTTCCTTTTCTTGTGTGTTTTTATACTTGTTGTATAGATGTAGTGAATGGAGAGTTTTCTTAGTACATGCTTGCTGCTTTGAGGGAAGGTACATTTTCAAAAACTATGTACTAGTTAAGATGTCCCTAGAAGCATGATGCAGCATGTTGAACCAAGCCTCGAAAATTCTATGAGCTTCGAAGCCTTAATGGTTTTCTCATTCTGAGAATTCCTACCCAATTAGGCTATCTTCTCATTCATTCATGAGCTACCTTACTCTTTTCATATGAGTTAAGAGTTTACTGCTTGGTCTAAACATAGCAGAGGTACATTGGTTTCTTAAACCACTCTTTTTCATCCTAAAATTCTTACACATTCACACACAATGACATATGTCCAAGAGATTTCTGGTATAAACTAATCAGGATTTAGACATATCAAAACTCTGTGTTTATGATCTAACATCATGAGACCGTGATGAAAATGAAACCCTAATTGTCAAACCAAATTAAGGAATTGATGGGGAACTGTGTTCCAGAATTGACGAAACATTTGTTTCAGTACCTGTTTTCGATACTCAAAATTATATTCTTTTCTTTGTAGTAACCTTGATCAAATGTTCGAAACCCACGACATTTGATACCCAACAAGATTTAGGACTAATTTTGGTTTCAAGAATATGATTTCTATCTGAGTATCATTCTTACCTTTCGTTACTTGATAAATTTTTCAAAACTTACATGTCACTAACTACACTGGTCAAACAGGTAGTTTCGTTTACAAATTGTCACACTTATGTTTAGTTGTGCATTGTAAGGAAATTTTAAGCCACCTTTGAAACCATGTTAAAAGAAGCCCTTCGATACTTCTTTACAAGTAATCGATTGTAATTCACGGGAAACCACACAAGTTGTTGATCATCTCTCTTGATTATTAGCGAAGTAATCTTTGCCCGGGATTTATCTGCGTTTATGTCGAAATTATATTTTCGACATCACCGATCCAATTTTTTCTTATTTTTCTTCTTATCTCTTTCCTTGGATCACTGAACTCACGAAATCCTTGAGGTTCTTAGTATTACCAACTCAGGCTGATGATTTCGAAAGTCTGGCATATGACTTTGTTTTCAAACCCAAAAGCCAATGAGCCCAACCTCTATTCCGAAGGTTTTTGTCCTTATCTACTGGGTACTCACGAAGAGATGTTTGATGTGACGGTTGGATAACTGTGCATGTTTCTAGGAAACGGTACTACTCACTTTATCTGACATGGCGTCTGTAACGGCTAATGGTGCGATTTTCAAGGGCTACGTATCATAACTCATTAATGGTAACTGCTTGAGATTCAAATTAAGGATACATATAAAAAGGAAATTGGGTATTTATTCTAACTTTACGATTTCTTAATATCCTCAAAGACGATCTGTGCCCTCTTTTTCCTCTGTTCTTCAAAGCTTTCAAGAAAACCCTAGAAATGGCTGCTCCTCAATGTAACACCACTAAAGACGTATCTTCTCAACCCATTATGAAGATTCAAAGTACGAATTATCAAGTTGATGGTGATGTTTCTGTTTATCCAGAAGAACTCAAGATGTTGGTTGTTGCTCTGAAACATTCGGTTTTGTCTACTACAATGTTCAATTCATTTGAAGTTCCGATGTCTTGGCTCTCGGTTGCTGGTTCCACTGCCTCATACAGCAAGATGATGGACACAGTAACATTCAATATGGTAAATGACAAGAAGTTTCGTTTGTCCAAAAAGCTTTTTGCTAAGATTCTTGAAATCCCTAATTCGCCACCTTTCTATAAGGTCACTAATGAACAGGTGATTCACATGTTCAATGAGATGGGTTATCAACCCACTCTTACTAAGATTAGCGATTTCAAGAAATCAAGCCTTCCTTATATCTGGAATTTTCTTTTTGGTATTTATCTTTGATTTCTGACTGGTCGAAGTGGTGGCTTGGATAAAGGAAGACTGGATGTGTATGCTATGGTGGCTGGAATATAATATGACCTAGCAGTGGATTATGCAACTCAAATGTGGAAGGAATTCTTGAAGAGTGTGGAGAATACCAATGATGTGGATGGGGTTTCTTGTGCTAGGTATTGGAATCTAATTCTTCATTATGCATATGAGAAGGAACGTATTCAGGTGTCTGCTGATGAACAAAAGGCTGAGTTTGTAAAGTATCACTATCGAAAGGCGGTTGAAGATAATGTGGATGAATTTCCTTCAGTGGCTTGAATCCGGATGCAATGCTCAAAAAGGTTGATCCAACGAATTTTGTGTTAGTGGCATATTTACAGACCATTAATCCTTCTATCGAGATTGGAGTTTTATTATTACCGCGTTCTGATGAAGGTTCTTCAAAGAAATCACGAAAGCCTAAGAAAGTTGTTGAAAGTAGTCCTTCGAAACCTATTCAAGAGTAGAAAGTGACTAAGTCACCAAAGAAGAAGTCTGGAGACGGAGTCAAAGTTCCGAAAAAATTGGAAAAGCATGTTGAGACTGAAACTGTTGAGCAATCAAAGGAGTTAGTTCCTTCGAAAACTGGTTTGCTAAAGCATCTTAAAAAGAAAGCTCATCGGTCACGACATTCTACTGAAAGGTTATCTAGCTTTTCACCTTCAACTGTTCGAACGCCTCATGTAACTCGAAAAGGTCTTATTCTGCGTGAAGTACCTGGACCTGTTTCTCCATCTTCTAAGAAGCGAATAGCTGAGGATGTTGCTAAATATATTTCCAAGAAACAAAATAAGAGAAAGTTGATACTTCAGGACGACTCTATGGAAGACGAAGTTGTTCCTGAATCACCTATGGGTAACGTTTCACCTAAGAAGAAATCTCCTGTCAAATCGAATTTCGAGGAGATAAGAATTTTGAGTAGCTCTGTGAAAACGTCAACAGTGGACACATCTATTTTTCTTGGTGACTCAACCAAAATATCGACTCCTGAGCAGATTTCGGTCATACCACCCGAGGTTTCGTTAACCGGGTCATCTTATGAGGAGGTTCGAACCTCAGGCAATCATGCACACGTATCTAATACGGATGCAAATGTCGTCATGGGTGAAGGAGTTTCGAATAAAGAAAACCCATTTTCTACTACTCAAGGTATTGTCGAAACCTCTACCATTTCTACAACTACTTCTCTACCACCACCATTTTTCACAACTGTTTCTACATCCACTAACTCACCAACTTTTGATCAAATCATGCAACAACCTATCACTTCTCTTTTTATGTCTCAATCAACTGAACCACCCAAAATGATCAATGATGATGAAACTGATGATGGAGGATTTGGAGGTTCATTTGCTGATCTAGAATTTGATCCTGAAGAAGTAGAAATTCCAGATCACATGCTTATGTCGGGAAAACAATTCAAAATTCTCAACAGGAAGCTTAATTCCTTACTACAGTCACAAGCAGATGCAGGAGTCAAACACTTTGTATCTGGCATTGAAGTCGATGTAATGCTCAAAGCTCAGTAGCTTCAACTTCAACACAAGCAGGATGTAATGGATAAAAACAATGAGCTTCGATCAAAGCTCAATCTGACACTTTTAATCGTGAAATCAAGGAGGTGAGAATGGTTGTGAAGGAACGACATGTTCTCTTCGTTCAGGATTTCAAGACCGTTGAGAAGGTGACCTTGACGAATTGAAGGTTGATGTTGCAAAGGAGATTAATGAGCTGAATGCAAATTATTCTTCTCTACTTTCGAAAGTAGACATTGTTGCAGGGGCTGTAACGAAAGTCATGGAATGGTATGAATCTGTTATTCCCAAGTTTGATGAAAAAGCAATTGGTGATGTTAAAAGTTTTGGGAATCTTGATGTCATGCTCAGTTAATTGAAAGAGTTGGTTTTGAAGTCAGGGTCTTCATCTCTCTTAACTCCTGAGTAGTTAACTCAGAAGTTTCGTTCATTCGAAACTACTATTCAAAAGGAGTTGGCCCCATTATATCAGTTTCTTAATTTCTTACCAACGAATGCCCCACCTATTGTCACAGGGGTGCAAGGGGGAGAAAGGACGAATGTTGGTAAATGAGAAGGTGCTTCTAGGAAAAATAAGGAAGAAGCGAAGGTTGATGCAAAAGTCTCAACAACTCATATTTCAACTCAAATTTTAACACCAGTAATCTCGAAGGTTGATCCAGTGATTGAAACTATAATGACTACAAGGTCGGTTGTTAAAGGCATTGTAATTGGTTCTACAGGTGAAAGGAGTTCTTCTAAACCCAATCAAACTGAAACTGATAAAGGGAAAGGAAAAGAGACTGTTATAGAAAAATCTAAGGAAGAAAGAAAAGCTGAAATTGAAGCAGAAATGGAAAAGCAGCGCCAAATTCAAAGTAATTTGAGGCTTCGTAAAGATGATCCTCCTACTTTGAACAAAGGTTATCCAAAGAAGCTATAGAGTTATGAGAATATCGAAGCAAGAGTGGCTTACAATGAAATGTATGAGTTCGAAAAGAAGCCAAGAAAGAGTTATGCCATCGAAAATTCTGACATGAATCAGCTTGATTTTCCTGTCAATGAGATCATCTTTCTTACAGATCAGTATAAAATTGTTGATCAATTTAAGGACAAAGATGATTTTATTCACATGAAGCTAAGGTTCCATGCTGTGTTGGGAAAGGAACAGGATGAGGTTTGGTCACTCGTGAAGATTGTTCGAGTGTTGAGCATAACAAAGGATGTGCTATTCGAGAATATGCTGCAAAATTTTCGATATCATGTTGTGACGGCAAACAATGTAACTTTCGACTTCTCAATTGCTGATTTTCCATTGATGAATTTGAATGACCATATTCAAGTTGTGAACATTCTCAAAACCATGGATGCTTCGAAACTTCAAGGAACGAGTAATGATGTGTTACATCTGGGATTAGGTCATATCAAACTTTTCATAGACAATTACTATGATTGTCTAGCATTGACAGATGTTGAGTTAGCTTTGTCAATGGGAAAAGAAATTATTGTTCCTGAGTCTGTGTTGAAGAGTCAAGTTCATTTAAAGAAATATGCAGATGGGGAGACATGTTTGAAGCCCTTGGGGATCGTTTTCAATGGGAAAAGCAAAAAGGGAAAGCCAATGAAGTTTTTATTCCAGACATGTGATGTTGAAAGATATACAACAGCTCAATATACAAACTTAATTGTACGTATGAATAGTTGTAAGAAGAATAATGATGGGGATAAAGCAAAGCTGAAGAAAGTAATGAATTGGTATGCGGAGATCAGAAGGACTCTACATATGGCTGCTCAAGTTTTGATAACCTGATTTCGACACTGCTTACAAAGGGGGAGATTGTAAGAGTCGAAGTATGTTGTAAGGTGTCGAAGGTTATATTGTATTCGATAGTTATGTAATGTTATTACAAAGGCATAGTTGTTTCGAAACTGTAATGTTTTAGTCCTTTATATTTTTGTGTGCTTTCTAGATCTCCTTTAAATAGGAGTGATACTTAGAGACATATACAACTTTTGCTACATTTTTATCTAAACACTCTCTGTATTCAGAAAGCATAATTGAGCTGAATCAAGATTATATTTGCTCTCGGTGTTCATAATTCTTTACTACTCTGATTTCATTTCATTACTCGATTAAATAACTTCTACACTCATCTAAGATCTCCAGAATCCCCTCTTTAACTAAACCAAAGATCAAAAGAGTCTGCTCCAGAATACCGCGGGTAATCTCCAACGAGATGAATACCCACATCTGCTCGCTAATCAAATCAGTGCCTTCCCCTGAGCCGTAATAAGAACCGGAACCTCCTTCCTGGGTGCTCATCACCAAAATGCAATACAACATGCAAATGATCAGAACATATTCAAGAATCCTCTTACCACGAGCTTCTTAGATTCTTCAAGACTCTTCTCGATTCGAGTATGGTTCCTATGCTTTCAGTAGTACGGGCCCAATACTACCTTACACACCTACCCATACTTTCCTAGAGAATCATCTTGAATCCTCTAAGTCACCTTCTCATACCGATCCACCCAAAACTCACTAAACAGCGCAACAAAACCCGTTGAAGCACTTCATAGGCTCTCCTAGGTTCTCGACCTCACCCTGCCATCAACTGTCAAAGAACTTCGCATAATGCCAATCGCCCACCTCATGAATACATTCATATTCACTTAGTAGCTAAATCCCATCATTTAAGAGTTCCAGAAAGCACAAAGCAAGCAGCATTCGTGCAATAACACTACAATCCATAAAACGGTGATAGGACATTCAACCCACATACCACAACTCATGCTAGAAATTTCCACCCTTACTGTCAGTTTCCTTATCCATGAAAATTATACACAGAACAGGATCAAATAGACTGTCGAATAAAATACTCTACCCTAGGACCACAACCGAACGAGGAACAGGAAATAAGGCCAAATCAATTATTTTGGGGGTATAAGATCCTAGCCGTATACATTTTTTAAAGCACACACATAGTAATTATCGATACCAACAGATACTTCCATTACAGCATAGCATTCAATTCTCCCAAGACTACAAAGCAATACATATATCAGGCGAATCCATCGCTGACTAATCAACTCTAGCATGCAAGTCTACCAGCTCTTACAATAGACATACAAATGCATAACTCCTAGCATTCTATCATGAAAAAGTTGAGCGGATCCTTAGCCCAAACTAGCATGTGATTCACAGATTCATAAATCAACTCATATCAGATAACATGTATGGGTATTTTGGGAAAACTCACTTGAGCTCGGCTGATTGCATGCACCACACTCTTTCTTATCTTAGAAAAACTCTTTTCTAAAAAGTACTTTTCTTTTGAAAACTTTACAAAATCCTTAGTTTGAGTTCAAACACACCCGAGAGTATGTCCGAATCCCTCAAACCAAGGCCCTGATACCAACTTGTAACGTCCCGAAAATCATGACATAAATTTTTTTGTTTTTAGATAAATAAATCGTTAATACATATATTTCCCATAAAACCGAGGTAACTAAGATTTAACAACACATCAATAAATCAGAGTAATTCACAGAATGCGGAAACTTGTGGTGTGTGCTCTGCAATCATCCCAAGCTCTTCCAATTGAAAACCGGAGTACCTGAAACATAAACTGAAAACCGTAAGCACAAAGCTTAGTGAGTTTCCAAAAATAACACATAATATACAACCATAGAATATCATGCAACATACATATAGTTGCCATGGGCTCCCCCCATGGTCATTTCCTGGAATGCCATAGGCTCCCCCTATGATCTTATATCCAAGTTCCATGGGTTCCCCCCATGGTCTTTCATGAAAGTATCACATAGACAACTAGCATTCCTCATAACAAGTAGTGGGTCGGCATTGGTGCCTTCGACCCATGGATATAGTGAGAAGACTCACCTCGGACAGCTGAACCCACGAATAAATTTCTGACTGCTGATCCGATAGAAACCCCGTGCTATCAAAAATTAACACCAATTAACAATTGGGTTCAACACCGAATCCAATAATCCATATATGGGGTAAAAAGACCATTTTACCCCTAACTAGTTTGGTCCAAGACTAAGGCCAAAACTCCTCATCATAAGGGCCCACCAACCAATAAACATCCAAAGCCCACTTATGCCCCAATTTTCCAAATTGGGCCCAAACCCTCACATGGGCCTTACCCTAAAGCCCATTAACTTTTCCTAATCCTAAATCACATATTCCCAGCTGGTCCAACAAAGCCTTAAACAACCAAGCCCAAACCGAAGCCCAACACTCAAAGTCCAATAGATCGAGTACGCAGGGCGTACAAGCATGTATGTGCAGCGTACTCACTTGGAGGCTTGTACGCTGCGCGTACCTATTTGTACGCCCAACGTACTCACCTTATTCAGCCCAAACTTGATTTTTCCATTTAATACATTAATACGAAGCTCCACAACACAGATATGACCTCCTTGAGCTGGATTATCATGTAAAGTTGCCAACTTTACGTCCATACATGACTAAAAGAAGCTCTTAAGCTTAAAAGGGACTTAATATATGACTTACAGCATGCATGATACCAAAATACACATAAAGCTTGCATCTTTATGCTTAAGAATACCAAAACAAACTCAAATCAGAAAGGACAAACCCATAAGCAACCTAACTCATCCAAAAACCAAAAAAGGAGACCAAAATCATTATAAACTAGCAATGAAGAGATCTAATCATGCACAAGCCAAGATGAAAACTTGATACCTCCAAAATCTTCCCCACAAGATGGTGATTTTGGATCCAAATCCTCACCACCAAGCCAACCAACATCAAGCTTCTCTTATTTCCTTCCCAAGGGAAAAATGTGCACCAAAGCCTTCCAATAGCTCAAGAACGCCACCAAGAGGCTTTAAGGTCGATTTAGGCTTTTTAGGGTATGGAGGCTAACTTAGAAATGAAGGAAAGGGGCTAACATAATACTTTTATAGGGTACAAGACTAGAAATTAGGGTTTCATACTAACCCTCATACGCCTAGTGTACAAGGTCTCGCACACCACTCCCAACTCCACAGTACGTTAAGTGTACTCCTCACTACGCCTCGCGTACTATACTTCGCATTAGTATGCCTCGCGTACTACCTTGGTACGCCCCGCGTACTAGGGTTTTTCCCAAACCCTAATTTCCTTCTGAAGGCCATAACTTCATTGATACCACTCCGATTCCGACCATCCTTATATCCATGAAAAGATATCAAGAAGATCTACACTTTTATCAACTCATACTTGACATAGAGGTTCCCGAACATAAAATTCAATTCCATAAAACCATGCTGCCATTTAACCAAAATACCCCTTGGCTCCAGAACCCAAATCCAAACGCCTGAAACATATGCATTTCATCATCCACATCCAAATGGGTAACGATTCGAAACAGGGCGTTACAACTCTCCCCCACTTAAATTAGATTTTGTCCTCAAAGTCAGTCCTTACCTTTCCCAACATGCCAAACCACCTGAGCAACACGGCCACAAACCTGAGAATACCACAGCCTTCCCAAGGCAACCGAAACGAACCCTAACAGAACTCATCAAACCTGGAGAAAACGAAACTTAATCCCATGCAGAAAACCACCTCTACCTTTCCCAAAACCCTAAATCTCAAATGGGTCTGACTCCCCGACTGACCGCCCACACTGATCAACTACCATGCCAATTCCACAATGAATTCCAGACAAAAAAAAAACACTTCCCATCCTTTAGGCTACCTTGGGGAAACCAAAATCACTAACCTTATTGTAAGGGTCAAATTTAGTTGTAATATGTCAAAGTCTTTTGTACCCTTCGTATGTTTGTTAATTTTATTTACTGAGGTGTATTTCGTACGAAGCTTAAGTGTCAATGCCTTAGTATTTTTTGTATGCTTTCACTATTCCTATAAATATGGAACTTTACTAGAGTTAGATAAGAGTCCTTTACAGAACCTGTCTATTTTCTCTGTAAAAGTTGAAAGCATAAATGAGCAGAAACCATATCTTATTTACATCGTTTGTTCAATCTGCATTCGTTTTACTCTGATTTTGATTAATACTTGATTCTACAATTCATCAATTGGTATCAGAGCAGGAATCATGATACGAGATCTAATTTTCACTTTGTTTCAAAAGGTTTTTGAATCAAAATTCTGGTTCAAAAAGTTATGCATCTTTTGACGTGAAAAAGCTTTCTAGATCTTAAGTTGTGATTTGCTTCTGCAACAGATTTGTTGAATCGAGTATTCTACTTTGTTTCTCTGTTCAATTCAGCAATTTGCTTTCAAATTCTCTTTGATTTCTCAAAAATTTTCTTCCGTACATCAATTGCGAACTTCAATCTCAACTCGATGACTTCATACTCTCATTTGCTAGGATCTTCAACTAAGATTCCTATGCTCATCCCTGAATACTATGATCAGTGGTCTGATCGTATGCAGGATTACTTGAATGGAATCGATGAAGAGCTATGGTCTTGCATCTCAAGGAATGTTACTCTTCCAACGAACCTTCAACGAATTGGATCTTCATCCAGTACTACGAGTGTGGAAAATCAAATTGGTCGTATGAAGAAACTTGAAAAACGATGCATAAGGGAGTTACGTGGTGCATTGCCTCCAGTGGTGTATAACTATGTCAGAAGTTGTACAACTGCAAAGGAAATCTGAAATAATCTCAAAGAAAAGTTTCAAGGCAGCGAGAAGACGAAAATCAATTCAGTTAAGCAATGCTTGATTGAATTGAATGATTTTAAGCAAAAAGATGGTGAAACGATTGAAAGTTACTATGATAGACTGAATGAGCTGATTTACAAATGCAATCGTTATGGAATCACGAGATCTTCCATGGAATTCAATCTCACCTTTGTTATGGGACTCCGTAAAGAATGGAGAAGTGTTAGTATTATGGTGAAAAATTAACAGAGTTTCGATGCATCTTCTTTGAATGATTTGTACAATCAACTGAAAACTCACGAAAGTGAAGTGAATGAAATGGCAAAAGAGTCGAAGCTTAGTCTGGGAGGTCCATTAGCACTTGTCTCTAAAGTGACTAAAAAGGAAACTGTCGAAAAAAGGTGATTCTGATGATGAAGAGGGGTTTCTCATGAATTCGGATGATGAGGCAATTGCTTTTTACTCTAACAACAGAGTCAAATTCTTTTTCAAGAAACCGTTTAATTCGAAGGTGAAGCAAAGTGAGGGAAAAGGAAGTTTCGTGAACAAAGCTGCGGGAGATGAGAAAAGAAGTATGAGAAGAATGATGCAAAGGGTGCTGAGGAGAAAAAAGAGAAGAAATTGAAAGGAGATTCTGGTATGGATTGTCATTACTGCAATGGAGCCAATCATCTAGCAAATGATTGCATGCTTCGAAAGAAAGATGAGAAGAAGAATAGAGTGAAGAATGAGGTGTATTATGTGGAGAGGTTGGAAGTGGTACGTACGAAGGCGGAAAATTTGTCTTTGGTGGCTCAAGGTGAACAGGAGAATGATGGCACATATCAAATCTGGTCTTCGGGCTCCGATGATAAGGAAATGTGTAATCCTACGCATGGAGCTATGTATGTGAAGCTGGAAGAAGATTCAGACGAAGAGGTCAAGGGCCTTTGCTTTGTATCAAAATCTGCTGATAAGTCTCCAATGACAACAAAGGTACGTAATATTCTTCAATCTTTCAATATTCCTTTAAGTGAATATGATTCTGAAATTGTTGCTTTTGATGATACTGTTGCTTATTTCGATAATTAGGTTGTTTCTGCTAGCAATGAAGCTAAGAAATTAAGCAATCAGTTGTTAGAGACACAGAAGAAGTTAGATTCGAAAGTTGTAAAGATAGAATGTTTAGAATTGTAAATAACAAACATAATGTGTGATCGTGATTTGTTATCTAGTGATGTAAAACTTTTGTTAGCTCAACAAAATATTACTGTAATTCTGCTAAACGTCTATATGGCAAATTAACTGCATTGCATCATTCGTGTGATATTAGCAAGGAACATTATAGGAAATTATTACCTTTTCTAGCATACGAAAGAGCGAAGGTAGATAATATTTCGTATGATTGTGAGAAAAACATTGCTGAGTTTGACAAAAATACTGATGATAGATATGCCTATGGGATTGTCAAAATTGATGAATGTCTTGGTACAAATGAATTGGTTAACATTGTGAATGATACTTTGACAAAATCAGAACAAATCAAAATTTTGAAAAAGACTGAGAATTCGACATCTGATTCTCAATCTAATTTTGCCGATATTGAAGATAACTCTGACAATATTAGTTAAATTAGTGATATTAAGGATGTTGATTGTTCTCAGTTGTCTGTCATTAATGTAGCATCAAAATCTAAAGGAAAAGAAAAACTTAAGGATTTGGAAGTTAAGATTGACATTGACAAACCTTCAACTTCAAAAGTTTGTGATTCTGAGTTTGTGGATATCCGAGATAGTCAAACGGATAGCAGTGATGATGAAAATGATGATGACCAATCGGACAAAAAGGTATCTTCAAACAAAGATTCGATAGAAAAAGAAATTCCTCATGTTGTTGTTGATCAAGTATTTGGGGACACTGAAAATTTCGACAAAGTGTTGTCTGAAAAAGGAGCCCATTATTTGGAAACAAATCAAGTGGTGTATCCTAATTTCAAGTGTACTGATGATGTTGTCTTTCCAAATCAAGTGTTTGTTACAACTGGAAATGTTGAGAACATTAAACCAGAATTCAACAAAATGGTCGAAGATGACAACAAGAAGACAACGGACGAAGGATTCTTTTCAAATCAAAGCACAGTCGAAAATTCCTTAACAAAGAATTCGTATGTTTTTCAAAGACAAAAACCACAACGCAAATGGGTTGAAAAATCAAAAATTGTGAAAGAAGATACAAAAGAAGTTGTTGTGGAAAAAGAAATTGTTGTCAAATTAAACTCCATATAATTTAAAGAACAAATTGACAAGTTTTCAAAAGAAAATGCAATTTCAAAAAGACAAGCTCGAAAGAAAATATTTTGGCAAACCATGGAACTTCGAAAACAACAAAATGGTGTGAATTTGAAAACAATTGAAAACACAAAGATTAAATCTGTTGAGAACAACTCATCTCATTCAGCAATTCATTCAGATCCAAAGCAAAATCCTGCTCAAACAAATAAATCTAAATCTGAATTTCAACCAAAAACAAATTTTTCGAAAGTTTCAAACTCATTATTTTCAAAAGATAACAAAAATACCTCAAAGACTATTCAAAATCAACCATCACAACAATGATTTTCTTTTGATCAATAAACAAGGTTTTCTCAAAAACAAAAATCTACAAATCGATTTTCTCAAAATCGAAGTGTTGGAAACAATGATGGAAGTCGATACGCTATGGCATTTCGACCTAAATCAAATGTTGATTTCTTTCCACAAAAACCGAATTTTCCAAACCCTACAGGAAAACAATCCTTAAAAGTTTCGTACACAAAAGGGTTGTCTCGTGACAAAAACATTGATCATTGGCTTGAAGGAAAAGGACGAAAATATCAATCAAGGAAATATTCACAACAACAAATTCACGAAGCCTATGAGAATTATGTGAATTCTTCGTTAACTGGAAGCTCATCTTCAAAAGATTCGAATGTTTCGGTAAAAACTTGGCAACCAGTTTCGAAAGAAAAGCTTGTTCATACTCAATCTAAAAGGACGAAGGCATGTGTCAGTGACAATCCCAAACTAACAAAAACTTATGTTTCTGTTTCTTTAAATAATGATGTGGACTTAATTGATAGTCTCAACACTAAAGTTTGTGATTGGGTTAAAAGTTCTTCATTTCATTCTGTTTTCAAAACTAATTTCCAAGGACCCAAATAGCCTTGGGTACCTAAATTCTTTCATTGATCACAGGTACTATGTGACGAGCAATATGATGAGAAATGGTATATTGATAGTGGTTGCTCACGTCACATGACTGGACGAAAGGAAAATCTGAGAGATTTTCGAAGCTTGGAAAATGCAGGAGTTGTGAAGTTTGGCAATAATCACAAATGCCAAGTGAAAGGTTATGGCAAAGTCATGAATGGAGAATTCAATGTTAATCGTGTTGCGTATGTCGAAGGTCTTCAACATAACTTGATAAGTGTTTCTCAACTTGTTGTGGGCACTGGCAATCAAGTGGTGTTTAACGAAGAAGGCATCATCATTTCCAATGTTGAAACTAACGAAGTCTTGCTCAAATCAAAACGACATGGTGACATGTTTACTCTTGATATCAAACCAATCATTGGCAAACCCTCAGTGTGCTTACTTACGAAAGCTTCCTCTGACATCAGCTGGTTATGGCATCGACATTTATCGCATTTAAGCTTTCGAAATTTGAATAAATTGGTTGTTGATGATCTTGTTCGTGGATTACCTGTACTAAAATTTGACAATGATACATTGTGTGCAGCTTGTGAACAAGGAAAACAGCACAGGAAAGGACATCCAATTGTGATAGATTCGAAAATTGTAGAACCGTTGGAACTTCTACACATTGACCTTTGTGGACCATCGACTGTTGAAACTCTCAACAAGAAACGGTACGTTTTGGTTATTGTTGATGATTTTTCACGATTTACTTGGGTATATTTTCTCAGGTTAAAATCTGAGGTTGCTCAAACAATGATTGAGTTTATTAAGAAGATTGAGATGAGTCTGAAGAAAAATGTTCGAAAGATCAAAAGTGATAATGGATCTGAGTTCAAGAACAATGTGTTGGATTCGTACTTAACAGAAAAAGGAATTTCGCATAACTTCTCTTCACCTTATACACCGCAGCAAAATGGTGTGGTTGAAAGACGAAATAGGTCACTGTGCGAAGCAGCGAGAACTATGTTGACATATGCGAATCTTCCTCAATATCTATGGGATGAAGCAGTTTCGACAGCTTGTTTTACTCAAAATCGATCTTTCATTCATCGTCGATTCAATATCACTTCGTATGAAATTATCAATAACCGAAAACCTAATGTCAAATTCTTTCATGTTTTTGGCTGCAGGTGTTTTATAATGAATCTTAAAGATAGCCTTTCAAAATTTCAAGCTAAAGCTGACGAAGGCATATTTTTGGGATATTCACACAATTCGGTTGCATACAGAGTGTTAAATAAGAACACAAGAAAAGTCTAAGAGACTTTCAATCTTACTTTCGATGATTATTATGTCAAACAAGTTGAAAAGCAATTTGAACAAAAACCAATTATTAATGAATCATCTGATGAAACTGAAGAATCAAATTCATCTGACTTTGATTATGATTTAATTTTTGGTATTCCTGACAGGGCTGTGGATGCTGAAGTTCATGCGAATGATAATCATCACTCTGAATCTTTGAAGCATAATGATGACTTGGAAATTCCTCAAAACATAGTAGATGTTAATTCAACAACGAATTCTCCCTGAATTGGCGAAAGTATGCTTAATAATCCAGTGGAAGGAGAGCACTTGGATTCGAATACTCTGGTTGAGGGAGAGCATTCTTTCGAGGGGGAGAATGGGAGAATGGATGTTGTTGTTGAGGGGGAGCATCTAGTTGAGGGGGAGCATCAAGATGATAATCGTGTTGAGGAGGAAAATAATACAATAAATTTTAATCAAAACAATGATTTTCATGATCTAAATGAGAATGTTTCTGTTGTAGGATCTGAAAATGAAGAGATGTACGAAGATACACCTTTGGAATTTGATCCAGCATATCCACCATTAGAGAAATGGACAAAGACTCATCCTATAGATCAAGTCATTGGAAATCCTCAAGATAGAGTTTTAACAAGAGCTCAGATTCGTGCGAAGAATGAGGTATTAAATACTCATCAAGAATTTTGCATGTTCTATGTTTTCATATCTAAAATTGAACCAAAGACAGTTAAGATGGCAATGGAACACTCAGATTGGGTTGTTGCAATGCAATCCGAACTGGCTGAATTTGAAAGAAATAAGGTTTGGAGATTAATTCCTAAACCTGAAAATGTTTCGATTGTCGGCTTAAAATGGATTTTCAAAAACAAAACCGACAAAGATGGAAATATTGTACGAAATAAAGCACGTCTAGTTGTAAAAGGATATTCGCAACAAGAAGGGATTGATTATGAAGAAACTTTTGCCCCTGTTGCAAGACTCGAGGTTGTTCGAATATTCTTAGCATATGCAGCTCATAAGGATTTTGATGTCTATCAAATGGATGTGAAATGTGCCTTTCTCAATAGAGAACTCGAAGAAACTGTTTACGTAGAACAACCTCTAGGTTTCGTAAATGAAATGCATCCTAATCATGTATATATTCTAGATAAAGCTGTATATGGGTTAAAACAAGCACCAAGAGCATGGTATGCAACTCTTACCAGTTTCTTAAAACAGTCGAAATTTAAGCAAGGATCAGTTGACCCCACATTATTTTGAAAGAAAGTTGGGAATCATCTGATGCTTGTTCAAATTTATGTTGACGATATTATTTTTGGCTCTACTGACCCTGCTTTGTCTAGTGAATTCGAAAATTTGATGAAAAGCCAATTTGAAATAAGCATGATGGGTAAAATCAATAATTTTCTTGGCTTAAACATATGTCAAAACAGAGAAGGCATATTCATCAATCAAGATAAATATACAAGGAATTTGCTCGAAAAGTTTGGATTGACAAATAGCACGAAGTTAAGAGTACCAATGGCTATTGGCACAAGGCTAACACCTTCGTTAGAAACGCCTGCGGTTGATCTTACTTTATACAGGAGTATGATAGGTTCATTACTTTATCTTACTGCAAGTAGACCTGATATCATGTTTTCTCTACGTAATTGTGCTAGGTATCAAGCAAATCCTCGAGAACCACATTTAACAGCTGTGAAGAATATTTTTTGTTATCTCAAGGGAACAATTTCGTTAGGATTGTGGTATCCTTCGAAAACAAGGTTTTTCATTCAAGAATTTTCAGATGCAGATCTAGGAGGGTGTACCTTGGATCGAAATAGTACAAGTGGTGGTTGTCAATTTTTGGATGGAAAGTTGGTTAGTTGGCAGTCGAAGAAGCAAACATGTGTTTCGATTCCTACTGCTGAAGCCGAATATGTAGCAGCTGCTGCTTGTACATCACAAATTATTTGGATTCAAAGTCAGTTGAGAGACTATGCTGTAAATATGAAAAATATTCCATTGTACTGTGATTCTCAAAGTGCTATACGCATTTGTCATAATCCAGTACAACATTCGAAAACAAAACATATAGCTCTTCGTTATCACTTTATCAAAGATCATGTGGAAGATGGAAACATTGAAGTTCATTTTGTGTAGACTCAATGTGTGTTTATGAAAGCCTTAATGAAATTTTTCATACGAAAATTTCTTCCCAAGTCAGGCTTATATTCACGTTAGTCGATTGAGCTACCTTACTCATCACAAAATTTCTTACACTTGCACACATGAAGACATATATCCAAGAGATCTTTGATTCGACCCATCAAGATCTAGATATATCAAAATTTTGTGTTAATGATCTGACATCATGAGGCCGTGATGAAAGTGAAACCCAACTTCCTATCTTAGTAAGGAGTTGACGAGGAACTATGTTCCAGATTTGACGAAACATTTGTTTCAGTACCATTTTTCGAAACGCAAAATCATATTCTATTCTCATGTGTGGTCTTGATCAAACTATCGAAGCCCACGATGTTTGTTACCCAACAGGATTCAGAACAAATATTTTTTTGTGAATATGATTTCTGTATGAGTTTCATTTGCTTTCAAAGTTACTATCAACATACTTCAAAGCATACTTGTCACTGACTACACTGGTTAAACAAGTAATTTTTGTTGCAATTACTCACCTTATGTTGAGGATGATGTGTAACGAAATTATAAACCACCCATTAAGCCTAACAAAAGAAGCCCTTCGATACTTCTCTATAAGTATTCGATTGTAATTCACGGGAATATACACAAGCAGTTGGTTATCTCTCTTGATAATTAATGAAGCAACCTTTGCCCGGGGTTTCTCTGCTTTTGTGTCGAAATTTTTTTTTTGACATCACAGATCCAAATTTTCGTTAATTTGTTTCTTATCTTTTCTTTGGCACACTGCACACATGAAATCCCTGAGGTTCTGATTACTACCAACTCAGGCTGATGATTTCGACTGTCTAGCAAAATGACTTCGTCTCTAAACCCAAAGACGAAAGAGCTTAACCTCCATCCGAAGGTCGATGACGGTTACTATTCCTTGAGGTGACACGAACAGACTGTGTGAGGAAACGTTTCCTAGTTTCAAGGCGGTGTGACAGTTACTTTTTGACGCATGGCAACTTTATTGGCAGACTGGTGCGACTTTTAAGGTGACATGTCATATCTCAATCAATGCTTATCCCGTATTCAATTCAAATTCAGGGTTACATATAAAAAGGGTATTTACGGGTTCTTTGTTTCTTGACGCTCACAAAAGAAATCATATACCCAAATTCTCTCTGTTCTTCAACGCTTCAAAACCCTAATCATGGCTGGTGTTGATTCTGCTTCTCGAACAACTGAAGACATCACTTCTCAACCGATAATGAAGATTCAAAGCACCAATTATCAAGTGGAAGGGGATGAGTCTCTGTATCCTGAAGAGTTGAAGATGTTAATCGTAGCATTGAAGAGTTCTATTCTTTCTAAGGTGATGTTCAACTCATTCGCAGTTCCTCTCTCATGGCTTTCTCAGGCAGGATCCACTGCTACGTATAGCAAAGCAATGGATATCATCACCTTTCAACTGGTGAATGACAAGAAAATTCGTCTATCCAAGAAGATCTTTTGCCAGATTCTGGATATTCCCAATTCTCAACTTGTTACTGATCTCACTTATGCACAAGTTGTTCATATGTTTAATGAGATGGGCCATCAACCCTACTCACGAAGATTAGTGATTTCAAGAAGTCAACTCTTCCAACTGTTTGGAATTTTTCTTCGATGCTTGACTGGTCGAAGTGTTGGATTAGACAAAGGTCGCATGGAGGTTTATGCGATGGTGGCAGGATTGTACTATGATCTCTCTGTCGACTACTCTACACAATTGTGGAAGGAATTCCAAAAGAGTGTCGAAAACACGAATGTGGTTCAAGGCATTTCGTGTGCTAGGTATTGGAGTTTGATACTTGGATATTTCTATGAGAAAGAAGGAATTGTTGTACCTGTTGATGAAGAAAAAGTTGAGTTTCTGAAGTATCACTTCCCAAAGGAAGTTTCGGATGATATGGAAGTATTCACACACATTGCTCGGATTCTTGATGCAATGTTAAAGAGGGTTGAGCCAACAAATTCGGTGTTGGTTGAGTACTTGAAAACTATCAATCCAGATGTTGAGACTAGAAAATTATTGTCGAAAGAAGAAGTTGGTCCTTCCAAGAAGTCAAAACGTTCTAAGAAGGATGTAAAGGCTACACCGGAGAAACCAGTGCACGAAACTAAAAAGTCTCCTGAGAAGATTGTGCACGAATCCACGAAATTTCCAAAGAAGCCTGAGACGGCTGAAGTGAATGTTTCGACTGTTGTCATCAAACCAGTGGAACCAGTTGATGATACTGTAGTTGTAGAGAAAATTCCTTCCAAATCTGGTGTTTTTCGAAGATTGAAGAAAAGGACTAGGGGTTCACGAAAATCTTCTGATGGTGTATTAAAATCTTCTCCTTTAAATGTTCGTAAACCACAACTTTCTCATCAAGGGGTCATTTTTCGTGAGGTTCCAGCTCCAGTTTCGCCTTTGTCAAAGAAACGTAGAGCTGAAGACGTGGCTAAACACATTTCAAAGAAGAAGAAAAAGCAAAGAAAGTTGGTTATCCAAGAGGAGTCATCCGAAGAAGAAATAGTTCCTGAAACACCAGAAACAATTGTTTTTCAATCTGTCTCTACTCCTGAGCAGACTACTGTCATACCACCCGAAGTTTCATTAACTGAGGAGGTTCGAACTTCAGGCATTTCTACACACGTATCTGATACGGATGTAAATGACAATATGGGTGAAGGAGAGTCAAACAAATAAGTTGATGCTACTACTCAAGGTATTCCTGTATCTTCGAAAACGGATACTTTCGTGTCATTACCTCCTTTTATTGTTTCGAATACTACAAGTTCACCAACCTTTAAAAACGTTCTTCATCAACCCTTTACAACTCTTTTTCCAT
The DNA here is from genome assembly GCF_052849685.1 of Lactuca virosa. Classification (NCBI taxonomy): domain Eukaryota; kingdom Viridiplantae; phylum Streptophyta; class Magnoliopsida; order Asterales; family Asteraceae; genus Lactuca; species Lactuca virosa. Next base: position 288,150,134 of record NC_136429.1, on the reverse strand, counting down.
CTCAATCCACTTATTCACCCAAAATCGATTCACATGTTGTTGAAACTGATACTGACAATGAAGGTTTTGGAGGCACGTTTTAAGATTTGCAGTTTGATGATGAAGAATATCACTTTCCTGATCATATGTTGATGACGATGAAACAATTCAAGATTCTCAACAAGAAATTGAATTCTATTCTTCAATCTCAAGCAGATTTGGGGAGTAGTTCATCTGTCTCCAGTATGGAAGTTGATAGTCTGTTGAAAACCTTCGAAGCAAAGGTGGTGAGTAAAGTATCTGGAATGGTACAAGATTCAGAGATTTGACTCTTGGAGAAGGTTGATCACAATGATCAGAATGATGAGTTAAGAGTGAATTCTCTAACTTCGATGTTTAGAGGGGAGGTGAAAGAATTTAAGCATTTGGTGAAGGAACGACATGTGTTATTCGTTCAGGATGTAAAGAAAGTAAGGGAATATGTGAATTTGAAACTTCAGGATCTTCGACAGGATATCCTAAAGGAGATTACCATTATGCAAAGAGATTATGCTTCCATCAATCAAAAGGTTGACATTATTTGTGATGCTGTTACCAAATATGTCAAGTTGTACGAAGATTTGAGTCCTCAACTTACTCAAATTTCGACAACGGAAAATCAAAGCTTTATGGAAGTGCTCAAAATGTTGAAGGAGCTAAAAGATTTAACTGTTAAATCAGTTTCATCTCCGTCGATTACTCCGGATTTTTTGTCTCGGAAGTTCATTCATTTTGAAGCTATCTTACACAAACAACTAGCTCCGCTTTCTCACATCTCGAGCCTTCTTCCAACGAATGCCCCACCTGTTTGCATAGGGGTGCAAGGGGGAGAAAAGGAGGTTGGTGGTACGAAGGCTGGTGGTGAAGATTTGCATGCAAATGCAAAGGTTGTTGGAAAGGTGTTTTCTTCGAAGGTTCCAATAACAAAACCGATCATGTCAACAGCTGGGCCAGTTACCTCGACTGTTGTAACAACAATGCCAATTTCAATGAAGCCAATTTCAAGACCAATGTCCAAAGGAATTATGATTGGGGAAGGTGGAAGCAGTTCGAAGCCTAAGGAAGTTGTGGATAATTCCTCAGTTAAAAACAAAGGAAAAACGGTTATGGTCGAAAAGTCAAAGGAGGAAAAGAAAGCTGAAGCAGAGGCTGAAGTTGAAAAGCTACGAATCGTGCAAAGCATTATGCGACTTCGTGCGAATGATCCACCTGGAATGAACAAGGGTGATCCTTCAAAGCATTACAACTATGAGCCGATAGAGTCGAAAGTTGCATATAATCATATGTATGCTTGCGTCAATTGGTTTTTCCCATTAATGAGATGATGTTTATTATGGCTCAATACAAAATTGCTGAGAAGTTTGACAACGATGATGAGTACACTTACATGAAGATCAGATTTCATGTTGTACTTGGAAAGCTTCCAGAGGAGATTTGGTCACTGGTGAATATAAAGAAGGTGATAAGCATAAAGCGAGATGTGTTATTCGAACAAGGGAAAATGGGCAAGTTTGTGAATTTTCAGTGGCTGAATTTCCTTTAATGAACTTGTATGATCTGATACAAGTTACATTGTTGTTAAAGGATAAAGATGCCTCATATCTTCGAGAAACTGATCCTGAAGTTTTTCGACTTGGGTTGGCTCACATCAAGATTTTCATTGACAACTATTATGAGTGTTTAGCACTTACTGATGTTGAGTTAGCTACAGCAAAGGGATTGATAGTAAAAGTGCGAATGGAACTTCCTTTAACTCAATATGAGTTGAAGAAGTATGCAGACGGAGAAATTTTTTTGAAGTCATTTGGTTTGGTATTTGCTGGGAAGGATAAAAATGGGAAAGCTAAAAGGTTCTTGTTTCAAGCTTCCGAAGTGGAAAGATAAACAACATCCCAATATATGAATCTCATTCTTCGTATAAATAGCTGTAAGAAGAATAACGACGGAGATAAGAAGGAGATGAAGAAGATTATCTCATGGTACACTGAGATTCGAAGGGTTATGTTGTATGCTATACAAATACTCTTGAACTGACGAATGTCGACATTATTACAAAGGGGTAGATTGTAAGGGTCAAATTTAGTTGTAATATGTCGAAGTCTTTTGTACCCTTCGTATGTTTGTTAAGTTTATTTACTGAGGTGTATTTTGTACGAAGCTTAAGTGTCAATGCCTTAGTATTTTTTGTATGCTTTCACTGTTCCTATAAATATGGAACTTTACTAGAGTTAGATAAGAGTCCTTTACAGAACCTGTCTATTTTCTCTGTAAAAGTTGAAAGCATAAATGAGCAGAAACCAGATCTTATTTACATCGTTTGTTCAATCTGCATTCGTTTTACTCTGATTTTAATTAATACTTGATTCTACAATTCATCACTTATACTACTGCAGAACACTTATACTTGACAGAAGGCTCAGATAATCCTTCGAGTAGAAGATTCCTCCCTGCAACGGTTACACTCAAACGAGAGCTGCGCAACAGAGTCCAATCAACCATTCTAAGATTATTTAATCCAACTGCAAGCCGCTTAGCATATGCCCCGAATAAAAAGCGACCCCACACACGAATCCTAATTCACTGAAACCACCCCGACTCATCTTGCTGCCCTCTGGCTGCTTTTCAAAAGCAACTGAGACCTCCCTGGTCCCAACTTGTTTGTCACTAACTGAAACATCGGTTTGTCGTCTGGTTGTTGAGTCAAAAGACACACCCAGTCGCCCCCACGCGACTTCTGAATGAAAGCCTCATCCGGCGATATTGCCCAAGCTATCTCGCCACTTACGGCTCCAACTGATCAAAACATCCTGACAAACCTGACGCCACCAAACCAATTCCAAAAGCGAATGTTATAAGACCAACTGTAGTCTTAAATTACAATCGGCCTCCATCGCCTACCACTTATCGATTCCATGTATGATGTGGTTTTCCCATAGCCATACAAGCTGACCCACCCAGTTCTAATACATCTGAAGAAATCCATGACCAATCATAAATTGAAATCCATCTGAAAATCTGAAACCCCAAACTTGCCTGACCCCTACACAGATAGAACCAAACTAAAACACAAGATCCCGATCTACCAACGAAATTGAAACCAACCCTTAACCCTGAACCCTTCAACTGACAACCTTGGAATTCATAGTCCTTAACCCATATCCTTCAGAGGGGAAGACCTCACACAAAAACACCCATGATTCCCAACTCCTGATCTCACCTAAAGCCAACCTGATACTCAACTCATGACTCGAGATCCACAAATGTGCGCTTGCATTACATCCTAAACCTTCTGATTTGTGACAAACCTTCTCTAAACTGAGATATATCAGTTACCAACCATCGTTGAGACTACCATTCTCGCACCTTGTCCAACCACCAGGTTCCCAAGAATCCAAACAACAAGTCTACCCAACCTATAAACCCCTCCGTGTCACACACTGACCACTCACTTGATCCTGCAATTCAAGATCCAAAACCTTGATCCAACGATCTTTACCATGTCCAACCTGTATTGCCATAATCACACGAGCCTCGCCCACGGGCCCCATCCATGAAGAACTACTCAAGCCCGACTCTCCCTCGTACCCCAAATGGTACTCATCCTAAAACAGAGAATACTCCTCGACAATCCTGGACAGCGTGCTCAAGGCACGAACTGATTCCCCATCCACGCTCGTGATCACCTCTAACACTAGGCTACCACGAAATGGTGAATGCTACAATTTCATCGCAGTCTCTAACCACATCATCCAACCATGGTTACCACCCAAGGTCTTACCACACCCTAATCATCACAACTCCATGCATCCTGAGCCCAAACCTACATCCAAATGCATCCCGAAAGATGTGCGGGGCATACTTCGAATTCGAAATCCCTCAATCTGGACACAACCACATGTCTTCTATGCATAATAAAGGAGACGCCAACCAGCGGTTGGAAATTTTCCGAACTCCAACTTACGCAACCTCAATCTGAACACCCACTTGGGTCGTCCCTCTCCCCCTGGCCAGGATGTGAAACTTGCCCTAGTTCCACCCCTTCCTAACAACCAGAAATTTGGGTCGATTCTACCCTACTTGGATCCGAAGAAGCTCTCTCACCTCTTAATTCTGATCTGGGACCCACTTACCTCAAAAGGCATGAACCGCCTATATCCTTCTAATCAATACTAGCGATCCATTGCTAGCCAAACTTAAAGATCGCCCAACTCCTGAAACCCTAAAGAATACTCTTGGAATCTTAGTCAATCTGATAATCCAAATCTCCTCCCATAATACCATACCAATTCCCTGAGTTATTATGTTAACGACTAAAAACCATAACCCTTGCCCTGAACTGAGGAATCTTCATACCAACTCCCACTCTCAAAGAATCATTGAATCCTAATTGGCTGCAACCTAAGTGAATACATAACTCCCCTGACATTTCCACTAACCAAACAACTCATAAAACTGACACCACCATCTTCCTCCTACCGCTCCTCTCCTAGCAACGGTAGTGTTTGAACCCAAAAGTTCTTTTATAGGCAATTGCCGCTCCTAACAGAACAACTACTAAAATCACTAAACCCTGACGATACTGGACAACTAACCCGCTGAATCATTACCATAGATCTTCCACACACTACCCCTGATCCGATCTCCGCCAAAAATCAGAATAACAACCGAACACGTTGGAACCCGCTACACGCGATACAACACATCAATATCCCACTAAAGATTCACGGCATGCAAAAAGAATAAAAAAATTCTTGAAGATATAACCCAACAATAACAGAGAATTAAACCAACGATAACGCTTACCCAAACCAATATAACATTCCAAGAAACATAAATACTGATAACAACCAAAGAAGAAGCAAAAGATAACATAACCGCAAAATCACCAGCTGGAGCACGAGCCCCCTGCCTGACACTGAAATGATCGGTTCGTCTCTGCTGGGTCTCCTGCCCTACTCTCGCGACTATCAGATCTCTGAAAAATAGCTGAAACGGGTGCAATCACTGCTCCTCTTCTCCTGATCGGACAGACGGCCCTCTTTTGGTCCACTTGGTCGCAGAGAAAACATAATGAGCTTGCCCCCTAAGGACAATCCCTACTGACATGATCACTCATGCTACACTTGTAGCAACCCATACCCCCGGAACGGCAAGCTCCATCATGTAGTTTCCCGTACGTGTTGCAGTGACCCCGACCCGGGGTCTCGAATCATGGTGTTTGGATCCCCTGGTTATGACAGCTGATTCTACACTTCCAATAACAATCAGGTTGCTTCGGATTTTTTACATTTTCAATTCCCAATATCCCACTTCATGGAGCTATCGTATGTAAAGAGTGTCATCATCTCGTATTTTTTTTTATGCAAATGCAAAATGCAACAAAATGAAAATATTTTAGAAAAAACTAGGAAGAAATAAAATGACAAATAAAAACATAAATGAAAAATCTTTTTGGATTTTTTAAACTTTTTTAATTTTTTTGGATTTTTTTAAACTTTTTTATTTTTTTTGGATTTTTAAAATAAAATGACAAAATAAAAACTTTTTACAAAAAGATAGGAAATCCCCTCCCCAAGCTTAAAATTAAGCATTGTCCTCAATGCTTAGGGAGGAGTGGAAGACGACTACTCGGACGGGGGTGTAAAGCGACGGAAGAAATTTTCGCGGAAATCAGTGAAATCGTCGTGCAAACCTAAGAGCCCGTCACGATAGTCGGTAACCTGAGAGCTATAAAGCGGATAATCGAGGCGAAGACCAGTCATAGTCTGCTGAAGAGAAGCAATATCCTGACGGAGGTCAAGATAATGCTGGTAAGTGAAGGGGAGTTGGGGTCAGGGTGATATGGGTGGGTGGGTGGGGGCTGATCCTGAAAGTCAGTCTGTATGGGATCAGGATGGCTAAAGGAGATAGGTGTGGTGTCTGCATAATCTGGGTGCTGAGTGGACGAAGATGGTCGATCAGACTGTGGACGTCGGACCTGCTGTGCCCTTCGTTGGTGAAGAGATGGTGGAATGTTTGATGGAAGAACCCACACAGTCTTGCTAATGGGGTCAGCGAGAGCGATGACATCAGGACCAGTAACCTTGAAATAAGTGGATCAACCCTGCATCCAAACATACCCACCTGGGGCCGTACGTAGTATGTGCATTGTCCAAAGGTTCTGCAGGGTCAAACGAAAGGTGTCACCCGTAAAGAAGGTGTACCCCGGGACATGTTGTGTCGCGAGGGAGCGGGCAATGACAGAAATCAGACCTTCAAAGCGAATTGCACCGCCGGTGCGAAGGGCTATAACTCTGTGCAAACATTTGATGATAATATCACCAAAATGCGGGCGGTGTGACCCGATGATCATGCACCACAAAAGAAAAAGCTCGGCTTTGCCGTCTTTTGTAGTCTCAAGCTGTGCATAAATAATATTGCATATAATTTTCAATGCAATTTTGAGAACAGGGTGCACAATACTGGTCTGGACGGATTGGGATGAATCGTAAAACTCCAAACCGGTAATGGAGTACCAAAACTCGCGTACGTCAAAAGTAGGGGCGGGCTGGGATAAACTGGTAATAGAGGTATGGAAGAAAGTACATAACTGGTCCATGTGAATAGTGTGAGGGGTGCTAAAAATGCGAAAAGCAAAGTTTCCCTCATGATTGACCTCACTCAGCGTAGCTAAAAACTCTCGGGTCAATAGAAGACAGGTGGGAAAATCCACAGATAAAAGGCGCTCCCAGCCAATATTGGCAAAAAGGGCATGAACACCATCATAAATATGGAGTTCCTGCATTAATGTGCGGTGAGGGGCCCAGACTTGTGGCAAAAAATCTCGCGATCGAGAAGTCGTTGGTAACAGTCGAGTGCGGCCTGTGAACCTAAATCCACAGTGACATTGTCCACCTGAACAATGTATGACGGGTCTGGGGCGTCAACATGTCTACGTGAACTAATCAAGCAAAAATAATTATTTCTAACTACTCCCAATCTGATACGCTAGCCCGCACCAATATATAACAAAAAACAAAAATCCAGTTTCAGAACGAAAATATCTGACTGTGCGCTGAGCAGCAGTATATTTTTCGTGCCTGAAAAATTTTTGATTTTTGAAATTTTGTTAGGATGAATCTCTTCTAAATTGCGTCGTGAGCAAATGTTTCAACTTTTAATGGCCTGCGGATTGCTAACGGAGCGTAGATCTGAAAAAGAAACTCACAAAAATTCGAATTTCAAATGAACAAAATGAGATTTTTGGAGAATTTCAACCGTGAAAACATGATTTCGTTACTGTAAAGATGTTGTAGGAGTAAAACAGAAGAGATTGATACCTTATTCTCTTGACTTGGATGAAAAATAAGCGATTTGAGTGATTGTTGGTGAAAGAATTCGAAAACTAGTGGAATCCAGAGAGAATTTTTGAAGTGTGGTGGTTACAAATGAGGCCTGCGATCGATATTTATAGCAAAAACATTACCTACGACCGCAAAGGGAGGACCTGTGATCGCATGCTTTTAAAAAATGACCATTTGGCGTTATTTTCGTGGCAGGCTAACGGTGAAAAGAAAAACATTGATACAAGCGATCGCGTGTTTATAACCTACGATCGCAGGTTTTTAAAAAAGTTGTGCTATCGATCATTTAACGTTCAAAGGTGTGGCAGATGCAATAAAACCAATACATACGATCGCATGTATGAAACCTGCGATCGCAGGTTGTGATAAAATTCCCGATTTCGTTCTTTTAATGGTCGAGGGTATAATTGAATTAAAAAGCTCGATACATGCGATCACATAGGGCATACCTGCGATTACATGGACCCTATTTTTGTCAAAAATCGTAGCAAAAATACCTCAATGAGCTTCTGCGACCAAAAAAACATACCCTGCGATCACATATCGATAGAAGTTTTGTATGCTGTCCGGTAAGCCCATAACGCATCATCCAATCGAATACTCTAATCTTTCTTGACTGGATTGATGGTTTTCTCTATAATGCCCTTAATCTGTCTGTTTGAAGTTTCAGCTTGTCCATTGGTTAGCGAGTGATATGATGTGGATAACCGATGAGTGACACCATATTTCTTTGTTGAGTATTTGAGATATTGAAACTGAATTGGCATATTTGGTTATTTAGGGAAGCCTTTTTAGGGTTAATCATTTTTATGATTCCCTACGATGTCTTTACAGTAGAAGTTCTTAATCGAGCTCTTCTAAGGCATTGGTTTTTGTGACATCCCCTAATTTCTCAGCCAGAAAAGACCGATTTAATTTATGCTTTTTAAAATAAAATCATAGAAATCCGTTTAAAAGATGTTGCGGAATTGGTCCCCAAAACAAAACATGATAAAAGTTTATCAAAACCTTTCTTTAAGAAATATATAATTTCATTTCATATCAAAACCTCGGGATGTCATGTTCCGATACAGATCAAAAGCATAAACAAGACATTATAAGCCTTACAATAGTTATTTACAACTACTGGCCTATAATCCAAAAATCTCTCATCATCCTCCGACTATGCTCGGGGTCCACTACCTGTAATATAAAAGTTGAGTGGGTCAGGCTTGGGAGCCTGGTGAGCATATACGGTTTTCAACCCACAATAATAATAAACTTATTAAGTTCATCAATCAACAATAACCCTGATTACCCATTCCCGTTATCCTCACTTTACGTCCCTAAACACCTATCACAAGGGACCTAGCCTAAGGAATATCATCGGGATGGACACTACTGCTAAGGGGACTCTTCAGCCATACATGTCCTAAAGGCAACCATGAGGGGGATGGAGTACGCCAATGAACATTTAGTTCATCAACACCTACAAGTTGTGAACCTGCTAGTGTTCCACTGGACTGTCTAGAAAGGTCTGTGGTCGTCATCTATACTCCGCTAGACGACTATAACAACAACAACAACAACAACAACATCGAGGCCTCTCACCATTTTAACACACTTTGACTATTTCGTCTACCCATGTTCTACCCAACACATTTGTAGATAAAATACATATACAGTTTAAAACTTGTATAAAACATCTATTCAAAAGTCACGTCAATTAAACAATTAATATAATTACACATAGCACGTATTTTATAGAAAATACTTCATATCTAGGTGTAAGATGAAAGTGACTACACACTCACTTGATTTGATGATAATCAGGCAGCACTTCGTTCCCTAAAACGATCATTTCTAATAAAATCGGGAGTTTTATTGAGAAACCGGACTCTGCGAGGGTCGGGCTTCGAAACCGAAAAGATAATTTTCTCGGGCTTCTCGGGCACTTCGGGACATGTTTCGGGTGTTTGGTATAATACCGGGGCTTTGGGGGAAGTTGGAATGAAAGAAATATTGAAAGAGGGGTTAAAAATGACAATTTTTCAAAGTATCACCAGGAGGTCTCGCACCCTCCTATTTATAGGGGCGAGGCTTCTGATCGGACGGCTGAGAGGCTTCCAGGTGGAAGCAGATCCGGAGAGGGGTCACATGGGTCGCACGTGCGAGGGGTGTGCTGCTGACTTCTGATTGGACCGAAGTCTAGGTCCGAGGTTCGGACCCAAAGCAGGAGGGAAAGGAGAGAGCTGGTGCGAAGGTCGGACACGCGGCAGGCGGTGCGAGGCTCGGACTAGGCTGCACACGCGTCACTCCTAGGATGCGCCACAGCTTCGGATGACTCAGCGGATTTCGTACACGTGGCACGTTTTGAGCGAGGGTGACGTGGCCGAAGTCCACCTATGCGAAATTTCTCGGATTTGACATTTTTTCTCGATTTTTGTGCAAAAACTTCTAAAATCCATAACTTTCGCATACGGGCTTCGTTTTTGACGTTCTTTATATGCACGCGTAGGTAAAATTACGCTCTACAACTTTCGTTTAGACTTCGTCGGCTAATTTTGAATTTAATTTTTATATTATTATTTTTAACAGACCGGGACAGGAAATCCGTTAAAAATTCATAACTTCTTCATCCGACGTTCGTTTTCGTCTGTCTTTTTACCGTTGTACTACTATTGACGAGACCTTCGATTCTCGTTTAGGTTGTGTCGGCTAAAAATCACTCGATCTAAAATTCGAGTTTTTAGTTGTCTACTGCTAAGCTGAAACTTGGAAAAATCATAACTTCCTCATACGAAGTCAGATTTGGGCGTTCTTTTTATACACACTCTCGGTTTGACGAACACTATGACTTTAGTTTAGATCACTAAGGCTAAAAAGTAGTTTATCAAAAACTCACTTTTTACGTCATTCGGCACCGTGCCGGTTTTGTCGTGAAACTTCAACAGGTCATAACTTCTTCGTTATAACTCGGATTTCGATATTCTTTATATATCCGTAATCCTTGTCACGACCACTACAACTTTCTTAATAGATATCGGCTTTATCTAATATTTATTTTTGACGCTCATTTTTATTCTTAATTAATTAAATCCTAGTAATTAAGCATAAAACACATAATTCACATAATATTCACATAATTCCTTTTCATTTCTTCAAAATGAGTTACAAAGGTTAACCTAGACTATCACATCAATATTAATGTCTAGCCTAGAAACACGGGCATTACAGTTTTATATTAGGCATAGATTTTATATTTATGGTATATATTTATTGTTCCCTATAAATAATCATTAGGTTAGATTTTGAGAAGAGCTTTTTACAAGATTAGGGTTTTCTATGTACGTTCATATCATATTCAATATACAGAAAACCTTTATCAGATTACTTGCATATGATGGTGATTGATTCTTGATTGTTCTTGATATTCCGCATTCGTCATCTCGGATTTATTCCCAACAAGTGGTATCAGAGCGGGTCTTTGAAGATCTATTGATTTTTGAAGTATCGGTTCTTGGTTTGATGATTTTCTGCACAAGTTATTGAAGATTATTGGTGTTTTGGCGTCTTGGAATCAAAATTCTGTTCAAGCTACTGTTTATGAAAATTTATGATATTCCTCTACTATTCATTGTGGTATTTTTTTTCTCTGTTCTTTGGATCTGATTAATTTGTTTTGAGATCAATATATCCCATTTGTGGCCATATAATCGAGTCTTATTTTGTTTTATCACACCGATCCAATTTTGTTTATGTACACTTGGGTGTGTTACTGTTTTCGTGTACTGTTCATCAACGATGGTTTGGCCCATTTATCGTGTTCTCTGAATTCGCTTATTGCAATCGACTAAACATGATTCTATAATTTTCGTTTCCTGCAAAAAAAATTCCTTCTGTTCCTGAATCGATTCTCATAATCAAGCCCTTTATCAAGATCGATTTTGATTTATCTGGTTTTTGTGTTCGATTTATGTCGGTATATTCATTCATCAAATATCAATTTGGCTTCCTGATTATATCGCTTTGTGAATATTAAAGATGATATGGAGTATCGTTGATTAAGGGTTGTTGTGTGTAACAACATCTGTTATAGTCAAGAATTGTTGAAGGGTTTTGCTATCTGGGTGAAAACTCAGTCGGAATGGTTGTCAATTGAACTGGATTGTATTTTGATTTGGAGAGTCAAGCCATAGAAAGTCAAAATTGGATTGCAATCTTAATCGGATTCGTGACCGTATAATACGACCGAATGAAATTGAAATTGTGAAAACTTTGTTTGGAACGGTGAATGTGATCGGAACCATGTCGATTGGAATCAAAACAAAGAAAAGCGAGATGAAAGCATCAATTTTTTTTTTTGGAATCGGAACTGAATGAACGATGACAAAATTGGATGCTCTGAATTAAAAGAACCTGATATCGGATTCGTAATGTACTCCATTGGGAACGAAAGAAAGAAATCTTACCTGCGAACGAATAAGTCAAACGAAAAGTCTCATAATTATCTTTTAACCCTAATTAACGCCTCTACAGAAGCAATTCTTCATCGAGATCTTCTGAGGAAATTTTAAGATTCGTAACGCCACTTGATCGAGAAAATACTAGAAGTCGGAGATATAAAAAGTCCTTAGAATAGCTCGATGAAGAACTACTACTGTAAAGGATACTTTTCCGCAAAAGCTTTAGAAGAGCTCGATGAAGAACTGCTACTGTAAAAGCTACCTTCATAATTCTACCACAAGCTTTATCAAAAATCTTCAAATTTGAAAAGTCACAAATCCAATTTCGAATGATCTTGAATGGATAAATAATTACTGTGCTCCCCCGTAACAAAATGATATACACAATGAAGTATAAAATCCGAAAAAGTAGTGAAAATTTGATGTTATCACGAAAAACGACTTTCCGAACCGCCAAGACTTGATGGAATCCATAATTTTCTGTTCACGAAACAATATGTGCGTTAAAAATCCAAAGCTGTTCACCAGCCCTTAAATTTGCAAACTTTTCGAAAAAACGGGCTGAAACTCTCACACTGCTGAAAGTCAGGGACTGAAAATGTAACTATGCATCAATTTTCCTTTTTGATTGTAACAATTTCTGGAAATGGACCAAAACAGCCAAGTCACGCAAAGTACAGGGATCAGAATTGCTAAAACGTTGAAGTCTCAGGGACCAAAAGTGAAACATTGCTATCTTCTTCCCCAATATTTACGATTAAAAGAATCACTGGAACGACTCCAATAACAAGTTCGTACGCGAAATCCAATCAATGAATCCAATTAATTAACTCCGATGGATCATTCGTTCCGAGCATCAAGATGCAAATCCAAGGCATTCGTAGTTGATTGCAATGCAGTTCACTATTATGAACATTCGCTGCGAATCCGTGACCGCTCGCTTCGAATCTGAGTTTAGTGCAATCGTTCGTTCCGAGTCCATCGATTATACACCCAAAATGAATCTCCATAAAAACGAATCCGAACGTAGGTTCGCGCTCTCATTGTCAACGAACCATCATGGAAAAATGAAAGCGAGCCCAGATAGGACTTTCGTTCGCAGTACACCCCGAAACTATGTCAAGGATGAGCAATGGATTTACTTCGATATCCATAATCACACAACCTCGATTTCCAAGACCCGTTTCTGCAATCTGCTAGGGCTCCCACAATCTGACAATCTGATCAATCCGGAAACCATCCCCAACGCAGCCATTTTGGAAATGTTCTATCAAATGGGGTACAAGGAAACACTCACTGTTGTATCCAAGTTCAAGAAACCCAATCTTCCACCAACTTTGAACGCTCTTTTCACCATCTTGTTCAAATCCTTTTCTAAAAGGGTTACAGGCAATGACTGTGCAAGCAAGCTCTTCATGGGTCTGATGTATGGCCTATACACTGGTGAAGACATTGAATATGGTTCCATCCTCTGGACTCAATTCATCCAGAGCACTCACTCTGTTACTCGTCACAATGAGATCTCATGTGCGAGATTTTGGACCGTTGTTGTCAACAGCGCTATTAAGCAGCTCAAATTTACAGTGATGATTGATGCACTGATGGCTCCCATTGCGACATTCCATACAACCGGTATTATTATGGCAGATAAATCCAAGTTTTCTTTCGTTGGTTCCATTCCGAAAGCGATGTTTCGTGATGTTCCTCCCTCATGTAAAATTCTAGAAGGATTTCGCGCTCTTACTCCTTCAGGACCTCGTCCTTTAACTGATGAATTTCAAGCCATTTTGGCTGAGGCTGATAAACCCAAGAAATGGGGCAAAGGATCCAAGAGAACTACCAAGAAAGATTCTACGAAAGAAGGAACTTCTGAGGCTCCGAAACCTCCATCTAAGAAGCGAAAGGCTCCTCCTACTTCTACTGTTGCACCAAAGTGAAGGAAGCAACCCGCTAGAAGGCGAAAGTCTCCCACTCCTACTCCATCTCAGAGTGAAGGTGAAAATTCGGATATTGATACCAAGTCGGAGGTTCGCATTGAAGAGGATCCCCCCGTTCGCAAAGAAGAAGATGAACCCATTCACACTGAAGAACAAGAACACGTTCGCAATGAGGAAGAAGCACAAGTTCGCACTGAGACCCCGCTTCCTAATCATGAGGTAACTCCACCACTTCATGATTATGTTCTTTCTCCACCTCCCTCACCAAAAACAACTACTTCTATACCAATCACAATTGCTCCTCTCCCACCACCTGTATCAACTCAAACAACCACAACTATTCCAGTTTCCATACCTATTTTCACAGATTCCAAAGTTCCACCTCAAACCTCTACTACACCTGTAAGTTCAGTCGACGTATCTGATACGGGGGCTGACACTTCAGGTTTTTCAACTCATGTTACACCACCCATCTCTCCCATTTGCAAAGATGACCCGGACATGATTTTCGGAGATGATGACGCTGATGATTTGGAAGGATTCTCTTATAGTCCTTTTCAAATAAGGATTGACAATGAAGATGATTTTTCTACTCCGAAAGCGGAATTCAAATATCTTCATGAGAAGCTTGATCAGCTGCTTCTCGAATCCAGTGTGTCCTCTTCTAAAGCTTACTCCAAAGTTGCGGTGGAGTCAATCCTTGAGAGAGTCACAAAGGAACATACTGCCAACACTTCTACTTTGTAAGGCAGTTTCTGACTCTGCTGTTGTTTGCAAGGAAACGACCGAAAAAGTCGATAAACTAATTGCTGACCCAAGGGAATTCATGGAAGCCTACCAGCTTACCTACAACGCCAACACCACAACAAGTGGTATCAGAGCGGGTTCTTGTAGATCTCAGCGATTTTTGCAAGAATCGATCTTGTTTATGGCGATATTTTATCATGAATCTCACCTTGTTCTTCAAGTTTTGTAAGTTTTCTGAAAAGAAATTCTATACCTCGTTTCTATTGAAAAATCTTGTTCAGATCTGTTATCTTCTACTCGTTATTTCATCTGATTTGTTCTTGAATCGTGTTGTGGAAGAGAATTAGAGGAAAATTTTCGTGTTTATTCGAATTTTTGTGTTCAGATCTTCTTATCTCTCTAAAACTCGTCTCAGCTCTGTTTTCTCTCTTTAGAAACCATCTCATATCCGTTTTCTCTCTCTAGCATTCTTATCAGATCTACATTATCTCTCTTCAAGTTCTATCACTTATTAAAGATATAATGGATGAAACGAATTTATTGTTTGACTACATTTTAGAAGTTGGATTAAAGGTTACTAAACCAATCTATGGTGTTAACAATGTGACCATGTTTCAAATCAGTGGTCAATATATGTTGAATGATATTCATGAGTTGTATAATCTTCTTGTTGATAAGAAAATATCTGAATACTCATCTGTTAATTATCAGGAGTTAAGAGAGAATGAGAGAATAGTAGAACAATTTCGTATTATCTATGGACATTTAGATCGGGAACATAAACAGATGTAAAGGGCTGAAAAAGAAAAAGAAGAAATTCATCATGTTCTTAGTGAAGTTCATAATGTTCCTCATGGTTCTGAAGAAAATATGACTCCAGATGTTCTTGTTGAGGGGGAGTCAAGTGGTTCATGTTTTTCAGAAGTTTTACAATCTGAATCTTTGTGTTCTGATAATGTTTTTTAAGGATTGGTTCCTTACAAAAAGCCAATAATTCAAGATTTTCAGATTTATAAAACTCCTAAGGATTGTGTTCAACAGTCTTCTAATGTTCAGATTCAGAATGGTGAAAAGGTTGTTCAGATTCACAATTTGTCTCTGAAGCCAAGAAATAAGAAAAGGAAGAAGAGGAGGAAGAACAAGAGTAAAAAAAAAAGGTTTGGATGCCCAAGGTACAAATACCTAATGCTTGTGAAAAAGTTGAGAAAGTTGAAGTCAAACATGTTCAAAGAAACTTTAATTCTCATTTTTCTTCAGTTAAAAATGTTAGAAGTTGGAAGGAAAAGAAAAGAGAATTTGGTTGGTTCAATGAAATTTATGGAAATTTTTGTTTTCCAACTAAAAGGTGGGTATTATTTTCAGAAGATAATAGATTCTCTTCAAATAAGTGGGTGTGCAAGAAACCAACTTTATTGTTGAATCTTAAATGGGTACCAAAAGTCCCATAAAAAGTTTTGATCTTTATCAAAAAAAAAATTGAAAAAGGGAAAAATCTGGTGAAGCATCAGTCAAAAGATATGGAATTTGGTTGAAGAAATCAATTTTATTGACTTTTAATTGTTGGAAATGACAAAAGGTGAAAAAGTTGAAAAGATGGGGTGAAAAAGGACATTTTCTGCAAAAAGAAGGCTGCCATCTGACACATTTCAACAAAAGGAGTGCAAGTTGTCAGTTCACAGCATTCAGGAGGGTCAGATTCGCAGTTTCTTGAAAAATGGTATTACTTTCACAGTTGCTGATGAAACAAGGGTTGGAATTGCCAAATATGTGAAAGCTAACTTGATGCGATTATCATATAAGCGAAAGTTAGATTCGCAGGTTTATGTTCAAAGTCACAGATGAGAAACTCAAGATGCGAATGTCACAAGATCAAGAAACGAACTCACAAGATGCGAAAGTCTCAATTGGAATTGAAGCAACGAACGCAAATCTCTACTGTTCATCTGCGAACGTTCGTAGGCATTCGTAGTCCCTGAAATCGATCGACGTTCGTGTTCATGGCACATAGATTCGCAGTTCTTGGCTCGTTAGAATCAGATTCGCACTCAAAACTTTCGTTCGGAGTTTCTTCCCTATATCCACTGTGTCCAAACTCTGATTCCTTGGAAATCAAAATCGTCGCTATCAGAAACGAGAATCAGGAGTTCATCTGTAAACGAAGGTTCATATAATTTGGATCCAAAATCGGATCTTGAAGCTTCATTCAAAAATCGAAATTGTTGTTTGGAATTTTGGCAATCATATCTTAATTGTAAATCGGCATTATTGGAATCGATTCGGAAGTTCTGGGATCGAATTTGGAAACAGTAATCATTGCAACGAATCTGCAATGAAGTCAACTAAAATCGTGAGTTCTTCTCGTTATCGCAATGTCATTTGGTTCTCGGCTGTTAAAATCGGAATTCGATCTTGGAGTTAAATCACGAGTTTTCTGGTCTTCATATATCGTTTTTATTGTTAATGATGATCGGATCCAACGGCATTGGAGATTGGTTTTGTTTTGCAAGGTTTTCTGGATCAGAAATTTTCTCTCATGTATCTAATTTTGACTTTCCAAGTCAAAGAAACGTCGTTCTCTGATTGAACGAAGAAGATGACTCCATGTTACAACTTCAGTCCCCGAAAGTTATCAAGCTTTACAGTTTCAATTTCTTTTTTCAACGCTGTTTTTTTCTTTCAGCGTTAAAATGAAGCAAATAGGATATATTTTCATCTTCAGCCCCCTAACTTTCAGACCTTCACAGTTCAACCCCATATCCGATATTCTTTTCAAAATTTTCGGATTTTTACCATTTATCCCCTTCTTTCCAAAATATTTTCACTTCTTATTCTTTTCTTTGGTCTTATTCATTTTTAATCCCTTCTAAATAATTGCTTCTTATTCTATTCTTTTGTCTAAATTTAAAATCGAAAAATACAAAATTATTTTTTGTTATTTTTCCGGTTTTAATTTTTGTGAATTGGAAATATTTCAAAAGAATTTGTTTCATCAGATCTGACGGGTTTTGAAGATTGTTGGTGATTCTTCTTAACTTTCCAGATTCTCTCCATGGCTTTTGTTGAAGATTCAAGGGGGAGTGATGATTATTCAAGGGGGAGTTCGTATTTGGAAGATTATTTCTTATTTCTCTCGCTTTGAAGACCCCATGTGCTGATGAGTCTCACAATTTAGGGGGGAGAAATGACAAGAAGATCGGAAATCGTGATCTTCATCAGTTTCAACATCTAGGGGGAGATTGTTGAGTATTTGAGATATTGAAACTGAATTGGCATATTTGGTTATTTAGGGAAGCCTTTTTAGGGTTAATCATTTTTATGATTCCCTACGATGTCTTTACAGTAGAAGTTCTTAATCGAGCTCTTCTAAGGCATTGGTTTTATATTAGGCATAGATTTTATATTTATGGTATATATTTATTGTTCCCTATAAATAATCATTAGGTTAGGTTTTGAGAAGAGCTTTTTACAAGATTAGGGTTTTCTCTGTACGTTCATATCATATTCAATATACAGTAAACCTTTATCAGATTACTTGCATATGAAGGTGATTGATTCTTGATTGTTCTTGA
Source organism: Lactuca virosa (assembly GCF_052849685.1). NCBI lineage: Eukaryota > Viridiplantae > Streptophyta > Magnoliopsida > Asterales > Asteraceae > Lactuca > Lactuca virosa. The sequence goes on along the minus strand of NC_136429.1, from coordinate 288,132,075 downwards.
TATTCCGCATTCGTCATCTCGGATTTATTCCCAACATTCTTGAGGACTGCTTCGAAGGTGCGGTTGAAGAAATGCGTTCCCCGATCACTAATAATGGCCTTTGGTGTCCCAAACCTAGCAAATATAGTTGTCTTGACAAAATCTACTACAACCTTGGCATCGTCTGTTCGTGTAGCTTTTGCCTCGACCCATTTGGACATGTAATCCACAGCAAGTAAGATGTACACAAACCCAAAAGATGGCGGAAACGGACCCATGAAATCTATACCCCAAACGTCAAAGATTTCACATACTAAGATTGGAGTAAGTGGCATCTGATTACGAGATGTCAAAGACCCAGTCATTTGGCACCTTTCACAAGTTTTACAAAATAGAAAAAAGTCACGAAAAATATAAGGCCAATAAAGACCGTTGTCCAAGACCTTGCGTGCGGTTCGTTGTGGACCATAATGCCCTCCACAAGCTTCTGAATGGCAGAAATTCAGAATTGACTTGACTTCATCTTGAGGCACACATCTTCTAATCACCTGATCAGCACAGTGTTTCCATAAATATGGCTCGTCCCAAACATATATTTTCGTCTCCTTCTTTATTTTATCTTTCTGTTCTCGGGTGAGATCTGAAGGGAGTTCTCTGGAGACCAAGTAGTTCACTATATCAGCAAACCAAGGTGGGTTCTGAACAGCGAATAGATGCTCGTCAGGAAATGTTTCACAGATCGGTGTCAGGTCTTCAGGTGGAGTGAGTCGGCTCAAATGATCAGCTACCAAATTTTCTCTCCCACTTTTGTCCCTGATCTCTATATCGAATTCCTGTAGCAGCAAAATCCATCTAATCAACCTTGGCTTTGAGTCTTTTTTGGCAAGAAGGTACCGAATAGCTGCGTGATCAAAACATATTATAACTTTCATGCCCAACAAATATTGTCTGAATTTTTCCAATGCAAAGACGATTGACAGAAACTCTTTTTCTGTGGTGGAGTAATTTGCTTGGGCATTATCCAAAGTTTTTGATGCATAATATATAACGTGGGGAACCCGGTCTTTTCTCTATCCCAAAACAGCTCCAACAGCAGTGTACTGGCGTCACATATTATCTCGAATGTTAAACTCCAATCTGGGGGCTGAATGATGGGGCAGAAGTAAGAAGATTTTTCAGCACATCAAAAGCCTTTTTGCAATCTTCATTGAAGTCAAATTCAACATCTTTGTGCAGTAAGTGGCACATGGCAACTGATATCTTTGAAAAATCTTTTATAAACCTCCTGTAAAACCCTGCATGACCAAGAAAGGAACGCAGTTCCCGAACATTCTTCGGGTAGGGTAAGCTTCTTATAACTTCTAATTTTGCTTTATCGACTTCCAAACCTCTTTTTGAAACAATATGTCCAAGAACCAGACCTTGGTCAACCATAAAGTGACATTTTTCAAAATTTAAAACCATGTCTGTTTCAATACATCTTTGTAAAATTTTTGTGAGGTTTTTCAAACAAATATCAAAGGAGTCTCCATAGACGGTAAAATCATCCACGAAGACTTCTATGATATTTTCGTATACTCAGAAAAGATATTAATCATACACCTTTGAAAGGTACCGGGTGCGTTGCATAGTCCAAAGGGCATACGCCTATACGCAAATGTCCCGAATGGGAAGGTGAAGGTCGTTTTCTCCTGGTCTTCTAGAGCAACTGGAATCTGATGGAAACCTGAAAATCCATCCAATCAGCAATAGTGGGATTTTCCAACAAGCCTCTCTAGCATCTGATCTATAAATGGGAGAGGAAAATGATCTTTCGGGTGGCTGCGTTTAATTTTCTGTAGTCAATACAAACGTGCCATCCATTCTGAACCCGAGTTGGAACTAGCTCTCCTTTTTTGTTCTCTACCACTGTCACTCTAGCCTTCTTGGGTACAACTTGAACTGGGTTGACCCATTTGTTGTCAGAAATTGGGTATATCATCCCAGCATCCAATAACTTCATAACTTCTTTTTTAACCACCTCCATCATTGGTGGGTTTAGTCTGCGTTTGGCTTCCCGCGATGGATTATAATCTTCTTCCATCAAAATTGTATGCATGCATAGAGATGGGCTGAGTCCTTTGATGTCTGCAATAGTCCACCCAATTGCACTTTTATACTCCTTCAAAATTCAGATCAGCTCTAACACTTCTTTTTCTGACAACTTGTTGGATATGATAACTGGTAATGTTTCTTTTTCTCCAAGATATGCATATTTCAGGTGTTCTGGAAGTGCCTTCAGTTCCAAGATGGGAGCTTGCACTACAGAAGGAAAAAGCTTGGAGTTAGAAACCGGTAATTTAAGAGTTTGGGTACCATACCTCAACTTTCTCTGCTGGTCCATATGAGCTGCCATCTCTTGAACTTCTCTATCAACCACATAATTTTCTGATAAAACTTGAGCTGCATTAATAGACAAATTTATGTGGAGCACTAATGCTAGTGACTCACGGTTAGCAATCTCAAAATATTCTGCAGATAATGGTTCAATTACATCAATGAAATTAAGGGCTGAAACATCATCAGGGTAACGCTTGGCATCATAAATATTGAACTTGACAACTTCACCATCAAATTCCATTGAAAGGGTACCATCATAAACATCTATTTTGGTTCTGGCAGTTTTTAAAAATGGTCTCCCCAAAAGAATGGAACCTGAATTTGGAGAGTCATCATCTCCCATATCTAAAACATAGAAATTAGCTGGGAATATAAGTTCATTCACTTGAACCAAAACGTCTTCCAGCACAACTTTTGGGTGCACCAGAGAACGATCAGCTAACTGAATGATGACTCATGTTCTTTTTAAAGGCCCTACCCTGATAGTTTTAAAAAGTGAATATGGCAAAACAATTATAGAATCTCCTAAGTCCAACATAGCTCGTGGCACTGAAAGATTCCCCAACTTGCAAGGAACAGTAAATACTCCTGGATCCTTACACTTTGGGGGTAGCCTTTTCTGTAAAACAACTTAAACATTCTCGCTTACTTTAACTGTTTCGTTTCTTTTTAATTTTCTTTTTGAAGTACATAACTCTTTTAAAAATTTAGCATATCGGGGTAGTTGTTTAATTACATCAAGAAGGGGAATATTTTCCTCAACCTTTCTGAAGAAATCCATAATGTCTTTGTCTTCCTTTTCTTTTTTCATGTTTTTCAGTCTTGAGGGAAAAGGAGGAGGGGTAATTTTCACTTCAGCTTCAGCAGGTCCATTTTTTTCTGCACCTCTTCAGTTGCCTCAGATTCTTGCTCAACCACGATCTCTTCTTCCTCATCTTCTTGATGATCTGGTCCTTTGTAGTTTTTACCACTTCTGATGGTGACAGCACAAGCATTGTGTTTCGGGTTTTTCTCAATCTGAGATGGGAATTTTCCTTGTGTTTGTGCTTCTAATTTGCTCATGGAGTTCGCGAGTTGTGATACCTACTGCTCCACATTTTTTATGCTAGACTTTGTTTCATTCTGGAAGGCTTGGGTACTGGTAGCAAGACTTTTAATTATGTCTTCCAAAGACATGCTGGAACTACTAGCTTGTGGCTGAACAGGTGGTTGCTGAAAGTTTCTTTGGTGCTGATTTTGCTGAAAAGGTTGTTGACACCCAGGTGGAGCTTGGTATTGGTTTCTTTGCTGAAAGTTTTGTTGAGGTCTTGGCTGGAAATTGTTATTTTGAGCCCCCTCCCCCCAAGCTTGGTTGTTGCGATGTTGATTAAATGGCCTTTGCTGAAATCCTCCCATAGCTTGCACAGATTCATTATCTTCTTGAAGTGGTGGGCACATATCAGTTGGGTGCCCGGTTTTGCAGCAGATCCCACAAGGTTTGACCTTTGGCTCAATACCTTTTTCTTTTGTCAACAAAAGGACAGCTTTAGTCAATTATGAAATCTGGGATTCCAGGTGGGCGTTATTCATCTCCTTGACTCCTCTTGAATGGTTTGGGTACCACTTTTCCTCAGTTGCTGAATGTTTTGATTCATTGGCCAGCTTCTCTATTAATGCCCTGATCTCTGTTGGTGTCATGTCTGAAAGTGACCCTGCACTAGATGCATTTATTAGTCACCTCTCCATAGGTATCAATCCTTCGCAGAAACACTGATATAACTGATAATCACTAATGCCATGTTGTGGGCACCGGACTAGCAACTTCTTGAATCGCTCCCAATAAGTGTGGAGAGCTTCTCTTTTTCCTTGCTTTACACCTAGAATTTCTTTGCGCAAATTGACACTTTCGCCTCGGGAAAATATTTTTCTAGAAAGAGTTTGGCGAGTTCATTCCAGCTTGTTATTGAACCAGACGAGAGGTCATATAGCCACTCCTTTGCTGCATCTTGAACTGAGAAGGGGAACGCCCTTAATTTGATCTGGTCTTCAGTAACTGTATGGGGCTTCATTCCATAACAGACGACATGGAATTCTTTGAGAAATTTATGAGGATCTTCATTCTCAAGGCCTCGGAACGGGGGCAGCAAATGGATTAAACCGGATTTGAGCTCAAAGTTTTGAGCCTCTGGAAAGGTGATACACAAGGGCTGTTGGGTAACCTCTTGTGTTGCCCACTCGCGGAGAGTTTTTTCAGCTTCGTCTCCGTTTTCGCTCATGGTGAATTCAGTTTCAGTTTCAAAAGAGTCTGTGAGTTCGGGTTTGTCTGAAGATGATGAGGAGTAGGTTTTGAACGGGCTGTTAACTGGTGAGGTAGGTGGTGCTTTTGGAAAAGGTTGAAATGAGGCTTTAGGTTCGTTCCACAAGGGAGTGCCTTGTGGTGTGGGTGAGGTTGAGGTTCCTGCTTGTTGCTTCCGAAGTTTTGCCTCCTTCTTTAGCTTCCTTGCAGTCTTCAGGTTCTTTAGCTTCCTTGCATAAAACTATTAGTGTTTTACTGTGTCCTCGGCAACTGCGCTAATTTGTTAAGACCGCTGTCGTACACGATTTAAACAAATAAAAATATAAATTAACTGCTCTATTGCACTAGCAGGTAGTACAGGTAAGCAGGGTCGAATCCTCATGGACACGTCCTAAAGTTTATACATCTTTACGTAAGGCATGAACTAATTCTTGATAAATGCAGGAAACATAAAAAAAGGGGGGGTCTGTTTCTGAAAATTGAACTAATAGAAATCGAAAATGGCAAAAGAATAACTAAATTTAAAAATTCAAATAAGAGAAAGCAATTCCAGTTTCGCGGTGATTCCCCTAATCATATAATTAACCTTCAACACAATATTTGACTATGCACTTGTTTAAACTGGTACTAAAGTTCATTAACAAGCTCTAATGACCTCTATTACAAAAATCATTTAATCAAAATAAGTTCTTTGAATTAAACCTAACTTTTTACTAAATTAACCAAACAAGCTCTTGATCAACAAAGAAAAATTGCATTATACACAGTGTAATTCCCAGTAAAGTTCAATACCTCTCATAAGCTCGGAGGCGTTAAAACTTGTTTGATCATTTCATATTAGAGTTAACCCTAAACTCACAATTAATCTAATACTTGTCACTTTTTACTAATTGATCTAGACAATTACAGATCTAAACAACTAGATGACTAGAATGATTCACAAACAATTTAAGTGGCCAACAGAAATTGAAATCAAAATCAAACACTCAATTTAACACATAATTGATCAAACTGAAATCTGAGTTTTTAGAATGACATGGCTAAAAATGGATTACAAACAGTAGAAATCGAATCTAAACGATAAATCTTACTAAACTACGAATAGAAATTGAATCGTCTCCTTTAGATATGCGTTCTTCACTTGAAACCCTCTGAAAATCGCCTTAGAATCGCCAGGAATCGCCAAATTAGGGTTACTGGATGAGTATGGGGCTGTATTTATATGTCTAGCTGTCAAAACGTCGTACTTTCGATCGCATAGGGCATACCTGCGATCGCATGTATCACCTAAAACATGTCGCATGCCTTTTTAATGAAGTACGTTGCCATTTTGATGCAATTTGACCAACCTGCGATCGCAAAGGCAGAACCTGCGATCGCATGTATCTCTTTTTCTAGTCTGATGAATTCTTTGGCACGAAAAAACCTCGAAGCGAAGCTGCGACCAAATCTGTGATCGCAAAGGCATACATGCGATCGCAGGGAGTCAAGGTGCGATCGCATGTTTGGATTTTCGGCTCTTTTGATCGTCGTTCCTACTTCCAAGCAGTTCTTGATCATTTCTCGGCATCCTTCCTCGGTCTAGACTCCAGTTAAGCTCCAAAGCATCCACTAACACATCCCGAACTCGCGCAATCATCCATGTCTTCCATATAGCCCTGAAAAGTCATAACAAACGTGAGCAGTACGGGCATTCTACAAAATAATCATGAAACACGAATTACACAAGAATAATCGGGAGTTAGTTAGCTTTTTATAACGAAATACGTAGGAAATTGTGCTAAAAGATGCATATAAAATGCATCTAACACCACCTCATGAATACATTCATATTCACTTAGTAGCTAACTCCCATCATTTAAGAGTTCCACAAAGCATAAAGCAAGCAACATTTGCCCAGTAACACTCCAATCCATAAAACGATGATAGGACATTCAACCCACATACCACAACTCAAGCTAGAAATTTCCATCGTTACTGTCGGTTGCCTTACGCATGCAAATTACACATAGAGCAGGATCAAATAGACTGTTGAATAAAAGACTCTACCCTAGGACCACAACCAGACGAGGAACAGGAAATAAGGCAAATTCAATTATTCTAGGGCTATAAGATCCTAGTTGTATACAATTTTTAAAGCATACACTTAGCAATTACTGATACCAACAGATACTTCCATTATAGCATAGCATTCAATACTCTCAAGACTACAAAGCGTCATACATATCAGGCCAATCCATCGCTAACTAATCAACTCTAGCATGCAAGTCTACCAGCTCATATAATAGACATACAAAGGCATAACTCCTAGCATTCTATCATGTAAAATCTATGCAGATCCTTAGCCCAAACTAGCATGCGATTCACAAATTCATAAATCAACTCATATCAGATAACATGTATGGGTATTTTGGGAAAACTTACTTGAGCTCGACCGATTGCATACACCACACCCTTTCTTATCTTAGAAAACTCTTCTTAAAAGTACTTTTCTTTTGAAAACTTTACCAAATCCTTAGTTTGAGTTAAAACACACCCGGGAGTATGTCTGAATCCCTCAAACCAAGGCTCTGATACCAACTTGTAACATCCAAAAAATCATGACATAAAGTTTTTTTTGTTTTCAAATTAACAATCCGTTAATACATATCTTTCCCATAAAACCGAGGTAACCAAGATTTAACAACACATCAACAAATCATAGTAATTCACAAAATGCGGAAACTTGTGGTGTGTCCAGTGTAATCATCCCGAGCTCTTCCAATTGAAAACTGGAGTACCTGAAACATAAACTGAAAACCATAAGCACAAAGATTAGTGAGTTCCCCAAAATACCACATAACATACAACCACAGAATATCATGCAACATACATATAGTTGCCATGGGCTTCCCCCATGATCTTTTCCTGGAATTCCATGGGCTCCCCTCATTATCTTATATCCAAGTGCCATCGACTCCTCCCATGATCTTTACCTGGATTGTCATGGGCTTCCCCCATGGTCTGATATCCAAGTGTCATGGGCTCCCCCATGGTCTTTAATGAAGGTATCACAGAGACAACTAGCATTCCTCATAACAAGTAATGGGCCAACATTGGTGCCTTCAACCCATGGATATAGTGAGAAGACTCACCTCGGACAGTTGAACCAACAAATAAATCTCTGACTGCTGATCCGCTAGAAACCCCGCGGTATCAAAAAATTAACACCCAATTAATAATTGGGTTCCTAAACGAATCCAATAATCCATATACAGGGTAAAAAGACCATTTTACCCCCTCCCCCACCTTTTGGTCCAAGACTAAGGCCCAAACACCTCATCATAAGGGCCCACCAACCAATAAACATCCAAAGCCCACTTATGTCCCAATTTTCCAAATTGGGCCCAAACCCTCACATGGGCCTTACCCTAAAGCCTATTAACATTTCCTAATCCCAAAACATATATTCCTAGCTGGTCCAACAATTCTCTATACAACCAAGCCCAAAAAACTAGCCCAAACCGAAGCCCAACACTCAAAGTCCAATAGACCGGGTACACGAGGCGTACAAGCATGTACGCGTAGCGGTCTCGCTTAGAGGATTATACGTTCCACGTACGTGCTTGTACGCCCATCGTACTCACCTTATTCAACCCAAACTTGATTTTTCCACTTAATCCATTAAGACAATGCTCCACAACACAAATCTAGCCTCCTTGAGTTGGATTATCACGTAAATTTGCCAACTTTACGTCCATACATGACTAAATGAAGTTCTTAAGCTTAAAATGGACTTAATATATGACTTAAAGCATGCATGACACCAAAATACTCATAAAGCTTGCACCTTTACGCTCAAGGATTCCAAAACAAACTTAGATCTGAAAGAACAAACCCATAAGCAACCTAACTCATCCAAAAACCCAAAAAGGAGACTAAAATCATTATAAACTAGCCATGAAGAGATCTAATCATGCACAAGCCAAGATGAAAACTTGATACCTCAAAAAGCTTCCCCACAAGATGGTGATTCTGGATCCAAAGCCTCACCACCAAGCCAACCAACTTCAAGCTTTTGTTCTTTCCTTCCCAAGGGGAAAATGTGCACCAAAGCTTTCCAATAGCTCAAGAACACCACCAAAAGGCTTCAAGGTCGATTTAGAGTTTTTAGGGTATGGAGGTTGGCTTAGAAATGAAGGAAAGTGGCTAACATAAAGCTTTATAGGGTACAACACTAGAGATTACGGTTTCGTACTACCCCTCGTACACCCAGCGTACTCCTCGTACGCCCAGAGTATGAGGTCCCGCACCTCGCTCCCAACTCCTCAGTACGCTAAGCGTACTCCTCACTACACCTCGCGTACTAGCCTTCGCATCAGTACTCTCCGCGTACTACCTTGGTACGCCCCGCGTACTTGGGTTTTCCCTAAACCCTAATTTCATTCCTAAGGTTATAACTTCTTCAATACCACTCCGATTCCAACCATCCTTATATCCATAAAAAAGATAGCAAGAAGATCTACACTTTTATCAACTCATACTTCTCATAGAGGTTCATGAACATAAAATTCAACTCCATAAAAGCCTGCTGCCAATTAACCAAATACCCCTTGGCTCCAGATTCCAAATTCGAACGCCCGAAACATCTGCATTTCATCACCCACACACAAATAGGTAACGATTCGAAACAAGGCGTTGCAGTTCTAATGATGGGAGCTCGCACTTTGACTTTGTGTGAGTTACGGGCATGTGGGGCTCCGGAGTTCTTTGGGAAGAAGGGCCTGATTGCGAGCAGGCATTGGTTAGCAAATGTCACGAACGCCTTCCGTACTAGTTGCCCCGTGGGGGCAAAGGTCAGACTTGCATTCTGTCTTCTGAAAGACAGAGCTCGAGACTTATGGAGGAGATTGGACACGCCTTGGGAGGCGAGGCGCTTGATTCGATGACTTAGGAGGATTTGGTGACAAGGTTTTGGCCTGAGTTTGCACCGGTGATTGAGGTCTAGCAGTTGGCGATGGAGTTCCAGGACCTTCGCCAGACTACTGAGACGGTGGCAGAGATCACTACTATGCTTCGAGAGAGGGCGTTACTGGTTCCACAATATGTGGCGGACGAGGAGATGAAGAAGGCGAGATACCACGAGATGTTGAGGAGCGATATCAGATAGTTCATGAGCAGATCCAATTTTAAGACATTGGATGATATGGTGGCGGGAGCTAGGGAGAGGAAGATTGATGGAGAAGAAGAGGAAGTTGGATTAGGTTCAGAGTTTTGAGCGTTCGGGCAAGAGGCCCAAGTTTTTCGACTCGAGGTCAAGGGTCCAGCAGGGTTTGGGCCACTGCAGCAAGTGTGGAAAGACGCACGATGGAGCTTGCAGGGTGGGTGGTCCTGGCTGCTTCAAGTGCGGTAGGATGGGTCATATCATCAGGTATTGGACTACCACCACCACTACCACCCCAATATCTGATATGATTTGCTTTCATTTCAGTCAAAGAGGCCATAAGAAGGCCAACTGCCCGAGCCTAGCAACAGCAAGACCAGTTGCATCACCCGCTTCGGCGACCCTAAGGATTATAGATGGCCGTCAGGGCAAGGCGGATGCGCTTGTTGTGAGGAGTAGAGCATATCAGCTGACAGCCGAGGAGGATTATGCAACACCGAATATGGTGATAGGGATGTATCTTCTCCTTATCTCTTTATTTAGTTTCGATCTTCCTCCTTGTATCTATGTTTTACTTATAGGGTCGTTCCTTTTGAACGGTATCTATGCTCTGGTTTTATTTGATTCGGGGGCTACCTGATCCTTTTTGTCTCTTGTGCTCAGCAAGAGGTTTGTTGATGCTCCAGGGGAGTTGGATTATCCATTGGAGGTCGAGATTGCTGATGACCAACCTGAGCGAGTATCGAGGGTTCATCGAGACTGTATATTGGAGTTGTTTAGTGAGCGGTACCTGATTGATTTGGTTCTTATTCCTCTGCGTGAAAGCAAGGTTATTGTAGGGATGAATTGGTTAACCCCCAATTGGACAATGATTGATTGCAAGCATCATTTGGTGCGTATTCGGACCCTAAGTGAGGGAGATTTAGTGATTCAAGGAGATGGTGTTCAGCGTAGGCTGGCTCTCTGTTCAGTAGTCAGGGCCATATGATATCTTCAGCAGGGTTGTTCTAGATTTGTGGCTTTTGTGATAGATACCCGAGAGAAGGGTAAGACAACTATGGGTGATGTACCGATTGTTCGGGAGTACCGATTGTTCTGGGTGCAGCTCCGATAGCCAAAGCACCTTATCGGTTAGCACCCCCAGAGATGCAGGAGTTGTCTACGTAGCTGCAAGGATGTTAGACAAGGGGTTTATTCGACCGAGTAGTTCAGTATGGGGAGCTTCAATCTTGTGTGTGAAGAAAAAAGATGGGACGCATCAAATGTGTATCGAATATTGGGAGCTGAATAAGATAACGGTGAAGAACTGTTATCCGCTCCCAAAGATTGATGATTTATTTGACCAGCTCCAGCGTGCATCTTGGTTTTCCAAGATTGATATACGTTTGGGTTATCATTAGATGAGGGTCAGAGAGGAGGATACGCAAAAGACAGCCTTTCGAACTCGCTATGGTCATTACGAGTTCGCTGTGATGCCCTTCAAGCTCACCAATGCTCTAGCCGCATTCATGCATCTCATGAATCGCATATGCAGGCCTATGTTGGATCGGTCTGTGATTGTGTTTATTGATGAAATTTTGGTCTATTCCAAGACCCGGGAGCAGGATAAGGAGCATCTGAGGGAGATATTAGAAACTCCAAGAAGGGAGAGGTTGTATGCGAAGTTCTCCAAGTGTGTGTTCTGGTTGTGTGAGGTGCAGTTCATGGGGCACCTTGTCAACCAGAACGGTATTCTGTTCGATCCGGCCAAGGTTGAGGCATTGATGAGGTGGGATGTTTCGAGGTCTCCATCTGAGATTCGGAATTTCCTAGGATTATCAGGGTACTATCGGAGATTCATTCATGATTTCTCCAATATAGCGTTTCCGTTGACCCGATTGATGAAGAAGATTGTCACTTTTCGTTGGGGGCTTGAGCAGAAGGCAACTTTTGAGACTCTGAGACAGAGATTGTGTGAGGCGCTGATTTTGACCCTGTCGGAGGGTGTTGAGCATTTTGTGGTGTATTATGATGCATCAATCAAAAGTTTGGGTGCGATATTTATGTAGAGAGGGCCTTGTGATCGCTTATGCTTCAAGACAGCTGAAGCCTCATGAGGCGAATTATCTCACGCATGATTTAGAGATGGGGTTGGTGGTTTTCGCCATCAAGTTTTGGCGACATTACGTTTATGGGTTCCGTTGTACTATCTACACGGATCACAAGAGTCTTAGGTATCTTATGGATCAACCGAATCTATACATGAGGCATCGTAGTTGGTTGGATGTGGTGAAAGATTATGATTGTGAGATCCTTTATCACCCGGGGAAGGCCAACGTAGTGGCCGATGCTCTCAGCCGCAAGGCGGTTGCTTCCCTGATCAGGTACACGTGTTTGAGGATGACATTGATTACCCCACTCTTACAGTACATTCGATAGGCTCAAGTTGAGGCTATGAAGGAAGAGCACTGGAAGAGTGAGTGCATAGTGGGTCAGGTGGCTTCCTTTAATTATGATAGTCGGGGATTATTGACCCTTCATCGTAGGGTGTAGGTTCCCTATTGGGGCGGTGTGCATCAGGTTCTGATGGAGGAGGCACACAAGTCTAGATTCTCTATTCATCCCGAATCGACAAAGATGTATAGAAATCTCCGGCCTGACTATTGGTGGCCATGTATGAAGCGATACGTGGCCTAGTATGTGGAGAGGTGCTTGACTTCTAGGAAAGTCAACGTCAAGGATCAGCAACCTCACGACAAAATGGAGTCGTTAGAAGTCCCCGTTTGGAAATGGTAAAATATTATGATGGATTTTATCACCAAATTTCCTCGGACGGCACGCGGAATGGATTCGATATGGGTAATCGTGGATAGATTAACCAGGAGGGTGCATTTTATTCTGATCCATGAGAGCATTTCGGCGGAGAAGTTTGCCGATATCTACATTCAGGAAGTGGTGGCACGACATGGGGTGCCGGTTTTTGTGGTCTCTGATAGGGATGTTCGGTTCACTTCCAGGTTCTGGAAGAGATTCCACGAGGAGTTGGGTACTTGTCTGCATTTCAGCACGGCTTTCCACCCGTATACCGATGGACAGAGCGAGCGGACTATCCAGACTTTGGAGGACATGCTACAGGCATGTGTATTGGATTTTGGCGGTAGTTGGGATACGTGTCTTCCTTTGGCGGAATTTTCGTATAACTACAGCTATCATGCCAGCATTAATCGACCTCCTTTTGAGATGCTCTATGGGAAGAAGTGTAGAACCCCGATATGTTGGGGTGAGGTCGGTCATCTGGTCATGGGGAGTATGGAGATGGTACTCCGAACGACGAAACTGATTCAACAAGTTTGTGGCAGACTTCGGACAACACATAGCCGACAGTAGAGCTATGCAGATAGACTTCGGTCAGACTTGGAGTTTCAGGTTAGGGATATGGTACTACTGAAGGTGTCATCTGATTCAAGAAGCGGGGTAAGCTTGGACCCAGGTATATTGGTCCTTTTAAGGTATTAGCCCGAGTGGGCAAGGTTACGTATCATTTGGGTCGGCCGGAGGAGCTCAATCGGATGCATAGCACTTTTCATGTCTCTCAGTTGCGGAAGTGTTTGGTTGATGATTCTGCAGTGGTTCCATTGGAGGACATTCAGGTGGATGGTCGCCCGAATTATATAGAGAGACCGATGCCTATCCTTGACAGGAGGACGAAGTCTCTTTGAAACAAGGTTGTAGAACTCGTGAAGGTGCAATGGAAGCACTGAAAGGGTTCAGAATAGACGTGGGAGCCAGAGGATGAGATGAGAGAACATTACCCCGAGTTATTTGTAGTGGTGGACTTCAAGGACGAAGTCTGATTCAAGTGGGGGAGAATTCTAACATCCATATCCCTAAGATACTTAATTTCTTGAATTTCTAACTTTTGGAAGAGGGTCACGACGTGCAATGTGGTGGTCACATCGTGCTGACCAGTTGACCCGCATCTTCAGAGTCTCACGACGTGAGGCATGAGGTCTCATGACGTGAGCACGGCCTGATGACCCAAAACCCTAATGTTCGAGTATTTAATAGATTAAGAGGATAGGGTTGCTCATCCTTAGCCTTTCTCACCCTCTAGCCTCATGGAAACCCAGATTTCGATCCTCTTTGAGATCCTTGGTCATTCTTGGTGTTTTGCTTGCTTGAGGAGAAGAAAAGAAGAGAAAGAAGTATCATTGTGGTGGAGTTTCAAGGAAGAATCATTATCATCAGCTCTTTTTCCTGTTGGACCCTTGTAAGTGCCAAGACTCAAACATTATTTCATTTCATGGCTAGATCTAGGCTTTTGGTTCTATTTCCTTAGGTTCTAGCTAGTTGGAGTGAAGAAGATCCATAAAGTTAGCAACTTTATGGATTCAAATGGTCTTTTGAGTATCATATGATCTAGATCTGGAAGTTGGTGAAGTATTAGAAGCATACATGAGAATGTGAGGCCATATTTCAACTTTTGAACAATGGTGTGGGGACATGCATGGTGCATGCAGGTCCATAAAGCAAACATTTTTATGGACCTTTAGGGTCCCCATAAGCTTCTGTAAGTGTTGGGTTTGAAGGATGAACAGATTAAGAACGTTGTAACCTTGGATTTGGCTTCACATCGTTCTTACGACGTGAGTATGAAAAACCCGTCATTGCTGAGTTGCCTGATTCAAGAGTGAGTCACTGGAATCGGACCAGGTGACACTCACGACGTGACCAAGGTTTTGTCACGACGTGAGACTTGATGTTGGGATTATTAATCGATCTAGCGTGTTGACTCGTTGTCCGTGATTGATTCTGGTCATTTTTGGGCTTTAGGGCATGTTTGGTAAGGTCTAGACTTGAAAAGGGTAAAATGGTCTTTTACCCTAAGGGATAGAAGGTTGATTATTTAGGCCGTTGATAATGATTAGATGCCTTAATTGCTAATTAAGGTAACTTGTATGTATTTAGTGTGAGGAGCGTTCGTATCAGCAGCTCGAGTATTATCTATTGATCAGCGGATTGAGGTGAGTCTTCTCACAGTAATTACGGGTCGAAGGTACCAATGTTGGCCCATTGGATTATGTTATAGTATACTAGCTATCTTTGTGACTCTTGCATTTATTATATGTGTTTGTATGTATACCGGGTGGGGCCCGATGGTGGGCAAGGCTCATTGTATGTATGATATGTGATATTTTGGGGAACTCACTAAGCATTGAGCTTACAATTTTCAGTTTATGTTTCAAGTACTTCCAGTTTGAAGGGGAAGAGCTCAGTATGATCGCTTTGCACACACCATGATTTTTCCACTTTATTGACTCTGATGTATTTTGGATGATTATTGATACACTATGACTTTCTTATGGGTTTGATTATCACGTTTGGTTGATGTTTATTTAATATAAAAACAAAAATTTTGGTTCTGGGTTTTTGGGACGTTACAATAATACTTTTGACGAAGTCACCTTAGAGTACCAATTTTCATTGTTGGCGTTATCTGCTGGACCTCGAGAAAACATTCATTGTTACCCTATGTTGAAACCATACCTCCTCAAACAATATTTATAGATCTACCTTCCTCCAAATGATTTACTTTCGTTTTTAGAAATTTCCTATATAGATTTGTCATATTCCCTATTAAATTGAAAGTCCATAAGGATTCGCCTCTTTTGTTCAAGCTTCTCTGTATACAATTTTCTTATTTAGTGGATAAGAACATCAAAAGGTCTTTTAATCACTAAAAATCTCTTTATATATAATTTGCTTTAAATGTTTTCTTTATCTTCTTTTAAAATCAGAGTTATAAGGAACACAAACAAGAAAATGAAAAGCACAACATAAAAGATCTTATATGGAAAAAAAAGAGCTAAAAAACAAAGATATGTACAGTTTTTATGGTTTGTACATAAATAGATAGTGCAAAAACATGTACATATAAAAAACAATCAGCTTTTATCCATTAATATTAATATACTTGTTCATTTTGTCCATCCTCTCTAATAAATGAATATTTTTTTTGTCACTTGTCAATCTCTCATGAGTTTTGACACTTGTCATTTTGTGGTATTTTTGAAATAAATATTATCCACTTGTCAATTTTTGGTTTGTTTCAATTTTTAAAATTAAAGTCATATATTTATATATGTAAAGTATTAAATATAATATATATGAAATTAAATTGCAATAAATACGTTTCTTCCTTTCTTATTTTAAAGTTTTACATTAAAAAATATTTACTGCTTACATTTTAATGTTTAATTTTTTTTAATTAACTCGTATAATATACGGGTCTCACACCTAGTATATAAATAAACAACTAGGCATTGTTAGTACGTAAGATTGCAAAATAGAAAACAAATAACCCGACACTTACTCGTCCAACCATAATGACTAAGCAAGCCTATATCATAATGGCTAATACTATGGAGATTCAATAGTGTGTCTTCAGGCCACAACAAAATATTAATACCGACAACACATCATTATGCTTCATACAACGATCTGACATCCTGGCAGTCTTGCTGCTATGTCGGTTCGTCTTAGGTCGACACTGTTAGACCAGCCCCTCGGCTTTATTCCCAGCCCAACATGACGGCGGGAAATTCGTCTTGCAACAAACCAAAATCTACATAGTGTACAAACCACTACCAAAACACATGTTGAGCCAATCATAACTCGGAGCTAGAAACAAAGGGCGCATCCACCAATCAGCGTTACAATCTTGCATCAGTACTAACACTCTTGTCTCCTTAAGAAGAGACATTTTATCCAGTCCTTACTATATAAGGTTAACGATCACATAGAAAAGGTAATGTCATCTAACACCCATTACTCTTACTCTATCATTTGCAACCATAAAACTGACTTGATCGTCGGAACGTCCTCCCGGAGTACGGTTGACGATATCTCTCCTGTTTGAGCGTGTTTTCAGGGCTTGATCTCAAAAGAATACATTTGCCTAAGCGCCTCAAGGTGATATTAATAATTTTGAATAAATTATAGATAAATAATATACGAAAAAAATACCAATGACTAAATACTAATAAAATTTAAATTTCATTACATTTTCAAAGTCATTATCTAAACACTAAACACCTTGCTGGCTTGCTGCACACAAGTTTCTAGCTTCTTATATATATATATATATATATATATATATATATATATATATATATATATATATATATATATATATATATATATATATATATATATCGGCCTAGGTTATTCTATTTAAAGTAATTATTGTGTTATTGTATGCATAACTGTGGGCCAATCAATTTTACTTATTTTAAAAACGTGATTAATATATATTATTGAATTAAATGTAATTGAAAAATATCATCTAATTTAATTATAAGGGTATTTTAGTCAATTAATATAGATTTAATAAAGGAAAATTGCATATTTTAAGGGATCATAGATTCTATTAATTTTAAAAATCCGATTTTACGAATTATAACTATTTTAATTCGGACATTCTGACAGAATATGTTTATTTATTTAATTATTTACACAAAAATAAAAATATTCTTGAACAATAAATAATAAAAATATTCTTGAAACTATTTCTTGATCATGACTTTAAGAACTTCTTGTAGAATAACAAATTCTTGAACAATCAATTGAAGAATAAAAACAAAAAATACATTATTTCTTATAGAATACGGGTAACAATTGTTAAGAATTACATTTATTCGTAAAGAATAAAACTAAAAAAACTTTCAAAACGGGAAAGAAAACATCAAAATCTAAAATTGTCTAGTACATTCTAAAAGAATAACGTGGTCCGTTTCAATTTCGTGGTCCGTTCTTCAAGCATCAACTTCTGTGATTCCAACAGAATTGGAATTTGTGATTCCATTCCAACAGAATTGGAATACGTGATTCCATTCCAATAGAATTGGAATGTCACCAATATCATCCATTGAATAATCTACATAAACATACTTGATACCTTTTCAGAATTCAACCTTGTCAAGATCCTGCACTGTCCACATAAATGAAGTGTTAAATCAAAAAAAAAAAACATAAATTGAAATATGAATCGGACCATTTGAATCAGTCCCTTTGCTGCATCAATCAGACCATTTGAAAGAAACACAGATGATCTCCATATCACTCAAAACCCCCCAATTCCACTTGAATTGGAATTATAAAGCTGAGTTATCGATTCCTGTAACAAACAAAAACGGAAGGAAAAAACCCTAAGTGAAAATTAACTCGAACAGAGCTTCATGTTACTTCATTATATCAAAAATCGAATCTAACCAAACATCGATTCACTCGAATACGAAGCTCGAAAGAAAAATAATTCAATCAAACAAGTAAAGCAATAAACCTCGTAACCAACAGAGAAACTTGAACTGGACAAACAGCCAACAAGAATTAAAATCTTAAACTGGAAAAAAAATGAAAAATATTGATCGGATTAAAAAAATCAAATCACTTCTGTGTTCTTCTTCTTTGTTTCTAGCAAGACCAGGGCAATTTCCCATTCGTGTTCTTCTCCCATCCCTGTGAAAACAACAAACTCAATCATTTCTACAAACACCCATCGAATTTTTGTCAAACAGTCAAACCCAAACACCCATATAAACCTGTTGATTCAACTTCATGGATTTACAATCAAAATAAGAAGAAGAAAAACCTGTTATTAACCTGTTGATTCAACTTCACCGGAAACACAACATCGGCTTCCACCAATCGACAACACCCCCAAACGATTCCTGCACCCGATTTCTTGAGTCTCCGTGAAATTTATCAACAGCTAATTAGCTTCTCTTAGCTTGAGTTTACAGAACTATATGTGATGAGGTTCCAAGACGAAGAGAGTAAGACGCTGCATAGCTTAAAGGCTCAGATGCAAATCTATGTCACCAGAGTTGGCCCCCTATCCCCATTGGAGGACCTAGTGAACGGAGGCCGACGTAACTATGCTCAACACCTGTCAAACTTGACATCCCTACACCACCGATTGCCGACGATTGAGCAGCCCGTGACTCGTATGCATGGGGAACGCGGAATTCAGGAGCGGCGTATGTGATGTATGCCCATGGAGGAGAACTAGTTGTCGTGGATGGAGGCATGACTAGGCCATCGCGAGGGAGGAGGCGGGGTGGAGGAGCCACGGCCGAGATTATAGTTTTCCGGACGACGTTCCGATTGGGTTGCAATTGAATTCGTTTCAAGTGCTGACATTCTCTCTTGTGGGCGCTCGTTGATCTGCCTTTGTCCATCTTTGCCCGATCAAAATGAACACGGGTTTAAAAACCCTAATCATTTAAGTGGATCCATGATTATAGGGATTATTTTTGGAAGTTACTAAACAAATTACTAAATTACCCTTATTTATTTATTTAATTATTTAATTTTCTATTTAATTTTGATTGGCCCACAATTATGCATACAATAACACAATAATTAGTTTAAACAAATGAACCTAGCTCTCTCTCTCTCTCTCTCTCTCTCTCTATATATATATATATATATATATATATATATATATATATATATATATATATATATATATATATATAGGGAAAGTTCAATAGAGAACCATAATTATTGGTTCTTCAAGGAACCAATTTTTTTTTTTCAATTTCTAGAGTTTATTTTTTATCGAAAAAAAAATCTAAAAATATCTAAATTCATATATTAACATTGTGAATGTGAAAAATATTTTTCGGATTCACCGTGTGAATCCGGATTCACATTGTGAATTTTCAAAGATTCACATTGTGAATTTGACGTAAAAAAAAATTGAATTTCATGCCATTGGAAAAAGGATAAAAAGTTATGAATTTCTGTATTTTTAGTTTTTTTTGATAAAAAATAAGTTTTAAAGGTTGAAAAAAAGATTGGTTCATTGGTTCCTTGGTTAATTATGGTTCTCTATTGAACCTCACCCTATATATATAGGGTGAGGTTCAATAGAGAACCATAATTAACCAAGGAACCAATGAATATATAGGGTGAGGTTCAATAGAGAACCATAATTAACCAAGGAACCAATGAACCAATCTTTTTTTCAACTTTTAGAACTTATTTTTTATGAAAAAAAAAATACAGAAATTCATAACTTTTTATCCTTTTTCCAATGATATAAAATTCGATTTTTTTTACGTCAAATTCACAATGTGAATCTTTGAAAATTCACAACGTGAATCCGGATTCACACGGTGAATCCGAATAATATTTTTCACATTCACAATGTTAATATATGAATTTAGATATTTTTAGATTTTTTTTCGATAAAAAATAAGCTCTAGAAATTGAAAAAAAAATTTGGTTCCTTGAAGAACCAATAATTATGATTCTCTATTGAACTTTTATATATATATATATATATATATATATATATATATATATATATATATATATATATATTGATATTCTTATTATTTGTTTTAAACCATTATTAGAAAACCAATTTAGGTAATTTACCGCTTGGAGTACAACCCGCGTTGAATCACATACGCGGTTGCTACCCAAATAGTCAAATACCAGTTCTGCCCCTGTTGCATTCTTTATGTTTCACATCCACCAGCCAATCGAAGTCGTCACCCATTGGCCCATAGTATTATTTTATTCGTGATTATATTATTAGATTTCTTATTTTAATATTACAATATATTTATTTTATTTATAAATGATACATTTCTCCGTATATATAAATTACAAGATTCCGTTTTGGACTTGGTATACCAAAAACTGATTCCCACTAAATCCATTGTCAAAAGATAATTTTAATAATAAAAAACACCAATAATTTTCTAAAGCAAAAATGAATACATAGTATTTGATTAATTTATAAAACTAATGCTTTTTTTAGACCAATGATAACTCATCCTCAAGAAAAGCATGTAGCTAGTCAAAACATAAAAGTTGAATCTCTAAAAACAATATACGTGAACAGAATAAAAAAGACTCCTATTATTTATATAAATTTTGTTTCATATTTTTCATCTTCCTTAATAAATGAAAATAATTTTGTCACGTCATTTTCTCATGTGTTAGGTCCAGGGCCGGCCCAAGACATGTTCAAAAGGTTCCCATGAACAGGGCCCATCAAAATCCAGGGCCCAAAATTTAGCTGATATTATCTTAACCTGTCTTCAATTTTAGGCCCAAATGCGCAAATAGGTTAAACAAGAACAATATACAAATTACATATAGACACAATCGATTAAGCGGGAAGCGGAATCAGATTTTTCCAGGGGAAAGAGATGGACACTTTGGTTTCTTCATCCTCGACATTGGGAATCAGAAATCCATGCTGCAGTGCACCAATTATTGTTATCGCAAGTCATTAAGCCAAAAACGGTATTCTTTGATCTTACGATTTTTTCTTATTCGCTGATTGCTTAAAGCCTTGAATCCAGAAAACTCATTCAGAAGAAATCCCTTGATCCTCACTACATATTCAATCGAGTTTTGGTTTTTTCTTCTTACTTCTTTCTTCATAAATCACAAGAAAATACTCATAACCCATTCAATTGAAATTCATCAGCAACAATTTTCTTTTGCTAAATTGCTTCCTATTTTAGTGCATCACAAGTAAATTGAAAGGGGGACAGAGGTTTGAAAGTCATAATCCAAGCAAAGGGAAGAAAACCAAAAGGTAAATAAACTTTTATTATTATTATTTTTTATTCCATGTTTCTATTTCTGAATTCTGCTTACTGTTTAGACTTTTAGAAGTAAATCATTTTTTTCATTCTTTTCATTCTTATTTTCTTGAATCCAGATAGTAGCATTGAAACAAGTCAAACAACAATATATTGATTTGACTGTCAATCGGGCTTTCTAATATCTTGGTTGTCTTGATTCTTGAAGTGTCCAAAATCAGAAGCGAGAAGGTATTATACATTTACATTTCTGATATTGTTAATATTAAATCAGTTTTTTTTCCATTGTTTAATCTTTATGATTTTGATTTTATCAAATTCAGACACATTTAAACAAATGTTTTCATTTTTAGATTGTATTAAAGGGTCCAAAATCAGTTTTAGATTGTATTGAAGGGTCCAAAATTAGGTAGTGATGTTTTGATTTCTATTTTTTTATCATAAGTTTTTTTCCATATCTTATGCATTTCTGTTTTTTATCATAGTTTTTTTTTCCAGATAATCTAATATATCTTGCTGATTTAATTTCTGATTTTTTTACAGATTATTTCAATACATATTAAATGGATGACTTGTTGTCGATTTTCAAGTAGAAAGATGGTTGTTTTCAAGTAGAAGCAAAATTTATTTCAACAAATAGAAACAACTTTTTTTGTATTATTTTGAATGAAATCTTACTTTTGTGTATTTTGCAATAGAAAATGATAAGTTATTACTGTTTTGCTTAATTTTTTAGACCTTCAAATTTTAAGGCCTATTTTTTGTTAAATTGCACAGGGCCTTCGAAATCTCTGGGCCGGCCTTGGTTAGGTCACATATCATTTTGTCATAATTTTGATATATTTATTATCCACTTGTCTTTTAATTTATTTTTTAATATATCATTAATTTAATTTCCATAAATTAAATATACCGTAATCACTATCACTTTCAAATTTCAAATTTCAAACTTCAAACTTTAATTTCAATTTTAAATAAATTTACAATTTAAAACTTCGTATTTAACATTTTGTTATAATTAACACGTTTAATACACAAGTTTGACAACTAAACAGATAATTTTATTTTATTGTTTTGCATGTTTTTTTGTTTTTTTTCTCATAATTTTTATTTATTTCAAATTTCAAATTTAAATAAACTTTCCATTTAACCATTCGTATTTAACATTTTGTTTTAATCAACCCGTATAATATATGAGTCTCACAACTAGTATACAAATTAAATTAATTTACACCAAGTTTATAAACATTATTCTAAGAAATATTATTAAACTAGCCACCCTTTAGTGTAAAATTTAAAGAAATAACTTATTTTTTGGAAAGTAACCAACATACCATTGGACCCAATTTCGGCCGGATACCCAACCTAGTTTGTAGTACCCTGTATATATACCCTAAACCAATAATGTGTACTCGAAGTGGCTTTTCAAACTCTTGATTTTGAAAAAAAAATGGTTGTTGATGATGAAAAGATGGTGGTGTTGTAGGTAAACTTTCTTTAAAGTAATTTTTTTTAAATATTACCAATTTAAACTAATACAAAATACACGAAGTTCATGTCTGGAATGTTGTTAAATGTTTTATGAAACTATGTATATTATTGACATTTAAGCCTTTTTTCAGTTATGAAATTAAACATATGCCTAAATGTATGACCACTGTAACATCCAGATTTCCAGATATATTATTTTTATTATTTATTTTGAGAATTTTTGGAAGGACTCGACGAGTTGGTGCCTCAACTCGTCGAGTAGGGCCGCGACTTGGTGACGTGGATAATGAATGGACTCGACGAGTCGGGGAGATGACTCGCCGAGTCAGCGCTGTTGACAGAAACCCTAATTCTCTCGGGCCTGGGCCTATTTAAAGGCGCTTATAGCCTCCATATCACCTCCATCAGTGTCCATTCGCCCCCTGAAAGAAACCCTATGTCACACCCCCGAACCAGACGGTGGAAACGTCCTAGGGCTCGCGTGACTTAAATTGAAATATCATCACAATGAATATACATGAAACATAACACATTCATCACCAAACATTACATAGTACAACCGGCATTGTTTACATTAAGTACAAGGTTTACATTACATGATTCCAAAATATAAAGTGTTTGGTGATTAGCAACTACAAAAGAAACTTTCAACACACTGGATGCTTCCTTCTCTAACGATTACCTGAGAATACAAGTTATTTTGAAAACGGTCAACATATATAATGTTGGTGAGTTCGTAAGTGTGTTTGATGTAAAATAGTTTATGTCGTTCGTAAAACCCAGAAAATCCGATATTTTCTGTATTAAGACTTTTCTTGAAAATGTTGTGAAGATCCTGTAAGTATATGCGTGAATGATTTCAAAACATGAATAAATGAGAAGTTTTGCATTATAGTTTTTGAAAGTACAAATGAGCAAGATTGGTTTCCCCGGAAAACCCGATGTTTTCCGATAAAAAGTTATGATGGTTTTACATTATTGTATCGTCACATCGAATGAATATGATTTCCCTTGATTACTTAAATGATATCGGATTTCTATGTGAGTCGTTATAACCATGCATGATAATGACTAGTTCGTCTGTCGTGGCATTCTAATCAACACCGAAATTGATCTTAAGATTTTGTCACCCTAGACTGGCTGAGTCTAACTGTAGCGAACAACTTAGGTGTGGGGGAGTCACCCCCATATAGATCTATACGCAAACTCTTGCTCTCCCTCCAGGAGACTTTGATTACAACTACAGACTACGACCGACACTTATTGGTGTCACCCGTTATTACTCACTTAATCCACATGAATTTGATTAACCTTGATTAATGACCTGATTTTAGTTTACTTGAAGATAAGGTAAGCCTAACAGACGAGGAGAAGAGGACTACTAGGCCCTACTAATTTTGTATGTTATTTGAGGCTGTCGAGTATACGAAAAGCGCGTTGGCCCATTTCGCATATGATTTATTTGGACCTTACTAGTAATGCTAATGGGCCACTGAGGCCCAATAGCATGTAAAAACCATTGAGTGTCCCTTCAGCATGTAATTTGGTCATAGGAGGCCCAATAACATGTATTATTTATATTGGGCCCAAAAGTCATGTTAATGAGTCACGAAGGCCCAATAAGCATGATTAGAATGTCTCAAGCCCAACCATTAGAATGTTTACTTGTTTTGTATAGTATTAATATTGTGAGTTGTTTAATCGATATGTCGTAAAAATCACGAATTTGTTTTATAATGATTCATAGATTTATAAAAATAGTTATTTTTCTATTTAAAACCCATAAGTTATAAAGTTTTGTATATTTTGACCCAATTATTTTATTATTAACATAATTGACCAAAAATATTAGTTTGAACTATTCAGCCCCTTATTTTGGTAAAGTTGGCAATTTTAGTCCTTTTTATAAAAAAGATGACATATTAGGTACTTGAACTAATTTTCTTGACATTTTTTACCCAAACACTTATTTAAATAATGTTTTAAGTCCAAAAGTAAATTTTTAGAAAGTTTCAACCCTTTAGTTAAAAGACTTGCATTTTAATCCACACTTTTCGCAATTTTTACACTTTTTACCCAAAATCCAAAATCTTTGCATTTTCAATCCTTTTTAGCAAATAAGGTCATTTTAACCCCAGAAATAGATTTATTTACTTTTCTACCCACTGTTTTGAGAAATTTACCATTTCAGCCCCCCTTAAACCATATTTTTCGCAACTTTGGGCCTATGGGTCGAAAAGCCTAAAATTTTAGCCCAATAAGCTACAAATTTCATTTTTAGTCCTTTGAAAAACATAATGTTCATAGAAACTTCCATTTTAACTGTTTTGACATTTTGAGCCTTGTAAAAACCGTAAATGACAACTTTTTCCCAAACTTTTGTTTATTTGACAAAAATAGTCCAATAATGAGTTTTATGTTGTAGTGTGTTATTTTAAAGCTTGTATAGTAGTTTATCTTGACATGTTAAGTGAAATATGACCTAGATCACATATTTTTCCTTCTTGAGCTATAGATCTCGAAATATCTTTCATTTTTAGCACATATTTACCACAAAAACACAAGAAATCACACATAACATACAAATACACATAGATCATCACATTTTACTTGTATTCTCCCCCATAAATCATATGAAAACCGAAAATAAAGGGGTATGAACTCACCTTTGATTGTTGTTTTCGATTTGAAGAAAAAAATGGAAGAGTTTGATGTTATCTTCGGCCCTAGAAAGCTTCTTGAGAAGACTTTGGCTTAGATAGGTTCTAAGAAGCATGATCATGAACTTTCATGAGTTAGAAGGAGATTTATGAAAGAATCAAGAAACTAAACCATGGATCTAAGTACAACTTACCAAGGATAATGATTTATTATGGAAGAACCTCCTTGAAATTCCCTAGATCTCGAAATTTTGATGGAGGAATGAAAGTGTTCTTGAGGGAATTTGGAAAGAGTTTGAAATGAATTGTGTGTGTGTGTCTACCTTCGGCCGAGAGTAGGGGAGAAGAGGGGAGAGATAAATAGATGACGTGATGGTGCATGGATACCCAAAATGTAAAGATTAGGTGTCTAACCCTCAATAATTCACTTCTCTCCCTTTTTTTTATTAATCTCATGGGTGTGGGCCGAGAATTGGGCTAGGGAAAAGGAGTTGAGTATTTTGGGCCATTAGTTGCCCTAGTTCGAAATCATAGGCCCAATAATTTTTAAAAGGGTGCGTTTTACGGCCCAATAAAGCTTATTAGTTTAGTTAAGGCCCATTAGGGTAATTTATTTCATTTTAGGCCCATTATGGCCCAAAATGTTAAATTTTATGAAAGTGTGTTGAGTTAGAGCCCAATTACGAGTTCTAAGCCCAAAATAGTCACATTGGAAGTTTATTGGCCCATTAGGCCCAATAAGGAAATCCTAATCTATAATGGACTTAAACCGGGATTTCTAGGGTTTTCAACTTTACTTGATGAATCTAGGTTTGAATGTGCTTCCATAGGTTGAACTTCAAGCATAACATGAACTAGGGTTTACGAGTTTATAGTAGATAATTTTTACAAGAGTACAGAATTTCCTAGCTTGAATGCTAGTTGTGACATCATCCCCCCGTTAGAGGGAATTTCGTCCCGAAACTCTTTTTGAAGCTAGATTTGAGAATGCGAGAATAGGTGAGGGTACTTTTGCTTCATCTGGTCTTCGCGTTCCCATGTGAATTTCGGTCCACGTTTCGCATTCCACCGAACCTTCACTATTGGAATGCGACTTTGCTTAGTACGCTTCACCTCCCTGTCCATGATTTCAACTGGTTCCTCGATGAAGAGAAGATTCTCGTTGATTTCGATTTCTTCCAATGGAATGACAAGAGTTTCGTCGGAAAGGCACTTCTTCAAATTGGAAACATGGAACAAGGGGTGTACACTGCTGATTTCGGTAGGTAGCTGCAGTCTATAAGCCACGGGACCGATTCGGGCAAGAATCTCGAATGGTCCAATATATCGTGGGTTTAGTTTTCCCCGTTTCCCGAAACGGATCACCCCTTTCCAGGGAGAGACTTTTAACAACACCCGATCCCCTACTTGAAATTCCAAGGGCTTTCGCCGTTTATCAGCGTAGCTCTTCTGTCGGTCACGTGATGCTTGAAGTCGAGCTTTGATTTGAACTATTTCCTCTTTCGTTTCGCATATGATTTCTGGTCCTGTTAATGCATTGTTTGGTGTCTGCCCTCTTGCCATTTGAGTGTCGCCTACCTCTATCCAACACAACGGTGATCTATATTTACGACTATATAATGCTTCGAAAGGAGCAACTTTGATGCGTGTGTGATAACTGTTGTTGTACGAAAACTCAATTAAAGGTAAGTGGGTATCCCACGACCTTCCAAAGTCTATCACACACGCTCGAAGCATATCCTCAAGCGTTTGAATGGTTCACTCACTTTGACCATCCGTCTGTGGGTGGTAAGCTGTGCTCATGTCGAGTTGTGTCCCCATAGCCTTCTATAGCGATTGCGAAAAGCGTGAAGTGAACCTACTATCTCGATCTGGGATGATAGATATTGGTACTCCATGGAGTCTCACAATTTCCTTGATGTAGATTCTTTTTAGTCGCTCCATCTTGTATGTCTCCTTTATTGGCAGGAAATGGGAGGATTTTGTCAACCTGTCGACTATTACCCATATGGTATTCAATCCATCTGTTGTCTTGGGTAATTTGGTCACAAAGTCCATAGTAATACTTTCCCATTTCCACTCGGGTATTACCGGATGTTGTAATAGTCTCGAGGGCTTTTGATACTCTACCTTCACTTTAGCACAAGTGAGGCACTTGCTAAGGTATGTGGCAATCTCTGCCTTCATGTTAGGCCACCAATAGCATTGCTTGACATCCAGGTATATTTTATCTGACCCTGGATGGATGGAGTATCGTGTCTTACAAGCTTCATTCATGACTACTTCTCTGAATCCCCCAAGTTTAGGGACCCAAATTCGGTTCATGAAATAATATGTTCCGTCCTCCTTGACTTCGAAGTTCTTTTCCATTCCACGTAACGCTTCGCTCGTTCTGTTTTCTGTCTTCATGGCGTCGAACTGGGCTGTTTTAATTTGTGAGGACAAATGGGATTGGATGGTTATTGAAAGATTCTTCACACGACGATTTGAGTATTCTTTCCGACTCAAGGCATCAGCTACCACGTTAATCTTGCCTGGGTGGTACTTGATTTCGCACTCATAATCGTTTAGCAGCTCAACCCATCTTCGCTGCCTCATGTTTAACTCCTTTTGATTTAAAATGTGCTGGAGACTCTTGTGGTCGGTGAAAATGGTGCACTTGGTACCATAAAGGTAGTGCCTCCAAATTTTCAAGGCGAAGACCACAGCTCCCAATTCGAGATCATGGGTGGTATAATTCACCTCATGTGTCTTTAGTTTTCGGGATGCATAAGCTATCACCTTACCACGCTGCATGAGTACAGATCCTAAACCCCGATTCGAAGCATCGCAGTAAACTACGAAGTCCTCTGTTCCCTCTGGTAGTGATAGTACTGGTGCACTACAGAGGGCTCGCTTCAGAGTTCGGAAGGCAACCTCCTGCTTTTCTGTCCATTCAAATGGTACCCCCTTTTATGTAAGCATGGTAAGTAGCTTGGCTATTTTGGAGAAGTTCTGAATGAATCTCCCGTAATAGCCTGCGAGACCTAAAAATTGACGAATTTCTGTGGGTGTCGCTGGGACTGCCCATCCTTCAATGGCTTTGATCTTAGAAGGGTCCACATGTATCCCTTCTTGACTGACAACATGACCCAAAAAGTTTACGCTACGGAGCTAAAACTCACACTTAGAGAGTTTTGCGTATAACTTTTCGGTCCGTAGGGTTTTCAAGATTTGCCAGAGATGTCGTCCATGCTCCTCTTCACTTCGAGAATAGACTAGGATATCGTCGATGAAAACGATGACAAAGTTGTCGAGGAAGGGTCGGCAGACTCGATTCATCAGGTCCATGAATGCGGCAGGGGCATTCGTTAGACCGAAAGGCATTACAACGAATTCATAATGTCTATAGCGGGTTCAGAAAGCGGTTTTGGGAATATCCTCTTCCCGGACCTTGAGCTGGTGGTAGCCGGACCGCAGACCTATCTTAGAGAAGTAATTTGCTCCCTGGAGCTGGTCGAACAGATCGTCGATTCGTGGAAGTGGGTTGCGATTTTTGATAGTGAGCTTATTCAGCTCTCTATAATCGATACACATCCTAAAGGATCCGTCCTTCTTCTTAACAAAAAGGACCGGAGCTCCCTAGGGTGAGAAGGTAGGTCGGATGAATCCTTTACTCAAGAGCTCGCTGAGTTGGCTTGACAGTTCTTGCATCTCCGCAGGAGCCAACCTATAGGGTGATTTGGCAATGGGCGTAGCTCCCGGTACCAGGTCAATTCGGAACTCGACTTGTCTTTCTGGGGGTATCCCCGGAAGATCTTCGGGAAAGACGTCCGGGAAGTCGCAAGCCACTGGGATGTCTCGAATATTGACCTCTTCCTTGGACTTATCCACTATGTGTGCCAGAAACGCCAAGTCCTTCTTTTGTAGATACTTTTGTGCTTAATGCACGAGATAAGACGAAGGTTCGTACTGGGTTTGTCTCCGTATATAATTAGGGTTTCGTGATTAGGGAGATGAAGGCGAACGGCCTTCTCGCGACACATAATTTCGGCATGATGGGGGCTCAACCAGTCCATGCCGATAATCACATCAAAACTCCTAATAGTTACAGGCATCAAGTTTATTTGAAAGGTATGATGATTTAAAGTTAGGGTACATCCTACATAGATTTCCCCGGCTGATTTTGTTTTCCCATTAGCCATTTCCACCGTAAAGGTTTCATTAAGATTTTGGGTTTGTTGTTTTAGCAAGTGTTTGAATTTGTTACTCACAAAGCTTCGATCTGCCCCGGTATCAAACAGGATGCATGCATATGAGTGGTTAAGGAGAAACGTACCGGTGACGACAGCGGGATCCTGAACCGCTTCTCCTTGTCCCATAGTCAGCACTCTTCCTGCTGCTCCTGTCGTCTGGGTGTTTGCATTGGGACAATTCCGTCTGAAATGTCCGGTCTTCCCGCACCCATAACAGGTATAACTGGCTCCATCCTTTGTGTTGTTGTTGTTGTTGTTGTTGTTGTTCTTGTTGGGCATCTGGTTTTGTGGAAACTGGGTCCTACAATATTTTGTTGTATGGCCCTTCCGGTTGCATCTTGTGCACATCATCTCTCTGCATTCCCCGAGGTGATGGTAGTTACATTTGTTACACTTGGGAAGATTCCCTGTGTACTGCTTCGGAGTATTCGGCGTGGATGAGGCTGGAGCATGTGGTGCTGTGGTAGCTTGGGTTGCTGCATGAACAGTCACTGTCTGTTGCTTCTTAGATGATTCTGAGTTCTGTTTACCTCTTCTCTTGTTGTTCTTCCCTTTCTTATTCTCTTCTTCCTTCTTAACATCCGCTTCCACAATCTTAACACTCTTCTTGCTGCCATGATCATATAGTTTCTTGGCCAATCTTTTGGCGCTATCAAACGTCTCAGGGTTTGCCGCAATGACATTCCCTTGGATAGGTGCAGTCAATCCCCAAATGAACCTCTCAATCTTTTTCCCTTCTGAGGTGATCATACCCGGACACAGAAGGGATAGCTCGCTAAACCTGGATATGTATGCTTCGATGTTGGAGTTCTGAACTGTCAAGTTCCACAATTCTTGTTCCATCTTTTGTATTTCACCTCTAGGGCAGTAGTCTGCCAACATCATTTCCTTCAGTTCTTCCCAGGGCATTGCGTTTGCCACTGGAAGGGTCATGGCTTCGATGTGACCGTTCCACCATGAAAGAGCTTGATCAACAAAGGTACATGCTGCGAACTTGACCTTGCACCCATCTGGACACCCGCAAATTTCAAAGACGGATTCAATTTTCTCAATCCACCTCTTTAGGGCTATGACACCTCCCGTTCCATTAAAGGTTCGTGGCTTGGCGTTGGTAAAGTCTTTGTAAGAGCATATATTGGTAGGTCCTTGATTTATTCCGTTGTTTGAACTTCCAGCTCCCTGCCCGTTTCCTCCGCCATTGTTCCCTTGGTAGATTTGCGCCATGGCTGCTGTGACTGCAGCAGATACAACGGCTTGAAACGCAGCTGAGTTGACTTCCGGTGGTGTCGGTGGTTGGTTATTTCCGTGGTTTGGTCTCTGAGGCATCTTGCTGTTACGGAACAGAAAGATGTTGAGTATGTATTGTTTTTAAGTTGAGAATTTCGTGAATCGATTTTTTTTGTATCTAATTGTTCCTATATATTTACACCAAACAATAATAGTATAAAACACATAGCAGGTCACAACATCACCATAAAACACATAATATTTTCACTAATAATATTCGTACTTTGATACATGAAAATTTGCTCGAAAGAGCATACATAGAGGTACAAAGTTCGACAGCATTATGACTCTATGAGTAGTGTAATCACTTAAACATGGAGTCGGTAGTACATAATATACCGAACATAAGAGAACATAGCACTAGTAGGGAAGTCTACTGATCCGAAGTGTTCTGAGATGCGTCAGGTGGTGGGACTGATGATGTGGATGCGCCCTGAAGACGCGCCACCTGAAGTTCTGTGGCTCGTAGTCGATCCTCCCACATCGCTTGACGTACCTAAAAGTTATGGATTACTTCTTGAGTTTCTCTCTCCGCCCGGGCCACTGCGGCTCGCATCTGATTCAGTTGCTCGGTCGTGTCCTGGGCCAGGTTGCCAGTGTTCCGTAATCGTCTCACCATGACAGGAAGTGCTCGGTCAGCCGGTCCTCCCTCCCTCAAGTCATAGAACTGGCGAGCCATGCCAAACGGGGGTTGCTGTCCCTATTGTCTGCTCCATCTCCAAATGTCGATACCCCAGGGAGGGGTAGGGCTGTTAGGGCCCATCCGGTGAGCTGGCACCCTCACTGGGTATGGGGGGTTGATGACTACAGAATCAGTGTCCGAATCATCGCTGCTGTCGCCACCCGACTCTTCCTCTTCAATGTCTGCCACAGGTTCTGCAGGTCCCTCTTCGATTTCCTCTTCCGGTTCCGCTTCTTCCATGGGATCCTCTTCAGGCTCTTCGTCGGATTCCTCTAGCCATCCGTTATTCCCCTGATTGGGGAAATACGGATCTCCAGGGAGATGGAACCCAGCCATACTGTCAGCAAAGGTGGGGGGGTATATCAATAAACTATTATTAATCCTAAAATATTTTTAGTTGTTATAAAAATTGGATTGATGCATTCTTTTTGTTTAACAATAGGGTATGCCTTGGGTTTACTGACCATCGCGATCGTTCCAGGGCATGTGATAGTTGTATTACGAAGAAATGTAGTTGATCAGGCTACTTTCATCCCTAATACAACTGTGAACAGTCCTGGCTTAACTGAGATGTTAGGTTCTCCCAATCGTCTTATTCGATTTGTTATTATGTTCATTTTTCTAAGTCGCACAAATAAGAGTGTTTATTAGCACATTTTATTTGTTTTGTTCAGAGTTATTTAGTCCCTTGCTGGGTTTATAGTTGCATATCAATGTGTGGTTAGATATGCCAGTTCACTATAAACAGAGCTCTGATACCAACCTGTCACACCCCCGAACCAGACGGCGGAAACGTCCGAGGGCTCGCGTGACTTAAATTGAAATATCATCACAAAGAATATACATGAAACATAACACATTCATCACCAAACATTACATAGTACAACTAGCATTGTTTACATCAAGTACAAGGTTTACATTACATGATTCCAAAATATAAAGTGTTTGGTGATTAGCAACTACAAAAGAAACTTTCAACACACTGGATGCTTCCTTGTCTAACGATTACCTGAGAATACAAGTTACTTTGAAAACGGTCAACATATATAATGTTGGTGAGTTCATAAGTGTGTTTGATGTAAAATAGTTTATGTCATTCTTAAAACCCAAAAAATCCGATATTTTCTGTATTAAGACTTTTCTTGAAAATGTTGTGATGATCCTGTAAGTATATGCGTGAATGATTTCAAAACATGAATAAATGAGAAGTTTTGCATTATAGTTTTTGAAAGTACAAATGAGCAATATTGGTTTCCCAGGAAAACCCGATGTTTTCCGATAAAAAGTTATGATGGTTTTACATTATTGTATCGTCACATCGAATGAATATGATTTCCCTTAATTACTTAAATGATATCGGATTTCTATGTGAGTCGTTATAACCATGCATGATAATGACTAGTTCGTCTGTCGTGGCATTCTAATCAACACCGAAATTGATCTTAAGATTTTGTCACCCTAGACTGGCTGAGTCTAACTGTAGCGAACAGCTTAGGTGTGGGGGAGTCACCCCCGTATAGATCTATACGCAAACTCTTGCTCTCCCTCCAAGAGACTTTGATTACAACTAGAGACTATGACCGACACTTATTGGTGTCACCCGTTATTACTCACTTAATCCACATGAATTTGATTAACCTTGATTAATGACCTGATTTTAGTTTACTTGAAGAGAAGGTAAGCCTAACAGACGAGGAGAAGAGGACTACTAGGCCCTACTAATTTCGTATGTTATTTGAGGCTGTCGAGTATACGAAAAGCGTGTTGGCCCATTTCGCATATGATTTATTTGGACCTTACTAGTAATGCTAATGGGCCACTGAGGCCCAATAGCATGTAAAACCATTGAGGGTCCCTTAACCATGTAATTGGGTCACATGAGGCCCAATAACATGTATTATTTATGTTGGGCCCAAAAGTCATGTTAATGAGTCACGAAGGCCCAATAAGCATGATTAGAATCTCTCAAGCCTAACCATTAGAATGTTTACTTGTTTTGTATAGTATTAATGTTGCGAGTTGTTTAATCGATATGTCGTAAAAATCACGAATTTGTTTTATAATGATTCATAGATTTATAAAAATAGTTATTTTTCTATTTAAAACTCATAAGTTATAAAGTTTTGTATATTTTGACCCAATTATTTTATTATTAACATAGTTGACCAAAAATATTAGTTTGACCTATCCAGCCCCTTATTTTTGTAAAGTTGGCAATTTTAGTCCTTTTTATAAAAAAGATGACATATTAGGTCCTTGAACTATTTTTCTTGACATTTTTTACCCAAACACTTATTTAAATAATGTTTTAAGTCCAAAAGTAAATTTTTAGAAAGTTTCAACCCTTTAGTTAAAAGACTTGCATTTTAATCCACACTTTTCGCAATTTTTACACTTTTTACCCAAAATCCAAAATCTTTGCATTTTCAATCCTTTTTAGCAAATAAGGTCATTTTAACCCCAGAAATTGATTTATTTACTTTTCTACCCACTGTTTTGAGAAATTTACCATTTCAACCCCCCCTTAAACGATATTTTTCGCAACTTTGGGCCTATGGGTCGAAAAGCCCAAAATTTTAGCCCAATAAGCTACAAATTTCATTTTTAGTCCTTTGAAAAACATAATGTTCATAGAAACTTCCATTTTAACTGTTTTGACATTTTGAGTCTTGTAAAAATCATAAATGACAACTTTTTCCCAAACTTTTGTTTATTCGACAAAAATAGTCCAATAATGAGTTTTATGTTGTAGTGTGTTATTTTAAAGCTTGTATAGTAGTTTATCATGACATGTTAAGTGAAATATGACCTAGATCACATATTTTTCCTTCTTGAGCTATAGATCTCGAAATATCTTTCATTTTTAGCACATATTTACCACAAAAACACAAGAAATCACACATAACATACAAATACACATAGATCTTCACATTTTACTTGTATTCTCCCCCATAAGTCATATGAAAACCGAAAATAGAGGGGTATGAACTCACCTTTGCTTGTTGTTTTTGATTTGAAGAAAGAAATGGAAGAGTTTGATGTTATCTTCGGCCCTAGAAAGCTTCTTGAGAAGACTTTGGCTTAGATAGGTTCTAAGAAGCATGATCATGAACTTTCATGAGTTAGAAGGAGATTTATGAAAGAATCAAGAAACTAAACCATGGATCTAAGTGCAACTTACCAAGGATAATGATTTCTTATGGAAGAACCTCCTTGAAATGCCCTAGATCTTGAAATTTTGATGGAGGAATGAAAGTGTTCTTGAGGGAATTTGGAAAGAGTTTGAAATGAATTGTATGTGTGTGTGTCTACCTTCGGCCGAGAGTAGGGGAGACGAGGGGAGAGATAAATAGATGAAGTGATGGTGCATGGGGAGTACAGGATGGTGCATGGATACCCAAAATGTAAAGATTAGGTGTCTAACCCTCAATAATTCACTTCTCTCCTTTTTTTTATTAATCTCATGGGTGTGGGCCGAGAATTGGGCTAGGGAAAAGGAGTTGAGTATTTTGGGCCATTAGTTGCCCTAGTTCGAAATCATAGGCCCAATAATTTTTAAAAGAGTGCGTTTTACGGCCCAATAAAGCTTATTAGTTTAGTTAAGGCCCATTAGGGTAATTTATTTCATTTTAGGCCCATTATGGCCCAAAATGTTAAATTTTATGAAAGTGGATTGAATTAGAGCCCAATTACGAGTTCTAAGCCCAAAATAGTCACATTGGAAGTTTATTGGCCCATTAGGCCCAATAAGGAAATCCTAATCCATAATGGACTTAACCCGAGATTTCTAGGGTTTTCAACTTTACTTGATGAATCTAGGTTTGAATGTGCTTCCATAGGTTGAATTTCAAGCATAACATGAATTAGGGTTTACGAGTTTACAGTAGATAATGTTTACAAGAGTATAGAATTTCCTAGCTAGAATGCTAGTTGTGACACCCTACCGTTTATTGTGAGCAAGAGAGGGAGGGAGACTCATTGAAGTCACTTTCTTAAGAAGAAGAGCAAGGTGGTTCAAGGATCAAGGAGGAGAGCTTGTGGATCTGCCTCATCTCCATTTCAAGCTTCAGATCTAGGTATAAGCTCCTACCTTCTTTGTTGATTTATTAGACCCCTTGGTTGTGAAATTAGGGCTTGTATTACTTATTGATGGGGTTTTGGGTGCATCAAACCCCCCTTTTGCGAGTCACTCTATAGATCTGGACCTTGTAAGGTCCAGAGAGTCATAAAGTAGGAGGCCATGGTTGAGCAACCATGGAGCTTTGAAGTTAGGAAGCTTTAGTGGAGTCTTAATGGCATATAGAGCAAAATATACCATGCATGGACATCAAAATCGAACCTTTACGTGACTTTTGAGTATTAGGAGGTTAGATCTATGAGCTAGAGTTACAGATCTGACCTCAGGTGGCTGAATAAGAAATCCGATGGAGCCAACTCGCCGAGTCCATGGGATGACTCGACGAGTCGTAGCGGGTTTGACCTAGTAGCCTTGACCCAGTGTTAACTCATCGAGTTGGGAGTCAACTCGACGAGCTGAGTGAACCCTAGAGAGGATTGGAGATTAAGAGTAGACTCGGCCAGTCACAGGAGTGCACTCGACGAGTCAGGTCAACCTTGACTATTGATCCAGGTTGGGTTCTGTTGACTTCATGGGTGGGTCAATAAGGGGCAGGAGGGACCAAGGAGGGGTAAAATGGTCTTTTACCCATTCCGAGGGTTAAAAGGGATAAAGAGGACTTAAGGTGTAAATGAGTAATAAGGCGGATAATGATTGAGATGCTTTTATAATGTGTTAGGCGGAGGCTAGTCCAGGATTCCGAGTGCTTGTCTGTTACCTACTAGCCACGAGGTGAGTCTTCTCACTATACCTTACCTAGAGTGGTAATTATGTGTTACCGGAAGGTCTTATGTGTTTATAAGGGTTATGTGATATATGATTTTATCTATGTATATGCTATATCCTGAGCTTGCATGGTTTGGACCGGAAGGTCAACAGGGTTTGGACCGGAAGGTCAACAGAGTAGGACCGGAAGGTCTACAGAGTTAGGACCGGAAGGTCATCATTGGTAGGACCGGAAGGTCTACCAGAGTTGTGGGACCGGAAGGCCCCACTGAGACACATTGAATGGAAGGTATCTTATAGCTATAGCCTCGAGTGGCTAATTATATGCACGTGGTATTTCGGGGAACTCACTAAGCATGCGTGCTTACCGTGTTATGTGATATGTGTTTCAGGTACTTCAGAGGATCGCGGGAAGGCACCGGCAGGATTGTACACACACACACACACACCATTGAGATGGAGTTATGTTGTGGATCCTGGATTCGATATAATGTTTTGAAAACTTTGTTGACTGATATTTGGTGTTTTAATAATATGATATGTGTTTTATGAAATTAACAATGAAAAATTTGGTTTGATCTTTCGTGTCGTTTCAAGTTGGTATCAGAGCCTTGGTTTGAGGGATTCGGATACACCTTCGGGTATGTCTGGACTCAAACTGAGGATTTGAGAAAAAGTTTTCAAAAGGAAACGATTTTTCTAAAACGAGTAAGAGATTTTAAGAAAAGAGGAGACGAGCAGTGTGTACAATCAGCCAGCGCCCGAACGGTGATTTCCCAAAATACCCTTATTTTTTGTGTTATGAGATGATATGAGATATGTTACGCATGCTAGAGAGTAGGCTAGGTATTTCATGATTTAGGACTAGAGTGGCCTGATTTGTGATGCCTTAGCCTAGGGGTTCTGCTATTTCTGGTTTGCTTGAGTGTGAGTATGTAGCAGAAAGGAGCTTTTGATAGATTTACTATGAGAGTAGTTGACGTTGTCGAGATATAGAGTACTTGTGAACTAGAATTCTAGGAGGAAGACTTGGGGTGAACACAGATGCGGTGTGCAAGGTAGTATTGGGCCCATACTACTGAAAACACCAGATCGATGAGAAATCCAAGTAAGAATTCTTAGGGTGCTAAGGAACAAGTAGGGGTAAGCGATCGAGTGTGAGTATTCTCGGTCGAGTATCTGATTATTTTATGTTGTGTTACAGAGACATCATGGTGGTTAAACGCCACAACGCAGGAGGCAGCGGTACCAGTGGTACCAGTGATGAGGAGATTTGCAGGATGATTCACAAGGAGGTGGCCGCGGCTATTCGAGAGGCTATTCCGGAGATGTTTGGGTCTATTAAGACCACACTGATTGAGACGTTTGATGAGTGATATGCTTCTGTTACTGAGGCGGCTGCTGTCATTGTTGCCAGGCCACAGGGGGGTGACTCGTTGCTGTACCGAGAGTTCAGCAACACGAAGCCACCAGAGTTTCATGGCACTCAGGATCCGATATCCGTGATGAGATGAATCTCTGACATAGAGGGATGTTTCTACACTTGTTCCTGTCCGGAGCATTTGAGGGTACGGTTCGCACTGAACCAACTTCGCTTGGGAGCGAAGGACTGGTGGAAGTTTGTGACAGCTGATTTCAGTCCTGCAGAGCTTACCGCGGTGACTTGGGAGAGGTTCACCATGATGTTTCGAGACGAGTATGTTCCCCCGATGGAGAGGGAATGGTTGGCCCAGGAGTTCTTGTCCCTCAAGCAGGGGACTGAGTCTGTGATGGTGATTACGAGGATGTTTCATGAGAGGGCGTTGTTTTGCCCTAAGCACGTGTCTATGTTGGATTAATGTCTAAGTCCATAACTATATTTGGTATGTACTTGACCCGACCCGGCATGGTCCATTTGGGTTGCACTTCACCGACACAATTTATATGGATAGTCTTTTGAGAATAGTATATTTATGATTTATATTAATATATTATAAGTTCTAATATATTAATATGGAATCATATTATTTAATTAGTATTGATCAAGAATTAATTTAGAATTAATTAAGTGATCAAAAAGAACTAATTAAATATGGACTCTTATATATATGGAATGGGCCAAGTTCATTTAGGTTGGGCTAAGCTTTCATGGATGGTCCATGTAGCTTTTAACCCATGGATCCTATGTAAATGAAAGGTCATGGGTAATAGGGTTTACATGGATGTAACCCTAATCCTCCATAATATATAAAGGGGTCCTTGGCTCACAAAATTGACACAAGTGTGTGAAAATAAGAGTGGGCCGATTTTAGTGTGCATACATATTCTCTCAAGTTCTTCCAAGGTATTTTGGTGATTTGTGATTCCATTTGAGGCTTCCACACTATTGGGGCTAAGCTCTTAAAGCTTGAAGACATCAAGCTACATCAAAAGGTATGTCATCTAACTAGAACTTTGTAGTATAGGTGCTTCATAATATGCTAGTTAGGATGAAACCTTGGATTAGTTAATATTTGCATGTATAATAGAGAAAACAGAGATCCAAGGTTTATAGGGTTGCATGTACACCATAAGAGTGTTAGAATGCTCAAAACCCAACAGTGGTATCAGAGACAGGTTGTTTTCTGTTATATTGATGCAAATGTTTTATTTTCAAGTTGGAAAAAAAAGGAAAAAAAAACATGACGTTTGTCAAATTTTAAGATAATTATTTGTTTTGTGAAAAACGAATTATTTGTAAAATTTGAATCATTTATTATATGAGTTGAATTAGGTCAAATTTAGTAAAAGATAAAATGATATGATTATTTTATTAGTTTTAAAAGTTTGATCTAAATGTTTTAAGGAGTTACATATTTTGTCATAAAATTTTGGAGCTCAAAAGTTTTTTTTTTAAAGTTGTGATCTTAAGGGTTTTTGAAACTTCCATAAGTTATGGATATGAAAGTTTTTTTTTAAAAAAAGAAAAATTTTGATTCAAAGTTTTTATGGAGTTACAAAATTTGGTGTTAATGTTTTAAAGAATTCCATAACTTGTTCTTAAGTTATGGAACATG
Organism: Lactuca virosa; assembly: GCF_052849685.1. Classification (NCBI taxonomy): domain Eukaryota; kingdom Viridiplantae; phylum Streptophyta; class Magnoliopsida; order Asterales; family Asteraceae; genus Lactuca; species Lactuca virosa. The sequence continues at coordinate 288,092,457 of NC_136429.1, read as the reverse complement.
GAAAGTTTCATCATAAAACACCATTAATTCCATAAGTTATGGAATCCAAAGGTTTTCAAGAATTACGAAACTTGCCCTCAAGTTTTGGAATTTGAGAAAAGTTTTTTATGAAAAAAAGAATCGAATTCTAAAACTCTTGGGTTCATAACTTAAGCAATTAATTAAATGGTTTTAATTTTGAGTTTAATAATTGGAATTATGATGTTTTGTTGAATAGTTCAAATTAACTCTTATGGACTTTATTAATAGTTAATTAAAGCGTTTAATTAAAAGAGTATTATTAATCCATAAATATATGGTTTGAGTTTAATTAAATTAAAAGTCTAGTTTAATTAATAGATTAAACCACCAAGTATTTTAAATGTCTAAAATACACCCTTATACTATTATAATATTAAAAGTTTAATATATTATATGTATAAGAGCAAGTCGTCTTACCATTAGTAGGCCTCATTCACGAAGCCGGTCTATAAGGGGGGTATAAGGTTACTGCCTATAAAATGGCAGTTTAATGGGTGTCCACTCTCACTCACCGCTTCCTTGACCGGTAGAGGGTCGTTAGCCGAACAGGTAGGACAAGGACTATAATTCTCCCTTTATAAGTATAATGATAAATACTAAGTAACTAAACACTTATAAATTCCCAATCTTAGTTACTTAGGAAAATGTGAATAAGGTGCTAATCCATGAAATTACACTTTGCACTTTGTTTAAGCTGTTATTGGAGCGTGTGTGGTTAACCGGCACACTAACCTGGACTTAACAAGGTAGGCAAAGGGTAACTTAATGTTTATCATAGTATCGTTGGAGCGTGTGTGGTTAACCGGCACATCGATTGAGGGGTAAATATTAAGGGTACCAAGTATATTTGCATGGTTACTTCACACCTTGTTTTGTGATCCTCGGCATCCCAGTCAAAAAACCTGAAGGGCACACTCGAGATTGAAACATGCCATCGAAAAGTTCAATGAATCTCAAAAGAATCTAGTGTTGGATAAGATGTCTAAGTCCATAACTTATTTGGTATATACTTGACCCGACCCGGCATGGTCCATTTGGGTTGCACTTCACCCAAACTAGTTATGGATAATTTTATGAGAGTTGCATACTTACGATTTATTAATATATTATAAGATATAATATATTAATATAAAGTCATGTTACTTAATTAGTTTTAATCTTGAATTAATTATGAATTAATTTAGTGATTAAAAGGAAGACTAATTAAATCATGGGCTATTATATTTATATAGTGTGGGCTAACACTCATTTGGGAATGGGCTAAGCTTATATGGAAGTCCATGGATGATCCATGGAGCTTTTACCCATGGATCCTTGGAAGAGGAAAAGACATGGGTTATTAGGGTTTCACCCTAACCATGTACACTATATAAACAAGCTTATGTTGCATGAAAAAGACACTAGTGTGTGTGTAAGTGTGGTGGCCAAAATCAAGAGTTAGTATACTCTCTCATACATTTTCCAAGTTTGTGGTGATTTGTGATTTCCATTTGAGGCATTCACATTATTGGTGCTTGGCTCTCAAACTCCAAGGAATCAACAATCAACAAAAGGTATGTAATTCATCTAGTTCTTTTATGGTTAAAAGTACCCCATGCCATGCTAGATAGGTTATAAACCTTAGAAAATAATATTTTGCATGTATCTTAGACAAACATAGATCCAAGGTTTAATAGGGTTGCATGTACACTTAGGAAGTGTTAGAATGCTCAAAACCCAACAGTGGTATCAGAGCCTAGGCTTGTTTGTTTGATACTTGATGCAAAATAGTGATAAAAAGTCGATTTTTTGCTGTCTGACTGATGAACTCGCCGAGTCCATGGGGGGACTCGCCGAGTTCATGTGTAAACTCATCTTACTCGCCGAGTAGGTTCGTGCACTCGGCGAGTAGGAGCCTCAGAATGCAGATTTTCGACTTTTGCTGCTGGAAATGGACTAGAAACATTACCCTAAACTGTTTTGGTGTTTTAAAACTTGTTTTAGTTGGTGTAATGGTTGTTCTAATCCATTTACAATAGCTTATATCAAAATTTCATGCTTTGTATGTGTTCATATAATTCTTGAAACTTTGATGATCATGTTCATGTTCTTATGAATTTAGAAGATGATAGGAATTATTTGCTGAATTGCTTAGGATTAATTCTTGATCATTTATGTGTTTTAATGGAGTCCATAATTTGTCCTCAAGTTATGGATATCCAAAGGTCACTTCTTTTAAACACACACTTAAAACACATAGGTTACATGGAAATGAAGAGTCTTCATTTTTATGAACCTTTAATTCATAAGTTATGAAATGAAAAGTTTTGAATAGTTTCAAAACTTGTCCTCAAGTTTTGGAATTTGTAAAGTTACACAAACTTTAATATACTTTAATTCCAAACCCTTAGAGTTTTAAAAGTTAAAATTCAACCCTTATACTATTTATAACATTAATGGTTAATTATTATATATATGTATAAGATCAAAGTCGTCTTACCGCTAGTACGCCTCATTCACGAAGCCAGTCTATAAGGTGGGTATAAGGTTGTTGCCTATAAAATGGCAACTTAATGGGTGTCCACTCTCACCCACCGCTTGCTTGACTGGTGGAGGGTCGTTAGCCGAACGGGTAGGACAAGGACTTATAAATTCTCATTAAAAGTATGATGAATATTATAAAGTAACTAAACCTTTTATAAATTCCCAATCTTAGTTACTTTAGGAAAATGTGAATATGATGCTAACCCATGAAATTCACACTTTGTACCTTACCAAGTCGTTGGTGGAGCGTGTGTGGTTAACCGGCACACTAACTTGGACTAGTAAGGATCACGAAGGGTGACTTAATGTTTATCATAGATCGGTGGAGCGTGGGTGGTTAACCGGCACATTGATTAGGTGATAATATTAAGGGTACCAAGTGAATTTGCATGGTTATTCACACCTTGTTTTGTGATCCTCGGCATCCCAGTCACAAAACTTGAAGGGCACAATCGAGATTGAAACATGCCATTGAAAAGTTCAATGAATCTCAAAGGAATCTAGGAATTTCAAAAACCAATTAAACCTAATAATTCATTTCGTTTTCATGGTGGAAATTGGTGAATCGTCATTCACCTACCTTCAAATATATTATAGCTTAGATTACGGCATCCCTCTTCTAAGTTATAATATATTGTGTTGGATCCTAGCCTTAATATTACATTTGGGTGTATTATTAAGGATTCGATATATCGAATCTAAACTTGTTTTCTTCTTTTCAGATGTCTTCCAACAACAAAGCTTCGGGCTCTAACCCTACTGGCTCCTTTTCCCTCATGAACCTTTGTGGGAGGGTCATCTTTGATGGTTCCAACTTCATGGATTGGATCCGGAACATCAGGATGGTTACTCGTTACGAGGACAAGGAATATGTCCTCGATAAGGAGCTAAAGGAGCTTGATGAGTCCACTGCTACTCCTGAGGAGGTCGCTGAGTATCAGGCACATGAAAGAGATGCCACCAAGGTGGCATGCATCATGATGGCCACCATGACAGCTGAACTCCAAAAGTCCTATGAGGACTATTACCCTTTTGAGATGCATCAGGATCTGATGGATAGGTACCATCAGAGTGCTCGTCAAGAGCGGTATGAAATAATCTCCTCCATGATCACTACCTGTATGAAGGATAGCGAACCAATCACGAGCCACATGCAGAAAATGCAAAGGTATGTGGACCGTCTAATGAAACTGAATGTGAACTTCCCTGAGGAGTTGGCAATTGATATCATTTTGCACTCCTTGCCATCGTGTTATGATCAATTTCGTATGACATACCACATGAACAAGGAGGAAGTCACACTCAGTAAGCTTCAAGGACTTCTGAAGACTGCCGAAAGTGGTCTTAAGAGTAAGTCGGTTGCTACTCCTACTCCTACTACTACCCCTGTTTTGGCTATCGGGCAAGGCAAAGGGAAAAAGAGGAAGCACCCTTCGAAGGGTACCAAGGGAAAGTCCCTTGAAGGCTCCTCATCTGGAACCAAAGGTGGTTCTATCACTCCTTCTGCCATCCCTAAGGATGCTGAATGCTTCTACTGTCAAAATAAGGGGCACTGGAAGCGAAACTGCCCAAAGTACTTGCAGGATGTCAAGGATGGGAAAGTGAAACCATCCCATGCAGGTATTTACACTATATTGTCTAATAACTCACCATATTCTAATTCTTGGGTTCTTGATACAGGTTGTGGTATTCACATCTGTTGTGACTTGCAGGGCCTAAGAAGAAGTGAGGATGTGGAGCACGGAAAGATAAACTTAATCATGGGGAACAAGAAGGTTGCACTTGTTACCAAGATTGGAGTTTATACTTTGTTGCTAGATAGTGGGTTAAAGTTAGATTTGAATAAATGTGTGTACTCGTCTGAAATGGCGAGGAATATTATTTCCTTTCATGCTTTGTACAAACAAGGTTTTACCTTTTCTTTTGATAATGAAGTTGGTAGTATTAATGCTTTCTTTAATAATGTTCTTTATTTTAAAGCATTACCTTGGATGGTGTGTATGAAGCTGTATCGGTTGTAGATAATTTAGGAAATAATGTATTATATATTGATTCTTCTACTAGCTTGGATAAAGCATCTTTGTGGCATTGTCATCTTGGACATATAAGCAAGAAACGCATAGGCCAGCTCCAAAAGGATGGAGTCTTGGAGTCGTTCGACCTCAAGTCGGATGATAGTTGTGAGTCTTGTCTACTTGGAAAAATGACAAAATCACCCTTCACTGGTACTTGTGCAAGGGGTGAGGGTTTGTTGGACCTTATACATACTGATGTATGTGGACCATTCAAAACTGCCACAAGGGATGCTAATCGCTATTATGTGACTTTTATTGATGATTTTAGTAGATACGGTTATGTCTACTTAATCAAACATAAGTCAGAAACTTTTGAAAGGTTTAAAGAGTTTAAACAGGAAGTAGAAAATCAATTGGGCAGGAACATTAAGATGCTTCGATCCGATCAAGGTGGTGAGTATCTTAGTACTGAGTTCCTCGACTATCTTAAGGAGTGTGGGATTGTCTCATAATTGACACCTCCCAGGACACCACAGCTGAATGGTGTAGCTGAGAGGTGCAATCGAACTTTGTTGGACATGGTTTGCTCTATGATGAGTCGAGCTTCGCTACCAATCTCCTTTTGGGGGTATGCCTTAGAGACTGCCGCCCACATCCTTAATCTAGTCCCTATAAAGAAGGTTGCCAAAACACCTCATGAGATGTGGACTGGGAAAGTTCCCAATTTGGACCACATCAAGATTTGGGGTTGCGAGGCTTTCGTGAGGCGCGAGACTCATGACAAGCTCGAACCTCGAAGTGAAAGGTGTATTTTCATCGGCTACCCACAAAAATACTTTGGTTACCTCTTCTACAGACCCAGTGAGAATGTGGTCTTTGTGGCTAGGAGAGGGGTCTTTCGAGAGAGAGAATTTATAAACCAAGGAGACAGTGGGAGGCAAATTGACCTTGAAGAAATTCAAGACTCGATTGGTGAAGGAACCTCAGACACTAGCAATCAACTTGAGGAGGAAATTCCTGTTGATCCAGCTGACGAGTCTATACTTCCGAGGCGTTCCACAAGGGTTAGGAACACACCTGAGTTTTATTATGGATTTCATATTACTACGGAAGGTGATACATTTATCAGTGACAGTACACTGGTAAATCTGGATGAACCTAACAGTGTTAAGGAAGCCATGGCAGGCCCAGAGTCTGCTAAATGGAAGGAGGCTATGGACAGCGAGATACAGTCCATGTATGACAATCAAGTTTGGAACTTGGTTGACAATGTACCAGGCCGTAAGACAGTCGGGTGCAAATGGATCTTCAAGAAGAAGACCGACATGGATGGGAAGGTGCACACTTATAAGGCTCGACTGGTTGCGAAGGGGTTTACTCAGACTCAGGGAATTGATTATGATGAAACCTTTTCACCAGTAGCAAAGATTAAGTCTATTAGGGTTATGCTAGCCATTGCTGCATTTCATGATTATGAAATATGGCAAATGGATGTCAAAACCGCTTTCCTTAACGGAAAGTTGGCTGGGGATGTTTACATGAATCAGCCAGAAGGTTTTGTCAGTGCAGAGTACCCCAATAGAGTGTGCAAGCTTGAGAAATCCATTTATGGATTGAAACAAGCATCTCGAAGTTGGAATCTTTGTTTCGATGAGAAGGTCAAAGAGTTTGGTTTCTCAAGAAGTGAAGATGAGTCCTGCGTGTATGTCAGAGCTAGTGGGAGTATAGTTAGTTTTTTGGTACTGTATGTGGATGACATACTACTCATAGGAAATGACATCCCAACCTTGCAGGAGGTTAAGTCCTGGCTTGGGAAGTGCTTTGCTATGAAGGACCTTGGAGAAGCTACCTATATCCTAGGGATAAGGATATTAAGAGAAAGGAGTAAAAGACTAATTGGACTTAGTCAGAGTATCTACTTGGATAAGGTGTTGAAAAGGTTCAACATGCAGAATTCCAAGAAAGGAGAATTACCGATCCAAAGCAATGCCAAACTGAGCAAGGCTCAGAGCCCGAGTACAAAAGATGAGATAGTTGAGATGAGTCGATTACCTTATGCTTCCGCTGTTGGTTCGATCATGTATGCTATGACTTGTACTCGTCCTGATGTGGCCTTCGCTTTGAGCATGGTCAGCAGATATCAGGGGAACCCTGGCAAGGCTCATTGGACTGCGGTAAAGAATATTCTCAAGTACCTGCGGAGGACTAAGGATTGGATCCTTACCCTTGGTGGGAGTGATGACTTGAGAGTAGTAGGGTATAGTGATGCTAGCTTTCAGACTGATAGGGATAACTTCCGCTCTCAGTCGGGCTGGGTCTTTACCTTAAATGGAGGGGCAATCACTTGGAAGAGTTCCAAAGAGGAGACTGTAGCTGATTCGACTTGTGAATCAGAGTACATAGCAGCGAGTGAAGCGGCAAAGGAGGCGATATGGCTGAGGAACTTCATCGGAGACCTTGGAGTTGTACCAGCTATTAAGGAGCCTATGGAGATTTTCTGTGACATCAATAGTGCGGTTGCCTTAGCCAAGGAACCAAGAGATCATGGCAGATCCCAACACATTGACAGAAAATATCACTTCATAAGACACAAGATAGAAGAGGGACTCCTCGTGGCAAAGAGGGTATCGTCAGATGAGAACCCTGCGGATCCCCTTACGAAGGGACTGACGAGGGTGAAGCATTTGCAGCATGCGAGGCGCATCGGGCTGAGGGACGATATTAGTTTTACAGATTAGATAGCCTTTTTCTGAAACTTGTAAAATGTAATCGACGTTTGATGATGAATAAAATTTGTGATTTATTTATGAGTAAAGTGTTGCTATCATTGTCAATTATTTACTATTGTTTCAGTTTTGCATGTTTTGACTTCCAGAATAATTAATTTATTCAAACTCTCCACAGTCGGTCATATGTCGGAAGTAGGTATGAATCAAGACTGTCATGAATTGGGATTGTAGATGACTAAAGGTGTTTAGCCATAGCAATGGTTGCTACAACATTCATGAGTACTCATAAGTTGTGAGTATTGGAATAAACCCACGCTCACTTGTATCACTTCATGGAATTTATCTCGAGTGATCGTGAGACGGTAATATCATATAAGTTTTCAAACCTAGAGATATGAGTTGTTACCTATGAGTTGGTTGTGCATTGATTGGACGTAAACGCATCAGTAACTTGACGTTATAAAACGTGCCTTTGTGTGCAATTCAATAAGTAGTAGAACAAGCATATGAGTCGAAGTTTATCTGTTCCTTCTAGAAATAGAAGCGATATCTGGGCCCCTCGATGATTTTGTGTTGACCCATGTACCGGGCCCGGTCAGAACTAAATTGATGTGTTCAGTTAAGTTCTTTGTCAAACAAATCGGAAATCGAGAAACAACTGCTAGACAATAAGTAAGACATTGTTCCATGTATTTGTCCGGCTGATATCATGAGAGCAGAGGATTATATGATCACTTATCTAAAATGGCGCTTCATAGTTCACAAGAGTTTTCGAGAGCTACGATTGCCGGTTGGTTCCTGAAGTAATATAGGCAAATACAGTTATTAGACTTATCCAAGTGGGAGTCTGTTGGATAAGATGTGTAAGTCCATAACTTATTTGGTATATACTTGACCCGACCCGACATGGTCCATTTGGGTTGCACTTCACCCAAACTAGTTATGGATAATTTTATGAGAGTTGCATACTTACGATTTATTAATATATTATAAGTTATAATATATTAATATAAAGTCATGTTACTTAATTAGTTTTAATCTTGAATTAATTATGAATTAATTTAGTGATTAAAAGGAAGACTAATTAAATCATGGGCTATTATATTTATATAGTGTGGGCTAACACTCATTTGGGAATGGGCTAAGCTTATATGGAAGTCCATGGAGCTTTTACCCATGGATCCTTGGAAGAGGAAAAGACATGGGTTATTAGGGTTTCACCCTAACCATGTACACTATATAAACAAGCTTATGTTGCATGAAAAAGACACTAGTGTGTGTAAGTGTGGTGGCCAAAATCAAGAGTTAGTATACTTTCTCATACATTTTCCAAGTTTGTGGTGATTTGTGATTTCCATTTGAGGCATTCACATTATTGGTGCTTGGCTCTCAAACTCCAAGGAATCAACAATCAACAAAAGGTATGTAATTCATCTAGTTCTTTTATGGTTAAAAGTACCCCATGCCATGCTAGATAGGTTATAAACCTTGGAAAATAATATTTTGCATGTATCTTAGACAAACATAGATCCATGGTTTAATAGGGTTGCATGTACACTTAGGAAGTGTTAGAATGCTCATAACCCAACATCTAGGAGTTTCAAAACCAATTAAAACCTAATAATATATTTCATTTATCTTGGTGGAAATTGGTGAATCGTCATTCACATACCTTCAAATATTTTATAGCTTAGATTACGGCATCCCTCTTCCAAGTTATAAAATAGTTTATTGGGTCCTAGCCTTAATATATCATATTGGGTGTTATATTAAGGACATAAATCAACTTTACGTGAATTTCTCCCATTGTTGATGTCTGGTTTAGACAACAATGATCTTCCCAAACCAAGCTTTCCTAATGAATATGACTTCCCGAGTTTGGCTCATGGAAGTCATACTTCTCTTCCTCCACCTCCTCCAATTATTCTCCTTAACCCACAAGTTCAAGGTCACTCAAGCCCTAATGGCAAGCAAGGTCTATGTGTGATCACATCTTAGAGATGAAGTCACATATTGACAAGCCGGGAGAGTTGGGTGTCAAAGTCTTGAGAAAGTTGGATGTTCAATCACTTTCTAAGTCACATAGTGAGTTCCTTTGGGACTACTATGAAACAGACTATGACATGAACCTTAATGATCATATCTATTTGCTTGGTGCTGCTGAATCAGCAATGATTTGGAACGATAGTATAGCAAATTTGATTAGAAGATCAACCTCCCAAAAACTTTATGGACAGTGACAATGGTGACACTGGAAATACAGAAAAAGCATTCTCTTCCCAATGGAAAGGGATTGGCCATAGTCAACCCGGTTGACCAAATGGTAAAGAGAAAGACTAAGTCTGAGATAGTCCCATTACCAAAGGGTCCATATGTTTATTTTGCCAAAGGAAGGGGCGTTGATTGCAAAGCTGCCAAATTTACCTAAGGATGTTAAAGTCAATAAGTTTGACTCTACATCAGGTAGAGCCCATTATCTAACTCTGTTAAGTTCTATTCTGAGATCCTCATTACATGATGTGACTGGGTCACATGTTGATGTTTTAAGAATCAAAGAATAGAGAGAAATCTTAAAGGAAGTATATGCTGATTCTGATCGCGAAGGTGGATTTCGATCGCATCAGAATTTTGAGCAGTTGCTTAAGAAGTTATGATATATTGCTAAGGAATAGATAACAACAATTTTCCATGTGGATTGTAAGGATAAGTTTTTCCGCAAAGTTTTAAAATAAAAGAAAATTGTTTAATTTTATTTATTTGAAGTGTCCTTACAATGACATTTGTTGAAAATTGTTGCTTATATGATTCCACTGACAGCAATATTGGAAAATGGATTTGATTCTTTCATTTTTAGGTAGTGTCTAATTTACCAAATCAGGAAAGTTCCTCATCACCTAAGTTTCAATTGGACCGAAACTTGGAATCATGCAAGTTGAATAGTATGATGAATGAGAACTTTCAAGCATTGGAAAATCAAGACTAATTACTTGTTCACATGGATGTGTGAGTCAAGTGAAGGAGTAAAGGGATCGAGTACACATTCTTGTGCACTGGTCATGTGCACCACAAAGCTCGTTAAGACTATTTGATTTACTAAAGTTTAGTAAATATGGTTATAATTACAAGTTTAAGTATAATTCTGAAACATTGGAAAAGTCTCAATGTATGGCAGAACGAATGGGAAGATTCAAATTAGGCAGAAAGATAAAAGTTTCTCAAATCTGAAAAGATGGGAGAGTACTTTAGTATCATGTTTGTGATCATCTTAATGATTTAGGAATCATATCACAATTAGTCCTCTAAAGGTCATCTTAGTGCATTCTTATGACTAAGAAGAGGAGTCATGAATTGTTGAAATGGTGAGATCAGGAAGATGAGTCATACTTCGTTCCAAAACAATTCTTAGAGTCATACTCCAAGATTGTAACTTGAGTGACATATCTTATAGAAAGGTTTAAAACACTTGTCAAATGTAAGAGTAAAAGTGTCCTACTCTTGTACATTTGAAATTGGTAAGTTGTGATGTTTTGGATAAAACAAAGACCAACTAAGGCCAATTGTGTGAAGTGTTTGTCTTGATAAAGAATCCGCACTATCTCTTGAATATTTGGCAAGATAGTCTTATATGTCAAGAGGATAGTGGGAGTCTTAAAGATCTTAAAAAGAATTTCAAGCACTAATCAAGAATAAAACCTGAGGTTCTTCACTAGCACACGAGTTGAGGTTTATAACCTATCGTGTTGACATATTATGTGCCCATTTCAGTTAAAGTTGGCTTTGCATAGGAGTTCTGAAAGTTCTCAATTGGTTGCATAACAACTTGGAAGCAATGGCAGACCCTGTACTGCCAGGTGGCAAGAAGTTAAGATTGCATAAGTTCAGTCCATATGAGTTTGGATTTGTCATTATCCTTGTCTTGTGACTATGGTTTTGACGATTCACATGGATAAGAACACATACACCATAAAATCTAAGGGTCATAAGGTTTCTCTCCGATTCATGAAAATGATGGTGAGGAAACACTTCCACTAAGTAGATTTGAAGCAGATGGCAAAAGGTCTAAACAATTGAGACTATGATTACGACATCCCTTTTCATAGTTCTGAAATTGTTTAGACACACATGCATGCTATCTAAGGAAAGGTGTATGATTTTGATAAAGTTTTATCAAAGCATCTCGTATCAGAAATCTGAACTTTGGTAAGAAAGTCAATAAAGTATTGATTTCTAGAAGTCCAGCTGATTTCTGAGTACATGTCAAAGCTAGTGGGAGCATAAGTGTTATGCTAATAATCATCATGTAAGTGGGAGCATGATAATTATTGTTAGTGTTGCAAGTTAGCAATGTTAATTATAGAAAACAAAAGTTTCAATTCGTGAGGCTGCAGGGATTGAAAAAGTTGTTTTGCTATAATTAAGGGAGAGGATATACTTCATTTCAGTTCTAAAGGCTTAGATTGAGACCTTAATCATCTTTAGTCAAGAATATATATATGAATTTCATGTTGGATTGGTTCAACTTAAGGAAATTCTATGTATTGCGTTCTCAAAATTCGATTATGATTACGGCATCCCTCTTCATAGTCAAATTTTGAAAACATGGCAAATAAAAATATTGTAGCAAAAGACTGGTCTAGAATCATGTCTTTATGTGAGACATCATGAATCGTGTACCATTTGCTTTGGGTACAGGATCGATTGCATGTGCTATAATATTTGTCATTTCTAAATTTTTCCAAATGCCCAGAGGCATTAAGAAGGGAAAAAGTCTAGAATTGGATATGACTAAAATGATTAAGCAATTGTCGAGGACAATCTGAGGTTTACCAAAGATTGGTTGCTCAGGGACAGTTGGAAGTATAGTGCTAATTTTGGAAGGACCGTATTGACATATTCTGAAAAGAGGCATCTCTTATTCAGAAGTGATAGTCAAAATGAGAATATGGAGTTGTCTCCATAGGTGGAAGTTATCTGTGTAAGATTAGAAAACTTAATGCAAGAAGCATGTCCAAAGCAATGTACTTTGAATATGAGACTTAGTTTCCATGGAGTTGATCTCCATTGGAATACCTTATAATGACTGTTGACAAGTCTTTGTGACTTTGTACATATTCATTACAGGAGGGTCAGTGCATATAAGTTAAAAATCTAAACAGATTTTGATAAATGATAGGAATTTAAAATTCTAACATTTTTCGATAAGGATTTGGGAGTGTGAAATTAGAATCATTGAAATTATGTTCAATTGGTTTATTTCACAAAGTAAGGATCATAGACAAACATAGAGTGCATACTTGGTGTATGGCAAAGCTATTGTTTAAGAAAAACATAGTGTACATGCTTGGAGCATGGGACAACTAGTGTTTTTAATTCAAGTATAAAGTTGATAAAACCGAAACAATGAATAATGAGTAATCAGTATGGTGATAAATAAAAGTGTTTATTTATATTCATAGGGTTTTATACCATATTTGATTCATTTATTCTTGTGTTTCACTTTGCATGTTTTGACTTCCAAAATAACTAAGTCGCTCTTCCTGAATGATTAAGTTATTCAAACCATCCACAGTCGGTCATATGTTGGAAGTAGATATGAATCAAGACTATCATGGGTTGGTTTGTAAAGGTCCAAGTTGGTGGACAAAGTGGTGCTACAACACTCATGAGTGCTTATAAGTTCTGAGTATTGGATTCAACCCGCACTCATTTGAATCACTTCATGGATTTTATCACGAGTGATCATGAGACGATAATATCTTATATTCTTCAAACCTAGAGATATGAGTTGTTACTATGAGTTGGTTATACATTGATTGCACGAAAACGCATTTGGTAACTCGATGTTATAAAAAGTGCCTTTGTGTATGATTCAACAAGTAGTTGAACAAGCCATATGAGTCGAAGTTTATCCATTCCTTTTACCTTCGGGATAAAAGCGATATATGTGGGCCCCTCGATGATTTAGCGATGACACATGTGAGTGCTTGGCCAAGCCAGGACTGATTTGATTTGTTCAATCAGTTAGTCATCATAAATCGAAAATCGGGAAACAACAAATGGACAGAGAGAATGATTATAATCCATGTCTCAGTCCATATGATATCTAGAATGGAGGAATATATGATCCCTTATCTAATGGACAAGTCATTGACAAGGTCAGAGTTCGACAGCGGCTTTAAGAGCTACGATTGCCAGTTAGGTTTTGAAGTCATACTCAATAATAGTTTTAGACTTATCCAAGTGGGAGACTGTTGGATTAATGTCTAAGTCCATAACTATATTTGGTATGTACTTGACCCGACCCGGCATGGTCCATTTGGGTTTGCACTTCACCGGCACAATTTATATGGATAGTCTTTTGAGAATAGTATATTTATGATTTATACTAATATATTATAAGTTCTAATATATTAATATGGAATCATATTATTTAATTAGTATTGATCAAGAATTAATTTAGAATTAATTAAGTGATCAAAAATAACTAATTAAATATAGACTCTTATATATATGGAATGGGCCAAGTTCATTTAGGTTGGGCTAAGCTTTCATGGATGGTCCATGGAGCTTTTAACCCATGGATCCTATGTAAATGAAAGGTCATGGGTATTAGGGTTTACATGGATGTAACCCTAATCCTCCATAATATATAAAGGGGTCCTTGGCTCACAAAATTGACACAAGTGTGTGAAAATAAGAGTGGGCCGATTTTAGTGTGCATACATATTCTCTCAAGTTCATCCAAGGTATTTTGGTGATTTGTGATTCCATTTGAGGCTTCCACACTATTGGGGCTAAGATCTTAAAGCTTGAAGACATCAAGCTACATCAAAAGGTATGTCATCTAACTAGAACTTTGTAGTATAGGTGCTTCATAATATGCTAGTTAGGATGAAACCTTGGAATAGTTAATATTTGCATGTATAATAGAGAAAACAGAGATCCAAGGTTTATAGGGTTGCATGTACACCATAAGAGTGTTAGAATGCTCAAAACCCAACAGTCTACCGAGCAGGCACGTATGAGTCGGTACTTGAGCATACTGAGGAGGGATATTCATGAGTTCGTGGTGAACTCGTCCTACCGGACATTTGCTGAGCTCCAGGAAAATGTTTGGAAGAGGGAGATTGAGCTAGAGACTCAGGCCAGGGAGGAGGCGGAGTCTCAGAGGAGGGATAGGCGGTCGGTACAGTCTCAGCCGGCAGCCAAGCGGGCAAAGCCCGCTAATTCAAGATCTGGGGGCCAGAAGGGCCGCACTTGTGAGAGGTGCGGCAAGGGACATGAGAGGATCTGTCGAGCAGGCGCTTGCTATAAATGTGGCAAGGAGGGGCATATATCCAAGGATTGCCCCAAGGGGTTCATGGTCTATTTTCACTGCAACTAGACTGGCCACCGAAAGGCCGAGTGCCCGCAGCTGTTACAGGGATCAGCACATAGATCTACCCCTGCTACTGCACGAGCTACTGAGAGTCGGCCAGTAAAGGCCGAGGTACCGAGGGCTCGCGGGAGAGCCTTCCAGCTGACAGCGGAGGAGGTCCGCGCAACACCTGATGTTGTGGTTGGTATGTATTCTTTTACTTATTCCATTGTTGAGATACGTTGTGCTTATATTGTGATATGCGTAGGTACTTTTCTTGTGAGTTATGTACCTGCTTTAGTGTATGACTCGGGTGCGAGCCGATCTTTCGTGTCGTTAGCATTTAGCCGTCACATCAGCATCCGACGGGAGGCGTTGAGTAGACCTCTGCGATTTTCCATAGTCGACGAGTGCGTGGTTTTTGCTACTGATGTGATTCGGGGATGTATACTTGAGATTTTCGGTGTTGAGTTTCCGATAGATCTGGTACCGATTGCGATGGGGGAAGTCTGTGTCATTATGGGCATGGACTGGTTGAGTCGATTAAGAGTTGTTATAGACTGCGAACGTCAGTTGGTGACCATACGAGACCATAGTGGGGGAGTGCTTACAGTGTATGGCGAGGGTACCCGATCTGGATCAACATTTTGCTCGGCTTCCAGGGCGAGACAGAGTCTACAGCAGGGTTGTAGGGGTTTTGTAGCGTATGTGATGGATACGCGAGTTGATGTTGAGAGACGGAGTTATGTCACTGATGTTCCGATAGTGAGTGAGTTCCCGGATGTTTTCCCCGAGGAGTTGTCGGGTGTGCCTCCCGAGAGGCAAGTGTAGTTACATATTGATTTGATTCCGGGGGCGGCGCCTATCGCCAAGGCACCCTACCGCCTTGCGCCGCCAGAGATGCAGGAGTTATCCTCACAGCTCCATGAGTTGTTGGGGAAGGGTTTTATCCGGCCGAGTAGCTCGCCGTGGGGGGCACCGATCCTTTTTGTCAAGAAAAAGGATGGTTCACACCGGATGTGCATTGATTACCGGGAGTTGAACAAGCTGACGATCAAGAACCGTTATCCACTACCGAGGATTGATGATTTGTTCGATCAGTTGCAGGGTGCGTCTTGGTTTTCCAAGATTGACTTGAGATCTGGGTATCATCAGATGAGGGTGCGAGATGAGGATATTCAGAAGACGACATTTAGGACTCGTTACGGGCATTACGAGTTCGTGGTGATGCCTTTTGGGCTCACCAATGCACCGGCAGCGTTCATGGATCTCATGAACCGGGTGTTCAGGCCTATGTTGGATCGATCGGTGATCGTATTCATCGACGATGTCTTGGTGTATTCGAGATCCAGAGAGCAACATGAGGAGCATTTGAGAGAGATCCTTGGAGTGTTGAGATCGAAGAGTCTTTATGCCAAATTCTCCAAGTGTGACTTCTGGTTACGAGAGGTCCAGTTCTTGGGGCACCTCGTTAATCAGAATGGGATTTTGGTCGATCCGGCCAAGATTGAGGCTGTTATGAGTTAGGAGGTGCCGAGATCCCCCACCGAGATCAGGAGTTTTCTGGGATTGGCTGGCTACTATCGGAGATTTATCAGAGATTTCTCCAAGATTATCGTTCCTCTCACCAGATTGACCCGGAAGGGCGTTACTTTTACTTGGGGTCCCGAGCAGCAGGCCTCGTTTGAGACTCTTCGCCAGAGATTGTGCGAAGCCCCGGTGTTAGCCCTTCCTGAGGGGATGGAGGACTTTATGGTTTACTGCAATGCGTCTATATCTGGGTTGGGTGCGATGCTTATGCAGAGAGGGCACGTGATAACATATGCATCGGGGCAACTGAAGCCTCATGAATCGAGGTATCCGACCCACGATTTAGAGTTGGGGGCAGTGGTATTCGCCCTGCGCCACTATTTGTATGGGGTTCGGTGTACCATATACACGGATCACAAGAGCTTGAAGTATCTGATGGATCAGCCCAACCTGAATAGGCGTCAGAGGAGATGGTTGGATGTGGTAAAAGATTACGACTGTGAGATCCTGTATCATTCGGGCAAGGCTAACGTGGTAGCCGATGCCCTGAGCCACAGGGCGGAGAGTGCTCCAATTCGAGATGTGTGCATGAGGATGATAGTGATGACTCCGGTGTTGGATACCATTCGAGAGGCCCATGCGGAGGCCGTGAGACCGGAGAACCGCAAGAGGGAGTGGGTGATTGGGCAGGTATCCGAGTTTGTGACGGATAGGCGAGGGATTATGACCTTTAGAGGTCGGATTTGGGTGCCCTATACGGGAGTAGCGCGTAGCATGCTGATGGACGAGGCGCACAGATCAAGATTTTCGATCCATCCCGAGGCCACTAAGATGTATTTGGACATGAAGAGAGATTATCGGTGGCCTTGTATGAAGAGGGATGTTGCGTGGGTAGTCGAGAGGTTCTTGAACTGCCGTCGGGTCAAGGCAGAGCATCAACGTCCACACGGTCCATTGCAGCCTTTGGAGATTCCCCAGTGGAAGTGGGAACAGATCTCTATGGACTTCATCACCAAGTTACCAAGGAATGCGCATGGAGTTGACGCGATTTGGGTGATTGTAGACCGATTGACGAAGAGTGCTCATTTTATTGCTATTAATGAGAGCTCCTCTGCAGAGAAATTGGCCGAGATTTATTAGAGAGAGGTGGTATCTCGGCACGGGGTGCCGATCTCGATAGTGTCAGATCGGGATATGCGCTTTACTTCCAGGTTCTGGAAGAAGTTTCATGAGGAGTTAGGTACGCGATTGCACTTCAGTATAGCCTACCACCCACGGACAGATGGACAGAGTGAGCAGACGATCCAGACGCTCGAAGACATGCTTCGAGCATGTGTTATGGATTTCGGTGGGAGTTGGGACGCATACCTGCCTTTGGCTGAGTTTTCTTACAACAACAGCCACCATTCGAGTATTGGTATGCCTCCCTTTGAGCTTTTATACGGGAGGAGGTGTCAGACTCCTATTTGTTGGGGAGAGGTGGGACAGGGAGTGATGGGTAGCACTGAGATAGTGCTTAAGACTGTTGGGTTTTGAGCATTCTAACACTCCTATGGTGTACATGCAACCCTATAAACCTTGGATCTATGTTTTCTCTATTATACATGCAAATATTAAATATTCCAAGGTTTCATCCTAACTAGCATATTATGAAGCACCTATACTTCAAAGTTCTAGTTAGATGACATACCTTTTGATGTAGCTTGATGTCTTCAAGCTTTAAGAGCTTAGCCCCAATAGTGTGGAAGCCTCAAGTGAAATCACAAATCACCAAAACACCTTGGAAAACCTTTAGAGAATATGGATACTTGGCTCACACTATGAAATCGGTTATTGCCCTCTTTAGTGTATCCACACTAGCCACTAACATAATTTCATGAACCATAAGACCCTTTATATAGTGTGGAGGATTAGGGTTAAACCCTAATACCCATGACCTTTCATTTCCTAGGATCCATGGGTTAAAGCTCCATGGACTATCCATGAAGACTTAGCCCAACCTAAATGAATTTGGCCCACTACACACACACATATATATATATATATATATATATATATATATATATATATATATATATATATATATATATATATACATATCTAGGAGTCCATATTTAATTAGTTCATTTTGATCACTTAATTAATTATAAATTAATTCTTGATCAATACTATTTAAATAATATGATTGTATATTAATATATTAGAACTTATATTAATATAAATCATAAATATACTATTCTCAAAAGACTATCCATATAAATTGTGTCGGTGAAGTGCAACCCAAATGGACCATGCCGGGTCGGGTCAAGTACATACCAAATATAGTTATGGACTTAGACATTAATCCAACAGTCTCCCACTTGGATAAGTCTAAAACTATTATTGAGTATGACTTCAAAAACCAACTGGTAATCGTAGCTCTTAAAGCCGCTGTCGAACTCTGATCTTGTCAATGAACTCTGACCTTTGTCAATGACTTGTCCATTAGATAAGGGATCATATATTCCTCCATTCTAGATATCATATGGACTGAGACATGGATTATAATCATTCTCTCTGTCCATTTGTTGTTTCCCGATTTTCGATTTATGATGACTGACTGATTGAACAAATCAAATCAGTCCTGGCTTGGCCAAGCACTCACATGTGTCATCGCTAAATCATCGAGGGGCCCACAGATATCGCTTTTATCCCGAAGGTAAAAGGAATGGATAAACTTCGACTCATATGGCTTGTTATACTACTTGTTGAATCATACACAAAGGCACATTTTATAACATCGAGTTACCAATGCGTTTTCGTGAAATCAATGTATAACCAACTCATAGTAACAACTCATATCTCTAGGTTTGAAGAATATAAGATATTATCGTCTCACGATCACTCGTGATAAAATCCATGAAGTGATTCAAATGAGCGCGGGTTGAATCCAATACTCAGAACTTATGAGCACTCATGAGTGTTGTAGCACCACTTTGTCCACCAACTTGGACCTCTACAAACCAACCCATGACAGTCTTGATTCATATCTACTTCCAACATATGACCGACTGTGGATGGTTTGAATAACTTAATCATTCAGGAAGAGCGACTTATTTATTCTGGAAGTCAAAACATGCAAAGTGAAACACAAGAATAAATGAATCAAATATGGTATGAAACCCTATGTACATAAATAAAGACTTTTATTTATCACCATACTGATTACTCATTATTCATTGTTTCGGTTTTATCAACTTTATACTTGAATTAAAAACACTAGTTGTCCCATGCTCCAAGCATGTACACTATGTTTTTCTTAAACAATAGCTTTGCCATACACCAAGTATGCACTCTATGTTTGTCTATGATCCTTACTTTGTGAAATAAACCAATTGAACATAATTTCAATGATTCTAATTTCACACTCCCAAATCCTTATCGAAAAATGTTAGAATTTTAAATTCCTATCATTTATCAAAATCTGTTTAGATTTTAAACTTATATGCACTGACCCTCCTGTAATGAATATGTACAAAGTCACAAAGACTTGTCAACAGTCATTATAAGGTATTCCAATGGAGATCAACTCCATGGAAACTAAGTCTCATATTCAAAGTACATTGCTTTGGACATGCTTCTTGCATTAAGTTTTCTAATCTTACACAGATAACTTCCACCTATGGAGACAACTCCATATTCTCATTTTGACTATCACTTCTGAATAAGAGATGCCTCTTTTCAGAATATGTCAATATGGTCCTTCCAAAATTAGCACTATACTTCCAACTGTCCCGGAGCAGCCAATCTTTGGTAAACCTCAGATTGTCCTCGACAATTGCTTAATCATTTTAGTCATATCCAATTCTAGACTTTTTCCCTTCTTAATGCCTCTGGGCATTTGGAAAAATTTAGAAATGACAAATATTATAGCACATGCAATCGATCCTGTACCCAAAGCAAATGGTACACGATTCATGATGTCTCACATAAAGACATGATTCTAGACCAGTGTTTTGCTACAATATTTTTATTTGCCATGTTTTCAAAATTTGACTATGAAGAGGGATGCCGTAATCATAATCGAATTTTGAGAACGCAATATATAGAATTTCCTTAAGTTGAACCAATCCAACATGAAATTCATATATATATTCTTGACTAAGGATGATTAAGGTCTCAATCTAAGCCTTTAGAACTGAAATAAAGTATATCCTCTCCCTTAATTATAGCAAAACAACTTTTTCAATCCCTGCAGCCTCACGAATTGAAACTTTTGTTTTCTATAAATAACATTGCTAACTTGCAACACTAACAATAATTATCATGCTCCCACTAACATGATGATTATTAGCATAACACTTATGCTCCCACTAGCTTTGACATGTACTCAAAAATCAGCTGGACTTCTAGAAATCAGTACTTTATTGACTTTCTTTCCAAAGTTCAGATTTCTAATACGAGATGCTTTGATAAAACTTTATCAAAATCATACACCTTTCCTTAGATAGCATGCATGTGTGTCTAAACAATTTCAGAACTATGAAAAGGGATGCCGTAATCATAGTCTCAATTGTTTAGACCTTTTGCCATCTGCTTCAAATCTACTTGGTGGAAGTGTTTCCTCACCATCATTTTCATGAATCGGAGAGAAACCTTATGACCCTTAGATTTTATGGTGTATGTGTTCTTATCCATGTGAATCGTCAAAACCATAGTCACAAGACAAGGATAATGACAAATCCAAACTCATATGAACTGAACTTATGCAATCTTAACTTCTTCCCACCTGGCAGTACAGGGCCTGCCATTGCTTCCAAGTTGTTATGCAACCAATTGAGAACTTTCAGAACTCCTATGCAAAGCCAACTTTAACTGGAATGGGCACAGAATATGTCAACACGATAGGTTATAAACCTCAAGTCGTGTACTAGTGAAGAACCTCAGGTTTTATTCTTGATTAGTTCTTGAAATTCTTTTTAGGATCTTTAAGACTCCCACTATCCTCTTGACATATAAGACTATCTTGCCAAATATTCAAGAGATAGTGCGGATTCTTTATCAAGACAAAAACTTCACACAATTGGCCTTAGTTGGTCTTTGTTTTATCCAAAACATCACAACTTACCAATTTCAAATGTACAAGAGTAGGACACTTTTACTCTTACATTTGACAAGTGTTTTAAACCTTTCTTTAAGATATGTCACTCAAGTTACAATCTTGGAGTATGACTCTAAGAATTGTTTTGGAACGAAGTATGACTCATCTTCCTGATCTAACCATTTCAACAATTCATGACTCCTCTTCTTAGTCATAATAATGAACTAAGATGACCTTTAGAGGACTAATTGTGATATGATTTCTAAATCATTAAGATGATCACAAACATGATACTAAAGTACTCTCCCATCTTTTCAGATTTGAGAAAATTTTATCTTTCTGCCTAATTTGATTCTTCCCATTCGTTCTGCCATATATTGAGACTTTTCCAATGTTTCAGAATTATACTTAAACTTGTAAGTATAACCATATTTACTAAATTTAGTAAATCAAATAGTCTTAACGAGCTTTGTGGTGGACATGACCAGTGCACAAGAATGTGTACTCGATCCCTTTAGTCCTTCACTTGACTCACACATCCATGTGAACAAGTAATTAGTCTTGATTTTCCAATGCTTGAAAGTTCTCATTCATCATACTATTCAACTTGCATGATTCCAAGTTTCGGTCCAATTGAGACTTGGGTGATGAGGAACTTTCCTGATTTGGTAAATTTAGACACTACCACAAATGAAAGAATCAAATCCATTTTCCAATATTGCTGTCAGTGGAATCATATAAGCAACAATTTTCCACAAATACCATTGTAAGGATACTTCAAATAAATAAAATTAAACAATTTTCTTTTATTTTAAAACTTTGCGGAAAAACTTATCCTTACAATCCACATGGAAAATTGTTGTTATCTATTCCTTAGCAATATATCATAACTTCTTAAGCAACTGCTTAAAATTCTGATGCGATCGAAATCCACCTTCACGATCAGAATCAGCATATACTTCCTTTAAGATTTCTCTCTATTCTTTGATTCTTAAAACATCAACATGTGACCCAGTCACATCATGTAATGAGGATCTCAGAATAGAAGTTAACAGAGTTAGATAATGGGCTCTACCTGATGTAGAGTCAAACTTATTGACTTTAACATCCTTAGGTAAATTTGGCAGCTTTGCAATCAACGGCCCTTCCTTTGGCAAAATAAACATATGAACCCTTTGGTAATGGGACTATCTCAGACTTAGCCTTTCTCTTTACCATTTGGTCAACCGGGTTGACTATGGTCAATCCCTTTCCATTGGGAAGAGAATGCTTTTTCTGGATTTCCAGTGTCACCATTGTCACTGTCCATAAAGTTTTTGGGAAGTTGATCTTCTAATCAAATTTGCTTTACTATCGTTCCAAATCATTGCTGATTCAGCAGCACCAAGCAAATAGATATGATTATTAAGGTTCATGTCATAGTCTGTTTCATAGTTGTTCCAAAGGAACTCACTATGTGACTTAGAAAGTGATTGAACATCCAACTTTCTCAAGACTTTGACACCCAACTCTCCCGGCTTGTCAATATGTGACTTCATCTCTAAGATGTGATCACACATAGACCTTGCTTGCCATTAGGGTTTGAGTGACCTTGAACTTGTGGGTTAGGGATAATAATTGGAGGAGGTGGAGGAAGAGAAGTATGACTTCCATGAGCCAAACTCGGGAAGTCATATTCATTAGGAAAGCTTGGTTTGGGAAGATCATTGTTGTCTAAACCAAACATCAACAATGGGAGAAATTCACGTAAAGTTGATTTAAGTCCTTAATATAACACCCAATATGATATATTAAGGCTAGGACCCAACAAACTATTTTATAACTTGGAAGAGGGATGTCGTAATCCAAGCTATAAAATATTTGAAGGTAGGTGAATGACGATTCACCAATTTCCACCAAGATAAACAAAATGTATTATTAGGTTTTAATTGGTTTTGAAACTCCTAGATTCTTTTGAGATTCATTGAACTTTTCAATGGCATGTTTCAATCTCGAGTGTGCCCTTCAGGTTTTGTGACTGGGATGCCGAGGATCACAAAACAAGGTGTGAAGTAACCATGCAAATATACTTGGTACCCTTAATATTTACCCCTCAATCGATGTGCCGGTTAACCACACACGCTCCAATGATACTATGATAAACATTAAGTTACCCTTTGCCTACCTTGTTAAGTCCAGGTTAGTGTGCCGGTTAACCACACACACTCCACTAACAGCTTAAACAAAGTGCAAAGTGTAATTTCATGGATTAGCACCTTATTCACATTTTCCTAAGTAACTAAGATTGAGAATTTATAAAAGGTTTAGTTACTTAGTATTTATCATTAATACTTTTAATGAAGGGAGAATGATAGTCCTTGTCCTACCTGTTCGGCTAATGACCCTCCACCAGTCAAGGAAGCGGTGGGTGAGAGTGGACACCCATTAAACTGCCATTTTATAGGCAGTAACCTTATACCCCCCCTTATAGACCGACTTCGTGAATGAGGCCTACTAATGGTAAGACGACTTGCTCTTATACATATAATAAATTAAACTTTTAATATTATAATAGTATAAGGGTGTATTTTAGACATTTAAAATACTTGGTGGTTTAATCTATTAATTAAACTATACTCTTAATTTAATTAAATTTAAACCATGTCATTATGGAATTATTAATTCTCTTTTAATTAAACACTTTAATTATCTATTAATAAAGTCCATAAGAGTTAATTGAATTATTCAATAAAAACATCATAATTCCAATTATTAAATTCAAAATTAAAAGCATTTAATTCATTGTTTAAGTTATAAACCCAAGAGTTTTAGAATTCAATTCTTTTTTTTTATCATAAAAAAACTTTTTCCAAATTCGAAAACTTGAGGGCAAGTTTTGTAACTCTTGAAAACTTTTGGATTCCATAACTTATGGAGTTAAATACTTGTTTTATGACGAAACTTTTCATGTTCCATAACTTAAGAACAAGTTATGGAATTCTTTAAAACATTAAGACTAAGTTTTGTAACTCCATAAAAAACTTTGAATAAATTTTTTTAAAAACCTTTTCATATCCATAACTTATGGAGGTTTCAAAAAACTCTTTAGATCAAACTTTTAAAACTAATAAAATAATCATATCATTTTATCTTTTACTAAATTTGACCTAATTCAACTCATATAGCAAATGATTCAAATTTTACAAATAATTAGTTTTTCACAAAAACAAGTAATTATCTTAAAATTTGACAAACGTCATGTTTTTTTCCTTTTTTTTCCAACTTTGAAAATAAAACATTTGCATCAATATAACAGAAAACAACCCATGGCTCTGATACCACTGTTGGGTTTTGAGCATTCTAACACTCCTATGGTGTACATGCAACCCTATAAACCTTGGATCTATGTTTTCTCTATTATACATGCAAATATTAAATATTCCAAGGTTTCATCTTAACTAGCATATTATGAAGCACCTATACTACAAAGTTCTAGTTAGATGACATACCTTTTGATGTAGCTTGATGTCTTCAAGCTTTAAGAGCTTAGCCCCAATAGTGTGGAAGCCTCAAGTGGAATCACAAATCACCAAAACACCTTGGAAAACCTTTAGAGAATATGGATAGTTGGCTCACACTATGAAATCGGTTATTGCCCTCTTTAGTGTATCCACACTAGCCACTAACATAATTTCATGAACCATAAGACCCTTTATATAGTGTGGAAGCCTCAAGTGGAATCACAAATCACCAAAACACCTTGGAAAACCTTTAGAGAATATGGATAGTTGGCTCACACTATGAAATCGGTTATTGCCCTCTTTAGTGTATCCACACTAGCCACTAACATAATTTCATGAACCATAAGACCCTTTATATAGTGTGGAGGATTAGGGTTAAAACCTAATACCCATGACCTTTCATTTCCTAGGATTCATGGGTTAAAGCTCCATGGGTTAAAGCTCCATGGACTATCTATGAAGACTTAGCCCAACCTAAATGAACTTGGCCCACTACACATATATATATCTAAGAGTCCATATTTAATTAGTTCCTTTTGATCACTTAATTAATTATAAATTAATTCTTGATCAATACTAATTAAATAATATGATTATATATTAATATATTAGAACTTATAATATATTAATATAAATCATAAATATACTATTCTCAAAAGACTATCCATATAAATTGTGTCGGTGAAGTGCAACCCAAATGGACCATGCCGGGTCGGGTCAAGTACATACCAAATATAGTTATGGACTTAGACATTAATCCAACAAAGACGACCGAACAGATTCAGCAGGTCAGGTAGAGGTTACTGACAGCCCAGAGTCGCCAGAAGAGTTATGCGGATAGGCGACAATCCGAGCTCGAGTTACAGGTCGGAGACTTTGTACTCCTGAAGGAGTCCCCTTGGAAAGGGGTAATCCGATTCAGGAAACGGGGAAAGTTGGGACCCCGGTACATCGGTCCTTTCAGAGTGACCGCCAGAGTAGGACAGGTACCCTACCATTTGGAGTTGCTTGAAGAGTTGAGCCAGATTCATAACACCTTCCACGTATCCCAGATGAGGAAGTGTGTGGCCGATGAGACGACAATAGTGCCACTAGAGGACATTCAGGTTGATGTGAGCCTGAATTATGTTGAGAGGCCGATCGCGATTTTAGATCGAAAAGTGAAGGTTTTGAGGAACAAGGAAGTGCCCCTGGTACAGGTCCAGTGGAAACATCGGAGGGGGTCTGATCTGACTTTGGAGCCGGAGTCGGAGATGAGGGAGCAGCATCCTGAGCTACTTGCGGAGCATGACTTCGAGGGAGAAGTCTGATTCTAGCGGGGGAGAATTGTAACATCCGGATTTCCAGGTATATTATTTTTATTATTTATTTTGAGATTTTTTGGAAGGACTCGACGAGTTGGTGCCTCAACTCGTGGAGTAGGTTCGCGACTTGGTGACGTGGATAATAAATGGACTCGACGAGTCGGGGAGATGACTCGCCGAGTCAGCGCTGTTGACAGAAACCCTAATTCTCTCGGGCATGTGCCTATTTAAAGTCACTTATAGCCTTCATATCACCTCCATCAGTGTCTATTCGCCCCCTAAGAGAAACCCTAGCGTTTATTGTGAGCAAGAGAGGGAGGGAGACTCATTGAAGTCACTTTCTTAAGAAGAAGAGCGAGGTGCTTCAAGGATCAAGGAGGAGAGCTTGTGGATCTGCCTCATCTCCATTGCAAGCTTCAGATCTAGGTATAAGCTCGTACCTTCTTTGTTGATTTATTAGACCCCTTGGTTGTGAAATTAGGGCTTGTATCACTTATTGATGGGGTTTTGGGTGCATCAAACCCCCCTTTTGCGAGTCACTCTATAGATCTGGACCTTGTAAGGTCCAGAGAGTCATAAAGTAGGAGGCCATGGTTGAGCAACCGTGGAGCTTTGAAGTTAGGAAGCTTTAGTGGAGTCTTAATGGCATATAGAGCAAAATATACCATGCATGGACATCAAAATCGATCCTTTACGCGACTTTTGAGTATTAGGAGGTTAGATCTATGAGCTAGAGTTACATATCTGACCTCAGGTGGCTGATTGAGAAATCCGATGGAGCCAACTCGCCGAGTCCATGGGATGACTCGATGAGTCGTAGCGGGTTTGACCTAGTAGCCTTGACCCAGTGTTAACTCATCGAGTTGGGAGTCAAATCGACGAGCTGAGTGAACCCTAGGGAGGATTGGAGAATACGAGTAGACTCGGCGAGTCACAGGAGTGCACTCGGCGAGTCAGGTCAAGCTTGATTGTTGACCCAGGTTGGCTTCTGTTGACTTCATGGGTGGGTCTTATGTGTTTATAAGGGTTATGTGATATATGATTTTATCTATGTATATGCTATATCCTGAGCTTGCATGGTTTGGACCGGAAGGTCAACAGGTTTTGGACCGGAAGGTCAACAGAGTAGGACCGGAAGGTCTAAAGCGTTAGGACCGGAAGGTCATCATTGGTAGGACCGGAAGGTCTACCAGAGTTGTGGGACCGGAAGGCCCCACTGAGACACATTGACCAGAAGGTCTCTTATAGCTATAGCCTCGAGTGGCTAATTATATGTACGTGGTATTTTGGGGAACTCACTAAGCATGCGTGCTTACCGTGTTATGTGATATGTGTTTCAGGTACTTTAGAGGATCGCGGGAAGGCACCGACATGATTGTATACACACACACCGTTGAGATGGAGTTATGTTGTGGATCCTGGATTCGATATAATGTTTTGAAAACTTTGTTGACTGATATTTGGTGTATTAATAATATGATATGTGTTTTATGAAATTAAAAATGAAAATTTTGGTTTGATCTTTCGTGTCGTTTCAACCACCATGTGGAACAGTTGTCCGAAACACTTAGAACACGTTCAAAATGCGATGAGCTAGTCCAGAACACGCAGAACGTGTCCGACACACGAAAGATATTTCCCATAACAGGAAGATCATGTCTGGAACATGATGCTAATTTTTTTACCAATTTCAGGATGATGTTGTGTACGAAATGATACTCATTGATATGTGCAATCCAAATGTAACACCCTCAAACTCATAACTTATAATCTATAAACATATCATAATTTTTATTTACAAATGCGGAATTTTACTCGAAAGTTAAAACTTTTTACATTTCGGGTTAAATCAAATGAGCACAATTCAAAATTTATCTATTTATATAAAAATAAAGAATACAATAGTAGCATCCTACTATTTAAATCTTGCTCTTGTGCTCCTTTCTTCTCCTCTGGTACGACGACTGCTGACATATGAACCTGAACCTGCAAAACATAAACGTATCTGCAATATCAGACACAAGGTGCCTAGTAAGTTATTTTTTATGTCTTTTCTTATCTTTCTCTTCTTTCATGCCCGTCCTTATAGTTACTTCTCCAACTCATCTCATGCTCTACACATATCATAACTTTGTCTCTGACTCTATCTCTTATCTACTCTATCTCTTAGACTTTGTTCTATCTCATCATTACTCTATTTCTTATACTCGAATCTATATCATTATTACTCTGTCCCTCATGCTCTGATATATATCATCTTTTCTCTATTTTTTGTACTCTATTAAATCTCGTCTCTACTCTCTCTCATATGCTCTCGTATGTCTCATCTCTACTCTGTCTTATGTACCCTATTATATCTCATCTCTACTCAGTCTTATATATTTTGTTATATCCCATCTCTATTCAATCTCATACTCTATGTATATATCATCGCTACCAAGTCTCGTATACTTTTTATATCTCATCTCTACTCAATATCATACTATCTGCATACCTCATCCCTACTCAATCTCATACTCTCTGTATATCACATTGTTACACAGTCTCATATACTCTATATATCTAATCTCTTCTCAATCTCATACTCTCGGTATATATCTCATATCTACTCAATCTCATACTCTCTATACATCTCATATTTACTCAGTCTCGTATAGTTTGTATATCACATCTCTTCTCAATCATATACTCTATGTATATCATATCCCTACTCAGTCTCGTACTCTTGTCCCAAAGGAACCTCGATCTTATTCCCAAAGGAAACATATTCATGTTCCTGGAGGAATCTCAATCTCATTCCTGAAGGAAATATACTCATGTTCCCGAAGGAACCTCAATCTCATACCTAAAGGAAATATACTCATGTTTTCGAAGAAATCTCAATCTCATTCCCGCAGGAAATATATTCATGTTCCCGAAGGAATATAAATCTTATTCCCGAAGGAAATATACTCATGTTCCCAAAGGAATATCAAAAAATTCTTAAAGGAAATATACTCATATTCCCGAAGGAATCTCAATCTCATTCTCGAAGAAAATATACTCATCACATGCTTTGCTACATGTCTCTATGTACACCATATATATATATATATATATATATATATATATATATATATATATATATATATATATATATATATATATATATATATATATATATATATATATATATATATATATATATATAATGTAAGTCCCCAATCTGCTTGTGTATCAATCAGATGCAATTGATGGTGCGGAATCCCAATCAATTGGATGATGTCAGATCAAATAGAAGAATAAGGAGAAGAAGAATAATATGAATCTTCAATGTATTGATGAATGGAAAGATGCTCCTTTACATGAGATTCACACACACACACACACTTAAGCTTCTTTCTCTCTCATTCTTTTCTCGTTCTCTATTCTTCTATTCACTCTCTATTCCTCACACCCCTCACCCCTATATATGCATGAGAAACATCGGCCGTAAACAGCGTTTACGACCGTAAACCTGTTTATGGCCGTAAACCTGACCGTAAACTCATAAAACATTACAGAAAAATACAATCAACTAGAAAAGCAAAGTATAAACCTATATTTTGACCCAACAATCTCCCCCTTGGTTTATAGCTTTCTTTTCTTAATTGACCCAACAAGCTCCCCTAAAAAGTAGCTGGCTTTTCTTATTAATCTTCATTGGGAGCTTGGCTTCAGCATTAATCTTCAAATTCTTCACAGCTTCAAGATGAACATGATGAATCTTCAATAATTGACTTCATCTTGAGCAGTTGGGCATTTCTTCAAGATTTGACTCTGAACGTACGTTGGGTGAGGAGGCTTCTTGATAAGATTCTTGAAAGATAGCGCTTTCAGCTTGAGAATCTTCAGAGAGAATAGCAGAGAGAAACAATCTTCTGGATCACTTCAACAGGTACAAGAATAGCAACAAATTGATTGAGGAGGCTTCAATGCAATCTGTCACATAATCTTCAAGTACAGCTTCACCTTGCTACTGGGGTTGAAGGATTGAATGTTGAAAGAATAATCTTCATTTCTAGCTCCTTCGAATGAGAATTCTTCGATGCTCACAGATGAAGCTTTGGCTTAGAAATTCTCCGATACAGTCTCCATGAGTCTCGTCTACATCTGAATTCACTTTTCAAGACAAAACAAAACTAAAACAAAACTTAGCACACAATGTTTTTTGGATTTTTCATATTTTCTGAAAAAGAAATAAAACAGAAGTAACACTAATTTTTTGGATTTTTAATTTTCTGATTTTTGTTTGGTTTTTAAATTTTTTAATTCTCCTCTAATATTTAAATTAGAAGAAACTATGAACAAATTTAACAAAAATAAAAATGATATCTAACTTTAAGAGTGATTTGGGATCAAAGTTTTTAAACAGCCTTTATCCGTTTATCAGTACCTCTCCCGTCATGAATAGATCTGGTCAATCGCCAATATTGTGGTGCACTTAAACACGAGAGATTGTGACAAAATTAGGACATACTATAAGTGACAAGACAATGTGATCCTAAGATCCTAGATAATATTCCTTAAGGACCATTCAGCTGCCGACGACCAAAGATATTGTTGTACACCTAAATTGAGCAGCGAGATCTACAGACAACCTAGTGATTGTTCAATTTTAAATGTACTAGAACATGTTTCCCGCTTCCTGACATACCCCAATAATCAGGAACTTCCAAAGTACTCCTTACTTTAGGTGAGCAGACAATTATTATGAGAGAAGTCAGATTTAGAATGCATATGCTATACACCCAGGTCGGATCTCTTCCAATCTCGCAGAGGGTGAAACATATGACTAACCAGATTTAGAGGGATTGAGAAGTAGAATGGTGCATATGCTGTGTACCAGGTCAGATGTATTTCAATCACGCAAAGGAGACAGCATATAAATAACAGACAGGAAGAATTGCATAGATAGAAGATGCAGAGAAATAGAATTGCATATGTTACAGTTCAGGTCGGATGTATTTCAATCACGTAGAGGAGGCAACATATGACTAACAGAAAGAAAGCAAGAAAAATAATTTCCTGCAGACCTACTTTATCAGGATTCCCCAGTCGCCCCATCAATACCAGAATTAAGGACAAAGTCCGTACATCGAGGAAGAGTTAAACCACGGTTCTAGATACAGATTATTTTAGAGTAACCGGTGGATTATCATGTATATCTCCCTGCTCAACCTATCTGGGCGTCGTATTGTCAGGCTAAATGGATCTATCTAGGTCAAGATTTTTCAAGTCTCTAGATTCCTTAAGTTCATGAATGCCTAGTTAAGTCCATTTTAATCTTTCGTGCCTACCAGCGCATCGAACACAGAGCCTAGACAATTCAGATTCAGTCCCTTACACAGATTCAGATTGCCTGTTATCACATGATTATATCACTTCCCAAAACATCTCCTTCAAGCACATTTCATTAACACCATATTTTTGGATTTTCTGATTTTCTAATGTTTTTGGATTTTTTTTTAAATTTTTAAATTTTTGTTTTGTTTTTATTTCTCCCCCTAAATTTGTGCATAGGAGAGAAACAAAAGTAAATGCGCAAATTTAAACTATCCTAAAACAAAAATTAGTCTTTAAAGCGAATCAGCTTAAGAAAAACTCAGGAGTATAGAGAAGAAAACTCAAACCGTAAGTCACCGATTGAATTTGCATCCAGAAGGTCTGAGAACAGCACGCGTAATCTTAGAACATATCCAAAAATTCTTCACATCGTTAAGCACAAACCCCATGAGTGACTCCTTCTTTTCTTCCTTTCCTGCAAAGGACACATACTCCCAAACAAAGTTATGAATGTTGTACAGTTAAGAGATGTCCTCTATCATGTGCCTAGAACAGCCACTACCAACAAACCGAAGTCTGATGATATGCCTCCATAGCTGCTCCGACACAGAGCGGAATTTGTTGGTCTTTGGAACCCAATCCATTTTTAAACTGGGTTGACCTTTTTCATCCTTGCACGGTACTCTCTTCCATGACATATCCTGTTTATCACAAACAGAAGATGAAGAAATATTAGAATCGTTAGAAGATTTGGGAGAGTGAGCCTTTGGAACCCATTTGTAGTTGGGTTTAACCCATTTCTTTTTCGATCTGATGGGTGGCTCAGTACTTGCTTTTGATCTTGATGTCAGCCGTTGAGATGACTTTGACCTAACCGGTCTTTGTTTCACTGGAGCATCTCTTGGATTGGGCTTCTTGGCCGACATTCCCTTCTTGCCCTTGGGATTCAGATTCTTGGCCTTGTGGGTTTGATTCTTGGCCTTCTGCGTCTTCCAGTCACCATTGTCTGAACGTGACCTTGAGGGGTTTCTTTTGGAGTATCTCCCTCTTGGCGCGTTCTGCCACCCTTGTGCATAGTAGGGAACGTATGCGCGATTAGGGCAACTTCTGGCAATGTGTTCAGGTGTTCCACAGTGAAAACATGCCTTTTTCTTCATTGTGAAGTTGTTTCTTCCTGCCCCTGGTAACTTATCCTTGCCTTGTCTCTTATTTTTCCCACAAGCACAATTACAACAGGCACTCTGTTTCACTGGAACAGGTGGCCTGTATTTCTCAACAGCAGGTTGATCAGAAGCAGCTGAGTTCGAAGCAACAGATTCAGAGTTCAAAGAGATATTGGTTTGTTCAGTAGTGTTCTCCTTGTTCTCATGAAGTAGAAACATTAGTATCTTTCATCTCAACACCCTCAGTTGGCCCTAATTGTTCAGTCGTAACTGAAGCTGGAACACGGGGTTGGCCATACTGAAGATGTGCTTCATTTTCAATTTCTTCCTTAGTCAGAGGGGTATAAGAGTAGTTATGATTGAAAGGGGGAGGGACACTCTCGTAACCTAGACCCTTTTGTTGGTTATTTTTAAATTGCAAACAATGGTCTATCATGTTCGCAACTACTTCGCTTGACACATCAAATTTTCTAAAATCGAAATCTGCAGTTTCAAATTTGCCTTTTAATGTGTCAATC
The DNA here is from genome assembly GCF_052849685.1 of Lactuca virosa. Lineage (NCBI taxonomy): Eukaryota > Viridiplantae > Streptophyta > Magnoliopsida > Asterales > Asteraceae > Lactuca > Lactuca virosa. Next base: position 288,059,413 of record NC_136429.1, on the reverse strand, counting down.
TCAGCAATTAATTCAATAAGTTATCTCTTAACATAGTCATAATTTTCACATTTGTTGCTATAGTCTTCCTGAAGCCTCCTAAAGTCTTTGGTTTTTGCTTCTAATTCAGCCTTTAGGGGTTTCTGTCCTTTCCTGAGTTGATATCCTTCGTATTTTAGGTCCTCAACTTCCCTTTTTAGCAAATTATTATGTTCACGAAGAATTTTAATCGTATCTTCACAAGATGGAGTACATGAAACTTCATTGACCGAGATGTTTGCGGAACTCATTGTTTTTCCACACTTCAAAGCGTCAAGTTCTTCAGTTACAGCAGCAAGACTAAGACGATTGAGATCTTTTGTCTTCTTGATGACAGCCACGATCATATCCCACGATTTCGGAAGTGAATTCAGCAGCTTTTTGTTTATCTCAGATTTAGTTAAGAAGATCCCAACTATATTCATCTCAGTAGTAAGTGTAGTAAATCGCTGCAACTGAGCTTCCAGGGTTTCTCCAGGGATATAATTGAACATGTTGAACTTTTGTCTTAACATATCCTGATGACTCTCTTTCATGTCTTCAATTCCCTCGTAGACCTCAAAAAACATTAAAAGCACAACTAGAAGCTAAATTCTTTGACTAAAAACTCAAAAGTCAACCTTAAAAGTCAAATTAAAAAAATCAAACTTAAAAGTCAAACAAAAAAGCTAAATTTGAAATTTTGAAGGTTAAACGAGAAAGTCAAAATTTAAAGTCAAAGGTCAAAATTGAAAGTCAAAGTCAAAATTTTAAGTAAAAAATCAAAATTAAAAGTCAAAAAATAAAAACTAATTTTTTTTGGGTTGAAAAAGTAATTTAAAAATAAAGGAAATTGATTTTTGGGGTTAAAAATGTTAAATTTGCGAAACTAGAAACGAGAAAGCGAATCTTTAAAAATTAAAAACGGAAGGAGGATATCATCTCCCACCCTAGATGAGTTGGTTAAGGCGTGAGGCTGATGAATCAAGGGACCCGGGTTCAATCCCCGACACCCCCAACTTCGCTTCCTTTTTTTTAATGGAAGCAAGCTGCGAGGACTTCTGCTGCTGATATGCGAGGCGAGGACTAGGCGATGCGATGCGAGGCTGAGAACGAGACGAGGTGCGAACCGTAAACGATGCTGGACCGCAAAGCACCGAGGACCGCAAACTCCGGCCGTACACGTGCGAGCCGTAAACCCTGATCGTACACGTGCGAGCCATAAACTCCGAGGGCCGTAATCTCGGACCGCAAGCTCCGGCCGTAAACTCCTCGGAAACCCTAGTTGCTGGCCGTACACGCCGCCACTCCCTCGCTGGTTACGACCAAAAACAACGTTTTTGCCCCTTTTTGCTCCAAGACTCGATCAAAAACCCGTTTTTATGAAAAACACGAAGAACAAACCCCCCTTATTTTGCCAAGATCTATCGAAAAACGCAGAAATCCTTCCAAAATAAGATCAAATTAGTTCCAGATCTTACAAAATTGACTGATACAATCCAAGCTCTGATACCAATTGTAAGTCCCCAAAAATGCTTGTGTATCAATCAGATCCATTTGATGGTACGGAATCCCAATCAAACGGATGATTTCAGATCAAAATAGAAGAGAAGGAGGAGAAGAATAACTTGATGCTCCTTTACATGAGATTCACACACACACACTTAAGCTTCTTTCTCTCTCTCTTCTCTCGTTCTCTATTCTTCTATTCACTCTCTGTTCCTCACACCCCTCACCCCTATATATACATGAGAAACATCGGCCGTAAACAGGGTTTACGGCCGTAAACCTGACCGTAAACTCATAAAACATTATAGAAAATTACAATCAACTAGAAAAGCAAAGTATAAACCAATATTTTGACCCAACAATATATATATATATATATATATATATATATGTATATATATATATATATATATATATATATATATATGTATATATATATATATATATATATATATATATATATATATATATATATATATATATATATATATATATATATATATATAGGGTGAGGTTCAATAGAGAACAATAATTAACCAATGAACCAATGAACCAATCTTTTTTTCAACTTTTAGAACTTATTTTTTATCAAAAAAAAAAAAAAAAACTAAAAATACAGAAATTCATAACTTTTTATCCTTTTTCCAATGATATCAAATTCGAATTTTTTTTACGTCAAATTCACAATGTGAATCTTTGAAAATTCCCAATGTGAATGCGTATTCACACGGTGAATCCGAAAAATATTTTTCACATTCACAACATTAATATATGAATTTAGATATTTTTAGATTTTTTTTTCGATAAAGAATAAGCTCTAGAAATTGAAAAAAAGATTTGGTTCCTAGAAGAACCAATAATGATGGTTATCTATTGAACTTTTCCCTATATATATATATATATATATATATATATATATATATATATATATATATATATATATATATATATATATATATATATATATTCTCCAATTATATACATACATGCTCAGATACATGATTTCTACGTATATTTATGATCTACTTTGTCTCATAACTTGGTGGCATTAACTTGGTGCATCAAGGTTCTCATACACACTTGTATAAATATATAATTTAAACATATAACAATCATAAAGAAAGAGTGAGTGATAATAATAACTCACCATATCAGTTAGTGAACACTAACTGTCCCACTTTGGCTCCTTTTGTCATTAGATGCCTCTTGATCCATCTTTTGCTCTTAGGCCTATTCATACACATTAACAAGCATCTTAATACTTGTTTTAGCCTATTAAGAGCTTAATCATTATATATATATATATATATATATATATATATCAAAATAATCACTCTCTTGATCATAATTTGACATATCAACTTTCTATCTCAAATTCAATTATTCTTCACAAATTAAGCTCGTATTCGACTTAATTTATTAATTCCCATACTCAATTCTATCATATCATCTCTTTCACTAGTTAGTATTTGAAACCCTAACAATCCATAATGGATTTCACCTTGAAAATCACATATAAAGTTTGTTCAAAGATTCTAAACACTCTCAATAACATACAAATCGAGCAATAAGTCGATTGATTCAAACAAGTTAATCAAAGTAGAAATCTCACCATTAAAGCTCAAAGATTGAACATAGAGAAAAATATTTATCTTAATGGAGAGAGAATGAAAATCCTTGCAATCCACCATCTTTAGCTTGCCTTGGCACCATTTTTGGCAGCATAATCACCCATCTCAGCTCCCAATAGATCCCGTTGAAGAATGATCAAAATGAGCTCTTAAACATATTATAACATCTTATCTATGCTTTTCCATGTTGTGGAAAATATATGTCCACGTCATGGTCTCTAGAAATCAGGAAAGTACATTGTTGATTCCATTCCATCTCGAGGCAGCTTTTCTTCCAACTTCAAACGTGTATAACTTCTTTGTTTCTTACCCGTTTTCAGTGGTCTTTATATCCACGCGAAGGTGGGAACATATTATACAACTATATTAATTCACTTCTTACTAAATTAATACATGATTTAATCTATTAAGTCATGAAGTAGGCCCAAAAAGCATAAAATTCCCCTTTTACCCTTTTGATAAAAAATGCATTTTCTCATGCATTCTTTCTCTTGAACTTACTCATATAATCTCTTATTAGTGACTTAAACACTTCTCGGACATTTTCATGAAGTCACAACTTCATAATCTCATATTTTTATCATAAATAACCAAATTTCCCCTTTTAGTCAATCCTTAACTAAAAGTCAACTCTTTCAAATTTTGGGTTGTTACACCAAACTTGGGTCGGGACATTATGGCTTGGATACAACCTATCCCAGTATGAGCTACATTTTCCAAGGCATTAGGTTTTGTTAGGTGGGCTGATGTACACATGAGTGCAAAAGGTCACCCATTATCTACCACTACTTATTCTATAATGAAGCCATGACCAATCCACAATTCGATATGGATGAGTTAACATTTTCGTTGGGCGACTACCAACTATGTTTTGAAAATAGATCATTATTCCTAGTAATTAGTTACTAGTTTGGTGAGTATTTTTCTCCTCGTTATACGCACACACATTTCCATCATTGAATGTTTCCATTTGTCTCGATATCAAATATAGTGAAACTTAAGCACTTAGAGTTTGTCTTCAATAACCCTTTAGATGATTTATCTGGCAAGGATGCAGTAGGAGTGTATTTGGGTGTGTAAAGGACAAAGCTTTCATAGACTCAAAAATTGATTTTATTTAAAAATTAAACCAGGCTTAATAAAAGAGTTTTTTCATGCAAATCGAATGTTTTTACAAAGGGAAAATGTCATATTAGCCCATCCAACTTATCGTGTTTGTTTTAAAAGGTCACCAAACTATGTTTTTGGCACATTAAGGGAATGAACTTACATTTATTTTTTTTAAAATACCCTTATGTAACCTGATACCGGGTTCAAAGGTAATATACATGCCACGAAGGTCATTTAATGAAATGTCCATGTGTATTACATTTATCTTAATTTGTTTTAAATAAACTGATTGCAGTGTAAAATCCCCTCCTCCTCCTCCTCATTTAAGAAACCTATCCTCCCACCATAGTAACTGTAGATCGATGATTATATTCTTCTCAATCAAAGTTCATTTCCAAGGTGTGTTCATCAACAAGCCTTTTTGTTATTATGATGGTGTTCATCATGTGTTCGAGAATATCGATTTTGCTTGTATGTCATATAAAGAATTTGTGCATTTTCTTGAACGATTCACACAAGAGAAGTGTGAGAAACTTTATTATTGTCAACTTGATTTATAAATCCCAGAAGGTTTAACCTTGATTTCTAATGAACTTCAATATCAAGAATTTATAGACATTGCTTATCGGTGTGGAGTACAACTGTCTGTTTACATGGACCATTTTGGTACTACTGTACATGTAACTAACGAAAATGAAAATGAAGATAATTGTGTTGTGAAGTCAAACATGTTAATTGAAGGGGAAGAATGTATTGACCTAACTGACTTCATGAGTCCACAACAGAGCAACATGGAAGGAGTAACATATGAAGGAGTAAGTCAGGAAAATGGAAATGAGGATGCCACAGAAGGTGATCCAAAAGATGATGAAGATGACAATGTCCCAGATGTTGAAGATGAAAATGCCCTAATATGAAAGGAACACCAATGCTTAATGAAGACATATCTTGGAATAAGCAGTTGCCAATTCTAGGTATGAGGTTCACCAACCCTAAACAATTGAAATTCATGCTTTGTAATTATGCTATAGCCAATGGGTATCAACTGTACTATGAAAAAAATAACAGTAAAAGGTTATTGGTTAAGTGTTGTGATGGTGAATGCACATTTAGGCTCTGGGCGTCATGGATGAGTGAGGAGCACTCATTCCAAATCAAGTCCCTTATCAATGAGCATAATTATGCAAGAAATTTTAAGTTAGGGTCAGTTGTTAATTATAGATAGATTGGTAGTCATTTCACCAGGGAAGTTCTTGAGAATCAAAAATTCAATGTTAGGATGCTAAAAGAGGAAGTAAAGACTAAATTTGGCATAAAGTTTACCATAGTGTAAAATTATGCAAAGTGGTGGTCCTATGGTGAGGAGATAAGAAGGTATAATCCATGGCCAACAGTCAAGTTATGTGTGAATTCTATGCCAGATGGGAAAACTTACTTTATCAGGATATATATATATATATATATATATATATATATATATATATATATATATATATATATATATGTATATATATATATATATATATATATATATATATATATATATGTATATATATGTATATATATGTTTTCATGCAGTAAAGCAGGGTTGGAAAAGTGGTTGTAGAGGGATTATAAACTTGGATGGTGTTTTTTAAAAGGAATGTGTACTGGTCAATTATTATGTGTTGTTGGTAGGGATGGAAACAATCATATATACCCAGTAGCTTGGGTTGTGGTTTGTGTTGAAAATAAAGACAACTGGAAATGGTTCCTAGAAAACTTGCATTAAGATCTACATCTTGAAGGTGGGTATGCTAAGACATTGATGTCAAATAAACATAAGGTATGTTTGTGTTAATTATACCATGCTTTATGTGTTTCAGTTGTGATCTAGTTCTAAATGTTCTTATGATGCAATGCAGGGGATATTTGAAGCAGTGGAGGAATTATTCCCAGAGATAGAACATAGGCAATATGTCAGGCATGTTCTGTCCAACTTCAAGAAGAAATTCCCTGGGGCTCATTATGAGAAATTATTTTGGAAGGCTTGTAAGGCATCAACTAAACCTCTTTTCAATTTTGCAATGAAAGAGATTCAAATGATTATCCCTGTTTCTTATGTGTATCTTATGGGAAGGAATCCAAAGTCATGGTCAAGAGCATTTTTTTCAAATAGGAAGGGGGTGTGATGCTATTGAGAATGGGTTGTTTGAAAGCTTTAACAATGTTATCTTCGATGCTAAGAAGAAACCAATTAGTACTATGCTGGAGGATATCAGACTATATGTGATGCAAAGGATGTGTAGTTTAAGACAGAAAGGAAGTGGATGGGGACATTTTGATGTATGTCCAAACATAAGGCTTGCCATAAATGAATTAAAGATCCAACAAAGGTACTTTATTCTTCTTTGTCACTCTTTCAGCATAGTAGCTCTTATTAACTGTGTTTATTTATAGGTACTAGCAAGTACTTCCTAGTGGTCTGAATACATTTGAAACAAGAAACTTAAGAGAGTATTATGGTGTTGATTTGGAAAAGAAAACATATACTTTTAGGATTTGGCAACTGAATGGGTATGATTGTGTACATTCAGTGGCAGCCATTTCTTATGTAAACAGAGATGTAGATGCATTTTTTGATCCTTTATATCGTGCTTATATATATATGAACACCTACAAGTACTCAATAGGAAGCATGAATGTGAGTGCAATGTGGCCCCCAACAGACTACATAGCACCATTGCCACCATTGAAAAGGAAGATGCCAGGGAGACCCACTATAAAGAGAAAGAGGGACAGTACAGAGGTTAGTGGATTAGACAAAGCATCTAAGTCAGGAAAAAAGATTGTATGTGATGTTTGTAAAAAGGCGGTGCACAATAAGTCAACCTGTGATGCAATGTTAAAGCCCCAAAAAAGTCAGGTAAAAAAGAGGAAGATTGAAGTTGAGTGTGAAAGTGGTAGTGCATTGAAGAAAGTTAAGGGTCAAGCTAGTGAAGTAAAGAAACGGAAGGGTCAAGTGCAAAGGGGTAATGGTGTAAAAAAGGGAAAGGGTGAAGGTGAAGGTAGAAGTGGACAACAAGGTGAATGTAGTTTAACAAGTGTTGTGAATAAAAAGAATGGTCAACAACAACGTATAGTCAAGTTAAGGAAAAAGTAAGAGAATATAATAAAGAAAAAGTTGTCAAAAAGGGTTGAGGCAGAAACGGTGAAGACGATACATCATCCAAACCAATGGACTAGGATTAAAGGTGTTTTGTTTATGGAGTATGTTTGTTAGGGTTAGATGTCTTTCTTTAATGTTTGTTATGGTATTGTTAAGTTTGTTAGTGTGTCCTTAAAACACCAGGTAATGACATTGATGAATGCATGAATGTCTTTTTGTCGTTGTAAGACAAATATAGCAACGTACTTTGACATAAGATGAATTTTGTTTGTGATTGTAACATGAATGTTTGTTTGTGATTTTAAAACATATATGAGAAGGTACTTTGACATAACAATGTACTTTCACATAACAAGCATGTTTCTTTGTTATTGTAAAACAAATATGCCAAGGTACTTTGAGTGTAGAAATAATGGTAGCATCCACATGAACAAATCAATCAACAGTTAACATAACAGTTGGTACGAGAACATTACTAAATATTAAATGACATCATATGAAAACATTGGTTAATAGGAAATAGGTTTCATTTCATTCATCGAAGTGGCCATACATTACAAATGAGGTTATCGTGTTACCAACCCCCCCCCCCAAAAAAAAAATATATGGTTCTAAAAACCCTAACATCGTTAACAGGAACCAATGATCAAAATAACCAACAAACATTATACCCTAATACACATAATCACCAACAATAGAATATACCCTCATACATATATATTATACTAGCAGATGGAGAAGTTAGACAAAAACAAACAACCTTCGACAACCCCAAAAACCCAAAAAACACTAAAATCGCCATTGTGCTACCTACCAACATAACTACACCCACCAAAGTCCCCACCCAGAGCTTTTGACGCAACCACGAACCCCGATCAACGACATCACTTCAACTCTAACAGCAGCCATCAGAGTCACGGTCTTTTTCAAGTAGCGTATTTCCTCCTTAAACTCGCTAGTTGTTGTCGCATGTCATCTCTCATGTCCTCGATCTGCACTTGGGTTTCCATGGCGTGAAGCTCGTAGTCAGTTGGTACGTCTAGGTCCAATACTCTGAAACCACCATAGGATGACTTGAAAAACTTTTGGGACCATCGAGGATGACTTGGCAAACTTGGGGACCAAGATAGGAACAATACTAGTCGATTCACGTTCCATTATTGAGGCCACGTCACCAAAATATCCTTTAAACCTTTTACAATCGGAAAAAGGACGTAATTAAACGGTCATATGAGAGTTGGTTTCCTTAATGTGCAAAAAAAATAGTTTAGTGACCTTTTAAAACAAACACGATAAGTTTGATGGGATAATATGACATTTTCCCTTTTACAAAAGTTGGTTACCTACATCTTTGTGTAGATTTAAATCGTATATTGATATTACGTTGTATAGTTGTTTGGAGGATTTCTTGCATGTAAAATCATCAAAATAGTGGTATATAATTATGTTTGAAAATTTACGATTGTTGGGTTTTCTTAATGATCTAAAAGTTGTGAACCGAATTCAAAATAAGCGCTATTTTGAATTGCATGCATCTGATAGCAAATTGCATCAACTTGACCTATGATATGTTGATTGTTTAGTTTTGGGTTGTATTTTGTGACCTGTGTATCACTTTAATTTTCTATTATGTAATATATTTTTCTTTTAAGATGCAACATAATAGTTATGTTAAGAATATGTATTAGAATAGAAATTGTAATAAAATAAAGACCAATGAGTGCAGGCTAAGGACCATGGAGATTGGAGACTCAAGGAGTTCCACCAGACATCAAGAGTTAGTTAGAGAATAAGTGGTAACTTCCAAGTTTATTTTAGTCCTTCGAATTGACCCAATTTTTTCCTATGTTGGCTCATGGGAAAAGTAAAGTATTACGGTTAATGTTTGTGTGCATGTTTCTTTTATTTTATGGTTGGTTAAAGTAAATTGAGAAACTTAATATTGGTAAAAGGTTAACGAATAACATTGGTGTTTTATAAAAGTTTATAAAATTGGCTAAAATGTTTAATTTAATGGTTTTCAAAAGAATTAGTTAAAATGTTTTAACTAAAATAGTGAAATACTAAAACCTGTTTTATTCATAATAAAAGTAAATTTCATGCTACCAATGAAAAACACACGCTTCATTCTAGTCTATCAGCATGGGGAAATGCATATAGCTAACACGTCGTTTAGACTCTAGCTAAGAGATGTGATACTTGCGATAGCGTAAGCATAACTTGGGTCAGGCATCACATGGTTGATTTACCATCCAAGCTCATTATACACGACATCCCTATAATGAGCAACGATGAGCATGGAAGGGATTAAACTGTGGCATCCCCATTTTCGTGGCCAGAAAAAACCGATTTTGTTTATGCTTTATAAAAATCAGAGTATCTCTTTTTAATGAAAATGTTGCGGAATTTGTTCCCAGAAAAACATGATAATTACATTATCAAAGCATTTCCGAAGAAATGTATTTTTATTCATTTTAAAACATTTGGGATGTCATCGTCAATACAGAAACATAAGCATAAACAGAACTTACATTCATTATCACTAGTGATTTATATCTCCTTAATCTCTCAATGTAACGTAACTTCATATCGACACCTGTGATTCAAATAAACTGAGTGGGTCAGGTTGGGAAACTTGGTGAGTACATAGGGTTTTCAACCCACAATAATATAATTATTATGTTTAAACATCAAACAATCAACTCAATTACCCATCCCCATTATCTTCTTTACTCTTAAGGATCTACCCTAAGAATCAGCTATTTCTCGTTTATTTATTCCTAAGGATTATCCTAAGGAATAGGCACGAAATCCATCGTTTCCAGGGTTTACTCAACAGGCACTAAATCCATAGTTGCCAAGGTTTGCTCATCAGGCACTAAATCCGTAGCTGCCAGGGTTATCTCGTTTATCGACAATATCGTTTCCGAGAATCCACTCGCAATACATGTCAATGGGTTTTTAGAAGAACACCTGGTGAATACACAGTTCAAATAACACCTACAGGTTGCGAGCCTGCTAGTGTTCCACTGGACTGTCTAGAATAGTCTGTGGTTGTCATCCATACTCTGCTAGATGACGGGGCCAACACTTGGGTAAAAGGCTTCTCTCATGGTTCACCTCTCACCCTTATCTCATTGTCTATATCACCTCTCATCATTTTGTTTTTGTCACACAACAACTATTTTATCTACCCATGTTTTACCCAACACATTTTGTAGATATAAAATACATATACAGTTTAAATAATTTAAAACATGTATAAAATTTTTTAACCCAGCATAGACGGCAAGTATACAGACAATATGAACACGTAGCATGTAATTTATATTAAATACTTCATATCTATGTGTAAGATGAAAGTAACTATTCACTCACCTGATAAGGTGGTGACTCGGTACTCGGACAACCCTTCGTTTACTTAAAACAGCTTCGTTCGACAAAACCTAGTATCATTACCACTAGGGTTTAGTCTAATATTCACCGAGACTAATTAATAGTCTAGCTATTATTACTATTATATAAGCGTTAAACAACATTATTATATAACTCATAATAATAGCCTAAATAATTATTTTAAGGTCCTAATAATGTTACTATAATTAATTAGAAGATATATTAAAAAGCGTAGGCGTAGCTCACTTACAGCGGGTTTTATAGAAAACCGGGCTTCGCTGGAGCAGCGTTCCCGAGCCGAAAGGCTCTTCTTCTCGGAGCCGTCGGGCGCTCCGGGCTTCCGCCTCGTGCTAGGGAGGTTCCCTAGGCTTTTTGGGGGGTTTGGAGGCTTAAAGAGAGGTTCTAGAGAGAGAAATAAGTGGGTAAAGGTGTGAGGAATGAGCTTCACCCGACACCTCTATTTATAGGCTGCCTGGGGGGTCACCATGTCGTGGTGCCTCTCACCACGTCGTGGTGTTGCGTAGGCTCCAAGGTTTCGCCTGGTGCTGACACGTGGCATCGCACATAGGGTGGAAATCAACCGATTTTCAAAAATTCATAAGTTTCGCATACGAGCTCCGTTTTCGACGTTCTTTATATCCACGCGATGGTAAAAATAAGATCTACAACTTTTAGTTTGACTCCGTCGGCTAATTCTCGACCAATCTTAAATTTAACAGTAGGAGGAGATTATATTGTTAAATGTCCGCGTAAAATTCATAACTTCTACATACAGACTCCGTTTTCGTCTGTCTTTTTACCGTGGAGTTCTATTAATGAGATCTTCAATTCTAATTTAGATCACGTAGGCCAAAAACTGCTCGATCTAAAATTCGAGTTTCGGGCTATGCACTGCTAGGCCAAATCTTAGAAAATTCGTAACTTCCTCATACGAAGTCAGATTTGGGCGCTCTTTTTTTGTATGTTCTCGGTTTAACATATACTACAACTTTTTTTAGATTTATAAGGCTAAAAAGTCCTCCATCGTAAATTCAATATTTACGTCACCCGGTGTCGTGCCGGTTTTGCCGAAAAACTTCGACGAGCCATAACTTCTTCGTTATAACTCGGATTTCGGTGTTCTTTATATGTACGGAACCCTTGAGACATATTCTACAACTTGGTTAAGATTATTTATTCTAAATAATCTTTTGTCGAAAAGTCGTTTTTGACCCCCTATTATCTCTAAATTGACTAGCCCGGATCTACGGGCGTTACAATTATCTCCCCCTTAGGATGATTATGTCCCGGAGTCATAAACGAAACAGGGCTGTAAAATGACTCTGTACGTTATCTCTTCATCCTAAGTAATAACCGTCACTTTGATGTTTCTTCGAATGAGTATCTAGCTAGGACTTCCTGACTGCAGGCGGTGCCCAATCTTGGACCCGCTCCCTATCTCACATTGGACTCCAAATTATGACCTTCAAGTCACAATCTCGATCCTTACTGGAGACTGCTTCTTCCTCTTAACAATCTTAGGATTACTACCATGGACCGATGTGTCATATTGTAATGACCTAACATCGTATGTTGCAACACTTAGACTCAGGTGTTTTAGAGTCAAATTTCCAGAACAGACTATACCTCCCTCCATGTTCTAATGTGATATAATCACATCTTAATAGGTAGCATTCCTAGCTACAAGCAACTATCCTGATACCTCTACTGATTGCTTTGATTGTCGTTCACTTCAATCTTCTAGCTTAAGTCAGATGCTACATCGAACTTGGTTCTCTGAACCACTTAACATACTCATCGGAGTCGGATTCAATTTGATATGACCCCAAGGTTCGAAATAACAATCATCTTCTTAGTCATTACCGAAACAATGGTAGTGACATACTTGAATAAAATGGTATCAATTACTAGCTTCTTGGTAACCTTGTGACTTTCCCTGATCCAAGTGCGAGTCCTGTGCTTCCGGTAGTATAGGCCTCTACTACCATTCACACCTACTCATACTCGTCCCAAGTATTGTCTCACAGTTTATCCAAGTCACCATGCAAGAAAATCACACAATCATTCAACACATCAGATAACAAAACGAAGGTTTTATATTATTTCTTGAAACGATTACATAGGTGTTCAAGTTCACCCTAGACTATGCCTCTAATAGGCTACCCTTACGAGACTATGGCTACTTCATGACTCGATCTTCGGATATCAATTCTGACATCTGATTCATTGCATTGTCAGCTGCTTTGTCAAGGATGCTTTTTGGCCTTAGAGGCGCATTCGCTCTTGCTGCTTCATTTTTCTTCGGGCAGTCCCTAAGTAAATGCCCTTCTTTGTTACATCCGTAGCACACCCTCTTTTTGGATGCTCACTTGCTGGCGTAATGCCCTGTCTTTCCACATTTGTAGCAAGTCACCTCTTCGTCACATCTCTCATAGTGCTTTAGTGGTACATTTGGCATTGTAGCTCTCATCGTAAAATCTTGCTTGAAGTGTCCCTCTCCACTACACTTAAGGCAAACTTCCTCCTTGGTTGAGCATTTGCGGGCATAGTGACCAGTCTTCCCGCATTTGAAGCAGGTCACTTCCTTAGGGCATATCCCGTTGTGTTTCCTTCCATACTTTTTACACCATTTTGTTTCACCTCCTCCTCCGGATTTTGAGAACATGTTGTTCTTGTTAGACCTTGAAGATGTCACACCCCAAAACCGGAACGACGGAAACGTTCGGGGGTGGAGGACGTCATGTACAGTATCACAACAATGCAAAGTAGTAAACAAGCAACAACATCATCCATTGCATTAATAATATAATTTAATACAAGTGTGTTCTGTTAAGTTATATAGACACCAAAAATATGAATCAAAATAAAAGATGAGTCTTGAACGAGCTCCATCTTCTCAAAACCTGGCACCGGTACCTGCCTACTGGTAACTTGAGAATACAAGTTATTTTGAAAGAGTTTATCAGCTTTAAAGCTGGTGAGTTCATAAGTATTTTAGTGTCTGTATTTGTATGAAAGTGTTTGTAAGTCTGCAATGTATAAGTTTGAAAATGTTTGTAATTGTTTGAACTCTCCTAGAAAACCCTATGTTTTCTACTAAAAGTAGCCTTCTACCAAGGCATCTAGTGTTTGTGTGTGTGTCTCTTGTAAGAGTATGTATTTTCCCAAATCTGACTATCATTAACCAACAATATAGTTTTTACATTGCTGTTTATTGTGTGAAGATCACAAAGTGAATGTAATGGGAAAATGAAATAGTAATGTAGTGTTGTATTAAGTAACTACTGCTGTACTAACTACCTTAAACCAATTGTTATTTAAAGTACCATGTGATCGGCCTGTATCCTGCTACCGACTATAAACACGACGATGTAAGACGTCGGAAGAAATGACGTTTGGCACCCGTAGACTTGCAAGTCCCACTGTAGCGAGCTGCAAGGTGTAGGATAGTCAATCCAGTATAGATCTATACACAAACTCATACGCTCCCCACTTAAGGAGATTCTGGATACAAAACGGGCCATGACAGGTAATGCCATGCCCCCGTTACGTGGCTCACATAACTGTAGTAATGTTCTTGTATATGTATGTGCTAGCTGTATTGTGTGTTCTCTCCCTGTCTAGCATGTATGTATGTTCTGTCTGTATGGTATTGTATGTTCTCTCTGTATGGTATTGTTTCATGTATGTACTGACTCTTTGTATGTTTCATTGTTCTAGTAATAGTATTAGTATCTCCCTAAACTATACCTATTATAGCTTACTAGTAATGTTGTTTGAATGTATGAACATGTGTGTATACCCTTGCTACCCAAAGGTATTGAGCTGAATGAAAGAAGGAACCTTTATACCTATATACATATACATAATACATAACTAGGATTCAAACGACCTTCGGACAAATAACTTGAATACCCTAAGTCCACAACCAAACAAGGAACAGGAAGTAAGGTGAGCTATCAGTCCTAAGTCCTTTCAATCCTACTTATATAACTATATCTATATAGGTACACATTTAACAAAAAATAAGTTTAAGAGAGTTTAATAAAAGTATTTGATATGTACAAGAGTTTGTAAAACAGTTTGAAGTAAAACAGTTTGATAACACAGTTTGAAAAGTAAGAAATCCACTTGTTTGGTAGTTATTAATCACATGTGATTGATATAATAACTAAAATTGTTCAACTTGTATTCCCCCCCATAAAAGCATTTAAAAACATTTAAAAGGTTAATTAAGGGGTATGAACTCACCTGTAGTGAGTAACTCGAATGAAAGATCGATATAGGATTGTTGGGTGTCAATTGGAGTCTTGAGCACAAACGAATCCTATTTAACATATAATTTCACATATATGAATATATTTAACGTATATAACCGCTAAAGGTGATAGGGACACGCCTTAGGGACATAAAAACACTTAGAATTAAGTGTTACCACCATATATGATTGTATATAAGGGGTATTTGGCTATACAAGGGAGTGTATGGTCAAAATGCACAACATTTGTGTGTGTGCGGCCAGGGTGTGTGTGCGGCTAGGGTGTGTGTGCGGCCAGGGTGTGCGGCTAGGGTGTGTGTGAGGCCGCACACTCCCTATGGAATGTGCCAAAACGTATTTTAACGCTTTAGTAGTCGTCTACGATGGTTTCTTACTTCATGCTTTAGCCTTATATGGAGTTAATTGCCATTTTTGGACCTAAAAAGGGTGTGTGCGGCCACCTTGATGTGTGCGGTCACACACCCTTTATGAAGATGATAAAATCATGTTTTTCTAGCATATCATCAAGTGTTCTTAGCATATAACAAGTTATGATAAGTGTAAACACGTTATAGAGGCTTGAAAGGGTGATTAAGGTCCAAAACTAATGTGTGTTCTTGGTGTTCTTGGTGTTCTTGTGTAAAATGGATGTTTTCATGGATCAAACCAAAGGGTTTTGCTAGTTAGGGTCGTGTATCAACAAATAAAAAGGAAGGATTACTACCTTTTATGAAGATCAAGATGAAGATTTGGATGATACTTGAGAGGATTTCGAGTTCTAGATTTGAAGAAGTGGAAAAGTGTTCAAAAATGACTAAGTCTTCTATATATAGGTGAGAATGTACGGCTGGGATGGGTGTGTGGCCGCACACTCGGGTGTGCGGCCGCACACACCTTGTGTTGGTGTGTTTGGCTCAATTGCAAGGTGTTACACTCACAATACTCATCCCCCGACTCTTACCTTGATTATATTTGGTTTTAAACACTCCAATTGACTCTAAATAGTGCTAGAAGATAGCAAAAACGAGTATGGCCTTCATTGATTTGAATAAGTGTATAAGATAAAAATTTCGGATTGTCACATCATCCCCCCGTTAGAGAGAATTTCGTCCCGAAATTAGAGTTTAAGCAATGAAGTTATTACAAATAACTAAGTAAAAAGATGAGGATATTTCAGTTTCATCTGATCCTCTCGCTCCCAAGTGAATTCAGGTCCTCGCTTGGCGTTCCAACGAACCTTCACTATCGGGATACAGCTTTGTTTCGTTTGCTTGACCTCCCGGTCCATAATCTCTACAGGTTCTTCCACGAAGTTGAGGCTCTCGTTGATCTCGATCTCGTCGAGTGGGATTACAAGAGTCTCGTCGGACAGACACTTTTTCAAGTTCGAGACGTGGAAAGTAGAATGTACGTTACTGAGTTCATGAGGTAAGTTAAGTTTGTAAGCTACATGGCCGATTCTAGCGAGAATCTCGAAAGGCCCTATGTATCTTGCATTTAGCTTTCCACGCTTTCCGAAGTGTATCAAGCCTTTCCAGGGTGAGACCTTTAACAGAACACGGTCGCCCACTTGGAATTCCAATGGTTTCCTTCGTTTATCTGCGTAGCTTTTCTGTCGGTCTCTAGAGGCTTTCAATCGTTCACGGATCTGAACGATCTTCTCTGTCGTTTCCCGAATGATCTTCGGACCCGTAAGAGTGCTTTCAGGAACTCGTCCTTTAGCTAACTGGGTATCACCCACCTCAGCCCAGCACAGAGGGGATCTGCACTTTCGGCCATAGAGGGCCTCAAATGGAGCAGCCTTTATGCTCGTGTGATAACTGTTGTTGTAGGAAAATTCGACAAGGGGTAAATGAGTATCCCATGCTTTCCCAAAGTCGATCACATAAGCTCGCAACATATCTGTCACACCCCAAAATCGGAACGGCGGAATCGTTCGGGGGTGGAGGACGTCATGTACAATATCACAACAATGCAAAGTAGTAAACAAGCAACAAGATCATCCATTGCATTAATAATATTTTTTCATACAAGTGTGTTCTGTCAAGTTAAATACACACCAAAAATATGTATCAAAATAAAAGATGAGTCTTGAACGAGCTCCATCTTCTCAAAACCTGGCACCGGTACCTGTCTACTGGTGACCTGAGAATACAAGTTATTTTGAAAGAGTTTATCAGCTTTAAAGCTGGTGAGATCATAAGTATATTAGTGTCTGTATTTGCATGAAAGGATTTGTAAGATGTTTGTAAGATGTTTGTATAAGTTTGTAAAAGTTTGAATTCTCCTAGAAAACCCTATGTTTCCTACTAAAAGTAGCCTTCTACCAAGGCATCTAGTGTCTGTGTGTGTCTCTTGTAAGAGTATGTATTTTCCCAAATCTGACTATCATTAACCAAAAATATAGTTTTTACATTACTGTTCATTGTGTGAATGTTCACAAGGTGAATGTAATGGGAAAATGAAATAGTACTGTAGTGTTGAATTAAGTAACTACTACTGTACTAACTACCTTAAATCAATTGTTATTTAAGGTACCATGTGATCGGCCTGTATCCTGCTACCGACTCTAGTAAAACGACGATGTAAGACGTCGTAAGAAATGACGTTTGGCACCCGTAGACTTGCAAGTCCCACTGTAGCGAGCAACAAGGTGTAGGATAGTCAATCCAGTATAGATCTATACACAAACTCATATGCTCCCCAATGAAGGAGATTCTGGATACAAAACGGTCATGGCAGGTAGTGCCATGCCCCGTTACGTGGCTCACATAACTGAAGTAATGTATATGTAATGTATGTGCTAGCTGTATTGTGTGTTCTTCCTCTGTCTAGCCTGTATGTATGTTCTCTCTGTATGGTATTGTTTGTTTCTCCTCACTATGTATTATGTTTGTTTCTCATCACTATGTATTATGTTTGTTTCTCATCACTATGTATTATGTTTGTTTCTCATCAGTATGTATTACGTTTGTTTCTAATCACTATGTATTATGACTCATGTATGAACTGACTCATTGTATGTTTCATTGATCTAGTAATAGTATTAGTATCTCCCTAAACTATACCTATTATAGCTTACTAGTAATGTTGTTTGTATGTATGAATATGTTTGTGTATACCTTTGCTACCCAAAGGTATTGAACTGAATGAAAGAAGTAACCTTTTATATCTATATACATATACATAATATATAACTAGGATTCAAACAACCTTCGGACAAATAAACCTAATACCCTAAGTCCACAACCAAACAAGGAACAGGAAGTAAGGTGAGCTATCAGTCCTAAGTCCTTTCAATCCTACTTATATAACTATATCTATATAGATACACATTTAACAGAATATAAGTTTAAAAGAGTTTAAGTAACAGTATTTGACATGTACAAGAGTTTGATAAAAGCATTTGGTATATAAAAGAGTTTCTAAAACAGTTTGAAGTAAAACAGTTTGGTAACACAGTTTGAAAAGTAAGAAATCCACTTGTTTGGTAGTTATTAATCACATGTGATTGATATAATAACTATAATTGTTCAACTTATATTCCCCCCCCCCATAAAAGCATTTAAAACATTTAAAAGGTTAATTAAGGGGTATGAACTCACCTGTAGTGAGTGGTTTGGATGAACGGATTGTTATAGGATGCTAAGTGTCAAGTGAAGACTTGAACACACACAAGGATCCTAGTTAACATATAATAACACATATATGTATCCAATTAGTCATTAAACAACTAATTAACCAAGTTAAGACATCCTAAGACATGTAAAACACTTGATTTAAGTCTTATAAGTGCTAAGGATTGCATCTAAGGGTTGTAGGACTTGGCTATTGAGTTTGGGGTCCAAGGGTAAACTCTTTTGGAGTTTACGGTTTTGGGACCAACTCTTATTGAGTTTACGGTCTTAACCCCATGAGTTTATGGCCGTAAACTCATGGTACTTCTACCATTTTGTGTTTTGAAGCTTTAAAGGTCATAAGAAGCATTCCTACTTCATGTTTAAGCCTTAGGAAGTGCTTAGGGCACCATTTTACTCCTTTGTGGAGTTTACGGTCCTTGGACCATTTGTCTTTGGGTTTACGGCCGTAAACCCAAATGGTTTATGGTCTTTTGATGTTTTTCAAGTAGTAAGCACATCAAGGAAGGGGTCTAGGCTAGTTTCCAAGGCTTGGTAAGGGACTAGGGCCACTTTGGCCCATTTCTTAGGGTTTACGGTCCAAGGTGTTCTTGGACGGTAAACACCTTTGATCTTGTGATTCCTTGGTGTTTTCTAGATGTTTAGAAGTGTAACAAGTCTTATAATACACTAGAGTAAGAGTAATTACTATGTAGAAGCTTGAAAAGGTGCTAAATGTCCAAGAACACTAGTGTGTGTTCTTGGTGTTCTTGGTGAAACTTGAAGATCTACACTTTTGGAATGATTTCACGGATGGAATCATGTAAGATCACTAGATTAAGTAAGATATCAACTTTTTAGGGATAGAAACACTTACAAAGTTGAGGATCTTGAAGAAAAGTCGGATGACACTTGAGAGAGAAATGGGTTTTGGATCTTGAAAATGTGAAAAGTGGTAAATAAGGACTAAGTGTCATATTTATACCCCCTTTTAGGGTTCACGGCCGTAAACACCTTTGTTTAGGCCGTAAAATCCAAACTCTTGGAGTTTTGGGATATTATTGTTGCACAATAAACCCTAGGGCATCCTCTCTCATGTTATCTCCTGAAGTACTAACTTTAAAACACTCAAACTTATTCCCAAAAGCTTGAAAATTAGCAGAAACTGTTCTGACTTCTATTGAATTGAATGGTTGTATAGAATAGAAATTTCGGGTTTTCACATCATCCCCCGTTAGAAGGAATTTCGTTCCGAAATTAGAGTTTAAGCAAATAAGTAGTTACTAATAACTAAGTAAAAAAGACGAGGATATTTCAGTTTCATCTGATCCTCTCGCTCCCAAGTGAATTCAGGTCCTCGCTTGGCGTTCCAACGAACCTTCACTATCAGGATATGACTTTGTTTCATTTGCTTAACCTCCCGGTCCATGATCTCTACAGGTTCTTCCACGAAGTTGAGGCTCTCGTTGATCTCGATCTCGTCGAGTGGAATTACAATAGTCTCGTCGGACAAACACTTTTTCAAGTTCGAGACGTGGAAAGTAGAATGTACGTTACTGAGTTCACTCGGTAAGTTAAGCTTGTAAGCTACACGGCCAATTCTAGCGAGAATCTCGAAAGGCCCTATGTATCTTGGATTTAGCTTTCCACGCTTTCCAAAGCGTATCAAGCCTTTCCAGGGTGAGACCTTCAATAGAACACGGTCGCCCACCTGGAATTCCAATGGTTTCCTTCGTTTATCAGCGTAGCTTTTCTGTCGGTCTCTAGAGGCTTTCAATCGTTCACGAATCTGAACGATATTCTCTGTCATTTCCCGAATGATCTCCGGACTTGTGAGAGTGCTTTCAGGAACTCGTGCTTTAGCTAACTTGGTATCACCCACCTCAGCCCAGCACAGAGGGGATCTGCACTTTCGGCCATAGAGGGCCTCGAATGGAGCAGCCTTTATGCTCGTGTGATAACTGTTGTTGTAGGAAAAATCGACAAGGGGTAAATGAGTATCCCATGCTTTCCCAAAGTCGATCACACAGGCTCGCAACATATCTTCCAAGGTTTGGACAGTCCTCTCACTTTGCCCGTCGGTCTGTGGATGGTAGGCTGTACTCATGTCCAGCCTAGTTCCTAAGGAACTTTGTAGCGACTGCCAGAACCTCGAAGTGAACCTACTATCTCTGTCCGAGATAATGGATATGGGAACACCGTGTAGTCGTACAATCTCCCTAATGTAAGTTCGTGTAAGCTTCTCCATCTTGTCTGTTTCCTTGATAGGCAGGAAGTGTGCGGACTTGGTCGATCTATTGACGATGACCCATATGGTATCAAGTCCACCCGTTGTCTTGGGCAACTTGGTTATGAAATCCATAGTGATCCGCTCCCACTTCCATTCCGGTATCTCCGGTTGTTGTAGAAGACCGGAGGGTTTCTGGTATTCGACCTTGACCTTGGCGCAAGTAAGGCATTTACTCACGAAGGTAGCAATCTCTGCTTTCATGTTAGGCCACCAGTATAACTTTTTAAGATCCAGATACATCTTATCTGAACCCGGGTGGACGGAATAACGAGTGTTGTGCGCCTCGTTCATGACCAAGTCTCTGAAACCTCCGCGTTTCGGGGTCCAGATCCGATCCATGAGAAAATAAGCTCCGCCACCCTTAACCTCCTAGTTCTTATCCATCCCTCTCAGGGATTCACCCGCCACATTTTCAGGTTTCAAAGCGTCGAGTTGAGCCTCCCTAATTTGTGTGGACAAGTGCGAATGGATAGTCATAGTCAATGATTTGACTCTACGACCAGAATATTCTTTCCGACTTAGGGCGTCAGCTACTACATTGGCTTTACCCGGATGGTAACGAATTTCACATTCGTAATCACTGAGAAGCTCGACCCACCGTCGTTGTCTCATGTTGAGCTCTTTCTGGTCGAATATATGTTGTAGGCTTTTATGGTCTGTAAAGATAGTGCTCTTTGTGCCGTACAGGTAGTGTCTCCAGATCTTCAGAGCAAACACAACTGCTCCTAGTTCAAGATCGTGGGTAGTGTAGTTGACCTCATGTGTCTTCAGCTGTCTCGAGGCATAGGCGATGACCTTACCTCGCTGCATCAGAACACATCCGAGTCCTTGATTTGACGCATCACAATAGACAACGAAGTCTTTTATCCCTTCGGGGAGGGATAGTATTGGTGCGGTGCACAAGGCTCTATTGAGCGTTTGGAACGCTCTCTCCTGCTTCTCTTCCCAGTCAAAGGCCACGCCCTTCTGGGTCAGTGTTGTAAGAGGTTTCGCAATGCGGGAGAAGTTCTGAATGAACCTACGATAGTAGCCAGCGAGGCCTAGAAATTAACGAATTTCTGTAGGCATCTTTGGTGCTGACCAACTCTCAATGGCTTTAATTTTGGAAGGGTCCACGTGTATTCCCTCTTCGCTAACCACGTGTCCTAAGAATTCGACTCGTCGGATCCAAAATTCGCATTTCGAGAACTTCGCATAGAGCTTCTCCGAACGAAGTGTTTCTAAGACCTGTCGCAGATGGTGACTATGTTCCTTCTTACTACGAGAGTAGATAAGTATGTCATTGATGAAGACGATGACGAACTGATCCAAGTAAGGACGACACACCCTATTCATTAAGTCCATGAATACAACAGGTGCGTTTGTTAATCCGAACGACATCACTACGAATTCGTAGTGCCCATAACGAGTTCGGAAGGCTGTCTTCGGAACATCCTCCCCTAGCACTCGTAGTTGGTGATATCCAGATCTTAAGTCGATTTTTGAAAAGATGTTCGCCCCTTGAAGTTGGTCAAACAAATCGTCGATACGTGGCAAAGGATAACGATTTTTGACGGTCAGTTTGTTGAGCTCCCTGTAGTCGATGCACATACGAAACGATCCGTCTTTTTTCTTGACGAACATGACTGGAGCTCCCCAGGGTGAGAAGCTTGGTTTTATAAAGCCCTTGCTGAGCAGTTCGTTAAGTTGACAGGACAGTTCTTGCATCTCTGCAGGTGCTAGACGATAGGGCGATTTGGCTATGGGGGTAGCCCCTGGAACTAAGTCGAGTCGGAACTCGACTTGACGTTGCGGAGGTAATCCTGGGAGTTCTTCTGGAAAGATGTCGGGAAAGTCGCGTACTACTGGAATGTTCTGAATGTCTTTCGTTTCTTGGCTCACATCGACCACATGAGCAAGGAATGCGTGACATTCCTTTCGTAAGAATTTCTGAGCTTGAATGCTCGAGATGATACGAAGGTTCATGTCGGGTTTGTCGCCATAAACTACTAGGGTTTCGCCAGATGGCAGATTAAGGCGTACAACCTTTTCGTAACACATGATGTCGGCACGATGAAGACTCAACCACTCCATGCCGATAATGACGTCGAAACTTTTAATTGAGACCATCATGAGATCGATCGAAGATGAATGGCTATCTAAAGTTAGGGTACACCCTATGTATATACTGCTAGTGCTCTTTGTCTTTCCATTAGCCATTTCTACAGTGAACGGTTCTTCAAGTGCTCGTGATTTTTGCCTAAGTAAATGAGCAAAGTTTTGGTCACACGAAACTCCTCTCCGCTCCACTATCAAACAGAATGCATGCATAAGAGTTATCAAGGAGAAACGTACCAGTGACCACTGTGGGGTCGGCAACTGCTTCCTCGTGGCCTATGGCTAGAACTCTTGCCACTCCACCGACATTCCCTGCCTTCGGGCAGTTTCTTTTGTAGTGGCCTACCTCGCCACAACCGTAGCAAGCTTGGCCCACTCCTGTGCCGGGGACTTGGTTGATTGGCCTCGCCGGAGCTTTACATAAACAGGCTGTGTGCCCCTTCCTGTTGCAGTTCATACAATGCATTTCCCGGCAGGCACCGACATGGTGGAAGTTGTATTTATTGCACTTAGGCAAACATCTAGCGTACTGCTTTACCGGAGCAGCAGCGGCAGGTGCTATCGCAGCATCAACTGCCACGACCTGCTGCTTTTTGGCAGCCTTTTTCTTCTTTTTGTCATCCCAGAACTTCCGCTTGGAATCAGCGGTTCTTGCGGGTTCTGAGATGGCTAGGGTTGTTGTTGATGACGGGGTAGGGACTCCATGATCAATAAGTCGATGTGCCAACCGCTTGGCACTATCGAATGTGGCAGGGTTTGAGGATAAAACATTCCCCTGAAATGGAGGCACCAACCCCCATATGTACCTCTCTATCTTGTTCCCCTCTTTATGAATCATGTTAGGGCAGAGGGCCACCAGCTCACAGAACCTGGTGGTATAGGTAACAATATCGGAGCCTTTCATGGTTAGACTCCACAGCTCCTGCTCCAGCTTTTAGATTTCGCCCCTCGGGCAGTACTCCTGAACCATTAGCTCTCTCAGAGCTTCCCAGCCCATAGCATTTGCCACTATAAGAGATAGCGACTTGACATGGCTATTCCACCATGTTAGGGCTTTTGACTCGAAGGTACAAGCAGCAAATTTGACTTTGCTTCCCTCCGGGCATGAGCAGATCTCAAAGACCGACTCTGTCTTTTCGAACCATTGCGAGAGGGCAATGACTCCGCCAGTCCCCTTAAAGGATAATGGCTTGCAGTTTGTGAAGTCCTTGTAGGAGAACTCTCTGGAGCACACAAGGGTTTCAACGGGAGTAGATTGAACAAGAGTTCCTCCTCCAGTAGAACCAGAAGAATGATATTGAGCCATGGCGTTTGCCACAGCCGCAGCTACCACAGCATTTAGAGCTGCTGTATCAAATTGAGGAGCAGGTGGTGTTGCAGTGATTGGAGGATCGCGTCTTGTCGATCGTCGTGGAGGCATCTTTCAACTATAAGTTTACAAAGACAAAGATATTGATAAGAATTTAATAGGACAATTGATAAAAATGACTCGTGGACTAACTCTCTATAGCCCAACAGCACAATTGAATAGTACGTTTGAACGAAGATCTTGTACTAGCAGATGATAGCAATTGGATATTGATTTCCATAAGATTAGGTATCTGTCAATAATACTGGTATTACAGATGTAACAAGTTTGGGAAAAATGACCTAGAAGTAGGCCTTACATGAACCAAGATGGGAAAATTTTGACAGAACTACGACCTAATCAAGACCTAACAGGTCTAAGATTTACAACGATAGGAAATTATACTAGAGTTTTTACACAAACTAGGTTATATCCAAAGAGAAGTCGATGAGACTCTAACGGTGACTAGAACTACTAGAGTGAGTTCTTGACTCCGATAGAAGACGTTCTACGTCCGTCACGCGTCTATCAGATCTTGCTTGCTGAGCTCGAAGTTTCCTGACTTCAGCTTGGGTTTCAGCAAGTTCCCTCTGCAGAACTGCATTGCGGACCTGAGTCCTTTTATGAGCAGACTCTAGTTGGCGAATGCGGACTGTGTT
The DNA here is from genome assembly GCF_052849685.1 of Lactuca virosa. Classification (NCBI taxonomy): domain Eukaryota; kingdom Viridiplantae; phylum Streptophyta; class Magnoliopsida; order Asterales; family Asteraceae; genus Lactuca; species Lactuca virosa. The sequence goes on along the minus strand of NC_136429.1, from coordinate 288,034,353 downwards.
AACGCCAAAGTTGGCGTCAATCTCCATGACTCGGTCGAGAGTCGCTCGACCTTGCTCGGTGTTCCGAGCAATCCTACGAACCATGATGGGTAGGACCCTGTCAGCTGAACCTCCCTCAGTGAGGTTGTAAAAGCTTCTGTCTCCATTGTAGGGAATGGGTTGAGTCTGTTCCTGACTCAATCTATTCAAGTTTGTGGCCCACATGGGTGTGGGTCCTTGAAATGCTGGACGAGGATTCAGGTTTGGGTTTAGGTCTTGAGCAGCTGGGGGTTGGTTGTTAACTTCCGGCTCCGAGTCAGAATCATCAGAAAAGCCTTCAGCTTCGTGATCACCCAATGGGATTGGGAGATCATTTTCTGGCTCCTCTCCCAGCCATCCTGCATTGCCGTTGTTGGGGTAGTACGAGTCTCCGGGGATATGGAATCCGGCCATGATATCTACGCGAGAAAAGGGATAAAGAAATAACTAAATAGACGCACTAATTAGATAATTATAAGATGATCTTTATCAGTTACTTCAACATTTGCGTAGTGCATACAAGTCATATGTAACCAAGACAGGACATACCTTCGAATAAGTGACCCTAACTCTAAGCCCACAACCAAACAAGGAACATGAAGTAAAGCAAAGATCACAGATTCTAAGTCTATGATATCCTATATATATATAACCTTAGCGTATCCACTCAGCAACTATTGATATACTAATAAAGGCCTTTAGTTCTCAGATAAGTAATTAAAGTAACACAAAATACTCCCATAGTATTTTAAGTTTATGTTCTGTTCTACTGTTCTCATTGTAGTAGTGTTGGTAAGTTTTTAGACTTGTTGCAACCTCACAACCACACTTAGGCACATGCTAATCACTCCTCGGATAATGTAGTTGATCAGGCTACATCTTCCTAGGGTTGACCATAGAGGGCCTCGAATGGAGCAGCCTTTATGCTCGTGTGATAACTGTTGTTGTAGGAAAATTCGACAAGGGGTAAATGAGTATCCCATGCTTTCCCAAAGTCGATCACACAGGCTCGCAACATATCTGTCACACCCCAAAACCGGAATGGCGGAATCGTTCGGGGGTGGAGGACGTCATGTACAGTATCACAAAAATGCAAAGTAGTAAACAAGCAACAACATCATCCATTGCATTAATAATATAATTTCATACAAGTGTGTTCTGTCAAGTTAAATAGACATCAAAAATATTTATTAAAATAAAAGATGAGTCTTGAACGAGCTCCATCTTCTCAAAACCTGGCACCGGTACCTATCTACTGGTGACCTGAGAATACAAGTTATTTTGAAAGAGTTTATCAGCTTTAAAGCTGGTGAGATCATAAGTATATTAGTGTCTGTATTTGTATGAAAGCATTTGTATGATGTTTGTATAAGTTTGTAAAAGTTTGAATTCTCTTAGAAAACCCTATGTTTCCTACTAAAAGTAGCCTTCTACCAAGGCATCTAGTGTCTGTGTGTGTGTCTCTTGTAAGCGTATGTGTTTTCCCAAATCTGACTATCATTAACCAAAATTATAGTTTTTACATTACTGTTCATTGTGTGAATGTTCACAAGGTGAATGTAATGGGAAAATAAAATAGTATTGTAGTGTTGAATTAAGTAACTACTGCTGTACTAACTACCTTAAATCAATTGTTATTTAAGGTACCATGTGATCGGCCTGTATCCTGCTACCGACTCTAGTAAAACGACGATGTAAGACGTCGTAAGAAATGACGTTTGGCACCCGTAGACTTGCAAGTCCCACTGTAGCGAGCAACAAGGTGTAGGATAGTCAATCCAGTATAGATCTATACACAAACTCACATGCTCCCCAATGAAGGAGATTCTGGATACAAAACGGTCATGGCAGGTAGTGCCATGCCCCGTTACGTGGCTCACATAACTGAAGTAATGTATATGTAATGTATGTGCTAGCTGTATTGTGTGTTCTTCCTCTGTCTAGCCTGTATGTATGTTCTCTCTATATGGTATTGTTTGTTTCTCCTCACTATGTATTATGTTTGTTTCTCATAACTATGTATTATGTTTGTTTCTCATCACTATGTATTACATTTGTTTCTCATCACTATGTATTATGACTCATGTATGAACTGACTCATTGTATGTTTCATTGATCTAGTAATAGTATTAGTATCTCCCTAAACTATACCTATTATAGCTTACTAGTAATGTTGTTTGTATGTATGAACATGTTTGTGTATACCATTGCTACCCAAAGGTATTGAACTGAATGAAAGAAGTAACCTTTTATATCTATATACATATACATAATATATAACTAGGATTCAAATGAACTTCGGACAAATAAGCCTGATACCCTAAGTCCACAACCAAACAAGGAACAGGAAGTAAGGTGAGCTATCAGTCCTAAGTCCTTTCAATCCTACTTATATAACTATATCTATATAGATACACATTTAACAGAATATAAGTTTAAAAGAGTTTAAGTAACAGTATTTGACATGTACAAGAGTTTGATAAAAGCATTTGGTATATAAAAGAGTTTGTAAAACAGTTTGAAGTAAAACAGTTTGGTAACACAGTTTGAAAAGTAAGAAATCCACTTGTTTGGTAGTTATTAATCACATGTGATTGATATAATAATTATAATCGTTCAACTTGTATTCCCCCCCATAAAAGCATTTAAAACATTTAAAAGGTTAATTAAGGGGTATGAACTCACCTGTAGTGAGTGGTTTGGATGAACGGATTGTTATAGGATGCTAAGTGTCAAGTGAAGACTTGAACACACACAAGGATCCTAGTTAACATATAATAACACATATATGTATCCAATTAGTAATTAAACAACTAATTAACCAAGTTAAGACATCCTAAGACATGTAAAACACTTGATTTAAGTGTTATAAGTGCTAAGGATTGCATCTAAGGGTTGTAGGACTTGGCTATTGAGTTTGGGGTCCAAGGGTAAACTCTTTTGGAGTTTACAGTTTTGGGACCAACTCTTATTGAGTTTACGGTCTTAACCCCATGAGTTTACGGCCGTAAACTCATGGTACTTCTACCATTTTGTGTTTTGAAGCTTTAAAGGTCATAAGAAGCATTCCTACTTCATGTTTAAGCCTTAGGAAGTGATTAGGGCACCATTTTACTCCTTTGTGGAGTTTAAGCCTTAGGAAGTGATTAGGCCGTAAACCCAAATGGTTTATGGTCTTTTGATGTTTTTCAACTACTAAGCACATCAAGGAAGGGGTCTAGGCTAGTTTCCAAGGCTTGGTAAGGGACTAGGGCCACTTTGGCCCCTTTGTTAGGCTTTACGGTCCAAGGTGTTCTTGGACCGTAAACACCTTTGATCTTGTGATTCCTTGGTGTTTTCTAGATGTTTAGAAGTGCAACAAGTCTTATAATACACTAGAGTAAGAGTACTTACTATGTAGAAGCTTGAAAAGGTGCTAAATGTCCAAGAACACCAGTGTGTGTTCTTGGTGTTCTTGGTGAAACTTGAAGATCTACACTTTTGGAATGATTTCACGGATGGAATCATGTAAGATCACTAGATTAAGTAAGATATCAAATTTTTAGGGATAGAAACACTTACAAAGTTGAAGATCTTGAAGAAAAGTCGGATGATACTTGAGAGAGAAATGGGTTTTGGATCTTGAAAATGTGAAAAGTGGTAAATAATGACTAAGTGTCATATTTATACCCCCTTTTAGGGTTTACGGCCATAAACACCTTTGTTTAGGCTGTAAACTCCAAACTCTTGGAGTTTTGGGATATTATTGTTGCACAAAAAGCTTGAAAATTAGCAGAAACTGTTCTGACTTCTATTGAATTGAATGGTTGTATAGAATAGAAATTTCGGGTTGTCACAATATATTCCAAGGTTTGGATAGTCCTCTCACTTTGTCCGTCGGTCTGTGGATGGTAGGCTGTACTGATGTCCAGCCTAGTTCCTAAGGAACTTTGTAGCGACTGCCAGAACCTCGAAGTGAATCTATTATCTCTGTCTGAGATAATGGATATGGGAACACCGTGCAGTCGTACAATCTCCCGAATGTAGGTTCTTATAGGCTTCTCCATCTTGTCTGTTTCTTTGATAGGTAGGAAGTGTGCAGACTTGGTAAATCTATCGACGATGACCTATATGGTATCAAGTCCACCCGTTGTCTTGGGCAACTTGGTTATGAAGTCCATAGTGATCCGCTCCCACTTCCATTCCGGTATCTCCGGCTGTTGTAGTAGACCTTAGGGTTTCTGTTATTCGACCTTGACCTTATCACAAGTAAGGCATTTACTCACGAAGGTAGCAATCCCTACTTTAATGTTAGGCCACCAATATAGTTTTTTAAGATCCAGATACATCTTATCTGAACCTGGGTGGACGGAATAACGAGTGTTGTGCGCCTCGTTCATGACCAAGTCTCTGAAACCACCGAGTTTTGGGGTCCAGATCCGATCCATGAAATAATAAGCTCCGCCACCCTTAACTTCCAAGTTCTTATCCATCCCTCTCAGGGATTCACCCGCCACATTTTCAGGTTTCAAAGCGTCGAGCTGAGCTTCCTTAATTTGCATGGACAGGTGTGAATGGATAGTGATAGTCAAAGATTTGACTCTACGACCAGAATATTCTTTCCGACTTAGGGCGTCAGCTACTACGTTGGCTTTACCCGGATGATAACGAATTTCGCATTCGTAGTCACTGATTAGGTCGACCCACCGTCGTTGTCTCATGTTGAGCTCCTTCTGGTCGAATATATGTTGTAGGCTTTTGTGGTCTATAAAGATAGTGTTGTTTGTTCCATACAGGTAGTGTCTCCTGATCTTCAGAGCAAACACAACTGCTCCTAACTTCAGATCGTAGGTAGTGTAGTTGACCTCGTGTGTCTTTAGTTGTCTTGAGGCATAGGCGATGACCTTACCTCGTTGCATCAAAACACATCCGAGCCCTTGATTTGACGCATCGCAATAGACAACGAAGTCTTCTATCCCTTCGGGGAGGGATAGTATAGGTGCGGTGCACAAGGCTCGCTTGAACGTTTGGAACGCTCTCTCTTGGTTCTCTTCCCAGTCAAAGGCCATGCCCTTCTGGGTCAATGTTGTAAGAGGTTTCGCAATTCGGGAGAAGTTCTGAATGAACCTGTGATAGTAGCCAACGAGGCCTAGAAATTGACGAATTTCAGTAAGCGTCTTCGGTGCTGACCAACTCTCAATGGCTTTGATTTTGGAAGGGTCCACGTGTATTCCCTCTTCGCAAACCACGTGCCCTAAGAATTCGACTCTTCGGATCCAAAAATTGCATTTTGAGAATTTCGCATAGAGCTTCTCCGAACATAGTGTTTGTAAGACCTGTCGCAAATGTCGACTATGCTCCTCCTTACTATAAGAGTAGATAAGTATGTCATCGATGAAGACGATGACGAACTGATCCAAGTAAGGACGACACACCCTATTCATTAAATCCATGAATACTGGGGGCGTGTTTGTTAATCCGAACGGCATCACTACGAATTCGTAGTGCCCATAACGAGTTTGGAAGGCTGTCTTCGGAACATCCTCTCCTAGCACTAGTAGTTGGTGATATCCGGATCTTAAGTCGATTTTTGAAAAGAAGCTCGCCCCTTGAAGTTGGTCAAATAAATCGTCAATACGAGGCAAAGGATAACGATTTTTGACGGTCAGTTTGTTGAGCTCCATGTAGTCGATGCACATACGAAACGATCCGTCTTTCTTCTTGACGAACAAGACTGGAGCTCCCCAGGATGAGAGGCTTGGTCTTATAAAGCCCTTGCTGAGAAGTTCATTAAGTTGACAGGACTGTTCCTGCATCTCTGCAGGTGCTAGACGATAGGTCGATTTGGCTACGGGGGTAGCCCCTAGAACTAAGTCGATTCTGAACTCGACTTGACGTTGCGGAGGTAATCCTGGGAGTTCTTCTGGAAAGATGTCGGGAAAGTCGCGTACTACTGGAATGTTCTGAATGTCTTTCGTTTCTTGGATCACATCGACCACATGAGCAAAGAATGCATGACATTCCTTTCACAAGAATTTCTGAGCTTGAATGCTCGAGATGATACAAAGGTTCGTGTCGGGTTTGTCGCCATATACAACTAGAGTTTCGCCAGACGACAGATTAAGGCGTACAGCCTTTTCATAACACATGATGTCGGGACGATGAAGACTCAACCAATCCATGCCAATAATGAGGTCGAAACTTTTAGTTGATACCGGCATGAGGTCGATTGAAAATGAATGGCTATCTAGAGTTAGGGTACACCCTATGAATATACTGCTAGTGCTCTCCATCTTTCCGTTAGCCATTTCTACTGTGAACGGTTCTTTAAGTGCTCGTGATTTTTGCTTAAGTAAATGAGCAAATTTTTGGTTCACGAAACTCCTCTCTGTTCCACTATCAAACAGAATGCATGCATAAGAGTTATCGAGGAGAAACGTACCCGTGACCACTGTGGGGTCGGCAACCGCTTCCACGTGGCCTATGGCCAGAACTCTTCCCACTCTACCGGCATTCCCTGCCTTTGGGCAGTCCCTCTTGTAGTGGCCCACCTCGCCACAACCGTAGCAAGCTTGGCCCACTCCTGTTCCGGGGACTTGGTTGAGTGGCCTAGCCGGAGCTTTGCAGAAACGGACGGTGTGCCCCTTCCTGTTGCAGTTCGAACACTGCATTTCCCGGCAGGCTCCAATGTGGTGGAAGTTGCACTGGTTGCACCTAGGCAAACTTCCAGCGTACTGCTTTACTGGAGCAACAGTAGTGGCAGGTGCTAACGCAGCATGAACTGCCACGATCTGCTGCTTTTTGGCAGCCTTCTTCTTCTTTTTGTCATCCCAGAACTTCCTCTTGGAATCAGCGGTTTTGGAAGGTTCTGAGATGGCCAGGGTTGTTGTTGTGGTCGGGGTACGAACCCCATGGTCTATAAGCTGCTGTGCCAATCGCTTGGAACTATTGAATGTAGTGGGGTTTGAAGCCAAAACATTTCCCTGGAATGGAGGCACCAGCCCCCATATGAATCTCTCTATCTTCTTCCCCTCTGTATGAACCATGTTGGGACAGAGGGCCACCAGTTCGCAGAACCTGGCGGTGTAGGAGACTATGTCGGAGCCCTTCATGATTAGGCTCCACAGTTCTTCCTCTAGTTTTTGGATTTCACCCCTCGGGCAGTATTCCTCAATCATGAGGTCTTTCAAAGTTTCCCATCCCATAGCATTAGCCACCACAAGAGATAGTGACTTGACATGGCTATTCCACCATGTCAGGGCTTTGTCTTCAAAGGTGCAAGCAGCGAACTTGACCTTGCTCCCTTCTGGACAGGAGCATATTTTGAAAACCGATTCGGTCTTCTCGAACCATTGCGAGAGGGCAATGACTCCGCCAGTCCCTCTAAAGGACTTGGGCTTGCAGTTAGTGAAGTCCTTATAGGAGCACTCTCTCAAGCGCACCGGACCTTCACCAAGAGTAGATTGAACAGGGGTTCCTCCTCCAGTGGAACCAGATGAGTGATATTGAGCCATGGCTATAGCCACAGCCGCAGCTACAGCAGCATTCAGAGCTGCCGTATCGATTTGAGGAGCAGGTGGTGTTGCAGTGATTGGAGGATCGCGTCTTGTCGATCGACGTGGAGGCATCTTTTAACTATAAGTTTAGAAAGATGAAGATATTGATAAGAATTTAATAGGAAAATTGATGAGAATGACTCATGGACTAACTCTCCATAGCCCAACAGCACAACTGAATAGTATGATTGATTGTAGACGAAAGCATTTGGATATAATTTCCATGAGATTCGATATCTGTCAATAATACTGGAATTACAGATGTAACAAGTTTGAGAAAAATGGCCTAGAAGTAGGCCTTACATCAACCAAGATAGGAAAATTTTGACAGATCTACGACCTAATCAAGACCTAACAGGTCTAAGATTTACAAGGATAGGAAATTAGACTAGAGTTTTTACAGAAACTAGGTTATATCCAAAAGAGAAGTCGTTGGGACTCTATCGGCGACGAGAACTACTAGAGTGAGTTCTTGACTCCGACAGAAGACGTTCGATGTCCCTCATACGCCTTTCAGATCTTGCTTGCTGAGCTCGAAGTTCCCTGACTTCAGCTTGGGTTTCAGCAAGTTCCCTCTGTAGAGCTGCATTGCGGGCCTGAGTCCTCTCATAAGCAGACTCTAGTTGGCGAATGCGGACTGTATTAACGCCAGAGTTGGCGTCAATCTCCACGACTCGGTCGATAGTTGCTTGACCTTGCTCGGTGTTCCGAGCAATCCTACGGACCATGACGGGTAGGACCCTGTCAGCTGAACCTCCCTCGGTGAAGTTGTAGAAGCTTCTATCTCCATTGTAGGGAATGGGTTGTCCTTGTTCGTGACTCCATCTGTTCAAGTTTGTGGCCCACAGAGGTGTGAGTCCTTGAAATGATGGACGAGGGTTCAGGTTTGGGTCTTGAGCAGCTGGGGGTAGGTTGTTGACTTCTGGCTCCGAGTTAGAACCATCAGAACAGCCTTCAGCTTCATGATCATCCAAAGGGATTGGGTGATCATCTTCTGGCTCTTCTCCAAGCCATCCAGCATTGCCTTCGTTGGGATAGTACGGGTCTCTGGGGATATGGAATCCAGCCATCAAATCTACGCGAGAAAAGGGATAAAGAAAATAATTAACTAAATAGACGCACTAACTAGATAATTATAAGATGATCTTTATCGGTTAATTCAACATTTGCGTAGTGCATACCAGTCATATGTAGCCAAGACAGGATAGACTTTTGAATAAATGACCCTAACTCTAAGCCCACAACCAAACAAGGAACAAGAAGTAAAGCAAAGATCACAGATTCTAAGTCTATGACATCCTAGTTACATATAACCTTAGTGTATCCACTCAGCAACTATTGACATACTAATAAAGACCTTTAGTTCTCAGATAAGTAATTAATAGTAACACAAAATACTCCTATAGTATTTTAAGTTTATGTTCCGTTCTACTGTTCTCGTTGTAGTAGTGTTGGTAAGTTTTTAGACTTGTTGCAACCTCACAACTACCCTTAGGCACATGCTATTCACTCGTCGGATAATATAGTTGATCAGGCTATATCTTCCCAGGGTTGACCATATGTCTCTAAGTCTAATTGTGTTGCCCAACAATCGTAATACTTTTGTACTGTCCTAGTGACGCTGATTTTAGAATGGATGCAGGTATGTATACTTGGTTAAATATTTTATTATTTTAAAAGTATAAACTCTTTATCAGAGTATTTTAATCCCGCTGTGTTTATAGTTCGTATATCTTTTATGGGTTGATATACTTGATTCACTATAGACAATGCTCTGATACCAATCTGTCACACCCCAAAACCGGAACGGCGGAAACGTTCGGGGGTGGAGGACGTCATGTACAGTATCACAACAATGCAAAGTAGTAAACAAGCAACAACATCATCCATTGCATTAATAATATAATTTAATACAAGTGTGTTCTGTCAAGTTATATAGACACCAAAAATATGAATCAAAATAAAAGATGAGTCTTGAACGAGCTCCATCTTCTCAAAACCTGGCACCGGTACCTGCCTACTGGCGACCTGAGAATACAAGTTATTTTGAAAGAGTTTATCAGCTTTAAAGCTGGTGAGTTCATAAGTATTTTAGTGTCTGTATTTGTATGAAAGTGTTTGTAAGTCTGCAATGTATAAGTTTGAAAATGTTTGTAATTGTTTGAACTCTCCTAGAAAACCCTATGTTTTCTACTAAAAGTAGCCTTCTACCAAGGCATCTAGTGTTTGTGTGTGTGTGTCTCTTGTAAGAGTATGTATTTTCCCAAATATGACTATCATTAACCAAAAATATAGTTTTTACATTGTTGTTTATTGTGTGAAGATCACAAAGTGAATGTAATGGGAAAATGAAATAGTACAGTAGTGTTGTATTAAGTAACTATTGTTGTACTAACTACCTTAAACCAATTGTTATTTAAAGTACCATGTGATCGGCTTGTATCCTGCTACCGACTATAAACACGACGATGTAAGACGTCGGAAGAAATGACGTTTGGCACCCGTAGACTTGCAAGTCCCACTGTAGCGAGCAGCAAGGTATAGGATAGTCAATCCAGTATAGATCTATACACAAACTCATAAGCTCCCCACTTAAGGGGATTCTGGATACAAAATGGGCCATGACAGGTAATGCCAGCCCCCGTTACGTGGCTCACATAACTGTAGTAATGTTCTTGTATATGTATGTGCTAGCTGTATTTGTGTTCTCTCCCTGTCTAGCATGTATGTATGTTCTCTCTGTATGGTATTGTATGTTCTCTCTGTATGGTATTGTTTCATGTATGTACTGACTCTTTGTATGTTTCATTGTTCTAGTAATAGTATTAGTATCTCCCTAAACTATACCTATTATAGCTTACTAGTAATGTTGTTTGAATGTATGAACATGTGTGTATACCCTTGCTACCCAAAGGTATTGAACTGAATGAAAGAAGGAACCTTTATACCTATATACATATACATAATATATAACTAGGATTCAAACGACCTTCGGACAAATAACCTGAATACCCTAAGTCCACAACCAAACAAGGAACAAGAAGTAAGGTGAGTTATCAGTCCTAAGTCCTTTCAATCCTACTTATATAACTATATCTATATAGGTACACATTTAACAAAAAATAAGTTTAAGAGAGTTTAATAAAAGTATTTGATATGTACAAGAGTTTGTAAAACAGTTTGAAGTAAAACAGTTTGATAACACAGTTTGAAAAGTAAGAAATCCACTTGTTTGGTAGTTATTAATCACATGTGATTGATATAATAACTAAAATTGTTCAACTTGTATTCCTCCCCATAAAAGCATTTAAAAACATTTAAAAGGTTAATTAAGGGGTATGAACTCACCTGTAGTGAGTAACTCGAATGAAAGATCGATATAGGATTGTTGGGTGTCAATTGGAGTCTTGAGCACAAACGAATCCTATTTAACATATAATTTCACATATATGAATATATTTAACGTATATAACCGCTAAAGGTGATAGGGACACGCCTTAGGGACATAAAAACACTTAGAATTAAGTGTTACCACCATATATGATTGTATATAAGGGGTATTTGGCTATACAAGGGAGTGTATGGTCAAAATGCACAACATTTTTGTGTGTGCGGCCAGGGTGTGCGGCCAGGGTGTGTGTGCAGCCAGGGTGTGCGGCCAGGGTGTGTGTGCGGCCAGGGTGTGCAGCCAGGGTGTGTGTGCGGCCGCACACTCCCTATGGAATGTACCAAAACGTATTTTAAGGCTTTAGTACTCATCTAGGAAGGTTTCTTAGTTCATGCTTTAGCCTTATATGGAGTTAATTGCCATTTTTGGACCTAAAAAGGGTGTGTGCGGCCACCTTGATGTGTGCGGTCGCACATCCTTTATGAAGATGATAAAATCGTGTTTTTCTAGCATATCATCAAGTGTTCTTAGCATATAACAAGTTATGATAAGTGTAAACACGTTATAGAGGCTTGAAAGGGTGATTAAGGTCCAAAACTAGTGTGTGTTCTTGGTGTTCTTGGCTAAAATGGATGTTTTCATGGATCAAACCAAAGGGTTTTGCTAGTTAGGGTCGTGTATCAACAAATAAAAAGGAAGGATTACTACCTTTTATGAAGATCAATGTAACATCCCAATTTTCAAGTCGAAAAATTTCTTTTTAATTAACTGACTCATAAAAACATTCATAAGAAAATACTATGAAAACACATCATCTCATGAAACAATGTATCATGTCTGAAACCCAAGTCATAAAATAATAACATATCAGAGTACAATCCCAGAAAACTCCATGCGGAAATCATGTGTGTGTGTGATGCGATGCTACACCGTCGGCTCCTTCCCCTTAGACGAAGAGGTACCTGAAACCAAAACTGAAGCCGTAAGCACAAAGCTTAGTGAGTTCCCCCATCATACCACATACCATACAATAACATCGGTATCTTCCAACCGGTAATCATCGTTGGTATCTTTCAACCGGTAATCATCATCGGTATCTTTCAACCGGTAACTGTCATCGGTATCTTTCAACTGGTAACTGGGGACTATTCCACCCCCTACCACTAGCATACAACAACAAGATATAAACATACAGTCAGGCATATCCGGGTACTGACCTACCCTTCGGTCCTAAGGACCGCTGTCAGGGAAGCTAATCCCTATTACACATGTAACATATCATACAGATAAAACTCATGACCAAAGCACGTAACCAGACCAAGATAATTATCACAAAGACAATCATCTTCTAAATACTCCTCTTTGGTGGGCCGGCATTGTGGCCTTAGACCCACCCCTACTGGAAGGTAACTCACCTCGTACAAGTAGCTGCTGATAATCTGTGCCGGAAACCTCTGTCCGCTACTGCTCCGGAAATCCTCCGGCTACAATCCCCACAAAACACTCAGTTAGAGACTAATATCTATTCTTAGGGTAAAATGACCATTTTACCCCCAACCAAGTCCAAGACAAATTCAACTTCCAGTTGACCCGACTCGCCGAGTTGGGTCGTCAACTCGTCGAGTCTCTTCCCTTTACTCGTCCTTATCCACGACTCGACTCGTCGAGTTTGGCAACGACTCGACGAGTTCCCCTCCTTACGGACATCAATGAACCTTCATCCGACCCGCCGAGTCGGATGAACACTCGCCGAGTTCACCTTCAACTGATGAACAAGTTCTGACCTTGACTCGCCGAGTTGTATGAACAACTCGTCGAGTTCATCTTAAAATATAAGGAGATTTCCTTGGACTCGCCGAGTCTGTTCTAGCACTCGTCGAGTCCCATGAACTCCAGGTCTAAAATTAAGTCCAATGCGTTGGGTCACTCTTTCTGTCCTGCTACAACCCTTCTAACACCCAACTGAGTCCTTTTGACCCTCAACAGATATGGGACTCAAAGCCTTGGACTCGTCGAGTCCCAAGAACGGACTCGCCGAGTCGATGACATCCATACCCTAAATCCTCGAATTCTGATGTACAACACTTGACCAAAAGGTAGATCTAAGCTCCTTCAATCGTTCTAGCACGTAAAGTTACAAACTTTACGTGCAAGCGTGGGACTTTGAACTCAAAAGGACATAAAATGAGCTCTTATGATGCATGGGACCTTTCTTGGGTGCAAAAGCAACCCAAATCTGCCTTGTGGCTCTTCCCAAGTGCTAGGTCCGAAGTCTTGACCCCCAACCATGTTTAAAATCATGGTTGGTTACCAAAATGGCTTATAAAAGCCCTAAATCTTCCCAAAAAGGGATCTATCAAATGAAAGAGCAAGATACAGACTTTATACCTTTCAAAGACTGCAAATGATGAACCAAACTCGAATCCTTCAGTCTCCTCTTGATCCTTCTATGCTCTTCCTTCTTCCTTGTGAACAAAACCACCAAAAATCACTCAAAAGCTTTAAATCTTGCTCCAAAACACTTAGGGTTTGCTATAGAGGGTTTCTGGGAGCATAAAGGGGCGATGGAGGCTGTATAAGGTTGTTTAAATAGGGTGCAAACCCTCAGATTAGGGTTTTGTCCATACAGAGCCTACTCGTCGAGTCCATCACTTAAATCCCGCGTCTCATCCCGCTTCTACTCGGCGAGTTGGTCCTTCAACTCGCCGAGTCCAAGGTTAAAAATGCAAAATACTTAAATAAAATACATACCAGGAACAAGGTGCTACAATCAAGATGAAGATTTGGATGATACTTGAGAGGATTTCGAGTTCTAGCTTTGAAGAAGTGGAAAAGTGTTCAAAAATAACTAAGTCTTCTATATATAGGTGAGAGTGTGCCGCACACACCTTGTGTTGGTGTGTTTGGCTCAATTGCAAGGTGTTACACTCACAATACTCAGCCCCCGACTCTTACCTTGATTATATTAGGTTTTAAACACTCCAATTGACTCTAAATAGTGCTAGAAGATAGCAAAAACGAGTCTGGCCTTCATTGATTTGAATAAGTGTATAAGATAAAAATTTCGGATTGTCACAGAAGACCCTTCAAATTTCCTCTTCTTGCCAACTTCAACCTTGTTGGCGATCCTATCGTCGATCATTTATTCGACAGACTTAGCAACCCAGATGGTTGCATCAAGAGTAGGTGCCTGGCGTACTGGCACAATAAGCTCGCCCTTACTTTGTTGAAGTAAACGCCTTGTTTCTTCCATCTGTTGATCCAGAATTATCCGCACCATTGCATGTACCCCTGCCATCGTGATTGGCCCAGGTACATCTGCTACTTCTGGTGCATGCTCAATCACTTGCGGTTTGGGCTGCGGGTTTCCACTTCCAATTCCGCTTCGAGTGCTCACCATGTCGATCTATACACGAAGTCTTACGTTCGGTGTGTGGTGACGAGAATTAAGATAAGAAAGATTTATTTACGATTGACGTGTAAATCTCCCTATTCTTCCGAAAATTTACATGCCAGTTCTAATACCGTAATTAAACGTTTAGAAATCTGAACACATAAAGTTTCCAGATACGGTCAGCAACAAACCATAGATCCGATCATACATGTAGCATCATAAATCATTTATCACATAAAAGCATGTTAGACATTTTCCCTAAACAAGCTAGTGCTTGTGTCTATTCAGGTGTATTACCTAAGACACACTCCTCACAAGCATCGCTTATCATTCTAAGTTTAAGTCTAGAAATAAATCTTTATTCCTAGTTCGCTTAAATTAATGCTCTGATACCAACTGTGACATCCCCATTTTCGTGGCCAGAAAAAACCGATTTTGTTTATGCTTTATAAAAATCAGAGTGTGTTTTTTTAATGAAAATGTTGCGGAATTTGTTCCCAGAAAAACATGATAATTACATTATCAAAGCATTTCCGAAGAAATGTATTTTTATTCATTTTAAAACATTTGGGATGTCATCGTCAATACAAAAACATAAGCATAAACAGAACTTACATTCATTATCACTAGTGATTTATATCTCCTTAATCTCTCAATGTAACGTAACTTCATATCGACACCTGTGATTCAAATAAATTGAGTGGGTCAGGTTAGAAAACCTGGTGAGTACATAGGGTTTTCAACCCACAATAATATAATTATTATGTTTAAACATCAAACAATCAACCCAATTACTCATCCCCATTATCTTCTTTACTCTTAAGGATCTACCCTAAGAATCAGCTATTTCTCGTTTATTTATTCCTAAGGATTATCCTAAGGAATAGGCACGAAATCCATCGTTGCCAGGGTTTACTCAACAGGCACTAAATCCATAGTTGCCAAGGTTTGCTCATCAGGCACTAAATCCATAGCAGCCAGGGATATCTCGTTTATCAACGGAATCGTTTCCGAGAATCCACTCGCCATACATGTCAATGGGTTTTTAGAGTACAGCTGATGAATACACAGTTCAAATAACACCTACAGGTTGCGAGCCTGCTAGTGTTCCACTGGACTGTCTAGAATAGTCTGTGGTTGTCATCCATACTCTGCTAGATGACGGGGCCAACACTTGGGTAAAAGGCTTCTCTCATGGTTCACCTCTCACCCTTATCTCATAGTCTATATCACCTCTCATCATTTTGTTTTTGTCACACATCAACTATTTCATCTACCCATGTTTTACCCAACACATTTTGTAGATATAAAATACATATACAGTTTAAATAATTTAAAACATGTATAAAAATCTTTCACCCAGCATAGACGGCAAGTATACAGACAATATGAACACATAGCATGTAATTTATATTAAATACTTCATATCTATGTGTAAGATGAAAGTAACTATGCACTCACCTGATAAGGTGGTGAATCGGTACTCGGACAGCGCTTCGTTTACTTAAAACAGCTTCGTTCGACAAAACCTAGTATCATTACCACTAGGGTTTAGTCTAATATTCACCGAGACTAATTAATATTCTAGCTATTATTACTATTATATAAGCGTTAAACAACACTCTTATATAACTCATAATAATAGCCTAAATAATTATTTTAAGGTCCTAATAATGTTACTATAATTAATTAGAAGCTATATTAAAAATAGCGTAGGCATAGCTCACTTATAGCGGGTTTTATAGAAAACCGGCTTTGCTGGAGCAGCGTTCCAGAGCCGAAAGGCTCTTCTTCTCGGAGCCGTCGGGCGCTCCGGGATTCCGCCTCGTGCTAGGGAGGTTCCATAGGCTTTTTAGGGGGTTTGGGGGCTTAGAGAGAGGTTCTAGAGAGAGAAAGAAGTGGGTAAAGGTGTGAGGAATGAGCTTCACCCGGCACCTCTATTTATAGGCTGCCTGGGGGTCACCACGTCGTGGTGCCTCTCACCACGTCGTGGTGTTGCGTAGGCTCCAAGGTTTCGCCTGGTGCTGACACGTGGCATCGCACACATGGTGGAAATCAGCCGATTTTCAAAACTTCATAATTGTCGCATACGAGCTCCGTTTTTGACGTTATTTATATCCACGCGTAGGTAAAAATAAGATCTACAACTTTCATTTTGACTCCGTCGGCTAATTCTCGATCTATCTTAAATTTAACAGTACGAGGAGATTATACTGTTAAATGTCCGCGTAAAATTCATAACTTCTACATACGGACTCCGTTTTCGTCTGTCTTTTTACCGTGCAGTTCCTATTAATGAGATCTTCAATTCTCATTTAGATCGCGTTGGCCAAAAACCGCTCGATCTAAAATTCGAGTTTCAGGCTGTGCACTGCTAAGCCAAATCTTAGAAAATTCATAACTTCCTCATACGAAGTCAAATTTGGGCGTTCTTTTTTTGTATGTTCTCGGTTTAATGTATACTACAACTTTTGTTTAGATTTCTAAGGCTAAAAAGTCCTCCATCGTAAATTCACTATTTACGTCTCCCGGTGCCGTGCCGGTTTTGCCGAAAAACTTCGACGGGCCATAACTTCTTCGTTATAACTCGGATTTCGGCGTTCTTTATATGTACGGAACCCTTGAGACATATTCTACAACTTGGTTAAGATTATTTATTCTAAATAATCTTTTGTCGAAAAGTCATTTTCGACCCCCTATTATCTCTAAATTGACTAGCCCGGATCTACGGGCGTTACATAAACATATCATTGTCCTAAGTCAATAAATCATGATAGAACTAAGAGTTTCATAGAGACTAAAACTGTAAAGCATTATTACCTACCTAAATAGCTCATTAGTATGATTACTGATGGGTTTTATAGTTTATACAAAAACAATCATGTGGCGGAAAAACTCTTAACCCCTTAAGTTCACATGCAACCTAGAAAGGATATATGGTTTCTCTATTGATAGCAACTAACTATAAATATGAAGAACCCTATTGTAACCCTAGTATATTCAAATTTATACATAAAGAAAAGGTTGCGTACCCTTTGATTAATGTATCAATTAATCAATAAAAACCTTCTTCTAGATTCCTTGGAAAGCAAGCAACAAATGTATGATGCCTTTAATGGCTTGTACCCAAAACCTAGTAACTAGAAGACCTTTTTAGAGAGGGGAAGAGAGATCAAAAATTAGATCTTGTGAAGACTTATGGGATGGACGAATTCAAGGCTCCGTTAAGGGGGTAGTTATAGGGTATAAGGTAGGTGTATATAAGGCAAGTATCCTTACATAACCATTATCCTTTTTCTTGCTCCCTAAGGCTCCTAGAAACCCTAGGAACCCTTCAAAACCGTCCCGCTTATGTGGGAAGGTTTTGGAACCCTTCAATGCTCAACTTTTGAACATTGTCACCTTTAGTCCCTGTGTTTTCAATTAATCTAATTAATCACAAAATTAATTCTAATTAATTTTTGATTAATTTTTAATTAATAAACATAATTTCTAATTAATATATTAATAAATCATTTATTTTGACTTCTATTTATTTTATTAATCATATAATAAATTAATAAATCTACCTCTCTCTCCAAACGTCATTGTATTCATTTACTGGTTATGAGGGCAACCCAAAAAGGACTTTGCTCTTAATTCAATAATATACCAATTTAGTTATTGGATTAGACACCCTTATCCAACATACTCCCACTAGGATAAGTTTATAACTATAATTACAAGTATAGACCTTGAAGTAACCAGCAAAGAGTGCTTTCCAAAGCTATTGCCAAACTCTGATTCAAATTAGCTATTTGTGACATCCCCAAATTCACGGTCATTTTAAAAAATTTATTTATGCTTATTATAAAATCAAAGTATCCTTTTTGAAGAATAATATTGCAGAATTTGTTCCCAGAAAACATGATAATGATATTATCAAAGCATTTAAAAGAAATGTATTTTATTTAAAGTAAAACATTGGGATGTCATCGTCAATACAAAAACATAAGCATAAACAGACCTTACATTAATTTTCACTAATGATCTACATCTTCTTGAATCCCTCAGCAGAGTGTATCTTTAATATCGCTACCTGTGATACAATAAACTGAATGGGTCAGGTTGGGAAACCTGGTGAGTACATAGGATTTTCAATCCACAATAATATAGTTAATTTGTTTCTTCACATATTTCATCTCAAACAAATAACCCGATGTCACACCCCCAAACCAGAACGGTGGAAACGTTCGGGGGCGGAGGACGTCATGTACAGTATCATAACAATGCACAATAGTAAACAAGCAACAACATCATCCATTGCATTAATAATATAATTTAATACAAGTGTAATCTGTGAATAGTTTGAAAGACACCAAAAATATGAATCAAAATAAAAGAGAAGTCTTGAACACGCTCCGTCTTCTCAAAACTTGGTCCAGTGTACCTGTCTACTGGTGACCTGAGAATACAAGTTATTTTGAAAGAGTAGATCAGCATTTAGGTTGGTGAGTTCATAAGTATTTTAGTGACAGTTGTTTGTATATGTTTGATGAAAGTGTTTGTAAATGCTTGATGTAAATGTTTGTAAATGTTTGATGTAAATGTTTGTATCTCCTAGAAAATCCTAGATTTTCTACTTATAATGAAATGTAGTCTTCTACCAAGACCCGACTGTTCTGTATGTTTTTTCTTTTGTAAAAGTGAGTGTTTTTTCCCAAGTATGACTATCATTACCAAAAATATAGTTTACATTACCGTTTATGTGAGAAGATCACAATTTGAATGTAATGGGAAAATGACGATGTACAGTAGTATTGTATATAGTAACTACAGATGTACTAACTACCTTAAACCAATTGTTTAATTAAGGTAAAATATGATGAGATTGTAACCATACTTGATTGACTAATAAAACACGACGATCAAAACGTGACACAACAGTACATTGTCGTGCCATGAAGTATTGGCTCACATTAATGTTATAGTATTCTTGTATTTGTATAGTATGTTCTATCTATTCTAGTGTATAGTATGTTCTCTCTATTCTAGTGTATAGTATGTTCCTCCCTGTTTCTCTTTATAGTATGTTCTTTCTGTTTCTCGTTATAGTATGTTTGAACTAACTCATGTATGAACTAACTCTTGTATGTTTCATTGTTCTAGAAATAGTGAGTAGTAATCCTCTAAACTATATCTATTATAGTTTACTAGTAACGTTGTTTGAATGACTGATCATGTTTGTATACCTTTCCTACCCAAAGGTATTGAACTGATGGAAAGACTTTTATATCTATACACATATACATAATATATAACTAAGATTTAAACAACACTCGGACAAACAACCGATACCCTAAGTCCACAACCAAACAAGGAACAGGAAATAAAGCGAGTTATCAGTCCTAAGCCTTTTCAACCTTATTTATATAACTATATCTATATAGACATGATTTTGACAATACATAAGTTTAAAAGAGTTTGATAAAGAGTTTAGCATATAAAAGAGTTTTAACATATAAAGGAATTTTAACCATTTGAATGGTTACAGATGAGTTGATGTTAGTTTATAAAATGTTTTGAAATAGTTTGTTTGATAACACAGTTTTGAAGTATAAGAAATCCACTTATTTGATAGTTATTAATCACATGTGATTGGTACAATAATTATAATGTTTTCTACTTGTATCCCCCCCCCCCCTAAAAGCATTTAAAATCACTTAAAAGATAAGTTAGGGGTATGAACTCACCTATAGTGAGTGATTCGAATGTAAGATCAATATACGATGCTAAGTGTCAAGTGAAGCCTTGAGCACAAACAGATCCTATTAAGCATATAATGACACATATATGTATATAATTAGTGTATATGACAACTAATCATGTTAGGGAACAACCTTAGGGACTAGGAAACACTTCGAATGAAGTGTTACAATCATATATGATTGTACAAAAGGTGTTCACGGCCACACAAGAGTGTGTTTACGGCCTAGATGTGTTCACGGGCAAGGATTTTACGGCCAACACATGAAATAGCTAGGGTTTACGGCCAAGACTTGAAGGAGTTCACGGCCATGACATAAATCAAGAAGGGTTTACATCCATATAAGGGATTACGGTCATAAACTCTTGATGTTCTTGCTAAAATGGTTGCTTCTTGGATCCTAATCAAGAGCTTGTATTAGATAACTAGTATATGGATAGGATACTTACGGTTTGGAAGCTTGAAGGGGTGTTTACGGCCCAAAGAAACTAGTGTGTGTTCTTGGTGTTCTTGAAGATCTAACCCCAAAAAGAGATGAATTCACGGATAAGATCATGGCGTTTTACTAGATCAAGGAGGATATCAACTTATAATTGAAAGAATCACTTACAAATTAGACGAGAAATGGAAGTGTTTTTTATGATACTTGAGAGAGAAATGAGTGTTCTTGACTTGGAGATGTGAGAAGTGAAGAAAAATGAAGGAATATCAACCTTAATGAGGTAGTTCACGGCCAAACAAGAGCTTACGGTCGTAAGCTCTAGTTTACGGCCGTAAACTCCATGTGTTGGAGTTTTCCGGCTTGAATGTTGCACAATGAACTTTAGTAGATACTTCCTAACACCCAATCCTTGAATGTACTAGGATTAGAACACTCAAACAGACACTTAACAAAGCTAAAAGATAGCAGAAACAAGTCTGACTTGTGATTGAATTGAATGGCTTTACAAGATAGAAATTTTGGGTTGTCACACCCGATTACCCATCCCTATTTTCTTTATTTATTCTTCCCTAAAGATTTATCCAAAGGGACATCTCCTAAATCATATTTACCTCTCATTTCCTTACATCACATTTCCTTATATGTTTGTTCCTAAGGATCATCGCCTACATCGCATAGACAATATTGATTCGGGGATTACGCCCCCAATACATGTCCAGTAAGGTTTAGAGTATTATCACATGAATACGTAGTTACTACATCTCCTGAACTCGTAATTCATCAACTACAGGTTATGATTCTGCCGGTGTTTCCAAATAACTTGTTTAGATTAGTCAGTGGTCGCCATCTATACTCAGGTAGATGACTACATCGCAACATCACATGTCAAGGTTATGGCATCTCCTAATCATCTCTCATCTTGCATCACCTATTTATCATCTCATATATATCATCACCTAGTTATCATCACCTTTCTATCATCACCTATCTCTTATCACCCGTCGCTACCCAATACATATTTATAAGTATATAATACTTATATGATTAAATCAGTTAAACACCATCACATAATATCTTATCTAACACATAATATTCTTAGCACAAATAATAAGCACATAAGCATCTAATTATCTAGATACTTCATATCTATGTGTAAGATGAAAGTAACTATGCACTCACTTGTTAAAGTGTGGATTCGAAATTTGGACAGCGCTTTGCTTCTAGCAATTGTCTTTTCCTTTGACATAACCTAGTATTATCATCGATAAGTTTTAGTCTAATATTTATTGCGACTAATTATTAGTCTAGACTTTTTTTAACTCAAAGTCTACTTCAAGATCTATAAAGTAAGGAACAACCAGGTAGGATCATATCGGAGGTAGGGTCTGTTCGGTATACGAAATATACTGTTTGGAAATTCCACTTTAAACACCTCACTATATCACAGCCTAAACATCATCCCCATAAGTAGATCAACCAATATAACGACTTGGAATCACTAATAAATCTTGTTTATAGGTTCATAATAACGATAATGAACTTAAACATAAGGGGTTTAACGATAACGGTAAGCATAACTCACTTACAAAGGGGTTTAACGAGAAACCGGGCTCTGCGCGGGTAGAACTTTTGAGTTGAAATCTCTTCTTCTCGGGGCCTTCTGGCACTCCGGGACTCGCTACTAACACCTACGAGGTGCTAGGGAAAAGCCTTGAGGGTTTGGGGGTGTTTGGGAGAGAATTGGTGAGAAAAGTGTGAAGAATGGAGTGATTTGCGCCTTCTATTTATAGGTTGTGAATATGCCGAATGCAGGGCGTTCCATAGCTGAACGTTGGACATTCGTTAGCCACGTGTCACCATCTGGTGGCAAGCCATGGGGTAGAAGGTGCGGCCCAGATCGCGCCACGTGTCACTCGATGGTTACTCCAAAAACTAATTATCTTCTAAAACCCATAACTTTCTCATACGAGCTCCGTTTTTGACCTTCTTTATATCCACGCATAGGTATCGATGGAATCTACAACTTTCGTTTAGACTCTGTTGGCTAATTTGACTATATTTTTAAAGTTATATTTTAACAGGGCTTAGACAGTTAAAGTTCGTTAAAAATTCATAACTTTGTCATCCGACGTCCGTTTTCGACTGTCTTTATATCGTTGAGTTCCTATTAACGAGATCTTCAATTCTCATTTAGGTTTTGTCGACTAGTATTCGATCGATCTAAAATTTGATTTCCGGACTGTATACTGCTACGCTGAATCTTCGAAAAATCATAACTTCCTCTAACGAAGTCAGATTGGGACGTTCTTTATATGCACGCTCTCGGTTTAATGTCTAATACAACTTTCGTTTAGATTGATAAGGCTAAAAAGTATTTCGTCAAAAATTCACTTTTTACGTTATGCGGAGTCGTGTCGGTTTTGTCGCAAAACTTCGATGGGTCATAACTTCTTCGTTTTAAGTCGGATTTCAGTGTCCTTTGTATGTACAGAATCCTTATGACATATACTACACTTTGCTTAATATTATTTATTAGAAATAATATTCTATCAAAAATTCATTTTTAATGCTTATTATCTCTAAATTGATTAGCCCAAATCTGCGGGTGTTACACTATTGGCCCTAAGATAAGTGATAAGTTATTCCTTCGTTCTACAATATATCGTATAGATGTGATACATGGATTAGAATCAATCTCACAGTCCAGGATTTAGTTTCTCGATTTCCTGATTTACGACGACTTAATTCTGACTACTAATTGAAAATACCAATATAGTCCAAGCTCGGCCAAGCACTTCAGATGTCCACAACAAATCATCGAGGGGCCCAAATATATCGATTTTCCTGTTAAGGCAAAAGGAACGAATTAATTCGACTATATAGTCATACATTTTACTAACCAAATTATGCATGGAATTACTCTTTATAACATCCAATTACGATATGTGTTTGGGTAAACCAATGCACAACTGATTCGTAAACTACGTGGAAGACTGTTGGACTTATGCCTATAGTCATAATAAGTTGGTTATATTACTATTAATATCAGGGTCTTCGTGGGTTACACTAAAAAAATCTAAACATAAAATAACAACTGAGATGATAAGGATCTACTTTTTTTGTCTTGTTAGTCAATAATTAGTTAATGTGAAACTTGTAGATCTTAAGGTTTTAAAGTGAATGTATTTAAAATACTTAAGGATAATTACTTGGTGACTAAGTAATTATCCACCAAAGCCTATCCCTATATAAGGAATGCCAAAGCTACCGTAAGGATCCCCTATCCCACTCGGATTTCATATCTCATTCTTATTTCTCTTTGTTTTATGTGTTCCAAGAAAAATCCACAAATATAGTTTTTTAGGGTTTGTGTTTAAGTATTGATCATAAGCAAGGAGGTTGTCAAGTGTGTGCAAGGTCTTCTTATTGGGTGTGACTACATCAAAGGAAATCTACTTTTTTTATCTATACAACACATTAAAGCAAGGGGAAATCAAAGGCTTCAAGGGTATGATCTCTATTTTCTCCTCACTTTTCTATTTATGTTGTTATTGTACATGGATATGTGATCTCTTATTGGAATATGTTTTGTTTGTGCTTCTGCTGCCTTTGTGTATGTAACGCCCGTGTTTCTAGGCTAGGCATTAATGATGATGTAACGGTCTAGGTTAACCTTTGTAAACCGTTGTGAAATAATAAAAATGTATTATTTTGAGTTTTATGTGATTTATGCTTAATTGTGTAACTTAAACGAATTAAGAACAAGAATAAGCGCAATAATAAAATATTAGATAAACCCGATATCTATGAAATAAGTTGTAGTGGTCGTGGCAAGGTTTCCGAATATATAAAGAATGCCAAAATCCGAGTTATAACGAAGACGTTATGACACGTCGAAGTTTTGCGACAGAACCGGTACGACACTGCGTGACGTAAATAGTGAATTTACGATAGAGCGATATTTAGCCTTAGGGATCTAACTAAAGTCGTAGAATACGTTAAACCGAGAGCGTGCATAAAAAGAACGTCTAAATCTGACTTCGTATGAGGTAGTTATGATTTTTCGAAGTTTCGACTTAACGGTATGCAGCCTAAAGCTCGAATATGAGATCGAGTGGTTTCTAGCCGAAACAATCTAAATGAGAATCGAAGGTCTCGTCGATAGTAGTCCAGCGGTAAAAAGATAGACGAAAACGGATGTCGGATGAAGGAGTTGTGAATTCCTAACGGAGTTTTCCTGTCCCGGCCTACTAAAAATAATATAATAAAAGTTAAAGTCAAAATTAGCCGGCATAGTCTAAACGAGAGTTGTAGAGCATAATCTCACCTACGCGTGCGTATAAAGAACGTCAAAAACGGAGCTCGTATGCGAAAGATATGAATTTCTGAAGTTCGGGGCACGAACCCCGACACTGTGCCAAAATTCATGACGTGAACACAGTGTTCACGACGTGAACTCAGAAGTGACGCCTTCCAGGGAAAGTGGACTGATGACGAATGCAATGACCTATGCCTGACTGAACTCACGACGTGAATATTGAGATTCACGACGTGAATCCAGAAAAATGGCCCTATAAATAGAAACCGAAGGGCAGCCGGCCATAGTTGCTAATTCCTTCACTCTCTCACTCCCGATACCCTTTCTAACTGTCTTGATGTACCCCCGAAGCCACGGTATCATCCCGACACCTGAAGCGAGTCCCGAAGCACCGAAGATCCCGAGAAGAAAAGAGTTTCAAGCCAAAGCTCTGCCCGCGAGAAGCCCGGTGTGTGAAGATATCCCGGTTTCACTGAAGAATACTGCTCTAAGAGCCGTAGTGTTGTCAGATAATCTTCTTATCAAGTGAGTGTGTAGTTGCTTTCTTATAACATATAGATATGAATTATTCTTTATAAAATACGTGTTATGTGTTTGTATATTATCTGTTACCTGGAATGAGTATTGAATGGATATATTATACAGGTTTTAAAGTTGTATAAGTATGTATCTATGTATATGTTATCTACAAAACTGTTGGGTATAACATGGGTAGATAGTTGATGTGTGATGAAATAAAATGATGAGAGGCCTCGATGTTGTTGTTGATCTAGTCATCTAGCGGTGTATTCATAACCTGTAGGTGTTGTGAACGATGTGTTCACCGGTGTACTCTATCCCCCCTCATGGTTGCCTTTAGGGCATCTATTGTTGAGGAAACCCCTCTGCAGTAATGTCCATCCCGATGAAAATCCTTAGATTAGGTCCCTTGTGATAGTTTTTGTTTTAGGGACGTAAAGTGAGGAGAACGGGAATGGTTATTGTTGGTTGGTGAAATTAAATATAATTATTTATTGTGGGTTGAAAAACCCTATATGCTCACCAGGCTCCAAAGCCTAACCCACTCAATTTTATTTGTAATTACAGGTAGTGGCGCGAGAGCATAAGTTGGACAACATGTGAAGATATTGTGTTTATAGGCCAGTAGTTGTATATAACTGTTGTAAGGCTTATAATATGTCGTTTATGCTTTTGGTCTGTATCGGAACATGACATCCCGAGTTTTGTTATATATGAAAAATACATTTCTTTAAGAAATGCTTTGATCAATTTTATTTTATCATATTTTGTTTTGGGAACAAATTCCGTGACTCTTTTAATCAAAAGATTACTCGGAAATTATTTAAAAAGCATAAATTAAATTGGTCTTTTATGGCCGTGATTTTGGGGATGTCACAGTTGGTATCAGAGCATTAGTTTAAGCGAACTAGGAATTTGTAGGATTTCTAGACTTAAACTTAGAATGCTAAGTGAAGATTGTGAAATAAGTGTCTGTTATATTTTAGACACGAGCACTAGTGTATTTTAGGAAAGTTGCCTAAAATGCTTTTATGTGCTAAATGTTATATGTTTGCCATATATGATATTATTTGTTCGGATCTACGGTTTGTTGCCAACCGGATTTGAAAACCTTATGTGTTTAGGATTCTAAGCGTAGGATTACGGTATTATAACTAGCATGTAAACGTTTCGGAGTGATTTGGATAATTTAATTATCAATCGAGAATAAAGATCTAAATTCACCTTATTCGGTGTATAGATCAACAATGGAAAGAACAAGAAGCAGAGTTGGAAACGTAAACGAAAACAGGAATCAACCACCTGTAATTGAGCAGATACCTGTTGTAGCAGCAGCACCTGAGCCAATGACAATGGCTGGTGTACAATTGATGATTCAGACGATGTTGGATCGTCACATGGAAGAAACTAGACGTCTGCTTCAGCAGAATCGTGAAGAACCTTCGATGCCGATTGTACAGCCCGAATTAAGTGAAGGACAATCGAAAGGAGGAAACTTCAGTGGGATTATTGGTCAAGCCAACCCACCGTTGGTTAGACATAACAACCAGGATGGAGGAAACGACAGACGTGGATGCAAGTATAAAGATTTCATGGCATCCAAACCACCATGTCTATCCGGAAGCCCGACGCCGGTAGAAGTTATAAACCGGATCTCCGAAATGGAGACAATGTTTGAAAGTTGCGAATGCAGCAACACGCAGAAGACCGCTCTTGCGATCCCTTTGTTAAAATCTGGAGTATTGAGTTGGTGGAAGCTATTAGCCGACTCGATGCCCAAGGGAGAAGCTAGCAAGATGTCTTGGGAAGACTTTGTGGAACAACTGAAACTGCAATACTGCTCAGAGAAAAATGAGCGTTACTGAATACGCTGCAAGTTTCACAGAAAAGATGAAGCTTATCCCATACCTAGTTCCAACAGAACTCTCAAAGGTCAACAAGTTTTCGCGTGGATTACCAACGGACTTTGGTCCAATGGTTAAGCAAGTAACCACATTGAAAGCCGCCATCTGGGCTGTTAAGAATGTTGAGACTCAGATCAGGGAGAAGGGTCTGGAGAGGTCAGAGGTTGGTGAGAAGAGGAAGTTCGATGGACCTTCAGGGTCCAACAAGAAAAATAAGTTCTCGAAATCCGGTTCGGGAGGAGGTGGAGGAGGCGAAGCAAAATGGTGCGACAAATGCAAGAAGAAGCATCATGGGAAATTTGATGGGGAAGTCACATGCTTCAAATGTGGAAAACCAGGGCACTATGCCAACGAATGCACCCTTACCAAGAAAGTCTGCTATGGGTGTGGTGAGGAGGGGCACATCTCGAGGGATTGTCCGAAAAAGAAGGAGGCAGCAAAATCCAACATTCCACCAAAGCCGAAGGCGAGAGCCTTTCAGATGACACTAGAAGCTACTAAAGAAGAAGCTGATGTCGCTTCAGGTACCTTTCTCGTAAACGAATTGCCTGCCCAAATTTTGTTTGACTCAGGAGCCAACTACTCCTTTATTTCACATGAATTTGGTAGAAAAGTAGCTTTGCCTGTTGATAGACTAGATAATGCTTTATTAGTAGAAGTTTCTAGTGGCAAGTTTGTACTTGTTAGCCATCGTATGAAAAACGTCTTAATTGATTTGAATGGGATTAAGTTCCACGAGGAATTATTGCCCATTGAGTTAAATGGATGACATCGTGCTGGGAATGGATTGGCTTAGCGTCAATGATGCCGAAATATTGTGCAAGAAGAAGATTGTAAAAGTAAACCCGCCAGGGAAAGAGTCATTTATGGTGTATGGGGACAAACGCAGAGTGAATTCTGGGATTATTTCTTTAATGAAAGCCAGAAAGTGTTTGGCCAAAGGATGTACATCATATTTGGCCTTCGTGATTGATGCAAAGAAGGAGAAAAAGGAGATGCAGAGTATTCCTGTCGTGTGTGATTATCCGGAAGTATTTCCCGAGGATCTTCCTGGATTACCGCCTGATCGACAAGTAGAATTCCGTATTGACTTTTTACCAGGAACGACGCCAATAGCAAAAGCACCTTACCGACTAGCGCCAACGGAGATGAAGGAGCTGATGTTGCAACTTCAGGAGTTATTGGACAAAGGTTTCATTAGACCTAGTTCATCACCCTGGGGAGCTCCAGTGTTATTCGTAAAGAAAAAGGACGAGAGTATCATGATGTGCATTGATTACAGAGTGCTGAATAAGGGAACGATAAAGAATAGATATCCATTGCCAAGGATTGATGACCTGTTCGATTAGCTGCAAGGTTCAAGCTATTTTTGGTTATGTCGTTTGGACTAACCAATGCCCCAGCAGCATTCATGGATTTAATGAATAGGGTTTGTAATCCGTTCCTTGATAAATCTGTGATAGTGTTCATAGATGACATTCTGATTTACTCAAAAAGCCAAGAGGAGCATGGCAGACACTCGCGAGAAGTGTTAGAAGTCTTGAAGAAGGAGAAGATGTATGCAAAGTTCTCCAAATGTGATTTTTTGGATTCGAGAAGTCCAATTCTTGGGTCACGTGGTCAACCAAGAAGGGATAATGGTTGATCCAGCAAAGATTGAAGCTGTGATGAAGTGGGAAGAACCGAAAACTCCCACGAAGATCCGAAGCTTTTTGGGATTAGCTGGATATTACCGAAGGTTTATCCAAGGCTTTTCTTCGATCGCTACTCGATTAACAGCTTTGAGTCACAAAGGAGCTACTTATGCTTGGAGTGATAAGCATAAAGAAGCATTCGAGTTGCTAAAGAAGAAGCTATGTGAAGCACCGATTCTTTCGCTACCCGATGGAGTTGAAGACTTCGTTGTCTATAGCGATGCATCTGGTGTTGGATTGGGTTGTGTGTTGACCCAAAGAGAAAAGGTGATAGCATATGCGTCTCGACAGCTGAAAGAGCATGAAAAGAACTACCCCACTCATGATTTGGAGTTGACAGCGGTAGTATTTGCTCTAAATATATGGAGGCATTACCTCTATGGCACGAGGTGCAAACTTTTCACTGATCATAAGAGTCTCCAATATCTCTTTAATCAGAAGGAATTAAATATGAGGCAACGACGCTGGCTGGAGTTACTCAAGGACTATGACTGTGAGATACTTTACCACCCCGGTAAAGCAAATGTTGTTGTTGATGCTCTCAGCCGGAAAGTCAGTCTTGAAAGCAAAAGGCCAAGAGCGTTGAGAATAGAAGTTGTCTCGACAATTGTGGAGAGTATAAAGAAATCTCAAGAGGAAGCTTCAGAAAAGAATGACCGAAAGGAGGAACTTTTGGGCAAAATGTTAGTGTTCGGTACAAACAGTCACGGACTGAAGGTATTCCAAGATCGGATTTGGATACCTAAGTCAGGAAGAGTAAGAGATCTTTTGATAGAAGAAGCTCACAAAACCATGTACTCGATACATCCCGGTAGCACTAAAATGTGTAGGGACCTAAAACCCTATTATTGGTGGCCGACGATGAAGCTCGATATTGCAAAGTATGTGGCCGAGTGTGTGACATGTGCAAGAGTTAAGGCACAACATCAGAAACCATATGGGAGTTTATATCCTTTACATGTACCGATGGGTAAGTGGGAAGACATTGCCATGGAGTTTGTCACTGAACTGCCCAGAACAAAGAATGGTCACGACATGATTTGGGTGGTCGTTGATCGCTTCACTAAGAGTGCGCACTTCATAGCTGCCAATGAGAAATGGTCTATGGATAAGCTTGTGAGTTCTTACGTGAAGGAAATTGTGAGGCTTCACGGTGTGCCATTAACGATTGTATCAGATCGTGACAGCCGTTTCACCTCGCGATTTTGGAGGAGTCTACAAGAGGAATCGAGTACCAAGTTGTGTTTGAGTACAGCTTACCATCCACAGACTGATGGTTAGAGCGAACGAACGATACAAACGCTTGAAGATATGCTGAGAGCATGTACCCTAGAATTCCAAGGTAACTGGGATGAACATTTACCTTTGGTAGAATTTTCCTACAATAATAGTTTCCACTCGAGCATAAAGATGGCACCTTATCAAGCTTTGTACGGGCAGAAGTGTCGTACGCCGTCTTGTTGGCTTAAGGCTGGAGAAAAGCAGTTTATTGGACCTGAGATAGTCCATCAAACTGCTGAAAAGTTGAAAATAATTAGGGAGAGAATGTTAGTAGCTCAGGATCGTCAAAAGAGCTATGATGACAACAAGCGAGGACCGATGACTTTTGAAGTTGGAGATTCGGTTTGGCTTAAAGTCTCACCGTGGAAGGGACTTATAAGGTTTTGAAAAATGGGAAAGTTAAGTCCAAGGTTTATTGGACCGTTTAAAGTTCTTCAGAAGATTGGGAACCAAGCTTACAAGCTCGAATTACCCGAAGACCTGAATGGAATTTGTGACAACCCAAAATTTTCTTTTGTACAAACTCTACAGTCAAGAACATCAATTAAAAGTCAAATTCATTTCTGCTAATTTTTAGCTCGGTTTAAAGTCCGTTTGGGTATTTTTAAATATTTATTCTAAACCTTTTATTAAACTCTTTTAGATGCTAAAAAAAACTGTTTTCAAACCTTCTTAAACTTACATTATTTTCAAACTCATATCTACACTAATATATTTATATAAATAAGACTTGAAGGACTTAGGACAGAGAGCTCACCTTATTTCCTGTTCCTTGTTTGGTTGTGGACTTAGGGTATCCTATTATTTGTCCGAATGTCGTTGAACTCTTAGTTATATATATATATATATATATATATATATATATATATATATATATATATATATATATATATATATATATATATATATATATATATATATATATATATATGTTTTGGATATATAAGCTTTCACTTCAGTTCAGTACCTTTGTGTAACGAAGGCATACAAACAACATTACTATTTAACTATAATAGGTATAGTTAAGGGATTAATACTCACTATTACTACTACAGCGATAAATACAAGAGTCAGTACATTTACGAGTCACTACATAAGTACTACATTGAGGAACAATACATACTATACACTATACAAGAGAACATACTATAGACTATACAAGAGAATATACTATACACTAGCACAGAGAAAACATCATTATACTATAACATACTATACAAACTTTTGAATACAAAAATCAGAATGTGACATACTACTTCTCGATACGACACTTCATTGTGGTATCACTTTGTAACCAGAGTCTCCTGGAGGGAGAGCAGGCATTGTGTGTATAGATCTATACAGGACAGACACTCCCACACCCTGACTGCTAGCTACAATCCCAGCCGATAAGGCCAAGGGGTGACAGAATGTTACTTCACTACATATGACACCGGAGGGTCATCAGTTATTCAGCCGTCGATCAGCATGGTTACATACAAGTTCACATTCAAACATTTAATTAAACAATTAAGAATTAAAGGCAAAACAGACTTTTCGAGGCGTATTGTTCAATTAATACCACCTGGAGTCTACATTTTACTACTTTAGACTCCCCGAGGTGTACTGTACATTTAGTACTACCTGGAGTCTGTATTTCATTACTTTGTGATTCTGTCACATACACGTTTAAATAAACTATATTTTTATAATGATAGTTTCATTGGGGAAAAACTCTTACACTACATAAGGAACAAATACACAAACAGTCGGGTCTTGGTAGAAGACTACATTTCACTAGAAAATATAGGATTTTCTAGGGAGCATAACTATTTACAAACATTTACAAACAACTATGAACATTTACACTACGTTGTTACAAACATTTTCATACGAGCAATGACACTAAATACTTATGAACTCACCAGCTTTATGCTGATAAACTCTTTTCAAAATAACTTGTATTCTCAGGTCATCAGTAGAAAGGTACCGAGGAAGCTTTTGAGAAGATGGAGCACATGCAAGACTCATCTTTTATTTTGATTATACATTTTGGTGTCTTACATACTATTCAGAACATGCTTGTATTAAAATTATTATGTTAATACAATGGATGTTGTTGCTTGTCTTTACTATTATGTATTGTTATGATACTGTACATGACGTCCTCCACCCCAGAACGTTTCCGCCGTTCTGGTTTTGGGGTGTGACAGATTGTTATCAGAGCATTGGTTATAGTGAATCGAGTATATCAACCCATAAAAGATATACAAACTATAAACACAACGGGATTAAAACACTCTGACCAAGAATATATACTTTTAAATAATAAAATATTTAACTAAGTATATATACATCTATTCATACCAAGGTCAGTATCATACTAGAACAGAACACAAGTATTACGATTGTTGAACAGCACACTTAGGCTTAGAGACATATAGTCAAAGCTAGGGGGATATAGCCTGATCAACTATATTCTCCGAGGAGTGACTAGCATGTGCCTAAGAATGATTGTGGTGTTGCAACAAGTCTAAAAAAAAACTTACCAACACTACTACAAACGGGAACATTAGAACAGAATACTATAGGAGTATTTTGTGTTGCTATAAGTACTTATGTGCAAACTAAAAAGGATCCTCATTAGTACCACTATTAACTATTCTTTTCCCCATTCTCGCGTAGATAACATGGCTGGCTTCCATCTTCCCGGCGATCCGTATTATCCCAACCAAGGCATTGGTGGATGGCTTGATGATGAGCCAGAAGATGATCACCCAATCCCTTTGGATGATCACCTCGTAGAAGGCTTTTCGGATGGCTCCGACTCCGAACCAGAGGTCAACAACCTACCCCAAGAAGGTCAAGTCCCAAACCTCAACCCCCGTCTGGCATTTCAAGGTCCCACTCCCTTGTGGGCGACAACCTTGAACCGTTGGAGTGATGAGCAGGGTCAACCCTTACCTTACAATGGAGACCGAAGCTTTTACAACATAAGCGAGGGAGGCTCAGCTGACCGAGTCCTGCCCATTATGGTCCGTAGGATTGCTCGGAACGTCAAGCAAGGTCATGCAGCCATCGACCGAGTAATGGAAGTTGACGCCAACTCTGGCCTTAATACAGTCCGCATTCGCCAACTTGAAGAGGCTATGGAGAGAACTAGGAGGACCAACGAGGCTCTGCAGCAACAGCTACCTGTATCCCGAGCCGAAGTCATGGAACTCCGAGTACGTCAGAGGGCGCATGAGCGACATCTTCAAGAGGTTGTACGCCAACTGGCAGACCTGACGGTTCGCCCGAGGGATACCCGTCGCCGGTAGAAGATGTCGACTCATCTTTCTCTTTTGATTAAGGAATAGCCTTTCTTTTCTGTTCTCTATGGAGCACTTGTCTGTAAAACATTCCTAACTTTTAAAAGTACTCTAACTAGACTACTAAGCTGCCAACATTTTCCCTTATGGTTTGATGTAAGACCTACTGTTAGGTCATTTTTCCCAAACTCATTTTACACCATTAATACCAGTAATATTAGCAGTTATCTAATCTATTGGAAGGTCCTTACTCTTGTGTTTCCCTACTCTACTTATATGCCTCTATCTAATAGTTGGATTATGGCGATTTAGTCTATGAAACACTCTCATCATTCTTGAAATTGATCCTTACTATTATCATCATCTCTATAAACTTTCAGTAAAGGATGCCGCCTTGAAAGCGTCCGAGCAGAAACACGCCTGTGAATCAAACTCCACCACCACCATCCCCTCCGCAGTTCGATGCGGTGATGTTTCAAGCAGCGGTGACCGCAGCTGTGACCACAGCCATGGCCCAAGTAAACTCTGGTGGTGTTAGTGGAATGGGGACTAGCACCAACTCTAGCCATGGTGAAATCCACCCACGTGCACGGGAGTGTACCTATAAAGATTTCATCAGCTGCAAACCTACGTACTTCAACGGAACTGGAGGGATCATTGCACTATCCCAATGGATCGAGAGAACAAAAGTAATCTTTGAGATGTGCTCATGCCCTGAAGGAAGCAAGATAAAGTTCGTTGCTTGCACCTTCACCGAAAGGGCCCTAACGTGGTGGAATGGCCATGTCAAATCATTCTCACTGGTAACAGCTAACGTCATGGGTTGGGATACACTGAAGGACCAAATGACAAGGGAGTACTGCCCGAGGGGCGAAATTCAGAAGCTTGAGGAGGAACTATGGAACCTCAAAATGAAGGGTTCCGACATAGTGGCTTATACAGCCAGGTTCTACGACCTGGTGACACTATGCCCCACCATGGTCCCCACCGAGAGCAAGAAAATCGAAAGATACATCTGGGGTCTGGTACCCCCATATCGAGGGAACGTTCTAGCATCACACCCTGCGACCTTTGATAGTGCCAAGGAATTGGCCCAAAGGCTCATCGACCATGAGGTTCCTTCTACTCCAACAACAACTACAATGACTGCCCCCGCTCCAACCAAAACAGCTGACAACAAGAGGAAGCGTTGGGACCGAAAGAAGGGCAAATCAGCTCAACCCTCTTCCAAGAACCAACAGACGGTAGTTGGCCATGCTGCCACTACTCCTGCTGCCCCTGTACCATACAAACCATATGCAGGGAGCCTACCCAAGTGCACCAAGTGCTCCTCCGATCATAACGGCCCCTGCCGGGAAATGCACTGCGGTAATTGCGACCGGAAGGGCCACACCGCTCGGTTTTGCAGAACACCACCCAAACCCATCACCCAGGTTCCCAGTGTAGGAGTGAGCCAGGCCTGCTACGGGTGCGGCGAAACAGGGCACTTCAAAAGAAACTGTCTGAAAGCTGGGAATGCGGGAGGAGCAGGAAGACTACTTGCTATTGGCCATAATGAAGCTATGGCAGACCCCACAGTAGTCATGGGTACGTTCCTTCTCGATAACTCTTATGCTTGTATCCTATTTGATAGTGGGGCAGAGAGGAGCTTCGTAAGCCAAAAATTTAAACACTTACTTAATCAAGCACCGCAAGCACTAAAAGAAACCTTCGTCGTAGAAATGGCTAACGGAAAGAAAGAGAGTTCTAACGAGATTTACATAGGTTGTACCCTCACACTAGACCATCATTCATTTCCAATCGACCTCATACCAGTAGCAATCAAGAGTTTCGATGTCATTATAGGCATGGACCGGTTGAGTCCTTATTGCGCCGATATCCTATGTTTCAAGAAAGCAGTCCGCCTAAACCTACCGAATAACGAAACCTTGTTGATCTACGGAGACAAACCCAGTACGAGCCTTCGTATCATCTTGAGTATTAAAGCCCAGAAGTACTTGCGCAAGGAATATCGTACATTCTTGCCGCACATCGTCGATACGAGCCAGAAAACAAAAGACCTGAAAGACCTCCCCGTTGTACGCGACTTCCCCGACGTCTTTCCGGAAGAGCTACCGGGTTTACCTCCCCAACGTCAAGTCGAATTCAGGATCGACTTAATTCCAGGGGCTACCCCCGTAGCCAAATCGCCCTATTGTCTAGCACCTGCTGAGATGCAAGAACTGTCCGGTCAACTTAACGAACTGCTCAGCAAGGGCTTCATAAGACCAAGCTTCTCATCCTGGGGAGCACCAGTCTTATTCGTGAAGAAGAAAGATGGATCGTTCCGTATGTGCATCGATTACAGGGAACTCAACAAGCTTACAGTCAAGAATCGTTACCCTCTTCCTCGCATAGACGATTTATTTGACCAGCTGCAAGGGGCGAGTTACTTTTCTAAGATTGATCTAAGATCCGGGTATCACCAGTTACGAGTGTTTGAGGAGGATGTTCCGAAGATAGCCTTTCGAACTCGTTACAGACACTACGAGTTCATAGTGATGCCATTCGGATTGACCAATGCGCCTGCAGTATTCATGGACTTAATGAATAGGGTATGCCGTCCTTACTTGGATCAGTTTGTCATCGTTTTCATCGATGACATACTTATCTACTCTCGAAGTAAGGAGGAACATAGTGATCATTTATGACAAGTCCTAGGAACCTTACGATCAGAGAAGCTCTATGCGAAGTTCTCTAAATGCGAATTTTGGATTCGAAGAGTCGAATTCTTATGACACGTGGTTAGCGAAGAAGGAATCCACGTGGATCCATCCAAAATTAAAGTTATTGAGAACTGGTCAGGACCGAAGACGCCTAGAGAAATTCGTCAATTTCTAGGCCTCGCTGGCTACTACCGCAGATTCATACAGTACTTTTCTCGAATTGCGAAACCCCTGACGACATTGACCCAGAAAGGCGTGGCCTTCGACTGGGAAGAGAAACAAGAGAAGGCGTTCCAAACGCTGAAGCGAGCCTTATGCACCGCACCGATACTATCCTTCCCCGAAGGGATAGACAATTTCATGGTATACTGCGATGCATCCAACCAGGGGCTCGGTTGTGTTCTGATGCAACGAGGTAAGGTCATCGCCTATGCCTCAAGACAGCTGAAGACACTCGAGGTCAACTACACCACACACGATCTCGAATTAGGAGCGGTTGTGTTCGCCCTGAAGATCTGGAGACACTACCTGTATGGTACGAAGAGCACTATCTTTACAGACCACAAAAGCCTACAACACATATTCAACCAGAAGGAGCTCAATATGAGACAACGACGGTGGGTCGAACTGCTCAATGACTACGAATGCGAAATTCGTTATCATCCGGGTAAAGCCAATGTAGTAGCAGACGCCCTAAGCCGGAAAGAATATTCTGGTCGAAGAGTGAAGTCATTAACTATGACTATCCATTCGCATCTATCCGCACAAATTAAGGAGGCTCAGTTCAAAGCCTTAAAACCTGAAAATGTGGCGGGAGAATCCCTACGTGGAATGGATAAGAACTTGGAAGTCAAGGGTGACGGAGCCTTATATCTCATGGACCGGATCTGGACACCGAGACACGGTGGCTTCAGAGACTTGGTCATGAAGGAAGCACACAACACTCGATATTCCGTCCACCCAGGTTCAGATAAGATGTATCGGGATCTTAGAAAGCTATACTGGTGGCCTAACATGAAAGCGGAGATTGCTACCTTCGTGAGTAAATGCCTTACTTGCGCAAAGGTTAAGGTCGAATACTAGAAACCATCAGGTTTACTTCAGCAACCAGAGATACCTGAATGGAAGTGGGAGCGGATCACTATGGACTTCATAACCAAGCTACCCAAGACAACGGGTAGGCTTGATACCATTTGGGTCATCGTCGACAGATTGACCAAGTCCGCGCACTTCCTACCCATCAAAGAGACCGACAAAATGGAGAAGCTCACAAGAACATACATTAGGGAGATCGTACGACTGCATGGTGTTCCTATATCTATTATCTCCGATAGAGATAGTAGATTCACTTCGAGGTTCTGGCAGTCATTACAAAGCTCCCTAGGAACGAGGCTGGACATGAGTACGGCCTACCATCCACAGACCGACGGAAAAAGTGAGAGAACTATACAAACCTTAGAGGATATGTTGCATGCCTGTGTGATCGACTTTGGGAAGGCATGGGATACTCACTTACCCCTCATCAAATTCTCTTACAACAACAATTATCACACGAGCATAAAGGCTGCTCCATTTGAAGCCCTCTATGGCCGGAAGTGCAGATCCCCTCTGTGCTGGGCTGAGGTGGGTGACACTCAGTTAGCTAAAGGACGAGTTCCTTACAGCACTCTCACGGGTCTGGAAATCATTCGGGAAACGACAGAGAAGATCGTTCAGATTCGTGAACGATTGAAAGCCTCTAGAGACCGACAGAAAAGCTACGCAGACAAACGGAGGAAACCTTTGGAATTCCAGGTGGGAGACCGAGTCCTTTTGAAAGTCTCACCCTGGAAGGGCTTGATACGCTTCGGAAAGCGTGGAAAGTTGAATCCAAGATACATAGGGCCTTTCGAGATTCTCGCTAGAATCGGCCCTGTAGCATACAAACTCAATCTACCCCGCAAGCTTAGTAACGTACATCCTACCTTCCACGTATCAAACTTGAAAAAGTGCCTATCCGATGAGACTCTTGTAATCCCACTCGACGAGATCGAGATCAACGAGAGCCTCAACTTCGTGGAAGAACCTGTAGAGATCATGGACTGAGAGGTCAAGCGAACGAAACAAAGCCGCATCCCAATTGTGAAGGTTCGCTGGAACGCCAAGCGAGGACCGGAGTTCACTTGGGAACGCGAGGATCAAATGAAACATAAATATCCTCATCTTTTTACTTAGTTATTTGTAATAACTTAGTTGCTTGAACTCTAAATTTCGGGACGAAATTCCCTCTAACGGGGGGATGATGTGACAACCCGAAATTTTCTTTTGTACAAACTCTACAGTCAAGAACATCAATTAAAAGTCAAATTCATTTCTGCTAATTTTTAGCTCGGTTTAAAGTCCGTTTGGGTATTTTTAAATATTTATTCTTCGAGAGAATAAATGAAAGGAAGTATTTTTTTAGGATTATTGGGGAACAAATAAAACAAATAACACCTTGATAAGGTGTTGCGGCCAAACATGAGGGGTGGGGCCGAAGACCCCCTTTTTACCGAGAACTCATGCTTAAGGCATGAGTTTACTCCTTCTTTCCTCACTTTTTTACTTCCAACCTCAAGAACACCCACATTTTTCTCTCAAGTATCATAAGAGCTACTTTCAAATCTTCCAAAAATGTAAGTGTTTCTTCTCTTGATTTGTTGTTACAACACTTCATCTAGTAGTTATACATGATTTCATCCATGAAATCTTCTCTTTTTCTTAGATCTTCAAGTGTTCTTCAAGAACACCAAGAACACACACTAGTGTTTTGGGCCGAAAACACCCTTCTTTGCTTCCATATTGTAAGTATCTACTTCCTACACTTGTTATCTAGTAAGGATACTTGATTTAGAGCCTTGAAATCGCCATTTTTCCGAGAACAAAAGGAGTTTTCGGTTTAGTGCATCTCCTTAAACCGAAAACCCTAAAGAAAGGTGCCTTTAAGACCTTAAAACACACTTAAGGCTTTGGATAACACTTAGAACCCCTATGCATGTTTGAAAGCCCTTGAAAAACACCACATGCATCAAAGATCTTGAGTTTTCGGTTTTTGGACCGAGAACCCTTCGGACGGAGAACCAATTGGACCAAGAATACCATTAGGACCGAAAGCTTCTAGGAACATGCCACTTGGACCGAAAGCTCCATTTAGTGACCATACACTCCTTTTATGCAATCATTTGTGATTGTAACACTTCATTATAAGTGTTTCCTAGACTATAAGTGTGTTATCCTTCTTAATTAGTTGAATATACACTAATTGTACACATATATGTGTCTTTATATGTTAATAGGATCCGTGTGTGTGTTCAAGTCTTCACTTGACACTTAGCATCCTTTTTCCGATCTTACATTCGCATCACTCATTTCAGGTGAGTTCATACCCCTTAATCAACCTTTGAAATGATTTTTAATGCTTTTATGGGGGGGGGGGGGAATACAAGTTGAAACATTCTAGTTATTGCTTTAATCATATGTGATTGATAACTAGAATAAACAGAAAGATTTACTATTACTTTCAAATTGCTATCAAACTTATGGATTTCAAGCACTTCAAAACCTTTTATTAAACTCTTTTAGATGCTAAAAAAACTGTTTTCAAACCTTCTTAAACTTACATTATTTTCAAACTCATATCTACACTAATATATTTATATAAGTAAGACTTGAAGGACTTAGGACTGAGAGCTCACCATATTTCCTATTCCTTGTTTGGTTGTGGACTTAAGGTATCCTGTTATTTGTCCAAATGTCGTTGAACTCTTAGTTATATATCATATATATATATATATATATGTGTTGGATATAAAAGCTTTCACTTCAGTTCAGTACCTTTGTGTAACGAAGGCATACAAACAACTTAACTATAATAGGTATAGTTAAGGGATTACTACTCACTATTACTACTACAACGATACATACAAGAGTCAGTACATTTACGAGTCACTACATAAGTACTACATTGAGAAACAATACATACTATACACTATACAAGAGAACATACCACACACTATACAAGAGAATATACTATACACTAGTACAGAGAAAACATCACTACACTATAACATACTATACAAACTTTAGAATACAATAATCAGAATGTGACATACTACTTCTCGATACGACACTTCATTGTGGTATCACTTTGTAACCAGAGTCTCCTGGAGGGAGAGCGGGCATTGTGTGTATTGATCTATACGAGACAGACACTCCCACACCCTGACTGCTAGCTACAGTCCCAGCCGATAAGGCCAAGGGGTGACAGAATGTTACCTCACTACATATGACACCGGAGGGTCATCAGTTATTCAGCCGTCGATCAGCATGGTTACATACAAGTTCACATTCAAACCTTTAATTAACCAATTAAGAATTAAAGGAAAAACAGACTTTTCGAGGCGTATTGTTCATTTAATACCACCTGGAGTCTACATTTTACTACTTTAGACTCCCCGAGGTGTACTGTACATTTAGTACTACCTGGAGTCTGTATTTCATTACTTTGTGATTCTGTCACATACACGTTTAAATAAACTATATTTTTATAATGACAGTTTCACTGGGGAAAAACTCTTACACTACATAAGGAACAAATACACAAATAGTCGGGTCTTGGTAGAAGACTACATTTCACTAGAAAA
This sequence comes from Lactuca virosa, assembly GCF_052849685.1. NCBI lineage: Eukaryota > Viridiplantae > Streptophyta > Magnoliopsida > Asterales > Asteraceae > Lactuca > Lactuca virosa. The sequence goes on along the minus strand of NC_136429.1, from coordinate 287,993,458 downwards.
TATAGGATTTTCTAGGGAGCATAACTATTTACAAACATTTACAAACAACTATGAATATTTACACTACGTTGTTACAAAAATTTTCATATGAGCAATGAAACTAAATACTTATGAACTCACCAGCTTTATACTGATAAACTCTTTTCAAAATAACTTGTATTCTCAGGTCATCAGTAGACAGGTACCGAGGAAGCTTTTGAGAAGATGGAGCACATACAAGACTCATCTTTTATTTTGATTATACATTTTGGTGTCTTACATACTATTTAGAACACGCTTGTATTAAAATTATTATGTTAATGCAATGGATGTTGTTGCTTGTCTTTACTATTATGCATTGTTATGATACTGTACATGACGTCCTCCACCCCAGAACGTTTCCGCCGTTCCGGTTTTGGGGTGTGACAGAATTCATAACACTTTCCATGTGTGTTATTTGAGGAAGTTCACGGGAGAAGTTCCCGACATAATTCCAATTTTTGAGTTAAGAATTGATGAGAACAAAAGGTTAATTGAAGAACCAGAGGCAATTGTTGATCGAAAGACTAAGAAGTTATGACGCAAGATGGTCGAATTAGTGCTTGTCCGTTGGAAACATACGAATGGGCCAAATCTCACCTGGGAAACGGAAAGTGACATAATGAGTCTGTTGGATAAGGTGTCTAAGTCCATAACTATTTTTGGTATGTACTTGACCCCGGTTAGTATGGTCCATTTGGGTTGCATGGCATTGCAACACTTGGATAGACCAAAATGAGAGAAAGGACACTTAAGGTATATTAATATATTATAAGTTCTAATATATTAATAATATTATTTAATTAGTATTGATCAAAGAATTCATTTGGAATTAATTAAGTGATCAAAAAGAGACTAATTAAATATATGGGGTTGATTGTGTAAATCATCTATTCTTCTATAGTGGGCTAATGATCCATGGTTTGTATGGATTGGGTTAAAACCGAGAAGGTGCTCCATGGATAGTCCATGGAGGTTACAAACCCATGGATCATGGAATATGGAAAGCCATGACAATTAGGGTTTACATGGTGTAACCCTACTTGTGTCACAACTATATAAAGACCCCTAGTCTAGCAAAATCGGCACTACTTGTACAAGATAGAGGGCAATCCGATTTTGAGGTTTAGTGAAACTTCTCTCAAGGTTATTCCAAGTTTTGTAGTGTTGTGTGAGACATTTGAGGCATCACACTTGAGGTGCTAGGCTCACAAGATTCTCAAGGAATCCAAACTACAAAAGGTATGTTCTTCTTCTAGCACTTATGTTTAAAAGTTCCCCATGCTATGCTAGATAGGTTAAGAACCTTGGAAAATCAAATTTGCATGTATCATAGTAAAACATAGATCCAAGGTTTCTAGGGTTGCATGTACACCACAGCAGTGTTAGAATGCTCAAAACCCTTCAGTGGTATCAGAGCCTAGGCTTGTTTGTTTGATACTTGATGCAAACTTGTTGAAAAAACTCAGTTTTCTGCATTCTGTAGCATGAACTCGCCGAGTCCATGGGGGGACTCGACGGGTCCATGGGGGGACTCGACGAGTCCATGAGTTAATTCATCCTACTCGTCGAATAGGTTTGTGCACTCGACGAGTAGGAGCCCCTGAATGCAGATTTTCGAGTTTTGCTGCTGGAAATGGACTAGAAACATTACCCTAAACTGTTTTGGTGTTATAAAACTTGTTTTAGATGGTGTAATGGTTATGCTAATCCATTTTCAATAGCTATTATCAAAATTTCAAGTTTTATATGGTTTATTTATGATTCTTGAAATTGTTGATATGAACATTCATGAACTTATGAGTTTAGAAGATCATAGGAATTATTTGTAACTTGCTTGTTAGTTTAATTCTTGATCATTATGTGTTTTAATGGAATCCATAATTTGTCCTCGGTTATGGATTACCAAAAATCACTCTTTTAAAGTCCATTACTAAACACATAGGTTACATAAAATGAAAAGTCTCCCATTTTATTAATCCATTAACTCATAAGTTATGAAAGATGAAAAGTTTTGAAAGTTACAAAACTTGCCCTCATGTTTTGGAACATGTAAAGTCACTATAAAAACTTTAGTTCCAACCCCTAGAATTTTAAAAGTTGAAATTCAACCCTTATACTTTATAATATTATAAGTTAATAATATATATATATATATATATATATATATATATATATATGTATAAGAACAAGTCGTTTTACCGTTAGTAGGCCTCATTCACGAAGCCGGTCTATAAGGGGGTATAAGGTTGCTGCCTATAAAATGGCAGCTTAATGGGTGTCCACTCTCACCCACCGCTTCCTTGACTGGTAGAGGGTCGTTAGCCGAACGGGTAGGACAAGGACTTTAAATCCTCATTAAAAGTATGATGAATGTAAAGTAACTAAATGTTTTTATAAATTCCCAATCTTAGTTACTTTAGGAACATGTGAATAAGGTGCTAACCCATGAAATTACACTTTGCACTTTGATAAAGTCATTAATGGAGCGTGTGTGGTTAACCGGCACACTAACCTGGACTTAACAAGGTAGGCAACAGGTAACTTAATGTTTATTATTGTATCGATGGAGCGCATGTGGTTAACCGGCACATCGATTGGGGGGTAAACATTAAGGGTACCAAGTAATTTGCATGGTTACTTCACACCTTGTTTTGTGATCCTCGGCATCCCAGTCACAAAACCTGAAGGGCACACTCGAGATTGAAACATGCCATTGAAAAGTTCAATGAATCTCAAAGAATCTAGGAGTTTCAAAAACCAATTAAAACCTAATACTTTATTTCGTTTTCATGGTGGAAATTGGTGAATCGGCATTCACCTACCTTCAAATATTTTATGGCTTGGATTACGGCATCCCTCTTCTAAGTTATAAAATATTGTGTTGGGTCCTCACCTTAATATTACATTTGGGTGTTTTATTAAAGATTATCTTTATATCTAATCTAAACTTGTCTTTCTTCTTTCAGATGTCTTCCAACAATGCTGCTTCTGGCTCAAACCCTACCGGCTCCTTCTCTCTCATGAACCTTTGTGGGACAGTCATCTTTGATGGATCCAACTTTATGGATTGGATCAGGAACATCAGGATGGTCACTCGTTATGAGGACAAGGAATATGTCCTCGACAAGGAGCTTAAGGAACTCGATGAGTCATCTGCTACTCCTGAGGCGATCGCTGAATACCAGGCACATGAGAGAGATGCAACCAAAGTGGCTTGTATCATGTTGGCCACAATGACAGCCGAGCTCCAAAAGTCCTATGAGGACTTCTACACTTTTGAGATGCACCAGGACTTGATGGACCGCTACCATCAGAGTGCTCGTCAAGAGCGGTATGAAATCATCTCCTCCATGATAACTACCAAGATGAAGGATGGTGAACCCATCACGGGCCACATGCAGAAAATGCAAAGGTATGTGGACCGTTTGCTGAAACTGAATGTGAACTTCCCAGAGGAGTTGGCAATTGATATCATTTTTCACTCTCTACCTTCGTGTTATGATCAATTCCGCATGACATACCACATGAACAAGGAGGAAGTTACACTTAGAAAACTTCAAGGACTTTTGAAGACCACGGAAAGTGGTCTTAAAGGTAAGTCGGTTGTTACTACTCCTACTCCTACCGCGGCCCCTGTCTTGGCAATCTGGCAAGGCAAAGGAAAGAAGAGGAAGAGCCCTTCGAAGGGTACCAAGGGAAAGTCCCTTGATGGCTCCTCTTCAAGTGGAACCAAGAAAGGTTTCGTCACTCCTTCTGCTAACCCTAAAGAGACTGAATGCTTCTATTGCCATGAAAAATCGCACTCGAAGCGAAACTGCCCACAGTACCAGCAAGATGTTAAGGATGGGAAAGTAAAACCCAACCATGCAGGTATTTACACTATATTGTCTAATAACTCACCCTATTCTAATTCTTGGGTCCTTGATACAGGTTGTGGTATTCACATATGTTGTGATTTGCAGGGACTAAGAAGAAGTGAAAATGTGGAGCATGGGAAGATAAACTTGATCATGGGAAATAGGAAAGTTACACCTGTCACCAAGATTGGAGTTTATTCTTTGTTGCTAAGTAGTGGGTTAACATTAGATTTGAAAAAATGTTGTTATTCACCTGAAATGGCAAGAAATATTATTTCCTTTCATGGTTTGTACAAACAAGGTTTTACCTTTTCATTTGATAATGAAAGTGGTGGTATTAATGCTTTCGTTAATAATGTTCTTTATTTTAAAGCATTACCTTGTGATGGTGTGTATGAAACTGTGTCGATTGTAGATAACCTAGGAAATAATGTGTTGTGTATCTATTTTACCACTAGTTTAGATAAAGCATCATTATGGCATTGTCGTCTTGGACATGTAAGCAAGAAACACATAGGCCAACTCCAAAAGGATGGAGTCTTGGAGTCATTTGACCTAAAATCAGAAGATAGTTGTGAATCTTGTTTGCTTGGGAAAATGACAAAGTCAACCTTCACTGGTGATGTGTGTTGACCCTTCAAAACCGCCACAAGAGATGCTAATCGCTTCTATGTGACTTTTACTCATGATTTTAGTAGATATGGATATGTCTACTTAATCAAGCATAAGTCAGAGACCTTTGAAAGATTCAAAGAGTTTGGGCAGGAACATTAAGATGCTTCGATCCGATCGAGGTGGTGAGTATCTTAGTACAGAGTTCCTTGACTATCTTAAGGAATGTGGGATTGTCTCACAATTGACACCTCCCAGGACACCGCAGTTGAATGGTGTGGCTGAGAGGAGCAATCGAACCTTGTTGGATATGGTTCGTTCCATGATGATTTGAGCTACGCTACCAATCTCATTTTGGGGGTATGCCTTAGAGACTGCCGCCTATATCCTTAATCTAGTCCCTACCAAAAAGGTTGCCAAAACACCTCTCGAGATGTGGACTGGAAAAGTTCCAAATCTGGACCACATCAAGATTTGGGGTTGTGAAGCTTTCGTGAGGCGCGAGACTCACGATAAACTCAAACCTCGAAGTGAGAGGTGTATTTTCATCGGCTACCCACAGAGATCCTTTGGTTACCTCTTCTACAGACCCAATGATAATGTGGTCTTTGTAGCAAGGAGAGGAGTCTTTCGAGAGAGAGAATTCATAAGCCAAGGAAACAGTGGGAGGCAAATTGACCTTAAAGAAATTCAAGAGTCAAGTGGTGAAGGAACCTGAAACCCGAGCAATCAACCTGAGCAGGAAACTCTTGTTGATCCGACAGAAGAGTCTGTACCTCTGAGGCGTTCCACGAGAGTTAGGAATGAACCTGAGCATTACTATGGTTTCCATATTACTACGAAAGGTGATACACTTATCAGTGATAGCACACTGCTAAGTCTGGACGAACATAACAGCTACACGGAAGCCATGGCAGGCCCTGAGGCTGCTAAATGGAAAGAGGATATGGACAACGAGATACAATCCATGTATGACAATCAAGTTTGGAACTTGGTTAACAATGTACCAGGTCGTAAGACAGTCGGGTGCAAATGGATCTTCAAGAAGAAGACCGACATGGATGGTAATGTACACACTTATAAGGCGCGACTGGTTGCAAAGGGCTTTTCTCAAACTCCGGGAGTTAATTATGATGAGACCTTTTCACCAGTAGCAAAGATTAAATCTATTAGGGTTATGTTAGCCATTGTTGCATTTCATGACTATGAAATATAGCAAATGGATGTCAAAACCGCTTTCCTTAATGGAAAGTTGGCTGAGGATGTTTACATGAGTCAGCCAGAGGGTTTTGTCAGTGTAGAGTACCCTAATAGAGTATGTAAGCTTGAGAAATCCATCTATGGATTGTAACAAGCACCTCGCAGATGGAATCTTTGTTTCGATGAGAAGGTCAAAGAGTTTGGCTTTTCGAGGAGAGAAGATGAATCTTGTGTATATGTCAAGGCTAGTTGGAGTATAGTTAGCTTTTTGGTATTATATGTGGATGACATACTACTCATAGGAAATGACATCCCAACTCTGCAGGAAGTAAAGTCATGGATTAGGAAGTGTTTCGCTATGAAGGACCTTGGAGAAGCTGCCTATATCCTAGGGATAAGGATTTTTTAGAGACATGAGTAAAAGACTAATTGGACTTAGTCAGAGTACCTACTTGGATAAGGTGCTGAATAGGTTCAGCATGCAGAATTCCAAGAAAGGAGAGTTACCGATCCAGAGTAACGCCAGGTTGAGTAAGACTCAGAGCCCGAGTACAGAGGCTGAGATAGCTGAGATGAGTCGATTACCGTATGCTTCCGCTGTAGGCTCGATCATGTATGCTATGACTTGTACTCGTCCTGATGTGGCCTTTGCATTGAGCATGGTCAGCAGATATCAGGGGAACCCTGGAAAGGATCACCGGACTGCGGTAAAGAACATTCTCAAGTACCTGCGAAGGACCAAGGACTGGTTCCTTACCCTCGGTGGGAGTGATGACTTGAGAGTAGTAGGGTATAGTGATGCTAGCTTTCAGACAGATAGGGATAATTTGTGCTCTCAGTTAGGCTGGGTCTTTACCTTAAACGGAGGAGCAATTTCTTGGAAAAGTTCCAAGCAGGAGACAGTGGTTGATTCAACTTGCGAATTAGAGTATATAGCGGCAAGCGAGACAGCAAAGGAGGTTATATGGCTAAAGAACTTCATTGGAGACCTTGGGGTTGTACCAGCTATAAAGAAGCCTATGGAGATTTTCTGTGATAGTGAAAGTGCGTTTGCCTTAGCCAAGGAACCAAGGGATCACGGGAGATCCAGACACATCGACAGAAAATACCATTTCATCAGACATCGAATAGAAGAAGGACTCCTCGTGGCAAAGAGGGTATCATCGGATGAGAACCCAGCAGATCCCCTCACGAAGGGACTGGGTAGGGTTAAGCATCTCCAACATGCGAGGCGCATAGGGCTGAAGGATGATATTAGTTTTAGTAGTTAGATAGTTTTGAAATGTGTAAAGTGTAATTGACATTTGATGATGAATAAAAGTTGTTGTTTATTTATGAGTAAACTGTTGCTATCTTTTGTCAATCGTTTACTATCATTTCATTTTGCATGTTTTGACTTCCTGAATAATTATGTTATGGTATATTATTATTCAAATTCTCCAAAGTTGGTCGTATGTTGGAAGTAGATATGAATCAAGATTGTCATGAGTTGGCTTGTAGATGTCTAAGATGTTGGACATAACAAAGTGTTGCTACAACACTCATGAGTGCTCATAAGTTCTGAGTATTGGATTCAACCCACGCTCACTTGTATTACTTCATGGAATTTTGAAGGGCCAATATATATGGTTTGGGCTAGGCAACAATGTATAGATGAGTTAGGGCATTTGTCAATGTATTTTGGAGTCTTTTGTGTGTATTTGACGTTTTCGGTCTTGGCCATTGTTCTCGGTTGGAAGTGACCGAAAACAGGCTTTCGGTCTGCTGACTGAAACTTGTTTTCGGTCCACATAAGTATATATAGGCTGCCAGGCTGTCAGAAGTGTAGTGGTTGATCAGCAGTTGTACTTTGCTAGTTTTCGGTCCCTGAGTTGTATCAGACGGTTTCAAGTGTTTAATCGTATGCGAGCTCAGTTTTATTCTATCTTCTACTCCATTTCTTCTTTATTTTCATTTGCTTGATTGATCATTGGTGAAGATCCTTCCATCAAGGACCTTACAATTGGTATCATAGCATCAAATCGGTGTCAATCAAGCTTATTATTCAGTTTTCTATTTCACAGTCGTGTTCTTCACGTTCTCGGTCACTAGAAGCTTGTTTTTGCTCGAGTTTAGAAGATCAGATCACAATTTGTATTGTGTGGAATTGAGATCTGCTTGGATTTCAGTTTTTCGATTGAAATCTTATTGTTTTCGATTTGATCTTCATCAACCGAAAACATATCTTCAATCGATTTTTGTCCAGATCTAAGCTGTTTGGAAGCTGTGTTTGAGGTTTCAGTGTGTGGAAATCAAAATCGGATCGAAAATCTAAGTTTTTCATTGAAAACTGTTACTTTTCGGTTCAATCTTTCGAAACCGAAAACTGTTCTTCAAGTTCTTCAGAAACCGAAAATCCAAAATCCTTTGAATCTTCAGAAACCGAAAACTGTTCTTCAACCGAAATCCTTTGAATCTTCAGAAACCGAAAACTGTTCTTCAACCGAAATCCTTTGGATCTTCAGAAACCGAAAGCTGTTCTTCAACCGAAAACTCCTTGATCTTTAGAAACCGAAAACCCCCGCTATCATCATAAACCGAAAAACCCTTGATCCTTCATAAACCGAAAACCCCTTATCATTCAGAAACTGAAAACCTCTTTTGTCTTGTTTCTCCTTTCAACCGAATTCCTTGTTTTCGGTCATCACCACTCAACCGAAAACATTCATTCCTTGATCATTTTGTTTATTTTTCAAGTTAATTTTTATTAAAAATTTTAAAGAAAAAATCAAAAACAACAAAAATCAAAAACAAAAAAAAAAACAATGGAATCTCAAAGCATGTCAGCTCATCATGAATTAGATGCGATTATGGGAACCACTTCTCGAATTCCCCGACTGTTATCCGCGGAAGGATTTCCAGAATGGAAATATCGGATCGAAAAGTATATCAAAATGAAGGATTTCAAGATATGGCGAAGCATTCTAAGAGGTCCAATCCGCATCACAACAACATTGGAAGATGGCACAATAATGGATAAGCAAGTTGAGAATTACACTGATGATGATTTCGAGAGAGTCGAGGAGCAGGAAAAGGCTCTTGCTACACTTACCATGGCATTATCGCTCAAGGTTTCCGTGAGTATACATCAGCAAAGGCATTATGGGAAGCACTGATCGAAGTATACGAAGGCAACGAAGACATGAAACAGAGTCGCCAAGACATGCTGCGACAGAAATTCAATATGTTTAACTATGTCTTGGGAGAAACACTTGAAAATCAGTTGCAGAGGTTTATCACAGTTACCACAGAAACGAGCTCTGCCGGTGTTATGGTGACAAGATCAGAAATAAACAAGAAGCTGCTGAACTCTCTATCAAAATCCTGGGACATGAATGTCTCAGTGATCAAAAAGACCAAAGATTTGAACAGGTTGAGTTTAGCCGAAACGATGGCAATCATTAAGGCTTGCGATCTCGATGATAAGCAAAGGGAGATTAATCATGTTAATTCATACTCCTCAGCAAATCTTGGGATCCAAACCACCAACAACACTGCTTTCTCAAGTTTTTCTACTTCTCAAGCTCCTCCAGTTTCTCATGTTCCACAAGTTCAACCCTATGTGACTCATCAGCCTACCTCATACGTGATCCCTCAAATGCAACACATTCAAGTTCCTCAACCTCAAACTTTAGCTCAACAAGTTGGTTCTAGTGTTGGTTCATCCTCAGTTGCACCCATTCAATCTCATGGATTCAGTTCTCAAGTTTCATCTTTAAAAGAGAAGGAAGAAAATCTGGCCCTTGCCACTGTTCTGGTGAACTGCTACAATGCTTTTGTGGCTGGAGAACTTTCCCCACAATTATCATTTGCTGACCTAGATCAGATCCATCCAGAGGATGTGGAGGAGATGGACATCACCTGGCAAATGGCCATGGCTGTTTTTAGGGCAAAGCAGTTCTCCAAGAAAACCGAAAAGAACAACTGGAGTGTGAATTCAGACAAGAAAGTGGGGTTCAACAAAGGGAAGCTGAGATGTTATAATTGCCATGAACCTGGACACTTTGCTCGAGAATGTCCAAAGCCAGATCGAATAGAGAATTCTTAGCGAACCATGGTGTCGGTGACCTATGTCAACAAGGGATCTTCTTCAAGCAATCAGACTGCTAACTTGGCGATGGTAGCCCAATCCTTTGATTGGGAAGATCAAATTCAGGCTCTGAATATTTCAGGACCTGAAAATGCGCATCTTGCTCAAATCAAGGATTGTATGGAGGAAGAAGCAGAGAAAGACCCTGAAGAAGAAATGATGAATCTTCAGTTTGCGTTCATGGTGCAAACTACTCCCGAGCCAGCCAAACCCGAGGTCGGTGAATTTGGTTGTTCTCAATCTTGCATGAAAACTGTTAAATTCTTATGTGACCAAATTGAATTAATCAAGAGAGAGAACGAGGACCTTAAGTATGAGGGTTACACACTTAGGAAAAATCAAAAGCCTTTAAAAACACAATTAGAGAATAAAACAAAGGACTTTAAGAAACTGCAAGAGGATTACAGCAACAAATGCGAGAACTATGATCATCTCAAAAGAAAATTTGCTGTTGTGACCGCTGAACTTGACTCATTGCAAAATCGTCTTGAAAATGCTGAATTTATTTTTAACAAATTCGATGGGTCAAGTGAAGTAGTTGCAAAAATGATAGAGGGACAGATGTAGTGGAAGGACATTACATGTGGAAACCAAAAGAAAGTAGGATTAGGTTTTGAGAGTGTCCATCCTCCATTCAATCATACCTATACTGTCATTCCTCTATCTCAAGAAGAGATTGATAGAGAACCTTTCTTAGTTTATGGAAAGCCTGCTTCTGAACAAGCAACATGCTCAAATGATAAAATTTTGGATACTAACATTTTCTACCTCAAGTGCAGATATGTCAGTAGTTCAGGGGGAGCAAGAAGCTGAAAAGTCTGAGTCGAATAATTCTGTGTCTAAATTTGGTGTTGAATTTTGTGATGAATCTGTGTCAAACTCTAAAACGGATGTTTTTGTTTCCGGTGGTGTGTTGTTTCAGACTGATAATTTTGAAAATAATGGTGTTGTTTCTGGTAAAGTTGTTAAATCTGATTCAAATGCTTCTACATCTTCTACGTTTGCTTCACAATCTAGTGCTTGTTCTTGCAAATGTGAAAATGCTAGAAAAGATAATAAAAACCAGAAATCTAGCAAGAGCAGTACCCAAACCAATGATAATAAACAAATTTGCTTCAATTGTGGTACTGCTGGTCATATTACCAGAAATTGTTTAAATCGGATGTTTGTGCATTATTTGTCACAAAGAGGAGAGAATGAGTCTAGAGGACGATCTTTAATTAGAAAATCCTCCAGAACTCGCTCTCGAGATGATGACTAGAAAACAAATCAAAACAAGAAAATGGCAGGTTTTCAAAAGAACAAACAGGTTTTCAACAAATTCACAAACAGTTTGCCAAAATCGACCCAAGCTAAACCACAGTCGATTTCGTCAAAGAGTAGGTTTGGATCTTCAAACTCTTCGAGTAGAAAATCCACCGGCTCGAAGCAAACTCAAACAAAAAATGTTTCAAAACCTAAATATCAATAGATGCCAAAATTAAAATCTGATCAGTCATCATCCTCCTCTGTATCGGTTGAAAAAGAAAAATGAAAGAGAAATTGAAAGATGAATTTGTGAAAGTAAAGGGTCAACCAGGACAGTAATGACCTGGGTCCCCAAATCTAAATGATTCTGCTCATCATGCAGGGAAAGTTGCGGAGGAATGTCGTCAGACCATGGTATGTCGACAGCGGCTGCTCCCGGCACATGACAGGAGATATCTCCCAACTGCACGACATTCAGACATTTAATGGGGTATATGTATCCTTCGCAGGCGGAGAAGGAGAAAAGATAACGCAGAAAGGAACGGTGACGAACGGAGTGCTTAGTTTTGAGAATGTCAACTATGCTCCTGAGCTGAAGCACAGTCTGCTGAGCGTTTCTCAAATCTGTGACAAGGGTTACTCAACACACTTCACCGATAAAGAATGTCTAATCTTAAAGCCGGACATTGTCATTCCGGAGGAGTGGATTCTCGTCAAATCTAAGCGGGATGGGAATGCCTATATTATCGACATGAGCAGCAATGTCCCCGATGAAGTCACTTGTCTCTTTTCCAAAGACTCAGAACAAAAAGCAATGTTGTGGCATCGTCGACTTGGCCATGCAAATGCAAAGAACCTGAACCGACTTGCTAAGAACGAAATGGTCTGCGGTCTGCCTGTCAGAGATTTTATTACTTTTGAAAAATGTGTTTCCTGTGCTCAAGGCAAACACCATCGGAAACCACATCTGCCAAAGCAGGTCAACTCCATCAGCCAGGTGCTCTAATTGTTGCATATGGACTTGTTTGGTCCGGTCAACGTCCTCAGCATCAACCGAAATTCGTATTGTCTCGTTGTGATAGACGATTTCTCTCGTTTCACGTGGGTCTTCTTTCTGTCCAACAAAGTTGGGATCGCTGACCTCATCAAGAAGTTCATTATAATGATCGAGAACCAAACCAACAACCGAGTAAAAGCGCTTCGTACAGACAATGGAACAGAGTTCAAGAACGATTTTCTTGATCATTTTTGCGCTGAGAAGGGTATTGTGCGTCAATTCAGCTCTGTTCGGACGCCACAACAAAATGGTGTTGCTGAGCGGAGGAATCGGACTTTACAAGACACCGCAAGGACGATGCTTTGTGATTCTAAACTTCCAGTTTTCTTTTGGGCGGAGGCGATCAACACAGCTTGTTACGTTTAAAATCGTGTCCTGATCAACAAAGCCCAGATGAAAACCCCGTACGAGATTTTATATGGACACAAGCCATGTATCCGCCATTTCCGAGTATTTGGTTGCCCTTGCACCCTTCTCCACTTGGAATCCAACCCAAAATTCAATGCAAAAGCTGATGATTGTTATTTTGTCGGATACGCTACTCGTACTGCTTACCGGGTATACAACAAGAAGACGAAACAAATCGTGGAGTCTTTCGATGTTCGCTGGCTTGAAGAGAATGAGACGGACGCTAGGGTGGGTCCTGATTGGCTATTTGACTACACATCGTTTTTCAAATCCTTTAGTGTGTTGTCCGATAACCAAGCTGGGTGTACCTCTGGCTCGAAGATTATCATTGAAGACGAAGATGAAGAGGTTGTCTACAGACCACCATTGGTTTCTGCTACTGATCCTCCGGTGGTGTCTACTGTTCCAATCGCATCTCCTGAATCCTCAACACAACAACATGCTCCAGATGCTGATGCTACTCCTCTAACTCCAATCGCATCCGTTGTCACTCAAAATTTGATGGAACTTCTCTTTCCCGAACAAATCTCTGATGAGTTTGTAGCAAATCTACCAAACGAAGCTGGTACATCTACCGTGGATTCTTCAGCAAATGAAGGAGCTATTAATATCCATAATCTTCCCGTTTCAGTCAATGACATCAGTCACGAAATCCCCTCTCGCATACAGCGCGATCATCCGATAGAAAACGTCATTGGCCAGCTACGCGACGGAGTTCAAACGAGAAGCCAGAGTGGAGACGTCAACGCATGTCTCTATTCTTGCTTTATCTCTCAAATGGAGCCCAAGAACGTAGAAATGGCTTTGAATGAGCCCAGCTGGGTGGATGCCATGCATGACGAACTCAATCAATTCGAAAAGCTTGGGGTTTGGAAGTTGGTGGAGCTGCCTAAAGGCAAGAAATCTCTTGACACCAGATGGGTGTTTTAGAACAAACAAGACGATTCGGGTGTCATTATCCGTAATAAGGCGAGATTGGTGGTCTGTGGGTTCAGGCAAATTGAGGGTCTTGATTATACAGAAGTTTGTGCTCTCGTGGCGCGCTTGAAGGCGAATCTGTAGATCAAACGTACTGCAGATCGATGATCGGATCGCTGATGTATCTGACTGCAAGTCTATGTTTGCGGTCTGTCAATGCGCGCGCTACCAGGCTAATCCTAAACTGTCTCATCTTATTGCTGTTAAAAGGATTTTTCGGTACCTCAAAGGCAGCCCAAAACTGGGTCTTTGCTATCCGAAAAATTCCGAATTTGATATTTATGCTTTTGCAGACAGCAATTACGGAGGCTGCGAGCTTGACAGGAAATCGACTTCAGGCGGATGTCAATTTCTAGGAGATAGGCTGGTGTCTTGGCAATGCAAGAAGCAGAATACTGTCTAGAACAGATTCCCACTACTAATAATGTGGCGGATCTGTTCACCAAGCCGTTTAACAAAGCTCGATTCGATGTGCTGGTAAACTTTTTGGAAATGATTCGCTTTGAGGATTAATTTTTGTTTAGGTTAGTTTAAATTTGCGCATTTTATTTTCATTCTCACCCATGCACAAATTTAGGGGGAAAAATAAACAAAAACCAAACAAAATTTAGAAAATTAAAAATCCAAAAAAAATAGAAAATCAGAAAATCCAAAAACATTAGAAAAACTAAAAAATCAAAAATATTACTGAGAAGTGATGTGATGGGAAGTGATATCAGCTTGTGATAATAGACAATCTGAGTCTGTGTAAAGTACCAAAGCTAAATTGTCTAGGCTCTGTGTTCGATGCGCTGGTAGGCACGAAAAATTTATTGGACTTGACTAGGTGCAGATGAACTTAAGGAATCTAGAGATTTGACAAATTTCTGACCTAGATAGTTCCATTTAGCCTAACAATACGACGCTTAGGTAGGTTGAGCAGGGAGATATACATGAGAATCCACCAGTCACATTAAAGAACCCGTATCTAGAACTGTGGTTTAACTTTTCCTCGATGTACGGATTATGTCCTTAATTCCGGTATTGACGGAGCGACTGGGGAATTCCGATAAAGTAGGTCTGTAGGAAATTATTTTCTTTCTCTCCTACTGTTAGTCATATGTTGCCTCCTCTGTGTGATCGAAAGATCCGACCTGCAATGTAGCATATGCAACTCTATTTCTCTGCATCTTCTATCTATGCAACTCTTCCTATCTGTTAGCCATATGCTGTCTCCTTTGCGTGATTAACAATCCGACCTGGTACACAGCATATGCAACATTCTTCTTCTCAATCCCTCTGAAATTCTAGTCAGTCATATGTTTCACTCTCTGCGTGATTGAAAGATCTGACCTGAGTGTACGGCATATGCATTCTAAATCTATCCTCTCCACGAATAATAGTCTGCTCACCTAAAGTAAGGAGTATCTCGGAAGTTCTTGATTATTAGGGTATGTCAGGAAGCGGGAAACATGTTCTAGTACATCTAAACATGAACAATTCTAGATTGTCTGTAGATCTCGCTGCTCAATTTAGGTGGTCAACAATATCCTTGGTCGTCGTCAGATAAATGGTCCTTAGGTATTTTTATCTAGTAACTTAGGATCAACTTGTCCTGTCACTGATAGCATTCCTAAAAATTTGTCACAATTTTTCGTGCTTAAGTGGACCACAATACCGGCGATCGACCAGATCTATTCATGAAAGGAGAGGTACTGATAAATGGAAAATGATTGTCTAACAACTTTGATCCCATATCACAAAAAGTTTATCAATTTCAAGATAGAGGATTAAAATTAGTTTGAATTAAAATTTTGGTATTTTTATTTTATTTTATTTTATTTTCATTTTTAAGATTGATAAATTTTTAGAAAATGTTTTTTATTTTATTTTTATTCTTTAAATTTTTAGGATTGGTAAAATTTAGAATATTTTATTTTATTTTATTTCATTTTATTTGAAGTTAATCCTCAAAATGATTTATTTTTAAAATTTTTTGAGTATTGGGCTTAATGCTAATTGAAATCGGGATCAGCCCATGGGTGAAGAACTGGGTTTGGGCCAGGTATATAAGGGAAAGGGAACACTGAAATCGGTTCCTTTCCTCATTTCATTCTCTGCAAACCAAAAACTCTCCAGATTTCTCTCAAACCCTCGAAATATTTTTTTGTGTTATTTCGTTCAATCGACCCCATAATCTTTAAGGTATGAAGATTCTGACCATGCCTATGTGCTTATCGCTGAAAATCAACCGTGAAATCATGCCCAAATCGTGAAAACAAGAACTGTCGGCGAGCTTTCGGTCGAAGCCGTTTTCTGTCCATCGGTTAACCGGCTTTCGGTCAAGCCGAGCCACTTTCGATCAAAACGGCTTAGACGGCTTTCGGTCGAAGCCGTGTTCGGTCAAATCGGCTCATTTAAGCCATTTCGATTCTAATTGGCTTTCGGTCAAACTAGTGTTCGGTCCATGAGCTTTCGGTCTGACTGTCTTGATCGAGAACCCATGTTTGACTAATAAAATTCAAATGAAATGGCCAAAATTAATTGATATAATTGAGAAAATAGTTTTAATTTGTTTTAATCAATTGTTTTCTCATCTGGCCTGTTTGTGCAGATAAAATGGCAAGTCTCAAAGTTGCAGAAAGTCACAACGTGTCCATTCTTCTTGATGATCCTTCAGTAGCACACAATGAGTTCAAATCAATGATGTACAGGCTAAGGGAATGATGCATCTCAACTGCACTGACCTGGAACCCCATCATTTATCTGAACCTGATCAACGAATTCTGGAGATCTGCAAGTGTCAAAAATGGAGACAATGGATCAGTGAAAATTGAAGCTTCTGTCAGAGGATGCAAAGCTGTTATCTCTGAGCAATTCATCAGAGATGTTTTAAAGATTGATGACAAAGCTGCTTATCCGACTGATATAGATCTGAGAATTGTTGATGAGTATCTCGAGAAGATGGGATACGAAGGAGTCTTTCCACCAACCCTAAAGAAGTTGTTACCTCCTTACTGGAGGTTTCTAGCTCACGTTTTTGTCAACTGCATATCTGGGAGAAAGGGTGGTTCAGACGAAATATCCTCGAGAAATACTCAGGCGATCGTTGCATTGGCTGACGGGATTGACTTCAACTTCTCAAAGTTTATCTTGGAGGAGATGGTTACTAATGCTAACAAGAAGTTGAAGGATCAATTCCTGCTCTATCCAAGATTTATTCAAATTTTCATCAACAGCCTATTTCCCGATCTGGTCAAGACATGAGAAATTCTTGACATGAAAGCTTTCGGACCAAACACTGTGAGCCTTATCAAGCAGAACTGTAAAGGGAAAATAATGTTCCAAGGGAAGTACCCTCTCGTAAAATTTGGAAAGTTTGCCTAGCTGTCAGACTCTTCAGAATCACATGGTTCGTTTGAACAAATGTCAACTAATCAAGCATCGTCAGAACATGCAAATGTGAATGACGATGTTATCGATGCGTCAGACCATGAGGAAGAAATTGTTGCTCCATCCATCATTGTTACTGAGGAGCATGACCTAACGAATGTGACAGTTCAGAGTGATTTTAGCGAGGGTACAACAGAAGAGTTCACTGAGATTGAAGGATGAGAAGAGGATGAGTATGAGAATCTTGATCTGTCCGGTTACGACGAAGATGATGTTTCGATGCAGTTTACTGGACTTGAGAACCCTTTGCCAAATGAAGACCTCGATGACTTCCTCAAATATATCGATGATG
Source organism: Lactuca virosa (assembly GCF_052849685.1). Lineage (NCBI taxonomy): Eukaryota > Viridiplantae > Streptophyta > Magnoliopsida > Asterales > Asteraceae > Lactuca > Lactuca virosa. The sequence continues at coordinate 287,976,224 of NC_136429.1, read as the reverse complement.
GTGCCAATCCAACACCGGAGATAAGGGAGAAAGCTGACGATCGAGAAGTTGAGCCTCCGGTTACCGTTCAAGTGGCTGATTCTTCAACTCAAATGGACACATCATCAGGGATTCCTACCCTTGATAAGGTGGTTCCTACATCCGAGCCAATTACAAGTGATAATCAGACAGTCCTAACCTCCCATCCCCCGATGAAAAGACGCAGAATTGATCCAAGGTTGGGAGTAATTTTTCCTGATCAAACTCAAACCACACAGACTCCTCCATCTACAACAGTTGCCCCTTCCTCATCTGTGCCCATTCAAGAAGGCCCCAACTTTATTCATGAAGCTGGTGGTTCGTCTGCTGGCCTGAGTTCGTCTCCTCCAAGGTTCTATCATGATGCTGCCTCTGAGAGGCTAGCCATGCATATGGCCCAGAATTTAAGTCCAACTCGCTCCTCACGCAAAAAAGGAATATCCTTTGAGGAAGGTATATCTGGAGATGATGATGCCTCAGTGCCTGAGCTGAGAAAGGAGATTAGTGTGTTGAACCAGAAAAATATTGAGCTTGATATCAAGGTTGCAGACCTTCAAACTGAGAACGCCAAGCTCAATATTCAAGTTGCTGATCTCCTTGAAGATAAAGCTCTGAAGACAAAGCAGATCACCGATCTTCATACGCACTTTGGTTTGTTGACCGCCAGCTATTATGATTTGAAGAAGAAGCTGGAAGAAGAACTTGGTGACAAATTCAAATCATCTGTCGATGAGCCAAGGGTCTATCTTCCCAATCAAGACGCTCCCGTGGTTCCACCTCCTACAAGAACAACCTCGATTGTCAATCGTTTTGACAAATAACCAGCACAGGCTCCGAATGTCGTGGCGTTAAAATGTGCTAAACTAGCCAAGTTTGCTGAGAAGGGTCAATTTTTGTTCAAGAGGAGCTCGGATCAGAATGCTCCCGGGGATCAACCAAACATCACCTTTACGGATCTTGGAGAAAATCGATTCAGAGACGTATATGGTGATAGGTCAGGGATCATCTCATGGGGATTCCACGACACTCTAAACATGTGGATCGTGAGAAGGAAGAGTGGAAATACCGAATTGTATAAAGATGCTCATGACTTCCACTCTTGGACCAGGGTTGATCTTACGGAGTTGTCTAAGGCTCCTTTTGCAAATCCATCAAATGAACCCAAGGCGACACAGTTCAAGTTATTTTTGGAAAATCAAGTGGCAAAGGGCTTTCCCTCAATGAAGACTGCAGAGTCTATCATCAAGATATACCCGAGTGTCATTGATCCCAAAACCAATCAGCCTCTTCGGTCTGTGATGTGGCCTGCTACTGAACAAGTAAAGCAGATTCCTATCCTTCAGAACCATCCAGATGGATCTCTAAAATCCATGCAATACTGGGTTTTTGATGAAACTACAGCTTCCGCTGTCATCAAACTTGAACATGGATGTATTCGATTGTATGACAAGAGGGATCTGCTACAGTTTGGAAGGTGGGATATACATCAGCTTTCTCATCATCAGATCAAGGTGGCTGAAGACCTTTTTGAGTCTGCTGCTAAGGAGTACACTTCGATGGTTGCTGATATTATTCAAAAGGAGATGTGGAATGGAGCCATGGGAAAGTCAGACGTGCTGGTGGTTGACAAAGACTGAATTCATGCTAGCCCCAAACCAAGGGGGAGATTGAAGGGCCAATATATATGGTTTGGGCTAGGCAACAATGTATAGATGAGTTAGGGCATTTGTCAATGTATTTTGGAGTCTTTTGTGTGTATTTGACGTTTTCGGTCTAGGCCATTGTTCTCGGTTGGAAGTGACCGAAAACAGGCTTTCGGTCTGCTGACGGAAACCTGTTTTCGGTCCACATAAGTATATATAGGCTGTCAGGCTGTCAAAAGTGTAGTGGTTGATCAGCAGTTGTACTTTGCTAGTTTTCGGTCCCTGAGTTGTATCAGACGGTTTCAAGTGTTTAATCGTATGCGAGCTCAGTTTTATTCTATCTTCTACTCCATTTCTTCTTTATTTTCATTTTCTTGATTGATCATTGGTGAAGATCCTTCCATCAAGGAGCTTACAAATTTATCTCGAGTGATCGTGAGACGGTAATATCATATAAATCTTCAAACCTAGAGATATGAGTTGTTGCCTATGAGTTGGTTATACATTGATTGTACGAAAACACATTGGTAACTCGATGTTATAAAACGTGCCTTTGTGTATAATTCAACAAGTAGTAGAACAAGCATATGAGTCGAAGTTTATCTGTTCCTTCTTGGATTAGAAGCGATATCTGGGCCCCTCGATGATTTTGTGTTGACCCATGTACCGGGCCCGGTCAGAACTAAGTTGATGTGTTCAATTAAGTTCTATGTCAAACAAATCGGAAATCGAGAAACAAACTGCTGGAAAATAAGTAAGACATTGTTCCATGTATTTGCCCGGCTGATATCTAGAACAGAGGATTATATGATCACTTATCTTAAATGGCGTATCATCATCATCTCAGTTCCGCGAGACCTTGAAAGAGCTACGATTGTTGATCGGTTCCTGAAGTCATACTTGCAGTTATAGTTATTAGACTTATCCAAGTGGGAGACTGTTGGATAAGGTGTCTAAGTCCATAACTATTTCTGGTATGTACTTGACCCGGTTAGCATGGTCCATTTGGGTTGCATGGCATTGCAACACTTGGATAGACCAAAATAAGAGAAAGGACACTTAAGGTATATTAATATATTATAAGTTCTAATATATTTATAATATTATTTAATTAGTATTGATCAAAGATCTAATTTGGAATTAAATAAGTGATCAAAAAGAGACTAATTAAATATATGGGGTTGATTGTGTAAATCATCTATTCTTGTATAGTGGGCTAATGATCCATGGTTTGTATGGATTGGATTAAAAACCATAAGGTGCTCCATGGATAGTCCATGGAGGTTACAAACCCATGGATCATGGAATATGGAAAGCCATGACAATTAGGGTTTACACGGTGTAACCCTACTTGTGTCACAACCATATAAAGACCCCTAGTCTAGCAAAATCGGCACTACTTGTACAAGATAGAGGGCAATCCGATTTTAAGGTTTAGTGAAACTTCTCTCAAGGTTATTCCAAGTGTTGTAGTGTTGTGTGAGACATTTGAGGCATCACATTTGAGGTGCTAGGCTCACAAGGTTCTCAAGGAATCCAAACTACAAAAGGTATGTTCTTCTTCTAGCACTTATGTTTAAAAGTTCCTCATGCTATGCTAGATAGGTTAAGAACCTTGGAAAATCAAATTTGCATGTATCATAGTAAAACATAGATCCAAGGTTTCTAAGGTTGCATGTATACCATAGCAGTGTTAGAATGCTCAAAACCCTTTAGAGTCGCTATCTGCATTTATTTGTTGATGTGTGATTCCGGGGACGGAATCATCCTAAGGGGGAGAGAATTGTAATGCCCGTGTTTCTAGGCTAGGCATTGATGATGATGTAACAGTCTAGGTTAACATTTGTAATCCGTTGTGAAATAATAAAAATGTATTCTTTTGAGTGTTATATGTTTTATGCTTAATTGTGTAACTTAAACGAATTAAGAACAAGAATAAGCGTAATAATAAAATATTAGATAAGCCATATATCTATGAAGGAAGTTGTAGTATTCGTGGCAAGGTTTCCGACTATATACAGAATGCCAAAATCCGAGTTATAACGAAGAAGTTATGACCTATCGAAGTTTCGCGACAGAACCGGTACGACACTGCGTGACGTAAATAGTGAATTTACGATAGAGCAATATTTAGCCTTAGTGATCTAAATGAAAGTCGTAGAATACATTAATCCGAGAGCGTGCATAAAAAGAACGTCTAAATCTGACTTTGTATGAGGTAGTTATGATTTTTCGAAGTTTCGACTTAGCGGTATGCAGCCCAAAGTTCGAATATGAGATCGAGTGGTTTCTAGCCAAAACAATCTAAACGAGAATCGAAGGTCTCGTCGATAGTAGTCCAACGGTAAAAAGACAGACGAAAACGGATGTCCGATGAAGGAGTTGTGAATTCCTAACGGAGTTTTCCTGTCTTGGCCTACTAAAAATAATATAATAAAAGTTAATGTCAAAATTAGCCGATGGAGTCTAAACGAGAGTTGTAGAGCATAATCTCACCTACGCGTGCATATAAAGAACGTCGAAAACGGAGCTCATATACGAAAGATATAAATTTCTGAAGTTCGGGGCACGAACCCCGACACTGTGTCAGAATTCACGACGTGAACACAGTGTTCACGACGTGAACTCAGAAGTGACGCCTTCCAGAGCAAGTGGACTGATGACGAACGTAATGAACTATGCCTAACTGAACTCACGACGTGAATATTGAGATTCACGACGTGAATCCAGAAAAATGACCTTATAAATAGAAACTGAAGGGCAGCCGGCCATAGTTTCTAATTCCTTCACTCTCTCACTCCCGATACCCTCTCTAGCTGTCTTGAAGTACCCCCGAAGCCCCGATATCATCCCGACACCTGAAGCGAGTCCCGAAGCACCGAAGATCCCGAGAAGAAAAGAGTTTCGAGCCGAAGCTCTGCCCGCGAGAAGTCCGGTGTGTGAAGATATCCCGGTTTCACTGAAGAATACTGCTCTAAGAGCCATAGTGATGTCCGATAATCTTCTTATCAAGTAAGTGTGTAGTTGCTATCTTCTAACACATAGATAAGAATTATTCTCTATAAAATACGTGCTATGTGTTTGTATATTATATGTTATCTGGAATGAGTATTGAATGGATATATTATATAGGTTTTAAAGTTATATAAGTATGTATATATGTATATGTTATCTACAAAACTGTTGGGTATAACATGGGTAGATAGTTGATGTGTGATGAAATAAAATGATGAGAGGCATCGATGTTGTTGTTGATCTAGTTATCTAGCGGAGTATGGATGACGACCACGGACTCTTTCTAGACTGTCCAGTGGAACGCTGACAGGTTCATAACCTGTAGGTGTTGTGAACGATGTGTTCACCGATGTACTCTATCCCCCTCATGGTTGCCTTTAGGACATCTATTGTTGAGGAAACCCCTCTGCAGTAATGTCCATCCCGATGAAAATCCTTAGATTAGGTCCCTTGTGATAGTTGTTGTTTTAGGGACGTAAAGTGAGGATAACGGGAATGGGTAATCGGGTTATTGTTGGTTGGTGAAATTAAATATAATTATTTATTGTGGGTTGAACAACCTTATATGCTCACCAGGATCCCAAGCCTGACCCACTCAGTTTTATTTGTAATTATAGGTAGTGGCGCGAGAGCATAAGTTGGACAACTTGTGAAGATATTTTGTTTATAGGCCAGGAGTTGTATATAACTGTTGTAAGGCTTATAATGTGCCGTTTATGCTTTTGGTCTGTATCGGAACATGACATCCCGAGTTTTGTTATATATGAAAAATACATTTCTTTAAGAAATGCTTTGATAAATTCTATTTTATCATATTTTGTTTTGGGAACAAATTCTACAACTCTTTTAATCAAAGGATTACTTTGAAATTATTTAAAAAGCATAAATTAAATCGGTCTTTTTTGGCCGTGATTTTGGGGATGTCACAGTGTATGTTTATTTGTTTTGTATTAACATATTTCAACAAAAAAGGGTTCATATATTTGATACATTATTAAGCTTGGATAAAAACCATATCAATGATTCCCTATTTTCTTTTTTACCAACACGGAATGCAAGTGGGAGTATTTGTTGTCGTCGCCCCATGGATACCGATAGAGTATAGTTCCTAAGTGTATACCTTTTAGGTGGACATCATTAATTACAGTAAGGAGGACACAAGCACGTTTGAAATGCTCGAATCTACAAAATATTAGACTAGTAATCATATCCCAAAACTGAAAACTACATAGATGTTTGAAAAATATTCCTACCACGTAATCAATAGCGACAAAAAATATTCAAATCGACTTTTTCCATTTGTATTTATGTACGTAACCGTCTATGAATTCTTCTTTTTCTAAATTGTAACAATATCGAGTGACCCTTATGAAGCTTTCTCTAAGGACCCTGGCAACAAATCGAAAACATATATGTTGAAGATTTAGTGTTGCGTCATTGGGCCTGTTTTGTTAAGTCTATTTTGTATAAACGAGTTGGGCCTGTCCACTCGTATTTACTGCTAGGGTTATAGTATATAAGGTGCATGCATGCTACGTATTTTAGTTAACTTTATTAATTATCTTTGTAACCCTACTTTGTGCCTCTACAGAAGCAATTCTTCATCGAGTTCTTCTGAGGCGTGACTATTAATCATTCAACACCAGTTTGATCATATCGTGTTCCTGTTTACCTGTTTTAATCTATTCGATCATTAAGGATTTATTCCTATCAATTGGTATCAGAGCAAGAGATTGTGTACTTAATACGCATCTTTTCTATTTGAAGAAATTATTAGGGTTTCCACAAATATTGGATCTGTTAAGAGCCGTCACTGATCTATTGATGTAACTCTGTGATCTCGATATTAACCTAATAAGTGTTTACAGTCTGATTAATTGCAGGTATTAAAATATTTTTCACCATGCAGAACGACGATTCAAACATCAACTCCTTGAATATCTCAAGCAGCATCAGATCAACAACCAGAATCCCGATTCTTTTTCCTCAAGAATATGAAGTCTGGGCAATGCACTTTGAAGATTATGTTGTAGGTTGAGAAGATAATGGTTATCTGATTTGGGAAGCAATCACTCTAGGTCCGTTTGTTCACACAGAGACCAAAAGAACAAGCAAAACCCAGAAAGAATTCAACCAACTGCTTCTTGATGTGACGGACGTGCCTCAAGACGAAAAATAAAAACTCTTAAGCAACATTAAAGGAATGAGGATCATCAGATTCGCTTTGCAAGCAAATACTTTTCGTCTTGTAAGTTCATGTGACATAGCGAAGGCTATATGGGATAGGTTGAGAGAGCTCTATTCCATAGATGCAGATCTAGAACACTCAACTCAAACGCTCTTGTTTTCTGAGTTTGGCGAGTTCGTTCATATGCCTGAAGAAACTTTGAATGCCACTTTCAATCGGTACAATCATATTCTCAGTAAAATGATGAAGCACGGGATTAGACGTGAGGTGATTGAGCAAAAAGTCACGTTCATGAACGGATTACGATTAGAATGTAAGGCAGTGGTGTCAACTGTTAAAGCACACAAACAGTTCAAGAACTATACTCTTGTGAGGCCTGTGGGAATTCTGAAGGCGCGAAAGAGTGAAGTAATGAAAAGAGCAACGGTGGTGTCTGGGATGGGCTCTTTAGCCTTAGTTGCGAAAGGCAAGACTGTTGCTGATGACGGATCCGATTCAGATCACTCTGAGTATGAGCTCTCAAACGAAGATTTTGCTTTAATGGTGTCTAACACTAAGCGTTTTGCTAGGAAGAAATTTCCCTCAAGCAAAAATAGAAATTGGCAGGGAAGTTATAGCTCGGAGAAAGTAAAAGAGGAGAACAAAAGTGGTTCTCAGAAAGAGGAAGAGAAGAAGGAGAAAAAGGTTGTTGGTGACTCTGGATATGATTGCAATTACTGCCATGGTAAAAACCATCTTGCAAAGGAGGGCATGTTGCGAAGGAAGAATGAGAAGTATGAAGGAGAGGATGAGGAGGCCTATCACATGAGAAATCTGGAAGAGATTAAGAAGAAGAAATCTAATGATAATTCTATGCCTAATTTTGTTGTACAGGAAAACTTGGCTCAAGGTGAATTCGGAGGAGTGGAAGTCTGGTCAACAGACTCAGAGGATGAAGAAGTACGCAAGCCCACACATGGAAGGGCGTTTGTTGCGAAAGAACAAAATTCGCAGTACTCAGGCAAACGCTTGATGGTGACTGATGGCGGATCGCAGATGCAGGAGAATGCAAGTGGGAGTGGAAGGAGCGAAGATAGTTGTTTCGCAGCAAGGCCTATTCCAGAACAGATCAACGAATGCGAACTGCTGATCAATAAGGTAAATTCCATTCTTGAAACATTAATATTCCTGTATCTAGATACGAAACAGAACTTAACGATCTAAAATAAACCTTTTCAAGTATAAGCGATAGTTTAAAGCGAACCCGGCTTTCAAACTCTAACCTAACCGATCAATTGAGCAGGGCAACATCCAAGACTGAGGAGAGGTGTATGTGGATCCAGAAGGTTGAGTTTGATTTGTCTAAGTCTAGGGACGAATCTATTTATTTGCAGAGAGATAATTTAATGCATTTAAAACAGCGAAACATTTTTTGTTTAATTGCAAAAAGTCTTTATTTTAATATTACTCAATTGCACCTTGATTGTGAAATCGTTAAGAAAATCCATAAAATGATTTTTCCATTTCTCGAATTAAAGGAAGACGAAATAGACGCAGACTACTACAATTGCGAATCAATTGTTTCGTCTGAAGAAACTTTTGATGCATACAAAGTCGGACTTGAACGTATTGAAAATTACATTAAGTCCAAGGACCACAAAAACATGTTGAAACAACTTTTGGATGAAAAAGATAAAAAGCAGATCAAATCTGAAACTGTGCAAAAATTTGATTCATTGAACGCCAAGTTGAGTTCAGAAAATAAAATAAATGTTGAAAGCACTTCTGAATTCGATGAGGATAGTGATATGAGTGAAATTTCTATAGAGGATGTGGTTGACTGCTCAGAGTTTGTTAAAAATGAATCTCAACCTGCGAAAGCTCTTATTTCTGAATATTCTGTTGAGTTCGCAAGAGTTGTTCAAAACAAACCTGAAATTTTGAAAGAAAAAGCAACTGTTTTTCCAAAAGTTCAAACAACGCCTAATCAAGTATTTAAAGTCATTGGGGTAACCGAAAATCAAACCGTCGAGCTAAAGACTATTGTCGACGAAGACAACAAAGACGGATGTGATGAAATCTTCTGGTCAGCTCCCATAGATAATGCTGACGAAACCATTGGTTTATCTGAAAGAACTTCATGGAAAGTCAAAGGAAGATACGTGGCTGAACCCTTAAAAAATCGCTCAACATTTTCAAAAGGTAGCCCTAGTGGTACCTAGGAGGTTCGCAGCGAACCTAACACCGTGAAGAGCGAATCCGAAGTGAGAAAAGCGAATTCTAAGGTGAACATCCATAAGTCATCAAAGCAACTTTCTGATCAAAAACGACAAAGGAATGACAGATATAGAAGAAATCTCAATGAAAGGAAGAAATTTTGGCAATCCCAAAATTCAGATTACGTTCGCTACGAAAGAAGAATGAATCACAAAGCGAAAGCTCTTTCGCAAGTGAGTTCCAATCAGTGTTCGCATTGTTGTTCTCACAGTCCAATGGACTCTCAACGAAAAGCGACTCCAAAATCCTCCTTTACAAAGCAACCAATGGAGAGACCAAAGCCTCATCACTCTTAATCCACGAAGTCAACATTTAATAACATCAAAGGCGAGGGAAAGCTATTTTCGGAGTCGAAAGTTCCGACTAAGAAAACTAATGCTAACCCTAAGGAAGCTGAAAAGAAGCCCGTCAAGAATCAAGCTAATAACAAGAATAAAACTTCTGATTCTATAAAACTAACTCAAAAGAGAACAAAATCAAAGTTTTCACCATCAAACGAAAAGATGAAACCATTCTTATAAAACGAACATATATGGTTAATCTTGATATTACTTTTCCTAGTTCTGTGAAAATCTCACAAGGACCCAAGAAACTTTGGGTTCCTAAATATGCTTAAATGTTGCAGGTTATTCATGACAAATAGTTCGACACTGAATGGTACATCGACAGTGGCTGTTTGCGTCACATGGCAGGAAGAAAGGAGGAACTAGGACAGTTCAGGGCTCTCAAGGATGGCGGCAACGTAAAATACGGAAATAATTCTTTTGGCAGAATAAAAGGCTACGGCATGATAACGAATGGGGAATTCTCTATTCGCAAAGTGGCTTATGTTGAAGGCTTGCAGCACAACCTAATCAGTGTCTCACAGTTGGTTGTAGGAACCGGATTGAAAGTGTCATTTGATGACGAAGGATCAGAAATCCTTGAAAAGAAATCCAAGACTGTTCTTCTGAAATCACAACGAAAGGGTGAAATGTATCCACTGAATCTAAACCTGATACGAGGAACACCTGCTATTTTCCTACTTACAAAAGCTCATTCAGACGAAAGCTGGTAATGACACAGGCGCCTTTCGCACTTAAACTTCAAAGACATCAACAAGCTCGTTCTTGGTGAGCATGTGCGAGGACTTCCTCTATTGAAATTCGACAAGGATCATTTGTGTGTAGCATGTGAGATGGGAAAGCAAAGTAGAAAAAGTCATCCAACTATTGTGAACACGTAATTCATCGAACCTTTGGAACTTCTACACATCATCCTTTGCGGGCCTTCTGCTATTGAAAGCGTTGGTGGTAGTAAGTATATTCTAGTTATTTTAGATGATTTTTCACGTTTTACTTGGGTATTCTTTCTTAGACAGAAATCTGAAGCAACGCCAAAGCTCAAGGACTTTATCAAGCAAATCGAACTTCAACTGCGAAAGCTGGTTTGCAACGTTCGTAGTGACAACGGGCTAGAATTCAAAAACCAAGCGTTTGAAGAATTTCTTGCTGAAAAGGGAGTCACACACAACTTCTCTGCTCCCTACACTCCACAACAGAATGGCGTAGTTGAAAGACGAAACTGTTCCTTATGTGAAGCTGCATGAACCATGTTATCGTTCGCATGTCAGCCACTCTACTTCTGGGCTAATGCGATTGCTACCGCTTGCTTTACCCAAAATCGATCCATACTGAATAAGCGATTCTCAATAACTCCTTATGAAATCATAAATAATCGCAAACCTAACGTTAAGTTTTTCCATGTTTTCGGCTCCAGGTGTTTCATCTTCAACTTCAAAGAACAACGGAACAAGTTCGATGTGAAAGCTGACGAAGGTATATTCTTGGGATATTCACTAACATCCAAGGCATATAGGGTTCTCAAAAAACTCTCAAAGAAGATAGAAGAAACCTACTATGTCATCTTTGATGACAATTATCTAAAGCGAATTCAGTCGAACGAAAGTCAAATCAAGGAAATCTTTCCTAACCTTGCCCAGTCGTTATTCTTATGTCCAACCTTTATGAAGAGTTCATGTTACTCTTTGATGAACCTGAGAAAGCTATCACATCTGAAGCTAAGGCAGCGGATAATAAAGTCGACGAACTTAAGAAGATTATCGATGATGCTGCGAAAGACATGCCTCAACAGCCATCCATTGCGAATGACCCTCGAGACTCGCACACCACTTTCCAGGGGGAGAATTCTGGGTCTAACACACATTTCCAGGGGGAGGATGCTACACCTCTAACCACGAACGCTTCTCTATAGGGGGAGGGTTTTGCATCACCCGTTTCTACTATACCTCCTTCTGATGGACAGTGTTCCCAACCAACTATGACCCACGAACCTCCATTCACAGACGATGATTCAATTCCTGAGGTCAACGAGTTCGCATCATTCGAGGGGGAGAATAAAGAAGCGAATGATGACTCGGACGCTAAATCTGTTCAATCTAAATTCGAGGAATTAAATGTTGAGCTAGATCCATCCTTCGATCCAAATTATCCTCCTATGACCAAATGGACAAAAGACCACCCAAAAGCTCAAGTTATTGGTGAATCCTCTACAGGTGTCCTTACCCGTTCCCAATTGAAAGCGAAGCAAACTGCATTATTCTCCAAAGTAGAATTTTGTATGTTTAATTTGTTTGTATCCAAGATTGAACCCAAAACTGTTAACACTGCTCTCGATCACTCTGACTGGGTGCAGGCAATGCAAGACGAACTCAATGAGTTCGAACGAAACAAAGTTTGGAGACTGATTCCAACTCCCCCAGATGCATCGGTTATTGGTTTAAAATGGGTGTTTCGAAATAAAATGGATAAAGAAGGGAATGTGATTAGAAACAAAGCTAGACTTGTGGTCAAAGGTTATTGACAAGAAGAAGGGATTGACTACGAAGAGACCTTCGCACCCGTTGCAAGGTTGGAATCCGTTCGCATCTTCTTGGCATATGCAGCACACAAAAATTTTAAAGTTTTTCAAATGGATGTGAATTGTGCATTCTTAAATGGTGAACTGGAAGACACCGTTTATGTGGAACAACCACCTGGATTTGTAAACAAAAAATATCCCAACCACTGTTATATTCTTGACAAAGCAGTTTACGGTCTAAAGCAAGCTCCAAGAGTCTGGTATGAAACACTAACTCGTTTTCTTAAAATGTCCAAATTCAAGCAAGGTTCGGTTGACCCAACCTTCTTTCGCAAGAAAGAGGGTGACCACTTGATGATCGTACAAATTTATGTTAATGACATCATCTTTGGATCTACTAATCCCAGCCTAACAGCTGAGTTCCGAAAGCTGATGGAAACTAAGTTTGAGATGAGCTCAATGGGTCCAATTAACTTTTTTCTTGGCTTAAACATTAGACAGGGACTGGAAGGAATTTTCATCAATCAGGAGGCTTACATAAAGACCCTACTTGCTAAGTTTGGAATGTTGGGAGACTCAAAGACGAAGGTTCCAATGGCATTCGGAACTAAACTGACTCCTTCGCTGGATAAACCAGCTGCTGATATGACCCTTTATCGTCCGATGATAGGTTCACTCATGTATCTAACAGCTAGTAGACCAGATATTATGTTTTCAGTTTGTTATTGTGCTAGGTTCCAAGCCAACCCACGCGAACCTCATATGGTGGCTGTCAAGAATATCTCCTGGTATCTAAAACGAATGTTGTCTCTTGGAATATGGTATCCTGCGAACTCAGGTTTCTTCGTACAAGCATTTTCAGATGCTGACCTAGGCGGTTGCGGTTTGGATAGAAAAACCACAAGTGGTGGATGCCAATTTCTTGATGGCAAGCTGGTGAGTTGGCAATCAAAGAAACAAACATGCGTTTCGTTGTCAACAGCTGAGGCTGGATACATAGTTGCATCTTCGTGCACATCTCAAGTCATTTGGATTCAAAGCCAACTTCGCGATTATGGATTAAGTATGAAAAGAATTCCTCTCTATTGTGACTCCGAAAGTGCCACTCGCATTTGTCACAACCCAATGCAACTCTCAAAAACGAAACACATAGCACTGATGTATCACTTTATCAAGGATCATGTGGAAGATAGCAATGTTGAGATTCATTTCATAAGATCCGCTGATCAATTGGCTGACATATTTACCAAGGCCCTACCTGAAGCAACATTTAATAGAATCCTTCAAGGGCTAGGAATGATGGAAGCTGATTCAGTACCAAATCCACTTTCACACTCATAAAATCTTCACTGCGAATCGGTGCGAACGTTCGCAGGCTTTCGCAGTCAACTGTTCATTCACAGTCTATTTTATGGATGCGAATCAATGCGAACGTTCGTAGCAGTTCGCAGAGCACTGTTCATCCGTGGTTTGGTATATCCTTTTGAACATTTTGTATATTATTGTTTATCTTTCTTTTCGGTTTGTATATTTTAATTTTTTTATTAATTTAATTTTTTTATTTATTTTTTACTTCATTTTCAGAAAATATCCAAAACCAAAAATAATTTATTTGTTTCATTTTATTGTTTTTCAGAAAAATCAAAATCACAAAAATATTTTTAATTTGTGTCTATTTTTATTTCTTTTCTTTTTCAAAACATCAAAAATTCCAAAAACTATAGATTCACCCCAAGATCATAGAAGAAGATGTTCGCAACGTTTATCCACTCGTGTGATGGGGCAGCTATAAATCTCGTTACTCATGTATTAGCTAAGTGTCCCTAGAAGCATGTTGCTGCATGTTGACCTAAGCCTCAACGACTTAACTGTGAACCCTTAATGAGTTGATACTACCAATCAATTCTTCCAAATCAGGCTACGAATTCACATTAGTCATGAGCTACCATACTCTTCTCATATTGAGTTAAGAGTTGTCTGCATGGTCACTTTCGCATTGCAAAGGTACTTTCACCTTCTTGTAACCATCTACTCTCTTCTCCATCACTTTCACATCCATACATGTAACCCTTGAGACTCTCAGAAATTACCACTGAGGTTTATGGTTACACAAACATCTGTGTTGATGATCTTAGTTTCATTCAACCATGAACTGAGTGAGACCCAAAATTCAATACCTTATATGAGTTGACGGTGAACAATCAAACGTTCTAGTATTTTCACCCAAGAATTAACGAAAGTCCACATTCGTGGTCAGTACCAAGAAATCTCTTTTCTTTTGAGAGATCCTAATGAAGTGTTCTCGTCCCAAGACATTTCTTCCAATGGATCCAGTTTATTTTTTTTTAGATTTCAATATTTTTTTTCCAAGTCACTTAAATAAATTCCAAACCTACTCGTTCAACTGACTACACAGGTCACACGAGTACCTTTTCCAACTTTCGCACTTATGTCAAGTTCGTAGTTTAGTTGAAGGATGAACCACCTTTATAAGCCTTATTAAAAGATGCCTTTCGGTGTTTCTCATCAAACATTTGATCATATTCAACAGGAAACCACACAGACACTTCTTAGTCTCTCTTGACTATGAAGGAAGAGATATTTGCCTGGGATCAATAGATTTATGTCTCTAGTTAGACATCACAACATCCCACAGATAAACTTCGTTTTATTTCTTTTTTCTTTGACACTCTTGCACAAAGATCCTAGTGATTTTCCAAAACTCTTGTTCGTGGTTACAAATAATTTTCAGGTTCGCAGTTGTATGAATTCAACGTGCTTTCTTTACTGCGAAAGGAGATGAGCTGATGCGGCAAATTTTAAAAGATAAGAGTTCAAACGGGCGCGTGTAAAGTTGAACGGACAGATATTAACACGCCGCATGACGCACGCTTCTGACTTATCACAGCTGTCAAATCGCGCTTTTTCAGGCGACGGTTCAGTATTCGAGATACTCTCTCTCCGAATTTTCCTCACCAAATACAATCGTATATAAAGGTTTTGACGGTTCCATATCTCTTTACCACTTTCAAAATCTCTAAACGATTTCTGGTGATCACAAAGCTCTCCACTGTTCATCTTCTTCTTCAAGCTTCATCAATGGCGGCTTCATCTGAGAATCTTTCTGTTCAAGAGCAAACTGCTCATTCATCTCTTCTGGGCATTAAGCAACATCAAAACCTCATCATCGATCTGGATCCAATTAGATATGATCCCTTTCTACTACCTCTGATTGAGTGCCTGAAATACTCCCCTCTCACCATTGCTTTGTCTCAAGTTGAGAATGTTCCACTATCGATTCTCTCCAAAGCATACACAACTTCCAACTATGTCAAGGAAGAACAAAGGATATACTTCGAAATCCATAATCATACAACCTCGATTTCCAAAACTCGTTTCTGCAATCTATTAGGGTTTCCTCAATCTGAAGACATGGTCAACCCGGAAACCATCTCCAACGCTGCCATCTTGGAAATGTTTTATCAAATGGGGTACAAGGAAACTCTTACTGCTATTTCCAAGTTCAAGAAAATCAATCTTCCACCAACATGGAACGCCCTATTCACCATCTTGTTCCAGGCTTTTTCTGAAAGGGTCACTGGCAATGACTGTGTAAGCAATCTCTTTGTGGGTCTGATGTATGGCCTGTATACTGGTCAAAATTTTGACTACGGTTCTATCCTCTGGGCTCCACTTATCTAGAGAACTCACTCTCTTACTCGTCACAGTGAGATCTCATGTGCGAGATTCTGGACCATCGTCGTTAACATGGCAATTAAGCAGCTCAAGATTCTAGTGATGTCTGATGCACTGATGGGTTCCATTGCAACACTCCACACAACTGGTATTGTCATGGCTGATAGGTCAAAGTTTTCTTTCATTGGCTCGATTCCGGAGGTTATGTTTCGTGATGTTCCTCCCTCCAGCAAAATTCTAGAAGGTTATCGCGCTCTTACTCCTTCAGGACCTCGTCCATTAACTGACGAATTTCAAGCAATTTTGGCTGAGGCAGATAAAGCCAAGAAAGGAGGCAGAGGGTTAAAGAAATCTTCCAAGAAAGACACTGGGAAAGAAGGACCTTCTGAGGCTGCGAAACCTCCATCTAAGAAGCGAAAGGCTCCTGCTGCTTCTACTGCTGCACTAAAGCGAAGGAAGCAACCTGCTAGAAGACGAAAGTCTCCCACTCCTACTCTATCTCAGAGTGAAGGAGACAATTCTGATTCTGAAACTGAGTCGGAGATTCGCATTGAGGAGGATCCCCCTGTTCGTACCGCAGAAGATGAGCTCGTTCGCACTGAAGAACAACCACCTGTTTGCAATAAGGAAGCAGAACAGATTCACAACGAACCACCTGTTCGTACTGAGACTTCATCTCCGAATCATGAGGTAACTCCACCACTTAATGATTATGTTCATTCTCCACCTCCCTCACCAAAAACAACTACTTCTATCCCAATCACCATTGCCCTCTGCCACCACCAGTATCATCTCAACCATCCACAACTAATTCCGTCTCAATCCCTATTTTCACAGAATCCACCATTTCGCACCACACCTCTGCTGCACCTGCAAGTTCAGTCAACGTATCTAATACGGGGGCTAAAACTCCAGGTTTTTCAAGCCATGTTACACCACCCATCTCTCCCATTCGCAATGATGACTCGGAAATGCTTTTCGGAGATGATGAAGATGATGATTTGGACGGATTCGCTTACAGTCCTTTTCAAATAAGGATTGACAGTGAAGATGAAGTCTCTACTACGAAAGGGGAACTCAAATCTCTTCATGAGAAGATTGACCAGCTGCTTCTCGCATCCAAAGTCTCCACTTCTGAGGCTTACTCCAAAGCCGTTGTTGAATCAATCCTTGAGCGAGTTGTGAAGGAACATACAGCTAATGTCTCCACATTGGCCAATGTAGTTTCTGACTCTACTGATGTTTGCAAGGCAATGACCGAAAAAGTCGATAAACTAATTGTTGACACAGTGGAGTTCATGGAGGATTACAAAACCACCTACAACGCTAACACAGTGACTGCAAACAAGGCTATTCAGAACGTTGGTGCCTTGTTCCAAACAGAAAAGGCGAACTTTGTTGAGCTTCGCAAGGCGCTTCAGTCTGATCATGAAGCATTCCAGTCTTCTATCGCTGCGAAAATCACAAAGCTTCAGGAGGATCTGGCGACAGAAAACATGATCATGGATGCTCTCACCATCAAGGAGGAAAAATGTAGAGTGTTGGAAACCATACTTCACTATGCTCAAAAGCAGGTCGATGATTTGCTAGCAGAGAAAGCAGTCACGCGCAGTTGTATCTTCGACATTACTGGACTGCTCTCTGATATCATTGAGACTCGTGATCCCATGATATCCATAAAAGTAAAGAAGCATTTGTCTGAAATGATAAGACCGTTTGTTGCTATGTTACACCGTTTGGAGGGTGTTTCAAAGCCAATGTCTTTTTTCCGAAACAAGGGGGAGAAGGCAGTTCCAAAGTTCAAACGAATGAACCCCCCAAAGCTCCAATCAAACCTCCTGTCATCAATCAAGAACCAAAGAAGAAAGAAAAGATATTCAGTGAAGAACCCATTATTGATGATAGTGAAGACGAAGAGCCTGATGAAGCTGAGCTCAAAAGGCGGAAGGCTCATGAGGCAGAGATTGGCGAACATGCTCGCATCGTCAGAGAGGCAGAAGAGAAAGAAAGAGCTAAAAAGGAAGCTCAGGTCACTCTTAAAAGCAAAATGTTGTTATTTCCTAAGTGGACCTTGAAGCGCATGCAAAACCAAGCTGTGGATATGCCAAGCCAGTATTGGTTGGATCCAAGTGGTTCCTTTGAAATCCAAAACACACAGGATTCACAATTAGACCTACCTATCACACCAAAGGCGTTCAGGTTTCGTGCCTTTGTGAAGGTTGCTAATGTTCCTCTCACAGACAGCACTGCGGATCAAATGTTGTTTGCTTTCTACCTGAAGCACATGAAGCCCCAGTACGAGACTTAGAGTGCAAGCAAGATTATT
The DNA here is from genome assembly GCF_052849685.1 of Lactuca virosa. Lineage (NCBI taxonomy): Eukaryota > Viridiplantae > Streptophyta > Magnoliopsida > Asterales > Asteraceae > Lactuca > Lactuca virosa. The sequence goes on along the minus strand of NC_136429.1, from coordinate 287,958,223 downwards.
GTTGTGAAGGTCACTGGGCCGATCGAAACCGAAAGCTTCCCCAATGTGAAGTTTAAGGTTGCGAGAGGATCAGCATCTCAAGCCTACGAATTCACTCTCGTAGACCTGCCTTGTTTGAACCCCCATGACTGGATGGTGAGATATAATATTCTGTTGAGAAACAAGGAGAAGTACGAACATGTGGTGTCCCATCTTCAACTTTTGATCAGGTCTTATATTCAGGAAGTTGGAATGATGGATGTGGAGATTGCCACCGTTTTGAGGCAAAAACCAAGTGTTGTTCCAAAGGAAGCTTCGAAAGACTTCGAGAAGCTCAAGCCAGGAAAAAATTACAAGGAAGGATGGTTTGTGGTATACACGTCTAGAGATCGTCCAGGAGCAGATCGACGCAAGTTATACTTTCATCTCGTAGACAAACACCTGTTTACTACTTCTTGTCTGGAGTTTATTTTGGAGCTGGTTGCGAAGTTTAAGGGCAACAACAAGGATGATGTGAAGTGTTTCACGGATGTGATCACTTGGTATTTACATGTTCGCAAGCTGCTATTGAGCTTCATTCCCAAAGTCTACGAAGTGCAGAAGCGAATCAAGTACTAAATGGCTATGGTCTCAATTGACACAAAGGGGGAGATTGTTGAAGATTTAGTGTTGTGTCATTGGGCCTGTTTTGTTAAGTCCATTTTGTATAAACGAGTTGGGCTTGTCCACTCGTATTTGCTGCTAGGGTTATAGTATATAAGGTGCATGCATGCTACATATTTTAGTTAACTTTATTAATTATCTTTGTAACCCTACTTTGCGCCTCTACAAAAGCAATTTTTCATCGAGTTCTTCTGAGGCGTGACTATTAATCATTCAACACCAGTTTGATCATATCGTGTTCTTGTTTACCTGTTTTAATCTATTCGATCATTAAGGATTTATTCCTATCAATATAAATACTAAAAGATTATGATTTCGAGTTGCCAGTAAGGGAAACGGTAACAAATCAGACATTCCTCAATGAGTACATTTTGTTTCTTCATAATATGAAAAACTAGGTGAATGCCCGCGCGTTGCGTAGAAACACCTATATAGTTGAAATTTTCACAAATATATTTTTTCTTAATATAACAATAACGTTGTTGTTAAATTAGATATAATAATTCATATACTAAGTTGATATAATATATTGATTATTTTGAATTATATGATAATATATACATCTATTAAAACTGCATAATCTCAATTATTTGAATGACCTCTACCCATGGGTTACTCATGAATAAAAGTAAAAAATAATATATTGTTTAATGTTATTTATAGTTGTTGTTATTGTTAATTAATTTTTAAAAATTTATTTGTTTAACATTTTATTTTTTATCATTGTAATTGTTTCAAACATCAAACATTGTTTTTTGTTTTTAAAGGTAACAGTATAATTATTTATATAGAGTTATTTTTAACTATTATTATTGTAAGTTATTTTAAGCTACTTATTTGAAAACTTTTAATGATTATAAAAATATATTTAGGAAATACTCTAGTAAAATTGAGATTACAATTTAGTTTTTGCATTTGACAATACAATTTATTACTTTTAACTATTCACAAAATACTCTTTGGGTTTTTTAGGTGGAACTAAAATTTATATTTAAGTTGACCATGTAATTTTATATTTAAAATACCAATTTAAGTATTTTATCCAAACTGTTCAAAAGTTGTAGCTTTAAACTGATAATGGTTTTACAGACAACAACATATTAAATCTAATAAATTAAGTATAGTATGTTAAAAGATAAAGACATAAATTTATAAATAAAAGTAAATATATTATTTTAATATTGAAATTTAGTTTATTTATGATTACACTTTAGGTTTGATATTTATTTAACTTTATTAACCAACTTATAATCATTATTAGAAAAACACTATAATTTATCACTTTTAATTATTTACAAAATATTATTTAGCTTGTTTAAGTTGAACTAAAATTTATATTTAAGTTGACCTTGTAATGTTATATTTAAATTAATAATTTAAGTATTTTATCCAAACTGTTCAAAAGTTGTAGCTGTAAAATGATAATGGTTTACATACAACGTTTTAAAACTAATAAATTAAGTATAATATTTTAAAAGTTAAAGACATAACTTTATAAGTAAAAGTAAATATATTATTTTAATATTTAAATTTAGTTTATATATGATTACACTTTAGGTTTGATATTTATTTAACCTTATTATCAACTTGTAATCATTATTAAAAAGAAATAGAAAAGTCATGTATGTTTCAAATGAATGTGGTGAAAGTAAAAATGTTTCATTTATATATATATATATATATATATATATATATATATATATATATATATATATATATATATATATATATATATAGATAAATGGGTAGTTATCCTTAAGGTGAAGAATTTTCAATCCCTCCTAACCCACTTACCACATCAACTTTTCTCTCCTCTCTCTCTCTGTCTCTGATCTTTCTCATCTCACAACACATGGAAACCCATCTTTTCCATCCTTCCCAACCCACTTAATTTTTTATTTTTTTTATACAAACTAATTAAAAACATACAAAACTAATTACAAACTTTAAAATTAATACAAAATAAACAAAAAAATAGATAAAATTGATACTCGTCTCGCATTTAAACAATTTTATCAATACAAATGTTATATAAACACATACACACACACACACATATATATATATATATATATATATATATATATATATATATATATATATATATATATATATATATATATATATATATAATTTTGGGTGTGAAAAGAAGCAAAAGAGAAAAAGAGCAAGATTATATATGTATATATATATATATATATATATATATATATATATATATATATATATATATATAGAGAGAGAGAGAGAGAGAGTAGAGAAAGATAGTTTTACGGGTTGAGGAACCCGCCACAATCCAAGAAGTGGTACCCCATCGAGCTCAAAATCGACATCTACGCGATACCGCCGACCTCCTCATCTAGCCCGAAGATGACACCGTCCACCCCTATGGGGTTGTCGGGACTTAGTTTCCCCATTATCATCATCATATTTAATGTCAACATAATCATCTTCTAAAATATTGGAATTGTTCACAAGTTTTCCATGTGGAAGTAAGTTTACATCATCAACCAACATCATTAATTTTGCATGATCGATTGATGATTTGTGTGACATCCCCAATTTTCAGAACCGATTTTTTTCTTTACGCTTTCAAAAATCCTAATATATTTATTTGCGGAAAATCCCAGTATATTACAACCTTTTGAGTACAAATGAATGTCTCAAAATATTAAAGCTTTAAGGATGTCATAATCAATGCACGACATGTGTTACAACGTAAAGACCTAACAGTCCCAAACACTATTGCATGTCTTCTCTTTAATCACTCTGCATTCTATTCAAGTCTTCAGCAGTCTTAACGCCGCTACCTGTGATGCATATAAAATGAGTAGGTCAAGTTAGAAAACCTGGTGGGATACATACGATTTTCAATCTCATAATGTTATTATGATAATAAATCATAAATCTCAAACCTACAAAACAAAATGTTATCAACAATATATATATATATATATATATATATATATATATATATATATATATATATATATATATAAGACAATCTACCCCATCCTATCGCTCCTCACATACTGATCCTATACATTGAACTTATGAGATCTATCTAGATGGATCACTACAAACAATTAATTGACTATACTTCTTCGGGGATTCCTTGACAGGAGATGCGGATCGATAAAGACAAAAAAATGAGGGGGATGGATTGCAACAAATAAACACACAGTTCATTAACACCTATAGACTATAAGTCTACTGGAGTATTCCACAAGACTAGGTTTAGTCAGTGATCGTCATCTCACTCGGGTAGATGATTGCACAACAAATCACAACAATGTCATTGAACATAGTTTTGTTAAAAGGAGGGGAATACCGATATGGTACTCCTATACGTAAAATGTATCGCAATGAATCACAAAAATGTCATCAAATAAAGTTATGTTCAAAAGAGGGGGAATACAACCATAGTACTCATATATGTAAAATGTACCACAACGAATCACAATAATGTTATCGAACAGAGTTCTACTCTCTGTTCCAATATCACACACACCCTTTATATATTGCTACCTAATGTCCAAACCTAATTGACCTAAGTATCTCCTCTAGGCCTTAGTGTATAACTAGGCAAAATTACAATACCCATAATCAACTTTCATCATAGATTTCATGCTTATGTAATATCTTTACAATACATGGTATAACTAAGCACTCTTTCAAATCGAACTAAGCATTCTTTATAAGTCTTACTAAATCACTAGGCAATACTATAATGTTTGTAATCATCTTCCAAAAACCGTTTTCATGTTTATGTCATCTTATTGCAATATAGTATGCAACTATATCATTATCCAACTTAATTGGATCTAAGCATCCTTTATACGTCTTAGTTTAGAAATTAGACTAGACTACAATCCTTGTAATCAACTTCCAATACCAACTTTGTCTAGGCAACACTATCCTAATTTAGTGTATACATTTAACACATAGTATATTTATCTTTTTAGTAATAATACTTCTATTTATTATCATCATGTAATAATATCATATATATATATATATATATATATATATATATATATATATATATATATATATACATCATATCTGGTTCGCACAACATAGGTCATCGAATTTACGTCTAACATATATTCCAGTCAATAAACATAAAATTTACAGACAAACTTTCAACATATATTTAATACTCTTAATAATAAATGTATTAAAATAATGTTCATGAAAGTAACTATGCACTCACTTGATTGAGATGGAAGATCCTCGAGAAAGCTATCTCCTCTATTAACACTCCAACTTATCCATTTTAAGAACCTGAATACAAATATTACTATGCATCAATATTCGTTTGTGGTTATTCCTTAGATTCCTCAACAATCCCAATGAATACATCTAGATCTATCAAATAAGGAACAACAAGGTAAGATCATATCAGATATAGGATCCGTTTGGTGTGTGTGTGTATATATATATATATACATAATATATATATATATATATATATATATATATATATATATATATATATATATATATATATATATAGAGAGAGAGAGAGAGAGAGCTAGGTTCAAATGTAGATTGACATCTATTGTGTGGACGTGTGGACAGTGTTATTCTGTGAGAATGACAAAGAAAATATGTTGTTTGATAATATGAATACGTTCAATCTTACATAACTATTGTCATTATCACACAATCTAACTAATTAAATCGTCTATAAAGTTATTATAGACTTTTTATTATTATTCTCATTGTGTCAGAATGTTGTGAGAATGTTTATTGAGTTGTATTCTGTCAGAATGAAAATGAGTGAAAAACGATGTGTGAGAACAAAAATGAATAAAAATTAGTGAGAATGCATGAAATTGATGATATTTTTGTAAGGTTTAATGAATTCGGATTACTAAACAACTTATTCTCTTAGTAATTATCATAGAATAGCATGGTCCACACGTCTACACAATAATTGTCTATCCACATTATAACCTATCCCTATATATATATATATATATATATATATATATATATATATATATATATATATATATATATATATATATATATATATATATATATATATATATATATATATATATATATATAATATACCATTTGGAAAAATCAATTTTAAACACCTCACTAGATTTAGTCTAGACATCACTCCCGTAAGTAGATCAGTCAGTATTATGACCTGGAATCACTGATAAATCTTGTTTATAGGTTCATAGTAATGATAATGAACTTAAATATAAGTTACACTTAAATCATAATAAGTGCAGCTTAATTTACAGAATTTCTGACGAAAAACCGAAAAGTTTGTAGGCAAAAGTCCGACCCGAAAGCTTATATTTTTCGGGCTCCTACATACCTCAAAGCCTCGCTAAAGTGCTCATAAACTCAGAAAAATCGGACTCAAAGGGTGGAAAAAAGATCAGAGAGATTTAGGGTTGATTGTGTAAGCCAAAAGAGTTGAATTCATTTATATTTATAGGCATAATAGGGGGAGCGTCGTGTCATCAGACCAAGGCACGCCACGTCTAAGGCTGGTGTGTCCAGTTCTGGTCGGTGCCACGTGTCGTTGTTTCTATGGTCCACGTTGCATTGTCTCTTATAGATCCAACCTTGCCACATGTCGTCATGAGATGAAGCCATGTGTCATTTGCTTAATGGTCACGTTGACGTGTCGGTTGGAAGACTCGACCCTCTCTTGGCCACGTGCCACGTTCTTGGGCCGCCGGGTCATCATACATAACTACTTTCACAAATCTTCGAAAAGCCATATGTTTTGCATACGAGCTCCATTTTAGATGTTCTTTATATGTATGCGTAGGTATTTACGAGTACTACAACTTTCCTTTAGGTCTCAACAACTAAGTCTCACTCTATTTTAAATTCATATGTTATAGAGCTTACATTGTTAAAATTTGTGCAAAAATCAAATCCTTCATATGAACTCCGTTCTCGACTGTCTTTATATCGACACATTCATATTTACGAGATCTTCAACTCTCATTTACACTGTTTTGGCTAACACTCAACCGATTCAAAATGACGATTTTTGTGTCACATATTGCTATACTGAAACTTCGAAAAATCATAACTTCCACATACAAAGTCACATTTAGGCATTCTTTATATGCACACTATTGGAGTTACGATTATTATGACTTTCATTTAGATTATTTAGGCTAATAAGTGTAAGGTCCTAGAAACAGGATCTTAACTAGTGATCAAGCAATCTAACAAGCAAACAAGAAGAGAATTGAGTAGAAGAAGAATGAATCAAAGCTTGCACACGTTTGTATTAAGGAAACGTCTGGTACAACTCTGACTGACCGTAAACTGCTATGAATCAACAACAACTAACTGACTCAGACTGGTCCTATATATAGGAAAGAAGACCTGACCGTAAACTGGTCATGGCCGTAAACATGGTCATGGCCGTAAACATGTTTACGGCCGTAAACATACTCTTGGCCATAAACATACCAAAATACTTCTATTACAATACTAAATGACCTACACATCCAAAGCCTAGCCCAAACCATAACATGGACCCTTCACTCTCCTCCTTGGTTTGGGGCTAGCTGTAACTCAGTCTTTCTCAATTACAAGAACATCGGACCCTCCCATTGCCCCTTGCCACATCTCCTTAGCAATAATCTCGACAACCATTGATGTGTACTCTTTCGCAGCAGACTCGAAAATGTCTTCAGCAACCTTGATCTGATGCAAGGCCAGATGATGAATATCCCATCTCCCAAATTGAAGTAGGTCTTTTTTGTCGTATAGGCAAAAGCAGTCATCTTGGAACTTGATGACAGCAGACGCAGTAGTTTCATCATAGACCCAGTAATGCATGTCTTTGAGAGATCCATCATTGAAGGTCTGCAGCACTGGAACTTGTCTGACTTGATTTTTTGGCGGCCACATGACAGTCTGAAAGGGCTTGTTGGTCTTGGGATCCAGCACTTTAGGGAAGCTTTTGATGAAAGACTCAACAGTCTTCATGCCAGGGAATCCCTTCTTTACTTGATCCTCCAAGAAGAGCATGAAATGCGAAGCCTTTGGATCACCGGATGGATTTGAAAAAAGGAGCACTAGATAATTCTGAGAGATCCACTCTTGTCCATGAATGGAAATCATGGAAATCTTTGTAGTACTCCACATTTTTGCTTTTACGCATTACGATCCACATGTTGAGCCTGTCATGGAAGCCCCATGACATAATTCCCGTTCTGTCACCATACTTGTGACCAAATTTTTCTCTTCAAGATCGGTGACAGTGATAGTGGGTTTATTTCCAGGAGCATTTTGATCAGAAGATTTCTTGAAGAGAAGTTGCTTTTTCTTGCCAGAAGCTGCTAACTTGGCACGTTTGATTGCAACAACGCTTGGTGCTTGAGCTGGTTCCTTATCGAATCGATCGACAATCGTAGTTCTTCTTTGAGCAGGCGGGTCAACAGGGGGGTCTTCAACTTGTTGAGAAGAAGGCTATCCAGCATTGAGATGTCGAACAGATGAATTGAACTTGTCGCCAAGTTCCTCTGTCAGCTTCTCCTTCAAATCAAAGTAACATGCAGTCAACTTTCCCATGTGAGTTTGCAGATCAGAAATTTGCTTTGTTTTCAGAACTCTATCCGTTTCAAGATCTGCAACCTGAATTTTGAGTTGGGCCTTTTCAGCTTCAAGATCAGCCACCCGGATATCAAGCTCAATATTTTTCTGATTGAGCACGCTGATTTCCTTTTGAAGTCCAGGTATGGTGGGATCATCCTCTTTTGAGTGGCCTTCCTCAATAAATATTCCCTTAGCTCGGGAGGAAGGAACTGAGCTTTGTTCATGGGCCAAATGTAGAGCGAGTCTCTCATAGACAATATCGTGATGAGGCCTAAGAGGAGAGGATCCTGAAGGAACAGATGAACCACCAGCTTCATAAAATGTGCTAGGACCTTCATTGGATAGAATAGGTGAAATAGCAACGGAAGTAGTAATTGGTGGAGTTGACATGCCATGAGATAGATCAGGCACGAATGTAAGGGTAAATAGAGTTGTAATTAGTCGAAGGGTTTCATGTCTTCGAATGTACTGAGTCTTCATATCTTATGTAATCTATTTTACTTGGGCATTGTATTCAAAGCTTAACGCATAGTCCTTAGTATATTTTTTGTACGCTTTCCTCTCCTATAAATAGGAGTGTTTACTAGAGTCATGGATACGAGTCTTTATAGAATTGTCATTTGTACTCTGTAAAACTTGAGAGCGTAATAGAGCTGAAACAAGATCATATTTACATCTGTGTTCAAATCTCACAATCCTACTTTGATCATTAAACTCTGATTCATTTCATACTCGATTCATTGTTTCATCAATTGGTATCAGAGCAGGAATCATATCTCTGATCCGATTTTCATCTTTTCAAAAGTTTTTAAATTAACTTTTTGGTTTAAGAAATTCTGCACTTTTTGAAAGTGAAAAATTCATTGGATCTAAGTCAGTGATTCGATTCTGCACTTGAATCATTGAATCGAGCGTTCTGCTAGTGATTCTGATTTGAATCATATAGTTTGTTGTCAAATTCTCAAATTTCTTCAAAAATTCTCAAGGATTTATTCCGTACATCAATGGCGTCTTTCAATCTTAATTCCATGACTTCATTTTCTCATCTTCTAGGATCATCCACTAAAATTCCTATGCTAATCCCTGAGTATTACGATCAATGGGCTGATCATATGCAGGATTATCTTAACGGATTGGATGAAGAACTGTGGAATTGCATTTCTGGCAATCTCAATCCACCAACGAATGTTCAACCAATTGGATCATCTTCTGGAAGTTCTGAAGTTGAGAATCAGTCTGATCATCTGAAAAAGCTAGAGAAGAGATGCATGAGAGAGCTAAGAGGTGCTTTGCCTCCAGTTGTTTACAACTATGTGAGGAGTTGTACAACTGCAAGGGAGATCTGGAACAATCTCAAGGAGAAATTTCAGGGGAGTGAGAAGACAAAAGTTAACTCTGTGAAGCAATGCTTAGTGGAACTGAAAGACTTCAGACAGAAAGATGGTGAAACGATTGAAGTTTACTACGATCGTCTTAATGAATTAATCTATCGATGCAATCGATATGGTATCACCAGATCAGCCATGGAGTTCAATTTAATTTTTGTTATGGGTCTTCGTAAGGAGTGACGTAGTGTGAGCATGATGGTTAAGAATCAACAGAGCTTTGATACGTCAACTTTGAATGACTTGTACAATCAGCTGAAGTCTCATGAAAGCGAAGTGAACGAAATTTCTGAAGAATCGAAGGCAAGTTTGGGAGGTCCACTAGCTTTGGTTTCGAAGATCTCTGAAAGGGAAGCTGAGAAAGATGTTTCGGACGAAGACGAAGGGTTCATCATGAATTCAGATGATGAGGCGATTGCTTTCTATTCAAACAATCGTGTGAAAAAGTTCTTCAAAAAGCCATTCAATCCGAAGGCAAAGTCATCTGAGAAAAAAAGGAACTTTATGAGTAAAAGTGTTGGGGATGAGAAGAAGAAGGAAGAGAAGAAAGATACGAAGTTTGTTGAGGGAAAAACAGAGAAGAAGTTAAAGGGAGATGCTGGGATTGATTGTCATTATTGCAACGTGGCTAATCATTTAGCTAATGATTGCATGCTGAGGAAGAAATATGAGAAAAAGAATAAGACGAAGGATGAAGCATACTATGTGGAAAAGTTGGAGGAGGTGTGTGCGAAAGCAAAGAATCTTTCATTAGTTGCTCGTGGTGAACAAGAAGAAGATGGAACTTATCAAATTTGGTCATCTGGATCAGATGATGAGGAGATGCGAAATCCAACCCATGGAGCAATGTATGCAAAGATGGAAGAAGAATCAGATGAGGAGGCACACGAAGTTCATGGGAGATGCTTCGTATCAAAAGCTGCTGACAAATCTCCGATGACCACGAAGGTACGTAATATTCTTGAATCTTTCAATATTCCAGTACATGCTTATAATTCTGAATTAGTATCTTTCGATGAAACTGTTACTTATTTTGATTCAATTGTGGTATCTGCTAGCAATGAGGCTAAGAAGCTGTCTATACAGTTGCTAGAGACACAGAAGAAACTAGATTCGAAAATTACTAATATAGATTGTTTAGAACTTCAAATAACTAATATCATGGTTGATAGGGATAACTTGTCTAGTGAATCTAAACTGTTGTTAGCTCAGAGGAACATTTACTGTAATTCGGCTAAAAGATTGTATGGGAAATTAACTAAACTACATCATTCGTGCGAAATCAGTAAAGAACAACATAGAAAATTGCTGACATTTTTAGCTTATGAAAGAGCTACGGTAGATAACATTTCGTATGACTGTGAAAAAGAAATAGCTGATTTTAACAAAGTTCTGAATGATAAGTATAGATATGGAATTGTCAAAGTAGATGAATGTCTTGATTCAACTGAATTGGTTAAAATTGTAAACGACACTTTGACTAAGTCTGAACAAATTCACATCTTGAAAAAGACTGAGAATTCAACATCTAATTCTCAATCTAATTTTGCTGATATTGAGGATAATTCTGACAATATTAGTGAAATCAGTGATATTGAGGATGTTGATTGTTCTTAGTTGTCTATTATAAATGTTGCGTCATCATTTAAAGGAAAAGAAAAAGGTAAGGATTTGTTGGTTGAGATTGACACTGATCAACCCTCAACTTCGAAAGTTTGTGATGAGGAGTTTATGGAAGTCAGAGACAGCCAAACAGATGATAGTGATGATGAGAAAGAAGAGAAACAAACGAAGAAAATGGAAGTTACAAAGGAAAAAGAAATTCCTCGTATAGTTGTTGACCAAGTGTATGGAGATACACAAAAGTTTGAAAAAGTGCTGACTGAACAAGGTGCTCATTACCTAGAAGCGAATACGGTGGTTTACCCGATCTTCAAGTGTACTGATGATGTTGTTTTTCCAAACCAAGTCTTTGTAACTACTGGAAATGTTGAAAATATCAAACCCGAATTAAAGAAGTTAGTTGAGGAGGATAATTCAAAAACAACTGATGAAGGCTTTTTCGCAAATCAAAACACAGTTGAAAACAACTTAACAAAGAATTCGTATGTGTTTCAACGACAAAAACCACAAAGCCAATGGGTTGAAAAATCAAAAATTGAAAAAGAGAATACAAAACATGTTGAAAAGGAAAATGAAAAAGTTTTCAAACTAAACTCTAAGGAATTTAAAGATCAAATTGACAAATTTTCGAAGAAAAACAACATTTCAAAACGACAAGCAAGAAAGAAAATATTTTGGCAAAATGTTGAGTCTCAAAAGATGTCTGAATCACAATCAACCAAAAATGTTTTCAAAGCTAAAAATTCCTCTTTTTCAACAAAAACCCAACATTCATCTCAATCAACTCATACAAGGTCTGAAGTGAATAAGCAACCAAAGTTTTCAAAAGTTTCTGACACTAACAAATCAAGAGCATTTTCAAATAAATCTAATTCAAATCAACAAGTCTTTCAAAATCAACATTTTAAATCAACTGTTGATACATCATATGCTCATTCTTTTCTAACAAATCCCAAAGTTGATTTTGTTCCGCAAAAGCCAAATTTTCCTAATCATACGAAGAAACAAACACTAAAGGCTTCGCATGAAAAAGGCATAACTTCAAGGAAAAATATAGATCACTGGCTCGAAGGACGAGGAAAAGTTTATCAATCCAACAAATACTCGGAAAAACAAATCAACGAAGCTTATGAAAAGTATGTCAATACTTCTTCGAATGGAAGTTCATCCTCAAAAGATTCGAACATCTCCATCAAAGCTTGGAGACCAGTCACAAAAGCGAAGACAGTTCAGTCACAAACTCAAAATGCGAAGGGTAAAGTCAGTGTACATCCGAAACCAACAAAATCTTATGTTTCGGTTCCTACAAATGATGATGTGGACATTATTGATAGTCTCAAAACTAAAGTTTGTGGCTGGGTCAAAAATTCTTCATTTAATTCCATGTTGAAATATAATTTCCAAGGGCCCAAAAAGTCTTGGGTACCTAAATTTTTCCACTGATTGTAGGTACTATGTGACGAGCAATATGATAACAAGTGGTACATTGATAGTGGTTGCTCTCGTCACATGACTGGGAAGAAGGAAAATTTACGAGATTTTCGAAGTCTCAAAAATGCTGGAGTAGTAAAATTTGGGAACAATCAAAAATGTCAAGTTAAAGGATATGGGAAGATCACAAATGGACAATTCACAGTGAATCGTGTTGCATATGTTGAAGGTCTCCAACATAACTTGATAAGTGTTTCTCAACTTGTTGTGGGCACTGGCAATCAAGTTCTCTTTAACGAAGAAGGAAGTATTATTTCGAATGTCAACACAAACGCAGTGTTACTGAAATCCAAAAGGAAAGGTGACATGTTCACTCTGGACATCAATCCTATTGTAGGCAAACCTGTTGTATGCCTTCTTTCGAAAGCCACATCTGATCTAAGCTGGCTATGGCATCGAAGACTGTCACAACTCAACTTTCGAAACATCAATAAACTGGTGGTACAAGATCTGGTAAGAGGTTTACCTGTACTTAAATTTGATAATGATTCTTTATGTGCAGCTTGTGAAGTTGGCAAGCAACATAAACAAGGTCATCCAATTACGATAGATTCAAAAATTGTTGCACCTCTGGAGCTTTTACATATTGATTTGTGTGGTCCTTCGACTGTTTCAACTCTCAACAAGAAACGGTACATTTTAGTTATTGTTGATGATTTTTCCAGATTTACGTGGGTTTATTTTCTCAGGCTTAAATCCGAAGTTGCATAAATCATGATTGATTTTATCAAAAAGATGGAAACAACATTAAAGAAGATTGTTCGAAAAATCAAGAGTGATCATGGAACAGAATTTAAGAACAATGTTCTTGATTCATTTTTGGTGGACAAAGGGATTTCGCATAATTTTTCATCTCCATACACACCACAACAAAATGGTGTTGTAGAACGAAGGAATCGCTCACTGTGCGAAGCAGCAAGAACCATGTTGGCGTATGCGAATTTACCTCAATATCTTTGGGCTGAGGCAATATCCACTGCATGTTTTACTCAGAACAGATCTTTCATACACAGGCGTTTTAATATTACACCATACGAAATTCTGAATAATCGTAAACCTAATGTGAAATTCTTTCATGTTTTCGGATGTAGGTGCTTTATTATGAATCTCAAGGATCATCTTTCGAAATTTCAAGCAAAAGCTGATGAAGGGATTTTTCTTGGATATTCGCACAATTCTGTCGCATATCGTGTGTTAAATAAGCGAACACGAAAAGTGGAAGAAACTTTCAATCTCACATTCGATGATTACTATGTTAAACAAAATGAGCATAAATTTGCAAAGCATCCAATTTTACAAGAAACACAAGTTGAAACTGAATCTTTACAAATGGGTGATATTGATTATGATTTCATTTTTGGAATTTCAGATCATGCAGTCGATGCTGAAATTCATGGTCCTAATAATCACATACCAGAATTTGCGAAGTTTACTGATGAATCAACATCAACTCCTCAAGAAATAAACGAAAGTATACAAAACAATCCAGTGGAGGGGGAGCACTTGGATTCGAATACATTCGATAATGGCGAGCATTCTTTCGAGGGGGAGAAATAAACATTAAATGATGATGTTGAGGGGGAGCATAATGTTGAGGGGGAGCATTTAGAAATTATTGAAAATAATACTGATATAGATGATGCATGTTCGATTGCAGGTTCTGAGAATGATGATATATACGAAGATGCTCCTTTGGAATTTGATCCAGCATATCCACCAATGGAAAAATGGACAAAAGATCATCCGAAGGATCAAGTAATTGGGAATCCACAAGAGGGAGTTTTAACAAGAGCTCAAATTCGTGCAAAGAATGAGGTATTGAATACTCATCAAGAATTTTGCATGTTCAATGTTTTTATATCTAAAATTGAACCAAAAACAATTAAGGTTGCAATGGAACACTCAGATTGGGTTGTTGCAATGCAATCTGAATTGTCTGAATTCGAACGAAACAAGGTTTGGAGATTAATTCCTAAACCTGAAAATGTTTCGATTGTCGGGTTAAAATGGATTTTCAAAAATAAAACTGACAAAGATGGAAACATTGTTCGAAACAAAGTCATACTTGTTGTTAAAGGACATTCACAACAAGAAGGAATCGACTATGAAGAAACTTTTGCCCCTGTCGCAAGACTTGAGGCTGTTCGAATATTTCTGGCTTATGCAGCTCATAAAGATTTTGATGTTTATCAAATGGACGTGAAGTGTGCATTCTTAAATGGAGAGCTTGAAGAGACTATTTATGTGGAACAACCCCCAGGTTTTATTAACGAAGAATATCCAAATCTTGTTTATATTTTAGATAAGGCAGTTTATGGTTTAAAACAAGCACCAAGAGCATGGTATGCCACTCTTACTTCGTTTTTGAAACAATCTAAATTTAAACAAGGATCTGCTGACCCCACATTATTTTGAAAGAAAGTTGGGAATCATCTAATGCTTGTTCAAATTTATGTTGATGATATTATTTTTAGCTCAACTGACCCTGCTTTGTCTAAAGAATTCGAAGATTTGATGAAAAGTAAGTTCGAAATGAGCATGATGGGCAAAATCAATAATTTTCTTGGATTGAATATTCGTCAAAACAGAGAAGAGATCTTCATCAATCAAGAAAAATATACGAAGAATCTGCTCGTAAAATTTGGATTGACGAATAGCACAAAGTTACGAGTTCCAATGGCAACGGGCATAAAGTTAACACCATCATTAGATAAACCTGCAGTTGACATAACTTTATATAGGAGCATGATTGGTTCATTACTTTATCTTACAGCAAGTAGACCTGACATCATGTTTTCTGTGTGTAATTGTGCTAGGTATCAGTCTAATCCACGAGAACCACATCTCACTGTTGTGAAGAATATCTTTCGTTATCTTAAAGGAACAATTTCGTTAGGATTGTGGTATCCTTCGAAAACTGGGTTCTTTGTACAAGCATATTCGGATGCAGACTTGGGTGGTTGTAATCTTGATTAAAAAAGCACAAGTGGTGGATGTCAATTTCCTGATGGCAAATTAGTGAGCTGGCAATCGAAAAAGCAAACATGTGTATCAATCTCAACAGCTGAAGCAGAATATGTGGCTGTTGCTGCTTGCACTTCACAAATAATATGGATTCAAAGTCAATTACGTGATTATGCAATTAATATGAAAAAGATTCCATTATATTGTGATTCTCAAAGTGCAATACGAATTTGTCATAATCCTGTGCAGCATTCGAAGACTAAATATATAGCTCTTCGTTACCACTTCATCAAGGATCACGTGGAGGATGGAAATATTGAAGTATATTTCGTGAAAACAACTGATCAGTTAGCTGATATTTTCACGAAAGCGTTAGATGAAAAATCTCTTGTAAGAATTATCGAAGGACTTGGAATGATCGATGGAAATTCAGTTCCATGTGAAAAAGGAGATTGATGGTTGATAAGAAACGATTCAGAGGCGCTGAATACCAGATAAAGCAAAGTCATTCAGCGTTCAGAGGTTACTGTTCATAGTCAACGCTTCGACCCCTTCGAATTCGTAAATTTGTTACTTATTTTCAGGATTGATACAGAGGTTACTGTTCATGGTCAACGCTTCGACCCCTTCGTATTCGTACATTTTTCACTTATCAGGGAATGCTAAAATTTCGTGTTTTGCAACAAGTATTATTTCAAATTTTCGAAAAATCAAAAAATCCAAAAAGATTTTCTTTTGTTTTGTATTTCAAATTTTCGAAAAATCAAAAATCCGAAAAGATTTTCTTTTGTTTTGTATTTCAAATTTTCGAAAAATCAAAAATCCAAAAGGATTTTCTTTTGTTTTGTATTTCAACTTTTCGAAAAATTAAAAATCCAAAAATATTTTCTTTTGTATTGTATTTCAACTTTTCAAAAAATTAAAAATCCAAAAAGATTTTCTTTTGTTTTTGTCTTTCAAGTTTTCGAAAAAAAAAAACACATCAAAAAGATTTTCACTTTGTTTTGTTTTTTATTTTTGAAAGTTCAAAACAACAAAAAGATTTTCTATTTTTTTCCTTTAAGAACTTTGTTACAGATCTTTCTGAACATACGAAGAGGCACATGCTTGCAGATCTAAGGTCAGATAAATGAATCTTACAACTCTTTACATTTTACTTATTTTGAACTAGTTAAGATGTCCCTAGAAGCATGCTGCTGCATGTTGTCCAAAAGCCTCCAATGACTCAATGTGTGTGTACAAAAGCCTTAATGAACTTTTCATACGAAGATTTCTTCCCAATCAGGCTTGTATTCGCATTAGTCTCCTGAGCTACCTGACTCTTCTCATATGAGTAAAGAGTTTACTGTTTTGTCCAAATATAACAGAGGTACACTTCGTGTCTTCACCAATCTTTTTCATCTAAAATTTCTTTCACAATCACACACAAAGACATATGTTCGAAAGGTCTCTGATCAAACCAATCGAGACTTAGACATATCAACAATCTGCGTTAATGATCTTACATCATGAGACCGTGATGAAAGTGAAACCCAAATTTCTTGCAAATTAAGGAATTGACGGGGAACTATGTTCCAGATTTTACGAAACATTTGTTTCAGTACCTATTTTCAAAACTCCAAATCATATTCATTTCATATGAGTGATCTTGATCAAACATTTGAAACCCACGATGTTTGTTACCCAACAAGATCCAGCACAAATTTTTTTTTCATGAATATGATTTTCGTGCGAGTTTACTTCGAATCCCAAAGTTACTTTAAACATTTTTCAAAACACACTTGTAACTGACTACACTGGTCAAACAAGTAATTTATGTTACAATTACTCAGCTTATGTTAAGGCTGATATGTAACGAAATTTATTAAGCCACCTATGTGCCTTACAAAAGATGCCCTTCGAAACTTCTCTACAAGTTTTCGATTGTAATTCATGGGAACATACACAAGTTGTTGATTATCTCTCTTGATGATTAACGAAGCAACCTTTGCCCGGGGTTTAACTGCATTCGTGTCAAATTAAATTTTTGACATCACAAAATCCCAAAATTTTTATTTCATTGTTTCTTGTCTAACTTTCTTTGGAACACTGCACTCACGAAATCCTTGAGGTTCTGAGTAACACCAACTCAGGCTGATGATTTCAAACATCTGGCATATGACTTCGCTTTTCATCCCAAAAGTGAAAGAGCCTAACTTCCATCCGAAGGGGTCCGACGATTACAATTCTCTTGGGGCAAACAAAACAGGCTGTATTTCAATGACGTATGATATCGTGTCCGGGTTTTACGGTGATGGGACAGTTACTTTTTGACGCATGGCTATTTCTACGGAGTAGTGGTCCGGTTTTCAAGGTGCCACGTCCGCAGTCATTAAATGCACATCCCGCTTTTAATTCAAACAGGAGTGTTACATATAAAAGGGGATTCGAGGGTCTTTTGTCACTTTACGCATTCAAAGATAATTCCCAATTCTCTCTGAATTTTCAAGCTTTCAAAACCCTAACAATGGCGAATACTGCTAATGTCAATGCTGAAACTTCTCAAACTCCAGAAGATATTACTTCCATGCCTATTATGAAGATCCAGGGTACCAACTATCAAGTTGAAGCTGATGTATCTAAGTACCCTGAAGAATTGAAGATGCTCGTGATTGCCTTGAAGAATTTTGTTTTATCCAAGGCAATGTTCAATTCTTTCTCTGTACCGATTTCGTGGTTATCTCAGGCGGGATCAACAGCTTCAATCGCTAAAGCCTTTGATGCAGTCACATTTAACCTAATCAATGACAAGAAGGTTAGACTTACAAAGAAACTCTTCTGTCAGATTCTTGATATCCCAAATTCTCCACCGTATGAGGATTTTACTTATCCTCAAATTGTACACATGTTCAACGAGATGGGACATCAACCACCACTATCCAAAATAAGTGATTTCAAGAAGTCAGGTCTTCCTACGATTTGGAATTTTCTTTTTGGAATCTTTTTACGTTGCTTAACTGGTAGAACAGTGGGGTTAGACAAAGGAAGAATGGAGGTATACGCCATGGTTGCAGGGCTATACTATGATTTACCGGTGGATTATGCTTCGCAGTTATGGAAGGAGTTCAAGAAAAGTGTTGACAACATGGATGTTGTACATGGTATTTCGTATGCAAGATACTGGAGTTTGATCTTGCAGTACTTCTACAACAAAGAGGGTATTTTAGTAGCCAATGACGAAGAAAAAGTCACTTTTCATGTATATAGCAGTCCAAAGGAGCTGATTGATGATGCTGATGAGTTCCCAAGTGTTGCTCGTATTCCTGATGCAATGCTAAAAAGAGTTGATCCTACGAACTCAGTTTTGTTGGCTTATCTGCAAACAATAGATACAACAGTGAAAATTGGTGTTCTATTGGAAAAAGAGAAGAAGAAATCAAAAAGGTGGAAGAAGAATGAAGCTGGTTCTTCTGCAAAACCGGTGAAGGAAACGAAGCCCAAGAAGTCATCTAAGAAGAAACCCGTAATAGTCGAAGAAATTGTTCAATCGGATGTGTCTATGGCTGTTACAGAACCAGTTAATTCACCTACTGTTGAAGAAACCCAAGAAAAAGAAATAATCCCTTCGAAGACTGGGGTTTTTCGTAGATTTAAGATGAGGTCTCGAAAATCTTCACCCCATGTTGTTCGTAAACCACAACATACACATCAAGGTGTATTATTCAGGGAAGTTCCAGCGCCTGTTTCTCCATCATCAAAGAAACGAAGGGCTGAAGATGTGGCAAAACAGTTGACACAAACGAAAATGAAGAAGTCCAGAAAATTTATCATTGCCACTACTTCAACAGAAGACGAAGAAAGAATTCCTGAAACTCCGGAAGCTGATCTTGTCAAAGAAAGTTCGATTCCTGAAGACATAAGTCTTATTCCACCCGAAGTTTCGTATGTCAAGTCATCTAATGAGGAGACACGAACTTTTGACATCACTGTAGACGTATCTAATACGGATACACATGTTAACATGGGTGAAGAAGGTGCGAAGACTGATGCTCAAGGTAATCATAATGTCACTTCTGATATTATCGTATCTTTACCTCCAGTAACTTCTACAACTGATTCACCCACATTCAACAACATAATCAATACCCCTTTCACTTCCATCTTTTCTTCACAATCTACTGATCCACCCAAAGCTACTTCACCTGTCGATGATACAATGATGCTGGAGAATGAAACTGATAACGAAGGTTTTGGAGGAACTTTTGAAGATCTAAAGTTTGATGAAGAAGAAGAAAATTTTCCAGATCATATGTTGATGACCATGAAGCAGTACAAAATTTTGAATACAAAGTTGAATGCTATCATTCAATCTCAAGCTGATTTTGGGGGAGGTTCATCAGTCTCAAGTCTGGAAGTTGATACTATGTTAAAGATAATGGAATCAAGGATAATCAGCAAAGTCTCCGGAATGGTGAAAGATTCCGAGTCTGTTATTTTGGAGAAAGTTGACTACACTGATCAGAATAACGAACTTCGTGTTAAATCTCAACGATCTGATTTTATGGGTGAGGTCAAGGATCTGAAAAGCAAAACAAAAGAACGGCATGTTCTTTTTGTTCAAGAAGTTAAGAAGGTACGCGAAGATGTCAACATGCAAATTCGTCAACTTCGTGAAGACATGCAGAGAGAAGTTCAAAGTCAACAAGATTATACTTCAATCCATCAGAAGGTTGACATTATTTGTGACGCTGTCACCAAATTTGTCAAATTGTACGAAAGCATGAGTCCTCAACTTACTCATCTTTCTGAACTGGAGAACAAGAATTTTGGCGAGTTGCTTGTTTTGTTAAAAGAGTTGAAGGAGTTGTCTGTGAAACCAGTGTTCACTTCGTTTATCACTCCAAAATTTTTATCTCAAAAATTCATCCAGTTCGAAGCTATTCTTCACAAACAATTATCTCCTCTTACTCGCATTTCAAGTCTTCTTCCAATAGTATCAGATGCCCCACCTACTTTCATAGGGGTGCAAGGGGGAGAAAAGATAGATGAATATAAGAAGACTAGTGAAGAAGTAAAGGCGAGTAAAGAAGATTCGAAGGTGGTGGGAAAAGTGTTTCCTTCGAAGATCCCAACTACAAAGCCTGTTATTATATCTGCTGGTTCAGTTACTTCAACTGTGGTCACAACGGTTCCGATGACCAGATTAGTTATTAAAGGTGTTGTGATTGGAGAAGCTGCTGGAAGTGCTTCGAAACCAAAGATTGTGGTGGGAGAGTCTGAGTCTAAAGATAAAGGTAAAGCCAAGAACATAGAAAAGACTAAGGAAGAAAAGAAGGCTGAAGTGGATGCGGAGTTGGAAAGGATGAGGCGTACTCAAAGTGTTATGGCTCTTCGTGCACAAGACCCTGTGGTTTTGGAAAAAGGAGATCCTTCGAAGCAATACAACTATGAAACAATTGAGGCAAAAGTCATGTTTGATCATATGCATTCATTCGAAAAGGTGCCAAAACAGAGTTATGTGGTTTCAAACACTGATGCAAGTCAACTTGACTTTCCTATAAATGAAATGATGTTCATCATGCCTCAGTTTAAAGCAGAAATTATGTGTAAAGACAAAGAAGAAGGGAAGAAGATAAAAATTTGTTTTCATTCAGTGTTGTCAAAAGCACCTGAAGAAGTCTGGTCACTGTTAAAAATCAAGAAAGTTATAAGCATCAAAAGAGACGTGGTCTTCGAAAAAGTTATTCAGAATCTCAAATTCACAGTGATCAGATCAAATGGAAAAGTTTATGAGTTTACCATTGCTGATTTTCCGATAATGAACTTGTATGATCTTATACAAGTTGCATTAATCCTGAAAGACAAGTCATTCTCTTTTCTACAAGAAACAGAGCCAGATGTTTTCCAACTTGGAGTCAAACTCATCAAGATCTTTATTGAAAATTATTTTGAGTGTCTTGCTCAAACTGATGTGGAATTGGCTACTGCGAAAGGTATTGAAATTACTGCACCAATGGCTCCTACGAAGAAACAAGTAGATCTGAAGAAATATGAAGATGGTGAAATCTGCTTAAAACCATTGGGGATTGTCTTCGCAGGAAAAGACAAAGCTGGTAGAGCAAAGCGGTTCTTGTTCTAAACGTGCGAAGTAGAGAGATATGCAACTTCTCAGTATACGAACTTAATTGTTCGTATGAACCAATGCAGGAAGAATAATGAAGGAGATTAAGAAAGTCATTGCATGGTACACAGAGATACGAAGAGTGATGATGTATTCAATTCAACTGCTTACAAGTTGAAGACTTCGACTTTGATTACAAAGGGGGAGATTGTAAGGGTAAATAGAGTTGTAATTAGTCGAAGGGTTTCATGTCTTCGAATATACTAAGTCTTCGTATCTTATGTAATCTATGTTACTAGGGCATTGTATTCAAAGCTTAACGCATAGTCCTTAGTATATTTTTTGTGCGCTTTCCTCTCCTATAAATAGGAGTGTTTACTAGAGTCATGGATACGAGTCTTTACAGAATTGTCATTTGTACTCTGTAAAACTTGAGAGCGTAATAGAGCTGAAACAAGATCATATTTACATCTGTGTTCAAATCTCACAATTCTACTTTGATCATTAAACTCTGATTCATTTCATACTCGATTCATTGTTTCATCAACGAATACACCTGGTCTAGGATCAAGTCTTCTCCTCTTCAATGAAGGCGAGGAGGTCTGAGTTGTCAGAGGTTCACTTACTGCTGGCTCAATGGTAGGAATGACATTCTTAGAGGGAGGAATCTCCGAAGATGTCTCCTTAGGAGTTGAGGTTTCAGCCAGTTGTTTTGGGGAAGGAGGCGGAGTCTCAAAAAAGTCTTCTGACTCCCTTATCTCCGTTGCTGGATGAGCAACATCATGGATAGTGTCAAAGAAAGAATCAAGATCCTGATTTGACAAAAGGTTTGCATTTTCTCCAAGATTCAAGGGAATATCATCCTTGTCAAATCCCGAAAGATCCAAGTCCTCAAATGAATAATTTTCTTCGTTAAATTCACTCTCAACATGTACAGAGTGAAGGTCATGCTCTTCAGCTACAATGGCAGCAGGAGTAACTTCATCATCTTCGTGATCAGAAACCGGAATGACATAGTCTTCAGAAAAAATATCATCTTCGGAAGTCACACGATCAGATGAAACATGAGACTCAGATGCCTCACTTGAATCGGCAAACAAGCCAAACTTCACCAAGGGGAACTCACCTTGAAAAGTTATTTTTCCCTTTCGGTTTTGCTTTATCAATCCGACGGTGTGTGGCCCTAAAGACTTCATGTCAAGAATTTCTCCATCTTTAGCCATGTCTAGAAATTGTTCATCAATGAATACTTGAATGAACCTAGGGTACAACAAGAACTTATCCCTAGTTTTTCCTTTGATGTTTGTAATCAGTTCTTCGAGAATGAACATTGAGAAGTTGAAATTCAGTCCCGCAGCCAGAGCGATGATGGCACCAGTGTTTCTTAGAGATATCTCATTTGCGCCAGATTTTCTTCCGGAAATGCAGCTCACGAAGACATGAGCTAAAAATCTTCAGAACGGTGGCAATAATTTCTTTATGATTGGAGGGAAGACACCTTCATATCCCATTTTGGTAAGAAACTCTTCAACATGGGAAATCTCGATCTCAGAGGAGGAGGTTGATTGATCGTCAATTTTGAGCGTACTTCTGATGAACTGCTCATTGATGATGATTTTGCAGTTGTTGACAGAAGCCTCAACACAAACAGCTCCATCACTTCCTTTCTTCATCGATGCAGACTTCCAGAAATCTTTAATCAATCCTTGATAAATGTTTGTATTGACAGTCAACGCCGTAGACAAGCAACACTCTCGCAATCCATGCATCATAGACTTGAATTCTCCGTGAGCAGCCGGAGGATCAGCCAGGATGATAGCCAGGTTGTGACTGTCAGCAAACTTGAGCTCTTCCATTTGAATCTGCAATCAAACAAGCCAAATGAGAAAACAACATATTTAAACATTTAAAATTTGGTTGTAAACAGTCTTGGCCGTAAACAGCCTTGGCCATGAACAGCCTTGGCCGTAAACTGCCATTGGCCGTAAACGCCGACAGTTACTTTTTCTTCGATTAAATCTTGAAATCATGTCGGTTTGTTGCGAGATTTGCATATCTGTGGTCGGAAATGGCATACCTTTGAAGTTGTCGGATCAATTTGACCAAAACTCACGAAATTTTTTTAGAGAAAGAGAGAGAAACGGGAGAGTTTGCGGCCGAGAAAAGAAAAATGAGGAGTAAATTGGTTTTCAGCTGTACACTTTTCTTTATATATCCGGACCAAAAATTTCATGGGCCGCAATCCACAATGATAAAGGTCCAATACCCGAAAGTCTTTTATAAAAGTAAAACATTTTGAGGACAAAAATAACAATAAAAAAATAAAACCAATTTCTAAAACTTAACTAAAAATTTTATGTAAAAGTAAAAATAAAAAAAAAATAGAAATTATTAAAATGAAAAATAAAATGCATAAATTTAAAAATAACAGAAATTTTAAACTACTATCACTTTAACAAACGCTGATAACTTTTTGTGATATTGGGATCAATGTTTTTAGAAAATCTTACTCCGCTTGTTGGTACTTCTACCTTCATGTCTATGTCTGGTCGATCGTCGGTATTGTGGTCCACTTAAACACAAAAGGTTGTGACAAATTTAAGGATAAACTATAAGTGACAAGACATTAGATCCTATGAACTTAGATAAATTTCCTAAAAAACCATTCAGCTGACGACGACCAAGAATATTGTTGTCCACCTAAATTGAGCAGCGAGATCTACAGACAACCTATAAGTGTTCAATTTTAGTTGTACTAGAACGTGTTTCCCGCTTCCTGATATGCCCCAATAATCAAGGACTTCCAGAATACTCCTTACTTCAGATGAGCAGACAATTATTAAGGAAGAAGTCAGATTTAGAATGCATATGTTGTACACTCAGGTCGGATCTCTTCCAATCACGCAGAGAGTGAAACATATGACTAACTAGAGTTTAGATGGATTGAGAAGTAGAATGTTGCACATGCTGTGTACCAGGTCGGATTGTTAATCACGCAAAGGAGACAGCATGTGGCTAACAGGTAGAAAGAATAGCATAGAAGAAGATGCAGAGAAACAGAATTGCATATGTTACAGTACAGGTCGGATCTTTCGATCACACAGAGAAGGTAACATATGACTGACAGTAAGAAAGAAAGAAAATAACTTTCTACAAACCTAATTTATCGGAATTCCCCAGTCGCCCCGTCAATACCGGAATTAAGGACAGAGTCCGCACGTCGAGGAAAAGTTAATCCACAGTTCTAGATACAGATCATTTAATGTATCCGCAGATTCCCATGTATATCTCGCTGCTCAAACTACCCAAGCGTCGTATTGTCAGGCTAAATAGAACTATCTAGGTGAAGATTTGTCAAGTCTTAAAACTCCTAAAGTTCATCTAATCCTAGTCAAGTCCATTTAAAAACCCTTTGTGTCTACCCGCGCATCGAACACAGAGCACAGACAATTCGACTTTGGCACCTTACACAGATTCAGGCTGTCCGTTGTCACTTGATTATATCACTTCCCAACACATCACCTACAAGCACATTCCATTAACAATATATTTTTGGACTTTCTGATTTTTAATGTTTTTGGATTTTTGGAAAATTTTTCTGAAAAAAATAAAACAAAAATAACACTATTTTTGGATTTTTTAAGTTTTTAATTTTTTTGATTGGTTTTTGATTATTTCTCCCTCTAAATTTGTGCATGGGTGAGAATGAAATAAAAATGCGCAAATTTAAACTAACCTAAAATAAATTAGTCCTCAAAACGAAGCATTTTCTAAAAGCTCACAAGCACATCGAATCGAGCTTTGTTGAACGGCTTTGTGAACAGATCCGCCACATTATTAGCAGTGGGAACCTGTTCCAGCCGAATGAGAAAACGCTCATAACAATCTCTGATGAAATGAATTTTGATGTCAATGTGCTTGGTTTTCGAGTGCTGGACAGGATTTTTAGCAATTTGAATTGTAGCCTCATTATCACATAATATAGGGGTTTCTAGATAGTTCAAACCGTAATCCAACAGCTGATGTTGGATCCATATAACTTGAGAACAACAAGCAGAGGCAGCAACATATTCTGCTTCTGCTGTTGAGGTTGAGACGGTGTGCTGTTTCTTGCACTGCCACGACACCAGCCTGTCTCCAAGGAACTGACACCCTCCTGATGTAGATTTCCTGTCAAGCTCACAGCCTCCATAATTACTGTCAGCAAATGCATATAAATCAAACTCAGAATTTTTCGGATACCAAAGACCCAATTTTGGGGTGGCTTTGAGGTACCGAAAAGTTCTTTTGACAGCAATAGGATGTGAAAGTTTAGGATTAGTCTGATACCGTGCGCATTGACAAACTGCAAACATGATGTCTGGTTGGCTTGCAGTTAGATACATCAACGAACCGATCATTGATCTGTAATGAGTTTGATCTACGGATTCGCCATCAGTATCTGGAGTCAGTAGGGGTCTCTCGGCCATTGGCGTCAAGGCAGGTTTTGTGTCTTGAAACCCGAACTTCTCAAGTATATCGACCACATATTTTGCTTGATGAATCAGGATTCCGGTTGATCTTTGATGGACCTGAAGCCCCAAAAACATGGTCATCTTACCTAAAGAGCTCATCTCGAACCTCTTCTTCATCACGCCTTCAAACTCTTTGCAAAGCTATGGACTTGTAGACCCGAAGATAATGTCGTCAACGTAGATCTGGACTAGAATCTGATCATTACCCACATGCTTGATGAACAAAGTTTGATTGATAGTGTCACGAGAATATCCATGTTCGAGCAAGTGCTTTGTTAGAGTTGCATACCACGCTCGAGGAGCTTGATGTAACCCATATAACGCCTTGTCCAACTTGTAGACATGATTGGGAAGCTTTGAGTTAACGAACCCAGGGGGTTGATCAACGTAGATTTCTTCCTTCACTTTGCCATACAAGAAAGCTGTCTTGACATCCATCTGATAAACAGTGAAGTTCATGTAAGAAGCATATGCAAGGAAGATACATATAGCCTCCAAGCGAGCCACTGGAGCATAAACCTCAGTGTAGTCAAGACCCTCGATTTGTCTAAACCCACGAACCACCAATCTTGCTTTATTATGCACTATGACTCCAGAATCATCTTGCTTATTGCGATATACCCAGCGAGTGTCAAGAGACTTTTTGCCTTTAGGAAGTTCAACCAGCTTCCAAACCCCAAGTTTTTCAAATTGGTTTAGCTCTTCATGCATAGCATCTACCCAGCTGGGCTCATTCAATGCCATTTCAACGTTCTTGGGCTCTATTTGAGAGATAAAGCAAGAATAGAGACATGTATTGACATCTCCACTTTGTCTTCTCGTTTTAACACCGTCACCCAGCTGGCCAATGACATTCTCAATCGGATGATCGCGTTGAATACGTGAAGGTATCTCCTGGCTGATGTCATTGAGTGAAACAGGAAGATTGTGAACGTTAATAACTCCATCATCTGCCGAAGGATCCACATCAGAAGAACCAGTCTCATTAGTCGGATCCGCCACAAACTCATTTGCAATTTGCTCAGGAAAGAGAAGTTCCATAAAATTTTGAGTAACAGCGGAAGCATCTCGTGACATGAACTCTCTTTCATTAGGGGTAAGAAGAGTGGCATCAGCATCTGGAGTTTGTTGTTGACTAGGAGATTCTGGACTAGGAATTGGAACAGATGACTCCACCGAAGGAATCGCAGAAGAAACTATCGGCGGTCTGTAGACAACGTCTTCGTCTTCATCTTCAGGTACAAACTTTGAACCAGAAGTAGAACCAGATACACTATCTAAACTCATATTGAACGATTTGAACAAAGATGTGTAATCAAATAGCCAATCAGGACCCACTCTAGCATCTGTTTCATTCTCCTCCAGCCAGCGCACATTAAAGGATTCTACAATTTTCTTTGTTCTTTTGTTGTAAACCCTATACGCGGTGCGAGCAGCATACCCCACGAAATAGCAGTCATCAGCTTTGGCATTGAACTTAGGGTTGGACTCCAGGTGAAGAAGGGTACAAGGGCAGTCAAATACACGGAAATGGCTGACAGAAGGCTTGTGACCGTATAGAATTTCGTATGGAGTCTTCATTTGGGCTTTGTTGATTAAAACACGATTCTGAACATAGCAAGCAGTGTTGATTGCCTCGGCCCAAAAGAAGACTGGTAATTTGAGTCACACAGCATCGTCCTTGCAGCGTCTTGTAGCGTTTGATTCGTTCGTTCAGCAACACCGTTTTGTTGAGGCGTGCGAACTGAACTGTATTGACGCACAATTCCCTTTTCTACACAAAAATGATCAAGAACTGCATTCTTGAATTCTGTTCCATTATCAGTTTTAAGCGCCTTCAGCCAATTATTTGTTTGGTTCTTAATCATCACGATGAATTTCTTGATCAGATCAGATACCCAAGCTTTGTTGTTTAAGAAGAAAACCCACGTGAAACGAGAGAAGTCATCAATCACAACTAGACAGTATGAGTTTCTATTGATGCTTAGGACATTGACCGGACTAAATAAATCCATGTGCAACAATTGGAGCACCTGGCTGATTGAATTGATTTGCTTTGGCAGGTGTGGTTTCCTATGATGCTTTCCTTGTGCACATGACACATACTTTTCAAATATTATAAAGTCTCTGACAGGCAGGCCACACACCATTTTGTTTTTAGCAAGACGATTCGGATTCTTAGCGTTAGCATGGTCGAGTCGTCGGTGCCACAACATAGCGTTTTGTTCTGAGACTTTTGAGAAGAGGCAGGTGACTTGCTCAGGTATGTTGCTATTTATGTCTATAATGTAAGCATTTCCATCCCGCTTCGATTTGACAAGAATCCACTCATCCGGGATGACAATGCCTGGCTTTAAGATCAGACACTCTTTATCAGTAAAATGCGTTGAATAACCCTTGTCGCAGATCTGAGAGACGCTTAACAAGTTGTGCTTTAACTCGGGAGCATAGTTGACGTTCTCGAAACTCGGCACTCCGTTTGTTACAGTTCCTCTCTGTGTGATTTTTCCGCCTTCACCACCCGCAAAGGAAACAAATCCCCCGTTAAACATCTGAATGTCGTTCAATTGAGAAATGTCTCCTGTCATATGTCGGGAGCAGCCGTTGTCGACATACCATGGTCTGACGACATTCCTCCGCAATTGTCCCTGCAAAATGAGCAGGATCATTTAGATTTGGGGACCCAGGTCATTTCTTTCCTGGGTGGACCCTTTACGATCACAAATTTATCTTTTAATCCTTTTAATTTTGTGTCATCATGTAAAACTTTTTCAGAGGATGATGATGATTGGTTGGAAGATAGTTTGGGCACCCACTGGCATTTAGGTTTCTTAACATTCACGGGTGATTTTGAAACACATTCCTTTTTAGTTTGCTTTGAGCATTTGGATTTTCTACCAGAAGTGGTTGAAAGTTCAGATTCACTCTTTGACAAAACCGACCTTGGCTTAGCCGAGTTCGATTTTGGCAAACTGTTTGTGACTTTGTTATTGAAAACCTGTTTGTTCATTTGAAAAACTGCCTTTTTCTGGTTTTGATTAGCCTTCCAATCATCATTTCGAGGACGAGATCTCGAGGACTTTCTAGTTAAAGACCTTCCTCAAGACTCATTCTTTCCTTGTTTAGACGAAAAAATGCACAAATGCCCTATTAGGACAATTCCTAGCGATGTGACCGACAGTACCACAGTTAAAACAAATATGCTTGTTATTATTGTAACTGGTACTGCCTTTGTCTGATTTGCTCTCTTTATTGACACTCTTACTTGAACCATAAGAACATGTGCAAGTATCAGATTGTGTGATAGGTGGGGGTGAATCCGGCTGTGTGATTGGTGAAGTGGATGTGGTTGAAACAGGAACATCAAATTCAGGAACACCAGAATTATCAAACAAATCATCAAATATGTCAAAGAAATTTAAATCAACATGATTCGATGCAGAAGTATCACAAGATATATCATGGATATTAACATCAGAAACAAAAGATTCATTTTTTGAAACAAAAACATCAGGTTCAGAAACATATTTATTTTTAGAAACAGATCCTGCAGCTTCTTGCTTTGAGTGACTTAAAATTTGATCTGCATGGGAAGTAAAAACATTAGTATTTTCAACATTCATGATACCACTTGACACAAATCCATACTTGAGAAATGGTTCTCTGTCTATTTTCGTTTTTGACAAAGGAACATTAGTGTAGGTATGATTAAAAGGAGGAGGCACCTTATCATATCCTAACCCCTTGGACTGACTTTCCTTGAATTTCAAATTGTTTTCAATCATTGATGCAACTACTTCGCTTAACAAATCAAATTTTCTAAATGTAAAATCTGCATTTTCAAATTTGTTTTTTAATTTGTCAAGCTCTGCAGTTACCTCAGTGAGTTGTTCAGTCACATATCTATAATGTGTGCTCTTAATGCTATATTCTTCCTGAAGTTTTCTAAAATCTTTCGTTTTAGCTTCTAATTCAGCCCTCAGGGATTTTTGTCCTTTTCTAAGTTCATACTTTTCATATTTCAAGTCCTCGTTTTCTCTACGTAACAATTTTATATGCTCAAGAAGATTGTTAACTTTATCAATGCAAGTTTGAGAACAACAGGACTGACTTACCTCATTCTTTTCAAGTTCTGACTTGGAGGATACCATGAAAGCAAACTGCAACTCCATCATTTCTTCTTCAGGATCAACTTCAGCTTCTTCCACAAGGGTATCATTGATTTAGCAGTCTCACTATTGACGGCAGCATTTCCGCGACCATTTCCCACTGGAACTATTGTTCGATCACTGTTTACTCTTCTATCTGGTTTGGGACACTCACGAGCAAAATGACCCGGCTCGTGACAGTTGTAGTAGCGCAACTTTCCCTTATTAAACCCTACTTTCTTATCCGCATTCATTCCCCAGTTATTCTTTCCTGTTTTCTTAGCAAATTGCTTAGCCCTGAACACAGCCATAGCAATTTTCCAAGTGATGTCCATTTCCTCCACATCCTCTGGATGAATTTGATCCAAGTCAGCAAATAAGAGTTGAGGTGGGAGTTCTCCAGCTACAAAGGCATTGTAACAATTTACGAGTCTAGTAGCAAGAGCTAAGTTCTCATCAGTTTCTTTGGAATGGGGAGCTGGAGCCATAGCTGATGCACTTGAGAAAGAAACAGCTTGAGGAACAACAGAAGATTGACTTTGTTGATGAGAAACAGATGCTGAAGCAACATGTGGATGGGAGACAGATGCTGAAGTGACATATGGTGTAACTGATGGAGTGATAAATATTTGATTTTGAGGCTGTTGAACAGCAAAAGCTTGACTTGATGAAGAAATATAGGATGAAAATGCATTGTTTGAGGAAACTCCAAGGTTCGCAGTTGAGTAAGAATTCACATGGTTCATCTCTCGTTGCTTGTCATCAAGATCACATGCTTTAATGATTGCCATTGTTTCAGCAAGACTAAGACGATTTAAATCTTTTGTCTTTTTGATAACAACCACATTCATGTCCCATGATTTTGGAAGTGAGTTCAGCAATTTCTTGTTTATCTCTGACCTAGTCAAGTAAATGTCAGTTGTACTCATCTCAGTAGTAAGGGCAGTAAATCGTTGCAACTGAGCTTCCAGTGTTTCTCCAACTACATAATTAAACATGTTGAACTTTTTCCTTAACATATCCTGACGGCTTTCCTTCATATCCTCATTTCCCTCGTAAACCTCTATCAATGCTTCCCACAGTGCTTTAGCTGAAGTGTATTCTCTGAAACCTTGTGCAATGTCGGGCGATAGAGCCATGGTCAAGGTGGCCAATTCTCTTTCTTGTTCTTCAACCTTTTCGAAATCATCTTCGGTGTAATCATTGTATGGCTTGTCAATTACTTCTCCAGTTGGAAGATTTGTAGTTATTCTGATTGGTCCTTTTAGGATGCTTCTCCAAACCTTGAAGTCTTTCATTTTGATATATTTTTCAATTATGTACTTCCATTCTGGGAACCCTTCTGCAGATAACAATCGGGGAATACGAGTAGTTGTTCCCATAATAGAATCCAGCTCATGATGAAGTACTTGACTTTTTTTGGGTCAAAAATATGGTTTATACTTTGCTTTTCTAAGCATTTATTGTTTTTATTATTTGGGCCGAAAATAGTATAGGATTAATTGTAGCTTGGACCGAAAACCCATGTGTTTTCGGTCTAGCATTGGATTATTTGTATTTTGGGCTTGGCCTTAGGTCCATATATATATATAGGGTGAGGAGTGCATGTGAGGGAAAAAGAGCCATGGAGTTTAAGTGTGTGTATTCTAAGGTGTGAGAGAATATAGAGAGAGAAGAAAGTGTGTCTGAATCTTGTGTATTGCTCATCATTCCAATCTTGAGTACATCATAGATTCATCTTCTTCTTCTCCTTCTATTCTATTAGATCTGAAATCATCCGTTTAATTGGGATTCCGCACCATCAAACGGATCTGATTGATACACAAGTAGATTTGGGGACTTACAACTTTGAGAATCCATTTTAATGACTTGAAAAATTAACTAAAATGCCAAAAAAATAGTTTGAGATCAAATGATTATGGCCGTAAACACGAGTTTACGGTCAACTTTCACATCTTGCAGTTTACGGTTGGAGGTTCACGGTTGAGTTTACGATTGAAGGTTCACGGTTGAGTTTATGGTTGAAGGTTCACGGTTGAGTTTACGGTTGAAGGAGATTAACTGTTTACGGTTGAAGGAGATTAACTGTTTACGGTTGAAGGAGATTGACTGTTTACGGTCATAAACTGTTGACCGTAAACACCCATAATTTGTTGAAAACTTGAATTACAAGCAGATCTAATCCCCTTATGTCACAAAACACCAAATGCAGTCTTGAATAACGATGAAACTGAACTCCTCTGACCGAAAACGTGATTGAAAGATGTTTCGACACTAGACTTGCTCTGATACCAATTGTAAGGTCCTAGAAACAAGATCTTAACTAGTGATCAAGCAATCTAACAATCAAACAAGAAGAGAATTGAGTAGAAGAAGAATGAATCAAAGCTTGCACATGTTTGTATTAAGGAAACGTATGGTACAACTCTGACTGACCGTAAACTGCTATGAATCAACAACAACTAACTGACTCAGACCGGTCCTATATATAGGAAAGAAGACCTGACCGTAAACATGTCATGGCCGTAAACATGGTCATGGCCGTAAACATGTTTACGGCCGTAAACATACTCTTGGCCGTAAACATACCAAAATACTTCTATTACAATACTAAATGACCAACACATCCAAAGTCTAGCCCAAACCATAACATGGACCCTTCAATAAGCAACCTATCTCCGATTCATATTTTATGACACACTTTGTCGTATAGATTTGAACGTGAAACTTCGAAATATCATAATTTCCACATACAAAGTCAGATTTGAGCGTTCTTTATACCCACAAAATCATCATCACGACTACTACAACTTTAATAAAGATTATTTTTCCTAAATAATCTTCTATTAAAACGTTATTTTATCGTTCGTCAACAAACTATTACAAAGGTTTATATTATATGGTCTGTAACGCGTACGGCTAATGATTATCCTATTCGAGGATTAAATTATTCAATAAAATAAATAACCATGACTAAAAACATCTAGCCCTAACTTACAGGCATTACAATTCATCACCATCAAATGTTGGACCATCATCAACGTCCTTACCTTTATATATACGATCACCCCCATATACATGCCTATCGTAAGGAACTTCATTATGTGTGATAGGTAGTAAATTACATATTTGGTTCCTTCTAACACTTGACAACCTATTGCCACCAAAACAATTTTCCCTTATGAATCGATTAATACCATTTTCCAAAACATGATTAAGAACAAACATTTATATAATGTTTGTAAACATACTAGTTACAATACTAAATAAATATCTTACATCACTATCGTCAACAATATGCATAACCATGTTTGATACATGACACTAAAAAGACAAACAAATCTGATTAGTGTGTAACCAAGACTTCGAAGCAACCAACTTAACCAACCCACAGAAAATAATATTGTTGTTTAAATCCACACCGTACCATGTATAATATAAATCACTATACTGTACAAAGCCGTCTAGTTACCCTAATTTTCCTCTAATACAAACGTGTATTAAAAACCCGATTGCACATAATCACTTTTAATCATAGAAATCCAGATCCTATAATAATGTTTTGAAAAAAAACTCCCCAAAAAATGGACATAGATGTTGAAATTAGTTAGTTCGGAATATTATTACGAAATGTACTTATGCCAGTTGGGAATATACTTATGTCAGACCGAAATATACGATCTAAGATTTCGAGATATTTTTATATCATATCTAACCAACCATGCACCAACTCTGAAACGAACATAACTAATGCAAAATATGAAATTTAGGAAAAAATTGGAAAAAAAATTACTTTTATAATAATTATTATAATTGTTAGTTTAATTAATATTCCTACGACTATAACTATACGATACCCCATAATTGTTTGTTATACCCCTATGTGAGTGGATGCGTGTATGTATCCTTCGTGTTTGACTATATATATATATATATATATATATATATATATATATATATATATATATATGAGATGGTATATTAAGATGTTATGGACACTTCACTCGGCACTATAGTCTATTATTTTATAGTCAATAAACATTGTTTTTGTAAAAAAATATTTCTCTCTCCTACTTTTTCTTCTATCTTTCTCATTTTATCTCTCTCTCTCTCTCTCTCTATATATATATATATATATATATATATATATATATATATATATATATATATATTCTAATAAAAGAATAGTTTTATTCTCCTTTTGACATGTGTCATCCTATTAGACCTCCTAATTAATGCATATTTTATTCTATTTGTCAACTTATTATGTCTCCTAATTAATGCATGACACTTGTCAACTCCATTTCAAATTTTAAATTTTAAATTTTCCACTCTAATTACATTAAATTAATAAAATTAGAATAAAATTAATACAAATTATAAAATGACATAATTTCACATATTTATTAAATCAGGGATTAAAAG
The DNA here is from genome assembly GCF_052849685.1 of Lactuca virosa. Lineage (NCBI taxonomy): Eukaryota > Viridiplantae > Streptophyta > Magnoliopsida > Asterales > Asteraceae > Lactuca > Lactuca virosa. The sequence continues at coordinate 287,923,335 of NC_136429.1, read as the reverse complement.
TTATATAACTAAATAAATATCTTAATTAATAATTTATTTAAACTAATTAATTAATAATTTTGAGTTTTTACTATAAAAATTTAATTAATTTTCAATGATTAAAATTTATATAACTAAAAAATATCTTAATTAATAATTTATTTAAAATAATTAATTAATAATTTTGAGTTTTTACTATAAAAATTTAATTAATTTTGTAACTGTGGTTTCCACGGGTTATAAACTAGTATATATATATATATATATATATATATATATATATATATATATATATATATATATATATATATATATACAGAGAGAGAGAGAGAGAGTTAGAGAGAGAGAGAGAAAAGAGAGAGAGAGAGAAAGAGAGAGAGAGAGAGAGAGAGAGAGAGAAAGGTTATATGAAAAAAAAAACAAAAAACCCTAAAAATCATAAAAATGCATAAAAAAATGCTTAGGATCACAATTTTTTTTTTCAATTTATATACCAGAAAATTGCAGAGTTTTTTTTTTTAAATATTCGCTGAAAAAAAAATCGATATTTTTTTGTTTTACTTTCAAAAAAAATTTCAGCGAATTTATTTAAAAAGTAGCGATTTTTGTATATATAAAGTCAAAAAAAAGATTTGTGATCTCTAAGAATTTGTTTATCCATTTTTTTTTATTTTTGGGGTTTTTTTGTATATATATTAGTTTATAACCCCTGAAAACCACGGTTATAAAATTAAACTCTCTTAATAAAACTTAAAATTAATAATTAATTATTTTAAATAAATTATTTCAAATAAATTATTAATTAAGAATAATTTTTTAGTTATATAAAATTATAATCGTTGATTTAAATAAATACATAAAATTATATCACTTTATAATATATATTAATTTTATTTTCATTTTTTATTCTAAATTTATTTTAATTTAATGTAATTAGAGTGAGAAATTTAAATTTTAAAATTCAAAATGAAGAATTAATAGGTTAATAAGTGACATAACATTAATTAGGAGACCTAATAGGGTGATACATGTCAAAAGAAGAATAAACATATTCTTTTATTATATATATATATATATATATATATATATATATATATATATATATATATATATATATATATATATATAGAGAGAGAGAGAGAGAGAGAGAGTTTAAAGTAATTATTGTGTTATTGTATGCATAAATGTGGACCAGTCATTTTAAAAACCTAGATAGGGGTAAAATTGTAATCTTAGCTTTTAATTAAATTTGGTAATTAATTATTCAAATCATAAACCCTTTAATTTAGGCAAAATCGTTTACATTTACCGCTTCAAAACCCTAGACAGAAAACATCGACCTTTAACAATCAAGCAGCTCTCGGCTGCTTCTCTCCTGGTTCCGGCATAGTGTGTGAAGGGAAGAGAGGTGGGTGGTTCGATCGACGGGATGAAGAGGCGGCAGTTGGTTCAAAGGAAGCGGTTATCGATCGGTGCCCTACCCCTCTAATCAGTCGAAGACACTGACGGTAAGGGAAACGAAGGAACAGGGCATGTCGACAGAGCTTCTGTGATAGTTGGGAAATCGTGAGGAGGTGCGGAGGGAAGAAGGATCGGGACAGCACCGATCCAAGGGGCGTTCGATTGTTGTGTTTGACAGGAAGAAGAAAAGACGAGAAAGAGAGGGACAGGCGCCCTTCTCCGGTGACTCTCTTATCGATCGGTGCCCTACACCACCGTGTATTCCATTACAACAAAATCAATTAGGCATGGACAAGCAAAATCAGTGGCGGCAGTAGGCGGCTCTGCCACTTCTTCCTTTTTTTTCTGGTGAGGTGAGAACGAGAGACAAGGAGGTCGATGGGTACAGGTTTCTTTCTTCTTCTTCTTCTTCTTCTTCTTATTTTGACTAATTTACTGTAAACCAATGAAGTTTAATCTTCAAATGGGTTTTTTTTAATTTGAATTGATTTCAATATATAGAATGGATGTTTGGGTTGATTGTTTGACAGAAATCAAAGAAATTTTGGATGTGTTTAGGTTTATTGTCTAATTATTTCAAGGTGTAATATTTTTGGTGAATTGGGAATTTGTTTTGATTGTTTAATTTTTACAGGAAATTGAAAGTTGTTTTGATGCACACCAAGCGCTCGCTAAAATGCTTCAACTGAATGGTATTTTTTCGTTTATAGTATTCTATCATAAAAGAATGTTTTTATGATAATCATGAGCATATTCTGTTAGAATGCCCTGAATTAATATAATTATTGGTAAATGAATTCCAGTTCTATCAGAATGGAATCACGAATTCCAATTATGTTGGAATGGAATATGGATATTTTCTCACTAATTTATTCATTGGATTTGTTTCCACAGAAGGTGATGCTTGAAGAACGGACCACGAAATTTGAACGACGCCTCTTAGCAACATTATTCTTTTAGAATGTATTAGTGTCTTTGTTAGACTTTGATGTTTTTTTTTCCCAATTTGAAAGTTTTTACTTTTATTCTTTAACAATAAATGTAATTCTTAGCAATTGTTACATGTATTCTATAAGAAATAATGTAATTTTTTGTTTTAATTCTTCAATTGCTGGTTCGAGAATTTGTTATTCTACAAGAAATTTTTAAAGTCATGATCAAGAAATATGTTCAAGAATATTTTTATTATTTTATGGTTCTAGAATATTTTTATTTTTGAACATACTCAAACATATTCTGTCAGAATGTCCGAATTAAAAACATTATAATTCGTAAAATCGGATTTTTAAAATTAATAGAATCTATGATCCCTTAAAATATGCAAATTTCCTTTATTAAATCTATATTACTTGACTAAAATACCCTTCTAGTTAAATTTGATGGTATTTATCAATTATATTTAATTCAATAATATGTATTAATCACTTTCTTAAAATAAGTAAAATGATTGGCCCATATTTATGCATACAATAACACAATAATTACTTTGAATATAATAACCTAAGCCTATATATATATATATATATATATATATATATATATATATATATATAAGTAGGTTTATGCGAAAACATAAATATCTTGCGAAAACGCGAAAACAGATTTTATTTTATAAAAATCAAACACAAGTACTATATATATATATATATATATATATATATATATATATATATATATATATATATATATATATATATATATATATATATATAAACTAGCCGTTTATCCGCGCCAAACGTCGAGTGTGCATGTTTTTTTGAGCAATTAATTTCTAGAGGTGGCAGTCTTGCTGACTTTAAAGTTAAAATTACTTTTGTCCAAACTCAAAATAGTAAAACCTTAGGGTGACCATTGAAGTTACAAATGTCACATAAATAACAGTCAATTACATGCATAGAAGTAATGATAAGAGAAATGAAATAAGATGTTTAGTAATAATAAAAAATGAAATATGCACGAATAATAGCCAATTGCTCATAAAAACGCAAGATAGAGCAAAATGAAGTTCTTAGTTGTGTAGCTTGTGTTATAAAATGATTTTTCGACCAAAATAGTTAATACATTAAATACAAATACAAATCGGGTAGAAAAATATTTGAATTATAAACTGAACTTAAAATGCTTATATTAGTAAAGAACTTATAAATCAAATTTAAAATACTTATTTCAATTAATATCGGCACTCCCAAGTTAGGTTTCAAAGTTAATAACATTTTCAATAGAAAGAAGAAAATAATATTCACACATACAAAATGTGTTATGATCCCACATCGGCCGAAAGTACTATAAGTTGGTGGCTTATAAGTCTAGGTGTCCCCTCCTCCTACAAGCTGGCTTTTGAGAGTGAGTTCTACACTTGGGCTTATGACACGATGTGGGCCTAGTATGGGATGGGTCCGTATCAATTGGTATCAGAGCCATCCCCATCTTTTGGGGTGCCAACACTTGGAGTAGTGGCCTACGGAGTGGTGGCTTGGACCAAAAGGGCCAACCGTGACCAACACTTGGGTTTATGACACGATGTGGGCCTAGTATGGGATAGGTCCGTATCAAAATGCACCTTTCATTTTCAGCAGAAAACATCATCATAAAAAAAATACCATTTTTATAAGATATTAACTTAATTATTTATCCCTCTACGATAAATCCAACATTACCATAGCAATTAATCAAAATCTTAATAAGAATAATCACATTCTTAGTGGAAATAAGCATTAAAGTCACCTCAAATTGTATTACAACTAATGTATTATCAGCATAGTTATTCAAATCTCACATATATATATATATATATATATATATATATATATATATATATATATATATATATATATATATCACGTCACGTATTAAATAAAAACCCACTTTCATTCAAGAAAGGAACCTTTAAGAGCCATGTTTAAAACAAAAATAATATAAAATATTCAACTGAGCAGCAGCATCAATGAGTTATATTACATCAATAACAACCAAGATGAGAGCCAAAGGAAGGGCTTTCTTTCAAGAGGGTGACTTTGTGTATTGGGTCTTCTAAAGGCAAACAAAACTAAATAAAAACATTAGCCAATATACTTTGAGTCGAGTACAGAGGAGCATCATACCAGCAGAATAAGCATCAAATTATATCTTAAGGGTGAGCAAATTGATAAGTGTATAAAGGGGAAGCACCATTGAAGACCTGCAAAAGAAAACATTTAGACCATAAACCACATCAGGAAAAAAAAAACATAAATCATCAAGAAAAACCATAAGACCATAAACAACATAATAAAAAACTATGCATGCATACATATAAATACAAATAAATATGTACGTATTAACATATCGGCAAAAATGGAAGAAAAAAAATGAAGAATGTAAGCTGGGTGTGGGGGTTGAGTTTGCCTGCAAACCAACTTCAATGCTAAAAATACACCCAAAAAGCGACAAAAGAAAAATATTACCTGAAGCTATTCCGTTTTTTCATTCAAGCGCATAATTTACTCTCTTCTGGCATGGCGTGACCTAAAGATTTTATCAGCAAATAACCCATCACTTTTACCTTATTTATCCAAAGGGTATCCAACAAATTTTTAGCTCTCTCGTTGATTATGGTTCCTTTGGTTAACCTTTCAATTAGAAAAAGAGAAATAATAATATAAAATAAAATAATAGGCTGGATGTAAGAGATATCAAATAAATTAATAGGTTAACCATCTAACTTTTGAAAAATGTTATTACCATTTAACTTTAGGGTCCTTATGATATTATTCACTTAGTTTAGAAAAATGTTATTACCATTCAACTTGCTAGTGCAATGACAATCCCCTTTAGCATGCAACCTTGACCTTGACTTCAAATATTTCAAGAACTTTGCTCCTAAAAATATATGTAAGAAGATCCACCTTATGCCACTACTAGAAAAACAGCCTTTTACGACGCGCAATTTACGACACGCACTGATTAATGATACGCAAACGTGTGTGCCCTAAAAATAATGCCAGATCTTTAGAAATTTGAAGAATTTAGGAAGCGCATTTTTGCGTGCCCTAAAATTTGTGTCACACAAAAAAAAAACAAGGAGGGCGCTTATCAAAAAAAGCGCGTCGTATAAGCATGTCACTTTATAAATTTTTTAAGAAACGCGCGTTCTCTATTAATAAGAAGGGGGGAAACGAAATCCCAAAAGTTAAAAACCCCGCCTTGTGTTCTTCTCTCCCTTGTTTTCACCAGTCGAAAATCCCTTCTCCTTACAAGCCCTACGTCCGATTGACGCAGAAGCAGGTTCGGTTCTTATCTTATATGTTATCTTGAGTTTGATTTTCGATATTAGAATAGAATGCAGGGGTTACTTTAAAACATAGACGAGAGTTCTCTGCAACATCGATCGGCGACCTTAGGCTTACCTGACCTTGCCAGTGACTGCAACAACTACTCAAGTTTACAAGTCGTAGGTCTGATTAAGGTATGTTTTTGTTCTCCTCTCTTCCCAATGTTTTCGTTCTTCTATCATCTTCCCTATCTGTTAGATTTCATTACAAACAGACTATTGTCCTCTCTTTATCGATTTCACAGATCTTGCTTAATTAATTTGATGTTCGTCGACCTAGCCTCTTACTTCTCCTAATTTCTCTAAGTCTTAGCTAGGGTTTTTTATTGGAGACGTTGATCAGTGCCATATATTCCCTCGCCAATGATTTCAAAGAGTATTTGGGACTCAAACTTGGTATTTTATCAGCATCATATATTTTGACATTAATATTAAAAAACTGGATATCATTTTTTGGAACTGGAAGCATCATAATAATTATGTAATAGAGTAGATCCACTGTATACGTTGAGGCTTTAGATTTAGAGATATACTTGTACTTTACTCTTACTTGCTGTTTTGATATACATATAACTGTGTATCAATATGCATATTCATACATACCAAGCAATTTCAATTACATTTAGGATTCTGAATCTAGTAATTCACTTTTTCAGCAATGGAAACTTGTTCTTTCAAAATTTCATAAAGGGTTTCAACAAGATTTAGTAGGAGCCCATCTAAACCATGCTTTGCCATCATAGAAACCGACATAGGAAGATCCTCATATTTCCCTAGTGGAATTGTCACCTATAAACCAAACCATGTTTTAAATCTTTTAATAAATAATTTAAAAAAACAAATAATGGTTTTAAATGCTGACCTGGCAGAATCCAGATACTCCAGCTATAGAAAGCAAGTTGAATGCCCTGGCGCGAAAAGTCTCCAATGAAGTTGTCTCTGTTTGCAGTTTAGGTGGAGGTCCAGGAACAGTAGGGAAAACAATTATCTCATTTTCCTATAACAAAAAAACACTTTTGCTTTTTTTTACCCACAATAAAATAAATGTATTTCAAGAGGGAGAGGAGTGATACCCCTAAGACCGGAGGGTGTGGGAGGGATGTTTCCCTCACTTTTTGTGGGCCACACCATTCTTTCCTTCACTTTTCTTTCCCTCACCTAAAACCCAAGGAATGGGTGGGAAGCTTCTCTCACTATTTTTTTATATTTTTTTAAAAATATATTTCATACATATATTATACTCATTTTGTAGGGAATTAAAAACCATGAATTTTAATATATATTTTATATTTTTTTTATAGGTATATAATTTTATAAATATTAAAAAGGATAAAAAGAAAAAAAAAAAAAATTTGTCCAATAGCATGAAGAGAGAGAGTGCGGCACTCCCTCCCCCCACCTCTTTCCCGCGGGATGTTTCCCTCACCCAAGGAGTGGTGTTCAAGAGTGAGGGAAGCTTCCCTCACCCCCTTTCCCGCTCCCACTCCGTCCAGCCTAAGAGAGAAGAGAGAGCTTCTTTTAGTTGGGTCTTAATGGAGTCAAAAGGACTATGTCTTTGTGCAACTAAACTTTCACAATATCTAAATTTTCTAATTTGGAATTCCCATGATGCTTGTAATCGTTATTTAATTCTATTCTTTTTTTTCAAGAAAATCAGTGAAAAATGACCTTGATCCTGTTGAAAGTAAGGAAGATGTAACAAATGGACACAAAGAAAGCCTTCCCAATAAGGTATCTATTGACCAGAAGGTCAACGACACAAATCTTGCCTTTTTCGTTCTTTTACCACATAAGAGATCTTTTCGTTCTTTTTTGTTTATAACTAGATTCTTTTATCATCAGGTGAAACTGTATGTTTCCGGAATGTGAAGCAGAATGTGTTGATGGAACGAGATGTTGAAAGGATTTCAAAGAAGGATGTTTTTGGAAGAGGAAAGCACAAATTAAGAATTTGTGTTTTACCACATAAGAGATCTTTTACCACCTATGAGTAAAGGTCAAGTTGACATACCTTTTCGTTCCCCGATTTAGATATCCATTCGTTTTTTTTGATGTTACATATCCTCAGGTAACTCATCAAGACTTTCTTGTTTGATTAACTTTTCTTCTCATGTTCAAACTTGTTGTTCCTGTTCTAAAATGATGATTCTTTCAAGTCAGGAAAGAAGTGTGTCAAGTTTATACACTTCGGCTGATAGAGGGCTTGGAGATTGGTTTGGAGGCCTCATCATTCAATTAAAATAGAAACCAAAACCACAAATTGCTTGATCAACAATCTGGCCTTAACTTTCATCAGGTATATATTTCTTTAGTTGGCATCATCTAATTAAGAAAGTAACATGCCAAGTAAAATACATAACACTAGATTCAGTAGAAGTTCATGTTGTGCTAGACCCCCATTCCATTAAAGGTCACATATGCAAGGAAGGCCAAAATGGGAAAGGGTATTTTAGGTATTTTCTGTCAAAAGTTGTAATTGCAGGCTTTTTAGTACCTGGAAGCGCATGATTATTCTCAATTTTCTTGTTTCTTTATCATTTTTCTTAGCCTAGCATGATTTTCAATGGATTATTTCCCTGTTACTCCATTTAAGTGTTGTTCTTCATGGTTCTAAGTGAGTTATTGGCTTATCTGTTACTTCTTTTGATTGTTATTTTCATAGCATGTTGTCACTTGAATCAAAATTTTCCATTTTCAACTAGGGAAAAAGCTAAAAAAATAACCTACTTTATGAGAATGTAAATATGAAGGACAGCATGTAAGTATAAATATATTAAATAATATATATATATATATATATATATATATATATATATATATATATATATATATATATATCTGTTTGTAAGAATGTAAATATGAAGGACAACATATAACTGACAGCTGTGATTCCAATTTGTGACCTACCACAGGTGATTCAGGATCTTTTTGAATTTAAAAGTGAGCGATCCCCGATTCCAGTCGGAAAGGTGGAATCCGTTGCTTCAATCATTACGTGTTTCTGTATCCCGTGAAACCCATGAAGCAATCGCCATTGCAATGAACCGAATAGGCGGAAAGTCCAATTCTGGAGAAGGTGGTGAGGTAGGTGATTCAATAAAAATTGATCTCCTAAAAGAACATTTGATATATATATTTGGTAAATTATTTAGGATCCGATTCGGTGGTCGATGCTTTCCCATGATATTCTTTATCTTTTTGACTTCATCTCCCCCTTTATTATCCTAGCTTTTTTAAAATACATATATATGGTTAAATTTCAGGGAATACAAGCTATTGAACTTATTAGAATTTCAGCAGTTCAAGAAAGAGGATGTCAATGATAGTTCGTGATGAAGTTGGTCAAATTTTCCTTTTTTGTAAAGGCGCTGACAAGTAAGTTTCTTGATTTTCCCATTGAAAAAGAATTTGTAGATTTTGAGGATAAATATTCAATATTTGACCTGAAATATGGAGCTAAAAAGCTTGTATTGTGCAGCATCATCTTTGATAGGCTAGGTGATGGTGGTAGGACATACCAACATGCTACAACCATGCACCTTGCAAACAATGCAGAAGATGGGTTGAGGACAAATGCGTTTGCTTATCGAAATATAAAAGATTTGGAATATGAAGAATGGAGCTCAACATTTTCCAAAGCAAAGGCCACAATCGGGCCTGAAAGAGAGGATGTGCATTGCTACTTCTCTTAAATTAAATTTTTTTTGACTAATTTACCCTTGAATTCTGAAGGCGAATGCTAAATACACAAGATATTACACAGTAGGTTCTAGTGTTGTTGTGTGGTTTTGGGAGGTTGTGAAAGCACTTAACAAGGAAGATAGGGCGAGATTGCTTCAATGTGTCACTGGTACATCAAAGGTATATTTGAGGATATGATACCTAAATTAATTATTAATGATTTTATACATATAATCTAATCTAATGATAACATTGATGATTGATTAGGTTCCATTGGAAGATTTTAAAGCACTACAAGGTATATCGGGTCCACAGAGACTGCCATCTGCTCATACCTGGTTAGTTTAATTTTAGAATTTAGAATTTAGAATTTTTATTTGATTAAATTTATATGTGTATATATATATATATATATATATATATATATATATATATATATATATATATATATATATATATATATTTGTTTCAGCTTCAACTAATTAGATCTTCCTGAATACACATCAAAGGAACAACTTCAAGAGCGGTTGTTGCTTGCTATCCATGAAATTAGAGTAAACTAACCAAAGAAAACTCTTAATCCCAATGATGTCTATTGAAGTAATAGTGAAAGTCATTTGATACCAAATACACTTAGATCACTGAACTACATAAACCCTCAAATATTTATGAAAATGGAGCTTTTATGCATTGCAAATAATCATGTGAAGCCAAATTGCTACTAGGTAGTTTAAGCCAAAACACAACTGAGGTGTGATCAACAACAATTCATCCAAGTTGAACTGTTGAAGAATTAAACACTAATGACACAGCAGGTAAATTATAGTGAGGATTAGCACAATTCAACTACCTGATTAATTAGCATATACAGATCCCACGAGAAACTAAATTTCAACCGGATTGAAAGGAAGAAGTTGATTAATTCACTCTTAAGAAGTAGAAATAACAAGTTCAATAATCATCCAGAAACTAAAAATATTCATTGGATACAGATAAATACTTGGAACACAGTCGTAATTGCCACAACAGAAAGGGGGAGAGAGTTACCCTTGGATTGAAGCGAAAACAGGCCGTGCAAGGAATGGGATAAAGACTTGAATTTGTGCATATTTGGTTATCATCTCTTTTGACAAACTAAATCTTAGTCGCTGAAGCATCTTCTGATGTTATGGATTCGTCTCCTCGAATACAAACTTCAAGATCACCAAATATGCCCCTTGGATGTAAAGGAATTTCAAACAGCTTTGGGGTTTAATCGCATATCTTGACCAAAAAAATGAACGCGGTTCCATCACTTGGATAACTGAATATCTCAAAGTAAGTTGTTAACTTTTTAATCATTATGTAAACATACTTGACTCTTTTTATAAACTTTTGTATTGTGTATTTTGCAGCCTCTATGTGGGCCTGACCCTGTGCTTGTTCTGGAATTCTCAAGTGAGTGTTGTGTATTGACTAAAATGCCCCTCATTTTGGTTAGTGCCTTATATTCTTGTAATTTTTTTTTTTGTTCTAGAATGTACCTCTGGCTGTTTTGGTCCGCTTTTTACAGGAGCATCAATCAGAATGGGCCGGTTTCAATGTCAATGCTTACTCTGCTGCCTCAGTTAAAGCTAACCCGTATGGGTATCCCGGGATGCGGCCCACAAGGTTTATCGAGTCTCAAATTATAATTCCATTTGGCCAGACAATTGAACATGAAGAGGTAATGAGAGATAAATCCATCCGGTTTTTTAGTCTTGTAGTTTATTAGTCTTGTATCTCATTTTTACTTTTTTAAATTCATTAGAATTGTAGTTTATTAGTCTGGTATCTAATTTTTACTTTAAAAAAAATTGGTAGCTATGTAATTGCGTTCCAATTTCCTTTCAAAATTTATTAGTGTATTGCCTTTGTTTTCAAAGAAGCGTGTAAGTTACTCCGGTTGCTGGAGCATTTAAAAGAATTTCAAATTTAAAAGAATTATTTTCATGTTGCTGGAGCATTTAAAAGAATTATAATGTAGGTTGGAGCTGAGATATTTGACAAAGAATATGCATATGGCATACGTCACAATTTTGGTAAAGAAGGAAAGAGAACGGTAATAAAGCTTCAATTATTTTGAAACCATTTTACTTTCTTATTAACTGGTAAAGTGTTTAATTTTTGTGAATAAGAAATTGTTCTGTATCAAGATTTTAAATTTCTTCTATCTAACAAGTTGCTATCTAACCCTGCAGGAATGTTAGCAATGTTCATGAAGCACGGTTTGCCAATGAAGATGGTAGCTTACATTAGCACATCTATCAATGATGGTCCTGGATGTTTGACTTTGAGATGCCCAATTCCATCCTGTGGTGCTACTATTGGTGTGGACATGGTCAATATCAATTGGTAAGGGTCTTTTTTTTTTTAATTTTATAATCAGGATATTAATTATTTATTTGGTTTGGCAAATAATATGCAGAACTCCAAGTTCCTTCAGTTTGTTTCAAAGATGAGTTGTGGGGAATTGACTATTGAGGATAACCTGTCAGGCCTGCAAGTGGGGACCGGGCAAATGAATATCAACAACAATATAATGCAAGTGGGGACCGGGCAAATGTAGTATTAAGTTATATAGGTTGGGAACACCTCTTAATAATAATGTACAATCGGATCCCTTTAATATCAATGTATTACAATTTTTTGACATGATGTTATTGGATGAAATTGATTGTTTTGGTATATATTTGTTTCTATATTTTTGTATTATGCGTAAAAGAGTATCGTAAAGGCACGTCGTATATGCATATCGTAAATGGTTGCTGAAGTTTATGACACGCAAATGTGTGTCATCTTCATTTATGACAGGGGCTTTAATGATACGCAATGCGTGTCCTAAACGCGCGTCGTATAGTTACGACACGCAAATGCGTGTCGTTTTCCTTTATGACAGGGTCTTCCTTGATACAAATTGCACGTCGTAAATGCGCGTCGTAAATGTGTGTCATAAATGCGCGTCGTAAATGCGCGTCGTCTATAGACGACGCACAAAAGCGTGTCGTCTCTCGTTATGACAGGGTCTTCCTTAACACGCATTTGCGCATCGTCTGAGCGTTTTACGACACGCATTACGCGTCATAAAAGGCTGTTTTTCTAGTAGTGTGCAATGTTTATTAGCCCCATATAATGTAAAATAAAGTGGCTAAATAGGTAATTAAGATTTTTGTTTCCAAAACCTGACCTGTTGTTATGTTCAGACATCAGGGTGAGAAAGAGTAAGAGGAAATTAAACAGGAAAACATGTTACTTATTTTCTGATTTGATGCTCTCTTTAGACCTGTCAAAAACAACTACAACAAAATCATGGTTAATGGATGGTTTGATTAATTCAAATTACATTTTAGGGGTAAAAGTGGTATTGTGACTGATTTACTAAACAAACCTTATGCATATAATGTGTCAAAAAAAAACATGCCACTGCAACTGGTCACAAGCAAAGCTGTGAAAATGCCTGCAGATAAATCCATATAAATTTGGAGCAAAAATTATGGTTAAATGTTAGGAATTTTTTCACTATGCAATCAAATCCTTTTGAAATTATGCTTCTAACTATTAAACTTAACCAAAAAACAATACTAACCTAAAATAGGATTTCACATGAACTTAATGAGGCCACATTGGAATTGTATTTCTAGCTAAAAATTAGGTTTTAATATACTTCAAACAAAAAAAAATGGATGTTAACCACTGAGAAAATATTATAACAGGCCAATCAAATACTGTTATTTTGGTATCACCTCTTATGCTTCACGTTAATGCCCTCTTTCCTCCGTATTTATGGTTTCAAACCAAAATTTGTATCAACTTTCTTCTTCATAGAAGCCTTGTGATTTCCCCAATTTCTTAATAGAACCTTGAAAATAAGAAGATCTTGCATTGAAAAATAAACCAAAAAGTTTCAGACTTGCAGCCAATTAATACACACTTTATCATTCATTTCTAGAACAAATACTCAGTCGCACAAACACTGTGATATACATGCACACAGAATCAATTACAATCTCACATACAAACACAAATTTGTAAACAAAGAAGATGAAGAAATCGAACCTGTAGAGTTTTGCAGGAACATTGGTTTCAGAGATATCAGAGAAGTGATGAGGAACATTGGTTCCAGGGTTTAGGAGCGAGAGATGCAAAGCAAGAAGGGATCTCTAGAGTTAAATCTTTCTTTCCCTCTTCTTATTGAACTGTTCGACATGGATAATGATACGGCAGGATTGAGTGGTGGTGGCAGTGGAGCTTAGAGTTTTTGGAGAATCAAGGGATTATAAGAGAGGTGAGACGTGAAGAGGATTAGGGTTTCAAAGGATTTTCAAAATGGTGGATTTAATTTTGTTAAGAAAAAGGAGTAGGTGACGATAAATGGGGAAGAGATAAGGATCGGCTGGTCAATTATTGACCGAATCTGTTGGCTTGATCGGCTAGTCAATTGTTGACCAAATCTATTGGCTTGATAAATACTCTTTCATAGTTTGAGACGATAAGACGTCGACAGGATAAGATTAAGTAGTTATTTAATGTATAAAATGTTTGTAAGTATTGCATCAAAGTTTGTACTTCTTAAAATTCAGCAAAACATGCTAAATGCTTATTAAGATATATATATATATATATATATATATATATATATATATATATATATATATATATATATATATATATATATATATATATATATATAATCATTATATTATTATTGAAGTTATTAATATTTTGTATTTATAAAAGTCAGTTCCGATTGAATCCTAAATATTTTTTACACTGTTATTATCATAATTATTAATATCTTTTATTTACATTGAAACATTATTTTTAAAATCTAATTCGAATGAAATAACATAACTTTGAATGCGTAATGGATTAAATTCAACTTTAAAATCAAAAGAATTTTGATAAGTTAATTAACTGTTTTTTATGTCTATTTAAATAATATATATTTCATGAAATTTTAAAAGATAAAAATTAAAAAATAATTCATTGAGTTCTTTGAATACTTGGAGTAGCATTAATATATATATATATATATATATATATATATATATATATATATATATATATATATATATATATATATGTTCATTTAAAAACATAAATTAGTGTGAATATGTGAGGACATTTTACAATCAATCAAATTTTATCATTTAATATAATAATTAAATATAATTTAGGAGGTAGAAATGTAAATTGACATAATAGTCAACGAAGTAATCCAAACAAATTTCCTGAAAATATGCTAGAATGAACTTTCCATAATACATAATTGAAACGGAAAAAAAGATATCCTCTTCTTCATTTTGTATTCTGATAATCATCGTCTTAATAACTTTTTATTATTATAATCAACTGATAACTTCTCCTTATATATATCATATCGTTCTGGAAACGCAGGATTTGTTATCTTCTTCATTTTGTATTCTAATACGTCGGCTAGGGTTTGTGAAGGAAGAACATGTACTAAAAGTGGGAATATTTCCTGGTAAGTATCTAAAATCGCCAGGATTTGTTACTGTTGTGTTTTCCTTCCTTCTTGAATTTGTATCTCGTGCACAGCAAAAACCGTTGTCGGAAATGTGAAATTTATGGAGTAGCAACAAAAACCATAGCCTTAATCTTTTTTCTTGGTTAATATTTAAAAACAGAACATTAGAAACACAAAAAAGAAAGAAAAAAAAAGTCATGATTAATGCATAAGACATCCTTTTTGTATCCCCTTGTATGTTTAAAAAAATAGACTTTTCTAAGAGGATTTCGTTGATTTTTTTCTTTTTATTTTTTCCTTTGGTTAAGCATTTGGTTGAACATACACACAAAATTATTAATAAATTAAGAGGATATGCAATCAATCTTTTTTTGTTGATCATCAAAAAATCATCGTAATTAACTATTTTATGTTTTTCTTCTCTTTGGCGGCGAGATGCCTTGTCTTTCTATTTCACTGATGTCAATTCTTAGGAATTCACAAATGACAATAAACCTGTCATTTATCCTTGTAATGTGCCACTTCACCATTTGCACATACCAGTTGGTATTGTACCTTATTATTAATCTTCTATGAATTGGTTTGTTTATAATTCTGCATATATTTTAATAATTTATGTTATTATTCGGTTATGAATTTCTACTGATTAGTTTATGTTATTATTTTGATATGAATTTCTACATATAGCTTAATAGTTTATGTTGGTATTCTGTTATGAATTTCTATATATAATTTATTGTTTATGTTGGTATTCTGTTATGAATTTCTACATATAATTTATTGTTTATGTTATTCTGTTATGAATTTCTACATATAATTTATTGTTTATGTTATTCTGTTATGAATTTCTACATACAGCTCAATACTTATGTTTATTCTCTTATGAATTCATACATACATCATGTTTATGTTATTATTTTTGTTATGGATTTTTTTCATAAAACTTAATGTACATTCAAAAGAAAATATTATGTGTAGCAAACACAGGTTACACTTAGTTTTTACGTTGTTATTTTGCTAATTATATTATATATGTTGTATTTTGTATTTTGTATAATTGTACTTTACTAATTATATCAGGTGTTTTATGTTACTATTTTTTTTATGAATTTCTACACACCTTACTTATTTTTTCGTAGTTACAGCTTAAATGAACTCCAAGAAAGAAAGATATTCAAGACCAAGAAAGAAACATTATCAAGACCAAGAATGGAAGACCTAGAAGAAAATTAGTTGAATACATAGAACTTATATAAATATTTTTTCTTAAACATGTGTGTATAATTTTTTGAATAACTTCAACTTTGTATGTATGGGTTTATTTGGTCAAACTTTTATATATACAAAATTTTGTTCCTCTCATTATTCGATAAAGAATTTCATATGTTATTCATTGATATGAATTTATATATATATTCTATCGTGAATATGCAGTGTTAATTAGTATAGGTATTATATAATATATTCTATAACGAATTTTTACTCCAAACTTAGGTTATAACTAGAAATATAAAAATTTAGTATTTGAAAATTTTGAAATATTAAAAATATGAAATTTTAAATTTCAAAAATTAAGGAATCCCATAATTTTCTCTTATATCCATAATTATCTTAAATTACAATTGCCATTCTACCCTTACATATTTATTAATCTAATTTTTAAAATATTTTTTATTAATTACCAAAAATAAATTAATTAAAGAGAATGATTGGCTGAGAATCGTTCTCACGTTCTAACTTTAAAAATCGTTTTTATTTGAACCATCATATATATATATATATATATATATATATATATATATATATATATATATATAAATGTCTAAAATTAGGGACTGTAAAGTTCCTAACTTTTTAACAGATTTTGTCCACATCTTTTTCAATGGTACAGATTTTTGCCACAATAGTTTGTCGTATTGATAATTTGGTCCCTTAAATTACCAACAGTCTACAGATGGACATGTATCTGTATTTAACTGATACGTGTCATTTTTTCATTTCCTCTTCCATTGTAACTGATACGCGTCCTTCCCAGCACCTCCACTACTTCCTACTCCTAACACGGTGTCCTCCACCGTTTCTATTCCCCGATAACATTACTCCACCACATCTCCCCACCACCAACGCCTCCATACCTGAACACTAGATGCTTCCAGGCCGTCTTCGTCGACTGTGCTTACCACCCCACCGCTTCTCTTATATTTCTTCATCGAATCCTTTTTTTTCCTTCATCTACCGCCATTCAATTCAGTCCCTGTCACTTCCTCCGATCTCCATCTATGTCCGACGACCATCAACAAAAGGGGAAGGACGGTCACTAAGTCGATTGTCTCCACCGTAGAGAGACCCTCTTCATTGTTGAACGGAGCAAAATCATAAAGACCTATTCATTCGTTCCTTTCAACCTCCGTATTGCAGCGATTGAGATCAATTTTAGTTCCAATTTCCAAAATCGAACACACACACACACATCAATTTGAGTAAGTCAATCATTTTCCATTTAGTAATTATTTTGCATTACTTTGGGAAATTTTCCATAGTTTATTCACCCACAGCTCCATTCACCGCTGACTTCTGATTTCAGACGAGACCCAGTTCGATTACACGTTGATTCGATCTTCCACCGCTTCCTTTCCCACTGCCTCAAAGTCGATTGGAAATTGATGCTGACTCTCCCCATAGCTTACCGGTCCATCATCCGCCCACAATCGTCGCCCAACACCAACAGGTCTGCTCGGCATCAACACGTAACCAAGAGATGTGGCGCCTAATCAAAAGTAGGAGTTAAATAGGTTTGGTTTTTTTGCTGAAAGAGAAGCCACTGAGTCTTCCGCCGATGACAGTCAACACCAACCTCAGGTCAGTTTCTTCCAATTTCCTTCTATTTCCAGTTTTAATTATTTTGTTTGAAATTTAATAGATTTCATTGAATTTTTAGGGTTATGTTTAATTAACTGTCTCAATTGATTTGCACCTAACTCTCTGTGGCCTTCCTTTGTCACATATACCACCGACCTGTTTTTCATTATCTGGTTTTTTTTTCTTTCCCGGATTTTGACTGATTTACAACCATACCTGGATTTTTTTGATGGAAAGATTAGAATTTTCTTACTTCACACAATGTGTTCGACAAAACGTCACATTGAAGATTTTCTGCTTTGATTGCCTTCAATTGTCAGGTTTGCATTTTTCTATTTTGTGGTTCTTTTTTTTAGTAGTGTTTGACAAGATGTTGGTGGGATCTTCTGTGAATATAGTAAAAGGATGAACCGAGTTGTGCAACTCTGTTTCCAAGTGTCATGTTATGAGGTTTGTATTTCAACATATTATGTATTGGTATTATATGCATGTTATTGATTTTTGGTATTTATTTATTTTTATTATTATGTGTTTGTGTTTATGTAGTGTTGCATGTGGTTCAGCGCATTTCTTTGTGGTGGTTGATAGGTCAAATGTGGGGAAATGGCTTGACAAGGTATTCGTTTCCTTATCTATACTATGGAATGGAATGCTTAATTCCATAGGAATCAAAATACTTTTGTTTGTTTTCTTTATAGACTGAAATTCGGCAAAGTTTATGGTAAACAATCAACATAATATTCAAAAAATAATCATAACAATCTATATCTGTTAGACTCTGTTATCAAATGAAGGGTAGTATTGTAATTTCTTACAGAAGTTGTTAGATCTGTTTGTTAGAAACAGTTATTTATGAACCATTGTATATAGTTCAGATAATTGGTTGTAATGTAACAGATTCAAACTTTATTGATCATCATTTTCTCTTTTATCTTCTTTCTCTCAAACTCTCTTCAATGGTGAAAGATAACATGGTATCAGACTAAATTCGATCCTTCTTTTTTCCTCTGTTTCTTTTCAATGGCGGATTCTTCTTCCAATTTCAACACAATCGATGCATCCAATCCTTTTTTCATCGAATCTTCATATAATCCAAGTTCCATACTCGTATCCAATGTCTTAAATGGCTTAGGGTTCAATTCATGGAAGAGATCCAAGACGATTGCTCTTTCTGCAAAGAATAAACTCGGTTTTGTGGATGACACACTTGTTCAACCAAATTCCGATTCTTCTAATCACTCTTCTTGGCATCGTGCCAATTCCATGGTCATAAGCTGGATCTTAAACTCTGTTTCAAAGAACATAGCAGATAGCATTATTTTTTTTCTCCACTGCATCTGAAATTTGGAATGAATTACATCAACGCTATCAGCAATCTGATGGTGCTGTCATTTACCAGATGCAACAACAGTTATACTCATTATCACAAGGTGCTAATGATTTTACTTCATATTTCACCAAATTCACCAAGATCTGGGATGAAATTCGCATGATCCAGTCTATTCCTAATTGTACTTGTGGAGATGCTACTACAATCAACAAGTTTTTTGAAGATCAACGACTTATTCAACTCCTTATGGGCTTAAACGAGTCTTATAAGATCATCAGGGGACAAATCTTAATGATGAAGCCTTTGCCCACTGTTTCCACTGCTTATTCCATGATTGTTCAAGAAGAAAGACAAAGAGGATTTAATCTTCCTTCATCCATTGCAATTGATTCTCTTGCTATGCAAATTTCATCTGATTCATCAAATTTGTCCAAGAAATTAACTGTAACATCCCAAAATTCGAGACCGAAAAATTTTGTTTTTAATTATAATACTTGTAAAATTGTTTGAGGAAAACATTACTGATATCACATCAAACCACAAAACCATAGTTACATGTCTCAAAACCATAATGTCAAATAGTATAATGTCATAGTACAATCCAAGAAATCTCAAATGTGAAATCATGTGTGTGCAATGCGCTGCTACCTTGCCGGCTCCTTCCCCTTCGACGAAGAGGTACCTGAAACCAAAACTGAAAACCGTAAGCACAAAGCTTAGTGAGTTCCCCCATCATACCACATACCACATAATAGTGCCTATTCCTCGGTATCTTCCAACCGGTAGTCGGGAACTAACCTCCCCCTCGGTATCTTTCAACTGGTAACCGAGAGCTAACCTCTCCTTCGGTATCTTTCAACCGGTAACCGGGAACTAACCTCCCCCTCGGTATCTTTCAACCGGTAACCGAGGACTATTTCACCCCCTACCTCTATCACATAATAATGTAACATGATAATACTTCTAGGCATGCATGGGTACTATCCACCCCTTCGGTATCTTTCAACCGGTAACCGGGGGCTATCCCACCTCTACCACTACTACACATATAACATAGAATCCTAGCACATAATATAACAGATTCAACATACCAGATGGTTATCACAAAGACAATCATCTTTACTATGTATCCCTGCTAATGGGCCGACCTTGGTGCCTTAGACCCATTTCTACTGGAAGGTAACTCACCTCGATGTCGTGTAGTGTCTGCATTGTCCTCGGTATGGAAATAAACTCTTCTCGACTCCTCAATCCCTATACAACATCCTCTCTACATTACTATTTCATACTCATAACCCTTACAAGGTTCACTCAAGTCCAAGTCAAAGTCAACTTTGGTCAAAGTCAACACCTGGTTGACTAGACTCGCTGAGTTGGTTCACCAACTCGTCGAGTCCCCCCGTCCACCAAATGCTATAATCCCGTCCCTACTCGTCGAGTCTAGCAAGAGCTCGACAATTTCTCCTTTAACAAACATCGGGACCTTCTTCAATTGACTCGTCGAGTTCGTCCTTGAACTCGTCGAGTTCATCTTCATCCGTATGAAGGTATTCAGTCTATGACTCGCCGAGTTCTCTCTGAACTCGTCGAGTCCGTCTTCATGTGGTTGGGACGTTGCCTTGAACTTGCCGAGTTAGCTCATACACTCGCTGAGTTCTATGATTTCCGGGTCCCTAATGAGCCTAGACAACTGAGTGATCTTCAATCTTATCATCTGGTCCTTTAACATAAAGGATTTGATGGAAAAATACGTCCCG
This sequence comes from Lactuca virosa, assembly GCF_052849685.1. Lineage (NCBI taxonomy): Eukaryota > Viridiplantae > Streptophyta > Magnoliopsida > Asterales > Asteraceae > Lactuca > Lactuca virosa. The sequence continues at coordinate 287,902,453 of NC_136429.1, read as the reverse complement.
ACTCGCCGAGTCCTATGAACGACTCACCGAGTCCCTCTTTGTCCCAAACTATACAGTCGATTTTACTTGGTCTAAATGCATCCAAACCATAGATCTGACCTCCTAGGGTCCATATTATACGTAAAGCTACGAACTTGATGTCCATGCATGGGGTTTTTGGCTCAAAAAGCCATAAAAATGGGTATATATGATGCATGGGTCTCCCATGGCCATAAAGTTGGAACCTTTATGCCATGGGAACCCTCAATGGTTCATGTGACAACCCGAAATCTCTATCTGTAAGTCAACTCGATCAACAGAAAGTCGGACTTGTTTCTGCTATCGTTTTTCGGTGATTAGGGTCAGTTTGAGAGTCTCTAAGCCTAGTACACTTAAGGAGTGGATGTTGAGAAGTGTTAGCGTGGGATTAGAAGAATGCAATCGAACCAGAAAACTCATCAAAGGGTGTTCACGACCGCAAACTAGGTTCACGGCCATGAACCCATGTTTGGCCGTGAACCCCTCTCCATATATATATATATATATATATATATATATATATATATATATATATATATATATATATATATATATATATATATATATATATATATATATATATATATATTTCTTTCATTTACTCCTCATTTCTTCCCTCCTTATCCGAAAACCTCTCAAGATTCTCTCAAGACTCATCCAACAAAAGCTCTCATTTCACCCCACAAACGTAGGTGATTCATCCCTTTCATTTTTTATTCATCTTATTCACGTAAAATGCTTTGATTTCATCCACTGATTCATCACTTTCATCACTATCTTCATGATCTTCAAGATTTTACGGCCGTGAACCCTTCATAGGGTCGTGAACCCTTCATGTGTGGGCCGTAAACCCTTCAAATGTTCATGTGTGGGCCGTGAACCCTTCATGTGTTCATGGGCCATGAACACATCTTAGGCCGTAAACCCACAGTGGTTGGCTGTGAACTCCTTTATGTCCCTCATGTTCGATTCTAACACTTCATTGTAAGTGTTTCCTACATTCTAAGGTTGTTTCCTATGCTTGTTGGTTGTTATAGACACTAATTGTAGGCCTATACATGTTAATATGTGCTTAATAGGACCTTATTGTGCTCGGGATTTCACTTAGCATACAAAGCATCCTATCTTTGTCATTCATCCAAGTCACTCACAATCAGGTGAGTTCATACCCCTATATTTTCCGAGCTTTTTAATGTTTTAAGGGGGGAATACAAGCAAAACACAAGAAATCGGCGTTTAAAAATATAATGTAGTTATTATATTTCCTTATCATTAACAAACTTTTGAACACAGAACTTGCTAAATATGAACCTTGAACAGAGGAACCATTTTCATAAAGATACAGGTTAATAACAAAAAGGGGTTTTCATAGTTTTAATCATGAATTCGTTGAGAGAACTACATTGTGAGACACGACTTCTGGGAAGTCTACTCCTTAGGAACCAGTGTCACACCCCCAAACCGGAACGGCGGAAACGTTCGGGGGCGGAGGACGTCATGTTTAGTATCACAAGACATGTATCATAGTCATCAAAGTAACAAACAACCATTTCATTAGAAAGAAAGTGTTTACAAAGTATGTGGGTCACATAAGATAGACTACAAAAGTAAATAACAAAACAAGACATGAAGTTACTATGCTCCATCTTCTGAATCCCAATGCACGTACATGTCTACTAGTTACCTGAGAATACAAGTTATTTTGAAAGAGTAGATCAGCATTTAAGCTGGTGAGTTCATAAGTATTTTAAGTGATGTATTAGTAAGTTGAAAGCTCTTTTAGAAAAGTTCGCATGTTCCTCCAGAAGATCCTATATCTTCTGATATGATGAAAATAAGTAAAAATGATTCTAAAATCCTTTCTATGAGTACTAAATGAATATAAGTTAATTAGAATACAGATCAAACAAAGAATCGATTGTGTGAATCTGCCCTAAACCCACAACCAAACAAGGAACAGGGAATGAGGCGGAAGTCACACATCCCATTGTTTGTTAGATCTTTACTGTATATAACTCTGGTGCATTCATTTGGTACTCACGAAGTTAATTGTAATAGTTCCTTTATATTGATGAAAACATTCTTTAAGAAAATCCTTATTTCTTTTAGTAAAAATGGTAACCACAATAGTTCATTCTACAATCATTTAGTTTATACTAGCTATATATAATCTAATATCGAACAGATAGTTAATTGTGTGAATCTTCCCTAAGCCCACAACCAAACAAGGAACAGAAAGTAAGGTGGAAAGCACACATCTAACTATCTGTCAGATATTACATATATATAACCCTGATGTGTAAACTAAGGTATTATAGAATTAACCACTTAAGGTCCTTTAAGTTGTACTGGTCTAATAAAATGGATTAAACCTTTCACTGTTAAGTTTCTAGTTTAGTTTACTCAATGTTCTATCTGAAAATATGTTTTTGTACTAGAAAACGATGTATTGAATTTGTATACTATGACCTGACCTATACCTGGTACTCCTTATGATTACTTGGTGTATACGGAATATATATATAGTCAAGATCGAATAGATAGTAGACTGGGTGCATCTGCTCTAAGCCCACAACCAAACAAGGAATAGGAAATAAAGCAGAAAGCACACATCCTACTATCTACTGGACTCAATTAATATATATCCCTGATGTATCTACTGAGGAATCATAAAGTTAGCATTATAGGTCACCTTCTAACTGAATGTTCATGTTACAAGTAAGTTATGTGGCGTTATTCTAATGTTTGGACAACTATTAGAAGTAATGAAATATTGTACTCTTAATGCCTCAGTCGATACTGTTGTGAGGTTTACATATGTTTATGTGTTTCTGTGTATCATACTTCGTGTTTGCTAACCCTGGTACGTTGTATTTGTACCTTTGTTAGTGTAAACCCGGTATGACGTTTTACCTCGTGTTTGCTAACTTTGGTACGTGGTATTCGTACCGTTGTTAGTACAAACCCAAAATGATGTGTTATTACCTCGTGTTTGCTAACCCATGTATGTTGTATTTGTACCCTTGTTAGTAACAACCCGGTATGATGTATTTTGTATATATTTATGTGTTTTATTTATTATTGTCCGGTACTTTGTAGATGTACCCTTTATAAATAATTCATGTATCATACTCGTGTTTACTAACCCTGGTACGTTGTATTTGTACCTTTGTTAGGGTAAACTCGGTATGATGTATTACCTCGTGTTTGCTAATCCATGTATGTGGTATTCGTACCTATGTTAATACAAAGTCGGCATCGTGTTTGCTAACCCATGTACATGGTATTCGTACCATTGTTAATACAAACCTGGCGTGATGTATTACCTTAATTTGTTAAAAGTAATGAGTTAAAGATACAATCTCCTCCAAGGATACTAGGAATATATAGTATAAGTGTGTAATTCATGATTTATTCTTCTGTTATAGTTATAGTATGTTCCTCCCTGTACTAGTTATAGTATGTTCCTCTCTGCACTAGTTATAGTATTTTCCTCCATGTACTAGCTATAGTATGAACTCTCTGTACTAGTTATAGTAAGAACTCTCTGTACTAGTTATAGTATAAACTGAACCCCTAAACTATACTTATTATAGTTTACTAGTATGTTTGTTTGAATTGTTACTACCTTGAAATAAAGACTCATTTATCTACTAAGTTATGATTTCACTTTAAAAATGGAGTTTTATAAACCATAAAGTAACATAACTTTTAAAAGAGATTTTGCAGTGATTTGATCACTTAATAACACATAAGGAATCCTTAAAATGATGTTTATCACAAAACATTTACACAATTATCATTGTGTTCAACTTGTATTACCCCCCTTAAAAGCATTTAAAACATTTAAAAGATTGATTATAGAGGTATGAACTCACCTTATGTGGGTGATTCAATCAAATATGTGCGTAAGGATGAGAAGTTCCACGAATGAATTCCCGAGACACAAACGAGTCCTAAATGATATATAATGGCATATAGAGGCATGAATTTAGTGTTTAAAGCAACTAACATGCAAGGAAACACCCTTAGGGACTAAGAAACACTTGAAACTAAGTGTTACAATCACATGTGATTGTATTAAGGGGGTTTACGGCCACACCTAGGTGTTTACGGCCATGATGTTTACGGTCTAGGGTGTTTACGGCCAAGGGAGTTTACGGCCGTAAACTCCTGGAGATCACCCTCAAATCGTTTGTTCCAGGTATTTAGGCTAATGATTCTACTAGGTAGCAAGTGTAAGGAAGGTATACTCACAATTTAGAAGCTTTAAAAGGGTGTTTTCGGCCACCAAGAACAAGTGTGTGTTCTTGGTGTTCTTGGTGAAAGTTGATGATCTTGAAGATCTAACCAAAAGAGGTGATTTCATGGATGAATCAAGAGATGCTTACAAGGCCAAGAAGGAATAACAAGAAAGATGGATGAATCACTTACAATTTTTTAAGATCAAGACGAAGATTCTTATGATACTTGAGAGAGAATTCAAGTGTTCTTGAGGTGAAAGTGTAAGAATGAAGAAAAGTGAAGGAATATGATACTTAAGGGCATGAGTTCACGGCTGGCAAGAGTTTACGGCCGTAAACTCCTTGTTTGCGGCCGTAAACTCCATGTGATGGAGTTTATGGCTTGAATGATGTACAGTGAACTCAAGCAGATACTTCCTAACACACATTCCTTGGATGTACTAGGCTTAGAACACTCAAACAGACCCCTAAGAAAGCTAAAAAATAGTAGAAACAAAATCTGACATTTGATTGGATTGATTGACTGGACTTGTAAGGCAAAAAAAAAATTCGGGTTGTCACATCATCCCCCCGTTAGATGGAATTTCGTCCTGAAATTAGCTTTCTTAGCAGTACTACTGGGGTTGTACTCCTTTTATTGGCAGAATACCCACTTGTAAACCTGGGCAACTTTGCCCTAATGTCCATGATAGGATTCATACCTGGTCCATCTATCGTTACCTCGTGTATACGAGTCATATATAATTAAGATTAGTAAGACGGTCGGATGTGCGACTCTGCCCCAGGTCCATAACCAAACAAGGAACAGGAGATAGGGCGGAAACACACATACTAAATCTGCATAATCATAATGATATACCACCCTCGCGTATACACTTATTAGTGATAGGTGGGCTATATTCGTCCTTAGCCTCTGTGCTTGAACTTGATCTGTTGAATGAGTGGTATTTCGGGAAGGTCTGTTGAGTATACGGTGGCAAGGCTTCGGAGGGCAAAGTACGCTTCTCATGAGTACTTTGGGGTTTAGAATACGAGGTAGATGATTCCGAAGTCTAGATTCGACTGTCGTTACGAATGATGAAGGTTTCGTGAATTTGACGTCAAGGCGATGGAAACTTATGAACTTAGCATGGTGAGGACCACTCCAATTCATGACGAATGATAGTAACAGACTCTTTACTGAACAAATGTTAAGCTGATTTGAAAGAAACATTTGTTATTCGATGGTGTATCCCGAGTGTGTTCGACAATGTACTCTGTGTAAACGTTCTAGTGCTTTCTGTTTTCTCCTTGATATTACCACTGCCACAAATCGTACCGCGATGAGCGGGTACTAATAGTGCAAGTGTTTTGATAACTAGTGTCAGTACTTTATGTTTCGATCCTCTTCGGTACCTCTATGATCGTCTGGCATATACAAGTTATGTATAATTAAGATGAATAAGACGGTCGACTGAGTAACTCTGCCCTAAATCCACAACCAGACAAGGAATAGGAATTAAGGCGGAATCACTCACTCTAAGACTGCAAAATCTTAGTTATGCACAATCCTGATGTATATACTAAGCCATCATAGCTTCCCTGAATGGATCTTTAGTTCTCTTGTGAATGATGTGACTTGTTCAGACGAATGAGTTATTATAATTACCTTTAAATGTTTTCCCCAAGTTTTAATCTTATATAAATATAATTTAAATTTTAAAGTAATTTTATTTAGGAGACGTACCAAATCTCAAAAGAGGGTTCCTTCGTTACTCCTTTATGTCAAGTCGTTAGATTTCTCATTCTCCTCCGTCACCTCTCTCTGTTAAGCAGTCTTTCTTGGCATGTCCCATTTCACCACATGCATGGCATACTTGAACTATACTAGCATCGGTGGTTGAAGTGATGTGCTGAGTCGGAGTTCTGCAGAAGCGAACTCCTTCGTCATTTCTCTCCGTTGGGCAGTCTTTCTTGAAGTGTCCAGATTCGCCGCACTTGAAACAAACCTGTTTTACTTGGGAGATTGGCTGTGTCGACGCCCTGCAGAAACAGGCAGTGTGCCCCTTCCTGCTGCAATTGGTACATTTCATCTCTCGGCAAGCTCCGTTGTGGTGGTAGTTGCATTTGTTGCACCTTGGGAGATTTCCAGCATATCGTTTGACGGGGGTTGTAATGGCAGATGAAATGCCAGATGTTGTGACCGCAGGGGTAGTCACAGGCTCTCGTCTCTTGTTAGAACCTTGAGTCGACTTTTTCCCCTTTTTCTTTCGTTTCTTGTTCTTAGGTTTATGGTCTGGGGTGTCCTTGTCAACAGACACTCGCTAGTTCCCTTGATTGTTACTGCGATTAGCATAACCGGCACCGCTTCCGCTTCCGCTGGCGTTATTAGCATTGAAATGTGCCATGACGGCTGTCACAGCAGCTGTGACTGCAGCCTAAAAAGTAGCGGAGTCTATCTGTAGAATTGGTGCCTCGCCTGTTGGTTGGTTTCCTCCTTGTGAAGACATGATTATGTTGCATGGCGAAAAATGATCTCGTGAGTAATGATGGGCATCAATAAATGTATCCCATCAACTTAAATGTATTAAACAATTTCACGCTTAACTGGACTACTCTCAATGTTTCTGTCAACATTTCCGAGATATGTCCATAATAGTAAGTAGAAGTGGGTTTTGTACGAGTGATATTTGAACTAAGTTATCCTTGTTTCCTAGTGTATCTGGTTCCGACTTTCATAGGGTTTTGGAAAACAATTCATAATGGAAGTCTATATATAAAATAAACTTCATGAATCAAAAGTGGTTATCCTCGAATGAATTTCTGTGAACTGAATATCTGTTACTGGTTGCATGAAAAGTAATAATCTTAACACATAATGTGAGTAGTGTATTCACTAACTCACTAAGTCAATTAAGGTTATTATTTTTTAGTGTGACGCATAAGACGTTTTAGTTTCTCTGGCTGATCCTTCTCAGAGAATTTCTCATGAACCTGCCCTTGTTTCTCCTTGTCTCTTGTGCTGACCGCTATGAAGAAGTGGTTACATCTATCTGGGTTTGTCGTGCGAGAATGGAAATGTTTAAAGAATTCATGAGTTTAAGTGTAACATTATGGGGTGATCCTTTCCAGGTCCTATAATTGCGCAATGTATACAGGTTGTATATAATTTAAGATTAAATAGATCACAAATCTTAAGTCTATAAAATCTCAATTATATAAAACCTTGGGAGTATACACTCCGGAATCATAGACCTACCAAAAGGGTCTTTTAAGTTCTCACATAAGTTGTTTATAGTGCCTAAAGTACTCCTATAGTATTTTAATGTATTGAACTTGATATGTTTTAACTTGTTGTTTTGTAGTATCATAAAATACTCCCATAGTATTTTAACTTTGTGTACTGATTTAGAAATCCCTTGAATAGAGTTAGGTAAGTTTTAAGGCTGTTGCAACACCACATCACTCCCAAACACATGTCGGTCACATCTCGAATGAATATAGTTGATCAGGCTATATTGATTCCAGATGTGATTACATAACTGTCCAGGTTTGACCGCAGTGTTCAACCTTTAAATACTTCTATTTTGTTCTTCTTGCGATACTTGTTCCAGTATGTATAAGCATGTATGTATACTTTTATAAGGTATTGTTATACCTTTAAAATATATTATTATCCAGAGCACTTCGGCCCCATTGTATTTATAGTTGTATATCTTTTATAGGTTGATATACTTAGTACACTATAAACAATGCTCTGATACCAATATGTCACACCCCCAAACCGGAACGGCAGAAACGTTCGGGGGCGGAGGACATTATGTTTAGTATCACAAGACATGCATCATAGTAATCAAAGTAACAAACAACCATTTCATTGGAAAGAAAGTGTTTACAAAGTATGTGGATCACATAAGATAGACTATAAAAGTAAATAACAAAACAAGACATGAAGCTACTATGCTCCATCTTCTGAATCCCAATGCGCGTACATGTCTACTAGTTACCTGATAATACAAGTTATTTTGAAAGAGTAGATCAGCATTTAAGCTGGCGAGTTCATAAGTATTTTAAGTGATGTATTAGTAAGTTGAAATCTCTTTTAGAAAAGTTCGCCTGTTCCTCCAGAAGATCCTATATCTTCTGATATGATGAAAATTAGTAAAAATGATTCTACAATCCTTTCTATGAGTACTAAATGAATATAAGTTAATTAGAATACAGATCAAACAAAGAATCGATTGTGTGAATCTGCCCTAAACCCACAACCAAACAAGGAACAGGGAATGGGGCGGAAGTCACACATCCCATTGTTTGTTAGATCTTTACTGTATATAACTCTGGTGCATTCATTTGGTACTCACGGAGTTAATTGTAAGAGTTCCTTTATATTGATGAAAACATTCTTTAAGAAAATCCTTATTTCTTTTAGTAAAAATGGTAACCACAATAGTTCCTTCTACAATCACTTAGTTTATACTAGCTATATATAATCTAATATCGAACAGATAGTTAATTGTGTGAATCTGCCCTAAGCCCACTACCAAACAAGGAACAGGAAGTAAGGCGGAAAGCACACATCTAACTATCTGTTGGATATTACATATATATAACCCTGATGTGTAAACTAAGGTATTATAGAATTAACCACTTAAGGTCCTTTAAGTTGTACTAGTTTAATAAAATGGATTAAACCTTTCATTGTTAAGTTTCTAGTTTAGTTTACTCAATGTTTTATCTGAAAATATGTTTTTGTACTAGAAAACGATGTATTGAATTTGTATACTATGACCTGACCTATACCTGGTACTCCTTATGATTACTTGGTGTATACGGAATATTTATATAGTCAAGATCGAATGGATAGTAGACTGGGTGCATCTGCTCTAAGCCCACAACCAAACAAGGAACATGAAATAAAGCGGAAAGCACACATCCTACTATCTACTGGACTCAATTAATATATATCCCTGATGTATCTACTGAGGAATCATAAAGTTAGCATTATAGGTCACCTTCTAACTGAATGTTCATGTTACAAGTAAGTTATGTGGCGTTATTCTAATATTTGCACAACTATTAGAAGTAATGAAATCTTGTACTCTTAATGCCTCAGTCGATACTGCTGTGAGGTTTACATATGTTTATGTGTTTCTGTGTATCATACTTCGTGTTTGCTAACCCTGGTACGTTGTATTTATACCTTTGTTAGTGTAAACCCGGTATGACGTTTTACCTCGTGTTTGCTAACTTTGGTACGTGGTATTCGTACCGTTGTTAGTACAAACCCGAAATGATGTGTTATTACCTCGTGTTTGCTAACCCATGTACGTTGTATTTGTACCCTTGTTAGTAACAACCCGGTATGTTGTATTTTGTATATATTTATGTGTTTTATTTATTATTGTCCGGTACTTTGTAGATGTACCCTTTATAAATAATTCATGTATCATACTCGTGTTTACTAACCCTGATACGTTGTATTTGTACCTTTGTTAGTGTAAACTCGGTATGCTGTATTACCTCGTGTTTGCTAATCCATGTACGTGGTATTCGTACCTATGTTAATACAAAGTCGGCATCGTGTTTGCTAACCCATGTACATGGTATTCGTACCATTGTTAATACAAACCCAGCGTGATGTATTACCTTAATTTGTTAAAAGTAATGAGTTAAAGATACAATCTCTTCCAAGGATACTAGGAATATATAGTATAAGTGTGTAATTCATGATTTATTCTGCTGTTATAGTTATAGTATGTTCCTCCCTGTACTAGTTATAGTATATTCCTCTCTGCACTAGTTATAGTATTTTCCTCCTAGTACTAGCTATAGTATGAACTCTCTGTACTAGTTATAGTATGAACTCTCTCTACTAGTTATAGTATAAACTGAACCCCTAAACTATACTTATTAAAGTTTACTAGTATGTTTGTTTGAATTGTTACTACCTTGAAATAAAGACTCATTTATCTACTAAGTTATGATTTCACTTTAAAAATGGAGTTTTATAAACCATAAAGTAACATAACTTTTAAAAGAGTTTTTGCAATGATTTGATCACTTAATAACACATAAGCAATCCTTAAAATGATGTTTATCACAAAACATTTACACAATTATCATTGTGTTCAACTTGTATTCCCCCCCCCCCCCCCTAAAAGCATTTAAAACATTTAAAAGATTGATTATAGGGGTATGAACTCACCTTATGTGGGTGATTCAATCAAATATGCGCGTAAGGTGAGAAGTTCCACGAATGAATTCCCGAAACACAAACGAGTCCTAAATGATATATAATGGCATATAGAGGCATGAATTTAGTGTTTAAAGCAACTAACATGCAAGGAAACACCCTTAGGGACTAAGAAACACTTGAAACTAAGTTTTACAATCACATGTGATTGTATTAAAGGGGGTTTACGGCCACACCTAGGTGTTTACGGCCATGATGTTTACGGTCTAGGGTGTTTACGGCCAAGGGGTTTACGACCAAGGGAGTTTACGGCCAAGGGAGTTTACGGCCGTAAACTCCTGGAGATCACCCTCAAATCGTTTGTTCTAGGTATTTAAGCTAATGATTCTACTTGGTAGCAAGTGTAAGGAGGTATACTCACGATTTAGAAGCTTTAAAAGGGTGTTTTCGGCCACCAAGAACAAGTGTGTGTTCTTGGTGTTCTTGGTGAAAGTTGATGATATTGAAGATCTAACCAAAAGAGGTGATTTCATGGATGAATCAAGAGATGTTTACAAGGCCAAGAAGGAATAACAAGAAGGATGGATGAATCACTTACAATTTTTGAAGATCAAGACGAAGATTCTTATGATACTTGAGAGAGAATTCAAGTGTTCTTGAGGTTAAAGTGTAAGAATGAAGAAAAGTGAAGGAATATGATACTTAAGGGCATGAGTTCACGGCTGGCAAGAGTTTACGGCCGTAAACTCCTTGTTTGCGGCCGTAAACTCCATGTGATGGAGTTTATGGCTTGAATGATGTACAGCGAACTCAAGCAGATACTTCCTAACACACATTCCTTGGATGTACTAGGCTTAGAACACTCAAAGAGACCCTTAAGAAAGCTAAAAAATAGTAGAAACAAAATCTGACATTTGACTGCATTGATTGACTGGACTTGCAAGGGAAAAAAAAAATTTCGGGTTGTCACAATCAGAGTCTCCTGGAGGGAGAGCGTGAGTTTGTGTATAGATCTATACGGGACTGACAATCCCGCACCCTGACTATTAGCTACAGTCAACCGAGGGTGACAAACGTCATTTCAGTTTTCAACGTCCGAAATACGTCGTGTTGGTTAGCGTCCATTAGCATGATTATAAGAACTCAGTGGGGAAACAATTACTCGTTCACATAATAATATACTTAACAATCAGTCATCAGGGTTAATAACTAGGGGATTACTTAGTATATACATCAGGGTTATATGAAATTAACATCCGACATGTAGTGGGATGTGTGAATTCCGCCTTATTCCCTGTTCCTTGTTTGGTTGTGGGCTTAGGGCAAAATCACCCAATTGACTGTCTGTTCGATTTAGCTTTTTATAATCCGTATGTACTAAGTGATCACAGGAGGGTATTAACAACACTTTCAGTTTACAAAACAATACAGTTTCGACTAGTCTTATTTTAAGCAATAAAACTACTATACATTACTGGCGGTAGCCAAGGTTTTCAAACAGAACAATGCATAAACAACATAAGTATGGTAGATACTTGTACTCTTCAGTTTTGGAACAGTTAATTCAATAACTTACACTTAAGGAAAATATAGGATTTTCCAGGACTCCCGACCCGTGCTCTGAAAATATCATGCATGAGATGAAGCTCGTGTATCTGTTTCAATAAATACATAAACATCAGTATTTTACAAACGATTGGTTTATTATTCAACTAACAAATATTCATTATTAATTCTATAATTCCTTAGTTTATGCATCCGGGTACGTATGAAGAATATCCGATAGACTGTGGAATGTGTGGTTTCTGCCTCATCCCCTGTTCCTTGTTTGGTTGTGGGTTTAGGGCAGATCCACACAATTAATTGTCTGTTCGATATTGGTTTATACATAACTAGTATGAACTAAGTAGTTATAGAAGGAATTGGTTTAATCATGCTTTCAATAAGAGAATATTGGATTTTCTTGAGGAACATTATCAATAGATTTCAAAGGACCAATATAGTTAACCTTGTAAGTACTTAGTGCATACTTCAGGGTTATATACATGTAGATCCGACAATCAGTGGAATGTGTGGCCTCCGCCTCATTTCCTGTTCCTTGTTTGGTTATGGGCTTGGGGCAGAACCACACAATCTATTGTTTGTTCGATCTGGATTGTATATGATTGGTATACACTAAGTACTCGCAGGAGGAACTAGTAAGTATCATTTTACTTAACATTCATTACATTCGAAAATATGAGGTTTTTATGGAGAAACACAAGGCACTTTTCAAAAGAGCACATAAGCTGTTTTCTAAAACAAAACGCTTATGAACTCACCAGCTTAATGCTGATACTCTTTCAAAACTTACTTGTATTCTCATGACATTAATAGACAGGTACACGCACCGGGTTCAAGAAGATGGAGCATAGTAGCTTCGAGTCTTTACTTGTTATTTTACTTTTGAAGTCAGTATTATATGAACCAAATGTAATGTAGACATTATACTATTAATACAATTATTGTTGTTGCTTTGATTACTATTATTCAATTGTTGTGATACTGTACATGACGTCCTCCGCCCCCGAACGTTTCCGTCGTTCCGATTTGGGGGTGTGACAGTTCCAGATCTGAAGTTCTTATCCTAAAATCATGGTTGCATCCAAGAATGGCTCCAAAATGGCTTCCAAAAACCCTAAGTTACTCCAAAAAGAGTATCTAATGAAAGGAGAAGCAAGTTCTGGACTTTTTACCTCCAATAAACAGAAAATGAAGCAAAACCTATGGATCTCCTTGCTCCTTCTGAAATCCCAAGCTCCTTCTTCTTCTCTTCAACCTTCTAACTTGCACAAGATGGCACAAAGAGCTCAAAAATCACTCAAAAACAGTTAGCGTTTCGTGGGGATGGTCTGAGGGTATTGGAGGCTGTAAAGGGAACCACTTAAGGTGTTTATATAGGGTGCAAACCCTAAATATTAGGGTTTCATCCAGACATCCCTACTCGTCGAGTCGGGCTCCCGACTGGTCGAGTAGGTCACTTAACCCTCGCGACCAAAAATCCAGTCTACTCGACAAGTTGGGCCTCCAACTCGTCGAGTCCCAGAGAAAAACATGAAATTACTCAATTTTAAATTCGTACCAGGAACCAGGTGTTACAAATCTCCCCCAATTATTTTAGACTTTGTCCTCGAAGTCTGCTACTGAATCCGGAAAAAGCTCGGGATAGTGCTCCCCTATCTCGTCCTCCGGCTCCCCAGTCCATTCCGAGCCCTTGTGGTGTTGCCATTGCACCTTTACCAGCTTCACCCTCTTGTTCTTCAGATCCCACGACTTCCTGTCGAGGATAGCTATTGGCCGCTCAATGTAGTTCAGGCTGTCATCCACCTGAATATCCTCCAAAGGCACCACTGCCGAATCGTCTACCAGACACTTTTGCAGCTGGGAGACGTGAAAACTGTTGTAGATCTGACTGAGTTCGGCTGGCAGATCCAGCCTATATGCCACCTTGCCTACCCGAGTTACAACCCTGAAAGGTCCATGTACCTGGGGCCCAACTTGCCCTACTTCCTGAACCGAATGACGCCTTTCCATGGCGACACCTTCAGGAGCACCATATCTCCGACCTGGAACTCCAGGTCCGAACAACGCTTGTCGGCATAACTTTTCTACCGACTCTGAGCAGTTTGAAGCCTGCTCCGAACCTGTTGGATCCTCTCTGTAGTCTTGAGTACCACTTCGGTACTCCCCATGACCATCTGTCCAACCTCACCCCAGCATATCGGGGTCCCGCACTTCCTCCCGTACAACATCTCGAAGGGAGGATGGTCGATACTTGCGTGATAGCTGTTATTATAGGAAAACTCTGTCAAAGGAAGGTAAGTGTCCCAACTACATCCGAAGTCTAACACGCATGCCCGCAGCATATCCTCCAAGGTCTGGATGGTCCGCTCGCTCTGACCATTCGTCTGCGGGTGAAAAGCGGTGCTAAAGTACAGTCGAGTACCCAGCTCGTCGTGAAACTTCTTCCAAAATCTAGAAGTAAACCGCACGTCTCTATCAGAAACCACCGAGACTGGCACTCCGTGCCGAGCCACTACCTCCCAAATATAGATATCGGCCAACTTCTCGGCCGAAATGCTCTCCTGAATAGGAATGAAATGTACGCTCTTCGTCAATCGATCCACGATGACCCAAATCGAATCCACTCCCCGCGCGGTACTGGGAAGCTTTGTGATGAAATCCATAGTGATATATTCCCACTTCCACATCGGGATATCCAACGGCTGGGTTTTGCCGTGGGGCCTCACCTTCCTGCAGGTCAGACATCTCTCAACATACCAAGCTACATCCCGCTTCATGCAGGGCCACCAATAACCAAGACGAATATCCCTGTATATCTTCGTCTGTCACACCCCGAAACCGATGGCGGAAACGTTCCGGGGCGGAGGACGTCATGCGTAGTATCACAACAGTTGTATCATAGTAAGCGAAGTAAACACAACCATTACATTATAATATGAATATTTACATCGTTCAAAAACATGATTTATACATAACAGTATATAGCAAAAGTAAAAGACGTGACTTCAGAATGCTCCGTCTTCTCCAAAAATGAGCGAACCTGTCTATTGATGCCCTGAGAATACAAGCAGTTTTAAAAATATCACCATAAAGCTGGTGAGTTCATAAGCGTTTAATTCTGATGAAAGAAATGTTTCTTTGAATTCTTTGAAAAGTTGTTTCCCAAGAAAATCCTATATTTTCTTATGAAAGAGGTTTGATTATCCATTAGTTGTACGATAAACAGCCTGTTTATGAAAAGTTAAGTTATCCCAGGAAAATCCTATATTTTCCTTAAAAGTTGATAGTTGATGTTCGATTCTGATACGAGGTGTACAAGTATCTACCATACTTGTATCGATAGATGTAGTTTCCTTGAAAAGCCCTGGTTACTTGCTGTGAGATGTATTAGCCTTATTACATAAATAAAACTAATAAAATAGGTGGTGAACTAGATCCTAAGGGCGTTACAGATGCCCTCTAGTAATCAAATCGGATATTACTTTGAGGTTAGTTCACTCGTTTCATTATTACAAAAGTAAATTCTCGTTACCTAAGTTGTGAGTGCCATAACCGTACTTAGACTGGATAAGGCACGAAACGGGGGCCAGTATCTTTTATGACTTTGTCACCCCTGAACCTAACGGTTCCGCTGTAGCTAGCAGCGAGGGTGGGGGATAGTCAATCCCATATAGATCTATACACAATAGTCACGCTCTCCCTCCAAGAGATTCTGGTTATAAGTCGTAGTCCTCCACTCACGAATCCGAGGGAGTGTTACCGAGGACAAGTCTCAAACTTAGCCTAACAAATTTACAAGTAACAATATCGAAAATCCTGTTTATGATTTGCATGAATCCTTTATAAGATAATACATATTATAACATGATTCACAAATTTCTTGCTTTAGATTTGAAAACTGTTTCTACGAGTTGATTTCTTAATCGATTGGTAAAACGGTTTTCTGACTTAAAAGCATACTGAACATAAAGTCATTCTATGCAGAATAAGATAATTTGAGCACAAGTTTCCTTGTACTTTTGCTTGTATTCCCCCCTGAAAACATGAAAAACTCATAAAAAGCGTAGGGGTATGAACTCACAGTTTATCGTAGGATCCGAAAGCACAATTGGTTACGAGTGTTGAGTGTCAACCGATGTTTCGTACGCAAGTGGATCCTATTAACATGTGATAACATATATGTGTGTTAGAATTAGGGTGTTTCATGGCTAAACATGACGGGAAATCACCCTAAAGATTTGGAAATGCTTGTCGGGACCCTATATGATCAAATAAGGAAGGTGTACGGCCATTTGAGTGGGTGTGCGACCAGGGTGTGCGGCCAGGCTGTGTGTGCGGTTGCACACAGGAGTATGCGGCTATACAGAGGGTGTGTGCGGCCGTACACTCCTCATTTGTGTCTGAAATGTCGATTTTGAGATGTTCTTGTGCTAATACCAAGTCCTACTAGTATATGGAGGCCAAACTCTTCACTTTGGAGAGTCTTTAAGGTGTGTGCGGCCACCTTATGAAGGTGTGCGGCCGTACACCTTCAAAGGATGAAGAACACGAAGAACACAATGAGTTTTAGGCTTAGATTCAGGTGTCTTACCAAGATAATAAGTTGAATGATGAAGTGGTTCACGTTTTTGAGGCCTTTAGAGTGTTCTTGGGTGAAGTTCTTAGAGAGAGAAAGTAGTAGAGTGCAGCCAAAGGAAAGGAATGAGTGAAGGGGTTCCCCTATATATATATATATATATATATATATATATATATATATGTATATATATATATATATATATATATATATATGTATATATATATAAGGGTGAGTGTGGCTGGAGGGTGGGTGTGCGGCCGTACACACCTCTCATGAGGGTGTATGGCCCGATTTTGCTTCTAAACGACATGTTGACTCATTCCAAATCTCATTCCCAACTGTACTCAAGCTTAGAACACTTTAACTAACTCTTAAACGGCGTTAAAAGGTAACGGAATCGAGTTTAATATTGATATAAAGATCGATTGTACAGGATAAAAGTTTCGGGTTGTCACATCATCCCCCCGTTAGAGGGAATTTCGTCCCGAAATTCGAATATAGAATACAAATCATGGATTAGAAAAGAGATGCGGATACTTCTGTTTCATCTGATCTTCGCGTTCCCAAGTGAATTCAGGTCCCCGCTTGGCATTCCACCGAACCTTCACTATCGGGATGCGACTTTGTTTCATTCGTTTGATCTCCCTATCCATGATTTCGATTGGTTCTTCCACAAAGTTTAGATTCTCGTTGATTTCAATCTCATCGAGAGGGATAGCAAGAGTCTCGTCGGATAAGCACTTCTTCAGGTTCGAGATGTGGAAGACAGGATGAATGTTACTAAGCTGTTGAGGTAATCGGAGTTTGTAGGCTACAGAACCGATCCTTGTGAGGATCTCGAACGGTCCTATGTGCCTCGGGTTTAGCTTTCCACGCTTTCCGAAGCGTATCATGCCTTTCCAGGGTGAGACTTTTAGCAGGACACGGTCTCCAACCTGGAACTCCAAGGGTTTTCGTCGTTTATCGGCGTAGCTCTTTTGTCTATCACGAGAGGCCTTAAGTTGTTCTCGGATTTGTACGATCTTTTCTGTGGTTTCGCAGATGATTTCTGGACCAGTGAGAGTATTGTCACGGACTTGCCCCTTGGCTAGCTGCGTGTCGCCCACCTCAGCCCAGCACATAGGGGATCTGCACTTGCGGCCATAGAGAGCTTCGAAAGGCGCAACCTTGATGCTGGTATGGTAACTGTTGTTATAGGAAAATTCAACCAAAGGAAGATGAGTGTCCCATGACGTGCCAAATCGATGATGCAGGCTCTTAACATGTCTTCCAAGGTTTGGATGGTTCTCTCACTCTGTCCATCTATTTGAGGATGGTAAGTTGTGCTCATATCCAGCTTACTTCCAAGAGCCTTCTGCAGTGACTGCCAGAATCTCGAAGTGAACCTGCTATCTCGATCAGAGATAATGGATACAGGTACACCGTGCAGTCGGACTATCTCTTGGATGTAGATTCGTGTAAGTCTCTCCATTTTGAAGGTTTCCTTGATAGGCAGGAAGTGAGCGGATTTAGTCAGTCGATCGATTATCACCCAGATGGCGTCGTACCCACTCGGAGATTTGGGTAATTTGGTGATGAAATCCATAGTAATCCTCTCCCACTACCATTCGGGAATTTCCGGCTGTTGGAGCAGACCTGAGGGCTTCTGATATTCGATTTTCACTTTGGCGCAAGTCAGACACTTGCCCACAAATGTATCGATCTCCGCTTTCATGTTTGGCCACCAATATAGTTTCTTGAGATCGAGGTACATCTTATCCGAACCTGGATGAATGGAGTATCTGGTCTTGTGAGCTTCGTTCATTACAACCTCTCTGTAACCACCGAACTTTAGGGTCCAGATCCGGTTCATGAAATAATAGACTCCGTCTCCCTTGATCTCTAGGTTCCTTTCCATTCCTCTCAAGGTTTCACCTGACATGTTCTCTGGTCTTAAGGCTTCCAACTGAGCCTCCTTGATTTGTGTGACAACCCGAAATTTTCTATCCTGTTCAGTCTAACACTTCTCTGAAAGTCAAACTCATTCCTGCTATCATTTAGCACAATTTGGAACCTGTTTGAATGTTCTGAGCCTTGTACACTTAAGGGATAAGTGTCGGGGTTTATCTATTGAATCTATAGTACAAAGAACGAGCCTGAAACACTTTGACCTGGAGTTCACGGCCACCACATGGGAGTTTACGGCCGTAAACTCCATGTGGTCCGTAAACTCCACCTAATATGATGAAAGGGTGGCCATTAGTTCATTCCTTTCTTTCCCTTGGCTGAAATCCTCTCAAGTATCATCCCGATCTTCGTCCCCGATCTTCAAAACTTGTAAGTTTCTTGCCCTAACTAGTTGATATCTTACATGAACTAGTGATCTTACATGATTTCATCCGTGAAATCATTCCATTTGTGTAGATCTTCAAGTTTCACCAAGAACACCAAGAACACACACTAGTGTTCTTGGCCAAAAACGACCATTCAAGCTCCTAGATTGTAAGTACTCTTGTTCTAACTCGTTGTACACTAGGTTTAACATGTTTAGAGCTTAGAAATCACAAGGAAACACAAGATCAAAGGAGTTTACGGCCAAGACATGTTCGTGGGCTGTAAACCCCTATAAGTGGGGCAAATTGCACCCTAGTCCCTTCCTAAGCCTTGAATGCTAGTCTTGATCCTTCCTTGGAGTGTTTAGGACCTTAAACAACAAAGAAAACATACCCCCATAAGAGTTTACGGCCGTAAACAAATAAGGAAATGGTCCTTAGGCCGTAAACTCTATTAGGTGGTGATATTGTGCCCCTAATGCTTCCTAATGACTAGAACTTAGCCTAGAACCAATCACCATTGAACTAGGAACCTCAAAACATCAAAATGGTACTTCCCACCATGAGTTTACGGCCGTAAACTCATGGGGAAGTGGTCCCTAGGCCGTAAAGACAAGTTAAGGTCATTCTTGGACCTTAAACTCACCTAGCCTCTTGTTTAGCCTTGAAACACTTAACCACTTAAGACATCATAGCTTTAAGCCTCAAATGGAGACCCATTAGAGAGTTTATGGCCAGGAGTAAACTCCCCTGGGCCGTAAACTCCATTAAGTATGGTCTGTTGACCATAAACTCACTTACAATGCCTTGCAATCTTTTGTTGCAACCCAATGGCCTCCTAACACTTTGACTAAAGTGTTTTCCACGCCTTAGAATGTTTATACTTGTCTAATTAGTGTTATAATCACTAATTGTATATATACATATGTCTTTATATGTTATTAGGATCATTGAGTGTGTTTAAGTCTTCACTTAACACCAAGCACTTGTCCGACACTTCCATCCGATCCACTCGCTACAGGTGAGTTCATACCCCTTAATCAATCTTTTAAATGATTTTAAATGCTTTAATGGGGGGGGGAATACAAGTAGAAAACAGTATGTTATAGAATCAATCACATATGATTTATAACTGTGTTTTCAACCAACTAATTTCACATACTTCAAAATGTGATAAACGCAATGGTTTTCAGTCCTGTTATACTTTGTTATCAAATGAATTACTTTTGAAATGTTTTATAAAATGACATCAATTCATTATTATTTATTGTTCAGAACTCTTAAATGTTTTACAAAACCTCTTTCAACTTATTGTTAAAAACCATATCTATACACTTATATTTCATATATATATGTTTTGATATGAGAGCTTTCATTCTTCATTCAGTTCCAACACTCTTGGGTAGCAAGGGTGTATAAACCTACTTGGACACTCAATTTACATTCCAGTAAACTATTATAGGTATAGTTTAGGGGATACAAAACATTATTCCTATTACAAGGAATTACACCAGAGTCAGTTCATTCATGAGTCTATACTAATACATCACCCACAATATGAAGAGATACTATTACATGGATACTTTTACATAGATACTTTTACATGGATACTGTTACATAGATACTATATGATGAGATACTATTACATATTATAGGTGTAGATACTATTATATATGTACGGGACTAACCATTCTACACCCATCTGTTAGCTACAGAGGGAAAATGAACATCGACGGATGTCTACGGTAAATACTATTCGGCATCTTCCATGTCGTGTTTATCCTAGTACCAAAGGATAATACTTTAATGATTATATAATTTCCCTTTTACTTTTATTTTATGACACATTCACATAAAACGATGAGGTAGACTATATGTTTATAATAATAGTCGCACATGGGAAAAACTTTCATTGATACAGAAATGCAAACTTCAAAGCATTCGGGTCTTGGTAGAAGACTACCTTTTATACTAGTAGGAAATATGGGATTTTCTAGGGTTTTCACACTTATACGAAATGTTTCATTTAACATTTACCAGTCTTTCATAACAGCTTTCAAAACAATGACATTAAAATACTTATGAATTCACAAGCTTTATGCTGATCTACACTTTCAAAATAACTTGTATTCTCAGGTCACAAATAGACAGGTACCGATGCAAGGTTTAGAGAAGACGGAGCAGTCAAGACTTGTCTTTTATTTTGAGTATTCATTATGTTGTTTTATACTATGAAAGAACACACTTGTAAGTAAAATTATACTATTGATGCAATGGATGATGTTGTTGCTTGTTTACTACTTTACATTGTTGTGATACATTACATGACGTCCTCCACCCCACAACGTTTCCGCCGTTCTCGGTTTTGGGGTGTGACAGATTGGTATCAGAGCTTTGTTTATAGTGAATTAAGTATATCAACCCATAAAGATATACGGTCTATAAATACATTAGGATTAAAATACTCTGACCAAGAGTTTATACTTTTAAATAATAAAATATTTAACTAAGTATACATGCCTGCATTCATACTAAAATCAGTGTCACAATGACAAGAACAAAAGTATTACGATTGTTGAATATCACAAGTAAGCTCGGGGATGTATGGTCAGTCCTGGGAGTGGCATAGCCTGATCAACTATGCTGGTCCGAGGAGTGATTAGCACATGCCCAAGAATGGTTGTGATATGGCAACAAGTCTAAAAACTTACCAACACTACCACAATGAAATACCATAGGGGTATTTGGTGCTATTATAATTACTTATATGAGAATTAAAGGTCTTTATCAATAGGTCAATAGTTGCAAAGTGGATACACTAAGATTATATGTATCTAGGATGTCATAGACTTAGAATCTGTGAATCTTTGCTTTATTTCCTGTCCTTGTTTGGTTGT
Organism: Lactuca virosa; assembly: GCF_052849685.1. NCBI lineage: Eukaryota > Viridiplantae > Streptophyta > Magnoliopsida > Asterales > Asteraceae > Lactuca > Lactuca virosa. The sequence continues at coordinate 287,880,665 of NC_136429.1, read as the reverse complement.
GGGCTTAGAGTTAGGGTCACTTATTCGAAGGTCTATCCTGTCCTGAATACATATAACTATTATGCACTGAACAAGTATTGAAGTAACTGATAAAGATCATCTTATAATTATCTAATTAGTACGTCTATTTAGTTATTTCTTATATCTCTTTTCTCGCGTAGACATCATGGCTGGATTCCATCCCCACGGCGACCCGTACTACCCTAACCACGACAATGTTGGATGGCTCGGAGAGGAGCCGGAGAATGATCACCCAATCCCTATGGATGGTCACCAAGCTGAAGGCTTTGCTGATGGTTCTGACTCCGAACCTGAAGTGGAGAACCTACCCCCGATGGCTCTTGTTCCAAATCCTAACCCTCGTCCGGCTTTTCAAGGCCTGACGCCTCCGTGGGTGGAAAGCTTGGAAACATGGAGCCAAGGGCAGGATCAGCCCATGCCATTTAATGGAGACCGAAGCTTTTATGACCTAAGCGAGGGGGGCTCAGCAGACAGAGTCTTGCCAATCCTGGTCCGCAGAGTGGCCCGAAATGAGATTCAAGACAGGACAGCCCTCCATCAAATCACGGAAGTTGTCACCAATGCGAGAATGCATACGATTCGCACCATTCGCCTGGAAGATGCTCGTGAGAGATCTAAGAGAGACCATGAAACCCTGCTGCAAGCACTGGCTGAAACACGAGCCAAAGTCATAGAACTCCGAGTACGCCAGAGGGTGTACGAAAGACACCTGCTTGATATGGAACGTCAACTGGATGAACTAAGGGTTCACCAGAGGGATGACCGTCACCCGTAGTAGATGCCTTACTTTCTTTCCCTGTTAAAAGGAATCGTTTTCCTGTCTATGTCCTATGTGGCATTTTTCTATGAAACTATCTTGTACTGTAAGTACTTTTAGTTAGGCCTTTATGCGGCCAAAACTTTTCTACCCTGGATGTGATGTAAGCCCTACTCCCAGGTCATTTTTCCCAGACTTATTACGTCATGAATATCAATGATATTGACAGTCGGCTAACTTCTGTGTCATTCTTTGTTCAAATACTTTCATCATACTATCATTGGAGTCTATCTAAAACCCACTCTAGTCAAGTTATTGGACTAGGGTAATTTAGCTCAGGGATCATTCCCAATTCTCTTTCAAAGGTTGGATCATGCTATTCACCGACCAATGGTACCCCCGGTTTGAACGACAAACGTCATGAGACCATTCTACGAACTTACTTCTACTCTGTACTAGGGTTGCATCATAGGGATGTAGGTCAAACCTTTGAGAGCATACTTCTATTCTTTACATGAACGATCGAAATACATCTAGGTTCAACCATAATCGCTCACGAATTCATTTTCTTCCCGTGTAACAGAATCATGTCGTCGAAGAAAAGTAATCAACCCATCAACCGAACACCGACTCTTCAGATTGATGCAGCTACCTTTCAAGCTGCAGTCTCAGCTGTCGTGACAGCTGTCCTGACTCACCTTAACGCTAACAACGCAAATGTTAGCGGAATGGTTATCAATAATTCAAATCAAGGTAACAACCAAGTATATCATCGAGTAACGAACTACCACAACACTCCGAATCTCAAGTCCAAGAATAACAAACGAAAGTTCAGGGATAGAGTTAAAGGCAAATCACCCCAAGGGGCGAGCAAAAGACAACAACCTGTGGCAGCCTTCGCGGCCACGACATATGTACCTCCTACTGCCATTCCTTCTAGTATCCCAATTATCCCTAACCCAGCCAGACAGTATGCTGGCAATCTCCCAAAGTGCAACAAATGCAACTATCACCATCATGGACCTTGTCGGGAAATGCAGTGCTTAAACTGCAACAAAAAGGGACACACCATCCGTTACTGCAAGACTCGGATCCGACACATTACTTCAACCACCAATGTTGAAATTTCTCGGATATGCCATCTGTGTGGAGTAATGGGACATTTCAAAAGGGACTGCCCAACAGAGAAGGGTGACGGGGGAACAGGAGGAGTTTGACCCCAGAACAACAAAAGACAGCAAAGGACCCTACTATAATATAGGTTCACTTCCAATCAGCAGTATTTATGTATGCGTTTAAACATGTTTAAAAACTAGTGCAACTCGAGTCTCATCTTTTGCGAGATCCCGTCAGTTAAGGGACCTTCATGCTGCGTATACTTGTCTTTTGTAGTATACCTTGTTCGCAGCAGTAGTCTTGTAGTAAATCTAAAAGTACTGTAACTCTGTTAAAAGTTGCACTGTTATGTTTTGTCTGTAACGCCTTTAGGATCTAATCTAATGCCTTTATTATTCCGAGTAGTCCGATACTATCAGATAACTTGAGTCAGTTTGACCCTCACAATACCAGTTTCGTGCGTAAATCTCTTTCTCCGAAATCGTCTTTCTAGCGAAACCGTCATTTCAGAACTCCGAAGTACTCATGCGTAGAGTACCTCATGTTTCTCATCCTTTCCGAAGAAACTTCAGCAAACCCCCCAGAGTACCACTCGTACAGTATGTCAAGTTCAATCCAAACACCAGTACGGTTGATCTATCGTTGAAGAATGTATACACAAGGGTGGTATATAATCAAGGTTCTACAGGTTTAGAATTGATGATTCCACTTTAACTTCTTTTCCTCGTTGGGATGTGAGCATAAGGAAGAATCATTTATTCGACTACCTTTTCAATCTTAATTATATACGACTCGTATACACGAGACTGCGATTGATGAACCATGTATGAATTCTAATATGAACTTCAGGACGGAGACTGCCCAGGACTACGAGTAATCGCATCATCATGCGAACAAACTTAGAACCCAGTACGACTCCTGTAAACAGATCGCCCTACAGTCTAACACCCACCGAGCTGCAAGAACTGTCAGGTCAAACCTAACGAACTCCTCATCAATGGAATTGAATGACCAAGCTCCTCACCACGGAGAGCTCCGGTCTTGTTCTTCAAGGAGAAAGACGAATTGTTTCGTAGGTCCATCGACTTCAGAGACCTCGACAATATCTCCAATAGAAATCATTACTATCTTCCTCGCATAGATGAATTGGCTGACCAACCGTAAGGAACGATGTACCCTTCAGAAATGGACCTGAGATCCGAATATCACCAGTTGCGAGTATTAGAGAAGGATGTCCTGAGGACAATCTTCCAAACTCGATGCGGACACTACGAGTCCGTAGTGATACCCCTCGGATAGGACCAATACGCCCGTAGTATTCATGAACTTAATGAATAGGGTACGCCATTCTTACTTGGATCAGTTCGTCATTGTCCTTGTAAATGACTTACTTATCTACTCTCGTAGTAAGAAGGAAATCATAAAGAGCATCTATAACAAACCATGGAAACAATACGATCAGAGAAGCCTTACACGAAGTTCTCTAAATACGAGTTTTGGAATTGAAGAGTCAAATTCCTAAGACACACTATTAGTGATATGGGAATTCTTGAGGACCCTTTCAATTAATCAAAACCGTTGAGAATTTGTCAGCACCGAAGACGCCGACGGGAATTCGCCAAATTCTAGGTCTCGCTGACCTATTGTCGTAGTTCATTTAGAACTCCTCGCAAATTACGGAACCTCTTACGACTTTGACCCAGAAGGGAGCGGCCCTTGACTGGGAAGAGAAGCAAGAGGGAGAAACCTTTGGAACTCCAGGTGAGAGACCAAATTCTTTTGGAAGTCTCACTCTGGGAAAGCTTGATACGCTTCGGAAAGCGTGGAAAGCTAAAATCCAAGATAGTTAGGACCTCCGAGATTCTTGCCAGAATCGGCCCTGTAACTCACAAATCCAACCTACCCCGCTAACTCAGTAACGTACATTTTACCCTCCACGTCTCGAACTTGCAAAAGTATCTATCCAACGAGACTCTTGTAATCCCAGTCGATAAGATCGAGTTCCACAAGAGCCTCACCTTCGTGGAAGAACCGTAGTGACCATGGACCGAGAGGTCAAGCGGACGAAGCAACACCGCATCCCATTAGTGAAGATTCGCTGGAATGCCAAGCAAGGATCTGAATTCACTTGGGAGCGCGAGGACTTAATCGATTAGGAAGTATCTCCATCTCTTTGCTCGATTATTCATACCTACTTCCTTACCTAAATTCTAATTTCGGGACGAAATTCCCTCTAACGGGGGGATGATGTGACAACCCGAAATTTTCTATCCTGTTCAGTCTAACACTTCTCTGAAAGTCAAACTCATTCCTGCTATCATTTAGCACAATTTGGAACCTGTTTGAATGTTCTGAGCCTTGTACACTTAAGGGATAAGTGTCGGGGTTTATCTATTGAATCTATAGTACAAAGAACGAGCCTGAAACACTTTGACCTGGAGTTCACGGCCACCACATGGGAGTTTACGGCCGTAAACTCCATGTGGTCCGTAAACTCCACCTAATATGATGAAAGGGTGGCCATTAGTTCATTCCTTTCTTTCCCTTGGCTGAAATCCTCTCAAGTATCATCCCGATCTTCGTCCCCGATCTTCAAAACTCGTAAGTTTCTTGCCCTAAACATGAACTAGTGATCTTACATGATTTCATCCGTGAAATCATTCCATTTGTGTAGATCTTCAAGTTTCACCAAGAACACCAAGAACACACACTAGTGTTCTTGGCCAAAAACGACCATTCAAGCTCCTAGATCGTGAGTACTCTTGTTCTAACTCGTTGTACACTAGGTTTAACATGTTTAGAGCTTAGAAATCACAAGGAAACAAAAGATCAAAGGAGTTTACGGCCAAGACATGTTCTTGGGCCGTAAACCCCTATAAGTAGGGCAAATTGCACCCTAGTCCCTTCCTAAGCCTTGAATGCTAGTCTTGATCCTTCCTTGGAGTGTTTAGGACCTTAAACAACAAAGAAAACATACCCCCATAAGAGTTTACGACCGTAAATACATAAGGAAATGGTCCTTAGGCCGTAAACTCTATTAGGTGGTGATATTGTGCCCCTAATGCTTCCTAATTAATAGAACTTAGCCTAGAACCAATCACCATTGAACTAGGAACCTCAAAACATCAAAATGGTACTTCCCACCATGAGTTTACGGCCGTAAACTCATGGGGAAGTGGTCCCTAGGCCGTAAACACAAGTTAAGGTCATTCTTGGACCTTAAACTCACCTAGCCTCTTGTTTAGCCTTGGAACACTTAACCACTTAAGACATCATAACTTTAAGCCTCAAATGGAGACCCATTAGAGAGTTTACGGCCAGGAGTAAACTCCCATGGGCCGTAAACTCCATTAAGTATGGTCCATTGACCATAAACTCACTTACAATGTTTTGCAATCTTTTGTTGCAACCCAATGGCCTCCTAACACTTTGACTAAAGTGTTTTCCACGCCTTAGAATGTTTATACTTGTCTAATTAGTGTTATAATCACTAATTGTATATATACATATGTCTTTATATGTTATTAGGATCATTGAGTGTGTTTAAGTCTTCACTTAACACCAAGCACTTGTCCGACACTTCCATCCGATCCACTCGCTACACGTGAGTTCATACCCCTTAATCAATCTTTTAAATGATTTTAAATGCTTTAATGGGGGGAATACAAGTAGAAAACAGTATGTTATAGAATCAATCACATATGATTTATAACTGTGTTTTCAACCAACTAATTTCACATAATTCAAAATGTGATAAACGCAATGGTTTTCAGTCCTGTTATACTTTGTTATCAAATGAATTACTTTTGAAATGTTTTATAAAATGACATCAAGTCATTATTATTTATTGTTCAAAACTCTTAAATGTTTTACAAAACCTCTTTCAACTTATTGTTAAAAACCATATCTATACACTTATGTTTCATATATATATGTTTTGATATGAGAGCTTTCATTCTTCATTCAGTTCCGACACTCTTGGGTAGCAACGGTGTATAAACCTACTTGGACACTCAATTTACATTCCAGTAAACTATTATAGGTATAGCTTAGGGGATACAAAACATTATTCCTATTACAAGGAATTACACCAGAGTCAGTTCATTCATGAGTCTATACTAATACATCACCCACAATATGAAGAGATACTATTACATGGATACTTTTACATAGATACTTTTACATGGATACTGTTACATAGATACTATATGATGAGATACTATTACATATTATAGGTGTAGATACTATTATATATGTACGGGACTAACCATTCTACACCCAGCTGTTAGCTACAGAGGGAAAATGAACATCGACGGATATCTACGGTTAATACTATTCGGCATCTTCTATGTCGTGTTTATCCTAGTACCAAAGGATAATACTTTAATGATTATATAATTTCCCTTTTACTTTTATTTTGTGACACATTCACATAAAACGATGAGGTAGACTATATGTTTATAATAATAGTCGCACATGGGAAAAACTTTCATTGATACAGAAATGCAAACTTCAAAGCATTCGGGTCTTGGTAGAAGACTACCTTTTATACTAGTAGGAAATATGGGATTTTCTAGGGTTTTCACACTTATACGAAATGTTTCATTTAACATTTACCAGTCTTTCATAACAGCTTTCAAAACAATGACATTAAAATACTTATGAATTCACAAGCTTTATGCTGATCTACACTTTCAAAATAACTTGTATTCTCAGGTCACAAATAGACAGGTACCGATGCAAGGTTTAGAGAAGACGGAGCAGTCAAGACTTGTCTTTTATTTTGAGTATTCATTATGTTGTTTTATACTATGAAAGAACACACTTGTAAGTAAAATTATACTATTGATGCAATGGATGATGTTGTTGCTTGTTTACTACTTTACATTGTTGTGATACATTACATGACGTCCTCCACCCCACAACGTTTCCGCCGTTCTCGATTTTGGGGTGTGACAATTTGCGCGGATAAATGGGAATGGATAGTCATGGTCAGTGCCTTCACTTTACGACCTGAGTACTCCTTCCGGCTGAGGGCATCTGCTACCACATTGGCCTTGCCGGGATGGTAGCGGATTTCGCACTCGTAATCGCTGAGTAGCTCAACCCATCGCCGTTGTCTCATGTTCAGCTCCTTCTGGTCGAAGATATGCTGCAGACTTTTATGGTCAGTGAAGATAGTGCACTTGGTTCCGTAGAGATAATGTCTCCATATCTTCAATGCGAAGACCATTGCTCCCAACTCTAGGTCATGCGTTGTATAGTTAACTTCATGTACCTTCAGCTGTCTCGAGGCATAAGCAATAACTTTTCCTCGCTGCATGAGCACACAGCCCAGACCCTGATTGGATGCATCACAGTAGACGACGAAGTCATCCGTCCCTTCGGGTAGAGACAAGATATGTCAAACCCCAAAACCGGAACGGCAGAAACGTTCTGGGGCGGAGGACGTCATGTATAGTATCATAACAAGGCATAATAGTAAACAAGCAATCACATCCATTGCATTAATAGAATAATTTTAATACAAGCGTGTTCTGTACAGTTTATAAGACACCAAAAATATGAATCAAAATAAGATGGGTCTTGAAAAGTGCTCCATCTTCTCAAAAGCTGGTCTCTGTACCTGTCTACTGATGACCTGAGAATACAAGTTATTTTGAAAGATTTTATCAGCATTAAAGTCGGTGAGTTCATAAGTATTTTAGTGTCATTGCTTGCATGAAAAGTTTGTAAGTGGTTGAGTGTGTAAGTTTGTAAGAATGTTTGTAGTGATTGTTTGTAACTCTTAGAAAATCCTATATTTTCTATTTAAAACTAGTCTTCTACCAAGACATCAAGTACTGCATGCTTATTCGTTTTAAAGTGAGTATTTCTCCCAAATGTGACTATCATTTGATAAAATATAGTTCCTGTATTACTGTTTTATGTGAGAAGATCACAAAGTAGATGTAACGGGAAAATAACGAAGTACTGTAGTATTATATGATGGTGACTACTATTGTACTAACTACCTTAAACCAATTATTAATTAAGGTATAATGTGATATAATTATAACCATACTTGATCGACCTTAGTAAAACACGACGCTCGAAGACGTCGAGATGGTATGACATTCATCACCCGAAGACCTGTAGGTCCCACTGTAGCTAGCAGCAAGGTGTAGGACGGTCAGTCCAGTATAGATCTATACATGAATTTACGCTCTTCCTTTGGAAGACTCTGGTTACAAGTCGAGCCATGACAGAGTTGCCATGCCCCGAAGTAGTGCCTCACATTTAAGTTATAGTGTGTATGTATTCCTTGTACTAGTGTAGTGTACGTTCTCTCCTGATCCTCATCATAGTGGGTTCTTTAGTATAGAGTTTAGTGTGTATGAATAGTATGTATTTGTTATATAGTGTAGTGTATGTATTGTTTACAGTATGTATTGACTCATGTATGAACTGACTCCTTGTATGTTTCATAGTATTAGAGATAGTGAGTAGTATACTCCTAAACTATACCTATTATAGTTTACTAGTAATGTTATTTAAGTAACTTAGCATATACACCTTTGTTACCCCAAAGGGTTGGAACTGAAGTAAAAGCTTTATATCTACACATATATACATGATATATAACTAAGGATCAAACGACATTCGGATAAACAACAGGGTACTCTAAGTCCACAACCAAACAAGGAACAGGAAATAAAGTGAGTTATCAGTCCTAAGTCCTTCAAACCTTACTTATATAACTATATATGCATTAGACATGGTTTGGCAACATATAAGTTTAAATAGTTGAAAGTAAGGATTTGATAATCAAGAATAAGTTTTATTGATAAAGCAGTTAAAAGTATAGAAAATCCATTTGTTTGCAAGTTATAAATCACATGTGATTGATATTATAACTAGTTTGATTCAACTTGTATTCCCCCCCCCCCATAAAAGTATTTAAAACATTTGAAAGGTTGATTAAGGGGTATGAACTCACCTGCAGTGAGTAACTCGAATGAAAGGTCGATATAGGGTCGTCGGGTATCAATTGAAGTCTTGAGCACAAACGAATCCTATTTTTCATGTAATAGCACATATATGAATACACTTAGGGTATATAACCACTAATAGACACTTGGACACGCCTTAGGGGTATGAAAATACCTAGAATCAAGTGTTACAAACACCCCTTGAAGTCCCTAAATGAGTGTAGGGCCTTAGATTTGAGTGTAAGGCCACCAAACTCAACTTTTGTGAGTGTGCGGACAGGTGTGCGGCCAGAGTGTGCGGCCAGGCCTGTGTGCGGCCAGAGTGTGCGGCCAGGCCTGTGTGCGGCTGTACACCCCCACCTAAATGTGTCCAAATCGATTTTCCAAGGCTTGGGGATGATCCTAAGATGGTGTTTTGGCCGTTTCTATGCTTAGATGAGTGTTTAAGTCCATTTTAGGACCAAAAGATGTGTGTGCGGTCACACATGATGTGTGTGCGGCTGTACACACATGAAGATCATCTTAGAATGATCCTTTCATGGATCAAACTCGAGGAAAAAGCTTTCTAAGGTGTTGTAGTAATGATTTAAGTATGTTTACTTACTTGTATTGCCGATTGGAGAAGAAACTTGAAGAAATCTAGAGAGAAAAATGTTCCAGCTTTGAAGGAGTGGGAAAAGGGTGTAAGGTTGACTTAGGGGCCTTTATATAGGCTGGAGTGTGAGGCTAGGAGGGTGTGCGGTCGGCTGTGTGCGGCTGGCTGGCCGCACACTCGGGTGTGCGGCCGCACACACCTTATTTGGTGTGTTTGGCCCGATTTTGTGATGCTACACACATCCTAACCCTTCCTAAGACTTATATCTTGATTATACTAAGCCTAATGCACTTATATAGACCCAAAACTTCATTACAAAATAGCAAAAACGAGGCTAACTTTGATAAAGATGAAGGATGTATAAATTAGAAATTTTGGGTTGTCACAAGATAGGTGCGCTGCATAGGGCCCGCTTCAACGTTTGGAACGCAGTGTCTTGTTTTTCACTCCAACAAAAGGGTACGCCTTTCTGAGTTAGAGTGGTTAAGGGTTTGGCGATTCTGGAGAAATTCTGGATAAATCTACGATAGTAGCCAGCGAGACCCAAGAATTGACAGATTTCTGTGGGCGTCTTTGGTGCTGACCAGTTCTCTATCGCTTTGATTTTGGAGGGGTCCACGTGTATGCCTTCCTTGCTTACCACGTGACCTAGGAAGGTTACTTTACGAATCCAGAATTCGCACTTGGAGAACTTTGCGTAAAGCTTCTCCGTCCTTAAGGTTTCGAACACCGATCTCAAGTGTTGTCGATGATCTTCCTCACTTCTGGAATAGACAAGTATATCGTCGATGAACACGATGACGAACTTGTCCAAGAAAGGACGGCACACCCGATTCATCAGGTCCATGAATACTGCCGGTGCGTTAGTTAGACCGAAGGGCATAACTACGAACTCGTAGTGACCATATCGAGTCTGAAATGCTGTTTTAGGAACATCACCCTCATGGACTCGCAGCTGATGGTACCCTGATCTTAAATCTATTTTCGAGAAGTAGCTGGCTCCCTGAAGTTGATCGAAGAGGTCGTCGATTCGAGGAAGAGGGTAACGGTTTTTGACTGTGAGCTTGTTCAACTCCCGATAATCGATACACATCCGAAAGGATCCATCCTTCTTTTTCACGAACAAGATCGGGGCTCCCCAGGGTGAGGAACTCGGTCTGATGAATCCTTTGCTGAGCAGCTCATTGAGCTGACTAGATAGCTCCTGCATTTCTGCTAGTGCTAGGCGATATGGAGATTTAGCTACGGGAGTAGCTCCGGGGACTAAGTCGATGCGAAACTCGACTTGCCGTTCAGGAGGGATTCCCGGAAGATCTTCGGGAAAAACATCGGGAAAGTTGCAGACTTTGGGGATGCTCTCGAGGTCTTTAACTTCCTGCTTCTCGTTAATGACGTGGGCTAGGAATGCATAACACTCCTTCCGCAGGAGTTTCTGGGCTTTGATGCACGAAATGATGCGAAGGTTTGAACTGAGTTTATCGTCGTAGATTACAAGAGTTTCATCCGGGGAAAGGTTGAGACGGATAGCTTTTTCGTAACAAAGAATATCAGCACGATTGGGGCTCAACCAATCCATGCTGATGATGACATCAAAGCTTTTTATAGGGACTGGCATAAGATCGATGGGAAATGAATGGTCGTTCAGAGTGAGGATACAACCCACGAATATGTCATTAGTGCTCTCTTTCTCACCGTTATCCATTTCGACGGTAAATGTTTCAGTTAATGGTTGGGATTTATGTTTAAGAAAATGCTTGAATGCATGACTAACAAAACTTCTTTCAGCACCAGAATCGAAAAGAATGCATGCATAAGAGTTATCGAGGAGGAACGTACCCGTCACAACGGTAGGGTCAGCCACGGCCTCCTCTTGCCCCATAGATAGTACTCTCCCGGTGTTGCCAGTTGTTGCTGCTTTGGGGCAGTTTCTCTTGTAATGCCCGACTTCCCCGCAGCCGTAACAGGCTTGACCAACACCTGCCCCAGAGGCCGAATCGGTTGGTTGGACTGCGTTTTTGCAGCCTCGAGCCAGGTGGCCCTTCTTACCACAGTTGTTGCAGAGCATCTCACGACATGAACCGGGGATGTAGTGATGATAACTGCACTTATTGCACCAAGGGAGGGTACCAGTATACCTACTGGTAGGTGCTTGAGTAGCAGGAGCAGCGACAGGGGTAGTAGCAGCGTGAACTGCTACCGTGTGTTGCTTCTTTGAGGGCTCCTGCGAAGATTGACCCTTTTTCTGCTTCCAGAATTTTCTCTTCTCACCACTCCCTTTAGCCGGTTCAGGAGTGGCTGTCACTTCATCGAGATCAACTCCATGATCGATGAGAGTTTGCGCCAGACACTTGGCGCTATCAAATGTAGTTGGTCGAGCAGCCAAAACATTTCCTTTGGTTGGCTGGGTCAGTCCCCAAATATATCTTTCAATCTTTTTGCTTTCCGGGGTGACCATCCCCGGACAGAGAAGTTCTAGGTCTTCAAACCTAGACGTGTAAACAGCAATGTCGGAACCTTTCATCTTTAGGTTCCAGAGTTCGTGCTCCAGTTTCTGCATTTCGCCTCATGGGCAGTACTCAGCCAGCATGAGCTCTTTCAAGCTCTCCCAACCCATAGCATTTTCTGTTGGCAAGGTCAGGGACTTGACCCAGCCATTCCACCAGGTCAATGCTTTGTTGGCGAAAGTGCAAGCGGCGAATTTCACCTTGTTAGCTTCGGAACAAGAGCAGATTTTGAAGATGGACTCAATTTTCTCGATCCATTGAGTTAGGGCAATAACCCCTCCTTTGCCATCGAAAGATGTGAGTTTCGCGTTCATAAAGTCCTTATAAGAACACTCTTTCTGGTGTCCTTGAGCACCTTCTTGATTTTGGGGATGAGTACCACTTCCTTGCCCACTAGATCCGCCAGAATTTATTTGTGACATTGCGGCAGCCACAGCAGCAGTAACAGCTGCCTGGAACACAGCGGGATCAAACTGAGGGGGCGGTGGTGGTGGTGGAGTGTCGTTGTTCCTTCTGATAGGTCTTTTTCGGGGAGGCATCTTGTCCTAAAAGAATCAGGAAGAAGAGGGCGGTAAGTCCTCTGAATCGAACCAAGAGATATGAAGCAAGAATATATCTCAACTTGATAATAAAGTGTTCTACCAAGCGATAAGTAAAGGAAAGTTACTAATTCCAGTAAGTTATCACTAAGAAACGAATAGGTAGCAACACTAGGAATGAATTTCTACAATGAATTCGGCTCTGACTAAAATACTCCTATAGTATTTTAAGTTGTACGGATACCGGGTAAGTTTTAGGCCTGTTGCAACACCAAAATCACTCCCAAGCACATGTTGGTCATGTCTCGAATGAATATAGTTGATCAGACTATATTGACCCTAGACATGATTACATAACTGCCTAGGTTTAACCGTAGTGTTCAACATCCAAATACTTTTGTTTTGTTCTACTCATGAGACTGTTTTTGGTACGTAGGTATACTGGCATACTTTTGTAAAAATACTTATATTTTGAAAGTATACTTTTAGTTCAGAGCACTTTAGCCCCTTTAGTGTTTATAGTTGTATACCATGTAAGGTTCGGTATACTTAGTTCACTATAAACAATAGCTCTGATACCAATCTGTCACACCCCGAAACCGTTGGCGGAAACGTTCCGGGGCGGAGGACGTCATGAGTAGTATCACAACAGTTGTATCATAGTAAGCAAAGTAAACACAACCATTACATTATAATATGAATATTTACATCGTTCAAAAACATGATTTATACATAACAGTATATAGCAAAAGTAAAAGACGTGACTTCAGAATGTTCCGTCTTCTCCAAAAATGAGCGAAAGTACCTGTCTATTGATGCCCTGAGAATACAAGCAGTTTTAAAAATATCACCATAAAGCTGGTGATTTCATAAGCGTTTAATTCTGATGAAAGAAATGTTTCTTTGAATTCTGTGAAAAGTTGTTTCCCAAGAAAATCCTATATTTTCTTATGAAAGAGGTTTGATTATCCATTAGTTGTACGATAAACAGCCTGTTTATGAAAAGTTAAGTTATCCCAGGAAAATCCAATATTTTCCTTAAAAGTTGATAGTTGATGTTCGATTCTGATACGAGGTGTACAAGTATCTACCATACTTGTATCGATAGATGTAGTTTCCTTGAAAAGCCCTGGTTACTTGCTGTGAGATGTATTAGCCTTATTACATAAATAAAACTAATAAAATAGGTGGTGAACTAGATCCTAAGGGCGTTACAGATGCCCTCTAGTAATCAAATCGGATATTACTTTGAGGTTAGTTCACTTGTTTCATTATTACAAAAGTAAATTCTCATTACCTAAGTTGTAAGTGCCATAACCGTACTTAGACTGGATAAGGCACGAAACTGGGGCCAGTATCTTTTATGACTTTGTCACCCCGGAACCTAACGGTTCCATTGTAGCTAGCAGCGACGGTGCGGGATAGTCAGTCCCATATAGATCTATACACAATAGTCACGCTCTCCCTTCAAGAGATTCTGGTTAAAAGTCATAGTCCTCCACTCACGAATCCGAGGGAGTGTTACCGAGGACAAGTCTCAAACTTAGCCTAACAAATTTACAAGTAACAATACCAAAAATCTTGTTTATGATTTGCATGAATCCTTTATAAGATAATACATATTATAACATGATTCACAAGTTTCTTGCTTTAGATTTGAAAATTGTTTCTACGAGTTGATTTCTTAATCGATTGGTAAAACGGTTTTCTGACTTAAAAGCATACTGAACATAAAGTCATTCTATGCAGAATAAGATAATTTGAGCACAAGTTTCCTTGTATTTTTGCTTGTATTCCCCCCTGAAAACATGAAAAACTCAGAAAAAGCGTAGGGGTATGAACTCACAGTTTATCGTAGGATCCGAAAGCACAATTGGTTACGAGTGTTGAGTGTCAACCGATGTTTCGTACGCACGTGGATCCTATTAACATGTGATAACACATATGTGTGTTAGAATTAGGGTGTTTCATGGCTAAACATGACGGGAAATCACCCAAAAGATTTGGAAATGCTTGTCGGGACCCTATATGATCAAATAAGGGAGGTGTACGGCCATTTGAGTGAGTGTGCGGCCAGGCTATGTGTGCGGTTGCACACAGGAGTGTGCGGCCGTACAGAGGGTGTGTGCGATCGTACACAGGAGTGTGCGGCCGTACACTCCTCATTTGTGTTCGAAATGTCGATTTTGAGGTGTTCTTGAGGTGTTCTTGTGCTAATACCAAGTCCTACTAGTATATGGAGGCCAAACTCTTCACTTTGGAGAGTCTTTAAGGTGTGTGCGGCCACCTTATGAAGGTGTGCGGCCGTACACCTTTAAAGGATGAAGAACACGAAGAACACAATGAGTTTTAGGCTTAGATTCAGGTGTCTTACCAAGATAATAAGCTGAATGATGAAGTGGTTCACGTTTTTTAGGCCTTTAGAGTGTTCTTGGGTAAAGTTCTTAGAGAGAGAAAGTAGTAGAGTGCAGCCAAAGGAAAAGAATGAGTGAAGGGGTTCCCCTATATATATATATATATATAAGGGTGAGTGCGGCTGGAGGGTGTGTGTGCGGCATCACACCCGTGTGTGCGGCCGTACACACCTCTCATGAGGGTGTATGGCCCGATTTTGCTTCTAAACGACATGTTGACTCATTCCTAATCTCATTCCCAACTGTACTCAAGCTTAGAACACTTAAACTAACTCTTAAACGGCGTTAAAAGGTAACGGAATGGAGTTTAATATTGATATAAAGATCGATTGTATAGGATAAAAGTTTCGGGTTGTCACATCGTCGCCCTGGGATGGATGGAAAACCTGTATTTGTGCGCCTCCTCTATCAATACCTGGCGCACACATCCATGATATGGGACCCACACCCTACGGTGTAGTGTCAACAATCCATGGCTGTCATAATCGAAGGAGGGAACCTGACCCACAATATGCTCACTCTTACGATGTTCCTCCTTCATAGCCTCCTGATGGGCCTCTCGGATCCGCTCCAATAGCGGAGTCACCACTGTCATCCTCAAACAAATATCTCTGATCGGGGCTGCCTTGCGGCTAAGCGCATCGGCCACGACATTGGCCTTCCCCGGGTGGTAGAGGATCTCGTAATCGTAATCCTTCACCACATCTATCCATCGATACTGTCTCATATTCAGATTTGGCTGATCCATGAGGTACCTCAAACTCTTATGGTCCGTGTAAATGGTACAACGGACCCCATAGAGATAATGACGTCAAATCTTGAGGGCGAAAACAACTGCCCCTAACTCCAAGTCATGTGTCGGATAGTTCGCCTCATGAGGCTTCAGCTGCCTCAAATCATAGGCGATAACATGCCCCCTCTGCATCAATACCACGCCCAAACCCGAGATGGACGCATCGCAGTACACCACAAAATCATCCACACCCTCCGGCAGGGCTAAGATTAGCGCCTCGCACAATCTCTGTCTCAGTGTCTCAAATGCAGCCTACTGCTCAGGCCCCTAGCGAAAGACCACTGCTTTCCTTGTTAATCGGGTCAAAGGCACAGCTATCTTGGAGAAGTCCTGAATGAATCTCCAATAGTAACCTGCCAATCCCAGGAAGCTCCGAATCTCAGATGGAGACCTCGGAACCTCTCACCTCATCACGGCCTCCACTTTGGCCGGGTCGACCGAAATCCCATTCTGCTTGACAAGCTACCCAAGAAACTGCACCTCGCGCAACCAGAACTCACACTTGGAGAACTTGGCATACAAGCTCTTCCTCCTCAGAGTATCCAACACCTCTCGCAAGTGCTCCTGATGTTGCTCCTACGTCTTGGAATAAACCAAGATGTCATCAATGAAAACTATCACATACCGATCCAACATCGGTCTGCACATGCGGTTCATGAGATCCATGAATGCGGCAGGAGCATTGGTGAGCCCGAACGGCATCACCACGAACTCATAGTGACCATATCGCGTCCGAAAAGCAGTCTTCTGCACATCCTCCTATCTGACCCTCATCTGATGATAACCTGAACGCAGATCAATCTTGGAGAACCAAGATGCTCCCTGAAGCTGGTCAAAGAGATCATCAATCCTCGGGAGTGGGTAACGGTTCTTCACCGTTACCTTATGTGACAACCCGGAAATTTTATTCTTGTAAAAGTCAAACATATCGTGTAAAGGTCAAACTCATTTCTTTTATTAACATATATGGCTAGATTAATGGGTTTTAAGTGTATAAACCTTGTACCAAAGGTATGGTATGCTTAAGAAGTGAAACAAGTTGAACCGAGAACCCATGCGAGGCCAAAACTTCTGACCGTAAACCCCCTTCATGCGAGGTTCACGACCGTAAACATGGGCCGTAAACCCTCGGACCGTGAACAGTCTTCGGAGCCGTGAACGAGGCTTCGGCCGTGAACCATCCTTCGGCCGTGAACCATTCTTCGGCCGTGAACCATCCTTCGGCCGTGAACCATTCTTCGGCCGTGAACCCTTACCCTATATATATAAGTGAGACTAATTTTTCCTCATTCTTTCACTTCTGACCGCAAACTCCATCATTTCTCTCTCAAGTATCATCTCTCAAACCTTCAACTCTTCTTGGAATATTGCTTGGATCTTCAAGGTGTTCATCATTTCATCATCATTCTAGGGATTTTGTGACAACCCGAAATTTCTATCGTGTACAACACTTAAACTCAATCAAAGTCAGACTTGTTTCTGCTAACTTTTAGCACTGTTTAGAGTCTGTTTGAGCATTCTGAGCCTAGTACACCAAAGGAATAAGTGAAAGGAAGTGTCAATTGAAGTTGTAACCTAACAATCAAGACCTAAACCTTATCATGGGAAGTTTACGGCCACACCATGTGAGTTTACGGCCGTAAACACATGGTGGCCGTAAACTCATGTTATATACATGATATTCTTCCATTACTTCATCATTCTTCACCTTTTCAAGCCTAGAAACCGATTTCTCTCTCAACTATCATCAAGAACTTTCATCTCAATCTTCAATCTAGTAAGTAATATTTCCATTTTCAAGTTGATATCCTTCAATATCTAGTTAATACACATGATTTCATCCATGAAATCTCTTCTTTTGGTTAGATCTTCAAGTGTTCTTCATTTCTTCAAGAACACGTTTGTTCTTTGGGCCGAAAACTACTCTTTCAAGCTTCTACATTGTAAGTATCCTCTTATATACTTACTACCTTGTAAAGACCCTTGAATTACTCCTTGAAATCAAGCATTTCCCAAGAACATGAGGTGTTTATGGCCAAGAGCATCTCCCTTGGCCGTAAACCCTAATTAGTGGTGCATATGGACCATAACTTCTTCCTAAGGCTTGATTAAGAATCTAGAACACTTCCTTATGATTATAAGACCTTTAAAACACCTTTGGTACAAAATACCATGAGTTTACGGCCGTAAACTCATAGGGCCGTAAACCCATGGGCCGTGAACTCATGGGAGTCTTACCATTTGGGCCGTAAACTCCAATGTGAGGCCCTACACCCCTTATATACAACCCTATGTGGTTTAACACTTCATTACAAGTGTTTCCTAGTCCCTAAGGTTGTTCCATTGCATGATTAGTTGTTATAAACACTAATTGTGTTCATATATGTGTCATTATATGCTAAATAGGATCCGTGTGTGCTCAAGCCTTCACTTGACACTTAGCATCCTTTATCGATCTTACATTCGAGTTACTCACTACAGGTGAGTTCATACCCCTTAAATTATCTTTTAAATGATTTTAAATGCTTTTATGGGGGGGGGGAATACAAGTTGAACTATTATAGTTATTATATCAATCACATGTGATTAATAACTACCAAACAAGTGGATTTCTTACTTTTCAAACTGTGTTATCAAACAAACTACTTCAAATCGTTTTATAAACTCTTTTACATGTTAAATACTTTCTATTAAACTCTTTTAAACTTATATTTTGTCAAAAGCATATCTATACAGATATAGTTATATAAGTAGGATTGAAAGGACTTAGGACTGATAGCTCGCCTTACTTCCTGTTCCTTGTTTGGTTGTGGACTTAGGGTATCGGTTGTTTGTCCGAAGGTCGTTTGAATCTTAATTATATATTATGTATATGTGTATAGATATAAAAGTCCTTCATTCAGTTCAATACCTTTGAGTAGCAAAGGTATACAAACATATTCATTCATACAAACAACATTGCTAGTAAACTATAATAGGTATAGTTTAGGAAGTTACTAATACTATTACTAGAACAACGAAACATACAAAGAGTCGGTTCATACATGATTCAATACATACTATAACGAGAAACAATACTCACTATAAAGAGAAATAGATAGAGAATACTATAACGAGAAACAATACTCACTATAAAGAGAAACAGATAGAGCATACTATAACGAGAATCAATACATACTACACACTATACACTAGAGAACATACTACATACTAGACAGAGAGAATACTACACTAGTACATACTATACAAATACAAGAATACTATAACATTAATGTGAGATACTACTTCATGGCTCGGCATATACTGCTGTGTCACGTTTTGTATCCAGAGTCTCCTGGAGGGAGAGCGTGAATTTGTGTATAGATCTATACGGTACTGACCCTCCTACACCTTGCTGCTAGCTACAGTGGGACCTGCAGGTCTGCGGGTGACGAATGTCATATCATTTTTGACGTCTCGAACGTCGTGTTTCACTGGTCAATCGAGTATGGTTACAATCATATCACATTTTACCTTAATTAACTAACAAGTTTAAAGGTAGTTAGTACATTAGTAGTTACCTAGATAAAATTACAGTACATCTTTATTTTTCCCAATTCATTCACATTTTGATCTTCTCACATAAACGGTAATGAGAAACTATATTTTGGTAATGATAGTCATACTTTGGGAAAACTCATACTTTTACAAAAGAACAAACATAGAGAACAGTTGAGTCTTGGTAGAAGACTACTTTAGTAGAAAATATAGGATTTTCTAGGAAGTTTACAAACATTTACATCAAACACTTACAAACTTTTACATTAAACATTTACAAACACTTCTTCAAACTTATACAAACAATGACACTAAAATACTTATGAACTCACCAGCTTTAATGTTGATCTACGCTTTCAAAATAACTTGTATTCTCAGGTCGCCAATAGACAGGTACCGATGGCCAGGTTTTGAGGAGATGGAGCACATTCAAGACTCATCTTTTATTTTGATATGTATTTTTGGTGTCTTATAAACTTCAGAACACACTTGTATTAAAAGATTACTATTAATGCAATTGATGATGTTGTTGCTTGTTTACTATTATGCATTGTTGTGATACTGTACATGACGTCCTCCGCCCCCGAACGTTTCCGCCGTTCCGGTTTTGGGGTGTGACAGATTGGTATCAGAGCTCTGTTTATAGTGAATTGAGTATATCAACCCATAAAAGATATACAACTATAAACACAACGGGATAAAATACTCTGACCAAGAGTTTATACTTTTAAATAATAAAATGTTTAACTTAAGTATACATACCTGCATTCATACTAAAATCAGTGTCACTAGGACAGAACAAAAGTATTACGATTGTTGGACAAAGAGAGTAGTCTTGGGGACATATAATCATATATGGGAGTGATATAGTCTGATCAACTATATCTTTCCGAGAAGTGATTAGCATGTGTCCAGGATTGTTTGTGATGTTGCAGCAAGTCTAAAAACTTACCAACACTACTACAATGAAAACATTAGAACAGAACATAAACTTAAAATACAATAGGAGTATTTTGTGTTACTATAATTACTTATGTGCAAACTAAAAAGGTCTTTATTAGTATGTCAATAGTTGTTGAGTGGATACGCTAAGGTTATATGTGACTAGGGTGTTATAGACTTAGAATTTGTGATCTTTGCTTTACTTCTTGTTCCTTGTTTGGTTGTGGACTTAGAGTTAGGGTCACTTATTCGAAGGTCTATCCTGTTTTGGTTACATATGACTGGTATGCACTACGCAAATGTTGGAGTAACTTGTAAGGATCATCTTATAATTATCTTAATTAGTACGTCTATTAATTACTTCTTTTACCCCTTTTCTCGCATAGATAACATGGCTGCATTCCATATCCCTGGAGACCCGTACTTTCCCAACCAAGGCAACGGAGGATGGCTCGATGTTGAGCCTGAAGAGGAACTTGCAATTCCACTGGATGATGACCTTGCTGAGAACTTCCTGGAGGATTCTGACTCCGAGCCGGAAGTCAACAACCTACCCCCAGTGGCTCAAATCCCAAATCCTAACCCTCGTCCAGCATTCCAATGTCCCACACCTCTGTGGGAAGCAAACTTGAACAGATGGAGCCACGAGCAGGGTCAGCCTTTACCTTACAACGGAGATCGAAACTTCTATGACTTGAGCGAGGGAGGCTCAGCGGACAGAATCTTGCCTATTCTAGTTCGCAGGGTTGCTCGTACTGATGAGCAGGGTAGAGTGGCTATCAACCAAATCATGGAAGTTGATGCTAATGCGGGAGTCAATACCATACGCATTCGTCATCTGGAGTCTGCTCAGGCGAGAACTCAGAGTCATAATGCAGCTCTACAGAGAGAACTTACTGAAACCCAAGCCGAAGTCAGGCAACTTCGAGCTCGGCAGGCTATGTCAGAAAGGCGCATGAGGGACATGGAGTGTCGTCTGTCAGAATCAAGAACTCACTCTAGTGGTTCTCGTCGCAGATAGAGCCTACTCAACTTTCTCTTTTGGATATAAATTAGGACTATGTAAAAGCTCTAGTTTTAGTTCCTGTCTATTTTAAGACCTTGAATTTTCGGTACATAGGTCTTTATTCTATCAAAATTTTCTCATCCTGGTGTGATGTAAGACCTACTTCTAGGTCATTTTTCCCAAACTTGTTACATCTGTAATACCAGTATTATTGACAGATATCTAATCTATTAGAAATTAAGTATTCAATCATGCTTTCATCTGTGTTGTTGGGCTATGGAGAGTTAGTCCATGAGTCACTCTCATCATACTCTCTATTAAATTCTTATCAATATCTTCATCTTTGTGATCTTATAGCTTCAAGATGCATCCAAGTCGATCAGCGAGACGCACTACTCCAATCACTCCAATTCCAACTCCTCCTCCTCAATACAACCTAGCGGCTATACAAGCTGCTGTGAATGCGGCTGTTACGGCAGCTCTAGCACAATTCAACTCAACCGGTACTAGCGGGAGTGGGATTAATGTGCCTCCCACCCCAGTTGAGACTCATGTGCGCTCTAGGGAGTGCTCATACAAGGATTTCACCAGCTGCAAACCCAGGGCCTTCAATGGAACTGGCGGAATCATTGCCCTCTCGCAATGGTTCGAGAAGACGGAGTCGATCTTTGAGATCTGCTCTTGTCCGGAAGGGAGCAAGGTAAAATTTGCCGCTTGCACCTTCGCGGACCGAGCTCTGACATGGTAGAACAGCCATGTCAAGTCACTATCCCTTATAGTGGCAAATGCCATCGACTAGGAAGCTCTTAAGGAGCTGATGATCGAGGAGTACTGCCCGAGGGGCGAAGTACAGAAGTTAGAGCAGGAGCTCTGGAGCCTAACCATGAAGGGATCCGACATAGTCTCCTATACTGCTAGATTCAGCGATCTGGTAGCGCTATGTCCGGGAATGGTCCCTTCTGAAGCCAAGAAGGTGGAGAGGTGCATATGGGGGCTGGTACCTCCATTTCAGTGGAACGTCCTAGCTTCCAACCCCACTACCTTCGATAGTGCCAAGCGATTGGCACAAAGGCTCATCGACCATGGGGTCCGTACCCCGTCAGCAACAACAACCCTAGCCATCTCAGACCCCTCCAAAGTCGCCGACAACAAGCGGAAATTCTGGGATGACAAGAAGAAGAAGAAGGCTGCCAAAAAGCAGCAGGTCGTAGCTATCCACGCTGCGATAGCACCTGCCGCTGCTGCACCGGTAAAGCAGTACGCGGGAAACTTGCCGAAGTGCAACAAGTGCAGCTTCCACCATAACGGACCCTGCCGTGAAATGTAGTGCTCTAACTACAACAGGAAGGGGCACACTGCCCGTTTCTGCAAGGCTCCGGCAAAGCCAATTACCCAAGTCCCCGGCGCTGGTGTGGGCCAGGCTTGCTACGGTTGTGGCGAAGTGGGCCACTACAAGAGGAACTGCCCAAAGGCAGGGAATGTCGGCGGCGGGGGAAGAGTTTTGGCTATAGGCCACGAGGAATCAGTTGTCGACCCCACAGTGGTCACTGGTACGTTTCTCCTCGATAACTCATATGCATGCATTCTGTTTGATAGTGGAGCGGAGAGGAGTTTCGTGAACCAGAAATTTGCTCACTTACTTAAGAATAAACCGCATGCACTTAAAGAACCGTTTACAGTAGAAATGGCTAACGGAAAGACAGAGAGTACTAGCTACATATACATAGGTTGTTCACTAACACTAGATAGCCATTCATTTCCAATCGACCTCATGCCGGTATCAATTAAAAGTTTCGACGTCATAATCGGCATGGATTGGTTGAGTTCTCATCGTGCCGACATCATGTGTTACGAAAAGGCTGTTCGCCTTAATCTGCCATCTAGCGAAACCCTAGTAATCTACGGCGACAAACCCGGCACTAACCTTCGCCTCATCTCGAGCATTCAAGCCCAGAAATTCTTGCGAAAGGAATGTCGCGCATTCCTTGCTCATGTTGTCGATGTGAGCCAAGAAACAAAAGACATTAAGAACATTCCAGTAGTACGCGATTTTCCCGACATCTTTCCAGAAGAACTCCCAGGATTACCTCCGCAACGTCAAGTCGAGTTCAAAATCGACTTAGTTCCAGGGGCAACCCCCATAGCCAAATCGCCTTATCGTCTAGCACCAGCTGAGATGCATGAGCCATCCGGTCAACTTAACGAATTGCTCAGCAAGGGCTTCACTAGGCCAAGCTTCTCACCCTGGGGAGCACCGGTCTTGTTCGTCAAGAAGAAAGACGGATCGTTCCGTATGTGCATCGACTATAGAGAACTTAACAAACTAACTATCAAGAATCGTTACCCTCTGCCTCACATTGACGATTTGTTTGACCAACTTCAAGGGGCGAACTTCTTTTCAAAAATAGACCTGAGATCCGGGTATCACCAATTACGAGTGTTAGGAGAGGATGTTCCGAAGACAGCCTTCCGAACTCGTTATGGACACTACGAGTTTGTAGTGATGTCGTTCGGATTGACCAATGCGCCCGCAGTATTCATGGACTTAATGAATAGGGTGTGTCGTCCTTACTTGGATCAGATCGTCATCGTCTTCATCGATGACATACTTATCTCCTCTCGTAGTAAGGAGGAGCATAGTCAACATCTTCGACAGGTCTTAGAAACGCTACGATCGGAGAAGCTCTATGCGAAGTTCTCGAAATGCGAATTTTGGATCCGAAGACTCGAATTCTTAGGGCACGTGGTTAGCAAAGAGGGAATACACGTGGACCCTTCCAAAATCAAAGCCATTGAGAGCTGGTCAGCACCGAAGACGCCTACAGAAATTCGTCAATTTCTAGGCCTCGTTGGCTACTATCGCAGGTTCGTTCAGAATTTCTCGCGGATTGCGAAACCTCTTACAACATTGACCCAGAAGGGCGTGGCCTTTGACTGGGAAGAGAAGAAAGAGAAATCGTTCCAAACGCTAAAGCGAGCCTTATGCACCGCACCGATACTGTCCCTCCCCGAAGGGACAGAAGACTTCGTGGTTTATTGCGATGCGTCCAATCAAGGGCTCGGCTGTGTTCTGATGCAACGAGGAAAGGTCATCGCATATGCCTCAAGACAGCTGAAGACACACGAGGTCAACTACACCACACATGATCTTGAGTTAGGAGCAGTAGTGTTTGCTTTGAAGATCTGGAGACACTACCTGTATGGTACAAAAAGCACTATCTTTACAGACCACAAAAGCCTACAACACATATTCGACCAGAAGGAACTCAACATGAGACAACGACGGTGGGTCGAGCTACTTAGTGATTACGAATGCGAAATTCGTTATCATACCGGCAAGGCCAACGTAGTAGCCGACGCCCTAAGTCGTAAAGAATACTCTGGTCGTAGAGTCAAATCATTGACTATGACTATCCATTCACGCTTGTCTACACAAATTAAGGAAGCTCAGCTCGAAGCTTTGAAACCTGAAAATATGGCGAGTGAATCCCTGAGAGGGATGGATAAGAACTTAGTGGTCAAGGGTGGCGGAGCCTTATATCTCGTGGATCGGATCTGGACACCGAAACACGGTGGTTTCAGAGACTTGATCATGACTGAAGCTCACAACACTCGATATTCCGTCCACCCAGG
Source organism: Lactuca virosa (assembly GCF_052849685.1). Taxonomy (NCBI): domain Eukaryota; kingdom Viridiplantae; phylum Streptophyta; class Magnoliopsida; order Asterales; family Asteraceae; genus Lactuca; species Lactuca virosa. The sequence goes on along the minus strand of NC_136429.1, from coordinate 287,855,837 downwards.
TTCAGATAAGATGTATCTGGATCTTAAAAAGTTATAATGGTGGCCTAACATGAAAGCAGAGATTTCTACCTTCGTGAGTAAATGCCTTACTTGCGCCAAGGTTAAAGTCGAATACCAGAAACCATCAGGTTTACTTCAGCAACCGGAGATACCTGAATGGAAGTGGGAGCGTATCACAATGGACTTCATAACTAAATTGCCCAAGACAACAGGTGGTCTCGATACCATTTGGGTGATCGTAGACAGGTTAACAAAGTCCGCACACTTCCTACCGATCAAAGAAACTGACAAGATGGTGAAACTAACCAGAACATACATCAGAGAGATCGTACGACTGCATGGTGTCCCCATATCCATTATCTCTGATAGGGATAGTAGATTCACTTCGAGGTTCTGGTAGTCGCTACAAAGTTCACAAGGGACCAGGTTGGACAAGAGTACAGCCTACCATCCGCAATCCGACGGACAAAGTGAGAGAACTATCCAGACTTTAGAAGATATGTTGCGAGCCTGCGTGATAGACTTTGGGAAGGCATGGGATACTCATTAAACTTGATTTTATCATATTCTAACGCCGTTTAAGAGTTAGTTTAAGTGTTCTAAGCTTGAATACAGTCGGGAATGAGATTAGAAATGAGTCAACAAGTCGTATAGAGACAAAACCGGGCCTTACACCCTCATGAGAGGTGTGTACGGCCGCACACATGGGTGTGCGGCCGCACACCCACTCTCCAGCCGCACACACCCTTATATATATATATATATATATATATATATATATATATATATATATATATATATATATATATATATATATATATATATATAAGGAGACCCCCCTACACTCATTCCTTTCCTTTGGCTGCACTCTACTTTCTCTCACTACTTTCTCTCTCTAAAAACTTCATCCAAGAACACTCAAAAGGCCTCAAAAACGTGAACTACTCCATCATTCAGCTTGTTATAGTGGTAAGACACCTGAATCTAAGCCTAACACTCATAGTGTTCTTCGTGTTCTTCATCCTTTGAAGGTGTACGGCCGCACACCTTCATAAGGTGGCCGCACACACACTAAACTCTCTAAAGTGAAGAGTTTTGGCCTTCATTTACTAATAGGACTTGGTATTAGCACAAGAACACCTCGAAAACACCTCAAAATCGACATTTCGGACACAAACGAGGAATGTACGGCCGCACACTCCTGTGTACGGCCGCACACACACTCTGTATAGCCGCACACTCCTGTGTGCAACCGCACACGCAGCCTGGCCGCACACCCTGGCCGCACACTCACTCAAATGGCCGTACACATCCCTTATTTGATCATATAGGGTCCCGACAAGCCTTTCCAAGTCTTTAGGGTGGTTTCCCGTCATATTTAGTCATGAAACACCCTAATTCTAACACACATATGTGTTATCACATGGTAATAGGATCCACTCGCGTACGAAACATCGGTTGACACTCAACACTCGTAACCAATTGTGCTTTCGGATCCTACGATAAACTGTGATTTCATACCCCTATACTTTTTTCCGAATTTTTCATGTTTTCAAGGGGGGAATACAAGCAAAAGTACAAGGAAACTTGTGCTCAAATATATTATTTTGTTTAAAATAAGTACATGTTCAGGATGCTTTCAAACACAGAAAACCGTTTTACCATTCGATTTAGAAATCAACTCGTAGAAACAGTTTTCAAAACTAAAGCACGGAACTTATGAATCTTGTCATAAATTGTGATGTTTTACAAAGGATTCATACCAACCATAAACAGGGTTTTCTGTATTATTACTTGTAAATTTGTTAGTCTAAGGATTGGAGACACGTCATTGGTAACACTCCACCGGATTAGTACATAGACAGGGTTTTCTGTATTATTACCTTGAACGATCATTCATTTCCCATCGATCTTATGCCGGTCTCCATAAAAAGCTTTGATGTTATCATCGACATGGATTGGTTGAGCCCCAATCATGCTGATATCCTTTGTTACGAATAAGCTATCCGCCTCAATCTCTCCTCTGGTGAAGCTCTCATAATTTACGGCGATAAACTCAGTTCGAACCTCCGTATCATTTCATGCATCCAAGCCCAGAAACTCCTGCGAAAGGAGTGTTATGCATTTCTAGCCCACGTCATTAACGAAAAACAGGAAGTTAAAGACCTTGAGAGCATTCCCGAAGTCTGCAACTTTCCGGACGTCTTTCCCGAGGAGCTTCCGGGAATCCCTCCCGAACGTCAAGTCGAGTTTCGTATCGACTTAGTTCCCGGAGCTACTCCTGTAACCAAATCTCCATATCGCCTAGCACCCGCAGAAATGCAGGAGCTATCTAGTTAGCTCAATGAGCTGCTCAGCAAAGGGTTCATCAGACCGAGTTCCTCACCCTGGGGAGCCCCGATCTTGTTCGTGAAAAAGAAGGATGGATCCTTTCGGATGTGCATTGATTATCGAGAGCTGAACAAGCTCACTGTCAAAAACCGTTACCCTTTTCCTCAAATCGACAACCTCTTCGATCAACTTCAGGGAGCCAGCTACTTCCCGAAAATAGATTTAAGATCAGGGTACCATCAGCTGCGAGTCCATGAGAGTGATATTCCTAAGACAACATTTTGGACTAGATATGGTCACTACGAGTTCGTAGTAATGCCCTTCGGTCTAACCAATGCACCGGCAGTGTTCATGGACCTGATAAACCGGGTGTGCCGTCCTTTCCTGGACAAGTTCGTCATCGTGTTCATCGACGATATACTTGTCTATTCCAGAGGCAAGGAAGATCACAAACAGCACTTGAGATTGGTGCTGGAAACTCTAAGGACGGAGAAGCTTTGCGCGAAGTTCTCCAAGTGCGAATTCTAGATTCGAAAAGTAACCTTCCTAGGTCACGTGGTAAGCGAGGAAGGCATTCACGTGGACCCTTCCAAAATCAAAGCGATAGAGAACTGGTCAGCACCGAAGACACCCACAAAAATTCGCCAATTCTTGGGTCTCGCTGGCTACTATCGCAGATTTATTCAGAATTTCTCCAGAATTGCCAAACCCTTAACCACTCTGACTCAGAAAGGCGTACCCTTTTGTTGGAGTGAAAAGCAAGACACTGCGTTCCAAACGTTAAAGCGGGCCCTATGCAGCGCACCTATTTTGTCCCTGCCCGAAGGGACGGAGGACTTTGTTGTCTACTGTGATGCATCCAATCGGGGCCTAGGCTGTGTGCTCATGCAACGAAAAAAAGTCATTGCTTATGCCTCAAGACAGCTGAAAGCACACGAAGTTAACTATACAACGCATGACCTAGAGTTGGGAGCAGTGGTCTTCGCATTAAAATATATGGAGACATTATCTCTATGGAACCAAGTGCACTATCTTCACTGACCATAAAAGTCTGCAGCATATCTTCGACCAGAAGGAGCTGAACATGCGACAACGATGTTGGGTCGAGCTACTCAGTGATTACGAGTGCGAAATCCGCTACCATCCCGGCAAGGCCAATGTGGTGGCAGATGCCCTCAGCCGAAAAGAGTACTCAAGTCGCAGAGTGAAGGCACTGACCATGACTATCCATTCCCATTTATCCGCGCAAATCAAGGAGGCTCAGCTGGAAGCCTTAAAACCAGAGAACATGCCGTGTGAAGCCTTGAGGGGAATGGAAAAGAACCTAGAGATCAAGGGAGACGGAGTCTATTATTTCGTGGACCGGATCTGGACCCCAAAGTTCGGTGGTTACAGAGAGGTTGTAATGAACGAAGCTCACAGGACCAGATACTCCGTTCACCCAGGTTCGGACAAGATGTACCTTGATCTCAAGAAGTTATATTGGTGGCCAAACATGAAAGCGGAGATCGCTACATTCGTGGGCAAGTGTCTGACTTGCGCCAAAGTGAAGATCGAATATTAGAAACCCTCAGGTCTGCTCCAACAGCCAGAAATTCCCGAATGGAAGTGGGAGAGGATTACTATGGATTTCATCACCAAATTACCCAAATCTCCGAGTGGGTACAACGCCATATGGGTGATAGTCGATCGACTGACTAAATCCGCTCACTTCCTACCGATCAAGGAAAGCTTCAAAATGGAGAGGCTGACACGAATCTACATCCAAGAGATAGTCCGACTGCACGGTGTACCTGTGTCCATTATCTTCGACCGAGATAGCAGGTTCACTTCGAGATTCTGGCAGTCCCTGCAGAAGGCTCTTGGAACTAGGCTGGACATGAGTACAACTTATCATCCTTAAACAGATGGACAGAGTGAGAGAACCATCCAAACCTTGGAAGACATGTTGAGAGCCTGCGTCATCGATTTCGGCGCATCATGGGACACTCATCTTCCTTTGGTTGAATTTTCCTATAACAACAGTTACCATACCAGCATCAAGGTTGCGCCTTTCGAAGCCCTCTATGGTCGCAAGTGCAGATCCCCTCTGTGTTGGGCTGAGGTGGGCGACACGCAGCTAGCCAAGGGGCAAGTCCCCGACAATACACTCACTGGTCCAAAAATCATCCGCGAAACTACCGAAAAGATCGTCCAAATCCAAGAACGACTTAAGGCCTCACGAGATAGACAAAAGAGCTACGCTGATATACGACGAAAACCCTTGGAATTCCAGGTTGGAGACCGTGTCCTGTTAAAGGTCTCGCCCTGGAAAGGCATGATACGCTTCGGAAAGCGTGGAAAGATGAATCCAAGATACGTTGGACCGTTTGAGATCCTCGCCAGGATCGGTCCTGTAGCCTACAAACTCCGATTACCTCAAGAGCTCAGTAGCATTCATCCTGTCTTCCACGTCTCGAACCTTAAAAAGTGCTTATCCGACGAGACTCTTACTATTCCTCTTGATGAGATTGAAATCAACGAGAATCTAAACTTTGTGGAACAACCAATCGAAATCATGGATCGAGAGATCAAACGAACGAAACAAAGTCGCATCCGATAGTGAAGGTTCGCTGGAATGCCAAGCGGGGACCTGAATACACTTGGGAGCGCGAAGACCAGATGAAACAGAAGTATCCGCATCTCTTTTCTAATCCATGATTTGTATTCTATATTCGAATTTCGGGACGAAATTCCCTCTAACGGGGGGATGATGTGACAACCCGAAACTTTTCTCCTGTGCAATCGATCTTAATAGCAATATTAAACTCGATTTTATCATCTTTTAACGCCGTTTAAGAGTTAGTTTAAGTGTTCTAAGCTTGAGTACAGTCGGGAATGAGATTAGAAATGAGTCAACAAGTCGTATAGAGACAAAACTGGGCCTTACACCCTCATGAGAGGTGTGTACGGCCGCACACATGGGTGTGCGGCCGCACACATGGGTGTGCGGCCGCACACCCACTCTCCAGCCGCACACACCCTTATATATATATAAGGAGACCCCCCTACACTCATTCCTTTCCTTTGGTTGCACTCTACTTTCTCTCTTTAAAAACTTCATCCAAGAACACTCAAAAGGCCTCAAAAACGTGAACTACTCCATCATTCAGCTTGTTATAGTGGTAAGACACCTGAATCTAAGCCTAACACTCATAGTGTTCTTCGTGTTCTTCATCCTTTGAAGGTGTACGGCCGCACACCTTCATAAGGTGTACGGCCGCACACCTTCATAAGGTGGCCGCACACACACTAAACTCTCCAAAGTGAAGAGTTTTGGCCTTCATTTACTAATAGGACTTGGTATTAGCACAAGAACACCTCGAAAACACCTCAAAATCGACATTTCGGACACAAACGAGGAGTGTACGGCCGCACACTCCTGTGTACGGCCACACACACACTCTGTACGGCCGCACACTCCTGTGTGCAACCGCACACGCAGCCTGGCCGCACACTCACTCAAATGGCCGTACACATCCCTTATTTGATCATATAGGGTCCCGACAAGCCTTTCCAAGTCTTTAGGGTGGTTTCCCGTCATATTTAGTCATGAAACACCCTAATTCTAACACACATATGTGTTATCACATGGTAATAGGATCCACTCGCGTACGAAACATCGGTTGACACTCAACACTCGTAACCAATTGTGCTTTCGGATCCTACGATAAACTGTGAGTTCATACCCCTATACTTTTCCGAATTTTTCATGTTTTCAAGGGGGGAATACAAGCAAAAGTACAAGGAAACTTGTGCTCAAATATATTATTTTGTTTAAAATAAGTACATGTTCAGGATGCTTTCAAACACAGAAAACCGTTTTACCATTCGATTTAGAAATCAACTCGTAGAAACAGTTTTCAAAACTAAAGCACGGAACTTATGAATCTTGTCATAAATTGTGATGTTTTACAAAGGATTCATACCAACCATAAACAAGGTTTTCTGTATTATTACTTGTAAATTTGTTAGTCTAAGGATTGGTGACACGTCCTTGGTAACACTCTACTGGATTCGTGAGTGTAGGACTACCCTTGTAACCAGAATCTCTTGGAGGGAGAGCGTGACTATTGTGTATAGATCTATACGGGACTGACTATCCCGCACCTTGCTGCTAGCTACAGTGGGACCGTCATGTCTACGGGTGACAAAGTCATAAAATGATACTGGCCACCGTACGTGCCATATCCAGTTTAATGTATGGTTATGAAACTCGCAACCTAGATAACAGAGATTTACTTTGGTAATAATGAATCTAGTGAACTAACCTCAAAGTAATAACCGATTTGATTACTAGAGGGTATTGATAATACCCTTAGGATCTAGTTCACTACCTACTTATTAGTTCTATTTTTGTAATAAGACTAATACATCTCACGGAGAATAAACAGGGTCTTTCAAGGAAACTACATCTAACGACACAAGTATGGTAGATACTTGTACTTCTCTTTCAGAATCGATAACCAAACATCTTTCATAAGAAAATATGGGATTTTCTTGGGATAACTCAAACTTTCATAAACAGGTGGTTTATCATATAACTAATGGGAAATCAAACATCTTTCATAAGAAAATATGGGATTTTCTTGGTAAACACTTTTCAAAGGATCAAAGAAACCTTTCTTTCACCAGAACTAAACGCTTATGAACTCACCAGCTTTATGCTGATATTCTTTAAAACTGCTTGTATTCTCAGGGCATCAATAGACAGGTATTCCTGCCGACTTTTGAGAAGACGGAGCGTTTCGGATTCCCGTCTTTTACTTTTACTATACTGTTATGTATAAATCATATTTTTGAACAATGTAAAATCTTTTTATATATGTATTCAATGTTTGATTGTGTTTACTATGCTTGCTATGATACAACTGTTGTGATACTACGCATGACGTCACTCCGCCCCGGAACGTTTCCGCCTTCGGTTTCGGGGTGTGACACTTACAAACTCAAACTACCTCTCGAACTTAGTAACGTACATTCTACTTTCAACGTCTCGAACTTGAAAAAGTGTCTGTCCAACGAGACTCTTGTAATCCCACTCGACGAGATCGAGATCAACGAGAGCCTCAACTTCGTGGAAGAACCTGTAGAGATCATGGACTGGGAGGTCAAGCAAACAAAGCAAAGCCGTATCCCGATAGTGCAGGTTCGCTGGAACGCCAAGCGAGGACCTGAATTCACTTGGGAGCGCGAGGATCAAATGAAATTGAAATATCCTCATCTTTTCGTTTAGTTATTTGTAATAGCTTATTTGTTAAACTCTAATTTCGGGACGAAATTCTCTCTAACGGGGGGGGGGGGTGATGTGACAACCCGAAATTTCTATCTTGTACAGCACTTAAACTCAATCAAAGTCAGACTTGTTTCTGCTAACTTTTAGCACTGTTTAGAGTCTGTTTGAGCATTCTGAGCCTAGTACACCAAAGGAATAAGTGAAAGGAAGTGTCAATTGAAGTTGTAACCTAACAATCAAGACCTAAACCTTATCATGGGAAGTTTACGGCCACACCATGTGAGTTTACGGCCGTAAACACATGGTGGCCGTAAACTCATGTTATATACATGATATTCTTCCATTACTTCATCATTCTTCACCTTTTCAAGCCTAGAAACCGATTTCTCTCTCAACTATCATCAAGAACTTTCATCTCAATCTTCAATCTAGTAAGTAATATTTCCATTTTCAAGTTGATATCCTTCAATATCTAGTTAATACACATGATTTCATCCATGAAATCTCTTCTTTTGGTTAGATCTTCAAGTGTTCTTCATTTCTTCAAGAATACTTTTGTTCTTTGGGCCGAAAACTACTCTTTCAAGCTTCTACATTGTAAGTATCCTCTTATATACTTACTACCTTGTAAAGACCCTTGAATTACTCCTTGAAATCAATCATTTCCCAATAACATGAGGTGTTTACGGCCAAGAGCATCTCCCTTGGCCGTAAACCCTAATTAGTGGTGCATATGGACCATAACTTCTTCCTAAGGCTTGATTAAGAGTCTAGAACACTTCCTTATGATTTTAAGACCTTTAAAACACCTTTGGTACAAAATACCATGAGTTTACGGCCGTAAACTCATAGGGCCGTAAACCCATGGGCCGTGAACTCATGGGAGTCTTACCATTTGGGCCGTAAACTCCAATGTGAGGCCCTACACCCCTTATATACAACCCTATGTGGTTTAACACTTCATTACAAGTGTTTCCTAGTCCCTAAGGTTGTTCCATTGCATGATTAGTTGTTATAAACACTAATTGTGTTCATATATGTGTCATTATATGCTAAATAGGATCCGTGTGTGCTCAAGCCTTCACTTGACACTTAGCATCCTTTATCGATCTTACATTCGAGTTACTCACTACAGGTGAGTTCATACCCCTTAAATTATCTTTTAAATGATTTTAAATGCTTTTATGGGGGGGGGGGGGGGGGAATACAAGTTGAACTATTATAGTTATTATATCAATCACATGTGATTAATAACTACCAAACAAGTGGATTTCTTACTTTTCAAACTGTGTTATCAAACAAACTACTTCAAATCGTTTTATAAACTCTTTTACATGTTAAATACTTTCTATTAAACTCTTTTAAACTTATATTTTGTCAAAAGCATATCTATACAGATATAGTTATATAAGTAGGATTGAAAGGACTTAGGACTGATAGCTCGCCTTACTTCCTGTTCCTTGTTTGGTTGTGGACTTAGGGTATCGGTTGTTTGTCCGAAGGTCGTTTGAATCTTAATTATATATTATGTATATGTGTATAGATATAAAAGTCCTTCATTCAGTTCAATACCTTTGAGTAGCAAAGGTATACAAACATATTCATTCATACAAACAACATTGCTAGTAAACTATAATAGGTATAGTTTAGGAAGTTACTAATACTATTACTAGAACAATAAAACATACAAAGAGTTAGTTCATACATGAGTCAATACATACTATAACGATAAACAATACTCACTATAAAGAGAAACAGATAGAGAATACTATAACGAGAAACAATACTCACTATAAAGAGAAACAGATAGAGCATACTATAATGAGAATCAATACATACTACACACTATACACTAGAGAACATACTACATACTAGACAGAGAGAATACTACACTAGTACATACTATACAAATACAAGAATACTATAACATTAATGTGAGATACTACTTCATGGCTCGGCATATACTGCTGTGTCACGTTTTGTATCCAGAGTCTCCTGGAGGGAGAGCGTGAATTTGTGTATAGATCTATACAGGACTGACCCTCCTACACCTTGCTGCTAGCTATAGTGGGACCTGCAGGTCTGCGGGTGACGAATGTCATATCATTTTCGACGTCTCGAACGTCGTGTTTCACTGGTCAATCGAGTATGGTTACAATCATATCACATTTTACCTTAATTAACTAACACGTTTAAAGGTAGTTAGTACATTAGTAGTTACCTAGATAAAACTACAATACATCTTTATTTTTCCCAATTCATTCACATTGTGATCTTCTCACATAAACGGTAATGAGAAACTGTATTTTGGTAATGATAGTCATACTTTGGGAAAACTCATACTTTTACAAAAGAACAAACATAGAGAACAGTTGAGTCTTGGTAGAAGACTACTTTAGTAGAAAATATAGGATTTTCTAGGAAGTTTACAAACATTTACATCAAACACTTACAAACTTTTACATCAAACATTTACAAACACTTCTTCAAACTTATACAAACAATGACACTAAAATACTTATGAACTCACCAGCTTTAATGCTGATCTACGCTTTCAAAATAACTTGTATTCTCAGGTCGCCAATAGACAGGTACCGATGGCCAGGTTTTGAGGAGATGGAGCACATTCAAGACTCATCTTTTATTTTGATATGTATTTTTGGTGTCTTATAAACTTCAGAACACATTTGTATTAAAATATTACTATTAATACAATGGATGATGTTGTTGCTTGTTTACTATTATGCATTGTTGTGATACTGTACATGACGTCTTCCGCCCCCGAACGTTTCCCGCCGTTCCGGTTTTGGGGTGTGACAGATTTCTAGGCTAAAAACACTTGCATCTTCATCATTCTTCAAGCTTGTTGGGCCGTGAACTCAAGAACATCAATTGTTCTTGGGTCGTGAACACTTCATCAGGCCGTGAACTATTTTGCAGTCTTCAAACTTTGCTTCTAACACCCTGATTTGTAAGTTAAACTTGCAGATTAGTTCGTTTTCCTATCACTCTTATGAGTATATTCATTTATAAGTATACATGTAATTTTGTATGCATCGTGTTTAGGACTCGTTTTGTTAGTAAGACTTCACTTGTGGAGCTAACGTCCTATAACCAAATCTTCAATCAAATCTCCAACATAAGGTGAGTTCATACCCCTATAATCTACCTTTTTAAATGGTTTTAAATGCTTTTTAGGGGGGGGGGGATACAAGTTGAACACAATCAAATTGTGTTAATATTTTACCTGTGATAACAATCACACAAAATGTTTTCTTATGCTTTTAAATATTGTGTTAACAATAAAAGATTACCAAATAACTGTCAAAATGACTTAAAGTCATGTAAACTCTTTAAAGTCATGTAAACTCATATTAAACATTGTTAAACTCTTTTAAAATGTTTTATAAACTCTTTAAACTTATATTTGTCAAAATCTTGTTCATATATGTATAGGTATATAAATAAGACTTAAAGGGCTTAGGACTAATGAGTTGCCTTATTTCCTTTTCCTTGTTTGGATGTGGGCTTAAGGTGGAGTTATTTGTCCGAATGTCGTTTCCTTCTTAATTATATATATTATACATATAGGAATATAAAAGGTTACTTCAGTCGGTATCATTACCTTTGTATCACGCTGAGCAAAGGGTACAATCATGAGAGATCATGCTAACTAGATAGAACATATAAATTATAATAGGTATAATTTATGAAACAAACGAGAAATCTATTTTTACTAGATAAGTATATCAAGTTTAAACTACTTTGTTAAGAAAAGGATAAAATTCGATCTTTACTTAAACCAGATAAACCAGAAATGTAAGCCACTACTTCACGGCATAATAATTTACTTGTTATGTCGCGTTTTGTAACCAGAGTCTCCTAGAGGGAGAGCGGGCATTGTGTGTATAGATCTATACGAGATCGACTATCCCACATCCCGACTGTTAGCTATAGTTTGGTCGGCAGGCCAAGGGGTGACAAATGTCACACTGTTTGACGCCAAAAGGTCGGCGTGTTCATCCTAGTCAATCAGCATGGTTACAACCTTATCACATTTTAACCCTATATAACCAGTTTAATAATAGGGTAGTTATTACACCAGTAGTGTATTTTTTTAAGAAATACTACTGCATCAATCAGTTTTCACAAACAAAACAGAAAACATTCTTCTTATAATTTTATGGTGAGTTAAAATTATGTCATACTAGGTTATAAGTACAATAACACTTAAACGAAACAGTTTTATGGGATTAAAACTACTTTTCAGTTGTAAAGCAGAAAATATAAGATTTTGTGGAACATAATCAGTCACTTTCTTAAAACTAAAGCAACCATAAAAGAAAATATACTTATGAACTCACCAGCTTACATGTTGATCCTCTCTTTCAAAATAACTTGTATTCTCAGGGAATCCAGTAGACAAGTACACTCACGGAGCTTTTGAGAAGACAGCCTAGTGCCATGTTGTGTCTTTTGTCTTTTACTTTATTTACTTTTGATGTCAAATATCTAAAAGATTGAACACTTATGTAAAAACTTATACATTATTAATGCAATGGTTGTTGTACTTTGATTACTATAATGCATGTGTTGTGATACTTGACATGACGTCATCTGCCCCCGAACGTTTCTGCCACTCTGGTTTGGGGGTGTGACGCCTTATTCAGCTCCCGGTAATCTATACAGATCCGATGCGACCCGTCCTTCTTTTTCACAAATAGAATCGGGGCTCCCCAGGGTAAACTGATCGATCTGATGAATCCCTTATATAACAGCTCCTGCAGTTGTGTAGACAACTCCTGCATCTCAGGAGGAGCCAACCGATATGGTGCCTTGGCTATCAGAGCCGCACCAGGGACTAGCTCGATCCTAAACTCTACCTGCCTCTCAGGAGGTATCCCAAGCAGCTCCTCTGGAAATACATACGCGCACTCTCGTACCACCGGCACGTCACGCACCGTCCCCTCACCCGTCTCCCGAGTATCCAAGACATAGGCGACGTACCCCCCGCACCCCTGCTGGAGATAGCGTCGAGCTCTCGCAGCTGAACATAAAGTTGGTCTATGATGTGGCCTCTCGCCCTGAATCACCAGCTCTCCCCCACTTGGGGCCCTGGCCCGGACCAACTGCTGCGCGCAGTCGATCACTGCCCCATTGGGGCTCAACCAATCCATGCCTATAATAACCTTGTTCCCCCTTAATGGTATGGGAACCAATTATACCAAGTAGCGCTCCTCGAACAACCTCAAAACACAATCCCTGAAAACCTCTGCCACTCGGACTGATCGGTCGTCCGCAATCTCGACCTCTAGAGGGCAATCCAACATGCCCGAAGACTCAGGAAACCTCTTGCTAAGCACAGGAGAGACAAATGATCGGGTAGCACCCGAATCAAGCAACACATGAACTGGGATACTGTTCACATGAAACGATCCTAAACGAAACATATAACATGGCATATCAATATCACAAGTGACATATAATAAAAGTTAGAGAGAAGAAACCATACCTGTCACCACATCGGGTGCGGCGCGTGCCTCTTCGGCTGTCAACTGGAAAGCTCGGCTCCTCGCCACTGGAGCCTCTAACTTGACCTTTCGGCCATCTGTAACCCGAGTAGTCGCTGGAGTTGGCGCCACCACTAGCATTTCTGCTACTGTCAACCTGGGGCAGTTGGCCTTTTTATGGCCCCTCTGATTGCAATGAAAGCAAATCAGGTATAATGTCTAAACAGTGGGGGCAGGGGCAGTACAATCCCTGCCAAAGTTCTCCATCTTGCTGTACTTGTAGCAGCCTGATCCCGACCCAGTACGACAAACTCCCTCGTGTGACCTGCCGCATTTCCCACAGCGGCTCCGGCCCTGCTGGCCCTTCGACCTAGAGTCGGATCCCTTGGGTTTCTTCTTAGAAACCCCTGTCACATGTCCCTCCTCTGCCTTCCTCTTTTGGATGTGCTCCAAGTTAATATCCCTCTCCCTCGCCCTGACAATCATAGAGTCTAGAGTCAGGCAAGCTGAATAGCTGACATGCTCCCGAATGTCAGCCCTCAACATGTCATGATAGCGGGTTTTCCGCATCTCCTCGTCCCCCGCATACTGAGGTACCAACAAAGCCCTCTCTCGGAACTTCGCGGTGATCTCCGCCACTGTCTCCGTAGTCCGCCTCATGTCAAGAAACTCCCTGGCCAGCTGCTGAAGCTCCATAGCTGGAACAAACTCAGCCCTAAACCTGGTCACGAAGTCCGACCAAGTTATAACCTCAATGGTTGGGGCTCCCAGTGAGTCACCAACTGACTCCCACCAATCCCTAGCTCTGTCTCTCAAAAAAACCTGCAGCAAAGCGGACCTTCGACCCCTCCGGGCAGAAGCTCGTCAACCGCGTAGACTCGATGGCTGCGATCCATCTCCTGGCAGCAATGGGGTCCTTCGCCCCATGAAAGTCTGGCGCACCACTCCCCCTGAAGTCCTTGAAGGACAGTGTGCGCGTACCCGACTGGCTGGACGCCAAGTCACTCCTAAATGTCCGGAGGCAATCCTCCATCAACTCAATAATCCCCTCCTTGATCGACCCGAAAATGATCGGGGTTGCCTCAAGGATACCTCTCGTGATCTCATACGCGATGAACTCGCGTATCCCGTCATCAACCTGCTCGGATCCCGCACCCGATCCTGATCCTGATCCTGATCTACACCCTGAACCTCCTGCTCCATGTCGTGTAATCGCCATACTGAAATAAACACATAAACGCCAGGGTCATACATACTCTCGAGAGGTCTCACACACTCTCCAAGTTTCATGGTTCTATCTTAGCCCTCCTTGATTCGAGTACGGATCCTCTGCTTCCAGTAGTACCGGCCCATACTACCTTCCACATCTATCTGTACTTTCCTCAAGGATTGCTTCGACTTCACCAAGTCCATTCTACTAATATTGCTTTCCAAACTAATCTCGTCCTAGGTATGTCCTAGGGAACTCTCCGACCTACTCTCTGCCATCAGCTGCACAAGGAGTCCCTACCTTCTTTCCCTAACCAGCTTGCGAATACTATTACATATTCGCTTACTAGTTAGTTAAAGCTAGTTGGAACCCCTATAAGCACAAAGCAAGCAGCATTCGTGCATTGAGTAACCATTACCAAACATAACCTAATCAGGCTATCATACTGCTGACTAACCAGCCCTAGCATATAGCTCAATAAACTCATACAACAGGCATATAAGGCATCCTTCCTAGATCCTTAGCCCTAATCTAGCATGCAGTTCTTATAATCATATCATATAGCATAACATATCATGTATGAGTATCTTAGGGAAAACTTACTTGAGCTCGGCCGGTCGCACGCATCACACACCTTGTTCTTTCTCCAAAACTCCTTATTTTTAATTTTTAGAAAACTATTTTTCTTGTTAAATTCTTCAAGCCCTCGATTTGATTCCAGACACCCCCGAAGGTGTGTCCGAATCCCTCAAACCAAGGCTCTGATACCAACTTGTAACATCCCAAAATTCGAGACCGAAAATTTTTGTTTTTAATTATAATACTTGTAAAATTGTTTGAGGAAAACATTACTGATATCACATCAAACCACAAAACCATAGTTACATGTCTCAAAACCATAATGTTAAATAGTATAATGTCATAGTACAATCCCAGAAATCTCAAATGCGGAATCATGTGTGTGCAATGCGCTGCTACCCTGTCGGCTCCTTCCCCTTTAACGAAGAGGTACCTGAAACCAAAACTGAAAACCGTAAGCACAAAGCTTAGTGAGTTCCCCCATCATACCACATACCACATAATAGTGCCTATTCCTCGGTATCTTCCAACCGGTAGCCGGGAACTAACCTCCCCCTCGGTATCTTTCAATTGGTAACTGAGAGCTAACCTCTCCTTCGATATCTTTCAACCCGTAACCGGGAACTAACCTCCCCCTCGGTATCTTTCAACCGGTAACCGGGGACTATTTCACCCCTACCTCATATCACATAATAATGTAACATGATAATACTGCTAGGCATGCATGGGTACTATCCACCCCTTCGGTATCTTTCAACCGGTAACCAGGGGCTATCCCACCCCTACCACTACTACACATATAACATAGAATCCTAACACATAATATAACAGATTCAACATACCAGACGGTTATCACAAAGACAATCATCTTACTATGTACCCCTACTAATGGGCCGACCTTGGTGCCTTAGACCCATTTCTACTGGAAGGTAACTCACCTCGATGTCGTGTAGTGTCTGCACTGTCCTCGGTATGGAAATCAACTCTTCTCGACTCCTCAATACCTACACAACATCCTCTATACATTAATATTTCATACTCATAACCCTTACAAGGTTCACTCAAATCCAAGTCAAAGTCAAGGTCAAAACCCTAGTCAAAGTCAACACCTGGTTGACTAGACTCGCTGAGTTGGTTCACCAACTCGTCGAGTCCCCCCATCCACAAAATGCTATAATCCCGTCCATACTCGTCGAGTTTAGCAAGAGCTCGACGAGTTCTCTTTTAACAAACATTGGGACCTTCTTCAATTGACTCGTCGAGTTCGTCCTTGAACTCGTCGAGTTCATCTTCATCCGTATGAAGGTATTCAGTCTATGACTCGCCGAGTTCTCCCTGAACTCATCGAGTCTGTCTTCATGTGGTTGGGACGTTGCCTTGAACTCACCGAGTTAGCTCATACACTCGCTGAGTTCTATGATTTCCAGGTCCCTAATGAGCCTAGACAACTGAGTGATCTTCAATCTTATCATCTGGTCCTTTAACATAAAGGATTTGATGGAAAAATACGTCCCGACTCGCCGAGTCCTATGAACGACTCGCCGAGTCCCTCTTTGTCCCAAACTATACAGTCGATTTTACTTGGTCTAAATGCATCCAAACCATATATCTGACCTCCTAGGGTCCATATTATACGTAAAGCTACGAACTTGATGTCCATGCATGGGATTTTTGGATCAAAAAGCCATAAAAAGGGGTTTATATGATGTATGGGTCTCCCATAGCCATAAAGGTGGCACCTTTATGCCATGGGAACCCTCAATGGTTCCAGATTTGAAGTTCTTATCCCAAAATCATGGTTGCATCCAAGAATGGCTCCAAAATGGCTTCCAAAAACCCTAAGTTACTCCAAAAAGAGTATCTAATGAAAGGAGAAGCAAGTTCTGGACTTTTTACCTCCAATAAATAGAAAATGAAGCAAAACCTCTAGATCTCCTGCTCCTTCTGAAATCCCACGCTCCTTCTTCTTCTCTTCAACCTTCTAACTTGCACAAGATGGCACAAAGAGCTCAAAATCACTCAAAAACGGTTAGGGTTTCGTGGGGATGGTCTGAGGGTGTTGGAGGCTGTAAAGGGAACCACTTAAGGTGTTTAAATAGGGTGCAAACCCTAAATATTAGAGTTTCATCCAGACATCCCTACTCATCGAGTTGGGCTCCCGACTCGTCGAGTAGGTCACTTAACCATCGCGACCAGAAATCCAGTCTACTCGACGAGTTAGGCCTCCAACTCGCCGAGTCCCAGAACAAAACATGAAATTACTCAATTTTAAATACGCACCAGGAACCGGGTGTTACATTAACCTGTAATCACTGCAAAAAGCCATGTCACACAAAGGCCCAATGTTACAGGCTCCATGGTTTCCCTTCAAACTTCAAGTTTACTAAAACTAAGAAGGAAGAGCCAAAATCTACTGTTCAGAATGTTGTTAATACTTCATCTCCAATTATATCTCAAGATCAATACCAACAGTGCTTCAACTTCTTCAAAGCAATTATATTGCATCCACTTCATCCACAATCCATTCCGGTTCATCTCTTACCGATAGAGCTATGCAACATGAAGGTAGAACCTTTGATTTTAAACATTTTGCTGCAAATGTTTACAAATCCTCAGATCCATTAAAACCACGTTTATCTTGGATAGTAGATTCTGGAGCAACTGATCACATTTGTTCCAATAAATCTCTTTTCTCATCATTGTCTAAACTTTCGCAGACTCAATTCATTGGTCTTCCTAATGGCAATGATACCACTGTTTCTTTTGTTGGTAATGTGCCATTACATGAGTCTCTTATTCTTCAAAATGTTTTATATGTTCCTTCTTTCAAATATAATCTTGTTTCAATTCCCAAGATTACTTCTCAATATCAAACTTTTGCCATTTTTACTGATAATAATTGTCTGTTGCAGGACCCTTCAGTAAAGAATAAAGTTGCACTTGGCTCTTTTAGCAAAAGAATCAATGATCTATATGTTTTTCATCATCATGTAATACAAAAGAGTCTTTCCTTTTGTTTTTCTGTATTACATTCTATGAATAAGTCTTGTTTCAATGTAGTGAATTGTTCTTCTTCTACTATGAAATGACATAGATGATTTGGTTATATTCCAATTAAGAAGTTACAATTACTATCTCTTGTTAATAAATCTGATACTTTATTGATTGAGTCTTGTGACATTTGTTTCAAATCTAAACAACACATACTTCCTTTTCCTAAAAGCATTTTTGTAACTGATAATGCTTTTGATCTTGTTCATGTTGACATTTGGGGACCTTACAAACATTTATCTCATGATGGTTTCAAGTACTTTCTTACCATTGTAGATGATCATAGTAGGCATACATGGGTTCATATGCTTTCACATAAGAGTTATGCTCTTACTTTGATTCAAAATTTTGTTGCTTATGCTAAAACCCAGTTTCACAGAAATATCAAAAATCATTAGAACTAATAATGCTTTTGAGCTTGGATCAAGTCATGAAGGAACTACATACTTTCAATCCATGG
Organism: Lactuca virosa; assembly: GCF_052849685.1. Classification (NCBI taxonomy): domain Eukaryota; kingdom Viridiplantae; phylum Streptophyta; class Magnoliopsida; order Asterales; family Asteraceae; genus Lactuca; species Lactuca virosa. The sequence continues at coordinate 287,837,421 of NC_136429.1, read as the reverse complement.
GCATACTTCATCAAAAATTCACTCTTCACACCCCTCAACAGAATGGACTTGTTGAAAGAAAACATAGACACATTTTCGAAGTTGCAAGATCTCTATACTTTCAATTTGGTTTGGGTACTGCCTTTTGGAATGAATGTGTCAAGACTGCTGTTCACCTTATTAACAGAATGCCCACAAAAATTCTTCAAAATGTTACTCCTTATGAAGCTTTAATGGGACAGAAACCAGATTTGTCACATTTGCGGGTCTTTGGATGTTTATACTTTGTTGCCACTTCACATGTAGGACGTGATAAATTCATGTCTAGATCCCATCCATGTGTTCTTATTGGATATCCTAATGGTCAAAAAACTTATAAAGTGTTGAATCTTGTCAACAAACATATTCATGTTTCAAGAGATGTTATTTTCTTTGAGGATTTGTTTCCTCTTCATTCAATGATTAAAAGTCATATACATTCATCATTTTCTCATCTTCCAACAAATTCACTTGATGTTCTTGAAAATACCCATTCTACCCCTGAACCTTCTTCTGAACATTCACATGATCGTGATCACATTCCTCCTTCAATTCCAATTAGAAGGTCTACCAGAGTACATCAACCACCAATAAGACTTCAAGATTACATATGTAATCATGTTGGTTTTGATCATCTTTGTTGTCATACTATCACTAATATATGCATACCAGATGAAATTAATGCTTCATCAACAAAACAGAACATCCATCGTTCTTTTGTTTTTCATTCATAACTACAAGTCCTTGAACCAACTTTCAACCATCAAGCTAAAGGTAATGCAGATTGGGAAGCAGCAATGCACAAAGAACTTCAAGCTCTTGTATCTAATAACACATGGGATATTGTTAAACTTCCTAAAGGCAAGAAACCTATTTCATGTAGATGGGTTTACAAAGTCAAATACAAGGCAGATGGCACAATTGAAAGGCATAAGGCTCGCTTAGTTGCCAATGGATTCACTCAACAGGAAGGCATAGATTACCATGATACTTTCTCTCCAGTTGTCAAGTTCAATACTGTAAGATGTATAGTATCATTAGCTGTGAAGAAAGGGTGGAATATTCAACAATTAGACGTGAACAATGCTTTTCTTCATGGTGATTTACATGAAGATTCCTCTTGGTTTTCAAGTTGACTCTTCTCATCTTGTTTGTAGACTTAAAAAGTCATTGTATGGCTTAAAACAAGCATCCAGGCAATGGTATTCTAAACTTTTTGATGCCCTCAAGGATCAAGGTTATACACACTCTCATAATGACTATTCTCTATTTCTAAAGAAACCCAAAGATTCAATTGTCATAGTTGCTGTCTACGTTGATGACATACTTATCACTGGAGATAATCTTGAAGAAATCACCAAGTTAAAAACTTTTCTTGATGATAAATTCAAAATCAAGGATTCGGGACATATCAACTTCTTTCTTGGTCTTGAGTTTACAATTGTCTCAAATGGCATGATTGTACATCAAAGCAAATTCATAAGGGAGTTGTTAGCTTTATACTCAATCGAAGATGGTACTTCTATTTCTTCTCCATTGCCATCCAAAGTTCATCTTCTTCCAAAAATGCCTAATCCTCTCAAAAATCCTACTGAGTACAGACAGTTAATTGGAAAACTAAATTTTCTTCTTCATACAAGACCTGACTTAGCTTACTCAGTTCAATACTTGAGTCATTTCAATCAACAGCCATCCTAAGAACATTTTGATGTTGCTATGCATACTTTACGATATCTCAAAGGGACAAGTAATCAAGGTTTATTTTTCAATAACACTCAGAACTATAAATTGGAGGCTTATTGTGATTCCGACTGGGCATCTTGTCCTATCACCAGGAGATCTGTTAGTGGTTTCTTCATTATGTTCGGAGATACACCTATTTCTTGGAAATCGAAGAAACAACTCACTATTTCATTGTCTTCTGCTAAAGCAGAATACATGTCTATGAGGAGAGTCTGCTCTGAATTAGCATGGTTGAGTCGGTTATTTCATGAACTTGATGTATCAAACATTAATCCAATTCCATTGAAATGTGATAATCAAGCAGCCATTTACGTAGCCACCAATCCAGTTTTCAACGAGAGGACCAAACACATAGAGATTGACTGTCACTTTGTAAGAGAAAAGCTGCAAGAAGGGCTGATTTCGTTGTCCCATGTTAGCTCTGATGCTCAATTAGCTGATGTTCTCACCAAGTCCTTAAATGGAGTTCTTCATAACAAGGCTATTTCCAAGCTACATCTACAGTCTACAGCTTGCCGGGGGTGGGGGTGTTAGACTCTGTTATCAAATGAAGGGTAGTATTGTAATTTCTTACAGAAGTTGTTACATCTGTTTGTTAGAAACAGTTATTTATGAACCATTGTATATAGTTCAGATAGTTGATTGTAATGTAACAGATTCAAACATTATTGATCATCATTTTATCTTTCATCTTCTTTCTCTCAAACTCTCTTCAATGGTGAAAGATAACAATATCATATATACATTGTCATATACTGATTTTTAATTTTTAATCATTTTTAGGAAGGGCATATAGTATTGTGTTAGCCGAAAGAGTTGTGCTAAATTTTATCCAAAGAATGAGTGGCATAACCACACTCACAAAGATAACAATAACTACATAATAATCTATAACCATTAAATATATATATATATATATATATATATATATATATATATATATATATATATATATTAATTGTTATAGGCGATGACAGAAGCTGCAAACCCTGCGTGCATATTGGAAACAAGAAAAACACATCGGCATTACGTTTGGTGGATAACTGGGCGGTGTAATTTTACTTTTTTACCCTTTAATATTTTTTACATAAACCCTAATTTGACCAACAACAATCTTCAAATGGGTTTATTTGATATGGTGATGATAACAGACAATCATATCTCCATATCTAGAAGTGTCTCAAATGCCCTTAAATCTGTTCACCTTTATTTGACCAACAACAATCTTCAAATGGGCGTTGATGTAATTTCAATTTCAATTTCAGTGAGTTTGTTTGTTTGTTTCGATTTTAATTTCAAAACCATTTTTTTAATGAACAGGTAGAGACAATGACATTTGAGGAAATACACGAGTTTTTTAACCACAAAAAAATGTTTTTTATATAATATTTTTCGCTAGATGTAAGATTTTAAAATTTCATATTCGGTGTTCGATTTAATGAACATCAATTTAATTGAATAAAATCTTTGTATCAGAAGTATCAAGCGAGTTTTGGAGGTGTGGAAGAAGACAAAAAGGCTAACTACACTGCTATGGTAAGAAATTCTCTCTGATTTATAAGAATACTTCTACTGCCAAAAAGAACTAAGCATCCAAAAAATAAACAAAATATAGATGATATTGTAGCAAGACGCTGAAATTGTTTTATTATGAGATGAGGAAATTAAAAAAAAATTATTTGTTAATCATCATTGTGGTATAAATGAAATTTGATTCTTACTCTTACAGATTTCAAATAAAAAATAGTTGCTAGATTGACAGACATCCAACACAGTTTGATCAGTTAGAGTCAGAGCCACACGCACATTTTAATAGGATTGTTGCATTCAAGTTCAACGGAATTGCAGGAACTTGGTTTTAGTTTATCATTATTTGTATTAGATAGGTTCAAGTGTTGTTTATTCAAGTACAATTAATCTGTTATTTCTGCATTTAATTTTAGTTACATACAAGAAATAGCAACCCACTTTGATAACTATGTCTATTGTTTCATCATTCTATTATAATATTATACTTCAACATTGATTTCAATCCACATGCACCATTCCGACCCACACAACACCATTTCTGACCAGCACAACGCGCTGGAACGCTTCTAGTTGGTAATTATGAAAATGATAGAAACAAAGAGTTTTTTTTTTCTTATGACAATTAAACAAATTGAAAAAACCTGATATGCTTTTTTATTCAAATCGGAGGTTAGTTGTTTATTAATCGTATATGACAAAAAGAAATTGAGGTTACTTTTTTATTAATCATGCAAATACGTAAATACAATCTTCATAAAAATTCTAGAATATAATAATAGAAACAACGAAAATTACTTTTTGCTTATGTCAGTTCATCAAATTGAGAAAACATGATATGTTTTTTTTATTTTTTATTTTTTTAAAGAGATAATATCCGGTTTAAAAATTCTTATACTTTCAAATCTAAATAAAAATGAAATTAAAAGAAGTATGTGTCTGTGTGAAAGAGAAAATAAAAAAACACATAAAAAAAAGTAAAACATTTAATGCTGTGTTATAAAATTTAATAGTCAAAATAGAATGAAGTGTATAATTATTAAAAATAGGCTGAAGTATATAAATAAAAACCTATATATATAATAACACCAATATTTTATAATATTTAAAAGTTTATAAACATAATGATAAAATTTGTCATATTTATTGAATTCCTATTCTATACATTGACCATTCAATTAATAACAAACTATCTAATCTTTGTAATTTAGTTTATTACACAATATCTTTTGAAATTAAGGGCATGTCAAATCCAACGTTTTACATTCTAACCATAAATGGTAAATTATATTGGATTTAATAATTTAAAAATAGTAAAATACCATTTATACCCTTGACATTGAGTTTCACCAAAAGTACTCCCCCCTTCTCCTCCACCTTCCCTTTGTCCTGTTTCTGCAGAATTCCCCCTGCAAACAAACAAAACCCAAGACCTTTCTCACTAAATCCCTTATAATTATAATATTATTCAAGGGACAAAGTAAACGAACCCTAGGTGATTCAAAGAGAAGGGGAGGGAGAGAGTGGAGCTTCACCTTCAATTTATTCTAATGGAGTCTCTCTCACGTCCTTTTCACAGAAGAAAACTGTCAAATGCCAATAGTTTCTCCGGTAAGAACGCCTACGACGGAGTCTTTTCCGGCCACCGACCCAAGTTCGACGGAGTTCCGGCTGTTAACGTTGATGAGTACCGTGAGATTTTTAGCAGCGGTCAAGCTGCTTCTTCGATTCCGGTTCTTGATCTTTCAACTTTACAAGAATCGTCTGATGGTTCAAATTTGGAACTTGGGAGTACGAAGCCAGATTACGGTAAGATTTTTGGTGGATTTCGTGACGAAGACATCGCTGTTTCTTATGAAGAGTTGATTGCTCGAGATAAAGCTAGGTAAAGTCATGTTTCTTTCTATTCGAAGTGTTTGAAGGAGATAACTTGTCGTTTTATGTTGTCTCGATGAAGATGATGCAACTTCCCCCCTTTCGTTTTCTACATTTGAAATGATTTTGCCATCGTCAGCGATACCATTTCTGAAAAAAGCCTTGTCATTTGGCTAAAAGTTGTATTTTTTAAACTTTGTATTACATGAAATGGTTATCCGAAAGATCGATCCTTACAATTTATCGATCGAAAGTTTATGCTTTGGCTTCTGATTCTTCTTTGATTCAGATTCCCCAAACCCCTAACCCCAATTCTTGCATTCTTCCTCTTTCTTCGTATATAGCTTTTCTATGAGATGCACTTTGCGAAATCATTATGCACAGTTTTGGTTAATGTGAAGTTAAAAAATTTCCGAGTGCCTAGTAAAAGTGTAGGTCTGATTTATTACATAGATTACCAAAATGAAGAACATCATTGTGGATTTGTAGCTATATCTTATTACGTTATGGAACAAAAAATTTATAGACAGCATTCATGAATCATGATGTTCTTGAAAAAGAAGTCTAGATTTGTATGTACTTTACCCTGATCCCCTTTTCACATATAAATTACATCATGAACACATGTCTAACTTCAAATTCTTTCATCATTCTTTAATAGGTCACAACACCTAAACGCCTGACATCTTTTAATTTTTAGGGTTTTCTGACCTATGTCTTGATAAAAGTGGTAACTATCTTCAATGGGATTATGCAACTTATATGAGTAATTTAGGTAGTGCTTTGTTTACTAACATGATTTCTCCAAGGATTAGGGAACAAAGATTTAGGACATGCTTAAGTAGTTAAATTTTGCCCTAATGAACTTGAAAAGATGCCATTTTGAAGTAAAACCGGATTTCTTTATTGTAGCATTACTTGTATATATGTGTAATGTAACTTTTATGTAAGTGACCTTTCTTTCTTAGGGCTATGGAAGCCATGATCTTTTTAGGTTTTTTTTAGGGTTTTTAGCTTTTCAAATTACACACGTTATCTTTTTCAAGATTTCCGACATCATTAATTATATATGCAATATTTCCGTGCTTGAACTTTTTAGCAGTTTTGTTCGTATTCGGCTTGAATTTCTATTTATAGTATCAAATCTTGATTCCCTATTATATTTCTACTTCCATGTGGCTACATTGTCATTAAATTAGCAAATTATCTTTAAACAATTGGCAATCTTTTTCATGCATATTATCTTATGCTGTTTTTCTTTAACCATTTCCTTTTCTTTTGTAACATTTTCTTCTTATTAATATTCTTTGTAGGGCTCGATTGTCATCAAGCCAAAGCTCTCAAGATCTTGGTGATGATCTAAATAATCAATCTTTTGATGCATTGAAGCAATTTAACATGTCGTATAATAAGATCAATCCAAGGAGTAAAGATGGGTTAGATGGGAAAACAACAACACATGTGACACAATTACATGTTGTTCCTGGATTTACTTGTTTTATAGATGAATCGGCTTCTCAACTAAAAAAGGAAACCAAGAAGCAAAAATCATCTGTGTCAAATAAAGTTCATTCACCTGAGAAACAAACTTCACAAACTGCTGTTGAATCTAAAAGTGAATATCATCAAGATGAATCATTATCTGATGATAAAAAGATTGATCTCAAATCACATCCCTTCAAACTTTCATCACCAAAGATGGAAATTGAGATGCAAAAAACATCAATAGAAAATGAAGTTCATTCTCTTGAGAAAAAAACTGCTGTTGAATCTAAAGGTAAAGATCATCAAGATGATAAAAAGGTCAATCTAAAATCACATAACTCCAAAGTATCATCATTGCCTACAGCTTCAGCAATCAATACTGAAGCAGCTTCACAAACAAAGATGGAAACTGAGAAGAAAAAATCATCTGAAACAGATAATGTTCATCTGATAAATTTCATCAAGGGAGATTTTCCTGAGAAAAAAGCTGTTGAATCTGAAAGTAGAAATCATCAAGATGAATCCTTATCTGATGATAAAAAGACTGATCTCAAATCACAATCATTACCAAAGAAGGAAATTGAGAAGCAAAAAGCATGTATACCAAATGAAGTTCATTCTCTTGAGAAGCAAACTTCAGAAACTATCATTGAATCTAAAGGAAAAGATCATCAAGATGATAAAAAAGTCAATCTCAAATCACATAATTCCAAAGTATCACCATCACTTACAGCTTCTGCAACAAATGGTGAACCAATACTTCAATCAAAGAAGGAAACTGATAAGAAAATATCGTCTGAAACAGATGATGATTTTCTTAAGAAACAAACTTCACAAAGTGCTGTTGAATCCAGGAGTAAACATGGTCAAGATGAATCCTTATCTGATGATCGATTTTCTAAGAAATTTGAGGCTGATATCAACTTACATTCCTCTAGAGGATCATCATCATCATCATCATCATCATCACCTGCAACTTCAGCAACTAATGTAAATACCTGGACATGGAAAAATGATACTCCTGGAGCATTTTCTTCTACTTGTTTTGATGAAGAACTTGATGTCAATTCTGTTGCTGGTGCTTCTGCAGCTGCTTTAAGAAAAGCTATAGAAAAGGCTCAAGAAAGTATACGTATTGCAAAGGAAGCAGTGGGTAGAAAGAAAGAAGGTCTTAAAAGCTTTTCAAGCAAAAGTTTCAAAGATAGCTTGAAAGTTAAAGCTGCTAGAGTGGAAAATGTAAGCACAGGCGAAGAACAGAAAGAAAAAGACAATTGGATTAAAGAAATCTTTAAAGCTAGAATGGCAAATGTAAGTGCATCACAAGTTTCTTCAAATCATAAGCATGGAGACACAGTAGTTTTTTCAGAATCTACAGATGATGAGAAGCTTTTTGGTGTCAAGAAGGTTATAAATGAAATTCATGAGAAAAGTTTGGAAACTGAAAAGAACTCTGAGATACCAATAAGATCTTCTCATGAGTTAAAAGATGATAAGATTGTTTGTGATTCTAATGAAAAAGCTGTAGAACATGCAACAAGGTCTTCTGAAGAGATTGAAAATGAATCTTTGAAGAAAGATAATCAGAGACCAAATGGTTTTTTTGTACTTGAAAGTTGTGAAAATATAGAGTTGAAGGAGAATAAAGATGAGGTGGGACCCAGTAATTCTAATAAACTTGCTGAAGAAACCAACAACTTAGCTTTGTATCAGAAGGTGGAAGAAGATGAGAAGAAAACATCTCATGATTATGATGAAAATGGTTATGAGAAGAGATTCAGTGAAGCATTAGGGTTATTGGAAAATACAAAGCAGGAAGTTGTTGAACATAATGAGGAAGTAGTAATTGCAGAGATTCATGAATCAAATAGTGATGATGAAGCAAGAGAGAAAGTTGTTGAGGAAGAAAAAGAAGTGAAAGAGGAAAGTGACACTGAAAGCCACATGGAAGAAGAAGAAGAAGAAGAAGAAGAAGAAGAAGAAGAAGACAATGGTGAGAAGTTTTATGATGTTTGTGATGTGGAAATAATTGAGAATTCATCGAGTGATTATGATGATGCAGAAGAAAATGAGAGCATCCATAGCTTCCATGCTGCAAATCGTATTGAAATCGATACCAAAGTTGAGGAATCAAGTCAAGAAGTTGATGATGTCAGCAATAGCTCACCACAAGTTACATTACAAGACACAGAAGCAATAATTACAGAAGAAAAACAGATCTTTGAAACCATTTCTGAAGATCAAAGTCAAACTGCCTCCATAAACAATGAAGATGAACATGAACCAAAGTCTGATGATGATGATGATGAGGTGTCACATGACATGGAAGAAGCCGAAGAAAATGATGAAAAATCTGAATCATGTTCAGACATGTTACATGGTATGGAGATAGAGGTTAAAGAATGTAAAGAAACAGAAGAAACAATCAAGAAAGAAGAAGAAAACAACTTTCAAGAATCTCATTCAGAAGAATCTGATTCAGAAAGACCTGAAGTTATCTTTCAAATGGAAACAGGAACATCTGAAGAAGCAAAGGACATGAATGATGAAGCTAAAGAATCTGAGTCAAACAAAGTGGTGGAAAAAGAAGAAGAAAAGAAGATTGAAGAAGCAACAAATGAAGAAAGGGAAAGAGAGAGAAATAGATTAGTAGTTGAAAGGGCAATTCGGGAAGCTCGTGAGCGTTCATTTAATGAAGCTCGTGAAAGGGCTGCTGTTGAAAGAGCTACAGCTGAAGTTAGACAAAGGGCAATGGCAGATGTTCAAGAAAAAGCTGCCATGAAAGCTTCTGAAATAGCTTCAAAGCTTAAAGCAGAACGTGCTGCAGTTGAGAGAGCTACTGCTGAAGCTAGAAAAAGAGCTTTAGAAAAAGCAATGTCTCAAAAGAAAGTGTCTGAATCAAGAACAGAAGTCACTGATGTTAGAAAAACATCTTCTGTAAGTTCTCAATCACTTCAGATGTTATATATTGTTTTTGTTATGTTTGGAGAAGTAATCTAGATAATTTTTTTTTTTTTTTACAGGAATTACACATTTCAAATGGAACAAGTGGAGAATCAGTTCAAAGAAGTAAAGCAATATTAGAAAAGCATAACAGGATCAAGGAAAATGTGGTATGCATCTTATCTTGCTACTTTTTTGTAATTAAAGAATTTCCTTAAGGGGTTTGTTTGGATGGATGGAATGGAATGACAAATGAATGGAATGGAATGAGTTATTACATTCCATAATCATGTTTGATTTGCCAGTAGGAATGGAATGGATTTTCATTAAAAAAAATTTATATTATATGTAAATGTGTACAAAACTACAAAATTAAGCACAATATACGTTTATTAAAGTTTAAAACCCAAATCAGATTGTAATAAAAAATAGGGTTAATTGCGTAAAAGAATTTGACTTCTTTTTTTTTTTTTTTTGGGTAAGACCTAAAATTTTAATTTACAATCTAAGCCAAAAGAGTGACCTAACTTTTGATTTTTGCCTTTTTACCTGGTTTACAGGTTTCCATCCACTAAAAAAATTATGTGTTTTTTTTTTATGAAAAAGTGGTCAAAATATCATCTTTTATGCAAAAAAGTATAAAATGCTATTTGCATAAAAGACACAACATTTTGATCACTTAAAAAATGTTGTGTTTTTCATTCAATCAACCCTAAAAAAATATAGAGTGTAGTTATAACTTTTAGAAAATAAAATTGTGATTTATTAAAATCATGAAAAGTTAAAAAAAAAAAATATTACGTCATTAAATTTTTTACTTAAATATAAAAATAACAAAATCCAAGAAATCACATTCCTTCAGAGTTCAGAAACAAACATTTCATTCTCAATTCCACCGGAATCAAGCATTCCATTCCATTACTTCCCCAATTCCATCATACCAAACATTACCAATTTGTTTCCCAAATTACCCTTTGTTGTTCTCTTTCAGGCCAAAGCTCTTGCAGAGAAAGAAAAGCGTGATCAGCTTGCCCAAAAAGAACAAGCTGAAAGAAGCGTAATCATCTTTTTTATTCCATTAATTTCATAATTCAGCAACCAAAATATAATATAATTTATTACCCATTTACAACATTAACCCTTTTTATTAAATTTTATAATTCCTTTACAATTGTAATTACAGAGAATAGCTGATAATCTTGATGCTGATATCAAAAGATGGTCTTCTGGGAAAGAAGGAAACTTGCGTGCATTACTTTCAACTCTGCAATATGTATGTAAAAACTTCTTTTTTAAATTTTTTTTTTTTCTAAAATATAAATATTTATATATTTTTTTGACAGATTCTTGGACCTGAGAGTGGTTGGCAATCTGTGTCACTGACAGAAATCATAACCACAAGTGCAGTTAAAAAAGCTTACAGAAAGGCCACTCTTTGTGTTCATCCTGATAAGCTGCAACAAAGGGGTGCAAGTATTCAACAAAAGTATATATGTGAAAAAGTTTTCGATCTTTTGAAGGTATATAATTTAATTTCCTTCCTCAATTTGAAGGGTAAATTGGTCATTTGTCATTCACTCCAAAAAGAAACTGTCTTCGTGTTATATATTTAGTTCACTTAGTTGTATACAGCACACGTTTTAGTTCATTGTTAGTTCTTAAATAAATAGTCATTTTCATTCAGCATCAAATCGAAACAGAAGGGTAAAATGGTCATTTACGAATTTACCATTACAACAAATCATTCGGTAAAAAAAAGTCTGTGTATACAACACTTGCTCTGGACAGATGTTTCAATATATAACAGTTCTTAAACAAACAATCGTTTTTATTCCGCATCGATTCTGAACACAAGGGTAAAATGGTCATTTACTAACATCCAGACATTTCATTTGCTCCAAAAATGAACAAACAGTTTTTGCAAATATTATATAACAACGCTTGCTCCAGAGTCCAGACAAGAAATTTTCGATTTGTAACAGTTCTTAAGTTATCATTTTTTTATTCAGCATTAGTTCTAAACAGAAGGGTAAAATGGTCATTTACTAACATTAAGTCGAAAATGAAACAGGCGGCTTGGAACAGATTTAACTCAGAGGAGAGATAGCAGCAGCCTTTGAAGCAGAAACAGGAACAATTTCTTTCAGTTAATTATGAATTAATTTTTGAAGAATTGTTTCAATATTTTGAAATATTTTTTGTACCAGATCTGGGAAATATGTGTTATATGACTGGAAGTGTACATGTACATACATTTACTTCCCATTTTCATGTTTGAATGTTTGGATATGAATACATAATCTTTTCATGTTATATGGCTTTTTTGGGTTCAGTTTTAATGTTGCTATTTGATGGTTTAAAGTAGAGAAAAGAATAAATTTATTTTCTTTGGTTTTGTAGCGTAAATAATTTTTTTTTGTAACTAATCGGGTCTTATGGCTTCAAAAACCAATTAACCTTTTTGTAATTACTTTTTCTAGGCCTAACCCTTAGCCAATGCCATTTATAATATTTGGCTTGTTAAAAAGAAATGGAATTGATTGGTTTCAAAAATACTTAACGTTTTTGGGTGAAAAGAGGTTAATTTGTAATCGATAATGTGTCTTATTTGCTATAATCATGTGGGGTTCATTTATCATGTGTTGTGACTTTGATATGATTTATCCTACATATTTTAGGAGGTTTCTTGAGTGGTCTCAAGTATATTTTAGTTCTAAAGATTAAAATGATGTAAAATCATTAAAATTGTAAGATTGATAAAACATAATGTATTGTATTAGAGGAAAATAAAAATCAATAACTATTGTACAGAAAATTTATAAATTTTGTCTTTTAAGACATGTCTTGGATATAACGTTTATGTATGGTATTTGTTTTCGTATAATTTTGATTAAAATTTTTAAAATTTTAAGGTTCGTTTTGTTTTTACATAAATGAAAAAAAGTTAATATTATAAAATGACAACTAATAGTCTTTGTTTAGTTGTTTCAGTCACTTATCTTTTACTTATACCTAGTAACAATTTTTTTGGGGTCTTATTACATTATTGAAATGAACTTCAATTGAATAATTCTATATTAAATGAAAAGATCAAGACATGTATTAAAATACGTTACTCAATATATTTTATCATATCCGATCTACTCTTAAATGAAGATTTTTTGCCACATGTCACACTCTCATTCATTCTGCTAAATGTCATTTTGTGGTTATTTTAAATTAATTTTTTTTCCACATGTCATTTTATTGGTTTTCAAAATTAAATTTTACATAATATTCTAATGTAATAATTGCAATATATATAGTAATAAATGGATATCAATTTCATTGATGAGTTTACCTTCTAATTTCAAACTTTCCAAATTAAAGTTCATTAATTTCTTTTGTTTGTTTATTTAAATTATTTGTTTAAATTTAAAAGATAAAAAAAACATTTTAATTTTAATAATTCATTATTTTTCTTATTTTCTTATAAATTCAAATTTCTTAAATATTTAGACATTCATATTTAACTTTTTATTTTTATTTTAAAGTAACTCATGTAATACATGAGTCTCACAACTAGTACCATAATAAACATCATGTAAGATTCAATATAAATTTGCTCGTTTGAAATACACATCCCATGTGTAATGACTAGGTGTGGGCAAAAAAACCGGTTCACAAACCGAACCGGTCACTGAACCGAAAACCGTTTTATCCCCGAACCGGTTCACCTATGAACCGAACCGCCGATTTATACCAATTCGCCTTTCCAACCGTTGGGACCGGTTTATTACGAACCGGTTTTGAACCGATTTTTTGTTTGAGACGATTTATGCCCGTTTTTTTGTCCTATACTAACAGCTATATAGCCGTTTAAGGCGGTTAGAAACTCGATTTTGGGTCCCTTTTGGCCATATTCACCGATACTTGATAGTATAAATAGCTATTAGATGTTTTGGTTCAACCAAGCCTAAAAAAACCTCTCTTAGTTCAAAAAACGCTCTTAATTCAAACAATGGATTCGACTTCCGTTGGTGTTGGAGATTCATCAAACAATCTTACCGATGTTAGCATCAAAGAAACAAGTAGAAATCCGGCTATTTGGTGCAGTTTTGATTTGTGTGTAATGTCGAGCAGTCCAAAAAAAACGCGATGCAAGAAATGTGGTGCTTTTTTCAATGAAGATGAGAATTCGACATTGAAAACTCATATGACCAAGAGATGCCCCACGGTGAAATTTGGGCCGGGACATAATCAAACAACAATGGCAAATGATACAACATTGTGGAGTTACGATTTGGCTAAAGTTCGGGATAGGATGGCGAAGTTCGTGATTCAAGAATGCTTGCTTTTTGACTACTTCGACAACAAATGATTGACTTCACTCATCCAAGATACTCTCCAACCATGATATTGTCATGTGAGTCGTACTTCTATTAGACGTGATTTTATTGAAATGTGGAAACTTGCAAAAAATGAAATGATTTTAGGATTTCAATCTTTAGAAACCGGTGTGAATTTACCTTGTGATGTTTGGACGGCTCCTCACAGTTCACCGGATGCGTACCTTTGTGTTACCGCTCATTAGATTAATCCAACTAATTGGGTAATGATGAAGCGTACGATTACGTTTGAATTGTTTGAGTATCCGCACACCGGTAGAAATTTATTTAAAATTTTAGATTGTGTGATCAAAACTTATAAACTTGAAGGAAAGATTTTTTCTATATCTTTTGATAATATGCTTCAAACAACACCATCACAGTTGAACAACTAAAACTAAAAGATAAACCAATTTGCGATGATGTTTTTTTTCATAGTCGATGTGTTGCACATATCATTAATTTGGTTGTGCAAGATGGACTAACTAACATTGAAACTATAAAAGATGGTTTCAAAGACATGCTAAAAGAAATTTTTACTTCTAGTAATGCTCAATATCATAATTATATGCAATTTTGTGCCGATGCGAATGCCCTCTTTTTAGGTCCAAATTGGGAAATAATACCCGATGGAACTCCACTTGCAAAATATTTGAATGTGCCTTACGTCAAAAAGATACTTTAAAAATGTTCTATGACAACCTTGCGGACCGTAATAAGGTTACGACTTATTAGCCCAAAACAAAGCAATACAATCTAAACAAAAAAAGAACTCGTTCTTATTTTACACTTATTAACCCAAAAATAAAAATAAAATAAAAAAACCTTATATGCGTCAAACCGTTTTTGAACCGGTTTTTTCTGAATCGGTTTTGATAAAACCGAAACGGTTTACATATGTTCGGCTTTTTTTTTTGTGGTGGACAGGTTTGGAACCAAACCGGTTTCTGGGTGAACCGGTTTTGACTTGGTTGACTAGAACTGAACCGGTCCGGTTCAGAAAAAAAACCGGTTTGTGCATGCCTAGTAATGACTAATGAAAACCCAAAATTTGTTTATTATTCTATTCGATACAATTTAAAAAACGAATTATTCAGATCACAAAGAAGTACTATTAGTTGTAGTTAACTAGTTTTATGGTATTAGCCCAATCAAAATTTTCAAAAAACTTAAGGTCAAAATTGTCATTTTGCTGCCAACTCGACTTCTTTGTAAACGCAAAACCCATTGGGATTTCCTCATCTTGTTATCTGCTATCATCGTCCTTCTTTCTCGCACGCCCACAGACAAAAATGGCGATAAGCCTATCCAACTCCTTTCTGCACAGAAACACTCCTCCTCCAACACTGTCGATGAAAAAGGTCGTCACACTATACCTAAAACCCTCCATTTCGCACCATAATTTCAATCTAACCCTACTCAATTTTCTCTTATCAGGTAGCTGCATCCGTATCCCCCCCAAATCAAGCGCGATGGACTTGCCGGAAGAAGGACATCCACCCCGAATTCTACGAGGACGCCAAGGTGTACTGCAGCGGAGACCACGTCCTCACCACCGGCGGCACTAAGAAAGAGTACGTCGTAGATGTCTGGTCCGGCAACCATCCGTTCTACCTCGGCAGTCGCTCCGCCAACCTCATCGACGCCGATCAAGTTGAGAAGTTCCGGAAGAAGTTCGGTGGAGTCGGCGGTTTGGATCAGTTTATGCAGATTCCGACGCTCAAAGGTGAGATTATAATCCCACCGAAGCGGAAGTCCGGCGCCGGTAAAGGCAAGAAGAAATAAGTAGCTTAATCGAATGCGTTTGATGTTTAATTCCATTCAGTCTTCTTTAATTTCGTAAATTACTCTTCGGTTATATATCCTGCATATTTTCTGAATTCTCAATTCAAACATTCTTCATATGGTCTCATTTCATAGAAACAAGCCCTAACCCTAGAACATGGGCATTTCTGATACTCGGTTTTTTGAATTGTTAGCTTATTGTTTCGATTGTGCTTAATGCTTTGGAAGCTTCATATGCCATTGCTCTTAAAACCCTAGATCGTGAATCTTGGATATGATGCAAGTAGGCATATTTAGAACAACAAAATGGCATTGTGATTTGCATCGTATCATGAACTAATCTCTTGATCGTAATTCTAATGTCTTTTAATCCGGATTCTTTCAATTTCCTTTTTTCTATATACCATTCAAAATTATCTTGAATTTGGAACAAAGGTTTCAAAATTATAAAAAGGTTTTTAACCATTCTACTATTTATTGGGCTCTATTTTACGTCTTTTCCATTTGTGAAATTCTGTATTTTTTGATGTGCATTCTCTCTTAACCCTTCCAATTTCTTACAAATGGATCAAAATTTGAACCCCACAAATAGATCTCTCGTAAACCCTACAAATTTCTAACAAGTGAATCAAAATTTGAACACCACACCTCAACTTGCTCCCTTCACCCCAATAATTTCATCCCCAAATGTAACCTTTCCGAACCTCGCCTTGTATGCAATATTTCCATTATGGATTGTTCCCCAAACAAAACCCGAATTGATGCCTGAAATACTACCTGAACCATCATGATGAGGTAAGAGCTCTAAAAAGAGAGCCAAAATACCAACAAACAAAATTGGAATGCAAAGGAGGAAGAGATATTGCTCGTGCTTAGACAAACATTTATATGGATAGATGGACTGGGAATGCGCAAAACACGGGTGTTTTGGGAGCACTTCATGACCCAATTCCACAATTCCATGGGTCGGGAATACCATACCGTTGACCAAATATCTTTAAAATTCCGTGGCTTGAAACAGAAAATCGAAAAGTTCAACAATATTTACAACTTAGTGTCGCAAAAAACGTGATGCCAACGACATGGACGTTTTGCAAATGGCGCTCAAGTAGTATTGTATTAAAAGTTTTGGGAAGCCGTTTAACCACTACAAAGGTTGGTATATAATACAAAATTGCACAAAGGGAACTAAGGCTCTACCGATGTGGGTTGAAAGAGGAGGCTCTAAAAGGTCAAATACATTTGAGTATAACATTTACACACAAACATAAGTCGTGGTAGTCGTGTCAACCTTAATGACGAAGACGATGACCTTGAACCATAACAACCTTGACGCCCGATTGGAAGGGATAAAACGAAAAAACTTGCGTATGTTTTTTCAATAACTCTTCGGACAATAATTTTAAATGATTTACTTGAAAAAATGGATGAACACCTAGCTTTATAACACAAAAGATTGCGGAGCAAAAACAAAAGGCAACTTTCAAAATCTTCACAAGGAAGACAACTGATTTGGGGACAAGGACCTCTAAGTGGTACTAGATGTTATGATGTTATGATTGAGAGAGAAAAGTGTATCTTATTCTCATTATCTGAATGCTTAAGTTACAACAGAACTCTATATATATGTACATAAAATTTTTTATAACTAATTGTAACTGAAAAACTCAAACTCATAGAAATGACAAAAATGCCCTTGAGGCTAAATCAAACTCTAACGACTTTAACTGATATGTAACACCCCCCCCCCCTCCAATCTGGAGGGTATGGATGAAGTACCATATTGGATATTGCTTGCTGATGTTAAGAACCATTCAAAGATTTGGTGAAAACATCTGCCAATTGATGAGTATTAGGAATATGAGATAGTTTGATTAAACCTTGTTGTAACTTTTCTTGAACATAGTGACAATCTATTTCGATGTGTTTGGTACGCTCATGGAACACTGGATTACGAGCAATGAAGATTGCAACTTTATTATCACACTTCAATGGTATAAGAGTGATATTATGAACTTGTAATTCATCAAGTAATCTACTGAGCCAAGCCAACTCAGCAGCAACTCGTCTCATGGATCTATATTCAGCCTCAACGGATGATACATAGATAGTTGTTTGCTTTTTTGATTTCCATGAGATTGGAACACCTCCAAAGAGTATAAAGAAACCACTTACAGACCTTCGTGTTATTGGGCAAGCAACCCAATCAGAGTCGCAAAATGCTTCAACCTGAAAAGACTCCTTTTTGTTGAAAAATCATCCTTGTGTAGGATTAATTTGAAGATATTGTAAAACATGAAGAGCAGCTTCGGAATGCTCTTGACAAGGAGTTTGATTAAATTGGCTTAAATGTTGAATAGCATAAGACAAACCAGGACGTGTGTGTAATAAAAATTTAATTTTCCAATCAATTGTTTGTAAGTTGTTGGATCTTTTAGAGGATCTTTCAAAAGAGGCATCAATTGGGATTTGGAAGGCAATGGAGTTTTGACATATTTGGTGGAATTATTGAATAATGACTCAATAATTCATTCATGAACTTTTGCTGATGTATAATCATTTCGGTGGATTGGAATTCTAATCCAAGGAAAAAAAATGAAGAAATCCCAAATCTTTGATTTGAAATTGGTTATGAAGAAAAGCTTTCAAGCTACTGATTTCTGATGAATCATTTCCTGCAACTAAAATCTCATCCACATAAACAACAATGACGATTAAGGATGTATTTGTCTTCTTGAGAAACACCGAATGATCATTTTGAGAAAGAGAATACTTGTTAGACCTTAATGCAGTAAGAGCTCAGAATACCATTGCCTTGAAGCTTGTCTTAGTCCATATAAAGATTTCTTGAGTTTGCATACTAATGATGGTGATGAAATGTCAAAACCAGGAGGAGGTTTCATGTATACTCTTCGTGCAAATCTCCATGTAAGAACGCATTATTGACATCGAATTGATGAATTGGCAAGTTCTTTTTAACAACAAGAGCAACAATACAACAAATTGTACTAAATTTCACAACAGGAGAAAAGGTCTCGTGAAAATCTATTCCTTCTTTTTGGGTGAAACCCTTTGCTACCAAGCGTGATTTGTGCCTTTTAAGAGTTTCATCAGCTCTATATTTGGCTTTGTATACCCACCTACATGATATTGGTTTCTTGTCTTTGGGTAATTTCACCACATCCCATGTTTGGTTGTCTTCTAAAGCTTTTAGTTTATTAACCATAACTTGTTCCCACTCGGGATGTCTCTTTGCTTGATGATAAAAAGCAGGTTCAAAAACATGACTAATAACATTGAATGTATAACTTGTAGGAACATGGATTGACTTTTGATCAGAAACATCTTGAAGACAATAATTGGTGATAGTATAGTGACAAGAATGAGAATAACATTCTGAAGATGTATGATTACATACATAATCTCGCAAATGAGAAGGTGCTTGAATGGCTTGGGTTGAACGTCTTGGAAGAACATTGTTGGGCTCAAGTTGATTTCGAATGGGATTTGGGACGAATACTGTTGGAGTAGAATCTTGATCAGGGGTATCTTTGGAATTTGTGGGTAAAAATGAGGTTGATGATGACTCACTTGATGGTTGTATGATTGAATGCAAATGGGATTACATCTTCAAAAAATTTAACATCTCTAGAAAGATATATTTGTGCAGTTGTTAGATTCACCACTTTGTAAGCTTTTGTCCCAGTTGGATACCCAATAAAAATGCAAGAATTAGAATGAGTCATGAATTTGTCACATCCAACAGCCAAAGTATGAACAAAGCACAAACATCCAAATGTTTTTCGATTTGAAAGATCAGGCTTGTAACAATGCAACATTTCAAATGGAGTTTTGTTGTTGAAAACTTTGGATGGCATTCGATTCATTAGATGAACAACAATTCGTATACATTCACTCCAATAAGCTACTCCCAAAACTGATTGAAAAAAATAAAGCATGAGCTATTTCAAGAATGTGGCGATGCTTTCTTCCCACTAAACCATTTTACTGAGGATTATATGGTGTAGAAGTTTGATGGATAATGCCTTCTTGTTGGAAGAACAATTGACCTTCATTGCTTGAGCCTAATTCATAGGCATTATCTAAACTAATAACTTTGACCCGTTTTGAGAATTGAGTATTAACAAATTCAATAAAACTTTTAATAAATGAGAAAGCATAACTCTTATTGGTCAACAGATGAATCCATGTATGTCTATTGTAATCATCGACAGTAGTGAGGAAATACTTGTATCCATCATGAGAATTATGTTTGTAGGGACCCCATACATCCACATGAACAATTTCAAATGATGTATTTGTATTAGTAACACTTTTTGGAAAGGGCAATTTATATTGTTTGGCTTTAGCACAAACAGAACACATATCAAATTTATGAGTAGAATGTGAATCAGGAATGAGTGAAAGAGTTTGTAATTTTTGTACGGGAAGATGCCCAAATCTTCTATGCCATACCAAAGAATTATAATATGATTTTATTACAACAATATGAAAACAAGAAGGAAGAGGTAGATTAAAAGACAAAGTAGGCTTAAGAGAATTATGATAAAAAAACATAAAGATCATCACTCTTGTTCCAAGAAGTCCAAATGCAAATCTACTCTTCAATAAGGGGTCATACATTAAATATCTAGAATCAGTGAAAAAAATCAAGGTTTGTAGTTGAGAGGTGAGTTTTGTTATCGAAAGTAAGTCTTATTTGAAGGAAGGCAGGTAAAAAACACCATGAAGAATGATGGTGTCATGAAGTTTTACATTACCAATGAAAATTATAGTAGTGGAATGATCATCAGGAAGACCAATTTGAATAGGCTGAACAAGTTTAGTCATGGATAGAAAAATAGAACTATTAGAACAAATGTGATCTGTTTCTCCGGTGTTAATAATCCACGATTAATGAGGAGTCAATGAAGAAGAAGATTTAGAAACATTTACAATAAAAGGGCTGAAAGAAAAGGATTTACCTCCATCATTCATAGAACCTTCTATGATGGATGAATTGACTTGGTTAAATGATGAATCATGAGTAATAGAATTAGTACTCAAAAGTTGAAGCAAATGTTCATATTGTTCTTGTGAAATGTTGGACCAGTCATAGTCGTAACATTCTGAACTGTAGGTTTAGACTCTTCTTTCTTGACTTTGGTGAACTTGAAACTAGCAGGGAATCCAATAAGTTCGTAACATTGTGATTTCGTATGCCCATGCTTCTTACAATGGTTGCAAAACAATTGTTTCTTGGAATGGGGAGAATCAGTAGAGACATTCATAGCAATAGTATATGGATTGAGAGGAGAGGTTGAAGTAATACCTCTTTGTCTTTCTTCCTGGATAATGAGAGAATAAACAGTCGAGATTGTTGGTAATGGATTCATCTCATTAGTATTTGACCACAAATGATCTTATAAGACTCATTAAGTCCCATTAACAGTTGAATGAGACGTTGATCTTCAAGGAATTTATTGATTGCAGTAGTAGAAGCACAAGAGCAATGAGGAATTCCTTGAACGATCCTTAATTCATCCCAAATTTTACTTAATTTGGTGAAATAAGTCGAAAAATCTTTAGATCCTTGTGAAATTGAATACAACTGCTGTTGAATTTGGTAAAGTAAAGCCCCATCGGATTGAGCATAACGATGATTAAGTTCAGTCCAGATTTCGCTAGCGGTTTGAAGAAATAGAACGCTGTCAGCGATGTTCTTGTGCAGAGAGTTTAATATCTAACTGATTACCATGGAATTAACTCGAAACCAATTAGGAAATGAAGGATCTGAATCAGAAGGTTTCGTTTTTGATCCATCGAAAAATCCAATGTTGTTCTTAGCAACTAAGGATATCATCATTGATCTCTTCCATGAATTGAAACCAACACCACTGAAAATAGAGGTAACAAGAACAAAATTTGGATTATCTGAAGAAGCGATGAAATAAGGACTAGTATGCTCAGTGGATGTAGAAGAATTAGGAATTGATGAAGACATGGTGATGGAAAACGAAATGAATGAATGATGAACCGATGAACAAATGAACATATGACGATCGAAAAACCCTAATCTGATACCATGTTATGATGTTATGATTGAGAGAGAAAAGTGTATCTTATTCTCATTATCTGAATGTTTAAGTTTAAACAGAACTCTATATATATGTACACAAACTGTCTATAACTAATTGTAATAGAAAAACTCAAACTCATAGAAAAGACGAATATGCCCTTGAGGCTAAATCAAACTCTAACAACTTTAAATGATATGTAACACTAGCTTTGAAAAAAAGCCGTTATTGGTAAATATTTGTAATTTTTGTTATGTAATATTTTTTATTTATATGAAATAATGAAACGTTTTT
This sequence comes from Lactuca virosa, assembly GCF_052849685.1. NCBI lineage: Eukaryota > Viridiplantae > Streptophyta > Magnoliopsida > Asterales > Asteraceae > Lactuca > Lactuca virosa. The sequence goes on along the minus strand of NC_136429.1, from coordinate 287,815,310 downwards.
AAATTGCTTGATCTTATATATATATATATATATATATATATATATATATATATAGTTTTTATTTATAAATAATAGTTATAGTAAAAAATAATAAATTTTGTATGATGATGTGATGGGTATACTATAAATGATGTGGAGTGGAGAATGATGTGACCATGATGTTGCAAACTTACATGAAATGATGTTGTAATGAGTAAATCAATCAACCTATCCTGCAACTATTGAAACAATTGAAAAAATTGTTATTATTACTAAAAAATCTTATGTAATTTTGCTACATAGATTTTGGTAAGAATAATGAGATTAATAACTTAAAAGAGTAACATACTTTAGCTCATGTATAGATTTAGTCCTTATGCTTTTTTGTATACATATGAACACTAAATTTGTTTGGACTGTTCATAAAACATCCTTATGATTGGTTGGTGAGATTTTTACTAAGTTGAAATCATACGTTACATATTTAGTCCTAAAACAATTGCCCCTTTACATGATGTTGGAGATATACAAAGTTTGTGCTAGCTAGAAGATTATATAAGAACAAGAATGTCGACTAGATCAAGCATCTTTGAATCAAACATAGGGGAATATGAAATTCTTAGCTATTGTCGCCTCCCAACTTGAATCCTCACCTCTAGGACAGAATAAAACCCTGGAAGGTTTAAAGTCTGCCTTAGTTCCATGCTATTTTTTGATTTTGAGTGTTAAAATTCTTACACCTGTCAACTTCTTAAGTGTTGTTTTGCTGATAATGGAGAATTCAAAGAAGAACATTAGCTGCTAAAACACTAAGAATGACTTCATAAGAAATTTTGACTTCTCCGTGTCATGCATGACTATCCACCTAGATGGATTCATTTCGAGCTGTGGAAAAAATTGTAAGGTGTAAGTGAACTCATATATTATTGTTTATTTATTGTATTTATTGCTTTTTATATTATCATTACACAAAAACAAATATTTTTTAGTGAACATGGATGGAGCATCGAGAAATGGAAAAGGGAGTCTGAGAGTGTAAGAAGAAATAACAACATTATCGATGGTTGCATCTTCAAACATACATGTGCATTAGTTAACATAGAACAACACCCCTACGATTTGTAAGCTAATCATATTTATAAACTAGACGAATTCTCGCACGTTGAGCATAATGTAATTATATAGTTAAAATTTGACAAATATATGATGTTCAAAATAACTATGTGAGTCTTGGTAACTATGAAATATTATTTTTTATGCTAAGTTGTTATAAATATAGTAATTATTGTGAACCATGTCATAAAATATACATATATTAGAATCACACAATCTTAATATAGGTTATACATGATAATGTTAAATATAATTTTTGATTTATACTTTACATTTAGTATATTTTTAAATTAACAAATAAGTACAATAAATTGACATTTCAAAAGTTATAACATTAAAATTATAGTAGTTTATACCAAAAACATATTTACTTTAATTAAGTATATGCATTAGGTTGATAGTTGAATAGTTCTCATTAAAATTAAAATTTTAAATAATTTTAATATATTAAAAAGTTATTTTTATATGATTTACGATGAATGTATATTTTGAACAAATTAAGAGATACATGTCTTTTATAAGACAATAGATGTTTGCTATTATAATTATACGTATGTTGTTTAAAATAAGTAAGTCACCATATTATTAAATTCTTAGGATTTTAATGATTAATAATCATATTATTTTTAAACTAAATAAGAGGTTATCAAGAAAGATGATATTTAATTTAATCAATTAAGTTTATTATTTAACTAGAAATAAAAAAAACTTTTATATTTATTGAAACTTGTTTATATAATTAATATTAACTATTCAAAAAGTGTATTGAGTTGTAATAATTAAATTTTAAAAATGAAACACATTAAAAAATTTCAAATTATATGGTAATAAAAAAGTATTTATCTTGAAAGTTATCAAATTTCTAATATATGACTATCAAATTATTTTATTTTTAATGCTAACTTTTTAAACTTTCAACGAATTTATCAATTTAAATATGATAAAATATTATTATTTTAATTATACAACCTTTTGAATTACTAATCTAATATAATTAATTTGTTAATTTAAATAAACTGCTAAATACCAAACTTAAATAAAAAATTCAACCAAAAATTGTTAAAATAATATTCCTTTTAACATTTAATAAAATTAAATACATTGTTAAATATTTAACATAATTTGAAATGTCAAATCAACTAATACCTTATCCAACAATTATTATATTATAGTGAGTCTTTTTATAAATTAGTAGGTCCTATATTAATAAAGAACAATAATAATTAAAAATAACGTTCTATTTGAAAAAATATAATAATTATTAATGAAAACATCATTTAATATTTGAAATAATCATCACGGTCAAAGTTCAAAAATTCAAAAATAATTTATTTTTAAACTAACTTACCTTAAGATTATGTGTTATATGTGTGGTACAATTTGTGGGATGATGATGTAACCTATTAGTCATGTTAGGATCATAATGCTACATAAGACGACCCCACTGATTAGAGACTGTGTAGTGGCGAATCCTTTGTCCTCCATTTATATTTTTCTTAGTTACATGATACAAACGAATATCACTACGAAATCCAGTAAATATATGAAATGGTCATTAACTATACTTGTAAACAATTGTGTTTTTTTGATGTATCATGATAATAATGCCGTCTATGGTGACCCTGTTGATTAGAGAGACTCTGTGGTGGTGACCCCTATGTCTTCTATTTCTATTTTTTCTTAGTTACATGATACGACCGAATGTCACTACTAAAACTAATGAATATATACAATTATGAATTTACTATACTTTTAAATCATTTTGTTCTTCGATGTATGATTTATTTATATTAAATCACAGGATAATGTTTATAATTTTTTTAAAGATTATAGGAATTATGTAATCGATTTTAACAAAACATGTTATCAATATTTTATATGATTTTATTAAGTCTTAATTACTTTACTAACTACCAAATAAAAGACACATATATTATAATTATTACACTTTAAAATTTTTTATAATTAAATTAAATTAATTACATTTATATAAGAATTAGTAGAGATTATACTTCTTTTAAATAAAAAATAACTCAAATAAAATATTATAATGAACATCATATTTTAGTTAATCATATTAGTTAAAAACATTTTAAGGTACAATAATTATTATAAAAGTTGAAAGGTTCAAATTAATATTATTCATGATAGATGATTTATTGTGACATCTCTAATTTTACGGCTAATTAAAAACTTTTTCTTTATATTTATTTAAAATAGAGTATGTTTTTTTTTTAAATTATATATTTCACACCAAACATTTAACCCAATTACCAATTCTTGTTATTCTCACTCCCTGATCCTACAATGATGATCTCGATGAACCTATCCTAAAGGACCACTGCAAGCGACGAATAGACAATACTACCTCGGGGATTCCGTAACAATATATCTCACTAAGGCAACCATGAGGGGGATAGAGTACCCAAATGAACATTCTTTCCTTTTCCCTGAAAAGCATGATCATTAACACCTACAGGTGGAGAGTCTGCTAGTGTTCCTCGAGACTGTCTAGAATAGCCAGTGGTCGTCATTTATACTCTGTTAGATGACTAGTCCCTAGTAGTACAATAGTACAATGCATGGCTTCTCACCATTTTTTTATTTCCCACAACCCCTCACTATCCAATACAATTTAAATATGATAAAATAGATATACAAGTAAATCATATCATATTATTATATCTAGCACATATATCAAGAAAATAGATAATAGGCACATATAGCATTTAATTATTTAAATACTTTATATCTATGTGTAAGATGAAAGTAACAATGCACTCACTTGTTAAAGTGGATGACTTGTGATTTGGGCAGAGCTTTGCCTACCACCTTAGCTTTTCCTTATGAAAGACCTAGATATACACATCACTAAGTCTCAGTCTTTACATTCCTTGTGACTAATGATAGTATAGATTCCTTAATAATCCCAATATCTACATCACGATCTATCAATTATGGAATAACGAGGTAAGATTATATCGAAGGTATGGTCCATTTAGTATACAAAGTATACTGTTTGGAAATCCCATTTTAAACACCTCATTAAATCTAGCTTATACATCACTCCTGTAAGTAGATCAATCAATATTGTGACACAGGATCTCTGAAAATTTTTATTTATAGATTTATAATAACGACTATGAATATATAAATATAAGTTACACTTGAAATGAAATAAGTGCAAATTAACTTACAAAGTTTCCTAACAGAAAGTACGGAAAGTTCGTAGGTGGAACTTCGACCCAAAAGCTTCTATTTGTTGGACTCTCCGACAAATCAGAGCCCCTATAAATACTTATAAAATCTAGGGAAAACCGGACTTGAGAGAGGGGGAAATTTTCAAAGAGAATTGGACTTGGAGGTGTGAGAAATGAGGCTGGTTTCGTCCTCAATTTATAGGGATTTTTGCTAGGTGCGCCATGCCTTTTTGCTACATCGCTCTTGCCGGCTTGTGCCACGTGTCGAAATTTCGTTGGTCCACGTCTCCCCTTATTTTTATTTTTCTAAAAATCATATCTTTCTCATATGAACTCCGTTTTCGACGTTCTTTATATCCACGCGTAGCTATCGACGAGTATGATAAATTTTATTTAGACTCCATCGGCTAACTCTCACTTTATTTTTAAAGTTATATTTTTATAAGGTTAGACTGTTAAAATCCGTATAATAATCATAACTCTTTCATACGAATTCCGTTCTTGACTGTCTTTATATCATCGAGTTTCTATTCATGAGATCTTCAATTCTCGTTCACATTGTTTTGGCTACCAATTAACCGATTTTTAATTTCGATTTCTGTGTGCACACTACTGCACCGAAACTTTGAAAATTATAACTTCCTCATATGAAGTCAGATTTGAGCGTTCTCTATATGTACACTCTCGTTTTTACGATTACTACGACTTTCGTTTAGATTTCTCAGGCTAATAAGCAACCGATTTGTGATTCACTATTTATGACACACTTTGTTGTATATGGTTGAACACGAAATTTCAAGGGATCGTAAATTCTTCATACAAAGTCATATTCAAGCCTTCCTTATATGTCCGAGATCGTCATCAAGACTACTTCAACTTTATCAAGGCTATCTATTATAAATAATATTTTATTTTTAATGTTTATTTTAGCCCTATTTATTAAATTTTAAAAATACGTTTTCATATAAATATTATATACACATAACATTCATCAAATTTCCACATACATACTATATAGACACATATATTCAAACAACCCTCTTTCATTTATTCATAAAAGATTACAATTGTTGATTGACGTAAATACATATTTTATAACTAATGTCTAGCAAGAAACGTTGGCGTTACATTTATCTTGAACTTTATTAGTTTGAATGACCTCAAACTATAATATAATATACAATATAGATATAGATTTTAGTAATTGTTTTTACTCTAATATAAATTACATAAATTATATTGTGTTTTTTATGTGAAAGAGAAGGGTTACATGCCTTCATTGTTAGAAGTTTTTTATTTGTTTATTTGTTTTTTTTTTCAAACAAGCTTAAGAAGAGTTCAAAGTCGAGGTTGGTGTCATGAGACGAGTCGGTTGAGTGCCAACCTTTAGAGCTCATTAGCAAAAGGGCATAGAGAATACATGTAAGTTATCTTTCTCCTTTATAGATATTTTTTGATTTATCTATTTATTTTCGCAAATTTAGTATAATAATAATCTTGTTATTTAGGTAAATTGTAAAATTAATATAACAAGTCAATGAATGTGGGTATGGTGATGACCACATTAACCATTCGACAAATGATGAAGATTTGTGTGAGTTGTGTGTCTAAAGAAAAACTCTAGTTTTGAGGTAGGATACCCAAATCCATACTTCACGGTGCAGGGACAACTTATGTGTTGTCCTTTACGTGTGTTGCTTATCATACCATGAAATGTAGTTATTTAATTAAGGTGTTTCATTTTATGGATTAAAATTTAAGTATGTTGATCCTATGGATAAGAATCTAAGTATATTGCATATATTGGTAATTTAGTAAATGATGTTGTTATTCTGTATATTGCCTATATTGATAAAAAGAATAAATGGCATTGCTAATATGGATAAACAATTTAAGTTTATAGAGAAAAAAGTAACTACATTGTTTATATTAGTAAAAGGATGTAAATTACATTGCTATTATGGATAAAAAGTATGTTGTCATAATGGATAAAAATATGAGTATGTTGCTATTATGTGTATTGTTTAAAAAAGTGCATTACCTAAATATATAGCTTGTTTTATATTTATTTTTTGGTAAAATAATTAAGTACGTTGCTATTTCCATCTTTGTATTTTTTTACTAATTATGTTTGTTTTAAAATTTTTGTTGGTATGTGACTTAGAGATCAAAATTGAAAGGGAGTAGACAAAATAATAAGAGAAGATGGAATCTTGTCTCGTTCTTGTAGTTTTCTATTTGTAAAATTTATTTTAGGGGCTTTTCTAGATTTAAGCTTGTTACCTTATTTATAGGGAAAATGACTTATAATGGTAACTATGTTTTAAAATCATTCAAAAACACAATCCAATTTTAGGTTGTTCAAAAAATACCATCCAAGTAATGTCTTTGTACAAAAAACACGAACACACTACTTACTTTGTTGAGATGCCACCCTTATGATAACCGACATTTATTGTTAGAAATTAATCAAGGGAAAAAACAAGAGAAAATGACTCATGATGGTAACTATGTTTCAAAATCGTTCAAAAAAACATCATCCAAGTTTGGTATGTTCAAAAAACACCATCTCTGTAAGGTCTTTGTACAAAAAACACCAACAAACTTTGCATTTTGTTCAAATGTTACCCACCGGTAACAGCTCTTGTAGGTTAGATGATGTCTTGACCTAATTATTGGTGACATGACATAATAATTAGTGACATGATATTAGTTGATATGAACCTCCTTTAAAAATCGATTTAGGGCTTCTTGATGAACAAACGACTGGAATTTTGTGAAAGCAAAGGGAAAATGTGATGGGTTTTGAGCACTACAACATTCCTATGGTGTACATGCAAACCCTAAAGCTTTGGATCTAGTTTGTCTAATGAACATGCAATAATCATCCAAAGTCATAAACCCTAGATCTAGCATGTGATAATCAAATAACATATGAATTAGGGTTTAGATCTTACCTTGATTGTTATGTAGCAATAACAATCTCAATTCCTTCTTGTAATTGGCTTCTAAAAGCTTAGAGTCACAAATGTGACTCCTCTAATGGCTCACACACACCAAGAGCAAGAGGATGAAGAAGGAGAAGAGGAGAGGCACTCAAAAAACGTCTAGAAACCCTAAGGAAACTCTTAGCCACGTTTTTGGTGCCCTAGGGGTCCTTAAATAGTGAGGCTATTAGGGTTATCTAACAAGGAAACCCTAATTTGACTGCTTAGGTCCTAAGGAACCCATGGACTCCTCCTTTAGAGGCCTTGGACGATTTCTAATGGGTTTCCCCATAGAATTCGTCCACTCCTCTAATATGGAGTCCATTAGCCCAATATTCAACTATCACACAATTGATAGTTCTAGTCCCCTAAGTTTAATTAATCTCTTTTAGCCACAAAATTAATTCTTAATTAATTATTGACTAATATTAACTAAACAATATGATTTCTCCTTTAATATATTATTCTCATAATATATTAATAAATCATAATTAATCCTCTCTCTCCATAATTCATCCTATCAAGTTGCTTTGGTGAAGGCAACCCAAAATGACCATGCTCGCAATCGGGTCAAGTACACACCAAAATAGTTATGGGCTTAGACACTAATCCCACAGTCTCCCACTTGGATAAGTCTAATAACTATTTTGTGTATGACTTCAGATCCTGATCAGCAATCGTAGCTTTCAAAAACCGTTGTCAACTCTGATCTTATCAGATACGCGTCCTTTAGATAAGGGATCATATATTCCTCCATTCTAGATATCGTATAGACGTGAGACATGGATTGAAATCATTCTCTCAGTGTATGTGTTGTTTCCCGATTTCTGATTTATGACGACTGACTAATTGAACAAATCAAATCAGTCCTGGCCCGATCGAGCACTTTCCTTTGTCATCACTAAATCATCGAGGGGCCCACAAATATCGCTTTTATCCTACATTGGGTAAAAGGAATGGATAAACTTCGACTCAATGCTCGCTTGTACTTACTCACTGAATCACGCACAACAATATGTTTTATAACACCAAGTTACTGGTGCGTTTACATATTATCAATGTGCAACCGACTCGCAAGATGCAACTCACACATCTCGGTTTCAAGAATACAAGATATTATCATCTCACCAATCACTCGTGATAAAATCCATGAAGCGATCCAAGTGAGCGTGGGTTTAATCCAATGCTCAAATCATATTCATAAGCACTCATGAACGTTGCAGCAAACCTTTGCTATGTCTAATACACTTTAGACAATCTACAACCAATTCATGACAATCTTCTTTCATACCCACTTCCAAAGTATGAGCGACTGTGGAACGTTCGAATAATCTTATTATTCAGGAAGTCAAAACATGCAAATTGAAACACAAGAATAATACTAATCTTATATGGCCCCAAACTTTTGAGTATAAATAAAACACTTTTATTTAATCACCATATTGATTACTCATTATTTGTTGTTTCGAGTAATCAACTTCTTACTTGAATTATAACGACAATTGTCCCATGCTCTTAGCATGCACACTATGTTTACTTATGGTCCTTACTCTGTGAAATAGTATAATTGAATAACATTTTCAATCACACTCATTTTACAATTCCCAATCCTTATCACAAGTGTAAGAATACCAAATTCTTGCCACTTATAGAATATGTTAGATTCTAACACTTTATGCCACAGTCCTTTCGTAATGTCACGGTGCAAAAGTTACCAAGACTCGGCCAATGAAATTACAAAATGCTCTATTAGAGATTGTTACAAGACAATTCCATAGATGTGAAGTCTCACATTCAAAATACATTCCTTTGAACATCCTTCTTGCATAAAAGTTTCTAATCTAGACATAAACTCTTAACGTCCAACTCCCAATATGGAAACATTTCCATATTTTCCATATGACAACTCATTTTAAATAGAATCTTATCTATTCATAATAATGTCAATATGGTCCATCCATGACTATACTTCTAACTGTCCACAAGTGACTGATCCTTGGCGAACCTTAGATTATCCTTGCCAGTTGTTTAACTAATTCAGTCAAATCCGATTCTAGTCCTCTTTCCCTCTTAATGCCCTAGGCATTTGGAAAATTTTAGAACGGTCGAATATTACAACGACATGATACTTTACCAGTCTTTTGCTATAATATTTCTATTTCTATTTGCCATGTTCTCACGATTCGAACTATGAAGAGGGATGCCGTAATCATAATCGAGTGTGAGAACACAACAATTATTTCCATATATAGAATTCTCTTACGTTGAATCCTTTCAACATAACATTCATATATCTTTTTGACTAAATTTGATCAAAATTTATCTATCTAAACCTTTAGATTTGAAACAAAGTATAATATTCTCTCCCTTAATTATAGCAAAACAACTTTTAAACCTATGCAACTTTGCAAAGTGAAACTTTTGTTTTCTATAATTAATATTGCTAACTTGCAATAATAATCATGCTCCCACTAACATGATGATTATATCCATACCAGCATAACATTTATGCTCCCACTAGCTTTGACACGTATTCAGAAAATAGTTGGACTTCTAAAAGACAATACTTATTGACTTTCAAAGTTCATATTTCCAATACGATGTGCTTCGATAAGCCTTTATCTAAGCTTCTCAAATTCACACACCTTTCCTTAGATAGCTCACATGTGTGTCTAAATTAATTCAGAACTTATATTACTAAGTCCCAAATGTTCAGACTAATTGCTAAATCTCACAATTCGAACTATGAAGAGGGATGCCGTAATCATAATCGAATTTTAGAATGCAATTTACATAATCACTATCTCCTTAAAATCTATCTTAGTGAAAGCGTTTCCTCACAATCATTTTCATGAAGGAGAGAAACCTTATGACACTTAGATTTTATGGTGCATGTGTTCCTATCCATGCAAATTTGTCATAAGCATAATCGTAAGATAATGTTTGTGATAAATTCAAACTCTTATGGACAGAACTTGTTCATTCTTAATTTCTTGCCATCAAGGGTCCCGCCATTGCTTCCAAGTTATTTAGCAACTCACCTATGCCAGTCAATGTACTTTCATTGATCAAGGTGTTTGCCCTTATTCATTCAATTGAGAACTCGTAGAACTCATATGCATAATCACTCAACTGGATTGGCACAAAAATAAAATTTTGTCAACACGTTAGGTTACAATCCTCAAGTCGTGTGCTAGTGTTTAATAGGTTTACTTCTTGATTTGTTCTTGAAACTTTTCAAGATCTTTAGACTCCCACTGACCTCTTGACATATAAGATTCTCTTGTCAAGAAACATTTCTTGACAAACAAATACTCAAGAGTTAGTGAGTGCCTTTATCAAGACAAACCTACACACAATTTGGTATTATTTGGTCTTTGTCTTATCCAAGACATCACAACTTACCAATTTCAAATGTGCAAGAGCAAGAAAACATTTTCCTACTTCACATTTGATGAGTGTGTTAAATTTCTTAAGATGATGTCACTCAAATCACAATTTTGGAGTATGACTCTAAAACTTGATTTTGGAACGAAGTACGATTCATCTTATTTACTTAACCTATTTTGACAATTCCCGACTCCTCTTCTTAGCCATACTAGTGCACTAAGATGTCCTTAGAGGATGAATTGTAATATGGTTCTTAAGACTATCATAAAACATGATACAAAAGTACTCTCCCTTCTTCTTAGATTAGAGAAACTTTTTATCTTTCTTGCCTAATTTATTCTTCTTATTCGTTCTGCCATTTATTGAAATCTTTCAATGATTCAGAATCATACTTAATCTTTTAAGTATAATCATGTTTACTAATCTTTTAGCAAATCATGACGAACATTTTATCGTTCTTTGTGGTGGACTTGACTAGTGCACAACCTTGTGTACCAGATCTCATTATCGTTCACTTGACGTGCATTATTATGTGAATAAGGAATTAGTCTCAATTTTCCAAATACGAAGGTTCTCATTCGTCACACAATACCAGTTGCATGATTCCAAGTTTCTGTCCAATTGAAACTTGGGCGATGAGAATCTTTCCTCATTTGGTAAATTTCTGACATTACCACAAATAACATAACTAAGAATCAAATTCATTCACAATATTGCTAACAATAGAACCATTCAAACACCAATTTTCATAAAATCCATCGCAAGGAAACATAAATAAGATAAATCAAAATTTATTTTATTGCGGAAAAATATTGTCCCGACAATGCGATTACAAATGAAAACTATGTAAATATTACTTAGCAATTTAACTCTAAAGTAGCAGCTTTAATATCTGATCCTTGAATCATGCGATCGAAATCCATTTCTTCGCGATCAGATTCAACTTGCTGCTTCCTTTAAGCTTTCTTTCCTTTCTTCGATCCTTCAAAACATCGAAATGTAATCTTATCACATCATGTATTAAGAATCTCCAAATAGGAACTTAATGGAGTTAGATAGTGAGTTTTTCCTAAAGCAGAGTCATACATCTTGACTCTCCCATCTCTTAGATCTCTCAGGTAGTCAGGGCAGCTTCGTAACCAATGCCCATTTCTTTTGGCAGTAGAAACTTATGGACTCTCTGGAATGGCACACGGGACTATCTCAGACTCAGCCTTTCTCTTGCATAGAGAAAACTTTTCTGGACTTCCAATGTTACCATTGCCCATAGAGGGTTGGGATATTGATTTACCAGACAAATTTGTTGAACAGTGCGCCAAATCATTCCTGATTCAGCAGCAATAAGCAAATAAGTCAAATCAATAAGGGTCATGTCGTGGTCCATCATATAGTACTCTCTAACGAACTTACCATATGATTCGGGAAGTGACTGAAGAACCAAGTCAACATCCAACTTCCTTTAAACATCGATACCCAACAATCCCAATCTATCAATATGTAACCTTTTATCCAAGACATGAGCACATATAGACTTTCCATTTTCGTGTCTTTTGCCAATAGGGCTTGAGTGACCTTGAACTTTTCAAGTCTTCGAACATGTGGGTCAGGGAGAATTATTAGAGGAGGTGGAGGAAATGAAGCATGATTTCTAATTCCACAATATAATCGTGGAACATCATCTTCACGTGGAAAACTTTTTCCAACGGATTTGGGAAGACCATAGTTGTCAGACTTTGACATCTATGAAACGGGAGAAAATTCAAGTTTAGTTGATTGAGTCCTTAATAAAACACCCAAATGAGATATTAAGGCTAGGACCCAACACAATATCCTACAAATTGGAAGAGGGATGCCGTAATCCAACTCGCAGAACATTTGAAGGTAGGTAAATGATGATTTACCAATTTCCACCATGAAAAACGTAAAGAAGGTTAAGTTTTAAATGAATTGAAACTCCTAGATCCTTTGAGATTCATTGAACTTTTCAATGTCATGTTTAATCTCGATTATGCACTTCATTTGTGACTGGGATGCCGAGGATTACAAATAAGGTGTGAATAACCATGCGAATGTACGTGGTGGCTTCAATGTTACAGTCACCTAATCGGCGTGCCAGTTAACCACACACGCTCCATCGATCTATGACAAACATCGAGTCACCCTTCGCTACCAATGCCAAACCCAACTTAGTGTGCCGGTTAACCACACACGCTCCACTAATTGTCTCGACAAGGGTACAAAGTGTAATTCCATGGAATTGCATCGATTTCACTTTTTCCTAAAGTAACTAAGATTGGGAATTTTGTAAAAACATTTAGTTACTTTATTCATTATACTTTTAATGAGGAGAGGGTTTGCCCCATCCTACCCGTTCGGCTAACGACCCTCCACTAGTCAAGAGTGCGGTGGGTAAGAGTGGATACCCATTCAATCGCCATTTTATAGGCAATCTCCTTAAACACCTCTTATAGACCAGCTTCGTGAATGAGGCCTACTAACGGTAAGACTAGCAGTTTAAGTTATACATATATAATATTAGACTTTTAATGTTATATATAGTACAATGGTGTATTTTATACTTTTAAAATACTATGTGGGTTAATTTAATAAATTATACCTTTTAATTTAATTTAAACATAAACCATGTCATTATGGATTTATTAAGTCTCTTTTAATTATACTTTTAATTAAATCAATAAAACCATAAGGGTATAATTTGAACTTTTCAAAACTAGGGCTTTAAAATTTAAAATTTCAAAAATTAAACTTTTAATCAAAAATTTAAATTCCAAAACTTGAGGGCAAGTTTTGAAACCTTTCAAAATATTAAGGTTCAACTATTTAAATTTCAAAACAAAAACTTTTAAAGTTCAATTTTAAACTATAAAACCTAAAGGGTGAAAAATGAAACTTTTCCAAACTTTATCAAGAACATTCTAGATCAACAATTCAAATAAGGCAATTAACAATTAATTATGGTTATCTAATTTTGACCTAGTCCAATTACTTGCAAGATAATTCACCAAATAACTAAAATAATTAAACATTATCTTATAAGGCAACAAATATTTGATTAATTGGTAATTATCTACTATTTTGGCAAGGATATTCACCCAAAATCAATAAAAATCGGATTTTACTAATTAAAAACGTTTATGGTAAGTATCCCAAGCCAAAACAGTAAGCAAATCGCGAAATTGTGCTGTCAGACCCTTTGACTCGTCGAGTTCAGTCGACTCGACGAGTTCACCAAGTGACTCGGCGAGTCATGCAGTCAGAACTAAAAAAATTTCGATTTTTTAAGCAATAAACGATCAAAATAGCATCAATTCATCAACAAACAGCCCTAGGCTCTGATACCACTGATGGGTTTTGAGCACTACAACATTCCTATGGTGTACATGCAAACCCTAAAGCTTTGGATCTAGTTTGTCTAATGAACATGCAATAATCATCCAAAGCCATAAACCCTAGATCTAGCATGTGATAATCAAATAACATATGAATTAGGGTTTAGATCTTACCTTGATTGTTATGTAGCAATAACAATCTCAATTCCTTCTTGTAATTGGCTTCTAAAAGCTTAGAGTCACAAATGTGACTCCTCTAATGGCTCACAAACACCAAGAGCAAGAGGATGAAGAAGGAGAAGAGGAGAGGCACTCAAAAAACGTCTAGAAACCCTAAGGAAACTCTTAGCCACGTTTTTAGTGCCCTAGGGGTCCTTAAATAGTGAGGCTATTAGGGTTATCTAACAAGGAAACCCTAATTTGACTGCTTAGGCCTCAAGCAACCCATGGACTCCTCCTTTAGAGGCCTTGGACGATTTCTAATGGGTTTCCCCATAGAATTCGTCCACTCCTCTAATATGGAGTCCATTTGCCCAATATTCAACTATCACACAATTGATAGTTCTAGTCCCCTAAGTTTAATTAATCTCTTTTAGCCACAAAATTAATTCTTAATTAATTATTGACTAATATTAACTAAACAATATGATTTCTCCTTTAATATATTATTCTCATAATATATTAATAAATCATAATTAATCCTCTCTCTCCATAATTCATCCTATCAAGTTGCTTTGGTGAAGGCAACCCAAAAGGACCATGCTCGCAATCGGGTCAATTACACACCAAAATAGTTATGGGCTTAGACACTAATCCAACAAAATGTCGATAAGTAGCTCAAGGAATGAAATTTGTGAAAACTGGAAGATGCATAATAGTTTGAAATCCATTCCGGTTTAGTCATGACATGTAGCCAGGCAACATGTAAACAACAAGTAGATTTCACCACACTACAAATTAACAAAAATATTCATCAAGACACTGTTGTAGTCGCATTAAAAATTTGTCATACATATTCAAAAAAGTATATTGCTTAAGATTGTTATACTACTCATAAAAAAAGTTTACACATCTATATATTCAAAAATTTAATCACATATCCAAGCAAACATATGGGACAAGGAAATGATAAAGCTTTCAGTTAAGTTACCATTCGGTTGGGACAAACCCTAAACCTTTTGCCAGGATTTGTATTCGTAGATGTCCAAATTTGAGAAGGATGCTCAAAGCCACAATGGTTTGTATCAACAAATATCTTATGTGTCTTTAAAATGTATGAGCTTGAGTTGGTCATCATCGATTTATCATAGGAAGAAGCAATCAAAGGAGAATAAGAATTCATTCGTTCATGAAGAAGTACTAAATCAATTTATAAAGGAAGAATATATAAACTGTAACACTCAGTTCCAGGTAAACATTTCTTTAAAATTTATAATTTAAAATGTAAGGGTTTAAACCTTGGTCAATGTAACGACCCAAAAATCAAAGGTAAACATTTCATTTTTCAGTAGAGTCAAACACAAGTGTCACTTATTGCAAACATTCAAAAGCATGGTTTAATTAAAACATTAATCAGAGTTACGCCCCAAAATCACATAATGCGGAAAACACGGGTGTGTGCGCTGCGATCAAGTCGGGCCCTTCCTTTCCAAACCGATGATACCTGAAACCATAAACAAAACTATAAGCACGAAGCTTAGTGAGTTCCCCAGAGCATACCCCACACAATTCACATACTCATATAAACCATATCAACCATAATAGCTACATAAACCACATAATCCATGCATACAAACATATAAGGATGCCATGGAAACCCTCCAAGGTCTTACACCGGGTGCCACTGGAACCCCCACTTGGTCTTAACCCACTGCCATGGGAACCCCCACATGGTCTTAACTACCTGCCATGGGATCCCCCAAATGGTCTTCACTAACTGGCATGGGAACCCCCACATGGTCTTAGCTAACCAAGGAAATATCATACAAGCTAAACATACAAACATACTAGGATGCCATGGAAACCCTCCGGGGTCTTACACCAAATGCAATGGGAACCCAACATGGTCTTAATCTACTGCCACAGGAACCCCCAGGGTCTTCCATACATTGGTCATACCAACATAACACATAATCAACTAACAATCCATATATCACATAATAGGTCGGCCTTGGTGCCTTCGACCCATTGGTATGGTGAGGAGACTCACCTCTCAAGAAATGATGAACCGGTAAAAGTCAAATCCTAACTCACAGCTCCGAACGCAACTGCCTACAACCACCATATGACTAACTTCATCAAGATCCCGAAATACCAAAAATACCCTTAAAGTCAAAAATGGTCAACCATGGTCAAAGTCAAGATCAACAGTCCATGTTGAACCAACTCGTCGAGTGCATCTATAAACTCGTCGAGTTCCTTCAGTCTCCATAATCAGAAAGGTCGGGGGACCACAATCCAACTCGCCGAGTTTGATAAGCAACTCGTCGAGTTTTCCTCGTCCTAACTGATTCAGTCACTTCCAAGCGAGTCTAATGCCTCCAAACCATAGATCTGGTCCCCTAGGGATGAGATACCACGTAAAGTTGCTAACTTTACGTCCATGCATGGTATCAAGAGGCTAAAAACACTAAAACTAAGCTTCATAAGAGACCTAGGGCATGGAGGAGGCGAAAACTTGATAAAGATGGCAACTCTAAGTCTCAAAAGGCCATGAAATGTCTAGATCTTAAGTCATAACTTTAAGACATGCTCAGATTCGAGAATGACTCCAAAATAAGCTACTAAAGGCCATAAACTTCTAAATGAAGAGATATATCAAATAAATGGTCAAGGTATCGATTTTATACCTTAATATGGCTGCCACAATAGAGGAATTCCCGGATCCAAAGCTTTTCCCTTCAGCTAAGCAATACCAAACTTTAAGCTCCTTCAAGAAAGCACCAAAAAAGACACTCTTTACATCCACACACACTCTAAATGATAGAAAGCACGAATAAGGGTTTCTCTAGACAAAGGGAGGCGGTAAGGAGGCCGGTCCTAGGAGTTAATGTTCTTTGTATAGGGTGCAATGCCCGAAAATTAGGGTTTCCATCCCCAACGTCAACTCGTCGAGTTGGGGCCTTCCAACTCGTCGAGTTGCTCTTCCAAAAACAGGCGTGACAAATTTCCAACACGTCGAGTTCTTCCTCTTGAACTCGACGAGTTGGAATTATGAATGAAGTTTTTCCTTCCTTAACTAACCTTCTAGATTCCGGGTGTTACAACTCTCCCCCACTTAAAGTAGACTTCGTCCTCGAAGTTTGCTGCAGTCACCTCCTTCGGATACTACTCACGCGACGCCCGCAGCTTCCGCTATCCACTTACTACTCCGATTAATGTTTCCTACTGTACCTTCACTAACCCTGCTAACTTACGTCTTCAAGATCCTCATTTTCTGCTAGATATCTGCCACTACTTCCCTTCTTGATTCAGGCGTTCTTTATCCTAGATATCGACCAAAGGAACCACTCGGAATCGATGTCCAAACACTTATGTGCCTGAGACATAGTAAGCACTATGAATCAATTTGAAATTCCATCATAATCCTACATGATGCGTCACCTTGCCCATCCGGGGCCAATCTTGACAGAATCACTATACCGGGCCTTCAGCCCTGCTTCCCGAATCGGGGTGTTGCTCTTTAAGGTGAAGCCTTGAGAGCACTTCGACCTTGATAAAACTTGAGTATCCAACTCTTACCACAAATCCACATCCCGTTCGGAACCCAACAAATACCGACACCTGACATCCCGAGGGACACAATCGTCACCCCGAGCTTCCGATGGCCTTCCGGATGCAACTGATCCTAACCAAACAGACTCTCTCTAGTTCCGGCGAAGGGTAAATCCTTCGTCTCATGCAGGAAACTACTCATACCTCCCCGGATCCTAAGACCTCACATTGGTCTGACTCTTCGACAGACCTCCCACCCTGGAACAATACCGTACAATTTCCCTTCGCGGATAACTGATCGAACGACCATTTCCAGTCCTGAATATCTTGGTGTTACCAACCGAATATATTCACTTACCATGTCCAGATGCCGATCGCTCGCCTTAACAGATAGTCTAAATAATACTTTGAGTAAAGGATCCATCTCCGCAACAGTTAGATTCAGACGAGAGCTGTGCAACAGAGTCAAATCGATTACTCAGAGATCATTTAATCCCACTACAAGTGGCTTAGCATCTCCCGGTCAACAACTACTCCACATAAGGATCCCAAATCACTGCTGCTACTCAGAATACCATACCGCCATCTAGATGCTTTCCATAGAAACATGACTTCCTTGGATCCCAATCTTGTCTGCCACTATCCGAAATATCGGATTCCTACCCAGTAGCTGAGCCAACAAGCAACCTTGCATTCGCCCCACGCGACCTCCGAAGGATACCTCGTCCAACAATAACTGCCCTATCTATACCGCCACTCATGGCTCCTTCAATCCTCTTGATCCATCCGATCATGATAGGCTGACCACTTGTCGCCACTGAATCCGAAGAAAAAAGGTGAATGCTACCAGAATAACTGTAGTCTTACATCATACCCAGTCTCCTTCGATCTACTGTTTCCTGATTCCAATTATGTTGTGACCTAACCAAAACCTTACAAACTGGCCCACCCTGGCCTAAGTCATCTGAACGAATCCGTGAATGCCATGGCTACCCTGCAGTCTTTCTGCACTTTCCATACTATCTGACCGCTTGTGAATTCTACGACTACCCTCCCAGTCTTACAACACTTCCTACACTATGTGACCGCTTGTGAATATTATGGCTTCCCCCGCAGTCTTACAACACTGCCCACACTATCTGACTACTAGTGAATGCTACGGCTCCCCCGTCGTCTTACAACACTTTCACCCTAACTGACCATTAGTGAATGCTACGGCTCCCCAGTAGTCTTACAACACTTTCACCTCTATTGACTACTAGTGAATGCTACAGATTCCCCGCAGTCTTACAACAGTTTCTCCCTAACGGACCAGTAGTGAATGCTATGGCTCCCCCGCAGTCTTACAACACTTTCGCCCTAACACAACTGCAGCCCAACGCCTTACCCCTAATCTATCAATTCGAACCGCACACAGATTCGAGCACGCACTTGACCGAACACCCAAACTGAACCCAGTTCATGACCGGAACCCCAATATGATTCCCAAATTCTGCTATCGAGCACCAAGAAGACGTGATTCACATGTTGGGGAGTTTTACCGAACTCCCAACTCACACAACCCTCAAACCAAACAGCCGCTTGGGCCGCCTTCCTCCCTAACGGGGATACGAAACTCATCCTAGTTTCATAACCGTTCCTGCTCCTGAATACCTAAACGATTCTCCCCCACTTCGACCCGACAAGTACTCATGGCACACGGGAATTGAAGGATTTCCCCGATCCTTCTTACCCTCTAACGGTCTGCTAGCAACCCGCGCTTACCAATGCCATTGTTACATCACTAACCATCCCAAAAGACTGCACAATCCCCGAAGATCTGCTGAACACTTCCTGAAGCCCAACAACACTATTGATCCCAAATACTCTAGATGATACTACACCCTACACTTGCAACCCTCAAATTTGATGCCCCAACTAAAACCTCAGCTATGGACCACCTCCCTAGTCGCCCCTAAAGGCCAATCAACATGTTTGGAAAGACTACTGAATCCTAATGATACGGAAGAGTTAACTCGCTAAATCCTGACCATAATCCTTCCACACAACACCCCTGAACCGATCTCGACTACTGCCCAACATGAAACCGAACACTTGGAGCTCGCTATACGAGAAATGACCCTTCAATTATCCACTAATGATTCATAGCATGCAAAAGACATAAGATACTCCCCGAAGATACAACCCAACGATGACATAATCATAACCCAAAGATAACACGAACCCAACATAATATAAGATTCCAGGCAACAAGAAACCGATTGCAACCGAAAGAATCGTAAACGATAACACACCCGCCGAACCACCTGCTGGAGCATTGGCTTCCCGTGCCTCCCTAGGGAATAATCTCTACTGACATGATCAACCTGATACACTCGTAGAAACCCATACTTCTGGATCGGAAAGCTCCATTGTACCTTTCTCACATGCGCTACAGCAACCCCGACCCTTCTGGCCTCTCTGACCCTGTTTAGAAATCTTGGGTCTCTTCCTGAGATACCCCAAATCGATCTACCGCCCTCGGCTCTAGAAATCATATCATTCAAGGTCTCACACCCTGACACACTCACCAACTTAATCGTCCACGACTGAACTGCAGTAGCTGAAGCAACCTCTGCCCTAAACCGGGCTACAAACTACTCCCAAGACATAGTCTCCAATCCCTAAAGCGCAATAGATCGCACAATCAATCCCTAACAACTCCTTGTCGCCCGATACAAGAGATCTAAGACGAACTCAAATCCCTGGCAGTCCTTCCACTAACTGGCTCACCACCGGAGCCGGGACTAAACCCTGGTCCTTCCCCATGCATGCTCATCCTCATCCTACAAAGCAGCTATTCCAACGATCAAATCATAACCAAGAATTCTCCTTCCCATAATCTTCTTAGATTCTCCAAGACTCTCGCCGATTCGAGTATGGATCTTGTACTTTCAGTAGTACGGCCCCAATACTACCTTCCATACCTATCCATACTTCCTCAACAATCCTCCCGAATCCTCTAAGTCACCTACTTCACGGATGCACCAAATATCTGCTAAACAACAACACGATACCCACCGAAGCAACTCCTAGGCTCCCAACCTCACCGAACCTCCCCACTAACTCACTGGAGCATATCCTAGGCTTTCCTAGGTTCCCGAACCCACCCAGTCCTTAGCCGCTGAAAGATTCCCAGTAATGTCAACTAGCTACCTCATGAATATAGTCACATGCAACAGAGATCAGATAATCCTTTGAGTAAAAGACTCAATACTAGAATGGTTGGACTCATACGAGAGTTGCGCAATAGGGACAAGTCCATCACTCTGATATTATCCAGCCTGTGCCACATGTGACTTAGCATATTCACTTAATAGCTAGCTCATATTGCTAAGAGTCCCATAAAGCACAAAGCAAGTAGCATTCAGACAATGGAAAAACTAACCAATCAAGCCATTATATACTCTTATCAGGAATCTATACTAGCATGCAATACTAAAGCTCATACAATCAGGCATATAAAGGCATCTCTCCTATCATGAAATACTGAGTAGATCCTTAGCCCTAATATAGCATGCAATTCTCATAATCATATCATATCATATAATAAACATGTATGGGTATCTTGGGGAAAATTTAAATGAGTTCGACCGATTGCACACATCAAACTCCTTGTTCTTTATTAAAAACCCTTAATTCTAATGTTTAGAAAAATTATTTTTCTTGTAAAAATCTCTCAAACCCTCGATTTGAGTCCAGACACCCCCGAAAGTGTGTGCGAATCCCTCAAACCAACACTTTGATACCAACTTGTAATGACCAAAAAATCCAAGGTAAAAATTTCATTTTTCAGTATAGTCAAACACAAGTGTCACTTATTGCAAACATTCAAAAGCATGGTTTAATTAAAACATTAATCAGAGTTACGTTCCAAAATCACATAATGTGGAAAACACGGGTGTGTGCGTTGCGATCAAGCCGAGCCCTTCCTTTCCAAACCGATGATACCTGAAACCATAAACAAAACTGTAAGCACGAAGCTTAGTGAGTTCCCCAAAGCATACCCCACACAATCCACATACTCACATAAACCATATCAGCCATAATAGCTACATAAACCACATAAGCCATGCATACAAACATATAAGAATGCCATGGAAACCCTCCAAGGTCTTACACAGGGTGCCACTGGAACCCCCACGTGGTCTTAACCCACTGCCATGGGAACCCCCACATGGTCTTAACTACCTACTATGGGAACCCCTACATGGCCTTCACTAACTGCCATGGGAACCCCCACATGGTCTTAGCTAACCAAGGAAATATTATACAAGCTAAACATACAAATATACTAGGATGCCATGGAAACCTTCTTGGGTCTTACACCGAATGCCATGGGAACCCCCACATCGTCTTAATCTACTGCGACGGGAATCCCCCGGGGTCTTCCATACAAATGTCATACCAAAATAACACATAATCAACTAACAATCCATATATCACATAATGGGTCGGCCTTGGTGCCTTATACCCATAAGTATGGTGAGGAGACTCACCTCTCAAGAAATGCTGAACCGGTAAAAGTTAAATCCCAACTCACAGCTCCCAACTCAACTGCCTACAACCACCATGCGACTAACTTCATCAGAATCCTGAAATACCCTTAAAGTCAAAATTGGTCAACCATGGTCAAAGTCAAGGTCAACAGTCCATGTTGACCCAACTCGTCGAGTGCATCTATCAACTCGTCGAGTTCCTTCAGTCTTTAGAAAACCGAGAAAACCCTAGCTAACTCGCCGAGTCATCTCAACAACTCGCTGAGTTTACTCCATAATTAGAAAGGTCGGAGGGCCACGATCCAACCCGTCGAGTTGGATAAGCAACTCGTCGTGTTTTCCTCGTCTTAACTCATTCAGTCACTTCCAAGCGAGTCTAATGCCTCCAAACCATAGATCTGGTCCCCTAGGGCTGAGATACCACGTAAAGTTGCTAACTTTACATCCATGCATGGTATCAAGAGGCTAAAAACACTAAAACTAAGCTTCATAAGAGACCTAGGGCATGGAGGAGGCCAAGACTTGATAAAGATGGCAACTTTAAGTCTCAAAAGGAGATGAAATGTCTACATATGAATTCATAACTTAATGACATGCTCAGATTCGAGAATGACTCCAAAATAAGCTACTAAAGGCCATAAACTTCTAAATGAAGAGATTTATCAAATTAATGGTCAAGGTATCAACTTCATACCTTAATATGGTTGCCACAATAGAGGAATTCCCGGATCCAAAGCTCCTCCTTTCAGCTAAGCAATACCAAACTTTAAGCTCCTTCAAGAAAGCACCAAAAAAGACACTCTTTAGACTCACACACACTCTAAATGATAGAAAGCACGAATCAGGGTTTCTCTGGACAAAGGGGGGCGGTAAGGAGGCCAGTCCTAGGATTTAGTGTTCTTTATATAGGGTGCAATACCCGAAAATTAGGGTTTCCATCCCCAACGTCAACTCGTCGAGTTGGGGCCTTCCAACTCGTCGAGTTGGTCTTCCAAAAACACGTGTGACAAATTTCCAACACGTCGAGCTCTTCCTCTTGAACTCGACGAGTTGGACTTATGAATGGAGTTTTTCCTTCCTTAACTAACCTTCTAGATTCCAGGTGTTACAGTCACGACGTGACCATGTTTGAGTAAACGCGCATTCCACTTAAGTGTCACGACCTGACCATATGAGGGGCACGACGTGACAGCTGTTACAAGCTAAAACCCTAATTTTGCGGATTGCCCCCTATTTAAGGGAAGTGAGGGCTAGGGTTTGCTCACCCTCAGCCTCCATCATATCCTTTCAACCTCCAAAACCCTAATCTCCCATAAGTTGAACCTTAAGCTCCATTTTTGGTGATTTCTAGCCAATAATAATAATAAGAAGAGTGTTTGTGCATCTTTCCAGCTTGCAAGCCTCACCATCATCATTTCTTACACTCTGGACCTTTGTGAGTATTCAAAGTTCCATGCTTTATGATCCTAAGTGCTTAGATCTACATTTTCATGTGTTTTCTTCATGTTTTGGATAGTTGGGGTGTTAGGGTTCCATGAAGTTTCCAAATTTATGGATCCCTGGAGTCCCTTTGTGGTTATAAGTGATGGATTTGAACTTTGATGGAGTTTTGAACTCTTGTATGAGATCTTGACCCCATTTGACAACATTTTGACCTAGCTTGAGTTCAAGATATGCATTGGACATGCATGTCTATAAAGCAATGATTTTTATGATCTTTTACGAGTATGGAAGCCTTTTGGAAAGTATGGATGGATGGGATAAAGGATTAAGAACTTAATGCAATGTTTCAGGTACTTCTGATGATCGGAGCAATGCGAAGGCATGATCGTACACATCTTTCTATGGTTTTATATTATGAGAGATTTACTTGATACTCCAATTTTCTTGGACATGATTTGAAAACAATGGTTGTTTATCTATAGATTTTTGTGGAAATGTTTTTGTAAAAATGAAAAATTTTATTATGGTTTTTGGGATGTTACATCAACTAATGACAGATCACTAATTTTTATGCAATGTTACAATAATTATGCCATCTTTTAACGTGCAAGAGGCGGTTACCGATGGGTAACATTTGAACAAAATGTATAGTTTGTTGGTGTTTTTTGTACAAAGACCTTAATTGGATGATGTTTTTTGAACCAACCAAACTTGGATGATGTTTTTTGAATGATTTTGAGACACATTTACATTCTTAAGTTATTTTCCCTAGTTTATACTGCAAAATTTGGATTTATTTGTTTTTCGTACGTATTAGAACAATCTAGATTTTCTAGTAATTTTCAATGTTTTTTTAAACATCGGTTAATTTAGCGATTTACTAATGATGGCTTTCCATAACTAAAAAATTCGTCCCAAATATGTCAATTGCCTAAATCCGGACATCCATTGCTAAAAAGGGATTTCGCTAATAGAGTAATATCCATCACCAATTTGTGACAAATACGTGGCTTGTTTGGTCTCAAAATGATAAGCAAAATGTATCATATTAGTGACGTGTCTTGTGTCAACTAAAATCATTCGTCACTATTATTTTGCCCACATGCGACAGATCTGGGTTCATCGCTAAAGACCAGCACCCACATCGATTGGGTTCAATTTTTTTTGAACGGTAAATGCAAATATATATACTATTAAACTACTCCTAAATTATTCTACCTATGTCTACAGTGAGATTTGATTCCTTGACCTCAAGGAGGGAAGACAAATACAAATACATATATGGGTTCAATTCGTTGCTAAAAATACTAGTGCTCAATTCATTTAATGTAAGAACGTTATTAAAATATGATATAATGTGGTACGCAAACACAATATAATTTTTTTTAATTCTAAGAGGACTTGTAATTCCCAACTAGTGGGTAAGCCCGTGGTGAACCACAGGTCACCATTGTGGCTGTCCTTCTACGTTTATTGAACTCGGTATTACTGAAATGCATTTTGTTTTATTCACAGAAGATGACGATGAGAAAATGATAACAAAACGAAGCCCAAAACGGAAGCACAAATCAGTAGACGGAAAAGAGACAAAAGGAAGGTCAAAATGGTCAAAGGGACTGAAACTCAGAAATATTAAAACACGTGTGGTCAGTCTGTAATGAAAAATAAGTAGTATGACTAAAAAAGGGACATAAAGGGCATTATGGTCAAATGGACTTAAAATGACAAATATTAAAAGACATGTGGTCAATCTCTAATTACACATGTTAGGGATTAAAATTGTCAAACGATAGAAAGTATTCAAGCAAAATCTTGAAACATACAAAATAGTAGGATTTAAAGTGACAAATATTAAAAGATATAAGCCAATCTCTAAATATAACATGCTAGGGACTAAAATTGTCAAACTATACAAAATATTATGGCATAATCTTGAAACATACAAAATATGGATTAAAATTGTCAAACTATACAAAGTATTGTGACAAAATCTTGAAATATACAAAATATACTATTCCTAATGACCATGACTATTAATATAATATATATATATATATATATATATATATATATATATATATATATATATATATATATATATATATATATAGGGTGAGGTTCAATAGAGAACCATAATTAACCAAGGAACCAAGGAATCAATCGTGAGCGTGGGAAATCATAATGATCAACGGCCAAGGAAATAGAGGTACACTTTTACATTGGACGCACACACACCAAATTATACCAAAAAATCCACCCTTTACAAAAAAACTCACCACTTTTTTTCGTTTAAATTTTTTTAGGCCATGTTTTTTATCGAAAAAAAAACCGAATATACCGTTGTTCACGATTTTTCGTTCTCTTTCCATAGAGATCCATGATGATATATAAAAAACGAACTTTTTTTTTTCGAAAAAAACTCACTTCATTTTCTTTGATGAAAAAATTTAAGGTCTATTTTTTTGTAGAAAAAAAATTAATAAATATATCAAAATTCATATTTTTTGTACTTTTTAAACATAGATTCAAATTCAAGTTAAAAAAAAAAACTTTATTTCAGTTTACATTCACATTGTGAACCTGTTCAGATTCATATTGTAAACCTATTCAGATTCACATTATGAACCTCCTTAGATTCACAATGTGCATAATAAGAAGTCAAATTCACAGTGTGAATCTGAACTGATCGGAGCTTTTTCACATTGTGAATGTTAAAATCTGAAATATTTACAGTTTAGATTCATACTGTGAATCTACACTGATCGAGGTTTTTTTTTTTGAACCTTCTGAGATTCACAGTATGTATAATAGTAATTCAGATTCACAATGTGAATCTAAACTGTTCGAGATTTTTCATATTGTGAATGTTAAAAATTGAAATATTTACAGTTTAGATTCACAGTGTGAATCTGTACTGTTCGAGGGTTTTTTTTTTTTTTTTTGTTTTTTTTAGTCGGTGTTGATGTTTATTAATAGAGTACAAAAAATTAATATTTTTGGTATAATTAGTTTTTTTTTGTGATAAAAATAAACTTAAATATTGAAAAAACTAAGAAAATTAAGTGGGTTTTTTTCGAAAAAAAAAATTCGTTTTTTATATATAATCATGAATCTCTATGGAAAGAGGACGAAAAATCGTGAACAACAGTATATTCGGTTTTTTTTCGATAAACAACTTGGCCTAAAAAAAATTTTAAATGAAAAAAAGAAGTGAGTTTTGTTATAATCCAGTACATGTGCGTCCATTATAAAAATTTACAACCCTTCCTTTTGCCGTTGATCGCTTTAAATTCCGACGCTTTGGATTGTTCTTTGGTTCCTTGATTAATAATGGTTCTCTATTAAACTTTTCCATATATATATATATATATATATATATATATATATATATATATATATATATATATATATATATATATATATATATATATATATTATATTTTTTCTTACTAAGGAGGTAGGTTTTAAAGTTATTAGATTTAATCTTATAATTGGTTATTGCTAAAGTGCTTATCAGTTGGGTAGTACTTCAAACAAGATTAAAGTTGATTATAAATTAATAATAAATTATAATTGCGTAAAAAACGTTTGTACGAGTGTATAACATCTCCGCATAATGTATAGTAAAACTAAATTTATTATTTATAAAGACGTCTGTACATTAATGTTAAAAGGAATTGCAGAAAAACATGAGAACCTAATGACGGAAAGAAACGCTTACCGAATGAATAGATTTTTATTTGAATAATTCTCAAATAAACACAGTTATATAATTATGGAAAAAGAGAAACGTGATGAAGTCAAAAGTGTAAAATTTTCTTGACTTAGTTAAAAAGTTTTAATCATGTTGCAACTTTTTGTTAAAAAAATATTTCCATCGAGGCATTGATTGCCCTTTTGTACTTTATATAATTATGGAGAACTGCATAGTTTTCAACTTTTATGCTTATGTCTTATAGAGAATTTAAAAGACGAACATTCTAATAAGATCATATTTCTGATTATCATTATGAAAAATGTTATAGATGTTACCAAGTTCGGGGATCGTGTTAGAATGGGGCCCGTTTGTGTAAACATTGGGATCTCCAAGTCAAAGTTGGGATCTCCAAGTCCTGCGATCACACACCGATGGAGAACTAGGATACACCGAAATTTGGGATAAGCCTAAGAGCTTCTCCAACCATATTACACTAAAATGGTGATTCAACTACAACCAATCTTTAAAATAGAGTTTTTTAGAGGTTTTTATATTTGACTTTCATATTTAGTGTTAAAAGCAAAACAACACAAAAATGGTGTTAAATTTGAAGGTTTGTTGGAAGATTTTTGGCCTCTAAAAC
The DNA here is from genome assembly GCF_052849685.1 of Lactuca virosa. Taxonomy (NCBI): domain Eukaryota; kingdom Viridiplantae; phylum Streptophyta; class Magnoliopsida; order Asterales; family Asteraceae; genus Lactuca; species Lactuca virosa. Next base: position 287,787,256 of record NC_136429.1, on the reverse strand, counting down.
ACAAAAATGGTGATAAATAAAGTACGGTTGGAATTGCTCTAAGATCGCACTCTGATGCATAAGTTTGAGTATGATAACCAGAGAGAGTGTACGAGGTAATGCAATACTATTGCATACCTTATTGAAACCTCACATGGGTGATATTTATACCTTTGTTGTGGGAGGTAAGACATGCCCTTTAGCCTGAAAAGTTGTTGGTACTATGTGCTTTTGAGAGGGTTGTCTTATATGCTCCTCTTAGGAATAGGCATATCATGATCCAAAGTTACCTATGAGATATTATGTCATTTCTAGGCGTTGTATGATATACTCCTCTTGGATATGGGCATAACATGGTCCAAAGTTACCTCTGAGATATTATGCCATTATGGGTGTTGTACCATTATGGCAAGTGTTTTGGTACCAAGACCATATTACGACCGTTGAGTTTTCTATATACACTCTATCAAGGTAGGATGTAGGTTTTACTAATCATAAAAACCTACTTTCAGATTCAACTTAAAAGAAGTAAGAACACTAACCTCTTGATCCTTAGACCATGTGAATGACATCTCTTGCAAATGATGAATGACCCAAAAGAGAATCACTCTAATGTAGTCAGACGTAAGACTCCAAGAAGCAAATAAAGAAAACCTTAATGAGGGATAAATCGAAATTATTATATCCCAAGAGAGGGGTTATAATTTTCGTCCTATGGAGATATTGGAGAGAGGGGAACTAAATTTGATGGACAAAGTGCCCTAGGGGCTGTTTGGCAGGATCTGAACATTTAAGATCTGAATTTCTAAGAGGGTATGAATTTTTAATATTTGAATTTTGAAATGTAGTTTGGTTGAAACCTCAGAATTAAAATGATAAAAATGATCATTTTACCCTTTTGTATTTTTTTTTGCCGAATTCAACGTTTTTGTTTATAAAATAACCGAATAACTTCTTGAATAATTAAAAAATATATATAAACACCATATAAAATCCAAATTAAACATAAATCAAAATTAAACATAAATCCAAATCAAACATAAATGTATGAATAATTAATTTTTGTACATATTTATAATTCTATCTAGGCATGCATGTTTTGTATCTCTCTAATTACATACAAACAGAAACTCTCACCAGTGGAATTCCATTCCATTCCAACGCCATTTCATTCTCATTACCTCCTTCAACTCTAACCTTGTATGAGCTTTCTTCTTCTTTCACCAATTCCCTCACTTAATTCCAACTTCCTTCCTTTTAACCCAAGGTCATTTTGGGAAAACATGTTTTCTCTTCCTTCCTCCTATTTCTATAACCGATGAAACCACACCTTAGAAACATGTGCGATGAAACCCGTCAAATTGGCAAACATGATCTTGAATCATCATCTTACCTACTAATCACTAATCACAACCCATTTTTTAAAAGACCCACATGAACAAACAACCCATAACAAATGAATTCAAATTCAGCAAATGAATTCAATTTCAACTATACATACATATTTATTTCGATTTCTTAATTCCATTTCAGCAAATGAATTCAACAACAGGTTTTAACTATACATACACATACATTTCAGAAATCAACAAAATCATCAAGATCATTAACTTATATTTTAGAAATCAACCCATATCAACATTTAAGATTTATCAATTTTTAGATTTATCAAACATCATAACATCATATACCAAAGCATTAGTTTTCTAAAAAAAAGAAGCATTAGCAAGAGAAGAAATCAGCATAACATCATCAACATTTGTAGAAGACAACACATACGAAGAGGGAAGACTGATTTCATCAGATTTATCAAGAAAAAACCACACATATAAAGAGAAGAAAAAACCACATCGGCGAATAAATTACCTGCACAAGTCGTGGGAGGCAAAGCTGTCGGACGCTCAACAGTCGCCGGAGGTAGAGAAGACGCCGGCGATGGCGATGGCAGGGACGAGCTTCAACAGATTGTAGATGGCAGGAAAGGATTTTAAGTGTGTGCGTTGATGAGAAATACTAGAATGGAGGCGTGCTGAGACGAAAAGAAGAGCGTGATTTTTAGGGTAAGGCACTTCCATCTTTTTAATTTTTTAGATGTGATATGAAGTCTGATTTTTTAAGAGACTATTATCCGATTAAGATGTAATTTATAAGAGACAAACAAACAAGCTATATCTGAATTGCGAAGAGGTTACCTCTTGATTATTCAATTAAGAGGGAAACAAACAGGGCTCTATTGACGAGAACTACGACTTTCGTTTAGATCACTTGGGCTAAAAAGCAACCTATCTCCGATTCACTTTTTATGATGCATCTTGTCGTATCGGTTTGAACGTAAAACTTAGATAATTCATAAATTCCTCATACAAAGTCAGATTTGGGCGTTCTTTATATCCACGGAATCATCGGCACGACTACTACACCTTTCGTTAAGATTATTTATGTAACACCGTAATTTTCCAAATAAAATTTTCATTCTAAAATCGCATACTTTTCGTAACATATTGTATAAAAATCTCGTTTATTCAAATTACAAAACACAACTCCATTAATAAGCCAGGATCCTCAAAACGTGACTCTTTCTCTGCTGTGTACAGTCAAGCCGGTGCCTTCCCGCGATCCTCTGAGATACCTAAAACACATAACATATAACACGGTAAGCACGAAGCTTAGTGAGTTCCCCAAAATACCACATATAACACATATTAGCCACTCGAGGCTATAACTCTGTGGACCCTCTGGTCCTAACTCTGTGGACCCTCTGGTCCTAACTCTGTGGACCTTCCGGTCCTAACTCTGTAACTCTGGAATACACACAACATAAATCACATAGAAATAATGCAGTGCAACACATCACATACATAGCATACAAGATACTCTGTCACATAACTCTAATTACCACTCATGGTAAAGTATAGTGAGAAGACTCACCTGGCCAGCAGCAAGTAAAGACCCCGCTCCCGGATCTCGAACTAGCCTCCACCTAACACAAGGGATGAATATCTCTAAGTGATACTCTAATCACAACTCTAATGACCGAAGGCTATTCTTCCTCTCTTTAACTTTTTGAAGTGGATAAAAGACCATTTTACCCCTCCATGGTCTCTACTACTTATGTTGATCAAAGCCCCAAAGTCAATAGAAGTCAAACTCGAATCAACAGTCCATGTTTGACCCGACTCGCCGAGTGCACCCTTGCGACTCGTCGAGTCCACTTACTTTCCTCAGAAATCTCGTGACAGTCCAGCTCAGCTCGTCGAGTTGACCCCCAACTCGTCGAGCTATCGCATGCTCAAACTCATCGGGACAAACCCTCATTGACTCGTCGAGTCAACTCATGGACTCGACGAGTCCCCACGGTCTGATTCCTCATTCAGACGTCCAAAGTCAGATCTCTCATTCCAAACCCTAGATCTAGCCCTTTAAGACACCAGAGGCACATAAAGTCTCGACCTTTACGTTCATGCATGGCACAAATGCCTCAAGATACCAAAACAAGCCCTTCTTAAGGTGTTAAGCACAACAACCCTCATTTGGATGAATAAAGTTGGGACCTTTGGACTCTAGGGACCTTACAAGGTCCAGATCTGAGGACTAGGCTTCTAGCTAATCTATTTTACTCAAAGTCCCAAACCAAAGGTGGTAAAAGCCCTAGAACTCCAAACACATGAGATCTAACGAAAATAACGAGAAAGGTGCAGACTTTTACCTTCCTCAGAAGCTCTGGACGATCTATCACTGGATCCAACTTTCCCCCTCTTGATCCTTGCTTGATCTCCTTCTCTTCTTCTCAAATGATGCACTAAAAATCCCAAGATAGCTTCTCTCTCACTTTCTAGCTCAAATGACCTTTAGGGTTTGCTTCCAGGGAAAGGGTGGCCGCAAATGAGGCTATAAGTGCCCTTAAATAGGTCCCAAACCCCGGAAATTAGGGTTTCTCTAATCAGCGCCTACTCGACGAGTCCCTCTCCTCGGACTCGTCGAGTCCACTCATTAAATCCACGGGAGAAACCCGACTCGACTCGGCGAGTTGGACCCTCAAATCGTCGAGTCCCTCCTTTAATCACAAGATTAACCTACTCCATAATACCTCTGAATATCCGGATGTTACAATTCTCCCCCACTTGAATTAGATTTTGCCCTCGAAATCACTCCTTAACCACTCACATAATGAAATCATCAACCCAAAAGGCACCACCGAAAGGATCTCATACTACACCGATATCTTTCTCTATGGACACCCGAAACCACACAAAACTCCCAAGACCAGAACTAAACCAACTCTTCCGTCGCTAATATACTCCTTCACACTCTCCGGAAGCTCTAGTGGCCTAACCCGCCGCCAGACCGCCTACTCAAGCGATCACCATGATATTCGCTCCTCGAATATCAAACCCTGATAACTCATTGATCCTCTGATTCTCACAAGACCAAATCCAACCATCAGTTACTGCTCACTCATATCATCATGCTAATGATCCAAATCACGCTCCAAAAACGGAAGGGTCCACACCCCACCAGGGATCATACACTAAACTGCTATCAGAACCCATCCGAACAAAGAATCCTCAACACTCTGCCCTTCAGACACAAGAGAATAACCAGGCTCGCTCAGAAGTGTCCTCAGACATCACAATCACAAGTCCCAGCTTCGTTCTTCATACCCCTTTTTAATACTGAGCACTAGGTCAACTTCTGACTCCACAGTTGAACCTCCAAAGGTTACCCATTGCACACCTCAACATGTCTCACTGACTTCCTTCCCACACTAGCTATCTCGGCCCAGGGTGACACACAAGTCACGAAGTTCGCTTTTCCTCAAGCGAATACGGAATTCGTTTCACTCTCGACCTCTGTCGTCTACTACTCATTAGTTCCATGCATTTCACGGTTTTCTCACACCAATGAATTGACCCACTCAGGTCTAAGGTACCAGATAGAAGCAATACCCCTTTCCAAATGAAATTCAGCTCTGCATCTGGAATCTCATTCTGCGTACTCAACGCACTACCAGAGCCAAACTCAAACTCGTGAGTTCGATCTAACCCAGAGCTGGAACCACTCGCCCCAACGAACCACTCAGCTCATGAGTCGTGACCCGCAACCCATGCGAACCTCACTGATCCACTTCTCTTTGGCCACGAAAAACACTACTCAATTTAGAATATAACGACTTCCGACAAACATGGAGACCCCAGTCTCGCCCCTGGTTCGACCCCAGGCTTCCACAAGTCAAATATTAGGGCTACCCAAGCCTAAAACTCTTTTGCGTCAAGCTCTTATCAGAGAGCACTTCATCACAACATTCTCTCGCTGACTAGTGGGTACTACGGCTCCCCGTAGCATCACCACACCCCTCACTGAATAGTGAGTACTACGGCTCCCCGTAGCATCACCACACCCCTCACTGAATAGTGAGTACTACGGCTCCCCGTAGCATCACCACAACCTCTCGCTGAATAGTGAGTACTACGGCTCCCCGTGGCATCACCACAACCTCTCACTGAATAGTGAGTACTACGGCTCCCCGTAGCATCACCACAACCTCTCACTGAATAGTGAGTACTACTACTCCCCGTAGCATCACCACAACCTCTCACTGAATAGTGAGTACCACGGCTCCCCGTAGCATCACCACACCCTCTCACTGAATAGTGAGTACTACGGCTCCCCGTAGCATCACCACACCTCTCTGCACTGACTCATTGAAACTGCAGCTCCCCGCAGTCTTACCGCACTTACTCTTACCACTTCACAATCTCATCCTCAGGTTGACACCATACTACGATCATTAACTCATGCTCTGCGGCCCAACATAGATAGGTACACACACACCCATCCGGGCTAAGCATCACTACTTCGGACGACCATCGTCGTGACAACACCTCTCTTTCTCGCTGCAATTCACATTCTCAAATAAATCAATTTGATGTCAATTAGCTGAAGGGCCCCCACCGGAACCATAGACACTTGATACTCCACTCGTCATCTCAAACTCAAACTCAAAATAATCTGAGATTTTAGGACATTAAATTCGGATACCCCGGAATACCATCACAACGCCTCGCAGTGTCTTGACTCTACCACTGATCTCATACTCATGACATCATACTCAGATACCGTATTGCTTCCTCGGAGCCTCGCAACCGGTCTTTCTCTCGTGCCACTAGTAACCCCGGAATACTCCATCTCCCAAACTGAAACACGGAGAAATCGCCAACGGCTCGGAACACGAAAATGACAATCCGAAACTTCCTCCTTTATTGCTCAAAACTCATGCAAGATTACTCATAACGACCCTGAAGTTGGTTGCCCAATCAAATTCTTCCCTTCCCATACTGCATATAATAGCCCATACTCTGAACCAGAAATTCTCAACCGCCGAACTAACCTCACAAGCCAACCACCTCGAATTCGCCATTTTAACCTTGAAGGATTCCTAACCACCACAAGGTCTCCGACCAACGGCCACTTTCCGTGGAGACACCCATCCTTTCTCAAACACGTGCCACATGCACTATTTCATTCTGCACCTCTCCTTGACCACCAAAAACCCTGGTCTTTAGGAATCCGCACCGCAGGCCTCTCTATCCAGTTCTCTAACCGCTCTTGAACAAATCTCGGATCTCCTCAAAATTACCTGGTTCTCCCCCACTCAGGGTTCGAACCATCACCAATTGGCTCGCCAACAATCTAACCCACAGACTGTTTTTACCACTAACATCGCACCTACTCTTGGAAGGTGATACGCAATACTCGATGATCTCCCCGATGGGGATCGAGCAATTCCAAATACCCTGAATCTCCGATGAAGTCCTCAGAAACCTCTCATCATGACTACCTCTAGTCATTCCGAACCTCGTACTATCCCACTACCGGACCTCTCAACTGTCCAGTCGTAGCCCTGACTCTCAGTCTGAAAATAATGAACTATCATATTCATCATCCTTGACTCTTCAACCAACGTTCCATCACGTGGGTTGTAATAAGAGTGGAGTCCTCATTACCACACTCGATACTCATCATAGACAATAAGAGCCACCGCCCCAATATCCTCTTCTTGATCGTCTGCCGCTGCAGCTAATACATGCCCTACTATGCTCAAATAGGGTGTATCCTGGTCCTTAACCATCTCAGTCCCCGCTGACAACCTGCTCTTGCTCTAACATTACCTCTCGGCAGACATACTGCCCAAATACTCTGATGGAAGGTCGCCATCAATGCTAACCCGCAAGGTTCTACCCCCAAGCTCGGAAACCGAATTCTCAACACCTCTTATGTTTCCCACAGGAAATGGAAATAATACCATCCATGTCACAGAAGGTGACATCTCCACTATCGGCTGATTGCTCAACTCATGCCGTAATCCTCCATAACTGCCATCTCTACTCATTCTTGAGTCTTGCGACTCCAATTGGCATCTCACCAACAATCCCTCAGAGCTAACTCTATTTCCCTCTCAAGGGATGCTCCACTAAACTCGTTCATCATGGCCCTCTGGCCCCATACTCTTTCACATCTGCTCTCAGTCTAACCAATTTAAACGGAATAACTGGTAGAACCAGTAACACTAACCGCCACGGGTCATGGTACTCGAACCATGTGGCCACCTCTCGATCTGCTATGAATCATGGTACCCGAACCATGTTATCTCTTCTCAATCCGCTACGAGTCATGGTACTCGACCCATGACATCACCTCTCGATCTGCTACAAATCATGGTACCCAAACCATGAAATCACCTCTCGATCTGCTACAAATCATGGTACTCAAACCATGAAATCACCTCTCGGTCTGCTACAAATCATGGTACTCAAACCATGAAATCACCTCTCGATCTGCTACAAATCATGGTACTCAAACCATGAAATCACCTCTCGATCTGCTACAAATCATGGTACTCAAACCATGAAATCACCTCTCGATCTGCTACTTAAAACCTCCGGAATGTTCCCTGTATCGAGTATGGGTCCTCTGCTTTCAGTAGTATGGGCCCATACTACCTGCCACATCTACCCATACTTTCCACACGGACCATCCCCGAGTTCCTAAGTAGCTGCTCGACCTTCTCAATCACCAACCCCGTCATGCGTGTTCGCTCCTCTTGCGAAATATCCAACTCTGTCAGCATACTCATCTGACTAGGGTCACCCTTTCCTAGGCTCTTCCTAGGTTCTCATACTTCTCCGCCATCAGCTGCTGAAGAACTCCTTATGATGTCAGTCATCTACTTCCTGAATATCGTCATATTCACTTAGTAGCTGACTCTCATCATCAAGAGTTCCACAAAGCACGAAGCAAGCAGCATTCGGGCATCGAATAATCTCTACCAACTTGTAAAACCACTCTAGGTTATTACCCACTTGCTCTCCTCATACTCAAAGGATACCACCGAACTCAAGCAACATTACCCCACGCGGGCGTCTGACTACTCTCTTAGAAGACTCCTCAAATGCTCATCTAGGTATCTCTCCTAGATTACTCCTCTACTCAAATCCCTCTCTAGAGGATTCCTGTTGGATACTCTTACTCAACACATGTTCGAAAGCACATCACAGATAACAATAACTCTTAGGCTAAGGCATCATAAATCAGGCCACTCTAGTCCTAACACATGAAATACCTAGCCTATATCTAGCATGCATAATATCTCATAGCATATCTCATAAATATCTTATAATACAAACGTAAGGGTATTTTGGGAAATCACCGTTCGGGCTCTGGCTGATTGTACACACTGCTCCAACTCGTACTCTTTTAGAAACTATTGCTCCTTTTAGAAAAATCATTTCCTTGAAAATTTTTCTCAAATCCTCAGTTTGAGTCCAGATCTACCCGAAGGTGCATCCGAATCCCTCAAACCAAGGCTCTGATACCAACTTGTAACACCGTAATTTTCCAAATAAAAATTTCATTTTAAAATCGCATACTTTTCATAAAATATTGTATAAAAATCTCGTTTATTTAAATTACAAAACACAACTCCATTAATAAGCCAGGATCCTCAAAACGTGACTCTTTCTCTGGTGTGTACAATCAAGCCGGTGCCTTCCCGCGATCCTGTGAGATACCTGAAACACATAACATATAACACGGTAAGCACGAAGCTTAGTGAGTTCCCCAAAATACCACATATAACACATATTAGCCACTCGAGGCTATAACTCTGTGGGCCCACTGGCCCTAACTCTGTGGACCCTCTGGTCCTAACTCTATGGACCCTCTGGTCCTAAGTCTGTGGACCTTCCGGTCCTAACTCTGTAACTCTGGAATACACACAGCATAAATCACATAGAAATAATGCAGTGCAACACATCACATACATAGCATACAAGATACTCTGTCACATAACTCTAATTACCACTCATGGTAAAGTATAGTGAGAAGACTCACCTGGCCAGCAGCAAGTAAAGACCCCGCTCCCGGATCTCGAACTAGCCTCCACCTAACACAAGGGATGAATATCTCTAAGTGATACTCTAATCACAACTCTAATGACCGAAGGCTATTCTTCCTCTCTTTAACTTTTTGAAGTGGATAAAAGACCATTTTACCCCTCCATGGTCTCTACTACTTATGTTGATCAAAGCCCCAAAGTCAATAGAAGTCAAACTCGAATCAACAGTCCATGTTTGACCCGACTCGCCGAGTGCACCCTTGCGACTCGTCGAGTCCACTTACTTTCCTCAGAAATCTCGTGACAGTCCAGCTCAGCTCGTCGAGTTGACCCCCAACTCGTCGAGCTATCGCATGCTCAAACTCATCGGGACAAACCCTCATTGACTCGTCGAGTCAACTCATGGACTCGACGAGTCCCCTCGGTCTGATTCCTCATTCAGACATCCAAAGTCAGATCTCTCATTCCAAACCCTAGATCTAGCCCTTTAAGACACCAGAGGCACATAAAGTCTCGACCTTTACGTTCATGCATGGCACAAATGCCTCAAGATGCCAAAACAAGCCCTTCTTAAGGTGTTAAGCACAACAACCCTCATTTGGATGAATAAAGTTGGGACCTTTGGACTCTAGGGACCTTACAAGGTCCAGATCTGAGGACTAGGCTTCTAACTAATCTATTTTATTCAAAGTCCCAAACCAAAGGTGGTAAAAGCCCTAGAACTCCAAACACATGAGATCTAACGAAAATAACGAGAAAGGTGCAGACTTTTACCTTCCTCAGAAGCTCTGGACGATCTATCACTGGATCCAACTTTCCCCCTCTTGATCCTTGCTTGATCTCCTTCTCTTCTTCTCAAATGATGCACTAAAAATCCCAAGATAGCTTCTCTCTCACTTTCTAGCTCAAATGACCTTTAGGGTTTGCTTCCAGGGAAAGGGTGGCTGCAAATGAGGCTATAAGTGCCCTTAAATAGGTCCCAAACCCCGGAAATTAGGGTTTCTCTAATCAGCGCCTACTCGGCGAGTTCCTCTCCTCGGACTCGTCGAGTCCACTCATTAAATCCACAGGAGAAACCCGACTCGACTCAGCGAGTTGGACCCTCAACTCGTCGAGTCCCTCCTTTAATCACAAGATTAACCTACACCATAATACCTCTGAAAATCCGGATGTTACAATTTATCCTGAATAATCTTTTATTTTGAATGTTTTTTTATCACTTAATAAGAATTTTTATATTAAGGTTTTCTACAAATATAATATAATCCTAATATTTGTCCACTTAATGTGTATATGATAATTATTTATTATCTCGAAACACATATGACGAACAATTATTTAAATTAACGATTTTAATTGTTCGATAAAATGTATAATTACTACAATTATACTCTAAATGTCTAGCCTAAAATTAAAGGCGTTACAATTACCTCCCACTTTGGATGATTACGTCCCGAAATCATACAACAACAAAATAACTCTGAATAATGATTCTTAAGTCGCCTCCTGGTCCCCTTAGTAAGGATTTACCTTAATACTTGTTTCCATATAGTACTATCTTACGAAATAATGTTTAAGGTTCTTTTATGACAACTGAACAACCTGCTGATCTAATTCCATGACATTAACTCTATTAATTAAGGTTTCATTTAAGCGACCTTTTATCTAGCTCTTCACACCGCCATTTCTCATTATCCAAAAAGTTGACAAAGTTCATGAACTTAACTGTTCTGTGCCCTTTTCAGGTTTCGAGTTTGTTTGGCTACAACAGTTTTGACGTTATCACCATCATAAGTATTCTTAAGATGGTCAAAGAAGGGTCTCAGACCAAAATCTGTACTTATTCCTGATAACGAATCTATGAAAACATTATCTACAGATCAACCCTCTACATTTTGGATACCTAAAAAGGTATACTTTTATCGCTTAGTCACTTCTAACCCATAACATATCGTGATTCCAAGCAATTCTGGGACATTTGATGATGAGATCTGATGTAAGATCGTTCCATTTCCATAGACATAGGTAAAGGTCTCAAGTTCCCTCATGATATTTGATGTCATGTCCTCTCTTGACAACTAAAACATTCATTCGATCATCTACATAACGACTAATGAAGCTAATAACTCCTCTTCGAGCTTATTGTTTTTCAATTCTATTGGATCTTGACGTTGAATACGAAGTCGAGTTTCCTTTCGAACTTTTGTCTTAAGGGTTTGTTCTCTCCTACTTGGGTTAGAACCCTTACCTACTGCTACTCACAACATATTAAAGTCTATCTGGCTCATCTTATGTGATTCGTAGCTCATTTTCTTACTGGAAGAAACTCCTGATTGTCATATTAATCACTTTACATCTCCAACGTATCATCACTGCTTGTGTCTACAACAAGTGATTCTTCTTGCCTAACATGAAAAAAGTCAAATCAAGATCACGACCAACACAAAGTCGTCCATTAATGCACACGTATACAAAAATGGTATAAGAGGATCTTACTAACATAATGGAAATATTAGCAACAACGACTGTTGCTGAACTCAATATTATTCTTCCCTATTTTCTAGGATGATTAACCTTGTCACACTCTGGTTGATCTTCTTATAATGATCCTTCTGGTCATATCTTGAAGCATTTGGGTAAAACACACAAAAGAAACTTATATGTGTCTTTATGTACTAGCTACAACGACTACAACTCCCCTGGCTTCGTGAAAGAAAATTAATAGGTTTGTAGTTATCTGCTGGTGGTGGTGCTGGAACCTACACTTGTTATTTCACCCACTGATGGACCTTCAGTCCTAACACTTGAGTCATAAACTTGGCTTTTACAGGATACTAGTGCTCCTTTCTGAATTGGGTCATAATTTCATCCCAGTATGGTCTTTACTTCAGCTACAACACATACTAAATGGTCACTTTCTAGCGATCTTCCATTATACAATACAACGTTACATAACAAACCAAACTCTTGTATACTACAAAAGATATTAACACGGAAGGCATATTACATCTTTTGTCAATAACATGATCTTTCTTATTTTGGTCGAGGAAGAACAACCTTCAACCATATCTTGGCAGGTAGCATCTCAAGCTACTGGCTGCTCAGCCCTAATGAAGGCTACAATACTTCTGTCGATCACTTCGATCATCATTATCTCACATCTTCTGGCTAAAACCAATTATTACCTAGGATGTAAAGCTTGTAAATGGAGATTTTCCTTGTTTCTTCTCGGAACTGGAAGAAATGCATTTTGGCCTTTGTAAGTAGTACGCGGGGCGTACAACAAGGTACGCTTAGCGTACTAGCTGAGAAGCTAGTACGCATGGTGTATCTCATGTGTACGCTTAGTGTACTACTGGTCGATGATCGCATGTCCGAAGCCTCGTATGATGGGCGTACGAGGAGTACGCATGGCATACGAGGAGGAAAGAAAAACCCTAAGTTTAAGGGCTGTACCATATATAATCCATAAGGTAGCCTCTTTTTTCCTTGCTTAACCAACCTCCTCACCCTTGAAACCCTAATTCGTTCCTTAGCCGTTGTTTGGGGTGCTTTTGAGCTCTTGTGAAGTTTTGTGGAGGGTTTTGTGTATCTAGATGAAGAACAAGAAGCTTGAAGACTTGTTCTTTGGAGGAGGGCTTTGAGATCCAGCTTTAGCACCTTCTTTTGGTGGCTTGTGAGGTATAAAGTTCAAACCTTGCCATTTCATTTCTTAGATCTACTCCTTGGCATGCTTTTGGTCATTTTGGTCCTTTTTGGTTGGTGATTGGGAGTTAAGACCGTTTTTGGAGCTTAGCTTTATAGATTTGGATATATTAAGGGTTCCTTGGGAATAAATGTGCAAACTTTATGGTGGTTTTGGTCTCATGCATATATTAAGTCGTTTATTAACCTCTTTTGAGCTCTAGAGTCCCATTAAGCCATGCATGCACATAAAATTGGCAACTTTATGTGATTAACCACCTTAGGGAAGTTAGATCTTAGTTTGGATCGAAGTCTTATTAGATTAAGATCTGAATTGGGAAAGTTGGCCAAACTAGTGAGTACGCGAGGCGTACAAGCATGCACGTTGCGTGTACAAGCCTTTTAAGTAGTATGCTGCACGTACAGGCTGAGTACGCCCAACGTACTCCGCAGGTTGGATTTTTTTGGGCTTCGGTTTTGGGCTTGAGTGGGCTTGGTTGTCTTGGGCCATTTTGGGCCATCAGAATTCATGGGTTAGGCTGTTGAGAGTTTGTTGGACTTTTTGGGAAAAGGCCCATGAAAGGGATGGGGCCCAATTTGGAAAATTGGGCCATATTTGGGCCTTAGATGATTATTTTGGATTTTGGGCTTTTGTACATTTGGATTGGGCCTTGGCCTTGGGCTAAGTTAGATGAAGGGTAAAAAGGTCTTTTACCCTATTTTGGAATCTTAATGTGAGTCAGGACCTAATTATTAATTGGATGTTATTCTGGTATTTGATAGCCCAAAGATTTTAGCGGATCTGCAGTTAGAGTTTTATCCGTGGGTTTCAGCTGTCTAAGGTGAGTATCCTCACTGTACTATGGGTCGAAGGAAACAATGCCGACCCATTTGGTTTATGTTATTGGAAGACCAAGGGGTGGCCCTTGACATTTGTATGAAAGACCCGGAGGTGGATCCTGGGAAAACTTTATGCAAGACCAGGGTTCAGACTCTGGCAGTTAAGTAGATAGTTAGTTGTAGATTGCATTAGTTGTGTTTGTGATGCTTGCATGGAAGACCAGGAGGTGGCTCCTCGCACTTGTCTGTAAGACCCAAGGTTTTGGACCCCGACCTGGCAAGGAAAGACCATGATATGGCTCGTGGCATAATGGCAAGACTATGGTTAGCACATAGCACCTCCTATTGAATATTGGATATGTATGATTTGTATGATTCATATGTTATGTATGGTATGCAATATTTTGGGGAACTCACTATGATTTGAGCTTACAGTTGTTGTTTATGGTTTCAGGTACTTCCGGTTCGAAAAGGAAGGGCCCGACTTGATTGCAGTGTATACACCCATGTTTATCCACAACTGTGTGATTTTGGGATTGTACTCTGATAACTGTTTTACTATAAAATACTTCTAAGTGGTTAAGTAAATGATAAATGGGTGTTTTGATGGTATTTAAAAATGAAAATTTTGCCTTGATATTTTGGGATGTTACAAGTTGGTATCAGAGCCTTGGTTTGAGGGATTCAGGCTTACTCTCGGGTGTACCTGAACTCAAACTGAGGGTTTGGTAAATTTTTCATAAAATAAATGTTTTATAAAAGGGGTTTCTAATAAAAGAAAGGGGTGTGATGCGTGCAATCGGCCGAGCTCAAGTAAGTGGTTCCCAGAATACCCATACATGTTTATTATGTATATGATTATGAGAATCGCATGCTAGATTAGGGCTAAGGATCTACTCAGGATTTTATGCTAGGAGAGATGCCTTTATATGCCTGATTGTTTGAGCTTTTAACATTGCATTCTGGTATGGTTTTCAGATCAGTGGATAGAATGGCTTGATTATGGATATGCTGGTTAGATTTTCCATTGCTCGAATGTTGCTTGCTTTATGCTTTATGGAATCTTAGTGATGTGGATCAACTACTAACTGAATATGTTAAGTCACATGTTGAACATGTTAAATAATCTCAGAGTGATGGATTTGGCCCTATTGCACCTCTCGTCTGAGTCCAACCGTTCTAGGGTTGAGTCTTTTACTCAAAGGATTATCTGATCTCTATTGCATGTGACTATATTCATGAGGTAGTTAGTTGACATTGGTGGGGGTCTTTCAGCAGCTGATGGCAAGGTGAGATCGGGAACCTAAGAGAGCCTAGGAAATGCTTCAGTGGGTTTAGTTGCGCTGTTTAGCGATCTTTTGGTGCATTCGTTGGAGAAGGTGACTTATAGGATTTGGGATGATTCTTGAGGAAAGTATGGATAGGTGTGGAAGATAGTATTGGTCCCATACTACTGAAAGCACATGATCCATACTCGAATCAGAGAGAGTCTTGGAGAATCTAGGAATCTTGTGGGATAAGGATACTTGGGTATGTTCTCATATTTTGTATGTTGTATTTCAGTTTGGTGATGAGCACCCAGGAATGAGGTTTTGGTTATGGTTCTGGCTTAGGTGCAGGTACTGAGCCGATTAGCGAGCAGATGCGGGAGTTCATCTCGTCAGAGATTACCCACATTATTTTGGAGCATACTCATGTGATCTTTGGTATAATCAAGGAGGGGATTCTGGAGATTTTGGATGAGAGCTTAGGTGCGTTTCGTGCTGAGGTTATGGCTATCGTTGGAGCTCGCACTCTTTCTTTCCGTGAGTTTCGTGCTTGTGGAGCTGCCGCGTTCTCTGGGGAGAAGGACCCCATTGCTAGTAGGAGGTGGTTTAGCAGATATGGCTAACGCGTTCAGGACGAGTTTCCACCCGAGGATTCGAATGTCAGATTTGCTTCCTGCCTTTTGAAGGACAGGGCACATGACTGGTGGGAGGAGGTAGGATGTGAGGTGGGTGATGATGTTGTTGATGCGATGACGTGGGATGATTTTTCGACCAGATTCCGAGGTGAATTTTCACCGATGATTGAGGTGAAGCAGTTGGCGCGATAGTTTTAGGATCTCCGCCAAACTACTGAGACTGTGGTATAAATCACTGCCAAGTTTCAGGAGAGGGCTTTATTGGTTCTGCAGTATGCAACAGATGAGGAAATGAAGAAGGTAAGGTATCATGACATGCTGAGGGATGGCATCAAAGAGTTTGTGAGTATTTTAGGGTGCAATACCCTGAGTGATATGATTTCTAGAGCCCGAGAGAGGGAGATCGATTTGGAGCACCTGGGGAAAAGGGGGCCAGATTAGGTGCAGGTAGTAGAGGGTCCCGAGAAGAGACCCAAGACTTCAGATCAACGATTGAGGGGTTAGTAGGGGTGGGGTCAGTGCAGCACGTGCATGAAACTGTACGATGGGGTTTTTCGTTCTAGGGGTATGGGCCGCTACAAGTTTGGCGGGGTTGGTAATGTCAATAGGGATTGTCCTCAGGGGGCAAGCCCGTTATGTTTTCACTGCAACCAAGTGGGCCACAAGAAGGCCGACTGTCCGATGTTGAGGGGAGGAGAAGTGAGTGCACCTACTCCGATTACTTTGAGGATCACTGTTGGTGGTGAGGGTAGGGCAGGAGCCTCAGCAGAGAGGAGCCGAGCATAGCTGTGTCATACAGGGGAGGCCAGGAGTCCAGCAAGTGATATCGAAGGTATGTTGTCTTTTGCTTTCTCTTTGGTATTAGCGGTATTTATATTGCTTGGGATTTTGTATCAGTTTGGGTAAGCTTTATCTTTGGTTTAATTCTATGTTATTGTTTGGGTAGTATCATCAAGAATTGTTATATGCCAATTTACATGCCATGAATCATTAGTGCGTCAGTAAAGGGTCGTATATTGTTGAGCGAGTTTCAGTGTGTTCGGTTGATGTTCCAATTCTTTGATGGGATCGATTAAGGGGGATTGTTGGAAGGTCTATGGTTAGGATCAGCGGGTTAGTTCTCCAGTATAGTCAGGGTTCAATGGTTTTCGCATTTGATTTGGTGGGATCTGTAGTCGTTTGTGGAAGAACTTTTAATTTCAATCACTACCGTTTCTAGGAAATAAGCGGTAGCAAGAAGATAGTGGTGGCAGTCGTATGAGCTTGGTTGCTAGGGTTTTGGTCTTTTTCACTAGCATAAAGGACTTCGGGATTTGGGTACAGTATCATTGAAAGCGTTTGGGGTTGTCGGATTTACTAAGATTTAGGGGAGTGTGTATATGGATTTCGAGAGTTGTGCGGACATTGGGATGGGCTAGTGACACTAGTTTTGGTAAGCGCAGGTTGTCGGCGGTTCGACCACAAGGAGGAAAGATGGATTGGGAATCCATCAAACTTTGTAGGCGGGAGAACTTCGTCGAATCGATGTGGGCGAGAATCGTTCAGATTTCCGGAAGTTGAATCAAGCGTGAAACTAGGATGAGTTTCACATTCCCGTTGGGAGGGAAGACAACTCAGGTGGCCGTCTGGATTGAGGATTGTGTGAGTTGGGAATTCAGGAAACTTCCAACACTTGGTTAGCGCCTTCTTGGTGATGGATAACAGGCTTTTGATGGACCCAGGTTAGGGTTCCAAGCATGACCCGACCCCGGTTTGGGCATTTGGTATGGTGCGTGTTCGACTCAGGATGAGTATTGATGGATTGATAGATGAGTGGTAAGACCATGGGCAGTGGCCATGGCAAGATAGGAGTGTTGTAAGACTACGGGGTGGCCCGTAGAATTCACTAGGTTGGTAGTTAGTGTGGGAGTGTTGTAAGACTATGGGGTGGCCTGTAGTATTCACCGGTCCTTGTGCAGCGGTGAGGGCGTGGCAAATCCAGGATTGGTTATGGATTTCTTCGGATGGATTAGACCAAAGTAGGCCGGTTTGTAAAATTGTGGGAATGCCACAACATTCATGGAATTAGGAAAATGGAAGGTCGTTGGAGGCCGGTTGTGATATATGACTACAGTTGGTCATGTAGCATTCAATCTTAGCATGGGATTTGGTGGCGCCCGTTGGATCGGGCTGTTATGATCGATTAGATCAGAAAGATTTTTGGAGCCATAAGTGGCAAGATAGCTAGGGCAATTATTGCCAGATGAGGCTTTCATTCGGAAGTCGCGTGGGGCGACTATGTGTATCTATTTGACTCAGCAACTGGGCGGGAACCCGGTGAATCGGTGAGTTGACAGGTAAGTTGGGACCAGGGAGCTCTCGGTTGCTTTTGGAAAGCAGCTAGGGGGCATCAAGATGAGTCGAGGCGGTATTAGTGATTTGGGATTCGTGTGTGGAGTCGCATGTTATTCGGGGTATATGCTAAGTCACTTACAACTTGCATTAAATAATCTCAGAGTAATTGATTTGACCCTGTCGTGCAGCTCTCGTCTGAGTCTAACTATTGCGGGGATGACTCTTCTACACGAAGGATTATCTGAGCTTTCTGTCAAGTAACAGTGTTCTGCAACAATGAATGGTCAATATTTTTGTTCCCAATAGAAGCATCACGATAATCAAGGGTTGGAAGCGTTTTTTTTAATCTGCAATTCAATGAGGATTTGGCCTGGTAGTGGTTCAATGTAGGCGGTCTGTCGGGGAGTCAAACCAAATCGAGATTTCATGTTTCAGAAGGTAGAAGTGGTTTTGTAACGTCCAAAAATATGCTCCCAAAATTTTCATTTTCAAAATAGATCAAATAGTATTTTCACAAACCAAGCATACAACTCAAAAGAAAACAAATGTATCAATTGTCATAAAAATCAGAGTAGAATATTATATGTGGAAACATGTGGTGTGTGCCCTGCACTCATCCCGAGCTCTTCCATTGAAAAACGAAGTACCTGAAACATAAACTGAAAACTATAAGCACGCTGCTTAGTGAGTTCCCCAAGATACCTCATACCATACATAACTAAACACATAACGGGCCCCACCCACGGTCGACTGGGATACGGGCCCCACCCACACTCGACTGAGATACGTGCCCCGCCTACACTCGACTAAGATACGGGCCCCACCCACACTCGTATAACGGGCCCCGCCCACGGAGATATGGGCCCTGCCCACATACTCATAACCATAAAATCATATAAACATTCAACACGTGCGAAAATCAAAAAGATAATAGCATACTGTACAATCATCGGGCCTCGCCCACATACAAATCAATACATATACGTGCAAGAGTCACACAGATAACTGGCATCCTAACATAATAACCATGGGCCGGAATTCGTGCCTTCGACCCGCTAAACACAGTAAGGAGACTCAGCTCGCACTGCTAAAGCTCATTGAAAGAATTCCCTAGCTGCTGCTCTGACGACGCCTCCGAACTATCAGATCAAGATAACACCCAATTAGCAATTGGGTTCCATTCTAAAGCCCATCATCCATACTTGGGGTAAAATTGACCATTTTACCCCTGACCCCAAAATGAACCAAAACTGAGGCCCAAATCTAATAACCACATGACCCAACACCAACATATCCACAGAGGCCCACTAATGGCCCAATTTTCCAAATTGGGCCCAATCCCATATGGGCCTTATCCTAAGTCCATATTTTCCTTAAATACAATTCATATTACCACAAACACCAATTGGGATAAAATAGGTCAAATACATAAGCCAAAAGTCAAAGTTAACGGCCTGAGTTGACCAAACTCGTCGAGTTTATCCTTCAACTCGCCGCGTTCCTCTGACAACCACAAATTCGGGAAGAAACCGATCCAACTCGCCGAGTTGACCTACACCAACTCAGAAATGGGGAAAACCAAAACAAATCGTCGAGTTGACCATCCAACTCGTCGATCTCACCCGAGACCAAACAACTTAATCCATTAAGCTGACATAATCGAAACTAACAGCTTCCCCACTCAGATCTTCACGGAAATAGCGTCTAGAAGGGTAAAGTTTCCAACTTTACCCCTAGGAACCAACCAACTAGGCTCAAAACCCAAATCCTAGGCTTAAAACGTTAAGGGCTTAATCAATAATCACTTAACCACCAAGACAAAGCCCCAAAATACAGATCTGGTCCTTAAAGGCTGCATGGTCATGTAAAGCTTTCAACTTTACACTCATGCATGGCTAGGAGGGGCTCAAAAGCTCATAAGAGACTAAAATAAGAGGTTAATAGATGCATGAAGCCCTTAAGACCATAAAGTTGGCACCTTTATGCCAAAAGAACTCATGAAGATCATAGATCTGAAAGAGTAAGCACTTGGGACTTCTACTTCCCCAATAATCACCCATCCATGACTAAAAGCATGCACTTTAACCAAATAAGAGAT
Organism: Lactuca virosa; assembly: GCF_052849685.1. Lineage (NCBI taxonomy): Eukaryota > Viridiplantae > Streptophyta > Magnoliopsida > Asterales > Asteraceae > Lactuca > Lactuca virosa. The sequence continues at coordinate 287,767,024 of NC_136429.1, read as the reverse complement.
CTAAGCAAATATTAAGCAAGGTTAGAGCTTTATACCCAAGATGTGCTGGAAATGAAATAGAGAATCAAGATCTGAAAGCTCCTACTTGAACCACCACCTTGCACCAAGCTTTTCTTCCCTTCAATGAGCTTCCAACACACCAAAACACACTCACAATGAGCTCACCACACTCAAGGAGGCTCTAGGGTTTCGATATTAGGTTAGGGGCTATGGAGGCTGGAAATGAGGCCACCACCTGGAACTTAAGGGTTTCTCAAACAGCGTCCAACTCGCCGAGTTCTCTTTAGCAACTCGACGAGTTGGTCCTTAAAAACACACACCCCAAAAGCTTCCAACACGTCGAGTTTATGCCATAAACTCGACAAGTTGGCCCCTAAAAAGGAAATTCATTTCCATAATTGGCCTTCCAGATTCCGGATGTTACAACTCTCCCCCACTTAAATTAGATTTCATCATCGAAATTGCTCCTTATTAACACCCATAACAAAACAAACCACCTGATGATAATAATTGAAAATTCTACACGCAAAAATAATCTTCCCAAGGAAACCAAAACCCTAACCAAAACTTCTATCCCGAAGATAACATCCAAACCCTTCAGCCCTTGCAACCCACTTTTACCTTTTTGAGACTTGAAGTCTATAATGGCCTGACTCCCCAACAGACCGCCCATGCTCAAACAACTCCTTGACAAACCCTCAAAAAATAACATACCAAACATAACACTTCCAGCTCTGGTCCTACCACGTCCGCTCCAGGTCTACTGAAACCATCCTTAGAGTAGTTCTTTAACCCTGAAGAAGAACGAATCCTCAATTCTCTTGAAACAAATCAATCCTACCTTACCTAAAATCCAAAACCTAAAATCTCAATGTTCTGACTCCCTGTCAGACCTCCCACAGCGAGCCGCCACCATACCAACGTCACAGAGTTTCATACCCAACAAAATGCTTCCTACCCACGATTACAATGCTGCTTCAAAGGGAACAAAGTCGCTGACCATATACAGCTACGGAACACTTATACTCGACAGAAGGTTTAGATAATCCTTCAAGTAAAAGATTCATACCTGCAACGGTTAGACCCAGAAGAAAGCTGTGCAATAGGGTCAAATCATTTACTCTGAGATTATTTAATCCCAACTGCAAGCGACCTAACACCTCCTCCGAATACAAGCTACTCCACACACAAGTTCCAAATCAATAGGACTGCCCTTCACCAATAAAACTAATCCAAGGCACAATCACGAGAGCTGGATCCATCATCAAACTGAATCCATTCATTACCCTTGAACCCTTCGACGGATGCCCTTGGCATATTGATACCCCAAACCTCAATCCACTTACACGAAAATACAGCACAAAACATTTGCAATACCTGAATCGAGATGTCAACCAAAACCAACCCAATACTCAACTCATAACCTAGGATCTATAGATCTGCACTTGTATTTCACCTAAGACTTCTGATAACGACAACCCTTGCTAGACCGAGATATAAAGGTTCCCAAACCAATGCTGAAACTACCAGTCGCGCACCTGGTCCAACCACCATGTTTCCAAGAGTCCAGATAACAGGGCTACCCAACCCAAACATCCCTCTGCACCACATACTAACCACATACTCGATCCTGAAATCCAAGATCCAATAACTTGACCCTACGGTCTCTATCAGGTCCTACCTGCATTGCCATAAACACACGGGCCTCACCCACGGGTCCCACCCAAACTAAAGCTACACAGGCCCAACTCCACTTCGGACCCCAATGGTCCTCAATCTAAAACTGGGAAACACACCTCGACAATCCCGTCCGTCGTGCCCACGACGTGAACTGATCCCCTTAGTCTCGTGACCGCCTCATCGATAGGCTACCTCAACTGATGAATGCTATGATCCCATCACATTCTCACAAAACTTCTCACCAACCATGATTACCACCCCTGGTTCCATCACAACCAAAACTTCTCAACCCCAAATATCCTGAATCGAACCCGCATTCGACTAAAATCAATCAGGTGTTCAAGTCATGCTTCGAACCCCAAAGACTTCATCAGACGTGAACAAACGGTGAGGCTCTACCACAACCCTCAACCTGGATTCTTCCACTGATCTGCTATGCATAACAAGAAGATGCCGACCAGCTGCTGGGAGTTCCCTAAACTCTCACTTACACAACCCTAATCTAAACGGCCACTTGGGTCGCCTCTCTTCCTGACCACGATGTGAAACTTGCCCTAGTTCCACACCCGATCCAGCTCCCAGAAATTCTGATCGATTCTCCCCCACTTGGATTCGACGAAGCTCTTTCATCCCATAAGTCTGATGAATTCCCAACCCATCAACCTCATAAATCATGAACCGCCTGTGACCTGCACTTACCAAAACTAGCATTCCATTACTAGCCCGTCTCAACGATTGCCCAACTCCTGGATTCCGGAAAAATACTCTTGAGACCTTAACCATTCTGACGATCCAAATCACCTCCCATGATACCATACCCATTCCTTCATTTCTTATGCATGCGACTAAGAACCATAACCCTTGCCATGCTTTGACGAATATCCACTCCAATTTCCATCCTCAAAGAATTACTGAACTCCAACCGACTGCAACCTATGCGGATATAAAACTCCCCTGGCACTTCCAATTACCAATCAACTCATGCATTTTTCATCACCATCTACCTGCTACCGCTCTTCTCCTAGCAACGATAGTGCTTGAACCCACAAGTTCTTCTATGGATAATTTCCGATCTTACCAGAACAGATGATAAAATCCTTGAACCCTGTCTTCACTGGAGAACTAACCCTATAACCCTGACCATAGATCCTCCAAGCAATACTCCTGAATTGATCCCGACAAAGACCCGAAACAACAACGGAACACACTGAACCCACTCAACAAGATACGACCCATTTGAAGATTCGCCGAAGACCCCCGACATGCAGAATGGCATACAACGACCCTCGATAACATAGAAAATATCAGAGAATCAACCCGATATATAACTTATCCAACCCAAGCAAAATCCAAAGCAATACCAACTCCCTATAACAACCCAGAAGAAAAACAGAAGATGACAAACCCGCAAAACATATGAAGGAATCCTAAACTCCTCCTGTGTTACCCTGACTATCCTGAGGACATGATATAGAACTCCCCTTCCGATTCCAAATGACAAGAACTAACCACAAGATCCTCCTTCCAAAAGGATTATAGAGATCCACACACTTTGGGCTCCAGATGAGCCCCAACTGCCCTACTATAAACTTGGATCGAAAGGCCCTGGGATGACCATACAAGGATCCCAAATTCCCTTCCTTGGCTGAACCAGAGACCACCAAGGCGATGGGATATGAGAACTACATCATTCCTATGGTGTACATGCAAACCCTAAAGCTTTAGATCTAGTTTGTCTAATAAACATGCAATAGTCACCCAAAGATCATAAACCCTAGATATAACATATGTATATCGAAATCAACATGTAAGAATAGATCTAGATGAATACCTCTTATAGAATGGCTTGAATCTCGTTTCCTTGGAGCTTAGAGTCACAAATGTCACTCCTCTAATGGTTTACAAACACCAAGAGAAAGAGGTTGATATTGGAAAGAGGAGAGGAGCACCAAAACAGTCCAAGATCTTTACAAGAAAGCTTAGCCACGTTTTTGGGATCCCTAGGGGTCTATTTATACTTGTATGGGCTGCTAGGGTTTCAGGAGAAACCCTAATTCTCTGCTTAGGACTTAAGCAACCCATGGAACCTTTCTAGAAGGCCCTTGGACGAAAATCATATGGGCTTCCCATCGATTTCGTACAACCCCCTTCCCTTTAGGAATCCATAGCCCACAATGCAATTATCTTATAATTACAATATTAGTCCCCCAAGTCTAATTAATATCTTTTAGCCACATAATTAATTTCTTAATTAATTCTTGTCCAATATTAATTAAACTCTATGATTTCTCTATTAATATATTATTCATATAATATATTAATAAACCATAATCAACCTCTTTCTTCATAAATCATCCTATCTAGTTGTTTTGATGAAGGCAACCCAAAAGGACCATGCACAACCGGGTCAAATACTTACCAAATATAGTTATGGGCTTAGACACTAATCCAAAAGTCTCCCACCTGGATAAGTCTAGTAACTATAAATGCAAGTATTATCTGATTAGCAATCGTAGCTCTTAAAGATGCTGTCGAACTCTGATCTTATCAGTAACCTGTCCTGTAGATAAGGGATCATATATTCCTCCATTCTAGATATAGTATGAACTGCGACATGGATTTTAATCATACTCTCTGTTCACGTGTTTTTCCCGATTTTCGATTTATGATGACTGATAACAGACTACAATTGAACACATCAACTCAGTCCAGGCTTGGCCAAGCGCTTAGGGGTGTCATCACTAAATCATCGAGGGACCCACATATATCGCTTTTATCCTACTTTGGGTAAAAGGAACGGATAAACTTTGACTCAATGCTCGCTTGTACCTACTCATCAAATGACACACAACAATATGTTTTATAACACTAAGTTACTGGTGCGTTTACATATTATCAATGTGCAACCGACTTGTAAATTACAACTCACACACCTTGGTTTCAAGAATATAAGATATTATCCTCTCACCAATCACTCGTGATAAAATCCATGAAGCGATCCAAGTGAGCATGGGTTTACTCCAATAATATAATCTTATAGGAGCACTCATGAACCCTTCAACAAACTTTTGCTATGTCTAAAACACTTTAAAAAATCTACAGTCAGATTCATGACAGTCTTCTTTCATACCTACTTCCAAAGTATGAGCGACTGTGGAGAGTTTGAATAATCTTATTATTTAGGAAGTCAAAACATGCAACGTGAAACACATGAATAATACTAATACTATATGGCCTCAAACCTTTGAGAATAAATAAAACACTTTTATTTAATCACCATATTGATTACTCATTATTTGTTGTTTCCGGTAATCAACTTATTACTTGAATTATAACAACAGTTGTCCCATGCTCCAAGCATGCACACTATGTTTACGTATGGTCCTTACTTTAGATCAATTGAAAACATTTCCAATGATACTCATCTCACAATTCCCAATCCTTATCATTAGTGTAAGAATACCAAATTCTTGCCACTATTAGAATATGTTAGATTCTAACATTTTATGCAATTATCCTTTTGTAATCTTATTGCACAAAAGTCACCAAGACTTTGCCAATGAAATTACAAAGTTCTCTATTGGAGATTACTACAAGGAAATTTCATAGATACGAAGTCTCACATTCAAAGTACATTCCTTTGAATATCCTTCTTGCATAAAAGTTTCTAATCTAGACATCTCAATATCCAACTCCCAATATGAAAACATTTCCATATTTGCCATATGACAACTTATTATTAATAGAATCATATCTAATCATAATAATGTCATTTTGGTCCATTCATTACTATACTTCCAACTGCTCACAAGCGACCAATCCTTACCGAACCTTAGATTGTCCTTGACAGTTGTTTAATCAATTTAGTCAAATCCGGTTCTGATCCTTTTCCCTCTTAATGCCTTAAGCATTTGGAAAATCAGAACGGTTGGATATTATAGCATATGCAAACGATCCTATACCCAAAGCGTATGGAACGCGATTCATAATGTCTTACATAAAGACGTGATACTTTACCAGTCTCCTGCTATAATATTTCTATTTGCCGTATTCTCATAATTTTGATTATGAAGAGGGATGACGTAATCATAACTAAATTTTGAGAACGCAATTATCCTATCCATATATAGAATTTCCTTACGTTGAACCATTTCAACATAACATTCATATATATATATATATATATATATATATGACTAAATTTGACTAAAATTTCTCGATCTAAGCTTTTAGATGTCGAAACGAAGTATAATATTCTCTCCCTTAATTATAGCAAAACAACTTTTCAACCCCTGCAACTTTGCAAAGTGAAATTGTTGTTTTCTATAATTAATATTGCTAACTTGCAATACTTAAAATAATAATCATGCTCCCCCTAACATGATGATTATATCCAGCATAACACTTATGCTCCCACTAGCTTTGACATGTATTCAGAAATCTGCTAAACTTCTAGAAAACAATACTTATTGATTTCTAAAGATCATATTTCTTAATACGATATACTTCGACAATCTTTTATCTAAGCTTCTCGAAAACAAATCGTACACCTTTCCTTAGATAGCTCACATGTGTGTCTAAACAATTCTAGAACTTATAGCAATAAGTCTCGAATGTTCAAACTAATTGCCAAATCTCACAATTCGAACTATGAAAAGGGATGTCGTAGTCATAATTGAATTTTGAGAATGCAATTTACATAATCGCTATCTCATTAAAATATTCCTAGTGAAAGCGTTTCCTCACAATCATTTTCATGAAGTAGAGAAACCTTATGACACTTAGATTTTATGGTGTATGTGTTCCTATCCATATGAATTTTTCATAACCATAATCATAAGATAATGTTTGTGACAAATCCAAACTCTTATGGACAGAACTTGTTCATTCTTTATTGCTTGTCATCAAGGGTCCCACCATTGCTTCCAAGTCTTCGAGCAGCTCACCCCTACCTATCAATGTACTTTCCATTGATCAGGATGCCTTGCCTCTATGCAATCAATTGAGAACTCATAGAACTCATATGCATAGTTGACTTAAACTGCAATGGCATAGAAACAAAAATGTGTCAACACGATAGGTTACAAACCTCGAGTCATGTGCTAGTGTTTAACAATAGGTTTACCCTTGATTAGTTCTTGAAACTTTTCAAGATCATTTAGACTCCCACTGACCTCTTGACATATAAGATTCTCTTGTCAAGAAACATTTCTTGACAAAATAAATATTCAAGAGTTAGTGTAGGTCCTTTTCAAGGCAAATACTCCACACAATTGGTCTTAGTTGGTCTTTGTCTTATCCAAGACATTACAACTTACCAATTTCAAACGTGTAAGAGCAAGAAAACATTTTCCTACTTCACATTTTCCTACTGTGTTAAAATTTCTTAAGATGATGTCACTAAAATCAGAATTTTGGAGTACGATTCCAAGACTTGATTTTGGAACGAAGTATGATTCACCTATTGACTTAACCATTTCAACAATTTCTGATTCCTCTTCTTAGCCATACTAGTGTACTAAGGTGTCCTTAGAGGATCAATTGTGATACGGTTTCAAATCACTAAGTTAAACATAAAATAGATACTTAAGTACTCTCCCATCTTTTCAGATTGAAGAAACTTTTATCTTTCTGCCTAATTGATTCTTCTTATTCGTTTTGCTATTCATTGAAACCTTTCAATAATTCAGAATTATACTTAATCTCGTAAGCATAAACATATTTACTAGACTTTTAGCAAATCATGACGAATATTTTATCGTTCTTTGTGGCGGACTTGACCAGTGCACAACATTGTGTACTAGATGTCCTAGTCCTTCACCTGACTCACATACTTATGTGAACAAGGAATTAGTCTCAATTTCCCAAATACGAAGGTTCTGATTCATCACCCAATACCAGTTTCATGATTCCAAGTTTTTGTCCAATTGAAACTTGGGCGATGAGAATCATTCCTTATTTGGTAAATTTCTGACATTACCACAAATAACATAACTAAGAATCAAATCCATTCACAACATTGCTAACAATAGAGACATTCAAGCACCAATTTTCATGAAATCCATCGCAAGGAAACATAAATAAGACAAAATCAAAATTTATTTTATTGCGGAAAAATATTGTCCTTACAATGCGATTACAAATGAAAACTATGTAAATATTATTTAGCAATCTATCCTAACTCTAAAGTAGTAGCTAAAAATCCGATATTTGAATCATGCGATCGAAATCCATTTCTTCATCACCAGATTCAGCTCACTTCTTTCTTTAAGCTTCCTTTCTTTTCTTCGATCCTACAAAACACCAAATGTAATCTTATCACATCATGTATTAGGAATCTAAAAATGAACTTAATAGAGTCAGATAGTGAATTTTACCTAAAATAGAGCCATACGTGTTGACTCTCCCATCTCTCAGATCTCTCAGGTAGACAGGGCAGCTTCGTCTCCAATGCCCCTTCTCTTGGCAATAAAAGCAAATTGACTCTTTGGAACAACACACGGAACTACTTCAGACTTTGCCTTTCTCTTATGATCAAACTTTTTGACCATGGCATGCCTTTCATTGCCATTGCCTATGTCCATGGAGGTTTGGAAGGAAGATCCACCAATCAACTTTGCTTCTCCAGTGCGCCAAATCATTGCTGATTCAGCAGCAACAAGCAAATATGTGAGATCGATGAGGGTCACGTCGTGGTCTATCATATAGTACTATCTTACGAACTCACTATATGAGTCAGGAAGCGATTGAAGAACCTAGTCAATAGCCAGCTTCTCACAGACAACGACTCCCAACATTCTTAACCTATCAATGTGTGACTTCATCTCTAAGACGTGTGCACACACTGACTTTCCTTCTTCATGTTTACTTTCCAAAAGGTCTTGAGTGAGCTTGAACTTTTCAAGCCTTTGAACTTGTGGGTTAGAGAGAACAATAGGAGGAGCTGGAGGAAGTGAAGCGTTCCTCGATCGAATCGTAGAATATCATCTTCATGTGGAAAGCTTGTTCCAAGGGATTTGGGAAGACCATAGTTATCATACTTTGACATCTACAAAACGGGAGAAAATTCAAGTTAGTTGATTGATTGAGTCCTTAATAAAACACCCAAATGAGATATTAAGGCTAGGACCCAACACAATATTCTACAACTTGGAACAGGGATGTCATAATCCAAATTGCAGAACATTTGAAGGTAAGTGAATGACGATTCACTAATTTTCCACCATGAAAAACGAAAAAGAGATTAAGTTTTAAATGTATTGAAAACTCCTAGATCCTTTGAGATTCATTAAACTTTTCAATGGCATGTTTAAATCTCGATATGCCCCTCGATTTGTGACTGGGATAGCGAGGATCACAAAACAGGGTATGAATAACCATGCAAAATATACATGGTGCCCCCAATGTTACAGTCACCTATTCGATGTGCCGGTTAACCATACACGCTCCACCGAACTATGACAAACATCGAGTCACCCTTCGCTACCTTTGCTTAGAACCCATTTAGTGTGCCGGTTAACCACACACGCTCCACTAACGTCTTAGTAAGGGTACAAAGTGTAATTTCATGGAATTGCATCAAATTCACTTTAATGGAAAGGGTTTGCCCTATCCTACCCGTTCGGCTAACGACCCTCCACCAATCAAGGAAGTAGTGGGTGAGAGTGGACACCCATTAAACGACCATTTTATAGGCCATAACCTTATACCCCTTTCATAGATCGGCTTCGTGAATGAGGCCTACTAACGGTAAGACTAGCATTTAAGTTATACATATATAATATTAGACTTTTTAATTTTATACATAGTATAAGGGTGTATTTTACACTTTTAAAATACTATGTGGTCTAATTTAATAAATTACACTTTTAATTTAATTTAATGTAAACCATATCACTATGGATTTATTAACTTTCTTTTAATTATACACTTAATTAATTTAATAAAACCATAAGGGTGCAATTTGAACTTTTTCAAAAATTAGGGTTTTAGAATTTAACATTTTAAAATTAAACTTTTAATTAAAATTTAAATTCCAAAACTTGAGGGCAAGTTTTGAAACCTTTCAAAACAATTAGGTTTAACTATTTAAATTTCAAAACTAAAACTATTAAGTTCAAATTTAAACTATAAAACTTAAGGGTGTAAATTGAAACTTTTCAATGTAACTAGGTTAAATATTTGACTTATAATAATCCTATATTATTCATATTTAACCAAATCCATAAATTTTGATGAAGATAATCATTCCAAACTTAAAAAATGGGATTTGGGAAAGAAAAACGAGTTTTGTCAATTATCCTCAATAAAATCTGGCAGAAAAATCGAAAATCCCGGCAACAGAACTAAAAACTCGTCAAATTGGCCTTCTGAACTCGTCGAGTTCATGCTCCAGACAGCAAAAATTTTCGATTTCCTGGTCTTTTACAGTTCACAATTGGATCAATTCATTATACGAACAGCCTAGGCTCTAATACCACTGATGGGATATGAGCACTACATCATTCCTATGGTGTACATGCAAACCCTAAAGCTTTGAGTCTAGTTTGTCTAATGAACATGCAATAGTCATCCAAAGCTCATAAATCCTAGATCTAACATATGTATATCAAAATCAACATGTAAGAACAGATCTAGATGAATACCTCTTATAGAATGGATTGAATCTCGTTTCCTTGGAGCTTAGAGTCACAAATGTCACTCCTCTAATGGTTTACAAACACCAAGAGCAAGAGGATGATATTGGAAAGAGGAGAGGAGCACCAAAACCGTCCAAGATCTCTACAAGAAAGCTTAGCCACGTTTTTGGGATCCCTAGGGGTCTATTTATACTTGTGTGGGCTGCTAGGGTTTCAGGAGAAACCCTAATTCTCTGCTTAGGCCTTAAGCAAACCATGGAACCTTTCTAGAAGGCCCTTGGATGAAAATCATATGGGCTTCCCATAGATTTCGTCCAACCCCCTTCCCTTTAGGAATCTATAGCCCACAATGCAATTATCTTATAATTACAATATTAGTCCCCCAAGTCTAATTAATCTCTTTTAGCCACATAATTAATTTCTTAATTAATTATTGTCCAATATTAATTAAACTCTATGATTTCTCTATTAATATATTATTCATATAATATATTAATAAACCATAATCAACCTCTTTCTTCATAAATCATCCTATCTAGTTGCTTTGATGAAGGCAACCCAAAAGGACAATGCACAACCGGGTCAAATACTTACCAAATATAGTTACGGGCTTAGACACTAATCCACCACAAGGTCCAAACCGAAACACTTCGAGTAATCTCCCATGAGATGAACTCCCCCGATTGTGCCTCGATCGGTTCAATACCCGCTGCTGAACCGGAACCAGAATCTGAACCCCATTCCTGAGTGCTCCACACCATACCGAAACAACATGCAAGAGATCCGAATATAAATCCTCATCCCAAAGGTTTCTTAAATTCTCCAAGACTCTTCCTGATTCGAGTATGGATCCTGTACTTTCAGTAGTACGAGCCCAATACTACCTTCCACACCTATCCATACCTTCCTCAAGAATCCTCCTGAATCCCCTAAGTCACCTTCTTAATTCCATACACCAGCACTTGCTAACCCGCGCAACAAAACCACTGAAGCAATCCCTATGCTTTCCTAGGTTCCCGACCTCACCCTGCCATCAGCTGCTGAAGAACTCTTCATAATGTCAGTTAGTTACCTTATGAATACAATCACTTGCAATAAAGCTTAGATAATACTTCGAGTAGCAGGCTCATCCCTACAACGATTAGACTCAAACGAGAGCTACGCAATCGTGTCAAATCCGTCACTCTGAGATTATCCAACCTTTGCCACGTGTGACTTGACATATTCACTCAATAACTAACTTACATCACTTATGAGTTCCACAAAGCACAAAGCAAGCAGCATTCGTGCAGTATCACTCCAATCCCACATAATACAACTCATACTAGGAGCTCCTACTCTCGCTACTGATTGCCTTACGCCTACAAATCATGCCCAAACCAGCATCCAATGCTTCCTATGTTACCAGGCATCACATATCAGGCCAACCTATCACCGGCTAATAAGAACTAGCATGCAAGTCTACAAGATCATACAATAGGCATACAAAGGCATCTCTCCTAGCATTCTAGCATGCAAAACTGAGCAGATCCTTAGCCCTAACTAGCATGCGATTCCACAGATTCACAGATAAAAACATAACAAATAACATGTATGGGCATTTTGGGAAAAACTTACTTGAGCTCGGTTGATTGCATGCACCACACCCTTTCTTCATTTAGAAAAATCCCTTTCTAAAATATATTTCTTTTTGAAAAAAACTTTACCAAATCCTCAGTCTGAGTTCTGACACATCAGAGGGTGTGCACGAATCCCTCAAACCAAGGCTCTGATACCAACTTGTAACATCCAAAAACATGGTCCCAAATTTTTCATTTTTAAAATAGATCAAATAGTATTTTCACAAACCAAGCATACAACTCAAAAGAAAACCAATGTATCAATTGTCATAAAAATCAGAGTAGAATATTATATGCGGAAACATGTTGTCTGTGCCCTGCAACCATCCCGAGCTCTTCCATTAAAAACCGAAGTACCTGAAACATAAACTGAAAACCACAAGCACGAAACTTAGTGAGTTCCCCAAGATACCTCATACCATACACAACTAAACACATAATGGGTCCCACCCACACTCGACGGAGATACGGGCCCCGCCCACACTCGCATAACCATAAAATCATATAAACATTCAACACATGCGAAAATCACAAAGATAATAGCATACTATACAATCATCGGGCCCCGCCCACATATAAATCAATACATACACATGCAAGAGTCAACAAAAAAAAAATGGCATCCTAACATAATAACCATGGGCCGACATTGGTGCCTTCGACCAGCTAAACACAGTAAGGAGACTCACCTCGCACTGCTGAAGCTCACTGAAAGAATTCCCTAGCTGCTGCCCTGACGACGCCTCCGAACTATCAGATCAAGATAACACCCAATTAGCAATTGGGTTCCATTCTAAATCCCATCATCCATAATTGGTGTAAAATTGACCATTTTACCCCTGACCCCAAAAGAACCAAAACTGAGGCCCAAATCCAATAACCACAAGACCCAACACCAACAGATCCACAGAGGCCCACTAATGGCCCAATTTTCCAAATTGGGCCCAATCCCATATGGGCCTTATCCTAACCCCATATTTTCCTTAAATACAATTCAGATTACCACAAACACCCCTTGGGACATACTAGGTCAAAGACATAACTCAAAAGTCAAAGTCAACAGCCTGAGTTGACCCAACTCACCGAGTTTATCCTTCAACTCCCCGAGTTCCTCTGATAACCATAAAGTCGGGAAGAAACCGATCCAACTCGCCGAGTTGTATAATCAACTCGCCGAGTTGACCCACATCAACTTAGAAACCTGGAAAACCAAGACAACTCATCGAGTTGACCATCCAACTCGTCGAGTTCACCCGAGACTAAAAGCTCATAAGAGACTAAAAGAAGAGCTTAATAGATGCATGAAGCCCTTAAGACCATAAAGTTGACACCTTTATGCCAAAAGAACTCATGAAGATCATAGATCTGAAAGAGTAAGCACTTGGGACTTCTACTTCCCCAATAATCACCCATCCATGGCAAAAAGCATGCAATTTAACCAAATAAGCGATCTAAGCAAATATTAAGCAAGGTTAGAGCTTTATACCCAAGATGTGTTGGAAATGAAACAGAGAATCAAGATAGCTCCTACTTGAACCACCACCTTGCACCAAGATTTTCTTCCCTTCAATGAGCTTCCAACACACCAAAACACACTCACAATGAGCTCACCACACTCAAGGAGGCTCTAGGGTTTCGAGATTAAGGTTAGGGGATATGGAGGCTAGGAATGAGGCCACCACCTAGAAGTTAAGGTGTTTAAATAGGGTGCAAAACCCAAAAATTAGGGTTTCTCAAACAATGTCCAACTCTTCGAGTTCTCTTCACCAACTCTACGAGTTGGCCCCTAAAAAGGAATTTCATTTCCATAATTGGCCTTCTAGATTCCGGATGCTACAGGTTTTCTGTATGGGATTAAGGATTCTCATCAGGTTGGTGAGTTATGGTAAGGTCGGGTTCGGTTGCCTTTGGGAGGGCTGTTGTACGCTTGGGGTTGTGATTTTGTTGTTCAAGCTGTCTAGTGTGCCTGGATAATAAGGGACGATTTCGAGGATGAAATCTAATATAAGTGGGGGAGAGTTGTAATGCTTGGAAGTGGAGATGTTCCTTGTTTCCTTTCAGAATTGGAAGAATTGCATTTTGGCCTTTGTAAGTAGTATATAGAGCGTAAAACAGGGTACACTTAGCGTACTAGCTGAGAAGCTAGTACGCGCGGCGTACCTCATGTGTACACTTAGCATACTAGTGGTGGATGATCGCGTGTCCGAGGCCTTGTACGCTGGGAGTACGAGGAGTAAACATGGCGTACGAGGAGGAAATAAAAACCCTAAATTTAAGGGTTGTACCCTATATAAGCCATACGTTAGCCTCTTTTTTCCTTGTTTAACCAACCTCTTCACCCTTAAAACCCTAATTCGTTCCTTAGCCATTGTTTGGGTGCTTTTGAGCTCTTGTGAAGTTTTTGTGGAGGGTTTTGTGTATCTAGAAGAAGAAGAGGAAGCTTGAAGGCTTGTTCTTTGGAGGAGGGCTTTGAGATCTAACTTTAGCACCCTCTTTTGGTGGCTTGTGAGGTATAAATGTAACATTCTGTTTGAAATTAAATAAATAAAATAAGTAAATAAATAATGAACCCTAAACCCCGAGATGTATAATATATTTTATTGTAATTCTAAATCTACAATATCTTAGAAGGGTGTTGGTCTTCGGGAGTTAAAAGTCATAATTGACAGTTTAGGGGTTAAAATGTTATTTCCGGATTAGTTTGTAAAGAATTTTGAAGGCTGAGGGCTGTTTGGTAAATTATGGATTTAATTTGAAAAGGATTTCAGAAATCAGGGTATGTTTGGTAAATATTGGACTAAACTTGAAAAGATTTTGTGGAGGAAGGACTGAACTCGGAAAAAAGGAATTAAGTTTGAAAGAGAACACAGGATTTTGAGTCGTTTCCCTTCCCTCTCGTTTTGGTGATACCGAACCCTAAACCTAGCTCATATTTCTCAGTCACTAGGTGTGATCGTTCAGCTGCCACCACCTGTTTCGCTCATCTTCCGATCAGCCAAGGCCGCCAAGCGACTGCCGATCCCATCCAACGTCATTGCCGCCGATCTGAGCCATCAACCATCCAACTCCGTCGTTGCTTCCATTGCCGGTGAGGACCAGGAGTAGGCTTCTTTTTCTGCTGCTGCTGTTGTACTCAATGGGTTTCGTACCACCTTCTCCCTTCTCCATTTCTCTTCCGATGTCGCATCGTCGCTGCCGCCCAAGGGACTGTTCCATCACCGCTACCTCGTCCGACTGCTTTGCGCTACCACGAGGGTGGCTGAGATCGAGATGCACATTTCGGTGTGGATCTCACGACTAGTATGTGTTCGTGCGGGCGTGTGTTACTTGGCAGGGAATCAAGAAAACCTGCCACCACCACCGTGAGGTGGTGGCTGTCATCTCCAACCACCTCCTGCCACCGCAAGATTGTTGATTGGGTGTATTTTCCGTGTTCAGCTCGTGTTTGTGTGTGTTTACGTGTTGCTTCTATAAACTGAGAGGTGTATGGGAGTGGTTGTTGGCTAGAAACTGAGAAGAGAACCACCATGGCCGCCAACCATGGTGGCTGCCACCTTGTACCACCGTTCTGCCATCACTAGCCGCCTTGTGGTGGTGGCTGTGTGTGTATATTATGGTGTTGATGTGTGTGTTTAATGGAATGGGATTGTTTAAGCATTTCTTGGCTGAAGAATTGAAGGAAAACCACCTCCACCGCAGTGAGGTGGTGGCTGCCGCCATGGACCTCTTTCGACCACCACTGCCCAAGGTGGCAGTGGGTGGTGCCTGACTTATTAGACTCTAGTGAATGTAAAAATTTAACCATTGGACTAACTGGGTTGTGATTGGGTTGGAAACCCTAATTAGGGTTTAGAAAACCCTAATTTTGGATATGTTAGTTTTGGAATTGTCGGGACCCGTGTTTGGACCATTGGATTGGAGTTACGAATTATGCCCGATTACATTGTATGTTTGTCCTAGTGGAGTGATGGACTTAATTGATTAAGTCCTTAATGGGTTAAGTAAGAACACTTAACCCTAATCGTCATTTTATGTGAAAACCCTACTTATGTTGGGCTTCAAGTTGGGCCTTTTCTTTTGGGCTTAGGTGTTTGGGTTCTTAATGGGCCATCCTAGAACAAGTATATGAACTAGAATGTTTGGATAGGCTTTAGGTTAAGGCCCATGTGAGGGGTTTGGGCTAATTGGGGCTTGGTTGATTATTTGGCTTTTGGGCCTTCCGGGTGTGAGTTTGGGCCTGGGTCTTGGACCAAGCTAGGTTAGGGGTAAAATGGTCCTTTTACCCTAAGTATGGATTTATGGTTATGCATTGAAACCCGAATGTTAATTAGGTTTTGTTTTGACGATTGACAGTTCGGGGATTTTTCAGCCAACAGGCAGAGAATTATTCGCTGGACTTTAGCAGTGCGAGGTGAGTCTCCTTACTGTTTGTATGGGTCGAAGGCACCAATGCCGACCCATTTGGTTTATGTATAGTAGGAAGACCCGAGGGTTAGCCCTAGGCATTATGTATGAAAGACCAGGAGGCGGCTCCTGGCACACTGTATGCTATTATGTATGATAGGAAGACCCGGGGGTTAGCCCTAGACATTATGTATGAAAGACCAGGAGGCGGCTCCTGGCACTCTGCATGCTATTATGTATGGTAGAAAGACCCGGGGGTTAGACCTAGGCATTATGTATGATAGACGAGGAGGTGGCTCCTGGAACACCGTATGCTAATTAGCTAAGTAGAGTAGTATGTATGCTATTTGTCTTTGTGATGCTTGTATGGATGACCAGGATGTGGCTCCTGGAACTTGTCAGTAAGACCCACGGGGTAGCCCCCGGCTTGGAAAGAAAGACCACGTGGCGGCTCGTGGCATAATGGCAAGACTATGTGCGACACATATCACCTTTATTGATTATGATATATGTATGGCTCACTGTTATGTATGGCATGTATGGATCAGTTGATATGTATAGTATGTGGTATTTGGGGAACTCACTAAGCTTCGTGCATACGGTTTTCAGTTTTGGTTTCAGGTACCTCCAGTTTTTAGATAAAGGAGCTCGGGACGATCGCAACGCATACACCTATGTTTTCTGCAATATGTGAATTATGGGAATGAACTATGATAAATGTTTTATTTGAAATGCTTTTGAATGTGTGAACCAAGTTACAGATGTGTTTTAGTTATATTAAAAATGAATTTTTTAGTCATGAATTTTGGGATGTTACAAGTTGGTATCAGAGCCTTGGTTTGAGGGATTCGGGCATACTCTCGGGTGTGCCTGAACTCAAACTGAGGACTTGGTACGAAAATTTTCAAAAGGAAATCATTTTTATAAAAAAGATTTTAAAAAGAGAAAAGGGTGTGGCGCATGCAATCAGCCGATCTCAAGTAAGTTCTCCCGAATTACCCATACACGTTTATGTTATGATATGAATTGTGAATATGTGAACTACATGCTAGATTAGGGCTCATGATCTAGGAAGGATGCCTTGTATGCCTACTGTATGAGCTTATTGAACTGCATGCTAGTACTGATTAGTCAGTGATATGATGGCCTGATTAGGATATGCTTGGTTTTGGTTACTCAATGCTCGAATGCTGCTTGGTTTGTGCTTTTAGGAGTCCTAGTTACCTTTAACTAACTGGTAAACGAATACACTAAGTTACATATTATGAGGACTAAATAATTTCAGAAGGTTAGGTTTAGCCCTATTGCGCAGTTCTTGTTTGAGTCCAACCGTTGTAGGGAGAGACCTCTCATTCGAAGAATTATCTGGTCTTAGTAATATGTGATGGTATTCGCGAGCTAGTTAGGGAAAGGTAGCAGGGACTTCTTATGCAGCTGATGGCGGAGAGTGGGTCGAAGATTACCCTAGGGTAAGCCTAGGATGAGATTAGCACGAAAAGCGGTAGTAGTGAAAGGGACTTGGTGGAGTTAAGGCAATTCTTGAGGAAAGTATGGATAGATGTGAAAGGTAGTATGGGCCCATACTACTGAAAGCAAAGGATCCGTACTCAAGTCAAGGAGGGCTAAGATAAAAGCAGGGAGCTTGTAGTGTGTGTGATCCCTCGATTTATGACGAGTATTCTGATGATTGCTACGATATATTTTCGAGTATGGTGACGCTACGTGGTAGACCAGATGGTAGTTCTGGTGTCGGCGAGGGACCAGGCTCGGACTTTAGAGCCGAGCAGTTCGATGATCAGATGAGGGAGTTCATTTCATCTGAGATTACACGCAATATCATTTACCAGACTCCTATGATCTTCGGTGCGGTCAAGGAAAGCATTTTGGAGATTCTTGATGAGAGGCCGAGCGCATTCTGCAATGAGATGGTGGCCATGATGGGGACGTATACGTTGAAGTTTCGGGAGTTCAGAGCTTGTGGAGCTCCAGATTATCATGGGGCTAGGGACCCCATTGCTAGCAGCAGGTAGTTGGCTGATGTCGCCAACGGTTTTCATACCAGCCCTTGTCCTGAAGGGGACAAGGTTCGACTTGCTTCCTGCCTCCTGAAGGACAGGGCACGTGTTTGGTAGGAAGAGGTTGGTAGTGAGTTGGGTGATGATGCGGTTGATGCTATGTCATGGGATGACTTTTCGACTAGATTCCGGGCGAAGTTGCCCAACGAGTGAGGCGCAACAGTTGGTGCAAGAGTTGTTGGATCTCCGTCAGACTACTGATACTATGGCAGAGATCACTGCCAAGTTTTGGGAGAGGGCTTATTTGGTACCGCAGTATGTAGCAGATGAGGAAATGAAGAAGGTGAGGTATCATGATATACCGCATAATGATATCAGGGAGTTCGTGGGTATCTCGGGGTACGAGACCCTGAATGATATGATTTATAGAGCCCGAATGCGGGAGATGGACTTGGAGCACATTGGGAAGAGAGGACCAAATCAGGTGTATATATTGGAGGGTCCCGGGAAGAGACCCAAAATTTTGGACCAGCTTTTGAGAGGCCAGCAGGGCCGGATTCAGTGCAACACTTACGGGAAACTGTACGATGGAGTTTTTTCGTTCCAAGGGTTTGGATAAGTGTATCTTTGGGTTTATTTCCCTGCTTGTGTTTGGGTTATATCTTCAAGTGATGTCATATGCCATTTCCATGTCGTGAATTATTAATGGTTAGCGAAAGGTCATCTCCCTAATTGTGGGTTGGGAGTGTTCAGTATTATCTTGGTTTATGGTCGAGATCAGCTTAGGGGTATTATGTGGAAGGTCTGTGGTTAGGGTTCCGCATGATGGTTATTCAGTATCGTCAGGATTCTGTGGTTTTAGTAACCGTTATTGATTAACCGATGGAAGCGCCAAGGGAAGTGTTCATCTGGTTTTTAGAAGTTGTGTGTTCTTTTGGGGATTGGCTAGTGATGGAGCACTAGTAGGTAAGCGCTAGTTGTTATCGGATCGATCGTCGGAAAGTGAGAAGGATTGAGGATTTTCCAATTCTCGTATGCTGTGAGAATTTAGTCGAATCAACGTGGGGCAGATTCGTTCAGGAGCAGGAGCGGTTTTGAAGCTTGGATGAGTTTCGCATTCCCGTCAGAAAGGAAGGCGACCCGAGTGGCTATTAGGATTGAGGATTGTGTGAGTTGGAAGTCTGGGAAACTTACCAACATTGAGATCGTGTTGTTTTGGTAATTGATAGCAGGCTTCGGGGAACCAGTTCGGGTCCCAGGCATGGCTCGAGTTCCGCTTGGGTGTTTGTTCGAAATGATAGATTAGTGGCAAGGCATTGGGATGCAATTATGCTAAGTGGATGTTTTGTAAGACTGCGGGGTGACCCGTAACATTCACTAGTTAACAGTTAGTGTAGAAGTGTTGTAAGACTGCGGGGTGACCCGTAGTAATCACTAGCGGTCATATAGCATGAGAATTGTTGTAAGACTGCGGGGAGGCTCGTAGCATTCACTAGTGGTCAGTCAATGTGGGAGTACGGTAAGACTGCGGGGTGACCTGTAGCACTCATCGGTCCCTGTTTCAACGATGAGATTGCGGTAGATTTGTGTCTTGCTCGCGGATTTCTTTAGATGGTTTAGGCCAAGGCAGGTCAGTTCGTAAGGCTGTGGGAGCGCCACAACATGTTGGAATCAGGAATCTATAGGTCGTGAGAGACCGGTTATGAGGAAGGGCTACAACTGGTCCTGTAGCATTCATTTTAGCATCGGGTTAGTGTCGAGGTGGTTTGGGTAGTCATTGCCTGTGAGGTTTTCTGCCGGAAGACGCGATGGGCGACTGTGTGGGAGTCTCTTGACTCAGAAACAAGGTTGGAACCCGGTAATTCAATTGATTAGCAGACGAATTGGGACCAGGGTGGTCTCGGTGGGTTTTGGGAAAATAGCCAGGAGGCAGCGTGATGCTTCGGGCAGTAGTAGTAACTTGGGGATTCATGTGTGTGTGGAGTAGCTTGTTGATCGAAAGTGCTAAGTCACTTGCAGTTTGGATTAAATAATCTAAGAGTAATTGATTTGAACCTATTGCACAGCTCTCGTCTGAGTCTAACTGTTGCAGGGATGAATCTTCTACTTGACGCATTATCTGAGCCTTTTGTCAAGTATAAGTGTTCTGCAGGGATATTTGGTCCGCGGCACTATTTTCTAGTGGGAACCTGAAGTTATTGGAAGCTGAGTAGTCAGTTGGGAGATAAGTGGACTGGGTTCAACAATAATGATTCAATATGGGCGGTCTGGCAGGGATTCAGACCATCTCGAGACATCAGATTTCAGATTGAGTAAATGTGATCATGTTGTAAGGAATTCGTTCATCTTTGGGTTTTAGAACCCTGCGAGGGTTGGTTTTGGATTTTGGTTGCCTTGGAAATGTTGGGTATGCACGAGGTTGTGGCTGTGTTGCTCAAGTTGTTTGGCGTGTCGGGAATGGTAAGGAATGATTTCGAGGACGGGAATGGTAAGGAATTGTAACATTCTGTTTGAAATTAAATAAATAAAATAAGTAAATAAATAATTAACCCTAAACCCTGAGATTTATAATATATTTTATTGTAGCTCTAAATCCATAATATCTTAGCAGGGTGTTGGTCTTCGAGAGTTAAAAGTCATAATTGAGAGTTTTGGGGTTAAAATGTAATTTCTGGATTAGTTTGTAAAGAATTTTGAAGGCTGAGGGCTATTTGGTAAATTATGGATTTAATTTGAAAAGGATTTCAGAAGCTAGGGTACGTTTGGTAAATATTGGACCAAAGTTGAAAAGGTTTTGTGGAGGAGGGACTGAACTCGGAAAAAAGGAATTAAGTTTGAAAGAGAACACGAGATTTAGACCTGCTTCCCTTCCCTCTCGTTTTGGTGATACTGAACCCTAAACCTAGCTCATATTTCTCAGCCGCCAGGTTTGATCCATCAGCCGCCACCACCTGTTTCGCTCATCTTCCGATCAGCCATTGCCGCCAAGTGACTGCCGATCCCACCCAACGTCGTTTCCGCCGATGTGAGCCGTCAACCATCCAGCGCCGTCGTTGCTTCCGTCGCCGGCGAGGACCACGAGCAAGCGCCTTTTTCTGTTGCTGCTGCTGTACTCGGTGGGTTTCGCATCACCTTCTCCCTTCTCCATTTCTCTTCCGATGTCGCATCGTTGCTGCCGCCCAGGGGACTGTTCCATCGTCGCTACCTCGTTTGACAGCCTTGCGCCACCGCAAGAGTGGCTGAGATCGGGGTGAACATTTCGGTGCTGAGCTCACGATGAGTATGTGTTCGTGTGGGCGTGTGTCGCTTGGCAGGGAATCAAGAAAACCCGCCATCACCACCGTGAGGTGGTGGCTGTCATCTCCAACCACCGCCTGCCATCACTAGATTGTTGATGGGGTGTGTTTTCCTTGTTCAACTCGTGTTTGTGTGTGTTTACGTGTTGTTGCTATAAACCAAGAGGTGTATGTAAGTGGTTGTTGGCCGGAAACCGAGAAGAGAACCACCATGGCCGCCAACCATGGTGGCTGACACCTTGTACCACCATTCTGCCACCACCAGTCGCCGTGTGGTGGTGATTGTGTGTGTATATTATGGTGTGGATGTGTGTGTTTAATGGAATGGGATTGTTTAAGCGTTTCTTGGCGGAAGAATTGAAGGAAAACCACCACCACCGCCGTGAGGTGGTGGCTGCCGCCGTGGACCGCCGTCGACCTGTTGGGTTTTGAGCATACTAACACTCCTAAGGTGTTCATGCAACCCTAGAAACCTTGGATCTATTTTTGTCTAAAATACATGCAAATTAATTTTCCAAGGTCGATAACCTATCTAGCATGGCATGGGGTACTTTTATACATAAAAGATACTAGAAAAATTACATACCTTTATTAGTGAGTTGATTCCTTAGGAGTTTGAGAGCCTAGCACCAATAATGTGAATGCCTCAAATGAAAATCACAAATCACCACAAACTTGGAAAACTTATGAGAGAGTATAGAAGCACTCTAGAAATCGGCCACTCTTATGCACACACACATAGTCTCTTTTCAAGCACCACAAGCCTCTTTATATAGTGTAGATGATTAGGGTTATGAACCATGCAAACCCTAATAACCCATGTCTTTTCCTTTTCCAAGGACCCATGGGTTAAAAGCTCCATGGATCATCCATGGACTCCCATGCAAGCTTAGCCCATTTCCTAATGAGTATTAGCCCACACTATATAAATATAATAGCCCATTATTTAATTAGTCACCTTTTGATCACTAAATTAATTCATAATTAATTTAAGATCAATACTAATTAAACAATACAATTTCATATATTAATATATTATAACTTATAATATATTAATAAGTCACAAATATACTATTCTCATAACATTATCCATATAAATAGTTCGGGTGAAGTGCAACCCAAATGGACCATGCCGGGTCGGGTAAAGTATATACCAAATAAGTTATGGACTTAGACACCTTATCCAACAGTCTCCCACTTGGATAAGTCTGATAACTATATTTGCCTATATAGCTTCAGGAACCAACCGGCAATCGTAGCTCTCGAAAACTCTGTTGAACTATGAAGCGCCATTTTAGATAAGTGATCATATAATCCTCTGCTCTCATGATATCAACCGGACAAATACATGGAACAATGTCTTACTTATTGTCCAGCAGTTTGTTTCCCGATTTCCGATTTGTTTGACAAAGAACTTAGTCGAACACATCAATTTAGTTCTGACCGGGCCTGGTACATAGGTCAAAACAAAATCATCGAGGGGCCCAGATATCGCTTCTAATCCAAGAAGGAACAGATAAACTTCGACTCATATGCTTGTTCTACTACTTGTTGAATTGTACACAAAGGCACATTTTATAACATCAAGTTACTGATGCGTTTTCGTGCAATCAATGCACAACCAACTCATAGGAAACAAATCATATCTCTAGGTTTGAAGACTTATATGATATTACCATCTCACGATCACTCGAGATAAATTCCATCAAGTGATACAAGTGAGCATGGATTTGTTCCAATACTCATAACTTATGAGCACTCATGAATGTTGTAGCAACCATTGCTATGCCTAAACACTTTTAGTCATCTACAATCCCAATTCATGACAATCTTGATTCATACCTACTTCCGACATATGACCGACTGTGGAGAATTTGAATAAATTTATTACTCTGGAAGTCAAAACATGCAAAGCTGAAACAATAGTAAATAATTGACAATTATAGCAACACCTTACTCATAAATAAATCACAACTTTTATTCATCATCAAACGTCGATTACATTTTACAATTTTAAGTAACAACTATCTAATCCGTAAAACTAATATCGTCCCTCAGCCCGATGCGCCTCGCATGCTGCAAATGCCTAACCCTCGTCAGTCCCTTCGTAAGGGGGTCTGCAGGGCTCTCATCTGACGATACCCTCTTTGCCACGAGGAGTCCTTCTTCTATCTTGTGTCTTATGAAGTGATATTTTATGTCAATGTGTCAGGATCTGCCATGATCTCTTGGTTCCTTGTCTAAGGCAACCGCACTATTGCTGTCATAGAAAATCTCCATAGGCTCCTTAATAGCTGGTACAACTCCAAGGTCTCTGATGAAGTTCTTTAGCCATATCGCCTCCTTTGCCGCTTCACTCGCTGCTATGTACTCTGATTCACAAGTCGAATCAGCTACCGTCTCCTGCTTGGAACTCTTCCAAGTGATTGCCCCTCCATTTAGGGTAAAGACCCAGCCAGACTGAGAGCGGAAGTTATCCCTATCAGTCTGAAAACTAGCATCACTATACCCTACTACTCTCAAGTCATCACTCCCACCAAGGGTAAGGATCCAATCCTTAGTCCTTCGCAGGTACTTGAGAATATTCTTTACCGCAGTCCAATGAGCCTTGCCAGGGTTCCCCTGATATCTGCTGACCATGCTCAAAGTGAAGGTCACATCAGGACGGGTACAAGTCATAGCATACATGATCGAGCCAACAGCGGAAGCATAAGGTAATCGACTCATCTCAGCTATCTCAGCCTCTGTACTCGGGCTCTGAGCCTTGCTTAGTTTAGCATTGCTTTGGATCGGTAATTCTCCTTTCTTGGAATTCTGCATGTTGAACCCTTTCAACACTTTATCCAAGTAGGTACTCTGACTAAGTCCAATTAGTCTTTTACTCCTTTCTCTTAATATCCTTATCCCTAGGATATAGGCAGCTTCTCCAAGGTCCTTCATAGCAAAGCACTTCCCAAGCCAGGATTTAACCTCCTGCATGGTTGGGACGTCATTTCCTATGAGTAGTATGTCATCTACATACAACACCAAAAAGCTAACTATGCTCCCACTAGCTCTGACATATACACAAGACTCATCTTCACTTCTCGAGAAGCCAAACTCTTTGAACTTCTCATCGAAAGAAAGATTCCAGCTTCGAGATGCTTGTTTCAATCCATAAATGGATTTCTCAAGTTTTCACACTCTATTGGGGTACTCTGCACTGACAAAACCCTCTGGCTGATTCATGTAAACATCCTCAGCCAACTTTCCGTTAAGGAAAGCGGTTTTGACATCCATTTGTCATATTTCATAATCATGAAATGCAGCAATGGCTAGCATAACCCTAATAGACTTAATCTTTGCTACTGGTGAAAAGGTTTCATCATAATCAATACCCTGAGTTTGAGTAAAACCCTTCGCGACCAGTCGCGCTTTATAAGTGTGCACCTTCCCATCCATGTCGGTCTTCTTCTTGAAGATCCATTTGCACCCGACTGTCTTACGGCCTGGTACATTGTCAACCATGTTCCAAACTTGATTGTTATACATGGACTGTATCTCGCTGTCCATAGCCTCCTTCCATTTGGCAGACTCCGGGCCTGCCATGGCTTCCTTTACACTGTTAGGTTCATCCAGATTTACCAGTGTACTATCACTGATTAATGTATCACCTTCCGTAGTAATATGAAATCCATAATAAAACTCAGGTGTGTTCCTAACCCTTGTGGAACGCCTCGGAGGTATAGACTCGTCAGTCGCATCAACATGAGTTTCCTCCTCAGGTTGATTGCTAGTGTTTGAGGTTCCTTCACCAATTGACTCTTGAATTTCTTCAAGGTCAATTTGCCTCCCACTGTCTCCTTGGCTTATAAATTCTCTCTCTCGAAAGACCCCTCTCCTTGCCACAAAGACCACATTCTCACTGGGTCTATAGAAGAGGTAACCAAAGGATTTTTGTGGGTAGCCGATGAAAATACACCTTTCACTTCGAGGTTCGAGCTTATCATGAGTCTCGCGCCTCACGAAAGCCTCGCAACCCCAAATCTTGATATGGTCCAAATTGGGATCTTTCCCAGT
Source organism: Lactuca virosa (assembly GCF_052849685.1). NCBI lineage: Eukaryota > Viridiplantae > Streptophyta > Magnoliopsida > Asterales > Asteraceae > Lactuca > Lactuca virosa. The sequence continues at coordinate 287,741,312 of NC_136429.1, read as the reverse complement.
CCACATCTCATGAGGTGTTTTGGAAACCTTCTTGGTAGGGACTAGATTAAGGATGTGGGCGGAAGTCTCTAAGGCATACCCCCAAAAAGTGATTGGTAGCGAAGCTCGACTCATCATAGAGCGAACCATGTCCAACAAGGTTCGATTACGCCTCTCAGCCACACCATTCAGTTGTGGTGTCCTGGGAGGTGTCAATTGTGAGACAATCCCACACTCCTTAAGATAGTCGAGTAACTCAGTGCTAAGATACTCACCACCTCGATCGGATCGAAGCATCGTAATGTTCCTGACCAATTGATTTTCTACTTCCTGTTTAAACTCTTTAAACCTTTCAAAAGTTTCTGACTTATGTTTGATTAAGTAGACATAACCATATCTACTGAAATCATCAATAAAAGTCACATAATAGCGATTGGCATCCCTTGTGGCGGTTTTGAATGGTCCACATACATCAGTATGTATAAGGTCCAACAAACCCTCACCCCTTGCACTGTTGGATTAGGTGTCTAAGCCCATAACTATAATTGGTATGTACTTGAATTGATAGCAGCACAGTCCTTTTGGGTTGCCCTCAACCTAGCAACTGGACAAGGAAATTATGAAAGGAGAGATATTAATTTATAAGATTAATAAATTAATATAAATGATTTATTAATATGTTAATGGATTAATATATTAATTAGAAATCATTATGTTTAATTAATTGTTAGCCAGAAATTAATCAGAATTAATTTTGGGGTTAAAAGAATTAATTATAAAGTGCAGGGACTAGTTTGCAATTAACTAATAGTTGAGTGGAAGGTTCCAGAACCCCCTTGGAAGGGGGTGGACGAAAACCCTAGGGGAAACCCTAGAGAATTCGTCCAAGGGCTCCAAGATAAGGCCTTGGGTCTTGCTTAGGCCCTAAGCAAAGGATAACTAGGGTTTTCCCTAAACCCTAGTTCCCTCAACTATTTAAGGAGCCTCCTGGCTCACATTTTGTGTACTCTTTCTTTTGAAGAAACCCTAAGGCCGAGATTTTGCATACTCCCTCTCCTCTCTCTCTCTTCTACTTTCCTTCTTGCTAGTTTGGGTGTGACTCCATTAGAGGCATTACACTTGTGGTGCTAAAGCTTCCAAGAAGATCAAGATCAAGATCAAGGGAATATCAATTGTTTGCTATAACAATTGAAAGGTATGTAAACCCTAAACCCTAGTTTACTATTTTCGATAATAGCCTCTCTCCTCTAGGGTTCTTGTATTGCAATTCAAAGTTGTATGTTCAATAGTTAAAACATAGATCCAAAGTAGGTTGCATGTGAACTTAGGAATTGTTTTTCTAGTTTATTTGTTGTACATAAAACCCATCAGTGGTATCAGAGCCATTGTTGTTTTAAATTGAATTGCTACAATTGTTGAATTGCAAATTAGGGTTTATAGCTATTAAACCCTGAAGGCCAATTTTCGATTTCTAGGGTTTTGGATCAAAGAGTTTTTTTTTTTTTCGAAAACCCTAGCCTCCAAAGAACCCTAATCGAAATTAGGGTTAGGGTTTTGAAAACCCTAGCCTCCTCCCTTGTAAATTTCGAAATATGCTAGAGGATAACTAGGGTTTCTTGTTTTTGGATAATTGTTACTTAATTAGATTAATTGGATAATTATCCTTACCCTATTTTTCGAAATTTAGAGGGATAAGGATTAGGATTAAATTAATGGATTAATTTAATTAGATAATCCTTACAAGATTTAATAATTTGATTAATAGTTAATTAAAAGATAAATATTAAATCTAGTTAATTGGTTTATTTAAATTTAAATTTAATAGCTTAAATTTCGAAATTTATAAACCCTTGAAGTTTTAAAATGTTTTAAAACACACCTTATATATATATTATAATTAAAGGTTTAATATTATATATGTATAAGAATATGGTCAGTCAAATCGCTAGTATGCCTCATTCACGAAGCTAATCTATAAGGGGGGTATAAGGAAACTGCCTATAAAATGGTAGTTGAATGGGTGTCCACTCTCACCCACCGCTTCCTTGATTAGTGGAGGGTCGTTAGCAGAACGGATTTGATAGGACAACTACTTCTCATTAAAAGTATAATGATATTAAAGAAAGTACTAGAACATTATTTTTCAAAATCCCAACTCTAGTTACTTTAGGAAAAATGTGAAAAGTATGCTAATCCATGAAATTGCACATTATGCTTTATTGGTCGTTAGTGGAGCGTGTGTGGTTAACCAGCACACTAAAAGGCACTAATAAAGAGTAGTAATGGGTATCTCATAATTGTCATTTTGATGGAGCGTGTGTGGTTTACCAGCACATCAATAGTTAATGATAAAGACAATGAGGTTACCAAGCACATTTGCATGGTTATTCACATCTTGTTTGTGATCCTCGGCATCCCAGTCACAAATAGAAGAGCATAATCTGAGATTAAAACATGCCATTGAATAGTTTCAATGTATCTCAAAAGAATTAGGAATTTCACTTCGTTTGTTTCGTCTAATGGTGGAATTGGTGAATCGTCATTCACCTACCTTTATGAAATTTGCACTTGGATCTCGGCATCCCATTTCTGAGTTGTGAATCTTCATAGTTGGATCCTAACCTTGATATTATATCTTTGGGTTATTTTATTAAGGTATCTTGAAATCTAACTAAAACTTTCTTTCTTTTCAGATGTCTACTCCTGGAAACACTTCTGCTTCGTCCTCCTCAAACCAAAACTTCTCTTTGCTCAACATTTGCTCCAAAGTCGTTATGGATGGCTCAAACTATAACGATTGGATGCGCAACATCAAGATGGCTCTTCGTTTCGAGAACAAAGAATATGTTCTTGAAAAGGAGCTCAAAGAGCTTGATGAGAATGAAGCTACTCCTGAAGATCTTGCTGCCTACAAGAAACATTACGATGATGCTACCAAAGTGGCATGCATCATGGTGGCAACTATGTCCCCAGAACTGCAGAGGTACTATGAGGACTACTGGCCTTTCGAGATGAACAAGGACCTTATGGAAAAGTACCATAAGCGAGCTCGTCAAGAAAAGTTCGAAGTAGTCAAGTCACTCATGGCTTGCAAGATGAAAGATGGGGAGTCAGTTGTGTCACATGTGCAAAGAATGCAACGCTACATAGAGCGTTTGGTCAAGCTCAATATTCACTTTGATGAGGAATTGGCCATTGACATGGTCTTGAACTCACTTCCTGAATGTTATGGTCAGTTTATTCTAACTTACCATTTGAACAATACTGAGCAGACCTTGGCCCAATTGCACAACTTGTTGCAGACAGCTGAGGCAGGGATGAAAGGTAAAAGTATACCCTCCACACCTACGAGTGCCCCTGTTTTGGCTATTGGACAGGGAAAGGGGAAAAAGAGGAAAGGTCCTCCCAAGCAAAACTGGAAGAGCAAGGCTCAAGCTGGGTCATCTAGTAATGGCCCAAAGGCTAAGCCCAATGGTTCCACTCCCCATGTTTCTGATCCAAAAGAGGCAGTTTGCTTTTACTGCAACCAAAAGGGGCATTGGAAGAGATCTTGCCCACAATATCTGCAAGATATCAAGGATGGCAAAGTGAAGCCATCTTCGGCAGGTATTTACACTATTTCTGCTAATAACTCATTATCTTCTCGTTCATGGGTCCTTGATACAGGATGTGGTTTTCATATCTGTTCTGATTTGCAGGGTCTAAAGGAAAGTGAGGAGATAGAGCGAGGAAGGATAAACCTGATCATGGGAAACAGAAAGTCTTCACCAGTAACCAAGATCGGAGTTTATCAGCTTCTGCTTAGTAATGATGTTAGATTAGATTTAATAAATTGTTGCTATTCGTCTGAGATGACGAGAAACATTATTTCATTTCATGCATTGTTCAGACAAGGTTTTACATATTCTTTTAATGATTTGAATGGTTCAATTTCTGTTTATAAGAATGGTGTTTTTATGTTTGAAGCTTTGCCTTGTAATGGTGTGTATGAAACAGTGACTTGTGTTGATAGCCTAGGAAATAGTGTACTTAATATTGACTTGTCTAATAGTGTAGACAAGGCATGCTTGTGGCATTGTCGTCTTGGACACATTAACAAGAAACGCATAGCCCAACTCCAAAAGGATGGAGTGTTGGAATCATTTGACCTAAAGTCAGATGATATGTGTGAATCTTGTCTTTTGGGAAAGATGACAAAATCACCATTCACAGGGTCTTGTGAAAGAGGTGAAGGTCTGTTGGATCTCATACACACAGATGTGTGTGGGCCCTTCAGATCAACTACAAGAGATGCTAATCGATTCTATGTGACTTTCACTGACGATTATAGCAGATATGGATATATCTACTTGATCAAGCATAAGTCAGAAACTTTTGAAAAGTTCAAAGAGTTTAAGCATGAAGTCGAAAATCAATTGGGCAGAAAGATAAAGATACTTAGATCCGATAGAGGCGGGGAGTATCTTAGTATCGAGTTCAACGACTATCTGAAAGAATGTGGGATAGTCTCACAATTGACTCCTCCTAGGACACCACAATTAAATGGTGTAGCTGAGAGGCGCAATCGAACCTTGTTAGACATGGTTCGTTCTATGATGAGTCGGGCTTCGCTTCCTATTCACTTCTGGGGGTATGCCTTAGAGACAGCCGCCCACATCCTCAATCTTGTCCCTACAAAGAAGGTTGCCAAAACACCTCACGAAATGTGGACAGGGAAAGTTCCCTCATTAGCACATGTTAAAGTCTGGGGTTGTGAAGCTTTCGTAAGACGAGAGACTCACGACAAGCTAGCAGCTAGAAGTGAGAAATGTGTTTTCATTGGTTACCCAAAGCAGTCTTTTGGATATTTGTTCTACAGGCCTAGTGAGAACGTGGTCTTTGTAGCATGAAGAGGAGTCTTTCTTGAAAGAGAGCTCATATTCAAAGAGGACAGTGGGAGCACTGTTGATCTTGAAGAAATTCAAGAGTCAGCCAATGAAGGAACCTTAGATGACACTAGCACTCAACCAGAGGAAACAGTTCCTGTTGAACCAATCGATAACTCATTACCTCTTAGAAGATCCACTAGGGTGAGTGTGCCACCTGAGTTGTATGGTTTTCATATTACTTCAGATGGTGACACATTCATAAGTGACAGAACACTTGTAAACTTAGATGAACCAGTCACTTATAAGGAAGCAATGGCAGGCCCAGAGGCTTCCAAGTGGAAAGAGGCAATGGACAGCGAGATTAAGTCCATGTATGACAACCAAGTTTGGAATTTGGTTGATAGTGCACCAGGTCGTAAGACAGTTGGGTGCAAATGGATCTTCAAGAAGAAGACAGACATGGATGGAAATGTGCACACATTCAAGGCTCGACTGGTTGCAAAAGGTTTCACTCAAACCCAAGGGGTTGACTATGATGAGACCTTCTCGCCAGTAGCTAAGATTAAATCTATTAGGATATTGCTCGCCATAGCTGCCTTTCATGATTATGAAATCTGGCAAATGGATGTCAAAACTGCTTTCCTTAATGGGAAGTTGGCTGAAGATGTTTACATGAGTCAGCCAGAGGGTTTTGTTGATGCAAAGTTCCCCAATAGAGTGTGCAAGCTTGAGAAATCCATTTATGGATTGAAACAAGCATCTCGCAGTTGGAATCTTTGCTTCCATGAGAAAGTCAAAGAATTTGGTTTCTCTAGAAGTGAAGATGAGTTCTGTGTGTATATCAAAGCTAGTGGGAGTATAGTAACTTTTCTGGTGTTGTATGTCGATGACATATTACTCATTGGTAACGACGTTCCAACCTTGAAAGAAGTTAAGTCTTGGCTTGGAAAGTGTTTTGCCATGAAAGACCTTGGAGAAGCTGCCTATATTCTTGGGATTAGAATATTGAGAGATAGAAAGAAGAGACTAATTGGACTTAGTCAGAGCACATACTTGGATAAGGTACTGAAGAGGTTTAGTATGGAAAATTCCAAGAAGGGAGAGCTACCTATCCAGAGCAATACCAAATTGAGTAAGACTCAATGCCCGAGTACAGATGTTGAAATAGATGACATGAATCGTGTACCTTATGCTTCCGCTGTCGGATCGATCATGTACGCTATGACATGTACTCGCCCTGATGTGGCATTTGCTTTGAGCATGGTCAGTCGCTATCAGGGAAACCCAGGTAGAGCTCATTGGATAGCAGTTAAGAATATACTCAAGTATTTGCGAAGGACAAAGAACTGGGTTCTTGTGCTTGGTGGCAGTGATACTTTGAGAGTAGATGGTTATAGTGATGCCAGCTTTCAGACGGATAGAGATAACTTCCGTTCTCAGTCAGGCTGGGTATTTTTACTGAATGGAGGAGCAGTTACTTGGAAGAGTTCCAAGCAAAATACGGTGGCTGATTCTACTTGTGAATCAGAGTACATTGCAGCAAGTGAAGCGTCGAAAGAAGCAGCTTGGTTGAGGAACTTCATCGGGGGTCTCGGAGTTGTTCCAACCATCCAGGAGCCTATGGAACTCTTATGCGATAATGAAGGAGCGGTTGCCTTGACAAAGGAACCGAGAGATCATGGTAAGACCAGACATATCGACAGAAAGTACCATTTCATTAGACATAGAGTTGAAGAAGGCCATCTTATAGTAAAGAGGGTGTCATCTGAAGATAACCCAGCAGATCCCCTCACAAAGGGTCTGAGTAGGGCTAAGCATATTCAGCATGCTCGGAGCATAGGACTGAAAGATGATATTAGTTTTAGTAGTTAGATTAGTTTTTGAAACTTGTAACAAAGTAAATGTAATTGACTTTTGGTGATTAAATAATAAAGTATTATTTATAAGTTTGGCTACTACCTTTTGTCAATTGTTTATTATTGTGTTTCATATTTTGCATGTTTTACTTCCTGAATAATGAGATTATTCAAACTCCACAGTCGCTCGTACTCTTGGAAGTAAGTAGTGAATTAAGACTGTCATGAATTGGATTACAGATTGTCTAAGGATAGACATGGCAATAGAATTGCTGCAATGTTCATGAGTACTCAGAAATTGAGATTTGAGTATTGGATAAACCCACGCTCAGAGTATTACTTCATGGAATTCATCACGAGTAATACTGAGACGATAATATCTTATAATCTTGAAACGAAGATATATGAGTTGTAATTTACAAGTCGGTTGTGCATTGGTGATACGAAAACGCATCAGTAACTTGGTGTTATAAAACGTATTGTCATGCATAATTTGATGAGTAAAAGATACAAGCATATGAGTCAACGTTTATTCGTTCCTTTTGCCCTAACAGGAAAAGCGATATCTGTGGGCCCCTCGATGATTTGGTGTTGACTTATGTGCTGGGCCCAGCCAGGACTAAATTGATGTGTTCGATTAGAAGTCCTACATCATCACAAATCAGGAATCGGGAAACATAGATTCTGGACAAACAGATTGATTACATTCCATGTCTTTTGTCTGGGGATATCAAGCAGAACGAAGGGTTATATAATCACTTATCTTAGGACACGTAACTGACTGGGTCAGAGTTCGGCAGCAGCTTTTTGGAAGCTACAATTTGCTGGTCAAATTTAGAAGGCATACTAGCAATTATAGTTACAGACTTATCCAAGTGGGAGACTGTTGGATTAGGTGTCTAAGCCCATAACTATAATTGGTATGTACTTGAATTGATAGCAGCACAGTCCTTTTGGGTTGCCCTCAACCTAGCAACTGGACAAGGAAATTATGAAAGGAGAGATATTAATTTATAAGATTAATAAATTAATATAAATGATTTATTAATATGTTAATGGATTAATATATTAATTAGAAATCATTATGTTTAATTAATTGTTAGCCAGAAATTAATCAGAATTAATTTTGGGGTTAAAAGAATTAATTATAAAGTGCAGGGACTAGTTTGCAATTAACTAATAGTTGAGTGGAAGGTTCCAGAACCCCCTTGGAAGGGGGTGGACGAAAACCCTAGGGGAAACCCTAGAGAATTCGTCCAAGGGCTCCAAGATAAGGCCTTGGGTCTTGCTTAGGCCCTAAGCAAAGGATAACTAGGGTTTTCCCTAAACCCTAGTTCCCTCAACTATTTAAGGAGCCTCCTGGCTCACATTTTGTGTACTCTTTCTTTTGAAGAAACCCTAAGGCCGAGATTTTGCATACTCCCTCTCCTCTCTCTCTCTTCTACTTTCCTTCTTGCTAGTTTGGGTGTGACTCCATTAGAGGCATTACACTTGTGGTGCTAAAGCTTCCAAGAAGATCAAGATCAAGATCAAGGGAATATCAATTGTTTGCTATAACAATTGAAAGGTATGTAAACCCTAAACCCTAGTTTACTATTTTCGATAATAGCCTCTCTCCTCTAGGGTTCTTGTATTGCAATTCAAAGTTGTATGTTCAATAGTTAAAACATAGATCCAAAGTAGGTTGCATGTGAACTTAGGAATTGTTTTTCTAGTTTATTTGTTGTACATAAAACCCATCAGTGCACAAGTACCAGTGAAGGGTGATTTTGTCATTTTTACAAGTAGATAAGATTCACAACTATCATCCGACTTAAGGTCGAATGACTCCAAGACTCCATCCTTTTGGAGCTGGCCTATGCGTTTCTTGCTTACATGTCCAAGACGACAATGCCACAAAGATGCTTTATCCAAGCTAGTAGAAGAATCAATACACAATACATTATTTCCTAATTATCTACAACCGATACAGCTTCATACACACCATCACAAGGTAATGCTTTAAAATAAAGAACATTATTAAAGAAAGCATTAATACTACCAACTTCATTATCAAAAGAAAAGGTAAAACCTTGTTTGTACAAAGCATGAAAGGAAATAATAATCCTCGCCATTTCTGACGAGTACACACATTTATTCAAATCTAACTTTAACCCACTATATAGGAACAAAGTATAAACTCCAATCCTGGTAACAGGTGAAATCTTCCTATTCCCCATGATTAAGTTTATCTTCCCGTGCTCCACATCCTCACTTCTTCTTAGGCCCTGCAAATCAGAACATATGTGAATACCACATCCTGTATCAAGCACCCAAGAGTTAGAATATGGTGAGTTATTAGACAATATAGTGTAAATACCTGCATGGGATGGTTTCACTTTCCCATCCTTGAAATCCTGCAAGTACTTAGGGCAGTTTCGCTTCCAGTGCCCCTTATTCTGACAGTAGAAGCAATCAGCATCCTTAGGGATGGAAGAAGGAGTGATAGAACCACCTTTGGTTCCAGATGAGGAGCCTTCAAGAGACTTTCCCTTGGTACCCTTCGAAGGGTGCTTCCTCTTCTTCCCTTTGCCTTGCCCGATAGCCAAAACAGGGGTAATTGTAGGAGTAGGAGTAGCAACCGACTTACTTTTAAGACCACTTTCGGCGGTCTTCTGAAGTCCTTGAAGCTTACTGAGTGTGACTTCCTCCTTGTTCATGTGGTATGTAATGTGAAATTGATCATAACACGAGGGTAAGGAGTGCAAAATGATATCAATTGACAACTCCTCTGGGAAGTTCACATTCAGTTTCAGTAAACGGTCCACATACCTTTGCATTTTCTGCATGTGTCCCGTGATGGGTTCGCTATCCTTCATACGGGTTATTATCATGGAGGAGATTATTTCCTACCGCTCTTGACGAGCACTCTGATGGTACCTTTCCATCAGATGCTGATGCATCTCAAAAGGGTAATAGTCCTCATAGGACTTTTGGAGTTCAGCTGTCATTGTGGTCATCATGATGCATGCCACTTTGGTGGCATCTCTCTCATGTGTCCTGTATTCAACGATCTCCTCAGGAGTAGCAGTGGACTCATCAAGCTCCTTTAGCTCCTTATCGAGGACATATTCCTTGTCCTCGTAACGAGTAACCATCCTGATGTTTCGGATCCAATCCATGAAGTTGGAACCATCAAAGATGACTCTCCCACAAAGGTTCATAAGAGAGAAGGAGCCAGTAGGGTTAAAGCCCGAAGCATTGTTGTTGAAAGACATATGAAAAAAAGAAAACAAGTTTAGATTAGATATATCGAATCCTTAATAAGACACCCAAATGTAATATTAAGGCTAGGATCCAACATAATATATTTGAAGGTAGGTGAATGACGATTCACCAATTTCCACCATGAAAAAAGAAATGAATTATTAGGTTTAATTGGTTTTGAAATTCCTAGATTCTTTTGAGATTCATTGAACTTTTCAATGGCATGTTTCAATCTCGATTATGCCCTTCAAGTTTTGTGACTGGGATGCCGAGGATCACAAAACAAGGTGTGAATAACCATGCAAATTCACTTGGTACCCTTAATATTATCACCTAATCAATATGCCGGTTAACCACACGCGCTCCACCGATCTATGATAAACATTAAGTCACCCTTCGTGATCCTTACTAGTCCAAGTTAGAGTGCCGGTTAACCACACACGCTCCACCAACGACTTGGTAAGGTACAAAGTGTGAGTTTCATGGGTTAGCACCATTTTCACATTTTCCTAAAGTAACTAAGATTGGAAATTTATAAAACATTTAGTTACTTTATAATATTCATTATACTTTTAATGAGAATTTAAAGTCATTGTCCTACCCGTTCGGCTAACGACCCTCCACCGATCAAGGAAGCGGTGGGTGAGAATGGACACCCATTAAGCTGTCATTTTATAGGCAACAACCTTATACCCCCCTTATAGACCGACTTCGTGAATGAGGCCTACTAACGGTAAAACGAATTAATCTTATACAAATATATAATGATTAACCATTAATGTTATAAATAGTATAAGGGTTGAATTTTAACTTTTAAAACTCTAAGGGTTGGAATTAAAGTATATTAAAGTGTGTGTAACTTTACAAATTCCAAAACTTGAGGACAAGTTTTGAAACTATTCAAAACTTTTCATTTCATAACTTATGAATTAAAGGTTCATAAAAATGAAGACTCTTCATGTTCATGTAACTTATGTGTTTTAAATGTGCATAAAAGAAAGTGACCTTTGGAAATCCATAACTTGAGGACAAATTATGGACTCCATTAAAACACATAAATGATCAAGAATTAATCAATAAAAAATTTAGCAAATAATTCCTATGATCTAACTGTTGGATTAGGTGTCTAAGCCCATAACTATAATTGGTATGTACTTGAATTGATAGCAGCACAGTCCTTTTGGGTTGCCCTCAACCTAGCAACTGGACAAGGAAATTATGAAAGGAGAGATATTAATTTATAAGATTAATAAATTAATATAAATGATTTATTAATATGTTAATGGATTAATATATTAATTAGAAATCATTATGTTTAATTAATTGTTAGCCAGAAATTAATCAGAATTAATTTTGGGTTAAAAGAATTAATTATAAAGTGCAGGGACTAGTTTGCAATTAACTAATAGTTGAGTGGAAGGTTCCAGAACCCCCTTGGAAGGGGGTGGACGAAAACCCTAGGGGAAACCCTAGAGAATTCGTCCAAGGGCTCCAAGATAAGGCCTTGGGTCTTGCTTAGGCCCTAAGCAAAGGATAACTAGGGTTTTCCCTAAACCCTAGTTCCCTCAACTATTTAAGGAGCCTCCTGGCTCACATTTTGTGTACTCTTTCTTTTGAAGAAATCCTAAGGCCGAGATTTTGCATACTCCCTCTCCTCTCTCTCTCTTCTACTTTCCTTCTTGCTAGTTTGGGTGTGACTCCATTAGAGGCATTACACTTGTGGTGCTAAAGCTTCCAAGAAGATCAAGATCAAGATCAAGGGAATATCAATTGTTTGCTATAACAATTGAAAGGTATGTAAACCTTAAACCCTAGTTTACTATTTTCGATAATAGCCTCTCTCCTCTAGGGTTCTTGTATTGCAATTCAAAGTTGTATGTTCAATAGTTAAAACATAGATCCAAAGTAGGTTGCATGTGAACTTAGGAATTGTTTTTCTAGTTTATTTGTTGTACATAAAACCCATCAGTGGTATCAGAGCCATTGTTGTTTTAAATTGAATTGCTACAATTGTTGAATTGCAAATTAGGGTTTATAGCTATTAAACCCTGAAGGCCAATTTTCGATTTCTAGGGTTTTGGATCAAAGAGTTTTTTTTTTTTTTCGAAAACCCTAGCCTCCAAAGAACCCTAATCGAAATTAGGGTTAGGGTTTTGAAAACCCTAGCCTCCTCCCTTGTAAATTTCGAAATATGCTAGAGGATAACTAGGGTTTCTTGTTTTTGGATAATTGTTACTTAATTAGATTAATTGGATAATTATCCTTACCCTATTTTTCGAAATTTAGAGGGATAAGGATTAGGATTAAATTAATGGATTAATTTAATTAGATAATCCTTACAAGATTTAATAATTTGATTAATAGTTAATTAAAAGATAAATATTAAATCTAGTTAATTGGTTTATTTAAATTTAAATTTAATAGCTTAAATTTCGAAATTTATAAACCCTTGAAGTTTTAAAATGTTTTAAAACACACCTTATATATATATTATAATTAAAGGTTTAATATTATATATGTATAAGAATATGGTCAGTCAAATCGCTAGTATGCCTCATTCACGAAGCTAATCTATAAGGGGGGTATAAGGAAACTGCCTATAAAATGGTAGTTGAATGGGTGTCCACTCTCACCCACCGCTTCCTTGATTAGTGGAGGGTCGTTAGCAGAACGGATTTGATAGGACAACTACTTCTCATTAAAAGTATAATGATATTAAAGAAAGTACTAGAACATTATTTTTCAAAATCCCAACTCTAGTTACTTTAGGAAAAATGTGAAAAGTATGCTAATCCATGAAATTGCACATTATGCTTTATTGGTCGTTAGTGGAGCGTGTGTGGTTAACCAGCACACTAAAAGGCACTAATAAAGAGTAGTAATGGGTATCTCATAATTGTCATTTTGATGGAGCGTGTGTGGTTTACCAGCACATCAATAGTTAATGATAAAGACAATGAGGTTACCAAGCACATTTGCATGGTTATTCACATCTTGTTTGTGATCCTCGGCATCCCAGTCACAAATAGAAGAGCATAATCTGAGATTAAAACATGCCATTGAATAGTTTCAATGTATCTCAAAAGAATTAGGAATTTCACTTCGTTTGTTTCGTCTAATGGTGGAATTGGTGAATCGTCATTCACCTACCTTTATGAAATTTGCACTTGGATCTCGGCATCCCATTTCTGAGTTGTGAATCTTCATAGTTGGATCCTAACCTTGATATTATATCTTTGGGTTATTTTATTAAGGTATCTTGAAATCTAACTAAAACTTTCTTTCTTTTCAGATGTCTACTCCTGGAAACACTTCTGCTTCGTCCTCCTCAAACCAAAACTTCTCTTTGCTCAACATTTGCTCCAAAGTCGTTATGGATGGCTCAAACTATAACGATTGGATGCGCAACATCAAGATGGCTCTTCGTTTCGAGAACAAAGAATATGTTCTTGAAAAGGAGCTCAAAGAGCTTGATGAGAATGAAGCTACTCCTGAAGATCTTGCTGCCTACAAGAAACATTACGATGATGCTACCAAAGTGGCATGCATCATGGTGGCAACTATGTCCCCAGAACTGCAGAGGTACTATGAGGACTACTGGCCTTTCGAGATGAACAAGGACCTTATGGAAAAGTACCATAAGCGAGCTCGTCAAGAAAAGTTCGAAGTAGTCAAGTCACTCATGGCTTGCAAGATGAAAGATGGGGAGTCAGTTGTGTCACATGTGCAAAGAATGCAACGCTACATAGAGCGTTTGGTCAAGCTCAATATTCACTTTGATGAGGAATTGGCCATTGACATGGTCTTGAACTCACTTCCTGAATGTTATGGTCAGTTTATTCTAACTTACCATTTGAACAATACTGAGCAGACCTTGGCCCAATTGCACAACTTGTTGCAGACAGCTGAGGCAGGGATGAAAGGTAAAAGTATACCCTCCACACCTACGAGTGCCCCTGTTTTGGCTATTGGACAGGGAAAGGGGAAAAAGAGGAAAGGTCCTCCCAAGCAAAACTGGAAGAGCAAGGCTCAAGCTGGGTCATCTAGTAATGGCCCAAAGGCTAAGCCCAATGGTTCCACTCCCCATGTTTCTGATCCAAAAGAGGCAGTTTGCTTTTACTGCAACCAAAAGGGGCATTGGAAGAGATCTTGCCCACAATATCTGCAAGATATCAAGGATGGCAAAGTGAAGCCATCTTCGGCAGGTATTTACACTATTTCTGCTAATAACTCATTATCTTCTCGTTCATGGGTCCTTGATACAGGATGTGGTTTTCATATCTGTTCTGATTTGCAGGGTCTAAAGGAAAGTGAGGAGATAGAGCGAGGAAGGATAAACCTGATCATGGGAAACAGAAAGTCTTCACCAGTAACCAAGATCGGAGTTTATCAGCTTCTGCTTAGTAATGATGTTAGATTAGATTTAATAAATTGTTGCTATTCGTCTGAGATGACGAGAAACATTATTTCATTTCATGCATTGTTCAGACAAGGTTTTACATATTCTTTTAATGATTTGAATGGTTCAATTTCTGTTTATAAGAATGGTGTTTTTATGTTTGAAGCTTTGCCTTGTAATGGTGTGTATGAAACAGTGACTTGTGTTGATAGCCTAGGAAATAGTGTACTTAATATTGACTTGTCTAATAGTGTAGACAAGGCATGCTTGTGGCATTGTCGTCTTGGACACATTAACAAGAAACGCATAGCCCAACTCCAAAAGGATGGAGTGTTGGAATCATTTGACCTAAAGTCAGATGATATGTGTGAATCTTGTCTTTTGGGAAAGATGACAAAATCACCATTCACAGGGTCTTGTGAAAGAGGTGAAGGTCTGTTGGATCTCATACACACAGATGTGTGTGGGCCCTTCAGATCAACTACAAGAGATGCTAATCGATTCTATGTGACTTTCACTGACGATTATAGCAGATATGGATATATCTACTTGATCAAGCATAAGTCAGAAACTTTTGAAAAGTTCAAAGAGTTTAAGCATGAAGTCGAAAATCAATTGGGCAGAAAGATAAAGATACTTAGATCCGATAGAGGCGGGGAGTATCTTAGTATCGAGTTCAACGACTATCTGAAAGAATGTGGGATAGTCTCACAATTGACTCCTCCTAGGACACCACAATTAAATGGTGTAGCTGAGAGGCGCAATCGAACCTTGTTAGACATGGTTCGTTCTATGATGAGTCGGGCTTCGCTTCCTATTCACTTCTGGGGGTATGCCTTAGAGACAGCCGCCCACATCCTCAATCTTGTCCCTACAAAGAAGGTTGCCAAAACACCTCACGAAATGTGGACAGGGAAAGTTCCCTCATTAGCACATGTTAAAGTCTGGGGTTGTGAAGCTTTCGTAAGACGAGAGACTCACGACAAGCTAGCAGCTAGAAGTGAGAAATGTGTTTTCATTGGTTACCCAAAGCAGTCTTTTGGATATTTGTTCTACAGGCCTAGTGAGAACGTGGTCTTTGTAGCATGAAGAGGAGTCTTTCTTGAAAGAGAGCTCATATTCAAAGAGGACAGTGGGAGCACTGTTGATCTTGAAGAAATTCAAGAGTCAGCCAATGAAGGAACCTTAGATGACACTAGCACTCAACCAGAGGAAACAGTTCCTGTTGAACCAATCGATAACTCATTACCTCTTAGAAGATCCACTAGGGTGAGTGTGCCACCTGAGTTGTATGGTTTTCATATTACTTCAGATGGTGACACATTCATAAGTGACAGAACACTTGTAAACTTAGATGAACCAGTCACTTATAAGGAAACAATGGCAGGCCCAGAGGCTTCCAAGTGGAAAGAGGCAATGGACAGCGAGATTAAGTCCATGTATGACAACCAAGTTTGGAATTTGGTTGATAGTGCACCAGGTCGTAAGACAGTTGGGTGCAAATGGATCTTCAAGAAGAAGACAGACATGGATGGAAATGTGCACACATTCAAGGCTCGACTGGTTGCAAAAGGTTTCACTCAAACCCCAGGGGTTGACTATGATGAGACCTTCTCGCCAGTAGCTAAGATTAAATCTATTAGGATATTGCTCGCCATAGCTGCCTTTCATGATTATGAAATCTGGCAAATGGATGTCAAAACTGCTTTCCTTAATGGGAAGTTGGCTGAAGATGTTTACATGAGTCAGCCAGAGGGTTTTGTTGATGCAAAGTTCCCCAATAGAGTGTGCAAGCTTGAGAAATCCATTTATGGATTGAAACAAGCATCTCGCAGTTGGAATCTTTGCTTCCATGAGAAAGTCAAAGAATTTGGTTTCTCTAGAAGTGAAGATGAGTTCTGTGTGTATATCAAAGCTAGTGGGAGTATAGTAACTTTTCTGGTGTTGTATGTCGATGACATATTACTCATTGGTAACGACGTTCCAACCTTGAAAGAAGTTAAGTCTTGGCTTGGAAAGTGTTTTGCCATGAAAGACCTTGGAGAAGCTGCCTATATTCTTGGGATTAGAATATTGAGAGATAGAAAGAAGAGACTAATTGGACTTAGTCAGAGCACATACTTGGATAAGGTACTGAAGAGGTTTAGTATGGAAAATTCCAAGAAGGGAGAGCTACCTATCCAGAGCAATACCAAATTGAGTAAGACTCAATGCCCGAGTACAGATGTTGAAATAGATGACATGAATCGTGTACCTTATGCTTCCGCTGTCGGATCGATCATGTACGCTATGACATGTACTCGCCCTGATGTGGCATTTGCTTTGAGCATGGTCAGTCGCTATCAGGGAAACCCAGGTAGAGCTCATTGGATAGCAGTTAAGAATATACTCAAGTATTTGCGAAGGACAAAGGACTGGGTTCTTGTGCTTGGTGGCAGTGATACTTTGAGAGTAGATGGTTACAGTGATGCCAGCTTTCAGACGGATAGAGATAACTTTCGTTCTCAGTCAGGCTGGGTATTTTTACTGAATGGAGGAGCAGTTACTTGGAAGAGTTCCAAGCAAAATACGGTGGCTGATTCTACTTGTGAATCAGAGTACATTGCAGCAAGTGAAGCGTCGAAAGAAGCAGCTTGGTTGAGGAACTTCATCGGGGGTCTCGGAGTTGTTCCAACCATCCAGGAGCCTATGGAACTCTTATGCGATAATGAAGGAGCGGTTGCCTTGACAAAGGAACCGAGAGATCATGGTAAGACCAGACATATCGACAGAAAGTACCATTTCATTAGACATAGAGTTGAAGAAGGCCATCTTATAGTAAAGAGGGTGTCATCTGAAGATAACCCAGCAGATCCCCTCACAAAGGGTCTGAGTAGGGCTAAGCATATTCAGCATGCTCGGAGCATAGGACTGAAAGATGATATTAGTTTTAGTAGTTAGATTAGTTTTTGAAACTTGTAACAAAGTAAATGTAATTGACTTTTGGTGATTAAATAATAAAGTATTATTTATAAGTTTGGCTACTACCTTTTGTCAATTGTTTATTATTGTGTTTCATATTTTGCATGTTTTACTTCCTGAATAATGAGATTATTCAAACTCCACAGTCGCTCGTACTCTTGGAAGTAAGTAGTGAATTAAGACTGTCATGAATTGGATTACAGATTGTCTAAGGATAGACATGGCAATAGAATTGCTGCAATGTTCATGAGTACTCAGAAATTGAGATTTGAGTATTGGATAAACCCACGCTCAGAGTATTACTTCATGGAATTCATCACGAGTAATACTGAGACGATAATATCTTATAATCTTGAAACGAAGATATATGAGTTGTAATTTACAAGTCGGTTGTGCATTGGTGATACGAAAACGCATCAGTAACTTGGTGTTATAAAACGTATTGTCATGCATAATTTGATGAGTAAAAGATACAAGCATATGAGTCAACGTTTATTCGTTCCTTTTGCCCTAACAGGAAAAGCGATATCTGTGGGCCCCTCGATGATTTGGTGTTGACTTATGTGCTGGGCCCAGCCAGGACTAAATTGATGTGTTCGATTAGAAGTCCTACATCATCACAAATCAGGAATCGGGAAACATAGATTCTGGACAAACAGATTGATTACATTCCATGTCTTTTGTCTGGGGATATCAAGCAGAACGAAGGGTTATATAATCACTTATCTTAGGACACGTAACTGACTGGGTCAGAGTTCGGCAGCAGCTTTTTGGAAGCTACAATTTGCTGGTCAAATTTAGAAGGCATACTAGCAATTATAGTTACAGACTTATCCAAGTGGGAGACTGTTGGATTAGGTGTCTAAGCCCATAACTATAATTGGTATGTACTTGAATTGATAGCAGCACAGTCCTTTTGGGTTGCCCTCAACCTAGCAACTGGACAAGGAAATTATGAAAGGAGAGATATTAATTTATAAGATTAATAAATTAATATAAATGATTTATTAATATGTTAATGGATTAATATATTAATTAGAAATCATTATGTTTAATTAATTGTTAGCCAGAAATTAATCAGAATTAATTTTGGGGTTAAAAGAATTAATTATAAAGTGCAGGGACTAGTTTGCAATTAACTAATAGTTGAGTGGAAGGTTCCAGAACCCCCTTGGAAGGGGGTGGACGAAAACCCTAGGGGAAACCCTAGAGAATTCGTCCAAGGGCTCCAAGATAAGGCCTTGGGTCTTGCTTAGGCCCTAAGCAAAGGATAACTAGGGTTTTCCCTAAACCCTAGTTCCCTCAACTATTTAAGGAGCCTCCTGGCTCACATTTTGTGTACTCTTTCTTTTGAAGAAACCCTAAGGCCGAGATTTTGCATACTCCCTCTCCTCTCTCTCTCTTCTACTTTCCTTCTTGCTAGTTTGGGTGTGACTCCATTAGAGGCATTACACTTGTGGTGCTAAAGCTTCCAAGAAGATCAAGATCAAGATCAAGGGAATATCAATTGTTTGCTATAACAATTGAAAGGTATGTAAACCCTAAACCCTAGTTTACTATTTTCGATAATAGCCTCTCTCCTCTAGGGTTCTTGTATTGCAATTCAAAGTTGTATGTTCAATAGTTAAAACATAGATCCAAAGTAGGTTGCATGTGAACTTAGGAATTGTTTTTCTAGTTTATTTGTTGTACATAAAACCCATCACTAACAATAATTCATAAGAACATGAACATCATATCAAAATTTCAAGAACATATGAACACATATAAACATGTAATTTTGATATTGGCCATTGTAAATGGATTAGCATAAACATTACACCATCTAAAACAGGTTTTAAAACATCAAAACAATTTAGGGTAATGTTTCTAGTCCATTTCCAGCAGCAAAAGTCGAAAAACTGCAGTCAGAGCCTCCTACTCGTCGAGTGCAGTAACCTACTCGACGAGTAGGATGAATTTGTACATGGACTCGTCGAGTCCCCCCATCGACTTGGCGAGTCCCCTGTTCATACAGCAAAAATTTCGACTTTTTCAGCTATTTTACATCAAGTATCAAACAAACAAGCCTAGGCTTTGATACCACTGTTGGGTTTTGAGCATACTAACACTCCTAAGGTGTTCATGCAACCCTAGAAACCTTGGATCTATGTTTGTCTAAAATACATGCAAAATAATTTTTCAAGGTCTATAACCTATCTAGCATGGCATGGGGTACTTTTAAACATAAAAGATACTAGAAGAATTACATACCTTTATTAGTGAGTTGATTCCTTAGGAGTTTGAGAGCCTAGCACCAATAATGTGAATGCCTCAAATGGAAATCACAAATAACCACAAACTTGGAAAACTTATGAGAGAGTATAGAAGCACTCTAGAAATCGGCCACTCTTATGCATACACACATAGTCTCTTTTCAGGCACCACAGGCCTCTTTATATAGTGTAGATGGTTAGGGTTATAAACCATGCAAACCCTAATAACCCATGTCTTTTCCTTTTCCAAGGACCCATGGGTTAAAAGCTCCATGGATCATCCATGGACTCCCATGCAAGCTTAGCCCATTTCCTAATGAGTATTAGCCCACACTATATAAATATAATAGCCCATTATATAATTAGTCACCTTTTGAACACTAAATTAATTCATAATTAATTTAAGATCAATACTAATTAAACAATACAATTTCATATATTAATATATTATAACTTATAATATATTAATAAGTCACACATATACTATTCTCATAACATTATCCATATAAATAGTTCGGGTGAAGTGCAACCCAAATGGACCATGCCGGGTCGGGTAAAGTATATACCAAATAAGTTATGGACTTAGACACCTTATCCAACACGAACACCACTGCCCGAGATGGCAGTGGGTGGTGCTCGACTTATTAGACTCTAATTAATGTAAAAATTTAACCATTGGACTAATTGGGTTGTGATTGGGTTGGAAACCCTAATTAGGGTTTAGAAAACCCTAATTTTGGATATGTTAGTTTTGGAATTGTCGGGACCCGCATTTGGACCAGTGGATTGGAGTTATGACTTATGCCCAATTACATTGTATGTAATCTGTTATGGTATAATCAACGGTTGTCCATGGAAGAACCTTTGGGTTCAATTACTATCGTTGCTAGGGAAGGAGTGGTATCAAGAGGATAGTGGTGGCAGTCGCATGAGTCACAGGGTCTTTGGAGGTGCCAAGGGATTTTTTTATGGCAAGGATTGTAGATGGTTAGAATTCAGTGATTCTTTGAGGATGGAAGTTAGGGTGAAAATTCGTCTGTTCAGAGCAAGGGTTATGGTTTTTAGTCTCCGACATAAGAACTTAAGGTTGTGGTGTGGTATCATGGTAATCATTTGGGACTATTGGGATGTTGGGATCTATAGGAGTTTCTATCTGAATTTAAGGAGTTGGGTGATCATTGAGTTTAGCTAGTAATGGAACGCTAGTATTGGTAGGCTCAGATCATAGTCACTTCATGTTGTACGAAGATAAGATGGGTTGGGAATTCATCAAGTTTCAAGGGATGAAAGATCTTCGATGAGTGCAAGTGGGGGAGTATCGATCATAAGTTTCCGGGAGTTGGATCGGGTGTGAAACTAGGGTAAATTGTGCATCCTAGTCAGGAGGAGAGACGACCCAAATGGTCCACTGGATTGAAGTCGTGTAAGTTGGAAGTTCAGGAAACTTCCAACAGCTGGTCGGCGCCTTCTTTGTTATACATAGTCGAATTATGGATGGATCCATGTCGAGGGTTGTGTTAGAGTCTCGCTGCCTGTTCTTGTATGATGAAGGCTTTGGGTTTCGAAGCATGACCTGAACACTTGATTGGATGCATTTGGATGCAGGTTTTGGCTCAGGATGCGTGGGGTTATGATGGTTTGGGTGTGGTAAGACCATGGGTGGTAACCATGGTTGGTTAGAAGTGTTGTAAGACTGCGATGGGAACGTAGCATTCACCAGTTTTAGGTAGACTATAATTTGGAGGTGGTCATGAGCGTAAATGGGGATCAGTTCGTGCCTTGGGCACGACGGTCAGGATTGTCAAGAAGTATTTATCTGTTTTAGGTTGAGGACCATTAGGGTTCGGGGCGGAATCAGGCATAGGCGAGACCCGCTCCATGGTATAGTTTGGGTGGGACCTGTGGGGGAGGCCCATGTGTATATGGAAATACAGGTGGGACCTGGTAGAGACCGTTGGGTCCAGGTATTGGATCTTGGGTTACAGGATTGAGTGTGTGGTCAGCGAATGGCGCAAAGGGATGTTTAGGTTGGGTAGCCTTGTCATTTGGACTCTTGGCAACCTGGTGGCTGGACTAGGTGCGAGACTGGTAGTCTCAACGATGGTTTAGGAATCTCTTTATCTCGATTTAGTGAGGGATTTCTATGAATCAGAAGGTTTCGGGTGAAATGCAAATGTAGACCTTTGGATCTCGTATTATGAGTTAAGTATCGGGTTGGTTTTTGGGTGAGAACTCGCGTTGGGGATCGCGGGTGTTTATGTGCAGGATCTTTATTTCAGTAAGAATCGAATTAAGGAATCCGTATGTCAGGGGCATCAGTTTAAGGGTTCAGGGTTAAAGGATGGTCTCAGTTTTGATGGTAGATCAGACTCTTATGATGATGTTTTGGTTTAGTTCTTTCTGTGTGGGGTCAGGCAAGTTTGGACTTTCAAGATTTTTAGCGTCAGTGTGTTGGTTCGGCAGTTAAAGGAACCAGTGTCTTGTTCAACACTAGAAGGTTTATCTCTCATTTTGTCTCGCGTTGTTCATTGTGTTCATGGAAATTTTATCATCAGGATGAGCCTTCCCTCGAAGGAATATCGGTCCCTTTGGTCAAGTGAAAGGTTGTCGGCAGCAACGTTTGGCATGTGAATAAATTTTCTAGTGGGAACCTACGGTTATCATAAGTTGAGTAGTCGGTTGGGGGATAATTAGAATGGAATTAGAAATGGTTCAGTATGGGCGGTCTGTCAAGGAGTCAGACCATCTCGACACTTCAGATTTCAGGTTGAGTAGACGTGGTTATTTTGCATGGGATTATTTTAGGTTGAGAAAGGATCCGTTCATCTTCGGGTTGGTTTCCGTTGCCTTAGGAAGGTTGTGGTATGCTCGGGGTTATGGCCGTGTTGCTCAGGTTGTCTGGCTTGCCGGGGATAGTAAGGAATGATTTCGAGAACGAAATCTAATTTAAGTGGGGGAGAGTTGTAACGCCTTCTTCCGAATTGTTTCCCATTGCGGGGTGGTGATCAAGGATTGGGTATTAGCAGACTAAGGACCCTTGAAGAATTGAGATATGGACTCATTTGGATGTGGATGATATAATTTAGATGGTCCGGGTGTTCGGTTTGTGTTTTGGAGCCAAAGGGTATTTTGGTAATATGTCAGCTCGGGATTTTATAGAAATTGGATTTTTGTTTGGGAAATTGTAAGGAAAGTATGATTTTATTAAAGCGCAGAGCTTCTCATTACCTTTTCATGGATATAAGGATCGTCAAAATCGGATTTATAATGAGGAAGTTATGGCCTTCAGAGTATATTAGGGTTTAAGGGAAACCCTAGTACGCTAGGCGTACCTAGGGAGTACGCAGGGCGTACTGGTGTGAGGGTCGGTACACGAGGCATACACTGGTTTACACTTAGCGTACTAGGAGGGACTGATCGTAGATGTGAGACCTCTTATGCTGGGCGCACGAGGATTACGTGGGGCATATGAGGAGTTAGTGGAAACCTTAATTTAGGGTATTGTACCCTATATAAGCACTTTAAGTCTTTAGGGCTGGCCTCTTTACCAGCCTCCAAGTCCCCAAAAACCTAGAAATTGTCCCTTAGCCACCATTGTTGTGTTTTTGAGCTCGTTGTGTGCATCTTGGTGTGTTTTGGTTCATATTCAACAAGATGGAGTTTGGTGTAAGGTTGTGAATCAAGGAAGAGCTTGTGGATCCTGATTCTCTGCTTCATTTCCAGCTTGTTTGAGGTAAAAATCTATGAACTTGATCATTAGAAGCTTAGATCTAGTTTTTATGGGTTTTGGACCCTTTTTGGCATCATTAATGAGATCTAGTGGTTTGGAACCACTCCAGGAGCTATGAGTTGCCACTCTTGGTGTTTCTGAGGTTCAAAGTCCATAAAGTTGGCACCTTTAGGGTTTAGAATCACCCATGCATGAGATTATGTCCATTTAGTGAAAGTAAAGTGCTATATCTTGAGGTTGGGTCCTTTTGGGGCATGCAAAGTCACTAAGTCAGTGACTTTATGGTTCTAGATGTTTATTAGGGATTAGATCTGTGGTTTGGACTTTTAGTCTTAAGCATTAAGTGCTTAAAGAGGGTTTTGGCTTAATGGGTGAGAACGTTGGGCATACAAGTCTGTATGTACGGCGTACAAGCCATTTAGCGTGTACGCTTAGTGTACAACTGAGTATGCCCCGCATACTCAGCATGATTTGACTTCGGTGTTTGGGCTTCGGTTTGGGCTTAGATGTTTTCGGATTTGTTGGCCCATCAGGCTTTGGGCTGATAATTATTTCGAGAAGGCCTACAATGGGATTTGGGCCCAATTTGAAAAATTGGGCTATGTTTGGGCCTTGTGTGATTATTTGGTAATTGGGTCTTTTGGATTAGAGGTTTGGGCCTAAGTTTGGGTCCAAACTAAGAGAAGGGGTAAAATGGTCATTTACCCTATTTATGGACAGTTAGTGATGGATTGGAATTCAATTATTAATTGGATGTTATTTGATATTGTTAGCTCAGGGATTTGTAGGACCAGCAGCCAGGGATTTATCAGGGTGATTCGGCAGTGCGAGATGAGTCTCTTCACTGAGTTTAGCGGGTCGAAGGCACCAATATCGGCCCATGATTTATATGTTAGGACGCTAGATGTCTGCGTGACTCTTGCATATGTTATGTAATGGTATGTTTACCGGACTAGGCCCGATACCAGGTGGGGCCTGATGAGTATATTGTATGCTAGTTATCAATATGTGTTTTTTTGCTACCCGGCAAGGCCCGATGCCGGGCGGGGCTCAATGATTGTATGGTATGCTATTGTCTTTGTGATTATCACATGTGCTAGTATGATTATATGTTTATATGATTATATGTATCAAGCGAGGCCCGATGTCAGGCGGGGCCTGGTGATTGATAGATCTGTAAACCGAGCGGGGCCCGAAGCCGAGTGAGACTTGATACCGGGCGGGGGCCCAATATGTGATTTATTATGTTTGGTATGTGGTATCTTGGGGAACTCACTAAGCTTTGTGCTTACGGTTTTCAGTTTATGTTTCAGGTATATCGATTTTCAAATGGAAGAGCTCGAGATGATTGCAGAGCACACACTACCTCGTTCTGCATTTTCTTGATTTACTCGATAAGAAATGGTGGTTGATACAATTGATTTATTTGGATTTATATGATGATGTTTTGGGAATTCCGGTTTTATTAACTTAAAAATGAAATTTGTGGGTCTTATTTATGGGACGTTACACTTTCTACCATATTTTTACATCTACATAGACTCATATATACTTTAGTAGGCAATTGTTTTACATCCTTCAAATACATGCATGTATACTTATACATATGTACCTATTAACCCAAAACACCCTTTTATTCACTATTTTAGATAAAAGTAAGGCTACCTAGATGTAGTTAATAGTAGTAAGAAACATTACTCATAATATCTAGTTATATAAATTGTACAAAACCATGGGTTACATGGCTGCTACAAAATGGGTCTTTTGGCAAAAACTTCGGCACACAAAGCTGAAGGGTTCGCATACAATATTTAGGTTAATAAAAAAGCAACCAGAATTATGTGAAAACAAGAAGAGAAAAGAAGAACATGCATCTTGGAATTAATTTATGTGAGGTTTATGATTAGGTAGGGGATATGGTCTCGAGGATGTTTGCAAGCATAATCTAAAGGTGAAAGAACAAGCATCTTGGAATTAAGTTGTGTGAGGTTTAGGATTAGGTAATGGATATGGTCTCGAGGCTGTTTGGAAGTATAATCTGAAGGTGAAAGAACAAACAAGACAACAAGAATAATTTGTCTAGAATTCTCGTGAAGCTGATGCTTCATTAATTTTTGATCATGAAAGGAAAGAAGAAAAGGAAGCACACTCGACATAAATTAGGAAAGAAAAGAAGGAACATAAAGTTTTTTGGAGAAATCGTCGTACGCTTGGCTGACGTTGCTCCTGATTCAGTGTGACTTCTAGGTCACAAATGTCTCAACCCTTTCTTTCCTTCTCTTTCTCTCTCTCTCTCCCCCCTTTCTCTCTCTCTCTCTCTCTCTCTCTCTCTCTCTCTCTCTCCCTCTCTCTCTCTCTCGTTGATCACGTTCCTTCGTGTTCCCTCTGTTTGTGCCACCATTACACCCCCAATCAAACATTAAGAAGTTAGATGCACGTAACAATCTTTTTAGTTCACGATCATCAGTCATCTTCTTTTCAATTGCATTTTTACACCTAAAAGAAATGAATCAAAATAAATAAATAATTATTACTAAGTAAGAAATGATTATGATAAACTAATCTTACTTTCTAGAAATTTGAAGCTTTATATACAAAAGAAATTATATGATTCATAAATGAGGTTCGCTTCATACCAACAATGTAAAATGGACTTTCTCGTCTTCTTATTGATGTTGTTAAGAATACAAAATACTAACGAAAATGAAATGAAATAGACAAAATAAAAAGCACAATAATTAGATAAAAAGTAGAGAAGAACATGGTGCTTCTGGAAAAGATTAGAGTTCACAATCTCAGGTCTCAGATAGGGATCAATTTTTCGTCGGCCTCCATTTTCTAGAAAAGTTAGGGATAATTGGTTGAGGAGCTGACCTAGCTTACATGAAGTGATTAAGTCTTCTCCAAATATTCAAGAACTGTAGGGCTGGACCAAGGCTCAAAGAAAATAATTAACAAAAGCAAAAACTCAAGGAAATTACCTGAGAATAGAGGGAAACCAAGATGATATCTCGCCATTGGAGCATGTAATATTTGACGAGCCAAAATTTTTGTTGTGATGGTAGGTGGAAGTAGGCAAATCGTCTATGGTGGTCGAGGCAAAGTATAAGGTTTCGATAGGTCATGATGGTGATGGTTCGAGGAGAGAAGGGTATAAAGTGGCTTGTAAAGGGTAGTGGTAGTGGCTAAAGATAGTGTATAGGGTGACGGTAGTGATGAGAGTTAGCGACAGGCGGAGTATAAAGTGATGTTGGTGATGAGAGGCGGCATATAGGGTCATCGGGTGGTGCAAAGCTGTTGTGTTTTATCGTGGTGATGCCAGTGAGTGGCATATGTGATTTATAGTGCTAGTAACGGAGCTCAAGTGAGGGTAACAGTCCCATGAACCACCGATGTTACAAAAAGATTCCACATGGATCACTTGACAAAAAATCAACACTATGACCAAACGTGCGATTTTGGCCAAACAATAGGTACCAAAACTATATTTTAGTTTAAAATTATTATTATTATTATTATTATTATTATCATTATTATTATTTGAACGACAACTATTATTATATATATATATATATATATATATATATATATTAAAATTGTGGAGAAAAAGAATAGTTAACTTGACACATTTTGTCCAGCTTTGGTCCCTTGAATTATATTTCCGGTCCCTGTACTTCTTTAATTAATTTATTCATGTCCTTTTGTTTGTGTTCCATTCAACTTCCCATTTTTTTGGCAGAATTGGTCCCTGTATTATTGTTGGAAGTTAGGAATACTAAATTTGGATGTTTTTTTGGCAACTTTGCTCATTATTCTTTACCCATTTTGACACTTTTGGTCCTTGCAATCAATATTTTTACACTTTTTTTGGAACCTTTTAATATTTAAAGTTTGGCCATAAAACTTTAACGGTTTGACAACTTTGATCCATTTTCTAAAAAGTTGCTAATTCCTACACCTTTAATTCTTTAGCCATTTTCACACTTCTGGTCCTTGTAGTCAAAACTTTTACATTTTTTGTCCGGGGCAAAGCCCGGACTTTTCATCCTTGCACTTTCTATGTCTGTCATATTTATCAATTCGGAAACAACATTGAAAGTTTCTGGCCCCCGCGTAGCGGAGGTAACCTTTCTAGTAATTATTATGATTATTTGGGAAATTAAGTAATCTAAAGTCTAAACCATTATAAATGGGTTTTTCAAAGAAAATAACCTTCTATTTTCCGTTTTTGAAAAATAATTAGTTTATACGGAATGCCCTCATTCCTGAGTACTTTTTGTATTTCAGAGGATTTTTTTTTGTTTTTTTTAAAAGAATTTTTTTTGGATTCCGAATGCTACATTTAGAAGTGTTTATTGTTATCGTTTTTCAATAAAATGTCTACTTTTATGCATTAATATCGTATATAGTTCACATTACTATACTTGTTTAATTTTTTTTATTACATTTAATTAAAAAAACATTTTTTTCTCGAAATCCCTGAATTGTTCGTTCGATTTCGGACCGGAATGTTGGTCCGGATTCAGCCTGAAATGTATTTTCTTGTAATAAAAAATGTTTTTTTTTTCATCCGTAACGTTCTTACAAGTTAAAATGTAGTTAGATCAACTAATTTTCCTCATTATTTTGAATAACTCTTCATCTAATCTTAAACGAAACAAATGTCGACTTGAACTTCAATCGACATTTAATTTTGTATTGAAAAACAAAATGCCAAAATATTGTCGCTATTTTAGGACCAGATTATTTGAGAAGTCCAATTCCTCTATAAATGCGAACATTCTCCACGGGCATCCCCATCGTCCTCAGTCCTCACCCCATCCCCACTCCAAATCCCCCCCTCCCCCCCACCCCTTCTCTTACCAATAAACTAATCCTCAAATACACACACACTTCAGACTACTCTGCGTCTTCTTTTTTATGATCCATCTCCGCCTTCAATTCCGCAACGCACAATTTTCCGGCGGTTTCGACTCCCTGTCTTCTTCCTCCGTCGTTTCAACATATTTTCATGTCATGTACCCGTTTTTCTCTGTTTTCCGAGACAATTTATTCCCATAATTCGAATAACATCTCAAACCATTTTTGGGTTTTTGCATCGATCATATTCTGAATACTTGAATTTAAAAAAAAAATCATGGATTCGTATGGTTTTCTTGATAGTATTCAAGTGGAGAAGGCACATGCGCTTTCCAGACACAAGCGGTTTAACAACATTTCCAGAATATTTAAATTAATCGAAGTCTTCGTCGCCGTTGCGTTGATTTCATGGTCGTCGACTCGCCTTCCTACGGTTTTTAAAGTATCCGGCGAGTATCTGTACGCCTGTTCATCTTACATATTGAATCAACACGTCGTTTTTCTTATCGGAAATTTTATCGTTCTTCTTTGTTACGTTTTCTCCGGTCACATGGAGGTCGGAAACGAATCCATTGATCATGAAATTTCCGAAGAGAATAAAAGTAGATCTATGAATCATCATAAAACAAGTGACGCCACTTTAGATGGAGAATTGCTACGGCCGCCGGTGGAAGAATTACCGGTGATTCACACAGCCATGGAAGAACCTCAAGAAAAAGTAATTGGGTTTGAGAATTCGATAGTGAAAACGGAGTCGGAAGTGGCGGCGGAAATGGCAATCAAGCAGGCGGCGAAGCAGATAGAGAGATTTCAAAGGACACAGTCGGCGAAGTTGAAGCGAGAGATATCGATGCGGCCTCGTAGCGAGTTGAGGAGGTCGGTGACAGAGAGGCGGAGAAGCGTTTTTGTTACTGCCGGAAACGGAGACTCGCCGGAGAGTTCATCGGAGACGGTCGAGAGGTTGAGCAACGAAGAGTTTCGGCTTGCCGTTGAGGCTTTCATTTTAAAGCAGCAGAGCTTTCTCAAGCAGCAAACCGTGGATAAACAATCATATTATTAGTAATTATTAATTATTAATAATTATTATTGTTTAATTATTAATGATTAATAATTAATCATTAATATATTATCACTATGTAAAAAGGGCTTGTTTGATTTTTCTTGCTAAGATTCTCTCTCATTTTCAAGAGAAAATGGATCTTTTATGTACTTTCGGTAAATATTAATTTTCCCTATAAAATATCTAATTCCAATAATTCGTGTATAAGTTTAAAATTCAAATATGAGATAATGATAACAGTTTTATATATCTAAAGCAAAGACTAAATTAATCATAATCAAAGTGGATTACTTGGTAAAAAGCAATCTAGGTCGTATTTTATAATACATTACCAACTTTTAATTTTTGACTTGAGCATGTTATAGCAACTTTTCATATAGGAGTTATGGATGGAAGTTTTATCATTGGTAATTTAGAAACTAGTTGTGGTTGTTAAAAGACTTGTCATCTTTTTATGCCATTACAACTTACAAGACTTTAGTTTACCCGAAATGTAAATAATTATAAACACGTTTATATTGCACACAACAAACGTTTAAAACTTTTATTATTGTTTCATTTATCACAAAATAAAATCTTTTAACTACAAAACGTGAGTTTCGAATTATAAACGATGACAATGTTTTTCAATTGACTATTTGATAAAATTGAATTATTTAATTTTAAATTATTAGAATCTTTTAATAGTAAGTAGAACATACTGTTTTTATTGTTCATAATTTAATTTTTCATAATCTTTTGATTATTTCGGATAATATATATATATATATATATATATATATATATATATATATATATATATATATATATATATATATATATATATATGGTGAGGTTCAATAGAGAACCATAATTAACCAAGGAACCAATCGTGAGCGTTGGAAATCATAACGATCAACGGCCAAGGAAATAGATGTACACTTTTACATTGGACGCACACACACCGGATTATACCAAAAAATCCACCCTTTACAAAAAAACTCATCACTTTTTTTCGTTTATAATTTTTTTTAGGCCATGTTTTTTATCGAAAAAAAAACCGAATATATCGTTGTTCACGATTTCTCGTTCTCTTTCCATAGAGATCCATGATGATATATAAAAAACGATCTTTTTTTTAGAAAAAAACCCACTTCATTTTCTTTGATGAAAAAATTTAACGACTATTTTTTTATAGAAAAAAATTAATAATATCAAAATTCATATTTTTTGTACTTTTTAAACATAGATTCATATTCAAGTTAAAAAAAAAAAAACTTTATTTTAGTTTACATTCACATTGTGAACCTGTTTAGATTCACATTGTGAACCTGTTCAGATTCATATTGTAAACCTATTCAGATTCACATTATGAACCTCCTTAGATTTACAGTGTGCATAATAAGAAGTCAGATTGACAGTGTGAATCTGAACTGATCGGAGCTTTTTCACATTGTAAATCTGAATTTTAAATGAAAAAAAGGAAGTGAGTTTTGTTATAATCTGGTACATGTGCGTCCATTATAAAAATTTACAACCCTTCCTTTTGCCGTTGATCGTTTTAAATTCCGACGTTTTGGATTGGTTCTTTGGTTCCTTGATTAATAATGGTTCTCTATTGAACTTTTCCCCATATATATATATATATATATATATATATATATATATATATATATATATATATATATATATATATATATATATATATATATATATATAAACCTGTTGAATGCAGACCGAAATCATATGTAAGCTCCTTTCATTCATAGCTCTACAAAAGAAAGTTGCATTTGCTAATTATATATGGTGTATGGGAATGATATTCTTGTAAGAGTAAGAATTATATGTTATATATAATATTATGATATATAAATAAATATATCATATTATAATCAAGAAAACAATAAAGATAGGTTACTATTTTTCCATTTAACATTGTTATTTTTGAAATGATAAGTGGACTATTTAATGGGCTGCAGAAGGAATGTAAAAGGCAGCATGAGTGTAAAAGTGATCTTCGCTATAAGAGTGACAAATGGAGAGACGGTGGATCGAAGAGGCCGGAATCAATGGCTTTTTACCCTTAAATCATGTGCCTATCATATCTTTCAGATTGCATTTTTCAATCACCAATATTTTTTAATTTTGGAAAAGAATCCATTTTCAAAATTCAAATAGATATTTTTGTATAATTCTATAAAATAACATGATTGCAAGAGATCATAAAATCTGTATCGTGGTGTATTTCTATTATCTTGGTTGTGGTACACTTAGCTGAATCTTACGCGACAGATAATGCATACATAAACCATGCATAAACAAGTTATGCACAGTAACAAATATGCTGATATGTCTATGCACGCACATGGTGCTCCTTATCCTGCTACACATAACTTTTGTTTGGTTTATTTAATATCATTGTTTGAATGTATGTGAAAATAAACTTGCAATCTTTTAAATCTATACCAACTAAGTTGTTTGTTTTTTTGGAAAAAACTTTTTTTTGATTACTTATGTCTACAGCGTCTACAGAATCTTGAAATGTATTTGTTTTTTCAAATCCACAGATGTCAAAACGTTTGCGCGTCAAAAGACTTGGACCAATGTTTTCCGGTGAGAAGACCTCACAGACCTCAATTAAACAAAAAAAGGAAAAAGAAAAGAAAATATATGAACCCACGTTAAAACAAACACTGACGCATCCTCTCACCGATTTGTTCTTCTCTATGCATTCTTCTCGGAGCACCAACTTTGTCGTCATCTACCTGTGTAGCCACCGACAGTGCCTCTGTCTTCGTCGGAGCCTTGTATCATGTAATTTTTCCGGTTTTTCTTTGGTCTTGTTGTGTTCAAATTTCTGTCTTTCTTTTGAAATTTATGTATCTAATATCCAATTTCATATCCATCTTCATGTTTGTATCAATGTTATGATGTATGAATTTTGAATGATAGTTGAAATACGATTATAGGTGAAATCTGATTTTATATAAATAAGTAAAAGCAGATGCTAAAAACTTAAAACATGTCAATGATAGTTGAAATTTGATTATATGTTTATTGCTTTCCAACCGTTATCAATGTTTATAGGATTTTATGAACTTGAAATCCGATTTTTTGAACTTGAAATATGATTTTATGTAGATTACAAAGATAGTTGTTTATACGAAGATTGATACATGATAGTTGTTTATATGATAGTAAATAACACAAATGTCAATAATTTTACATCAAAATTCTAATTTGATTGCTATGTTTTTTTTATCTCAAATTTGACAATATGTTTTCCTATTTGTTATAATTTTAACTACTTGATCCGTCAACCCGGTTACCTACTCATATGACATGTCATATCAGTTTTTGATCATGTGACATGTTGATATGTCAAACTTGAAATTTTTCCACAAGAAATACTATGTGTTCATTTTTTTCAATTTTTGACAATAACTTTTAATTTTTTTCCTAATCGAACATCATTTTTCCAATTTTGTTCAATGTTCACCATTTTTCATTTGAAACAGTGTGTGTGTATATATATATATATATATATATATATATATATATATATATATATATATATATATATATATATATATATATAGACACACACACACACATATAGAGAGAGAGAGATGAGTTCAATTATTCTAACTAAGTATTGTGTAGATGTAGGAATGATTGTGGAACAATCAAAATTTAAAAAAAAATATAAATAAGGGTTATTATATAATTTGATAAATAACTTCCATAAATACTTCCTATAATCATGCAAGTTACATTGAATTTTAACCTAATTTATCTCTTTTTTATTTACAGCCGTTCTTAATCCCTCGCCATTTTCAAAAACCCTAGAATCGGCAGACACACCTCCATATCCATCATCATCATCATCATCATCATCATAATCTCTCACCATTGTCGCTTCTTCCTCTTCCATATCAATTGTTGGCTCCATCGTTAGTGATTGTATTTAGCTTCCCCATTCAATAATAGCAGGTCGGCGCAGTAACCCTAGCCAACCCTTCCGTCATCCTCTCCCTCCTTTGGCCTGATCCAGACACTAAAAGACTTCATAAACAACTCACCATCTCCGACGTCGCCCCTCTCTCGGCAAAAATTGACATTTTCGTTGAAGACCGAGCGTCTCTCCTATCACTTGATGTAGCAACAAAATAAATGATCGAAATGTTGTCTATGATGGTTGGCAAGAATTTGTATAATTTTATGAAATCGTTTTGTAGAGTTGACTCTTCTGTGGCTATTTATTTCGTAATTAAATCCATCCACGACCATCAATTATATTCCTTTTCTTGATTCTTTCCATAAATTTACATCCACATGTTTTATTAATTCTCTATATGAACTAGACCTAGCAATTTGATACACGACACGATTAAGACGACACGAACATGATACGAGTTTTCCGTGTATGTGTTTTAAAATTTCGTGTTTCGTGTTTATTCGTGTCTGACACGTATTTTAAATTCATGTTTCGTGTCTTACACGTGTCAAACACAAATTTACCTGTTTAGACACGTATAACACACGATATAAATTCATATTGACATGCGATACGTACAAACACGTATATATACATATATAATTTAGGGTTAAAATTTATATTTATAATATATTAGGGACCAATTTCGTAAAAGTCAATAATTAGTTTATTGCCCTAGCTTAAAAAAACCATTAAAAAAATGTCTATTCGTGTTTTCGTGTAACACGGCTAAAAAACGTATCTATGCATGTCATGTCACGTGTCACAATCTTTTACGTGTCGTGTTCGTGTTTGATACCCCAAAAACGTTTTATAATTTGTGTTGTGTTTGTGTTTAACAAATTCTTGTCATTTAAATTTGTGTCTGACATGAATACACGACACACAGACACGGATTGTCATGTCTAAATTATGAACTGTAACGACCTGTTATTTCAAACCAATGTAATAGTCTAGATCAACTAGTAATTCGTTTGAAAGTAATAAAGAAATAATAAATTAAAATAAAATGTTAGGTACACCCGATATCTATCAAGAAAGTTGTAGTGGTCGTGACAAGCATTCCGGAAATATAAAGAACGCCGAAATTTGAGCTATAACGAAGAAGTTATGGCCTATCAAAGTTTCGCGACAGAACCGGCACGACACTGTGTGTCATAAAAAGTGAGTTTACAATAAAATGCTTTTTAGCCTTCACAATCGAAATGAAATTCGTAGTATACGTTAAACCGAGAGCGTGCATAAAAAAAACGTTCAAATCTAACTTCGTATAAAGAAGTTATGAATTTTCTAAGATTTGGCATAGCAGTGTGCAGCTCGGAATTCAAATTATAGATCGAGCGATTTTTAACCGACACAACCTAAACGCGAATCAAAGATCTCATCAATGGTAGTTTAACAGTAAAAAGACAGATGAAAACGGACGATGGATGAAGAAGTTATGAATTTTTAACGGACTTTTCCATTCCCGACTTGTTAAAAATATAACTTTACAAATAAAGTCAAAATTTGCCGACGGAGTCAAAACGAAAGTTGTAGATTACGGTCTCACCTACGCGTGAATATAAATAACGTCAAAAACAGAGCCCGTATGCGAAAGTTATGAATTTTTGAAATTCAATGCTCAAATTTCGAGGCTGGTCCGAAGGGGAACGCCCCGCCTTCGCAGCCACCTGGTCCGGAGTTGGCCACCAACCCGCTTCGCATGGTTGACATGTTTGAAATCTCGGAAAATCGGACACGAACCCCGCTCATCCGCCCCACGTACGAGGTACGCCCTGCGTACCAGAACGCGCATCGTTCCTCGCAGGAACGTGCAGTGTACCGAAGGTCAGATGGTTACTATAAATAAGATGTGAAGCCTCCCGGAAATGGTTGCTAATTTACACTCTCTTTCACCCTATACACCCTCTCTAGCCACTCTAAATCACCCTGAAGCATAGGAAGCACTCGAAATCCCCGAGAAAAGAATCTTTTTCGGTTGAAACTCTGCCCACGCAGAACCCGATTTTCACCAGAAACTCGTGATTTTCAAGTAGCGAAGCGCTGCCCAAATCACCACTTTATCAAGTGAGTTCATACCCCTACGTTTTCACTATCTTTTTAAATTTTAAGGGGGGAATACAAGTAAAACACAAGGAAATCTTGTGTTAAAAAGCAATACTATTCAAATAGTTTTCAGGTTACAATACAGAAACAACAAATAAACTATAATATGTATAGTTGATGAGACATACATACAGTTTATTCATTTCAAAACGATTTTTCATTATTCTACACATAACCGTCGATATAACTTTGTGAGACATACTTCATGTACTTATGTAAGTATCAACCAAACCTTGAAATTATAACCAGAGTCTCCTGGAGGGAGAGCGTGGCACTTGGGTATAGATCTATACGGGACTGACAATCTCCCACCTAAACTACTAGCTACAGTTAGGTCGGCAGGTCTGGGGTGACAAATGTCGTACCATTTACGACGCCTGAAGAACTTCGTGTTCAGGCAATCATAGGTCATCAAACATGGTTATGATAACTCATAATTTGATATTAAACAATACGATTAGTGTATGAATAAGTAAACAACTTCACATAGTTTTATTAAATAATAAAACTATAATACAATATTTTATAAATACAGCTGGTAAATCCAGGCACTTACAATTACACAACTTTCATACAAGTACAAATACAGATTATCATTCCACTACAGAGAAAACATACTTTTCATGGTTTTATGTGAGTTAAAACTACAATTTTCTATTTCAGAGTACAATAACATTTACATGTTCTGATTACATCATATTACAACATAAAATATTGGATTTTCTGGGAAAACATACTTACACTTTTAAGGAACAAATAACAGATTTCAGTTACAAACATGCTTATGAACTCACCAACTTAATTTTTGACACTCTTTTCAAAACTACTTGTATTTTCAGGAAATCAATAAGCAGGTAATCACAAGTTTTGAAGAAGACGGAACTTCATATAGTCATGTCTTTTAGTTTTGCTATACACTTTGGTGTCATGTATATATTGATTTGATCACGAATGTAAAACTATATTTTATCAATGTAATGGTTGTTGTACTTTGATTTATATTATGCAATTGTTGTGATACTGAACATGACATCATTCGCCCTCGTACGTTTCCGCCGTTCCTGTTTGGGGGTGTGACAGATTGGTATTAGAGCATTGTTTATAGTGAACTAAGTATATCAAACCATAAAAGATATACAACTATAAATATAATGAGGCTAAAGCACTCTGACCAAGAGTTATACTTTTAAAATATAACAATATTTTTATAAAAGTATGCATACATGCTTACATACTAGGACAAGTATCACAAGAAGAACAAAACATAAGTATTTAGATGTTGGACACTACAATCAAACCTAGACAGTTATGTAGTCATATCTAGGATAAATATAGCCTGGTCAACTATATTTATTTGAGATATGACCAACATGTGTTTGGGAGTGATCGTGGTGTTGCAACAAGTCTAAAACTTACCAAAAAACTATACAGATAACCTTTATCATAAAAATTTAAAATACTATAGGAGTATTTTGTAATACTATAAAACAACATGCTTAAATTCTTTCTATGCTTCTTACCTCTATTCTCGTATAGACATTATGACAGGGTATCACCCACCTGGAGACCCCTATTTCCCTAATCAAGGAAATGGTGGTTGGGTTGAAGATGATCCCAAAGAGGATCCTGAGGAGGACCAAGAAGAAGAAGAAGATTATGAAGAAGAGGGAGAAGAAGATTTGGACGCTGAGCCTGAAGTTATTAATCCACCATACATATCCCGTGTTCCAGCGCATCGTTATGGCTACAATGGACCCACGCCTCGTTGGGCGGAAAACATAGAGCAGTGGAGCAGACAACAAGGCCAGCGACCCTCCTACGTCATGGAACAGGGTGTTTACAATATTAGTCATGGAGGACCTGCAGACAGAGCCCTCTCGGTCATGGTACACCGAATCGCCCGACTTGGAGAACAGACGAGGGCATCTGCCAACCAGATCATGGAGGTTGGCGCCACCACTGAAATCACAGCTGTTCATCATGGCCGACTGGATGAAGACCACGATAGGACTCAAGATCACATCGAGGCCCTTCAGGTACAGATGACTGCAACACGACCGAGGTTAGAGAACTTCAGGAACATCGTGCTGTATTGGAGGGACGATTGATCGAGGCAGAACGACAAGTGATAGAATCTACAACTAAGACAAGGGCGACGCGAAATTTCATGGCCTCGTTTAATGGTCCACAGAGCAACACCCATCATGAGTAGTGCATGCACTACTCAAACTATGTTACATACTATATTTCCTAGTGGGCGTTAGTGCCACTCTTTTCAATATGTAAGTTTGATCCTACGATTAAGTGAATACACTATTCGTGGGATGTAATGCAGTCTCAATTTTCCTTACGTAGATATAATGCAGAGTTATATCAAGGTCAAGTTTTCCTAAATACTATGTACAAATATATATATATATATATATATATATATATATATATATATATCAACGAAATTGGCACACATTCTATTTTCATTGGGAGTTATCATAAATTTCATAACATTCTTATCAATTGTTTACTCATGGTAAATCTATGATTATTTAGTGTATATGTTAAAGTATTATGTAATTAAAATTCTATTGACTTTGAAATGATAGGCCCGCTTTAGGCCCCGTTCCTTGTTTGGTTGTGGACTTAAGGCAGACCTATTATGATCGACAGTCTATTCAATCTTAATTACATACAACTTGTATACACCAGGTGAATTTAATTTAGAAGGATTTTGTACGGAATACATTATACAAATTCATTACAACTGTTGCTATAAATGAAATTGGCGATTGTTTACTTATATTAATAGACTTTTATTATAAATCGCTTAATAGAACACTATAACAGTCAAGAAATCATGCATTTAGAACTAAGATATATCTTGTTCATTATCACCTGACTCATGATCACTATAGAGTACTTATCATCATTTTTTTTAAATCATTATAGAGAAAGATGCCTCCACAGAAGTCTAACAGAAAGAACAAAAACCCTACAAAAAATCCACCACCGCCGCCACCTCCTCAATATGATACTGCTGTATTCCAAGCAGCAGTAATTGCCGCCATGGCAGCAGCCATGAGACAGATCAATGCCAATGGCGTTTGTGGGGAGGGTAGTGGCGCCCATCCTTCTAATCATGGAGATAGTCAGGGACACCCGAGGGAATGTTCATACAAGGACTTCACCAACGCTAAACCTCGATCCTTTGATGGCACGGGAGGTTTCATTGCATTAACCCATTGATTCGAGAAAACCGAATCAATATTTGAAATTTGCGCATACCCCGAGTCTAGCAAAGTGAAATTTGCAGCATGTACCTTCACAGACAGAGCTCTCACTTGGTGGAACAGCCAGACTCTCCCGATAGCCAATGCTATGAGTTGGGATGATTTGAAAAAACTAATGCTAGTTGAATACTGCCCGAGGGGCGAAATGCAAAAACTAGAGCAGAAACTCTGGAGTCTGAAAATGAAGGGCTCCGATATCACTGCTTACACTGCTAGGTTCAGTGACCTGGCTCTATTGTGTTCCGGGATGGTCACCCCGGAGAGTAAGAAGGTGGATAGGTATATCTGAGGATTAAATCCCCCGACTCAAGGAAACGTTATTGCCGCCAATCCACTTACTTTCGATAGTGCCAAACGTCTGGCACATACACTAGTAGATCATGGAGTTAGTTAAGACTCTATACCAGCCATTTCTGAAAAACCCAAAGAAGGAGGCAACAAAAAGAAGTTTTGGAACACATGAAAAGGGAAATCATCACAAGAGCCCTCAAAGAAGCAACAAAAAGTGGCAGTTCATATTGCTATTATTCCTGCTATTATTCCTGCTTCTACTCCTACCATTGTTTCTG
This sequence comes from Lactuca virosa, assembly GCF_052849685.1. NCBI lineage: Eukaryota > Viridiplantae > Streptophyta > Magnoliopsida > Asterales > Asteraceae > Lactuca > Lactuca virosa. The sequence continues at coordinate 287,702,160 of NC_136429.1, read as the reverse complement.
CTACTCCAACACTTCCCAGTCGATATGTTGGGAATCATCCAAAGTGTAATAAATGCAACTTCTGTCACACGAGATTTTGCAAGGGAATGTACTACAGAAACTACAACAAGAAGGGGCACACCGCCTGTTTCTGTAAAACACCAGCACAACCCATCTCTCAAGTCCCCGCTGCGGGAGTAATTCAAGCTTGTTATGAGTGTGGTGAAATCGGGCATTTCAAGAGAGACTGCCCAAAAACAAAGAATGTTGGCGGTGTGGGGAGAATTTTGGCAATTGGCCACAAAGAAGTGATGGCAGATCCTACCGTGGTTACCAGTACGTTTCTTCTCAACAATTCTTACGCATGCATACTTTTTAATAGTGGTGCGGAGAAAAGCTCCGTGAGCCATAAATTCAAACACCTACTAAAACAAAATCCACAATCATTAAAAGACACATTTACTATAGAAATGGCTAACGGAAAGACTGAGAGCACAAACGATATATACATGGGATGTACCCTTACTCTGAACAACTATTCTTTCCAAGTTGACCTTATGCCGAAAGTTTTGACATCATCATCGGCATGGATTGGTTAAGTCTTCATCATGCTGATATCATGTGTTATGAAAAAGTCATTCGTCTTAATCTGCCAAGTTGCGAATCTCTCGTTATTTATGGCGATAAACCCGGTACAAACCTTCAAATCATTTCTTGTGTCAAAGCCCAGAAGTATCTTCGCAAAGATTACTGTGCCTTCTTAGCTCACGTGGTAGATAAGACGCAAGAGGTGAAAAACATCAAGGGTATCCCTAAAGTTTGTGATTTCCCCGATGTTTTCCTCGAAGATCTTTCAGGAGTTCCTCCTGAACGCCAATTCAAATTCCGAATCGACTTGATTCCCAGAACTACCCCTGTAGCCAAATCCCCGTACAGTTTAGCACCATCAGAGATGCAGGAACTATCCAGCCAACTAAACGAACTACTTAGCAAAGGATTCATCAGGCCGAGCTTCTCACCTTGGGGAACACCGGTCTTGTTCATGAAGAAGAAGGATGGATCGTTTCGCATGTGCATAGACTACCGGGAATTAAATAAACTTACTATCAAGAATCGATACCATTTGCCACGAATCGATGACCTCTTTGACCAACTACAAGGAGCAAGTTTCTTCTCCAAGATTGACCTAAGATCAGGATACCACCAACTATGAGTTCAGGAAGAAGATATTCCTAAGAACACATTCCGAACTCGCTACGGTCACTATGAATTCGTAGTGATGCCCTTCAGTTTAACAAATGTACCTGCAGTGTTCATGGACTTGATGAACCGTGTGTGACGATCTTACTTAGACAAGTTCGTAATAGTTTGTTGGATTAATGTCTAAGTCCACAACTATAATTGGTAAGAATTGACCCGACTCGGCATGGTCCATTTGGGTTGCATGGCATCGGGACAATTGGATAGACAAGATGAGGAAAAAGGATACTAGTGATTTATATTAATATATTATAAGTTCTAATATATTAATATATAATCATATTATTTAATTAGTATTGATCAAGAATTAATTTATAATTAATTAAGTGATCAAAAGGAACTAATTAAATATGGACTCTAAGATATATGTGTGTGATGGGCCAAGTTCATTTAGGTTGGGCTAAGCTTTCATGGATAGTCCATGGAGTGTTTAACCCATGGATCATATGAAATGAAAGGTCATGGGTATTAGGGTTTAACCCTAATGTCCACACTATATAAAGATGTCCTTGGTTGGTGAAATGGGCACTAGTGTGTGTACACAAAAGGGCAAGGCCGATTTCACTAGAGAGAACCAAAGTATCCTTATTCTCAAGGTTATTCCAAGTGTTCATGGTGTTGTGTGAACCATTTGAGGTGTCACACTTGGGGCACTAGGCACTTAAGCTTCATGAAGACAAGTTACATAAAAAAAAGGTATGTATTCTATCTATTTTATTACCCAAGTATATGATATTTGTATGCTAGTATAGGGTAATATCTTGGAAACTTCATATTTGCATGTATAATAGAGAAAACATAGATCCAAGGTATTTAGGATTGTATGTGCACCATAGGATGTTGTAGTATATTAAAACCCAACAGTGGTATCAGAGACATGGGTTGTTTTCTGTTATATTCATGCAAATGTTTGATTTTCAAAGTTGAAAAAAAAAGAAAAAAAAAACATGAAGTTTGTCAAATTTTAAGATAATTACTTGTTTTGTGAAAAACTAATTATTTGTAAAATTTGAATCATTTGCTATATGAGTTGAATTAGGTCAAATTTAGTAAAAGATAAAATGATATGATTATTTTATTAGTTTAAAAAGTTTGATCTAAATGTTTTAAGGAGTTACAAATTTTGTCATAAAATTTTGGGGCTCGAAAAGTTTTTTTTACGTTGTGATCTTATGTGTTTTGAAACCTCCATAAGTTATGGATTACCAAAAGTTCTATGTTTCCTTGATTTATGAGTTAGTTTAGATTAATGGAAAAAAATTTTGTGTTTTAGTTGTTTTCAATCCTAATTAATCTAAAAGTTGTTCATAAAATGTGTTTTTTTTGTAACTTGTCCTCAAGTTATATGAAAAGTCACATTTATGAATCTTAAAAAACTCATAAATATGCCTTAGGTTACAAAAAAAATGAAGAGTCTTTTCTTATAAATAGTTTTTATGGCTCCATAACTTGTCCTCAAGTTATGGATGTCCAAGAGTCTCTTTATTAAAAGTTTTAAAGCTTTACTTAAAACTCATAAGTTATGAAAATCCAAGAGTTTTGAATAGTTTCAAAACTTGCCCTTAAGTTTTGGAATTTGAAAAGTTTTCTCTAATGAATACTTTAATTCCAAGTTAAGCCCTTAGAATTTTAAAAGTTAAAATTCAACCCTTATACTTTATAATATTATAAGTTAATAATATATATATGTGTATAAGAGCAAGTCAGTATTACCATTAGTAGGCCTCATTCACGAAGCCGGTCTATAAGGGGGGTATAAGGTTGTTGCCTATAAAATGGCAGCTTAATGGGTGTCCACTCTCACCCACCGCTTCCTTGACTGGTGGAGGGTCGTTAGCCGAACAGGTAGGACAAGGACTATAACTCTCTCTTCATTAAAAGTATTAATGATAAATACTAAGCAACTAAACATTTTATTAATTCCCAATCTTAGTTACTTAGGAAAATGTGAATAAGGTGCTAATCCATGAAATTACACTTTGCACTTTGTTTAAACCGTTAGTGGAGCATGTGTGGTTAACCGGCACACTAACCTGAAGGGCACACTCGAGATTGAAACATGCCATTGAAAAGTTCAATGAATCTCAAAAGATCTAGGAGTTTCAAATCCAAGTAAAAACCTAATTAAATTATTTCGTTTTTCATGGTGGAAATTGGTAAATCGTCATTTACCTACCTTCAACTATTTTATAACTCAGATTACAGCATCCCTCTTCCAGTTATAAATAGGTTGTTGGATCCTAGCCTTAATATTTCATATTGGGTGTTATATTAAGGACTTTAGATCAACTATCTTGAATATCTCCCAAAAGATGTCTAGTTCAGACATCTATGATCTTCCCAAATCTCTTGGAACTTTACTTCCTCCACCTCCTCCAATTATTCTCCTTAACCCACAAGTTCAAGGTCACTCAAGCCCTAATTGGCAAGGCAAGGTCTAGGTGTGATCACATCTTGGAGATGAAGTCACATATTGACAAGCCGGGAGAGTTGGGTGTCAAAGTCTTGAGAAAGTTGGTGGTTCAATCACTTTCTAAGTCACATAGTGAGTTCCTTTGGGACTCCTATGAAACAGACTATGACATTACCCTTAATGATCTTATCTATTTGCTTGGTACTGCTGAATCAACTATGATTTGGAAGGCTAGTAAAGCAAATTTGATTAGAAGATCGACTTCCCAAAACTTTATGGACATTGACAATGATGACACTAGAAATCCAGAAAAAGCATTCTCTTCCCAATGGAAGGGATTGGCCATAGTCAAATCGGTTGACCAAATGGTAAAGAGAAAAGCTAAGTTTATGATAGTCCCATGTACCATTACCAAAGGGTCCATTTGTTAAAAGTGGAAAAGGAAGGGGCACTGTTTGCGAAGCTGCCAAATTTACCTAAGGATGTTAAAGTCAATAAGTTTGACTCTACTTCAGGTAAAGTCCATTGTCTAACTCTGTTAAGCTCCTATTTGGAGATTCTTATTACATAATGTGACTGAGTGACATGGTGATGTTATAAGAATCAAAGAAAAGAGAGAAAGCTTAAAGGAAGTATATGCTGCTTCTGATCGCGAAGATGGACTTCGATCGCATCAGAATTTTGAAGCTGTTACTTAGGAGTTATGACACATTGCTTAGGAATATATAACAACAAGGTTTTCATATGGATTGTAAGGATAAGTTTGTCCGCAAAGTTTTTAAAATAGAAGGAAATTTTTGATTTTATTTATTTTAAGTATCCTTACAATGTCATTTGTGAAAAAAATTGTTGTTTATATGATTCCATTGCTAGTAATATTGGAAAATGGATTTGATTCTTTCATTTGTGGTAATGTCTAAATTTACCAAATCAGGAAAGTTCCTCATCGCCCAAGTTTCAATTGGACCAAAACTTGGAATCATGCAAGTTGAATAGTATCATGAATGAGAACTTCCAAGCATTGGAAAATCAAGACTAATTACTTGTTCACATGGATGTGTGAGTCAAGTGAAGGACTAAAGGGATCGAGTACACATTCTTGTGCACTGGTCATGTCCACCACAAAGCTCGTTAAGACTATTTGATTTACTAAAGTTTAGTAAATATGGTTATACTTACAGGTTTAAGTATAATTCTGAAACATTGGAAAAGTCTCAATGTATGGCAGAACGAATGGGAAGAATCAAATTAGGCAGAAAGATAAAAGTTTCTCAAATCTGAAAAGATGGGAGAGTACTTTAGTATCATGTTTATGATCATCTTAATGATTTAGAAATCATATCACAATTAGTCCTCTAAAGGTCATCTTAGTGCATTCTTATGACTAAGAAGAGGAGTCATGAATTGTTGAAATGGTTAGATCAGGAAGATGAGTCATACTTCGTTCCAAAACAATTCTTAGAGTCATACTCCAAGATTGTAACTTGAGTGACATATCTTAAAGAAAGGTTTAAAACACTTGTCAAATGTAAGAGTAAAAGTGTCCTACTCTTGTACATTTGAAATTGGTAAGTTGTGATGTTTTGGATAAAACAAAGACCAACTAAGGCCAATTGTGTGAAGTGTTTGTCTTGATAAAGAATCCGCACTATCTCTTGAATATTTGGCAAGATAGTCTTATATGTCAAGAGGACAGTGGGAGTCTTAAAGATCCTGAAAAGAATTTCAAGAACTAATCAAGAATAAAACCTGAGGTTCTTCACTAGCACACGACTTGAGATTTATAACCTATCGTGTTGACATATTCTGTGCCCATTCCAGTTAAAGTTGGCTTCGCATAGGAGTTCTGAAAGTTCTCAATTGGTTGCATAACAACTTGGAAGCAATGACAGGCCCTGTACTGCCAGGTGGCAAGAAGTTAAGATTGCATAAGTTCAGTCCACATGAGTTTGGATTTGTCATTATCCTTGTCTTGTGACTATGGTTTTGACGATTCACATGGATAAGAACACATACACCATAAAATCTAAGGGTCATAAGGTTTCTCTCCGATTCATGAAAATGATGGTGAGGAAACACTTCCACCAAGTAGATTTGAAGCAGATGGCAAAAGGTCTAAACAATTGAGACTATGATTACGGCATCCCTTTTCATAGTTCTGAAATTGTTTAAACACACATGCATGCTATCTAAGGAAAGGTGTATGATTTTGATAAAGTTTTATCAAAGCATCTCGTATCAGATATCTGAACTTTGGTAAGAAAGTCAATAAAGTATTGATTTCTAGAAGTCCAGCTGATTTCTGAGTACATGTCAAAGCTAGTGGGAGCATAAGTGTTATGCTAATAATCATCATGTTAGTGGGAGCATGATAATTATTGTTAGTGTTGCAAGTTAGCAATGTTAATTATAGAAAACAAAAGTTTCAATTCGTGAGGCTGCAGAGATTGAAAAAGTTGTTTTGCTATAATTAAGGGAGAGTATATACTTAATTTCAGTTCTAAAGGCTTAGATTGAGACCTTAATCATCTTTAGTCAAGAATATATATATGAATTTCATGTTGGATTGGTTCAACTTAAGGAAATTCTATATATTGCGTTCTCAAAATTCGATTATGATTACGACATCCCTCTTCATAGTCAAATTTTGAAAACATGGCAAATAAAAATATTGTAGGAAAAGACTGATCTAGAATCATGTTTTTATGTGAGACATCATGAATCGTGTCCCATTTGCTTTGGGTATAGGATCGATTGCATGTGCTATAATATTTGTCCTTTCTAAATTTTTCCAAATGCCCAGAGGCATTAAGAAGGGAAAAGGTCTAGAATTGGATATGACTAAAATGATTAAGCAATTGTCGAGGACAATCTGAGGTTTACCAAAGATTGGTTGCTCAGGGACAGTTGGAAGTATAGTGCTAATTTTGGAAGGACCATATTGACATTTTCTGAAAAGAGGCATCTCTTGTTTAGAAGTGATAGTCAAAATGAGAATATGGAGTTGTCTCCATAGGTGGAAGTTATCTGTGTAAGATTAGAAAACTTAATGCAAGAAGCATGTCCAAAGCAATGTACTTTGAATATGAGACTTAGTTTCCATGGAGTTGATCTCCATTGGAATACCTTATAATGACTGTTGACAAGTCTTTGTGACTTTGTACATATTCATTACAGGAGGGTCAGTGCATATAAGTTTAAAATCTAAACATATTTCGATAAATGATAGGAATTTGAAATTCTCACATTTTTTGATAAGGATTTGGGAGTGTGAAATTAGAATCATTGAAATTATGTTCAATTGGTTTATTTCACAAAGTAAGGATCATAGAAAAACATAGAGTGCATACTTGGTGTATGGCAAAGCTATTGTTTTTGAAAAAATATAGTGTACTTGCTTCGAGCATGGGACAACTAGTGTTTTTAATTCAAGTATAAAGTTGATGAAACCAAAACAATGAATAATGAGTAATCAGTATGGTGACAAATAAAAGTGTCTTATTTATATTCATAGGTTTTGATACCATATTAGATTCAATTATTCTTGTGTTTCACTTTGTATGTTTTGACTTCCAGAATAAACTAGGTCATTCTTCCTGAATGACTAAGTTATTCAAACTATCCACAGTCGGTCATATGTTGGAAGTAGATATGAATCAAGACTGTCATGGGTTGGCTTGTAGAGGTCTAAGATGTTGGACAAAGCGGTGCTACAACACTCCTGAGTGCTCATAAGTTTTGAGTATTGGATTCAACCCACGCTCATTTGAATCACTTCATGGATTTTATCACGAGTGATCATGAGACGATAATATCTTATATTCTTAATACCTAGAGATATGAGTTGTTACTATGAGTTGGTTATACATTGATTGCACGAAAACACATTGGTAACTCGATGTTATAAAATGTACCTTTGTGTATGATTCAAAAAGTAGTAGAACAAGCCATATGAGTCGAAGTTTATCCATTCCTTTTACCTTCGGGATAAAAGCGATATCTGTGGGCCCCTCGATGATTTAGCGATGAAACATGTGAGTGCTTGGCCAAGCCAGGACTGATTTAATTTGTTCAATCAGTCAGTCATCATAAATCGGAAATCGGGAAACAACAAATGGACAGAGAGAATGATTGATAATCCATGTCTCAGTCCATATGATATCTAGAATGGAGGAATATATGATCCCTTATCTAATGGACAAGTCATTGACAAAGGTCAGAGTTCATCGGCAAGGTCAGAGTTCATCGGCAAGGTCAGAGTTCGACAGAAGCTTTTGAGAGCTACGATTGCTAGTCAGGGTTTGAAGTCATACTCAATAATAGTTTTAGACTTACCCAAGTGGGAGACTGTTGGATTAATGTCTAAGTCCATAACTATAATTGGTAAGACTTGACCTGACCCGGCATGGTCCATTTGGGTTGCATGGCATCGGGACAATTGGATAGACAAGTTGAGGAAAAAGGATACTAGTGATTTATATTAATATATTATAAGTTCTAATATATTAATATATAATCATATTATTTAATTAGTATTGATCAAGAATTAATTTATAATTAATTAAGTGATCAAAAGGAACTAATTAACTATGGACTCTAAGATATATGTGTGTGATGGGCCAAGTTTATTTAGGTTGGGCTAAGCTTTCATGGATAGTCTATGGAGTGTTTAACCCATGGATCATATGAAATGAAAGGTCATGGGTATTAGGGTTTAACCCTAATCTCCACACTATATAAAGATGTCCTTGGTTGGTGAAATGGGCACTAGTGTGTGTACACAAAAGGGCAAGGCCGATTTCACTAGAGAGAACCAAAGTATCCTTATTCTCAAGGTTATTCCAAGTGTTCATGGTGTTGTGTGAACCATTTGAGGTGTCACACTTGGGGCACTAGGCACTCAAGCTTCATGAAGACAAGTTACATAAAAAAAGGTATGTATTCTATCTATTTTGTTACCCAAGTATATGATATTTGTATGCTAGTATAGGGTAATATCTTGAAAACTTCATATTTGCATGTATAATAGAGAAAAAATAGATCCAAGGTATTTAGGGTTGTATGTGCACCATAGGATGTTGTAGTATATTAAAACCCAACATAGTTTTCATTGACGATATACTAGTTTATTCCCGAAGTAAGGAAGAAAACAGCCAAAACTTACGATAAGTCTTGGAAACCTTAAGGGCAGAGAAATTGTATGTGAAGTTCTCGAAGTGTGAATTCTAGATAAGGTAGACTTCTTGGGTTATGTAGTCAGTGAAGAAGGGATACATGTTGATCCCTCCAAGATCAAAGCTATCAAAAACTGGACGACCCCACAAAACCCAACAGAGATTCGTCAGTTTCTAGGTCTCACTAGTTATTACAGAAGGTTCATCCAAAAATTCTCAAAGATCGTAAGACCACTTACCACCCTGACTTAGAAGGGTGTCAGTTTCAACTGGGAGGAGAAACAAGAAACTGCTTTCCAGACATTAAAGCAAGCACTATGCAGCTCACTTATTTTGGCCCTCCTAGAAGGGACGGAAGATTTTGTAGTTTACTGTGATGCGTCCAAGCAAGGGCTAGGCTCTGTTCTTGTGAAGCGAGGAAAGGTTATATCTTATGCCTCGAGACAGCTTAAGAACCACGAAGTCAACTATACCACATACGACCTAGAACTAGGAGCAGTGGTTTTTGCTCTAAAAATCTGGAGGCATTATCTTTATGGTACAAAGTGTACCGTCTTCACAGACCACAAGAGCCTCCAACACATATTCGATCAGAAGGAACTTAACATGAGACAGCGACGATGGGTGGAACTACTCAATGATTACGAATGCGAGATTCGCTATCATCCCGACAAAGCCAATGTAGTGGCAGATGACCTTAATCAGAAAGAGTACTCGGGTCGCCGGGTAAAGTCCCTAACTATGAAAATCCATTCACACCTGTCCACGCAGATCAAAGAGACTCAGTTGGAAGCCTTGCAACCCGAGAATGTGACAGGTCAAGCCTTGAGAGGGATGGAGAAGAACTTAGAAATAAAGGGTGACGGAGTTCATTATTTCATGAGCCAAATCTGGACACCGAAATTTGGTGGCTATAGAGATGTTGTCATGAACGACTCCCACAAGACTCGGTACTCCGTTCATCCATGTCACACCCCCAAACCAGAACGGAAGAAACGTTCGGGGTTGGAAGATGTCATGTACAGTATCATAATAATGCACAATAGTAAACAAGCAACAACATCATCCATTGCATTAATAATATAATTTAATACAAGTGTGTTCTTTGTATAGTTTGAAAGACACCAAAATATGAATCAAAATAAAAGACGAGTCTCGAATGTGCTCCGTCTTTTCAAAACCTGGTCCAGTGTACCTGTCTACTCGTGACCTGAGAATACAAATTATTTTGAAAGAGTAGATCAGCATTTAAGCTGGTGAGTTCATAAGAATTTTAGTGTCAATGTTTGTATAAGTTTGATGAAAGTGTTTGTAAGTGTTTGATGTAAATGTTTGTAAATGTTTGATGTAAATGTTTGTATCTCCTAGAGAATCCTATATTTTCTACTTATAATGAAATGTAGTCTTCTACCAAGACCCGACTGTTCTGTATGTTTGTTCTTTTGTAAAAGTGAGTGTTTTTCCCAAGTATGACTATCATTATCAGAAAATAGTTTACATTACCGTTTATGTAAGAAGATCACTATATGAATGTAATGCGAAAATGAAGATGTACAGTAGTATTGTATATAGTAACTACCGATGTACTAACTACCTTAAACCAATTGTTTACTTAAGGTAAAATGTGATGAGATTATAACCATACTTGATTGACTAGTAAAACATGACGATCAAAGACGTCGAAATGGTATGACATTCGTCACCCTTAGACCTACAGGTCCCACTGTAGCTAGAAGCAAGGTGTAGGATGGTCAATCCCGTATAGATCTATACACAAACTCACGCTCTCCCTCCAAGAGACTCTGGTTACAAAACGTGACACAACAGTATATTGCCATGCCATGAAGTAGTGGCTCACATTAATGTTATATTGTTCTTGTATTGGAGGAGTATGTTCCTTCTGTTCTAGTGTATAGTATGTTTCTTTCTGTTTCTCGTTATAATATGTTCTTTCTATTTCTCATTATAGTATGATCTTTCTGTTGCTCGTTATAGTATGTTTGAACTGACTCATGTATGAACTGTCTCTTGTAAGTTTCATTGTTCTAGAAATGGTGAGTAGTAATCCTCTAAACTATATCTATTATAGTTTACTAGTACTGTTGTTTGAATGACTGATCATGTTTGTACACCTTTGCTACCCAAAGGTATTGAACTGATTGGAAGAACTTTTATATCTACATACATATACATAATATATAACTAATATTTAAATGACACTCGGACAAACAACAGATACCCTAAGTCCACAACCAAACAAGGAACAGGAAATAAAGCGAGTTATCGGTCCTAAGCCCTTTCAACCTTATTTATATAACTATATCTATATAGACATGATTTTGACAATATATAAGTTTAAAAGAGTTTGATAAAGAGTTTAGCATATAAAAGTGTTTTAACCATTCGAATGGTTATTGATGACTTGATGTTAGTTTATAAAATGTTTTGATATAGTTTGTTTGATAACACAGTTTTGAAGTATAAGAAATCCTCTTGTTTGATAGTTATAAATCACATGTGATTGATACTATAACTATAATGTTTTCTACTTGTATTCCCCCACATAAAATCATTTAAAATCATTTAAAAGATAAGTTTAGGGGCATGAACTCACCTGTAGTGAGTGATTCGAATTTAAGATCGATATAGGATGCTAAGTGTCAAGTGAAGTCTCATGCACAACGGATCCTATTAAGCATATAATGACACACACACACACACACATATATATATATATATATATATATATATATATATATATATATATATATATATATATATATATATATAATTAGTGTATATAACAACTAATCGTGTTAGGGAACAACCTTAGGGACTAGGAAACACTTAGAATGAAGTGTTACAATCACATATGATTGTACAAAGGGTGTTCACGGCCACACAAGGGTGTGTTTACGGCCAAGGGGTGTTCACGGCCAAGGAGTTTACGGCCACACATGAACAAACTAGGGTTTACGACAATGACTTGAAGGGTTCACGACCACCTCATGAACTAAGAAGGGTTTACGGCTATATGATGGGTTTACGGCCGTAAACTCTTGATGTTCATGCTAAAATGGTTGATTCTTGGTTGTAATTCAAGAGCTTCTAATGGATAACTAGTATATGGAAAGGATACTTACGTTTTGGAAGCTTGAAGGGGGTGATTACGGCCCAAAGAACTAGTGTGTGTTCTTGGTGTTCTTGATGATTTGAAGATCTTACACAAAAGAGATGAATTCACGTATGAAATCATATGGTTTTACTAGATCAAGAAGAATATCAACTAATAATGAAAGAATCACTTACAACTTTGAAGAGAAATGGAAGTGATCTTGATGATACTTGAAAGAGAAATGAGAGTTCTTGATTGGAAGTTGTGAGAAAAGAAGAAAAGTGAAGGATCTTCATACTTAAGAAGAAGGGTTCACGGCCAACATGGGTTTACGGCTGTAAACCCTAGTTTGCGGCCGTGAACAGCTTGTGAAGGTGGTTCCGGCTCAATTTCAACTCACAGAACTCAAGAAAATACTTCCTAACACCCAATCCTTGAGTGTACTAGGCTTAGAACTCTCAAACAGACCCTTAACAAAGCTAAAAGATAGCAGAAACACGTATGACTTTTGATTGAATTGATTGGATTTACAAGATAGAAATTCCGGGTTGTCACATCATCCCCCCGTTAGAGAGAATTTCGTCCCGAAATTAGAGTTTAAGAAAATACAGATAACTAAGTAAAAAGATGGGGATATTTCAGATTCATTTGATCCTCGCGCTCCCAAGTGAATTCAGGTCCCCGCTTGGTATTCCAGCGAACCTTCACTATCGGGATACGACTTTGCTTCGTTTGCTTGATCTCTCGGTCCATGATCTCTATTGGTTTTTCCACAAAGTTGAGGCTCTCGTTGATCTCGATCTCATCGAGTGGGATTACAAGAGTCTCATCGGATAGACACTTTTTCAAGTTTGAAACGTGGAAAGTAGGGTGTACATTACTAAGTTTGCGAGGTAGTTTGAGTTTGTAAGCTATAGGGCCGATTCTAGCAAGAATCTCGAAAGGCCCTATGTATCTTGGATTTAGCTTTCCACGCTTTCCGAAGCATATCAAGCCCTTCCAGGGTGAGACCTTCAATAGAACACGGTCACCAACCTGGAATTCCAAAGGTTTCCTTCTCTTGTATGCGTAGCTTTTCTGTCGGTCTCTAGAGGCTTTCAATCGTTCACGAATCTGAATGATCTTCTCTGTCATTTCCCGAATGATCTCCGGACCTGTGAGAGTGCTGTCAGGAACTCGTCCTTTAGCTAACTGTGTGTCACCCACCTCAGCCCAGCATAGAGGGGATCTGCACTTCCGGCCATAGAGGGCTTCAAATGGAGCAAACTTTATGCTCGTGTGATAACTAATATTGTAGGAGAACACGATAAGGGGTAGATGAGTATCCCATGCCTTTCCAAAGTCTATCACATAGGATCGCAACATATCTTCCAAAGTTTGAATAGTCCTCTCACTTTGTTCGTCGGTTTGCGGATGGTAGGCTGTACTCATGTCCAGCCTAGTTCCTAGGGAACCTTGTAGCGACTGCCAGAATCGTGAAGTGAATCTACTATCTCTATCAGAGATAATGGATAGGGGAACCCCATGCAGTCGTACAATCTCCCTAATGTAGGTTCTTGTTAGTTTCTCCATCTTGTCAGTTTCTTTGATAGGCAGGAAGTGTGCGGACTTTGTCAACCTATCTACGATCACCCAAATGGTATCGAGACCACCCGTTGTCTTGGGCAACTTGGTTATGAAGTCCATCGTGATCCGCTCCCACTTCCATTCCGGTATCTCTGGTTGCTGGAGTAAACCTGAGGGTTTCTGGTATTCGACCTTAACCTTGGCACAAGTAAGACACTTACTCACGAAGGTAGAAATCTCTACTTTCATGTTAGGCCACCAGTATAACTTTTTGAGATCCAGATACATCTTATCTAAACCTGGGTGGATGAAATATCGAGTGTTTTGCGCTTCGGTCATGACCAAGTCTCTGAAACCACCGTGCCTCGGTGTCCAGATCCGATCCATGAGATATAAGGCTCTGCCACCGTTGACTTCCAAGTTTTTATCCATTCATATCAGGGATTCACCCACTACATTTTCAGGTTTCAAGGCTTCTAGCTGAACCTCCTTAATTTGTGTGCACAGATGTGAATGGATAGTCATAGTCAATGATTTGACTCTACGACCAGAGTATTCTTTCCGACTTAAGGCGTCAGCTACTACGTTGGCTTTACCGGGATGATAACGAGTTTCGCATTCGTAGTTATTGAGTAGCTCGACCCACTGTCGTTGTCTCATATTGAGCTCCTTCTGGTCGAATATATGTTGAAGGATTTTGTGGTCTGTAAAGATAGTGCTTTTCGTACCATACAGGTAGTGTCTCCAGATCTTCAGAGCAAATACCACTGCTCCTAACTCAAGATCATGTGTGGTGTACTTGACTTCGTGTGTCTTTAGTTGTCTTGAGGCATAGGCGATGACCTTACCTCGTTTCATAAGAACACAACCAAGCCCTTGGTTGGATGCATCACAATAAACCACGAAGTCTTCTATCCCTTCTGGGAGGGATAGTATCGGTGAGCTGCATAAGGCTCGCTTCAGCATTTGGTACGCTTTTTCTTGTTTCTCTTCCCAGTCAAAGGCCACGCCTTTCTGGGTCAATATAGTAAGTGGTTTCACGATCCTAGATAAGTTCTAAATAAACCTGTGATAGTAGCCAGTGAGGCCTAGAAATTGACTAATTTATGTAGGCGTCTTCAGTGCTGACTAGTTCTCAATGGCCTTTATTTTGGAAGGGTCCATGTGAATTCCTTCTTCGCTAACCACGTGACCCAAGAATTCCACCCTTCGAATCCAAAATTCACATTTAGAGAACTTCGCGTAGAGCTTCTCCGATCGTAGTGTTTCTAAGATCTGACGTAGATGTTGACTATGCTCCTCCTTACTTCGAGAGTAGATAAGTATATCATCGATGAATACAATGACGAACTGATCCAAGTAAGGATGCCACACCCTATTCATTAAGTCCATAAATACTGCGGGCGCATTGGTCAATCCGAAAGGCATCAGTACAAACTCGTAGTGTCCATAACGAGTTCGGAAGGCTGTCTTGGGAACATCCTCCTCTAGCACTCATATCTGGTGATACCCGGATCTCAGATCAATCTTTGAAAGGTAATTCGCCCCTTGCAGTTGGTCTAACAAGTCGTCTATGCGAGGTAGAGGGTAACGATTTTTGACGGTAAGCTTGTTTAGTTCTTTGTAGTCGATGCACATACGGAACGATCCGTCTTTCTTCTTCACGAACAAGACCGGTGCTCCCCAGGGTGAGAAGCTTGGTCTAATAAAGCCCTTGCTGAGTAGTTCGTTAAGTTGACCGGATAGCTCCTGCATCTCAGCTGGTGCTAGACGATAGGGCGATTTGGCTACTGGGGTAGCCGCTGGAACTTAGTCGATTCTGAACTCGATTTGACGATGTGGTGGTAATCCTGGTAGTTCTTCTGGTAGTTCTTCTGGAAATACTGGGGTAGCCGCTGGAACTTAGTCGATTCTTTTGTCTCTTGGCTCATATCGACTACATTAGCAAGGAATGCATGACATTCCTTTCGTAAGTACTTCTGGGCTTGTATACTCGAGATGATACGAAGGTTTGTGCCGGGTTTGTTGCCATAGACAACTATGGTTTCATTATACGGTAGATTAAGGCAAACGACCTTTTCATAACACATGCTGTCAGCACGATGAAGACTCAACCAATCCATGCCGATAATGACGTCGAAACTTTTAATTAAGACTGGTATGAGGTCGATTGGAAATGAATGGCTATCTAGAGTTAGAGTACATCCTATGTATATACTGCTAGTGCTCTCACTTTTTCCGTTAGCCATTTCTACAGTGAACGGTTCTTTAAGTGCACGTGATTTTTGTTTAAGTAAGTGAGCAAATTTCTAGTTCACGAAACTCCTCTCCGCTCCACTATCAAACAGTATGCATGCATAAGAGTTATCGAGGAGAAACGTACCAGTGACCACTGTAGGGTTTGCTAGCGCTTCCTCGTGGCCTATAGCCAAAACTCTTCCCACTCCACCCGCGTTCCCTGCCTTCGGGCAGTTTCTTTTGTAGTGACCCACCTCGCCACATCCGTAGCAAGCCTGGCCCACACCAACGTCGGGGACTTGGGTGATTGGCATTGCCGGAGACTTGCAGAAACGAGCAGTGTGCCCATTCCTGTTGCAGTTAGCGCACTTCATTTCCCGGCAGGGTCCATTATGGTGGAAGCTGCACTTGTTGCACTTGGGCAAGCTTCCAGCATACTGCTTCATTGGTGTAGTGGCAGTAGGTGCTATCGCGCCATGAACAACCACGACCTTCTGCTTTTTGGCAGAGTTCTGCGCCGCGTTGTTCTTCTTCTTGTTGTCCCAAAACTTCCGCTTGTTGTCAACGGCTTTGGATGGTTCTGGGATGCCAAGGGTTGTTGTTGTTGTCGGGGTGCGGACTCCGTGATCGATGAGCCGCTGTGCCAGTAGTTTGGCACTGTTGAATGTGGTGGGGTTTGAAGCTAAGGCGTTCCCCTGGAATGGAGGCACCAGCCCCCAAATGTACCTCTCGACTTTATTTCCCTCAGTAGGGACCATTCCCGGACATAGAGCCACCAGATCGCTGAACCTGGCGGTGTAGGCAACTGTGTCGGAGCCCTTCATGGTTAGCCTCCAAAGTTCTTGTTCAAGTTTCTGAACTTCGCCCCTCGGGCAGTACTCCTCAATCATGAGCTCCTTCAGAGCTTCCCAGCCCATAGCATTAGCCACTATCAGGGTTAGTGACTTGACATGGCTATTCCACCATGTCAGGGCTCTGTCCGCGAAGGTGCAGGCAGCAAATTTAACTTTGTTCCCTTCTGGACAGGAGCAGATCTCGAAGATCGACTCCATTTTCTCGAACCATTGCGAGAGGGCAATGATTCCACCAGTCCCGTTAAAGGTCCTGGGCTTGCAGTTGGTGAAGTCCTTATACGAGCACTCTCTAGAGCGCACAGGAGCATCACTTTGAGTGGAATGAATAGTTGTTCCACTTCTGCTAGTACCACTAGCACTGAATGGAGTTAAGGATGCCGTAACCGCCGCAGCCACTGCATCTTGGATAGCTATTGGATTGAATTGTAGAGGAGGTGGTGGTTGAGTAGGAGTTATCAAAGGATTGCGTCTCGTTTGATCGACGTTGAGGCATCTTTCAACTAAAAGTTTACAAAGATGAAGATATTGGTAAGAATTTAATTGTGAGTATAATGAGAGTGGTCCATGGACTAACTCGCCATAGCCCAGCAAAACATATGAGAGTATGATTGTAATGATGATCTAACAATAGAAGGATGAAAGCATTTGGATAAAGATTTCCCAAAAGGTTAGGTGTCTGTCAATAATATTGGCATTAATTATGTAACAAGTTCGGGAAAATGACCTTAGAGTAGGTCTTACATCAAACCATAAAGAGAAAATTTTGACAGAATAAAGACCTAATGAAACAGTACTTGTAGTACAGGAATATTTATAGGGAAAAGTGCTACATAGAACATAGATAAGAAGGCTATTCCTTAAACCAAAAGAAAGGATGAGCAGAGCATCTTCTACTGGCGATGGGCGCCCCTCGGACGAACCCTCAATTCGGCCAGCTGACGCTCCAC
Organism: Lactuca virosa; assembly: GCF_052849685.1. Classification (NCBI taxonomy): domain Eukaryota; kingdom Viridiplantae; phylum Streptophyta; class Magnoliopsida; order Asterales; family Asteraceae; genus Lactuca; species Lactuca virosa. Next base: position 287,684,614 of record NC_136429.1, on the reverse strand, counting down.
ATCAAGAAGGTGTCATTCATACACTGTCTGGCGTGCTCGGAGTTCTGTGACTTCAGATCGGGTTACAGATAACTCTTGCTGTAGAGCCTCATTGTCTCTCATAGCTCGCCCATGAGCAACTGCAAGATTTCGAATATGATCCGTATTAGCATTCGTACCCGCATCCAGCTCTACGGTTTGTTGAATGGCTGTCGTTCCTAGCTCAACATTGCGAGCCACTCGACGAACCAAGATGGGAAGAATCCTGTCTGCAGATCCTCCCTCGCTTATGTTGTAGAAGCTTCTGTCTTTGTTGTATGGTAAGGGTTGAACCTGCTCACGGCTCCACCTACCCAAGTTCTCAGCCCATGAAGGCGTCGGGCCTTGAAAAGCCGGACGAGGGTTAGGATTTGGGATTGGAGCCACTAGGGGTAGATCATTGACTTCTGGCTCGGAGTCAGAATCCTCTGGGAAGTTTTCGGCAAAGTCATCATCCAAAGGAATTGCATGATTCTCTTCTGGCTCTGCATCGAGCCATCCACCATTTCCTTGGTTGGGAAAGTACGGGTCGCCGGGGAGATGGAATCCAGCCATGTTATCTACGCGAGAATAGGGATAAAAGAGATAGTTAATAGATGTACTACTTAAGATAATTATAGGATGATCTTTACCAGTTACTTCAATACTTGCGTAGTACATACCAGTCATATGTAACCAAAGCAGAATAGACCTTCGAATAAGTGACCCTAACTCTAAGTCCACAACAAAACAAGGAATAGAAAGTAAAGCAAAGATCACAGATTCTAAGTCTACGACACCGTAGTCACATATAACCTTAGCGTATCCACTCAACAACTATTGACCTACTAATAAAGACCTTTTAGTTCTCAAATAAGGAATTATAGTAACACAAAATACTCCTATAGTATTTTAAGTTTATGTTCTGTTCTAAAGTTTTCATTGTAGTAGTGTTGGTAAGTTTTTAGACTTGCTGCAACACCACAACCATTCCTAGGCACATGCTAATCACTTCTCGAAAAGATATAGTTGATCAGGCTATATCACTCCCAGATCTGATCATATGTCCCCAAGCCTACTTGTGCTATCCAACAACCGCAATACTTTTGTTCTGTTCTAGTATGACACTGATCCTAGTATGAATGCTTGTATGTATACTTTAGTTAAATATTTTATTATTTAAAAGTATAAAATCTTGGTCAGAGTATTTTAATCCCGATGTGTTTATAGTTGTATATCTTTTATGGGTTGATATACTCAATTCACTATAAACAAAGCTTTGATACCAATCTGTCACACCCCCAAACCAGAACGGCGGAAACGTTCGGGGGCGGAGGACGTCATGTACAGTATCATAACAATGCACAATAGTAAACAAGCAATAACATCATCCATTGCATTAATAATATAATTTAATACAAGTGTGTTATGTATATAGTTTGAAAGACACCAAAATATGAATCAAAATAAAAGACGAGTCTCGAATGTGCTCCGTCTTCTCAAAACCTGGTCCAGTGTACCTGTCTACTGGTGACCTGAGAATATAAGTTATTTTGAAAGAGTAGATCAGCATTTAAGTTGGTGAGTTCATAAGTATTTTAGTGTTAATGTTGGTATAAGTTTGATGAAAGTGTTTGTAAGTGTTTGATGTAAATGTTTGTAAGTGTTTGATGTAAATGTTTGTAAGTGTTTGATGTAAATGTTTGTATCTCATAGAAAATCCTATATTTTCTACTTATAATGAAATGTAGTCTTCTACCAAGACCCAACTGTTCTGTATGTTTGTTGTTTTGTAAAAGTGAATGTTTTTCCCAAGTATGACTATCATTATCAGAAAATAGTTTACATTATCGTTTATGTGAGAAGATCACTATATGAATGTAATGGGAAAATGAAGATGTATAGTAGTATTGTATAGAGTAACTACCGATGTACTAACTACCTTAAACCAATTGTTTAATTATGTTTTGGAAGCTTGAAGGGGGTGATTACGGCCCAAAGAACTAGTGTGTGATCTTGGTGTTCTTGATGATTTTAAGATCAAACCCAAAAGAGATGAATTCACGGATGAAATTATGTGGTTTCACTAGATCAAGAAGGATATCAACTAATAATGAAAGAAACACTTACAACTTTGAAGAGAAATGGAAGTGATCTGGATGATACTTGAGAGAGAAATGAGAGTTATTGATTGGAAGTTGTGAGAAAAGAAGAAAAGTGAAGGATCTTCATGATGGGTTTTGAGCACTACAACATTCCTATGGTGTATATGCAAACCCTAAAGCTTTGGATCTAGTTTGTAACATGCAATAATCATCCAAAGCCATAAACCCTAAATCTAGCATGTGATAATCAAATAACATATGAATTAGGGTTTAGATATTCCCTTGATTGTTATGTAGCAATAACAATCTCAATTCCTTCTTGTAATTGACTTCTGAAAGCTTAGAGTCACAAGTGTCACTCCTCTAATGGCTCACAAACACCAAGAGCAAGAGGATGAAGAAGGAGAAGAGGAGAGGCACTCAAAAACGTCTAGAAACCCTAAGGAAACTCTTAGCCACGTTTTTGGTGCCCTAGGGGTCCTTAAATAGTGAGGCTATTAGGGTTATCTAACAAGGAAACCCTAATTCGACTACTTAGGCCCTAAGCAGCCCATGGACTCCCTCCTTAGAGGCCTTGGATGATTTCTAATGGGTTTCCCCAATAGAATTCGTCCACCCCTCTAATATGGAGTCCATTAGCCCAATATTCAACTATCACACAACTAATAGTTCTAGTCCCCTAAGTTTAATTAATCTCTTTTAGCCACAAAATTAATTCTTAATTAATTATTGACTAATATTAATTAAACAATATGATTTCTCCTTTAATATATTATTCTCATAATATATTAATAAATCATAATTAATCCTCTCTCTCCACAAATCATCCTATCAAGTTGCTTTGGTGAAGGCAACCCAAAAAGGACCTTGCTCGCAATCGGGTCAAGTACATACCAAAATAGTTATGGGCTTAGGCACTAATCCAACAGTCTCCCACTTGGATAAGTCTAATAATTATTCTACGTATGACTTCAGATCCTGATCCGCAATCGTCGCTTTCAAAAGCCGCTGTCAACTCTGATCATATTAGAAGCGTGTCCTTTAGATAAGGGATCATATATTCCTCCATTCTTGATATTGTATAGACTGAGACATGGATTTAAATCATTCTCTCTGTCTATATATTGTTTCCCGACTTCCGATTTATGACGATTGACAACAGACTACAATTGAACACATCAACTTAGTCCCGGCTTGGCCAAGCGCTTAGGGTGTCATCACTAAATCATCGAGGGGCCCACAGATATTGCTTTTATCCCACTTTGGGTAAAAGGAACGGATAAACTTCGACTCAATACTCGCTTGCACTCACTCACCGAATCACACACAACAATACGTTTTATAACACCAAGTTACTGGTGCGTTTACATATTATCAATGTGTAACCAACTCGTAAGATACAACTCACACATCTCGGTTTCAAGAATATAAGATATTATCGTCTCACTAATCACTCGTGATAAAATCCATGAAGCGAGCCAAGTGAGCGTGGGTTTAATCCAATGCTCAAATCATATTCGTAAGCACTCATGAACGTTGTAGCAAACTTTTGCTATGTCTAATACACTTTAGACAATCTACACACCAATTTATGACAATCTTCTTTCATACCTACTCCTAAAGTATGAGCGACTGTGGAACGTTCGAATAATCTTATTATTCAGGAAGTCAAAACATGCAAATTAAAACATAAGAATAATACTAATCTTATATGGCCCCAAACTTTTGAGTATAAATAAAACACTTTTATTTAATCACCATATTGATTACTTATTATTTGTTGTTTCGGGTAATCAACTTCTTACTTGAATTATAACGACAATTGTCTCATGCTCTTAGCATGCACACTATGTTTACTTATGGCCCTTACTCTGTGAAATAGTATAATTGAATAATATTTTCAATCACACTCATTTTACAATTCCCAATCCTTACCACAAGTGTAAGAATACCAAATTCTTGCCACTTATAGAGTATGTTAGATTCTAATATTTTATGCAACGGTCCTTTCGTAATGTCACGGCACAAAAGTCACAAAGACTCGACCAATGAAATTAGAAAATGCTCTATTGGAGATTGTTACAAGAAAATTTCATAGATGTGAAGTCTCACATTCAAAGTACATTCCTTTGAACATCCTTCTTGCAAAAACGTTTTTCTAGACATATAGATTCTTAACGTCCAACTCCCAATATGGAAACATTTCCATATTTTTCATATGACAACTCATTTTAAATAGAATCTTATCTATTCATAATAATGTCAATATGGTCCATCCATGACTATACTTCTAACTGTCCACAAGTGACCAATCCTTGGCGAACCTTAGATTCTCTTTGATAGTTGTTTAACTAATTCAGTCAAATCCGATTCTAGTCCTCTTTCCCTCTTAATGCCCTAGGCATTTGGAAAATATTAGAATGGTCGAATATTACAACAACATGATACTTTACCAGTCTTTTGCTATAATATTTCTATTTCTATTTTCCATGTTCTCACGATTCGAACTATGAAGAGGGATGCCGTAATCATAATCGAGTGTGAGAACACAACAAATATTTCCATATATAGAATTCTCTTACGTTGAATCCTTTCAACATAACATTCATATATCTTTTTGACTAAATTTGATTAAAATTTCTCGATCTAAACCTTTAGATTTGAAACGAAGTATAATATTCTCTCCGTTAATTATAGCAAAACAACTTTTCAACCTATGCAACTTTGCAAAGTGAAACTTTTGTTTTCTATAATTAATATTGCTAACTTGCAATAATAATCATGCTCCCACTAACATGATGATTATATCCATACCAGCATAACATTTATGCTCCCACTAGCTTTGACACGTATTCAGAAAACAATTGGACTTCTAAAAGACGATAATTATTGACTTTCCAAAGTTCATATTTCCAATACGATGTGCTTCGATAAGCCTTTATCTAAGCTTCTTAAATTCACACACCTTACCTTAGATATCTCACATGCGTGTCTAAACTAATTCAGAACTTATATTACTAAGTCCTAAATGTTCAGACTAACTGCCAAATCTCACAATTCGAACTTTGAAGAGGGATGTCGTAATCATAATTGAATTTAAGAATGCAATTTACATAATCGCTATCTCCTTAAAATCTCTCTTAGTGAAAGCGTTTCCTCATAATCATTTTCATGAAGGAGAGAAAACTTATTACACTTAGATTTTATGGTGCATGTTGTAACAACCCGGAACTTCTATCTTGTACACTTAGTCAATACAAGCAATAATCAACTTGTTTTCTTGATTTCTGGTGCTATTCAAGGGTTCATTTAAGTGTTCTAAGCTTAAATTTGACCAAGGTTTAGTTTAGGAATGCGTCAGCACGTCCCATAATGAGTAAAACGGGCCATACACCCTCTTGGAGGAGTGTACGGCCGTACACATGGGTGTGCGGCCGCACACCCACTCCCTTGGCAGCACACTCACTCTTGGGCAGCACACCCACCCTATATAAAGGGTAGACCCCCTTTCCTTTCATTCCTTTAACACCTTGGCGGCACACATCACCTTTCTCTCAAGATTCTTCAACCGCAAACCCTCTCAAGGCCTAAAAAACGCGAGTTCTCCATCACCTAGCTTAACATACATGAAGGACCCATTGATCTAAGCCCTTAATCATCAAAGTTTTGTCATGTTCTTCATCATATTAAGGTGTACGGCCGCACACCTTCATAAGGTGGCCGCACACACCTTAAAGACTCTCCAAAGTGAGAGTTTGGCCTCCATTTTGCTAGTTGGACTTGGTACTGGATTTGAAACACCCGAAAATCGACATTTTGAGCATGAATGAAGAGTGTACGGCCGCACACACCTATGTACGGCCGCACACTCCCTTGTACGACCGCACACACCCTCTGTATGGCCGCACACTCCTGTGTGCAACCGCACACACATGCTGACCGCACACCCTGGCCGCACACACACTCTTTTGGCAGTACACCTCCCTCGTTTGATCATATAGGGTCCCGAAAAGCATTTCCAAGTCTTTAGGGTGGTTTCCTGTCATGTTTAGTCATGAAACACCCAAATTCTAACACACATATGTGTTACCGTATGTTAATAGGATCCACTTGCGCACGAAACACCAGTTGACACTCAGCATCCACACCGATCATACGCTCGAATCCTACATCAAACAGTGAGTTCATACCCCTACATTTTCCGTGTTTTTAATGTTTTCAGGCGGGGAATACAAGCCAAATGCAAAGTAGTTTATTAAGTTTTAAACTTATTAATGCAGTCCAACAATTTCCACGTTTAATAACATATTCGGATATTTTATCTCTTTTTGTAATATGTTGAGCATAAGGGAAACTACTATTTTTGGAAATCTAACTTCATAGCTTTCAGAAAGGTTTTTACAAAGCAATTTCCGTACAAATTCTAATAAACTATAGTGGGTATAGTTTGGGATAACCCTCTAGGCAGTCTCTACCTCATCAGATTTCATAAATGAATATATATAAACTATGGCAGATTTAGTTTATGTCATATATTTTCTCAGGAGTATAAAGTACTATTAATCAAGGATAATTAATGTTTTTATACTGTTTCTCGCTAGTAAACTACATTATATAGAATTGTGAGGCTCTACTTCAATACTATACCCTTAGGTGTATACTGATAAATCCTATCCCAGTATAACCAGAGTCTCCTGGAGGGAGAGCGTGAGATTTGTGAATAGGTCTATTTGGGACTGACAATCCCACACCTGAACTGCTAGCTACAGTTAGGCGGGCACGCCTGTGGTGAACAATTGTCATTTAGCTTAACGCCTGAAGAACGTTGTAAAGGTCTCTCGGTCATATCAAGTATGGTTATACGACTCACAAAACAAGTATAAACTATTTTTGGTCTACGGACTCAAATCTCCATTTGTATTATTTTGAGTAATAAAACTACTTATATATACACCAATAGTAATCAGGGATCTCTAGACTGGCATCCCTACCTCTAGTACATATAACCTTTTTTAGGGAAAATATAGGATTTTCCCAGGATAACACTAGCATTTCTAAAACTGATGGTTTACTTTCTACCGCTAGATACTCTTTAACACTACTTTTCGTAAGAAAATATAGGATTTTCTTGAGGAACACTTTTCAAAAAGAATTTCGAAGAAACATTTTTCCACAAAAACTAAATGCTTATGAACTCACCAGCTTTATGCTGATATTCTTTCAAAACTGATTGTATTCTCAGGGAATCAGTAGACAGGTACCTGCTGGATTTTGAGGAGCCGGAGCAATAAGAGTTATATTTTTATATGATTACATACTTTTGATGTTCTTAAAACAAGTTTTAAACTGATGTAAACACTTTTTCATATTGTATTCAATGTTTGGTTGTGTTTACTATGCTTGCTATACAATTGTTGTGATACTACACATGACGTTCTCCACCCCGGTACGTTTCCTCCATTCTGGTTTCGGGGTGTGACAGATTGGTATCAGAGCCCTTGTTTATAGCGAACTAGTATACCGAACCTTACGTGGTATACAACTATAAACACTAAGGGGCCTAAGTGCTCTACACTAAAGTATACTTTCAAAAATATAAGTATTTTTATAAAAAGTATACGAGCATGCATACATAACAGAATTCGTGTCACTAGTAGAACAAAGCAAAAGTATTTGGATGTTGGAACGCTGCGGTTAAACCTGGGCAGTTATGTAATCATGTCTAGGGTGAATATAGCCTGATCAACTATATTCAGTCGAGACATGACCAACATGTGCTTGGGAGTGACTGTGGTGTTACAGCAGACCTAAAACTTACCAAAATCATCCCGCATAAAATACTATAGGAGTATTTTAACTAGAGCCAAACTCAGTATACATAATCACTCTAAGTATTGCTACCTCTTCTTCCTTAAGAGATAACGTACTTGCATTAGTAACCTTCCTGTGCTTATCGCTTGGTAAAACTCTTTTATTATCGGGATAGATATATCTTGTTTCATATATCTTGAGGACTTACCATCCTCTTCTCCCTGATTGTTTCTAGAAAAAGATGCCTCCCCGACCAAGACCCATCAGAAGAAACGACAACACTCCGCCACCACCACCACCCCCTCAGTTCGACCCCGTCATGTTTCAGGCAACAGTTACAACCGCCGTGATAGCAGCAATGGCACAAGTGATTGCTGGTGGGGCTGGAGGTGGAACCGACCTACAGAGACAAGATAGAAGTCAGGGACATGAAAAGGAGTGTTCCTACAAGGACTTCATGACTGCAAAACCCAAGTCCTTCGACGGGAATGGAGGTGTCATCGCTCTGACTCGATGGTTCGAGAATATCGAATCCATCTTCGAAATTTGCGCCTGTTCCGAAATAAACAAGGTGAAGTTCGCCGCCTCCACCTTCACCGACAGAGCCTTGACCTGGTGGAATGGTTGAGTCAAAACCCTAACCCTGCCAGTGGCTAATGCCATGGGTTGGGAAAGACTGAAGGAACTCATGCTTGCGGAATACTGCCCGAGGGGCGAGGTGCAAAAGTTGGAGCATGAATCTGGAACTTAAAGATGAAGGGGTCCGACATCGCTGCCTACACCGCGAGATTCTGTGATCTAGCTCTCCTCTGTCCGGTAATGGTCACCCCGGAAAGGAAGAAAATCGAGAGGTACATTTGGGGATTGACGCAACCAACCAAGGGGAATGTCTTGGCTGCTAGACCGGCCACGTTTAAGAGCGCTAAGGATCTGGCACAGACTATGATCGATCATGGTGTCGATCTGGATGAGGCATCAGCGGTCGTTGAGCCCCAAAAGGAGAGTGGTGAAAAGAAGAAGAAATTTTGGAACAAACGCAAGGGCCAGTCTCCCCAGGAGCCCTCCAAGAAGCAACAAACAGTGGTTGCTCCTACCGGTGGTTATTCAGGGAAACTACCTCTGTGCAACAAGTGTACCTTTCATTATCACGGACCTTGCCGTGATTTGAATTGCAACAACTATGGAAGGAAGGGACACACGACTCGATACTGCAGAGCACCAGTCCAACCTACCAATCAGGCTCCTGGGGCGGGTGCTGGTCAAGCCTGTTATGGCTGTGGAGAGATTGGACATTTCAAAAGAAATTGCCCCAAGGCAGTAGCAGCTAGCAACACTGGAAGGGTACTAGCTATGGGCCAGGAGGAAGCGGTCTCTGATCCTACAGTCGTGACGGGTACGTTCCTCCTTGACAACTCTTATGCATGCATTCTTTTCGATTCTGGTGCGGAGAGAAGCTTTGTTAGTCATGCATTTAAACATCTAATCAAGTGTAAATCCCAACCTTTAACCGAAACATTTACCGTCGAGATGGCTAATGGAAAGAAGGAGAGCACTAACGATATATGCCTAGGTTGTACTCTTACCCTAGACGGTCATTCCTTTCCCATCAACCTTATGCCGGTATCCATTAAGAGCTTCGATGTCATAATCGGCATGGATTGGTTGAGCCCCAATCATGTCTATATTCTTTGTTACGAGAAAGCTATCCGTCTCAATCTTCCCTCCGGCGAAACCCTCACTATTTACGGTGATAAACTCAGTTCGAATCTTCGTATCATTTCATGCATCCAAGCCCAGAAGTATTTGCGAAAAGAGTACCATGCATTACTAGCTCATGTTGTCGATGAGACGCAAAAAGTTAAAGACCTCGAGAGCATCCCCGAACTCTGCAACTTTCCTGATGTCTTCCCTGAAGACCTCCCAGGAATTCCTCCCGAGCGTCAAGTCGAGTTTCGTATCGACTTGTTCCCCGGAGCTACTCCTGTAGCTAAATCTCCTTACCGTCTAGCGCCAGCGGAGATGCAAGAATTATCCAGCCAGCTCAATGAGTTAATTATCAAAGGATTCATAAGGTCGAGTTCCTCACCTTGGGGAGCTTCGATCTTATTCGTGAAAAAGAAGGATGGATCCTTTCGGATGTGCATTAACTACCGAGAGCTGAACAAGCTTACCATCAAGAACCGTTATCCCCTACCCAGAATCGACGACCTCTTCGATCAACTTCAGGGAGCCAGTTATTTCTCCAAGATAGATCTTAGGTCAGGGTACCATCAGTTACGATTTCACGAGGATGATGTTCCCAAAATGGCAATCCGAACTCGCTACAGACACTACGAGTTTGTAGTAATGCCCTTCGGTCTAACCAACGCGCCGACAGTATTCATGGATCTGATGAATCGAGTGTGCCGCCCTTTCCTAGACAAGTTCGTGATCGTGTTCATCGACGATATACTTGTCTATTCTCGGAGTGAGGACGATCATAAACAACACTTAAGACAGGTGTTGGAAACATTAAGGGCAGAGAAGCTATATGCAAAATTCTCAAAGTGTGAGTTCTGGATCAGGAAGGTGAATTTCCTTGGTCACGTGGTTAGCAAGGAAGGTATACACATGGACCCTTCCAAAATCAAAGCGATAGAGAATTGGTCTGCACGAAAGACACCCACAGAAATCCGGCAATTCCTGGGTCTCGCAGGCTATTATCGCAGGTTTATCCAAAATTTCTCCATAATCGCTAAGCCTTTATCTACCCTGACACAAAAGGGGTGACCTTTAGTTGGGGAGTCAAGCAAGACACTGCGTTTCAAACATTTAAGCAGGCCCTATGCAGCGCACCTATCTTGTCCCTGCCCGAAGGGACGGAAGACTTCGTGGTCTTTTGTGATGCGTCCAATCAGGGCCTAGGCTGTGTGCTCATGCAGCGAGGAAAGGTCATCGCCTATGCCTCGAGGCAGCTGAAAACACACGATGTCAATTACACAACTCACGATTTAGAGTTGGGAGCAGTGGTCTTTGCGTTAAAGATATGGAGACATTATCTCTACGGAACCAAGTGCACTATCTTCACCATAAAAGCTTGCAGCATATTTTCGACCAGAAGGAACTGAACATGAGACAACGACGATGGGTTGAGCTACTCCGCGATTACGAGTGTGAAATTCGCTACCATCCCGGCAAGGCTAATGTGGTGGCAGATGCCCTCAGCCAGAAGGAGTACTCAAGTCATAGAGTGAAGGCACTGACCATGACTATCCATTCCCATTTATCCGCGCAAATCAAGGAGGCTTAGTTGGAAGCATTGAAATCAGAGAACATGTCGGGTGAATCCTTGAGAGGAATAGAAAAGAACCTAGAGATCAAGGGGGACAGAGTCTATCATTTCATGACCGGATCTGGGCCCCAAAGTTCGGTGGTTACAGAGAGGTCGTGATGAACGAAGCTCACAAGACTAGATACTCCGTTCATCCAGGTTCAGACAAGATGTACCTCGATCTCAAGAAACTATATTGGTGGCCGAACATGAAAGCAGAGATCGCTACCTTCATGAGCAAGTGCCTGACTTGCGCCAAGGTGAAGGTCGAATATCATAAGCCCTCAGGTCTACTCCACCAGCCGGAGATACCTGAGTAGAAGTGGGAGAGAATTACTATGGACTTTATCACCAAATTACCCAGGTCTCCGAGTGGGCACGACGCTATTTGGGTAATTGTCGACCGACTGACTAAATCCGCCCACTTCCTGCCGATCAAGGAAAACTTCAAGATGGAGAGACTCACACGGATCTACATTCAAGAAATAGTCCGCCTTCATGGGGTACCTGTATCCATTATTTCCGACCGAGATAACAGGTTTACCTCGAGATTCTGGCAATCACTACAGAAGGCTCTTGGAACTAAATTAGATATGAGCACGGCTTATCATCCGCAGACTGATGGACATAGTGAGAGAACAATTCATACATTGGAAGATATGTTGAGAGCCTGCGTCATCAACTTCGGTGCGTCATGGGACACTCATCTTCCTTTGGTTGAATTTTCCTACAACAACAGCTACCATACAGCATCAAGGCTGCGCCGTTCGAAGCCCTCTATGGCGGCAAGTGCAGATGCCCTCTGTGCTGGGCTGAAGTAGGTGACACGCAGGTAGTCAAGGGTCAAGTCCCCGACAGCACTCTCACTGGTCCTGAAATTATCCGAGAGACGACTGAAAAGATCGTGCAAATCCGAGAACGACTGAAAGCCTCACGAGATAGACAAAAGAGCTACGCCGATAAGAGACGAAAACCCTTGGAATTCCAAGTCGGTGACCGCGTCCTTCTGAAGGTCTCGCCCTGGAAAGGCATGATACGTTTCGGAAAACGTGGAAAGTTAAACCCAAGGTACATTGGACCACTTGAGATCCTTGCTAGGATCGGTCCCGTAGCATACAAACTCCAGTTACCACGAGAGCTCAGCAACATCCATCCCGTCTTCCACGTGTCGAACCTAAAGAAGTGGCTGTCCGATGAGACACTTGTGATCCCTCTCGACGAGATCGAATTGGACGAGGGTCTACACTTTGTGGAAGAACCTGTTGAAATCATGGTCCGAGAAGTCAAGTGTACGAAGCAGAGCCGCATCCCGATAGTGAAGGTTCGCTGGAATGCCAAGCGAGGTCCTGAATTCACTTGGGAGCGCGAGGATTCAATGAAGCAGAAGTACCCTCACCTTTTTACAAGTTCATGATTGGTACTCTATTCTTGAATTTTGGGACGAAATTCCCTCCAACGGGGGGATGATGTAACAACCCGGAACTTCTATCTTGTACACTTAGTCAATACAAGCAATAATCAACTTGTTTTCTTGATTTCTGGTGCTATTCAAGGGTTTATTTAAGTGTTCTAAGCTTAAATTTGACCAAGGTTTAGTTTAGGAATGCGTCAGCACGTCCCATAATGAGTAAAACGGGCCATACACCCTCTTGGAGGAGTGTACGGCCGTACACATGGGTGTGCGGCCGCACACCCACTCCCTTGGCAGCACACTCACTCTTGGGTAGCACACCCACCCTATATAAAGGGTAGACCCCCTTTCCTTTCATTCCTTTAACACCTTGGCGGCACACATCACCTTTCTCTCAAGATTCTTCGGCCGCACACCTTCATAAGGTGGCCGCACACACCTTAAAGACTCTCCAAAGTGAGAGTTTGGCCTCCATTTTGCTAGTTGGACTTGGTACTGGATTTGAAACACCCGAAAATCGACATTTTGAGCATGAATGAAGAGTGTACGGCCGCACACCCCTATGTACGGCCGCACACTCCCTTGTACGACCGCACACACCCTCTGTATGGCCGCACACTCCTGTGTGCAACCGCACACACATGCTGACCGCACACCCTGGCCGCACACACACTCTTTTGGCGGTACACCTCCCTCGTTTGATCATATAGGGTCCCGAAAAGCATTTCCAAGTCTTTAGGGTGGTTTCCTGTCATGTTTAGTCATGAAACACCCAAATTCTAACACACATATGTGTTACCGTATGTTAATAGGATCCACTTGCGCACGAAACACCAGTTGACACTCAGCATCCACACCGATCATACGCTCAAATCCTACGTCAAACAATGAGTTCATACCCCTACATTTTCCGTGTTTTTAATGTGTTCAGGGGGGGAATACAAGCCAAATTCAAAGTATTTATTAAGTTTTAAAATTGTTAATGTAGTCCAACGATTTTCACGTTTAATAACATATTCGGATATTTTATCTCTTTTTGTAATATGTTGAGCATAAGGGAAACTACTATTTTGGAAATCTAACTTCATAGCTTTCAGAAAGGTTTTTACAAAGCAATTTCCGTACAAATTCTAATAAACTATAATGTGTATAGTTTGGGATAACCCTCTAGGCAGTCTCTACCTCATCAGATTTCATAAATGAATATATATAAACTATGACAGATTTAGTTTATGTTATATATTTTCTCAGGAGTATAAAGTACTATTATTCAAGGATAATTAATGTTTTTATACCGTTTCTCGCTAGTAAACTAGATTAAACAGAATTGTGAGGCTCTACTTCAATACTGTACCCTTAGGTGTATAGTGATAAATCCTATCCCAGTATAACCAGAGTCTCCTGGAGGGAGAGCGTGAGATTTGTGAATAGATCTATTCGGGACTGACAATCCCACACCTGAACTGCTAGCTACAGTTAGGCGGGCATGCCTGCGGTGAACAAATGTCATTTAGCATAACGCCTGAAGAACGTTATAAAGCTCTCTCGGTCATATCAAGTATGGTTATACGACTCACGAAACAAGTATAAACTATTTTTGGTCTACGGACTCAAATCTCCATTTGTATTATTTTGAGTAATAAAACTACTTATATACACACCAATAGTAATCAGGGATCTCTAGATGTGCATCCCTACCTCTAGTACAGATAACCGTTTTTAGGGAAAATATAGGATTTTCCCAGGATAACACTAGCATTTCTAAAACTGATGGTTTACTTTCTACCGCTAGATACTCTTTTAACACTACTTTTCGTAAGAAAATATAGGATTTTCTTGAGGAACACTTTTCAAAAAGGATTTCGAAGAAACATTTTTCCACAAAAACTAAATGCTTATGAACTCACCAGCTTTATGCTGATATTCTTTCAAAACTGATTGTATTCTCAGGGAATCAGTAGACAGGTACCTGCTGGATTTTGAGGAGCCGGAGCAATAAGAGTTATATTTTTATATGATTACATACTTTTGATGTTATTAAAACAAGTTTTAAACTGATGTAAACACTTTTTCATATTGTATTCAATGTTTGATTGTGTTTACTATGCTTGCTATACAATTGTTGTGATACTACGCATGACGTCCTCCTCCCTGGAACGTTTCCGCCATTCTGGTTTCGGGGTGTGACACATGTGTTCCTATCAATGTAAATTTGTCATAAGCATAATCGTAAGATAACGTTTGTGACAAATTCAAACTCTTATGGGCAGAACTTGTTCATTCTTAATTTCTTGCCATCAAGGGTCCCACCATTGCTTTCAAGTTATTTAGCAGCTCACCTATGCCAGTCAATGTACTTTCATTGATCAAGGTGTTTGCCCTTATGCATTCAATTGAGAACTCGTAGAACTCATATGCATAATCACTCAACTAGATTGACACAGAAATAAAATTTTGTCAACACGATAGGTTACAATCCTCAAGTCGTGTGCTAGTGTTTAATTGGTTTACTTCTTCATTTGTTCTTGAAACTTTTCAAAATCTTTAGCCTCCCACTGACCTCTTGACATATAAGATTCTCTTATCAAGAACCATTTCTTGAAAAAACAAATATTCAAGAGTGAGTGTGTGTCTTCATCAAGACAAACCTACACACAAGTTGGTATTAGTTGGTCTTTGTCTTATCCAAGACATGACAACTTACCAATTTCAAATGTGCAAGAGCAAGAAAACATTTTCCTACTTCACATTTGATGAGTGTGTTAAATTTCTTAAGATTATGTCACTCAAATCACAATTCTGGAGTACGACTCTAAAACTTGATTTTGGAACGAAGTATGATTCATCTTATTAACTTAACCCATTTTGACAATTCTCGACTCCTCTTCTTAGCCATACTAGTGCACTAAGGTGTCCTTAGAGGATAAATTTTAATATGGTTCTTATAATCTTTAAGACGATCATAAAACACGATCCAAAAGTACTCTCCCTTCTTCTTAGATTGGAGAAACTTTTATCTTTCTTGCCTAATTGATTCTTCTTATTCGTTCTGCCATTCATTGAAACTTTTCAATGATTCAGAATCATACTTAATATTTTAAGTATAATCATATTTACTAATCTTTTAGCAAATCATGACGAATATTTTATCGTTCTTTGTGGTGGACTTGACTAGTGCACAACATTGTGTACCAGATCTCATTATCCTTCACTTGACTCTCATACTTATGTGAACAAGGAATTAGTTTCATTTTTTCTAATACGAAGGTTCTCATTCGTCACACAATACCAGTTGCATGATTCCAAGTTTCTGTCCAATTGAAACTTGGGTGATGAGAATCTTTCCTCATTTGGTAAATTTCTGTCATTACCACAAATAACATAACTAAGAATTAAATCCATTCACAATATTTCTAACAATAGAACCATTCAAACACCAATTTTCATAAAATCCATCGCAAGGAAACATAAATAAGATAAATCAAAATTTATTTTATTGCGGAAAAATATTGTCCTTACAATGCGATTACAAATGAAAACTATGTAAATATTACTTAGCAATCTATCCTAACTCTAAAGTAGTAGCTTAAATATCTGATCCTTGAATCATGCGATCGAAATCCATTTCTTCGCGATCAGACGCAGCTTGCTCCTTCCTTTAAGCTTCCTTTCCTTTCTTTGATCCTTCTAAACATCGAAATGTAATCTTATCACATCATGTATTACTAATCTCCAAATAGGAACTTAATAGAGTTAGATAGTGGATATTTCCTGAAGCAGAGTCATACATATTGACTCTCCCATCTCTTAGATCTCTCAGGTAGTCAGGGCAACTTCGTAACCAATGCCCCTTCTTTTGGCAGTAGAAACATATGGACTCTCTGGAATGACACACTGGACTATCTCAAACTCAGCCTTTCTCTTTCGTAGAGAAAACTTTTCTGGACTTCCAATGTTACCATTGCCCATAGAGGGTTGTGATATTGATTTACCAAACAAATTCGCTGACCAGTGCGCCAAATCATTTCTGATTCAGCAGCAATAAGCAAATAAGTCAAATCAATAAGGGTCATATCGTGGTCCATCATATAATACTCTCTAATGAACTTACCATATGATTCGGGAAGTGACTGAAGAACCAAGTCAACAACCAACTTTCTTGAGACATCGACACCTAACAATCCCAATCCATCAATATGTAACCTTTTATCTAAGACATGATCACAAATAGACTCTCCATTTTCATGTCTTTTGCCAATAGGGCTTCAGTGACCTTGAACTTATCAAGTCTTCGAACACGTGGGTCAGGGAGAATTATTGGAGGAGGTGGAGGAAATGAAGCATGATTTCCATTTCCACAATACAATCGTGGAATATCATCTTCACGTGGAAAACTTTTTCAAACGGATTTAGGAAGACCATAGTTGTCAGACTTTGACATCTATGAAACGGGAGAAAATTCAAGTTAGTTGATTGAGTCCTTAATAAAACACCCAAATGAGGTATTAAGGCTAGGACCCAACACAATATCCTACAAATTGGAAGAGGGATGTCGTAATCCAACTTGCAGAACATTTGAAGGTAAGTGAATGACGATTCACTAATTTTCCACCATGAAAAACGAAAAAGAATTTAAGTTTTAAATGTATTGAAAAACTCCTAGATCTTTTGAGATTCATCGAACCTTTCAATGGCATGTTTAAATCTCGATATGCCCCTCGATTTGTGCAAATATACATGGTGCCCCCAATGTTACAGTCACCTATTCGATGTGCCGGTTAACCACACACGCTCCACCGAACTATGAAAAACATTGAGTCACCCTTCGCTACCAATGCCAAACCCAACTTAGTGTGCCAGTTAACCACACACGCTCCACTAATTGTCTCGACAAGGGTATAAAGTGTAATTCCATGGAATTGCATTGATTTCACTTTTTCCTAAAGTAACTAAGATTGGGAATTTAGTTACTTTATTCATTATACTTTTAATGAGGAGAGGGTTTGCCCTATCGTACCCGTTCGGCTAACGACCCTCCACCAATCAAGGAAGCGATGGGTGAGAGTGGACACCCATTAAACGGCCATTTTATAGGCCATAACCTTATACCCCCCTTATAGATTGGCTTCGTGAATGAGGCCTACTAACGGTAAGACTAGCAGTTTAAGTTATACATATATATAATTATAAACTTTTAATGTTATATATAGTATAAGGGTGTATTTTACACTTTTAAAATACTAGGTTGTTTAATTTTATAAATTATACTTTTAATTAAATTAAATATAAACAATATCATTATGGATTTATTAACTCTCTTTTAATTATACCTTTAATTAATTTAATAAAACCATAAGGGTGTAATTTGAACTTTTTCAAAACTAGGGTTTTAGAATTTAAAATTTCAAAAATTAAACTTTTAATCAAAAATTTAAATTCCAAGACTTGAGGGCAAGTTTTGAAACATTTCAAAAACATTAGGGTTTAGAATTTAAATATTTCAAAGTTAAACTTTTAATCAAAAATTTAAATTCCAAAACTTGAGGACAAATTTTGAAACCTTTCAAAACATTAGGGTTTAACTATTTAAATTTCAAAACTAAAACTTTTAAAGTTCAAATTTAAACTATAAAACCTAAGGGGTGTAAATTGAAGCTTTTCAAACTTACTAGGTCAAATATTTGACTAATAATAATCCTATATTATCCATATTTAACCAAATCCATCAATTTTGATGAGGATAATCATTCCAAACTTAAAAAATCGGACTTTGGCAAGAAAAACGAGTTTTGGCAATTATCCTCAACAAAATCTAGCAGAAAATTCGAAAATCCCGGCACCAGAGCCCTGGACTCGTCGAGTCCACAATGGAACTCGTCGAGTAGGACCTACTCGTCTAGTCCATTCATGGACTCGACGAGTCTGCCAGTCAGAACCCAAAAAATTTCGATTTTCAAGCAATAAACGATCAAATATGCATCAATTCATCAACAAACAGCCCTAGGCTCTGATACCACTGATGGGTTTTGAGCACTACAACATTCCTATGGTGTATATGCAAACCCTAAAGCTTTGGATCTAGTTTGTCTAATGAACATGCAATAATCATCCAAAGCCATAAACCTTAAATCTAGCATGTGATAATCAAATAACACATGAATTAGGGTTTAGATCTTACCTTGATTGTTATGTAGCAATAACAATCTCAATTCCTTCTTGTAATTGACTTCTGAAAGCTTAGAGTCACAAGTGTCACTCCTCTAATGGCTCACAAACACCAAGAGCAAGAGGATGAAGAAGGAGAAGAGGAGAGGCACTCAAAAACGTCTAGAAACCCTAAGGAAACTCTTAGCCACGTTTTTGGTGCCCTAGGGGTCCTTAAATTGTGAGGCTATTAGGGTTATCTAACAAGGAAACCCTAATTCGACTACTTAGGCCCTAAGCAGCCCATGGACTCCCTCCTTAGAGGCCTTGGATGATTTCTAATGGGTTTCCCCAATAGAATTCGTCCACCCCTCTAATATGGAGTCCATTAGCCCAATATTCAACTATCACACAACTAATAGTTCTAGTCCCCTAAGTTTAATTAATCTCTTTTAGCCACAAAATTAATTCTTAATTAATTATTGACTAATATTAATTAAACAATATGATTTCTCCTTTAATATATTATTCTCATAATATATTAATAAATCATAATTAATCCTCTCTCTCCACAAATCATCCTATCAAGTTGCTTTGGTGAAGGCAACCCAAAAAGGACCATGCTCGCAATCGGGTCATGTACATACCAAAATAGTTATGGGCTTAGACACTAATCCAACACTTCATACTTAAGAAAAAGGGTTCACGGCCAACATGGGTTTACGGCCGTAAACCCTAGTTTCCGGCCGTGATGACCTTGTGAAGGTCGTTCCGGCTCAATTTCAAGTCACAGAACTCAAGCAAATACTTCCTAACACCCAATCCTTGAGTGTACTAGGGTTAGAACTCTCAAACAGACCCTTAACAAAGCTAAAAGATAGCAGAAACAAGTCTGACTTTTGATTGAATTGATTGGCTTTACAAGATAGAAATTTCGGGTTGTCACAATCCAAGTTCAGATAAGATGTATCTGGATCTCAAGAAACTTTATTGGTGGCCGAACATGAAAGATGAGATTGCTACCTATGTGGGAAAGTGCATGACTTGCACCAAAGTCAAGGTAGAATACCAAAAGCCCTCAGGTTTACTACAACAACCAGAAATACCTGAGTGGAAGTGGGAGCGGATTACGATGGATTTCATAGCCAAGTTGCCTAAGACCATGGGTGGTCATGACACCATTTGGGTAATCATTGATAGATTAAAAAAGTCCGCACACTTTTTACCAAAAAAAGAAACAAACAAGATGGAGAAACTGACCAGAACTTACATAAGAGAGATAGTCCGACTGCATGGTGTTCCAATATCTGTTATCTCTGATAGAGACAGTAGATTCACCTCAAGGTTCTGAAAATCACTACAAAAATCTCGAGGAACTAGGTTAGACATGAGTACAACCTACCACCCACAAACTGACGGGCAGAGTGAAAGAACTATTCAAACCTTGGAAGACATGTTGAGAGCTTGCGTGATCGATTTTGGTAAGGCATGGGATACCCATTTGCCTCGTGGTGAATTCTCATATAACAGCAACTATCACACCAGCATCAAGGTTGCCCCATTTGAAGCACCTTATGGCCGTAAGTGCAGATCCCCTCTGTGCTGGGCTGAGGGGGGTGACACGCAACTAGCTAGAGGGCAAGTTCCTGACAGCACTCTCACTGGCCCAGAGATCATACGGGAAACAACTGAGAAGATCATTCAAATCTGAGAACGATTGAAAGTTTCTAGAGACAGACAAAACAACTACGAAGACAAGAGACGAAAACCCTTGAAATTCCAGGTTAGTGACCGTGTTATGTTAAAGGTCTCACCCTGGAAGGGCATGATACGCTTTGGAAATCGTGGAAAACTAAATACAAGGTACATTGGGCCATTCGAGATTCTTGCTAGAATCGGTCCGGTAGCATATAAACTAAACCTGCCACATGAACTTAGTAACATCAAATCTAAAGAAGTGTTTGTCTGATGAAACTATTGTAATTCCACTCGACAAAATCGAGTTAAACGAGAGTCTACACTTCATAGAAGGACCAGTGGAGGTCATGGACAGGGAAATCAAAAGAACAAAACAAAGTAGTATACCAATAGTGAAGGTTCGCTAGAATGACAAGCGGGGACCTGAATTCACTTGGGAACGGGAAGATCAAATGAAACATAAATACCCATATCTATTCCCTAGTTCATGAGTACCACTTTAGAAACAATTTCGAGACGAAATTCCCTCTAACGGGGGAATAATGTAACGACCTGTTATTTCAAATCAATGTAATAGTCTAGATCAACTTGTAATTTGTTTTAAAGTAATAAAGTAATAATAAATTAAAATAAAATGTTAAGTAAACCCGATATCTATGAAGAAAGTTGTAGTAATCATGACAAGGATTCCGGAAATATAAAGAACGCCGAAATCTGAGCTATAACGAAGAAGTTATAGCCTATCAAAGTTTCGCGACAGAACCGACACGACACTGTGTGTCGTAAAAAGTGAGTTTACAATAAAATGCTTTTTAGCCTTAACAATCTAAATGAAAGTCGTAGTATACGTTAAACCGAGAGCGTGCATAAAAAGAACGTTCAAATCTAACTTCGTATGAAGAAGTTATGAATTTTCTAAGATTTGGCATAGCAGTGTGCATCGGAATTCAAATTATTGATCGAGCAATTTTTAGCCGACACAACCTAAACGAGAATGAAATATCTCATCAACAGTAGTTTGACGGTAAAATGACAGACGAAAACGGACGTCGGATGAAGAAGTTATGAATTTTTAATGGACTTTTCCTATCCCGGCCTGTTAAAAATATAACTTTAAAAAAAATTCAAAATTTGCCGATGGAGTCAAAATGAAAGTTGTAGAGTACAGTCTCACCTACGCGTGGACATAAAGAACGTCAAAAACGGAGCTCGTATGTGAAATATATGAATTTTTTGAGATTCAAGGCTCAAATTCTGAGGTTGGTCCGAAGGGGAACGCCCCGCGTTCGCAGCCACTTTGTCCGAAATCAGCCACCAACCCGCTTCACATGGTTGACACGTTTTAAATCTCGGAAAATCGGACACGAACCCCGCCCCTCCGCCCCGCGTACGAGGTACGCCCTGCGTACCGGAACGAGCAACGTACCGAAGGTCAGATGGTTACGATAAATAAGATGCGAAGCCTCCCGGAAATGGTTGCTAATTTACACTCTCTTTCACCCTATACACCCTCTCTAGCCACTCTAAATGACCCCGGAGCATAGGAAACCCCCTAACACTAGCAGAAAGCCCAAAGCACTCGAAGTCCCCGAGAAAAGAATCTTTTTCGGTTGAAACTCTGCCCACGCAGAACCTGGTTTTCACCAGACACTCGTGATTTTCAAGTAGCGAAGTGCTGCCCAAATCACTACTTTATCAAGTGAGTTCATACCTCTACGTTTTCACTTTCTTTTTATATTTTAAGGGGGGGGGGGGGGGGGAAATACAAGTAAAACACAAGGAAATCTTGTGTTAAAAACCAATACTATTCGAATAGTTTTCAGGTTACAATACAGAAACAAACAAATAAACTATAATAGATATATTTTATGAGACATACATACAATTTATTCATTTCAAAATGATTTTTCATTATTCTACACGTAACCGTCGATATAGCTTTGTGAGACATACTTCATGTACTTATCTAAGTATCAACAAAGCCCTGAAATTATAACCAGAGTCTCCTAGAGAGAGAGCGTGACACTTGTGTATAGATCTATACGGGACTGGCAATCTCGCACCTAAATTGTTAGTTACAGTTAGGCCGGCAGGTCTGGGGTGACACATGTCGTACCATTTACACCGCCTGAAGAACGTCATGTTCAGGCAATCATAGGTCATCAAGCATGGTTATGATAACTCATAATTTGGTATTGAAAAATATGATTAATGTATGAATAAGTAAATAACTTCACATAGTTTTATTAAATAATAAACTATAATACAATATTTTATAAATACAGTTGGTAAATCCAGACACATACAATTACACAACTTTCATACAAGTACAAATACATATTACCATTCCAGTACAGAGAAAACATAGTTTTCATGGTTTTATGTGAGTTAAAACTACATTTTTCTATTTCAGAGTACAATAACATTCACACGTTCTTATTACATCATATTACAACAGAAAATATTGGATTTTCTGGGAAAACATACTTACACTTTTAAGGAACAAATAACATATTTCAGTTACAAACATGCTTATGAACTCACCAACTTAATTGTTGACACCCTTTTCAAAACTACTTGTATTTTCAGGAAATCAATAAGTAGGTAATCACAAGTTTTGAAGAAGACGGAACTTCAGATAGTCATGTCTTTTAGTTTTGCTATACATTTTGGTGTCAAGTATATATTGATTTGATCATGAATGTAAAACTATACTTTATCAATGTAATGGTTGTTGTACTTTGATTTCTATTATACAATTGTTGTGATAATGAACATGACATCATCCGCCCTCGAACGTTTCCGCCATTCCAGTTTGGGGGTGTGACTTGAACATAGCAACTTCCATGGAAAAAGAACGAAGATGTATGAATCTAAAGGCGTATTGATTGGTTTAAAAGTTGATAGAGAAAGAAGTAAACCTTCCGAACCACCTAAAGACTACATCTTTGCCAGAGCAAGAAGGGGTCAAGCTACAAACAACCATAGTCTTGCAGAAAGAGTAATTCATTATCCATTTCTTTTATATATTGATTATATTCCCACTTTTTTATAACTCCATCTTCATGATTTAATCCCAATTTTTTCAGGATAGGAGAGAAAAGATTAGTGAAAAGTATGAAATTCTTTAATATTTGGGCACTGGGTGTAATAAGGTGCACCATCGATTCCGATTTGTTTGATATTTTGGCATGAAAAGATTTAAGAAACAATTGTAAAACTGATTATTCACTTGTTTTGTTGTATTAGGTTATAAGAAAAGCACTTGTACTTGATGAAATAATTAACTACATTTAATCATTGCAACATCAAGTGGAGGTAGTTTGTCACTATTTTCATATCAAATTTACTTCTTCTTGTATGATAAAAATGAATGTGTATAATTATTTTAGTGGTTACAAGGGTGCAGTAGAGAAAAAGAACAAGTGTATGAACATATGAATGAATTTTTGTGATATTTTATAATCTATTTTCGCTAGAAAAAGACAGAGTCCGACGGTGTATTTCTGACAACAATTCTGCCGGAATGGAATCTCAAATTCCAGCTCGGTCAGAATGGAATCACGAATTCTATGTCAACTTAAGCATGGAATTACCAAACACAACACATAATCGTATGTGGTAATTCCACTTAACTATCATTTTGGCTATTTAATTACTTTTTTCAACTATTTCAATGGAATGGAATCTTGTACTTTCACTTACCTATGATAATGTTAGAATGTACATCAAATCAATCTACTATAATATGTTTTTTGAAAGGCTGGTTAGTGGTTAGAAGTAAGTATGACACACACACAAACACACACACCTAGGACCACTCAGAATGTAGCAATGTTGTTAGAATGTATCGTTTTTTGAGTTTTCATTAGTTTTGTGATTTTTTTGTATGTGTCTTGTTTCCAGACCACTCAGAATCACTAAAGTTTGTAAGGGTATTTAACCATAGGATTTGATAAAGTGTATTTTTTTGGCAGAGACGTGAGCATTGCATATATTAGATGATGAAGATAAATGTGTTCTTACATAATGGTATTTTTACATAATGTAATTCTCATCTAATGTTAGTCTCACATAATGTCATTCTTATAAGAATGGTTGGAATAAAGTCGAATCTGGACCATTGATGAAGATGAAGTGCATTTGTTTTCAAGAATTATATATTTAAGTATGCTATGTTTTTTAAGAATTTATTTCATTTTAATGACATTCTGTTAGAATATGTATAATTGTATTAAAATGTATAAGACTGTTATTTTGTAAGAATATGTATGAATCTACATTTAGATATCAATGAATATACAAGGATCTTATTATTTTTCAACTAATTGTTCAAGAAGTTCATCTAATCAAAATATGTATTTTGTCAAAAATATGTATTTTGGCATTCTTATAGAATATCATTCTAACAAAATGTCATTCTGACATAATAAAATCAGGTATAATTAAAAATTACATTTGAATTAAAATTGAATTAATTAAAAAAATCAGAATTTATTAAATCAAGAGACTTAATTATCTCCAAAAATCTGGAATTTTCCTTTTTAAATTTATCTTAGTTGACTAAGATACCTTATAGTGAAATTAGATGGCGTTTTTCTATTATCTTTAATTTAATAACATTTATCAATCACTTTTTTAAATAACTAAAATGATTAATCCACAATCAATCCTACATCCACACAATAGATAATTAGAATACAATAACCTAACTCAATATATATATATATATATATATATATATATATATATATATATATATATATATGTATATATATATATATATATATATGTATGTATTTGAAACCGTATAAATATTTTTTTTCATTATAAACCATATTTTTATATAAATACTATTTTTTTTGACATTCAAGTCATAATGTTACATATAAATATGTATTAGTTATATTATAACCATATTTTACAGTAAATACACAACATTAAAATGAGTTTGGAGGTGTATAATGCACAATCAGATAAGCTAATTTGATATCGGGAACATGAGGATCTGAGGGTCTCTTTATTACCAAGGGATCATTCGTTGTATATATTCATGATTGTTGGTTCTTACATATATACTTCTTATTCACTTAACATTAATATGCAAAAAATTCTCTCAAAGAACATCAAAGAAAACAAGGTATTCTATATTTCTAAAGTATAGATTTTGCATAAAATCCAAATTAAGTTTTCTTGTAATATCTGAAATATGAGTTCGTGTTACTTCGTCATCATACCACGTCAATGCCACATAACCAATATTGAATGAAAAATATGGTTATAATATAATAAATTTATATTTAAACATAACATTATGGTTTTAATTTAAAAAAAACTTATATTTATACAAAAATATGGGGTTTAAATGAAAAAAATGTATTTATTTAGTTTTAAATGTAAAAAGGTTATTTATACGGTTTCAAATGGAACAAAAAAATGATGTCTGATTTGGAACATAAAAGTTAAGTGTCGCATCATCAAAAGTTAACAAAATTGGAAAATGATGATCTATTTGGAACAAAAAAAATTAAGCATTAAAAATGAAAAATAAAATAAAAACTTAATGTTAATATTAAAAATAGTGAAAGTTTAGTGTCTTTTTTAACATGTTTTTTCAATTTTGACATATCAGCATGCTATGTCATCAAAACTAACATACCATCATGTCACATCAGCAGACAAGCGGGTTGACCGTTCAAGTGGTTAGAATAGTAACAAATTGGAAAACACTGTGTCAAATGTGAGACAAAAACACAGTCTCAAATTTGAAATGTGGTGTAAACTTGCTGACTTTCATGCTATTTACCCGTTATATGAAGTATATTACATGAATTTTATAATCATATTTTCTTAAGTTGTTTGTATGAAGTTTGATATATGTTTATTGTTGAGTGTTAGGGGTGATCAAAAATACAATTGGTACCAAATCGAACTGGTACCATATATGGTAAATTATTTCAGTGTACAGTTTCTCCTAATCTCCAAAATGTTCAGTTCCAATATCATCGAGTTACTGACTTTGTCGAAACACATACTTATATAAAATCCTGAAGAAATTCAAGATGGAAGATTCTAAGAAGGGATTTGTACCTATTCAACGTGGCACAATTTTGAGCAAAAACCAATGTCCTAGTACTAGTGAAGAATTAGGCAGAGTGAGTTGGGTCCCATATGCTTCTGCTATAGGATCGATTATCTACGTCATGATATACACAAGGCCAGACATCTCATGCGCTATCAGTATGACGAGTCATTATCTGAAAAATATTGGTGAAAGCCATTGGACTGTTGCCAAGAACATTCTAAAGTACCTTAGGAGAACTAAAGATATGCTCTTAGTTTATGGTGGTAAAGATGATCTAAGCGTCAAATTATATGTGGATGCAAGTTTCCAAACTGACCGAGATAATTCAAGATCTCAGTCTGGATTTGTGTTCACATTAAATGGAGGAGCAGTAACTTAGAGAAGTTCTAATAAAAAACAATTGTTGATTTAATTACAAAGTCAGAATACATTGCTGCAAATGAAGCGGCTAAAGATGTTCATCAACTACTTAGGTGTTGTTTCAAGCATAGCTAAATTGGTTGAAAATCCTGTTGTGATAATCTGGGTGCAGTTACCTTAACTAAAGAACCTCGAGTTCACAAGCACATAAGGCATATTAAGAGAAAGTTCCATCTTATAAGGAAGCTTGTGGAAGATGGATACATTATTATGAGTCGGGTTCCATCTCAAGACAATCCCACTGGTCTACTCACCAAACCACTATCACGAATTAAGTATGATTCTCATACTAGGTTTATTGGCATTAAATTTTCTAGTGAATTGGTTTGATAACACAATTTGTAGTTTGATCTCTATTTGGAACGTATTGTATGTTTTTATGTGGTAATTATTAATAATAAGTTACTTTGACTATTCATATTATCCTTGTTTCTAATTTTGCATGTTTAGAACCCCTTCCAGAATAATTTATTATTTGAACATTCCACAATCAATCCTATCCTTGGAAGATGGTAGTGAATTAAGATTGTCATAGTATTGGTATATTATTTATAGGGATGAACATAACAAACCCCTGCGACCAATACTATTGAGTACTTGAAAATAGAGATTTTAAGTATTGGAGTAACCACGCTTCAATATTACTTTGTGGATCATGTCATGAGTAAATTAAGTTGACCATTTTTCATATTCTTTAAATAGCGATGCATGAGGTTTTGTCCTACAATCTGTTGTATCTTGGTTTCTGCGGCAACCCGAAACTTTTATCCTGTGCAATCGATCTTAATAGCAATATTAAACTCGATTTTATCATCTTTTAACGCCGTTTAAGAGTCAGTTTAAGTGTTCTAAGCTTGAGTACAGTCAGGAATGAGATTAGAAATGAGTCAACAAGTCGTATAGAGACAAAACCGGGCCTTACACCCTCATGAGAGGTGTGTACGGCCGCACACCCACCCTCCAGCCGCACACTCCCCCTTATATATATAAGGAGACCCACCTACACTCATTCTTTTCCTTTGGCTGCACTCTACTTTCTCTCACTACTTTCTCTCTCTAAAAACTTCATCCAAGAACACTGAAAAGGCCTCAAAAACGTGAACTACTCCATCATTCAGCTTGTTATAGTGGTAAGACACCTGAATCTAAGCCTAAAACTCATAGTGTTCTTCGTGTTCTTCATCCTTTGAAGGTGTACGGCTGCACACCTTCATAAGGTAGCCGCACGCACACTAAACCCTCTAAAGTGAAGAGTTTTGGCCTTCATTTACTAATAGGACTTGGTATTAGCACAAGAACAACTCGAAAACACCTCAAAATTGACATTTCAGACATAAACGAGGAGTGTACGGCCGAACACTCCTGTGTACGGCCGCACACACCCTCTGTACGACCGCACACTCCTGTGTGCAACCGCACACGCAGCCTGGCCGCACACCCTGGCCGCACACTCACTCAAATGGCCGTACACATCCCTTATTTGATCATATAGGGTCCCGACAAGCATTTCCAAGTCTTTAGGGTGGTTTCCAGTCATGTTTAGTCATGAAACACTCTAATTCTAATGCGTATATGTGGTATCACATGATAATAGGATCCACTCGCGTACAAAACATCGGTTGACACTCAACACTCGTAACAAATTGTGCTTTCGGATCCTACGATAAACAGTGAGTTCATAACCCTATACTTTTTCGAGTTTTTCATGTTTTCAGGGGGGGGATACAAGCAAAAGTACAAGGAAACTTGTGCTCAAATATATTTTTTTGTTTAAAATAATTACATGTTCAGTATGCTTTCAAACACTGAATACCGTTTTAGCATTCGATTTAGAAATCAACTCGTAGAAACAGTTTTCAAAAGTAAAGCACGGAACTTATGAATCTTGTCATAAATTGTGATATTTTACAAAGGATTCATACCAACCATAAACAGGGTTTTCTGTATTATTACTTGTAAATTTGTTAGTTTAAGGATTGGAGACACGTCCTTGGTAACACTCCACCGGATTCGTGAGTGTAGGAATACCCTTATAACCAGAATCTCTTGGAGGGAGAGCGTGACTATTATGTATAGATCTATACGGGACTGACTATCCCACACCTCGCTGCTAGCTACAGTGGGACCGTCAGGTCTACGGGTGACAAAGTCATAAAATGATACTGGCCACCGTACGTGCCATATCCAGTTTAGTGTATGGTTATGAAACTCGCAACCTAGATAACAAAGATTTACTTTGGTAATAATGAATCTAGTGAACTAACCTCAAAGTAATAACCGATTTGATTACTAGAGGGTATTGATAATACCCTTAGGATCTAGTTCACTACCTACTTATTAGTTATATTTTTGTAATAAGACTAATACATCTCACGGAGAATAAACAGGGTCTTTCAAGGAAACTACATCTAACGACACAAGTATGGTAGATACTTGTATTTCTCTTTCAGAGTCGATAACCAAACACCTTTCATAAGAAAATATGGGATTTTCTTGATAAACACTTTTCAAATGATCAAAGAAACCTTTCTTTCACCAGAACTAAATGCTTATGAACTCACCAGCTTTATGCTGATATTTTAAAACTGCTTGTATTCTTAGGACATCAATAGGCAGGTACTTTTGCCAACTTTTGGAGAATATGGAACATCCTGAAGTCACATCTTTTGCTTTTGCTATATTTACTGATATGTATAAACCATGATTTTGAACAATGTAAATATTCTTATTATAATGTAATGGTTGTGTTTACTATGCTTACTATGATACAACTGTTGTGATACTACGCATGACGTTACTCCGCCCCGGAACGTTTCCGCCTTCGGTTTCGGGGTGTGACAGTTTCTCCCCAACATTGTCCGTAATTGGTGTCTATATAGGGTTTGACTAGGTATTGCATGAGGAATAGTACTAACCTGTGTAGTCAAAGTTTATTTGATCCTTCTTCCATAAATAGAGAAGTAGATGTCTTTAGGCCCCTCGTTGATTTGGTGTTGAAAACAAATGTTTGGCCAAGTTGAGACCAAGTTGAATAGATTCAACAGTTAGTATGAAAGATCACCACATGTCAGTATCGGGAAACATAATCTTGAACCATGAGATTGATTGTTGATCCATGTATCTCGTTCATAATAAGATATCATGAAGATCAAAGGAAATTAAAGTTATTAGTCTTAGGGATGTTTATAGCAACGTTGCTATAAGTACAGTAGTTGCGTTGAACTGTCACTCACCATTGTTCGTAGTAAGTATTAGACTGGTCATTTCTTGAGGTCTAAGTGCAAGTGGGAGCAGATGGAGATTAGTGTCCATAACCATAACAAAGCCTAGTAATGTTACTATAAATAACAATGTCCATTTAGGTTACACACAAGAACGAAAAGAAACAGATCTGAAAAGATATTTATTTGAGGGACTTGTTTTGTTCAGTAATTAATCGTTTAATTAATTAATGGTAAATAAATGGAATATGGAATATTCCACAATGATTTGAATATCATATATAATTAATATTATATTTGGTATTTATCTTTAGGGTTTCAAATCACCTCCATATAAATACAGGGCTCCAATTATGGTTTTGAAACTTGAGAGATATAACTCTAAGCTACAAAAGTTCATAATACTAAAGACCCTAAAGAATTCAAAATCATTGTTTTCATGTCGTGACCATTTGTTCATCACAGCGTGATCGAAGAACAGAATCGATGTTTTAATTCTATTTGAGCATGAATTTTGAGGGTTACTTGGATCTGGTTCTTATTTGCGTCTTGGGTGCAATCGCAAAAGAGGAAATCTCCTTTGGGTACTCTAGTTCAATCCACTGGCTCGAAAAAATAAGAAACCAACTAAAGCAAAGGTATATTTTCTTTAGAGTTCTATTAAGTTGCAAAGACTAGTGAGTTTAGATTCTTTAGATTTCGAGTGTAGATGAGAATTGTTTATCGTTTCCAATTCCTAATATTTGATCTAATGAGGCCTAAAATGCATCATGTGTGGCATCCATATTCAACCGTGTGAGCCTGTTAACTATTGACTGTGTTCGTGAGGTGAGCCTTCTCACTATACTATGTAGGGTGTTAGTTGTCTTTATGACTCTTGCAAGGAAGAACTGGGTTTGGCCCCTAGCATTTGTATGAAAGACCATAGTTTGGCCCCTGGCATTTGCATTGAAGACCAGGGTTTGGCCCTTGACAATTGTATGGAAGACCAGAATCTGGCCAACTGACACTTGTACAAGTAACGACCATGATTTGGCCCATACCAGGAAAATGAGACTATGATTTGGCCCAAAACTTCCGTATGGGGTTGAAATAGACCCGTTATGTTATGTATGGTATGTGGTATTTTGGCGAATTCGTTAAGTTTTATTCTTACAGTTTCATTTTTAAAACGTTTCAGGTACTTCATATTCCAAGGGGAAGGCTCGGCATGATCATATTGCATCCTCAAGAGATTTATTCCGCACCACTTATTGATACACTCTGATGTTTTTGAGAATTTTATATACATTGGGTGTTTTTTATTAAATGGGTTTATGGTTTGGTGATCTGAAATCTAAAATTTTTGCTTAGAACTTTTGGAACGTTACACATGCACAACTCACGGGTAGTAACTATTGAGATTATGTAATTTTAATATTTATATTGTTTTTATCATGTATTTAAAATAATTAGAGTATTTTATAACAAGTTAGTGTAAAAATTATTAATTCAAAGTTAGGAACAAGGATATACATTTTTTAATAATAGTATGTTCGTCAATATTTTACTTATATTTGCATAACTGTCACATCCAAAATTTTACGCCAAATTTAAACTTTTCAAGCATAAATAAAACCAATTAGTAATTGTTTACAAAAGTGTTTTCAATTCATTATTCAATCAGAGTGTCCCAAAAGCCAGATCATAAGGATGAGGAGCGGTACGGTCACGCCTTCGCCTTGCCATGAACTCCTGAAGTACCTGAAACAATAAACTGAAAACTGTAAGCCCGAGGGCTTAGTGAGCTACCCCCAAAATACCAATACCACACTGATAATACCATATCCATAATAATCAATCAATCAACATGCATACTGAGCCATCGGCCTAACTGGACCGCCCTATAGGGCCTACAGTCCAACTGAATCTATACCGAGCCTTCGGCATGACTGGACCGCCACGTGGGCCTACAGTCTTCCTGGACCGCTCATAGGGTGTGTTGGCTTTCAGCACAAAGCAGGACCGCCTCAACCCAAGCAACAAGCAAATAACCATGTGCGCATAACTAACGTTTACTGGCATATACAAACATCGAACATATCTATCTCACTGATTACCAAACTTAGCAATCTCTCACAACTCGAGCACTGACCTAGCAGGTCACTAACATGTTAATCCCTACGGATCATAAGAGCATAACATACTGTCTATCCTGATTCCGATCTAACAGATCATATCCACATGTAACATACCATAACGATAACAACTAAAGGGCCGCCCTTGGTGCCTTAGACCCTATCGATATAGTGAGGATAACTCACCTTGCAGATGCCGACTCGGTAGATAAACTTCAACCCTCGGATCACTTGACACAGGCTCCACCACCTATTACCATAGTACAATATACTCATAAGTCCTTAACCTCATAAGGTATTCCATAAGCCACTAGTCAACCCCTGGTCAAAGTCAAAGTCCCCAGTCAAGGTCAACAGTCCATGTTGACCTTAACTCGCCGAGTACCCTCGGCTACTCGCCGAGTTCCTTGAAGCACTTTCCAACTCGCCGAGTCATCGAGGTGACTCGTCGAGTTCCTCCGATTCTCGATCAAACTTTAAGGCCACCCGTCGAGTTTCCTTCTTGCAACTCGACGGATACACACGCATACATATCCTAGAGAAAACTCAACCGACTCGCCGAGTTGTTCATACAACTCGCCGAGTCTATAGCAATCTTCATCGGACTCGTCGAGTTACTCATCCAACTTGTCGAGTTCAAGGCCATCTTCATACGACTCGCCGAGTCAACCTTTCGACTCGCCGAGTTCCTTCAGCCTTTAAGCCATACAGACTCATTTAAGCCATGCAATGGCTCCAAATTACAGATCCAAGGTTCTAGAGCATGCTTTTCACGTAAAGTTGCAAACTTTACGTGTATGCATGGCTAAAAAGGCTCTTAATGGCAATTCTAAGATCTTAATGGGGTTTCATGCACAAGGAGGGTCTCAATCACCCCCAAACCAGCAACTTTATGACTCTAGGACTTAGGAAGGGTCCAGATCTGAAGTTACAACTTCAGATCTAGCCCATAGCTCCCCATATCAACTTAAAATCCATAAAACCCTAAAACTCATCCAAAAGAAAAGAGATCTAGAAGGAAAGGGAAGTAAATATTGCAACTTGATACCTCCAGAAGATGCTAGCTGAGGTAAGTTTGGCTTCCCACACCTTCCTTGCTTCAACTCCTTTGCTCTTCAAGCTTTTCCCTCGTAGCCAACCTTCTTTCCAAGGCTTAAATCACACCAAGAAGAGTACCACACGAATTAGGGTTTCACTGAGCTCTCAAAGACTGTAAAGAGGCCAAAGGAGGCTGAGGCTCCTTTAAATAAGGTGCAAAACCCCGAGATTTAGGGTTTCATCTGCCAGCTCCTACTTGTCGAGTCCCTTCATGGACTCGGCGAGTAGGTCACTAAACATGTGATCCCACCCCGTTGCTACTCGACGAGTAGGGCAACCAACTCGTCGAGTAGGACATAAAACCAAATAACCTTTTATTTAAATCTATACCTGAGAATCGGGGCGTTATAATTCTCCCCCACTTGAACTAGACTTCGCCCTCGAAGTCCCTTGGGATAAACAATGCCGGGTAATGCTCACGCATCTCCGCCTCCGGCTCCCATGTCCACTCGGATCCCCTCCGATGTTCCCACTGCACCTTCACCATAGGTATTTCCTTGTTCCGAAGGATCTTCTTCTTCCTTTCCAAAATGGCCACCGACCTCTCCACATAATTTAGGCGCTCATCGACCTGAATGTCGTCCAGTGATACCACTGCCTCCTGGTCCATGATACACTTCCGCAATTGCGAAACATGGAATGTGCTATGAATCCTGCTAAGCTCTTCTGGAAGCTCCAGCCTATACGCCACCTTGCGAACCCTGGCAACGATCCTGAACGGCCCAATAAAACGGGGACCCAGTTTTCCCCTCTTCCTGAAACGGATCACACCCTTCCAGGGTGAGACTTTCAGGAGTACCATGTCAGCCACCTGAAATTCCAACTCAGATCGGCGTCTGTCGGCATAGATCTTCTGCCGACTCTGAGCGGTCTGCAAATGCTGTCTAACCTGCTATATCTTTTCGGTAGTCTGCAGAACTACCTCTGTCCGCTACATAACCCTGTGCCCGATCTCACCCCCGCAGACTGGGGTTCTACACTTCCGACCACACAACAACTCGAAAGGCGGGGCGCCAATACTAGAATGATAGCTGTTGTTGTAGGAGAACTCTACAAGCGGTAGGTGGGAATCCCAACTCCCACCAAAGTCAATAACGCATGCCCTCAACATATCCTCGAGGGTTTGGATGGTCCGCTCACTCTGCCCATCTGTCTGCGGATGGAAAGCTATATTAAAATGCAGTCGCGTACCCAGTTCCTCATGGAACTTCTGCCAAAAACGGGAAGTAAGCCTGACATCCCTATCGGAAATGATGGAAACTGGAACCCCATGGCGAGAGACAATCTCGCTGACATACATGTCGGCCAATTTCTCAGCCGAAGAACTCTCCCGCATGGCCAAGAAATGGGCACTCTTGGTCAACCGATCCACGATGACCCATATAGCATCAAACCCCTTCTCCGTCCTCGGCAACTTTGTAATGAAATCTATCATGATCTGCTCCCATTTCCACATGGGAATCTCCAGAGGCTGTAGCTTGCCATGCGGCCTCTGATGCTTGGCCTTGACCATCCTATAGGTCAAGCACCTCTCAACATACCCAACGATTTCTCGCTTCATGCACGGCCACCAGTAGCTCAAACTCAAATCCCGATACATCTTGGTGGCCCCCGGGTGTATAGAAAAGTGAGACTTATGAGCCTCCTCAATCACTGTCTGCCGGATTCCTCCGGTCATCGGAACCCAAACCCGACCGTGTCGGGTCAATAACCCGCGGCTATCCTGAACAAACCGGGCATTCTCGCCCTTAATCCGCTCCATCTTCCAGTTCCCTGGTCTCATGCCCTCGACCTGAGCATCCCTAATCAAGCTCACAAGCGGGGAATCCACCGCTATCCTCATACATCTTGCCGGGGTTGAAGACCCAGCTGGCTTGCGGCTCAAAGCGTCCGCAACCACATTTGCTTTACCAGGATGGTAAAGGATCTCACAATCATAGTCCTGGACTACATCCAGCCACCTGCGCTGCCTCATGTTCAGGTTCGGCTAATCCGTGATGTGCCTCAAACTCTTGTGATCCGTGTATATAGTACATCGGACCCCGTGTAGATAATGCCTCCAAATCTTGAGAGCGAAAACCACCGCTCCCAACTCAAGATCGTGCGTAGGGTATCTCGTCTCATGCGTCTTCAGCTGCCGCGATGCATAGGCTATCACCCGTCCCATCTGCATGAGGACCGCCCCCAGACCTGTGATGGATGCATCAAAAAATACCACAAAATCCTCGACTCCCTCGGGGAGCGTCAACACTGGCGCCTCGCACAAACATTGTCGGAGGGTCTCAAACGCTCTCTGCTGCTCAGGGCCCCACCGGAAATCCACCCCCTTCCTCGTTAGACGAGTGAGGGGTACTGTAATCTTGGAAAAATCTCGAATAAATCTCCGGTAGTACCCTGCTAATCCCAAGAAACTCCTGATGTCGGAGGGAGATTTCGGAATCTCCCACTGCATAATGGCCTCGACTTTGGCCGGGTCGACCAAAATCCCCTCCTGGTTAACGAGATGCTCGAGGAACTGGACCTCTCGTAACCAAAACTCGCACTTCGATAACTTGGCATACAGCCGTTCTCATCGCAGAACCTCCAGCAGCTCCCTGAGGTGCTCCTCGTGCTGCTCTCGTGTCTTGGAATACACCAATATATCGTCTATGAACATAATGACCGAGCGATCGAGCATCGGTCTGCAGACTCGGTTCATCAAATCCATGAACACTGCCGGCGCGGTTGTGAGCCCAAACGGCATCACCTCGAACTCGTAATGACCATAACGAGTCCGAAATGCGGTCTTCTCCACGTCTTCCTCCCTCACCCTGACCTGGTGATATCCGGACCTCAAATCGATCTTGGAGAACCAAGATGCACCCTGCAGTTGATCGAAAAGATCATCTATCCTCGGGAGTGGATAACAGTTCTTCACCGTTAACTTATTCAACTCCCTGTAGTCAATGCACATCCTGTGCGAACCTTCCTTCTTCCTGACGAAAAGGATCGGTGCTCCCCATGGGGAACAACTCGGACGAATAAACTGCTTACCCAGCAGTTCCTGCAACTGAGATGACAACTCCTGCATCTCTGGCGGTGCCAGTCGGTACGACGCCTTTGCGATAGGGGCCGCACCCGGCACTAGATCAATCCTAAACTCAACCTGCCTCAGTAAAATCTTACTGGGACCTCCGGGTAACTCCTCCGGAAACACGTCAGTAAAATCTTACTGGGACCTCCGAAACCGAGGGCTGATCCCTAACCCGCGTATCTACCACATACGCCAAATAACCGGCACACC
Source organism: Lactuca virosa (assembly GCF_052849685.1). Classification (NCBI taxonomy): domain Eukaryota; kingdom Viridiplantae; phylum Streptophyta; class Magnoliopsida; order Asterales; family Asteraceae; genus Lactuca; species Lactuca virosa. The sequence continues at coordinate 287,647,914 of NC_136429.1, read as the reverse complement.
CGTGTTGAATATACTGTCGAGCCCTAGCCGCCGAACAAAACCCTGTTCCCATCCTGGTGCCCTCGCCATATACCACCAGTTCTCCCCCACTTGGGGTTCGAACTACCACTCGTTGTCCCTCACAGTCGATCATGGCGCCAAATCGACTGAGCCAATCCATCCCTACGATCACACACACTTCCCCCATGGGAATAGGAATCAAATCTACCGGGAAGGGCACACCGAAAATCTCCAACTCGCATCCCCGGTAGACCGAAGAAGCAGAAACCCCGTGTTCGTTGGCGATCGAAACTCGCAACAGACACTCAAGCTTATCTACTGGTACGCTAAACCCTCTACTGAAAGTCTGAGATACGAACGACCGACTCGCCCCCGAGTCAAATAAAACCAAAGCAGGCAAAGAATTCACTAAAAACGTACCTATTCACAGGTACAACCAATAAGCGTAACACAAATACAATAACTGAGACAGAGAAAAGAAACGTACCAACAACCACATCTGGTGCTGCCTTGGCCTCCTCGGTCGTGAGCTGGAAGGCGCACCCTGAGCCTTCGGAGGCTCCGCCTTGACTGGCCTCCCATCCCTAATCCTCAAAGTAACCGGTGCGGATCCCTGCGCCGGCTTGGCGGCGAGCTGTGGACAGTTGGTCTTCGCATGACCAACCTGATGACAATGGTAACAAATCCTCATATCTTTTGGAGGGGCGGACTAACGGCAGTCCCTGGCAGAGTGCCCCTCCTTGGCACATTTGTGGCACCCACTTCCTGCTCGACAAACCCCCGAATGACCCCTGCCACACTTTCCACAAGTGCGGCTCTGCTGACTCCCAATCCGAGTATCAGCGGTCTTAGACCGCTTAGGCGCCGGCTGAGACTGTGCCGGTGCCTGACGCTGCTCCTTCAACTATAGCTCTATCTCCAACTCACGCCGCCTCGCGGCTTCCTGAAGATCCAGAAGGGTATCACATCGTTGTGTAGACACAAACTGTCGAATATCAGTCTTGAGCATACTCAGATAACGAGTCATCTGAGACTGCTCTGAAGTAAACTCCGAGCAAAACATAGCTGATGAATCGTAGAATCAAGTATAAAACGAATCAGAGTATGAAATCAATTAAGAATGCGAGATTGAACACCAGATGTAAATATGATCTTGTTTCAGCTCTATTACGCTTTCAAATGTTTACAGAGTACAAAGACAGGTCTGTAAAAACTCTTATCTAACTCTAGTAAATATCCCTATTTATAGGGAACAGAAAGCGTACAAAAAATATACTAAGGCATAGACACTAAAGTTTCGAATAAAAGCGCCTTAAAAAAATACATTACAAAACATTCGAAGAGGCAAAATATATTTCGACTAATTATAACAATTCGACCCTTACAATCTTCCCCTTTGTAATCATAGTCGAACATCTTAATTCGTAAGAATCTGGATAGAATACAACATCACTCTTCAAATTTCTGTGTACCAGGAAATAATCTTCTTAAGCTCTTTCTTATCTCCTTCATTGTTCTTCTTACAATGATTCATATGAACAATTAAGTTCGTATATTGAGACGTTGAATACCTTTCCACTTCGCATGCCTGGAACAAGAAACGTTTTGCTTTTCCAGCTTTGTCTTTTCCTGCGAAGACCAATCCAAAAGGCTTTAAGCAGATTTCTCCATCAGCATACTTCTTCAATTCTGCCCGAGTCTTAGTAGGAGCCATTGGAGCTTTAATTTCCATACCTTTAGCCATAGCTAACTCCACATCTGTTAGAGCCAAGCACTCATAATAATTTTCGATGAAAATCTTGATGTGAGCAACCCCAAGCTTAAATTCATCAGGTTCCATGTTTTGAAGATATGAAAATGATTTGTCTTTTAAAATCAATGCAACTTGTATAAGATCATACAAGTTCATTAATGGAAAATTTGCAATTGTAAATTCGCAAATATTTCCATTTGCCCTGGCAACCACATACTTGATATTTTGGACTGTATTTTCGAATACCACTTCCTTTTTCATACTGATCACTTTCTTGATCTTTATCAATGACCACACTTCCTCATGGGCTTTTGCAAGAACAACATGAAATTGAATTTTCATGTGTGTTCCATCATCCTTATCTTTGAAATTTCCTTCTGCTTTAAATTGAGGCATGATGAACATCATTTCATTTATAGGGAAATCCAGCTGACTTGAATCTGTATTCGTAACCATATAGCTTTGTTTTGGTTTCTTCTCAAACGAATACATATGATTAAAAGCCACCTTGGCCTCATTTGTTTCATAATTGTAATGTTTGGCCGGATCACCCTTGTCCATTCCCTTCGGATCACTTGCACGCTGAGTCATTATGCTTTGAACCAATCTTAGCTTTTCGATTTCAGCTTCTGCTTCGGCTTTCCTTTCTTCTTTCGATTTTTCCACCACTATTGATTTCCCTTTATCTTTCACAACTGAATCATCTTTCACCTCCATAGTTTTCGAACTACTACCAACAGTATCAGTGGGTTTACCAATCACAATTCCTTTCGAAATTGGTCTTGTAATTGACATTGTTGTTATGACAGTTGAAGTAATCGGCCCAACAGATGCTATAACTGGCTTTGTTATTAGGATATTTGAAGAAAACATCTTTCCTACCACTTTCACATCTTCATCACTCACCTTCGACTCACCAGTTTTTCTTTCTCCCCCTTGCACCCCTGTGAAAACAGGTGGGGCATATGTTGTTGGAAGAAGGCTTGAGATGCGAGAGAGAGGAGCAAGCTGCTTGTTAAGAATGGCTTCGAATTGTATGAACTTTTGAGATAAAAATTCAGGAGTAATCAGGGAAGAAGAAACCGGCTGGACAGAGAGTTCCTTTAATTCCTTAAGCAAAGCAATCACTTCCAAAAAGTTGGCACTTTCAGATGATGAAAGTTGAGTAAGTTGAGGACTCAAACTTTCATATAATTTAACAAATCTTGTGACTGCGTCACAAGTGATATCAAGTTTCTGATTCAGAGATGCATAATCTTGTTGAACATTTGCAATCTCTTTTTGCATATCTTCACGGAGTTCACGAATTTGCAAATTGACATCCTCCCTGACTTTCTTCACATCTTGAATAAAGAGAACATGCCTTTCCTTTGTTGCATTCTTTAATTCTTTCAAATCTCCGGCAAAATTTGAATTTTGAGAATTAATTCGGAGTTCATTGTTTTGATCACTATGATCAACTTTCTCCAAAATTCGAGATTCAGATTCTATAATCATCCCAGATACTTTACTTACAACTCTGGCTTCGAACATTTTCAACAATGAATCAACCTCTAAACTGGAAACAGACGAACCACCCCCCAGATCAGCTTGAGATTGAATTATAGAATTCAACTTCTGATTCAAATCTTAAATTGCTTCATTGTCATCAGCATATGATCTGGAAAATCCTCTTCTTTGTCATGAAACTCTAATTCTTCAAACATGCCCCCAGAACCCTCATTATCAGTTTGTGTCACCATAAAAACAGTTTCTTGAGCGGTTGAATTAGGTGTGGGTGTATCAGTGGATTGAGAAGAAAAAATCGAAGTAAAGGGTTGATTGATAATATATTCGAATGTAGGAGAATCAATGGTTGATGTAATGGGTATAATTGGTGGAGGTAAAGAAGTTGAATGACCTGGATCATGTTTCTTCGAATCTCCTTCACCCATATTGACATTTGCATCCATATCAGATACGTTTGCAGGGATGCCTGAAGTTCGTACCTCCTCATACACTGATTTGGCAACCGAATCTTCGGGTGGTATGACGATTGTCTGCTCAGGAGTTGAACTTTGTACATGAAGAGTAACATCTGGTGTTTCTGGAATTCTTTCACCATCATGTTCTGTTGACTCAATAGAAATCACGAGCTTTCGGGTCTTCTTCTTCTTCTTCTTTGACAGATGTTTTGCCATATCCTCAGCCCTTCGTTTCTTGGACACCGGAGAAACAGGTGCTCGCACTTCTCTAATTAAAACACCTTGATGAGTGATTTGAGATTTTCGAACCACTTTATGTGTTGGAGACTTACTTTTATGGGTTGACTTCATTTTGATTCTTCGAAACATACCGGTCTTCGAAGGAATGATTACATGCTCTTGTGTTTCTTCAACAATACGCTCAATCAATTGAGTCTCAGCAACAGACACTTCAACTGTTTGAGGCTTCTTCTTTGGAGATTTCGAAGATTTCAACTCTGTGTTTTTGGTTTCAAAAGAAGTAGTTTTAGTCTTCTTTGACTTCTTGGATTTCTTATCATCTCTTTCCAATAGTATCCCAGTTTCGATTGTAGAATCAATAGTCTTCAAATATGCCACTAAAACAGAATTCAAAGGATCAACTCTTTTGAGCATTGCATCTGGAATACAAGCAACAGATGGAAAAACCTCAGCACTATCTGTGACATCCTTCGGATAGTGGTACGATTGAAAAACTGCTTTTTCTTCATCATCTGGTACCAAAATCCTTTCCTTGTTGTAAACATGTTGCAAAATCAAGCTCCAGTATCTTGCACACGAAATACCATGAATAACATTCGTGTGTTCTACACTCTTTTGGAATTCCTTCCACAATTGTGTAGAATAGTCCACTTGAAGATCATAATATATACCAGCAACCATTGCATAAACCTCCATTCTTCCTTTATCAAGACCAACTGTTCTCCTAGTTAAACATCTTAGAAAAATACCAAATAAGAAATTCCATAGTCGTGGAAGACCAGATTTCTTAAAATCACTGATCTTTGATAGTGGAGGCTGATATCCCATCTCATTAAACATATTAATGATTTGAGGGAATGTGAAAGCAACATATGGAGGTGAATTCGGAATTTCAAGAATTTGGCAAAAGAGTTTCTTGGATAGCCTGACCTTTTTGTCATTCACCAGATGGAAAGTAATTGTATCAGAAGCTTTGTTGTAAGTAGCAGTTGATCCTGCTTGAGAAAGCCATGACATTGGAACAGAAAATGAACTGAACATCGCCTTAGACAAAACAGAGTTCTTCAAGGCAACGATTAGCATCTTCAAGTCTTCCGGGTATTGAGAAACATCACCCTCCAAGTAATAGTTTGTTGCTTGAATCTTCATTATTGGTAATGAAGAGACATCTTCAGTGGTTTGAGAAGGATCAGCATCCACATGAACAGAAGTCGCCATTGTTAGGGTTTGAAGACTTTGATGATCAGAGAATTTGGGAATTTTTCTTTTTGATCGCGTAAACTGATTATGTACCCTTGAATCTCCTTTTATATGTAACCCTGAAGTTTGAATTTGAAGCGGGATGAATATTTAATGACATCTGACGTGGCACCTTGAAAATTGGGCAATTACTGCGTAAAAGTAGCCATGCGTCAAAAAGTAGCTGTCACATCTCCATGAAAACCGGACAGAATACCATACGTCATTTATAAACAGCCTGTATTGTTATCCACAAGAATATTGTAACCGTCAGAACCCTTCGTATGGAATCAAGGCTCTTTCGCATTTGGGATGAAAAGCGAAGTCATATGCCAGATGTTTGAAATCATCAGCCTGAGTTGGTATTACTCAGAACCTCAAGGATTTCGTGAGTGCAATGTTCCAAAGAATCTAGACGAGAAACAAAGATAAGAAAAATTTGGGATACTGTGATGTCAAAATATTAATTTGACACAAAGGCAGATAAAATCCCGGGCAAAGATTGCTTCATTAATCATTAAGAGAAATGATCAACAACTTGTGTAGGTTCCCGTGAATTACAGTCGAGTACTTATAGATAAGTATCGAAGGGCTTCTTTTATAATGCTTCGTGGGTAGTTAAAAATTTTCATTACATGTCATCCTAAACATAAGGTGAGAAATTGTAACAGAAATTATTTGTTTAACGAGTGTAGTCAGTGACAAGTTTTCTTTGAAAAATTTTAAGTGACATTGAGTTTCGAATGAAACTCACACGGAAATCATATTCATGAAAAAATTTGTGCTGGATCTTGTTGGGTAACAAACATCATGGGTTTCGAATGTTTGATCAAGACCACTCATACGAAATGAATATGATTTGGAGTTTCGAATTTTGGTACTGAACCAAATGATTCGTGAAAATCTGGAACGTAGTTCCCCTTCAATTCCTTAAAAGTTTAGAAAATTGGGTTTCACTTTCATCACGGTCTCAAGATGTCAGATCATAAACACAGATTTTTGATATGTCTAAGTCTCGATGGGTTTGATCAGAGACCTCTCGGACATATGTCTTTGTGTGTGATCGTGTAAGAATTTTATAGGTGAAAAAGATTGATGTAAGACACGAAAAGTACCTATGTTATATCTGGACAAAACAGTAAACTCTTAACTCATTTTGAGAAGAGTCAGGTAGCTCAGAGACTAATGTGAATATAAGCCTGATTGGGAAGAAATTTTCGTATGAATAATTTCATTAAGGCTTTCGTACACACACATTGAGTCATTGGAGGCTTTCGACAACATGCAGCAGCATGCTTCTAGGGACAACTTAGCTAGTTCAAGTGATGAAAAATGTATTGATTCATACGAAAAATGTACCTGACCCTAGAACTGCAAGCATAATCCACTGTATATCTTCATGATTATCTGCAACAAAATACTAAAAAGAAATAAGAATCAAAATATTTTTGTTGTTTCAATTTTTCGAAAGTAGAGACAGAACAAACAAAAATCTTTTTGGATTTTTAATTTTTCGAAAATTGAATGACAAAACAAAAGAAAATCTTTTTGGATTTTTAATTTTTCGAAAATTGAATGACAAAACAAAAGAAAATCTTTTTGGATTTTTGATTTTTCGAAAATTGAATGACAAAACAAAAGAAAATCTTTTTGGATTTTTGATTTTTCGAAAATTGAATGACAAAACAAAAGAAAATCTTTTTGGATTTTTAATTTTACGAAAATGAAAATAAACTGTACTTGTTGCAAAAAATACAAAATTTTATCATCCCCTTATAAGTGACAAATGTACGAATTCGAAGGTGTCGAAGCATTGACTATGAACAGTAACCTCTGAATCAACCCTTAAAATAAGCTTACGAATTCAAAGGGGTCGAAGCGTTGACTATGAAAAGTAACCTCTGAATGCTGACGGTTATTGCTTTGTCTTTCATTCAGCGCCTCTGAATCATTCCTGGTCATTCATCATTCGCCTTTTTCACATGGAACAGAATTTCCATCGATCGTTCCAAGTGCTTCTATAATTCTCACAAGGGATTTTTCATCTAAAGGTTTCGTGAAAATATCAGCTAACTGATCAGTTGTTTTCACGAAATGTACTTCAATATTTCCATCCTCCACGTGATCCTTGATGAAATGATAACGAAGTGCTATATGTTTAGTCTTCGAATGCTGCACAAGATTATGAAAAATTCTTATTGCACTTTGAGAATCACAATATAATGTAATATTTTTCATATTGATTGCAGAATCACGCAATTGACTTTGAATCCATATAATTTATGAAGTGCTAGCAGCAGCAGCCACATATTCTGCTTCAGCTGTTGAAATTGACACACATGTTTGCTTTTTCGACTGCCAGCTCACCAATTTGCCGTCGAGAAATTGACATCCACCACTTGTGCTTTTTCTATCAAGATTACACCCACCCAAGTCTGCATCCGAATATGCTTGTACAAAGAACCCAGTTTTCGAAGGATACCACAATCCTAACGAAATTGTTCCTTTAAGATAACAAAATATATTCTTCACAGCAGTGAGATGTGGTTCTCGTGGATTTGACTGATACCTTGCACAATTACACACAGAAAACATGATATCAGGTCTACTTGCTGTAAGATAAAGTAATGAACCAATCATGCTCCTATAAAGAGTTATGTGAACTGCAGGTTTATCTAACGAAGGTGTCAACTTTATGCCAGTTGCCATTGGAACTCGTAACTTTGTGCTATTCGTCAATCCAAACTTTTCTACCAGATTCTTCGTATATTTTTCTTGATTAATAAAAATTCCTTCTCTGCTTTGACGAATATTCATTCCAAGAAAATTATTGATTTTTCCCATCATGCTCATTTCAAACTTACTTTTCATCAAATCTTTGAATTCTCTAGATAAAGCAGGGTCAGTTGAGCCAAAAATAATATCATCAACATAAATTTGAACAAGCATTAGATGATTCCCAACTTTCTTTCGAAATAATGTGGGGTCAACCGATCCTTGTTTAAATTTAGATTGTTTCAAAAATGAAGTAAGAGTTGCATACCATGCTCGTGGTGCTTGTTTCAAACCATAAACTGCCTTATCTAAAAGATAAACATGATCTAGATATTCCTCTTTAATAAAACCTGGGGGTTGTTCCACTTAAACTGTTTCTTCAAGCTCTCCATTTAAAAATGCAGACTTCACGTCCATTTGATAAACATCGAAGTCTTTGTGAGCTGCATAAGCCAGAAATATACAAACCGCCTCGAGTCTTGCGACAGGGGCAAAATTTTCTTCATAGTCAATTCCTTCTTGTTGTGAATATCCTTTAACAACAAGTCTGGCTTTGTTTCGAACAATATTTCCATCTTTGTCGGTTTTGTTTTTAAAAATCCATTTTAACCCGACAATCGAAACATTTCAGGTTTAGGAATTAATCTCCAAACCTTGTTTCGTTCAAATTTAGACAATTCAGATTGCATCGCAACAACCCAATCTGAGTGTTCCATTGCAACCTTAACTGTTTTTGGTTCAATTTTAGAGATGAAAACATTGAACATGCAAAATTCTTGATGCGTATTCAATACCTCATTCTTTGCACGAATTTGAGCTCTTGTTAAAACACCCTCTTGTGGATTCCCAATTACTTGATCCTTCGGATGATCTCTTGTCCACTTTTCCATTGGCGGATATGCTGGATCAAATTCCAAAGGTGCATCTTCGTATATATCATCATTCTCTGAACCTGCAATCGAACAAACATCATCAAAATTATTATTATTCACAATGTTTTTTAAATGCTCCCCCTCAACATCAGCATTCAATCTTTCATTCTCCCCCTCGAAAGAATGCTGTCCCTCAACTAGAGTATTCGTATCCAAGTTCTCCCCCTCCACTGGATTGTTTTGCATACTTTCGCCTTTCTCTGGAGAAGGTGATGTTGAATCATCAGTAAGCTTCGTTAGTTCAGAGAGATGATTATCATTTGCACTTATTTCAGCATCAACAGCATGATCTGAAATTCCAAAAATTAAATCATAATCAATATCTAAGGTTTGTGAGGATTCAGATTCATCTTGTATGTTTTTCAGAATAGGATGATTTTCAAACTGCGATGTAGTTTGTTTAATGTAGTTATCATCAAATGTAAGATTAAAAGTTTCTTCAACTTTTCATGCTCTTTTTTTCAACACACGATATGCGACTGAATTATGCAAATATCCCAAGAAAATCCTTTCATCTGCTTTAGCTTGAAATTTCGTAAGATTATCCTTGAGATTCATAATGAAGCACATGCATCCGAAAAAATGGAAAATTTTGACGTTAGGTTTTCGATTGTTGAGAATTTCATATGGAGTAATGTTAAAACGACGATGAATGAAAGATCTGTTTTGAGTAAAACATGCGGTGGATACGGCTTCAGCCCAAAGGTATTGTGGAACATTCGCATATGCCAGCATAGTCCTTGCTGCTTCGCATAGAGACCTATTTCTTCGTTCAACAACACCATTTTGTTGTGGTGTGTATGGAGATGAAAAGTTATGCGAAATCCCTTTGTCCACCAAAAATGAATCAAATATATTGTTCTTAAATTCAGTTCCATGATCAATCTTAATTTTTCGAACAATCTTATTCAATGTTGTTTCCATCTTTTTGATAAAGTCAATCATGATTTGTGCAACTTCGGATTTAAGCCTGAGAAAATAAACCCACGTAAATCTGGAAAAGTCATCAACAATAACTAAAATGTACCTTTTCTTGTTGAGAGTTGAAACTATCGAAGGACCACACAAATCAATATGTAAGAGCTCCAAAGGTGCGACAATTTTCAAATCTATCCTAATTGGATGACCTTGTTTATGTTTCTTTCCAACTTCACAAGCTGCACATAAAGGATCATTCTCAAATTTAAGTATAGGTAAACCTCTTACCAGATCTTGTACCACAAGTTTATTGATGTTTCGAAAATTGAGATGAGAAAGTCTTCGATGCCAAAGCCAACTTAAGTCTGATGTTGCTTTCGAAAGAAGACATATAGCAGGTTTCCCTACTATCGGATTGATGTCCAAAGCGAACATGTCACCTTTCCTTTTGGATTTCAGTAACACTTCTTTAGTGTTGACATTCGAAATAACACTTCCTTCTTCATTAAAAAGAACTTGATTGCCAGTGCCCACAACAAGTTGGGAAACACTTATCAAGTTATGTTGAAGACCTTCAACATACGCAACACGATTCACTGTGAATTGTCCGTTCGTGATCTTCCCATATCCTTTGACTTGACATTTTTTATTGTTCCCAAACTTCACAACTCCAGCATTTTTTAGGCTTCGAAAATCACGTAAATTCTCCTTCTTCCCAGTCATGTGACGAGAGCAACCACTATCAATGTACCATTTATTATCATATTGCTCGTCACATAGTACCTACAATCAGTGGAATAATTTAGGTACCCAAGGCTTTTTGGGTCCTTGGAAATTAGATTTCAATTTCGAATGTGATGAAGAACTTTTAACCCAATCACAAACTTTGGTTTTGAGACTATCAATTAAATTCACATCTTCATTTAAAGGAACCGAAACATAAGATTTTGATGGTTTCGAATGTTCACTGACATTACCCTTCGAATTCTGAGTTTGTGAATGGACATTCTTTGCTTTTATTACTGGTTTCCAAGCTTTGACTGATATGTTCAAATCCTTAGAAGATGAACTACCGTTTGATGAAGTATTCACATACTTCTCATATGCTTCGTGAATTTGCTCCTTTGAAAATGTATTCGACTGATACATCTTTCCTTTGCCTTCAAGCCAATGATCAATGTTCTTCCTTGAAGTCATTCCTTTTTCACGTGAAATTTTCATAGTTTCTTTCTTCGTATGATTAGGAAAATTTGGGTTTTGAGGAACAAAATCAACTTTTGGATTTGTTAGAAAAGATTGAGCATATGATGTATCAACTGTTGATTTAAAATGTTGACGTTGAAAGAATTTTTGATTTGGATTTGATTTATTTGAAAATTTTCTTGAAATATTAGTTTCTGAAACTTTGGAAAACCTTGGTTGTTTATTCACTTCAGACCTTGATTGAGTTGATTGTGATGAATGTTGAGTTTTTGTTGAAAAAGAGGAATTTTTAGCTTTGAAAACATTTTTGGGTGATTGTGATTCAGACATCTTTTGAGACTCAATATTCTGCCAAAATATTTTCTTCTTAGCTTGTCTTTTTGAAATGTTGTTTTCCTTCGAAAATTTGTCAATTTGATCTTTGAATTCCTTGGAGTTTAGTTTGACAACTTTTTCATTTTCCTTTACAACTTGTTTTGAATTCTCTTTTTCAATTTTTGATTTTTCAACCCATTTTCTTTGTGGTTTTTGACGTTGAAACACGTATAAATTCTTTGTTAAGTTGTTTTCAACTGTGCTTTGATTTGCGAAAAAACCTTCATCGGTTGTTTTTGAATTATCCTCCTCAACTAACTTCTTTAATTCTGGTTTGATATTCTCAACATTTCCAGTAGTTACGAAAACTTGATTTAGAAAAATGACATCATCTGTACACTTGAAATTTGGATAAACCACAGTATTCGTTTCAAGGTAATGTTCACCTTTTTTAGTCATTACTTTTTCGAACTTTTGTGTATCACCATACACTTGATCAACCACTATTCGTGGAGTTTCTTCTTCCTTTGAAGATTTGTTTCCCTTCGAAATTTTGTCTTCATCTTCATCATCGCTATCATCAGTTTGACTGTCTTTGAGATCCACGAAGTTCATATCACAAACTTTCGAAGTTGAAGGTATATCAGTTTCTTTCTCAACCATCAAATCCTTAACTTTTTCTTTCCCTTTAAATGTTGATGCAACATTAACAACAGACAACTGGGAACAATCAACATCCTCAAGTTCACTAATTTCACTAATATTGTCAGAATTATCTTCAATTTCAGCAAAATTAGATTGAGAATCAGATGTTGAATTCTCAGTCTTTTTCAAAATTTGAATTTGTTCAGATTTAGTTAAAGTATCATTCACTATGGTAACTAATTCATTTGCATCAAGACATTCATCAATTTTGAAAATTCCATATTTATATCTATCATCAGGAACTTTGTCAAAATCAGCTATTATTTGCTCACAATCATACGAAATATTATCTACCTTAGCTCTTTCGTATGCTAGAAAAGGTAGTAATTTTCTATGTTGCTATTTACTTATTTTACATGAATGATGTAAATCAGTTAATTTTCCATAAAGTCTTTTAGAAGAATTACAATCAATGTTTCTTTGTGCTAGCAAAAGTTTGACTTCATTTGATAAAGTATCCCTATCACACATAATATTTGTTATTTGTAATTCCAAACAATCAGTTTTACTTATTTTCATGTCTAATCGCTTTTTGGTCTCTAACAACTCCATTGACAACTTGTTGGCCTGATTGCTAGTAGACACAACAATTGAATCAAAATAAGTAACCGTCTCATCAAAAGATATTAGTTCAGAATCATAAGAATGTGTAGGAATATTAAAAGATTCGAGAATTTTACATACCTTTGTTGTCATTGGAGATTTGCCTGCTGTCTTGGATACTAAGCATCGTCCTTTCACTTCGAATTCCTCGTCATCTGATTCCTCCTCCATTTTCGCATACATTGCTCCATCTGTTAGATTCCTCATCTCTTCATCGTCTGATCTGGATGACCAGATTTGATAAGTTCCATCCTCCTCCTGTTCACCCTTTGCAACCAGTGATAAATTCTTGGCTTTCGCACGAACCTCCTCAAGTCTCTCTGCATAATAAGCCTCATCTTTGACTTTATTCTTTCTCTCATCCTTCTTTCGAAGCATACAGTCATTTGCAAGATGATTGGCTCCATTGCAATAATGACAATGAATACCAGCATCACCTTTCAGCTTTTTCTCACTCTTTCCTTCAGACATTTTCGAATCTTTCTTCTCAACATTCTTTTTCTCCTCAACAACAGTTTTACTCACAGCACTTCCTTTTACTTCAGCAAGCTTATGTTGGATATAGTGTCTAAGTCCATAACTATATTTGGTATGTACTTGACCCGACCCGACATGGTCCATTTGGGTTGCACTTCACCCGAACAATTTATGGATAATCGTTTGAGAATAGTATAAGTTATGATCTATTAATATACTATAAGTCCTAATATATTAATATAAAATCATATTATTTAATTAGTATTGATCTATAATTAATCTAGAATTAATTTAGAGATCAAAAGTATGACTAATTAAATATGGGCTCTTGTATTTATATAGTGTGGGCTAATGCTTATTTGGAATGGGCTAGGCTTGCATGGAAAGTCCATGGATACTCCATGGAGCTTTAACCCATGGATCTCATGGAAATGAAAAGACATGGGTATTAGGGTTTACATGAATGTAACCCTAATCCACCACACTATATAAAGGAGGCTTTGGTTCTTGAAATCACACGAGTTGTGGTGAGTAAAGTAAGAGGGCCGATTTCAAGAAGGTGATTATTATTCTCTCAAAGTTCCAAGTTTGTGGTGATTTGTGATTTCCATTTGAGGCATCCACACTATTGGTGCAAGGCTCTAAAACTCCAAGCAATCAACTACAACTACAAGGTAAGTAATTCTACTAGCTTTATTTGATTCAAGTTCCCCATGCCATGCTAGATAGGATAAGAACCTTGGAAAAATAATTATTTGCATGTATCATAGTCAAACATAGATCCAAGGTTTCTAGGGTTGCATGTACACCATAGGAGTGTTAGAATTCTCAAAAACCCATCAGTGGTATCAGAGCCTGGTTTGTTTATTTGATACTTGATGCAAAAAAAAAAACTTGAAAATCGAAGTTTTGCATATGTACTTACGATTCTTGAAATTTTTGATATGAACATTCATAAACATATGAGTTTAGAAGATCATAGAAATTATGTGCTAATAATTGATTAGATTAATTCTTAATCTTTATGTGTTTTAATGGAGTCCATAACTAGTTCTTAAGTTATGGATAACCAAAAGTCACATTTATAAATAACCATTAAAAGAACACATAGGTTACAAAAAAATGAAGAGTCTTCATTTTTTATAACCATTAACTCATAAGTTATGAGAAATGAAAAGTTTTGAAAGTTTACAAAACTTGCCCTCAAGTTTTGGAACATGTAAAGTCATATTAAAAACTTTAGTTCCAACCCCTAGAATTTTAAAAGTTAAAATTCAACCCTTATACTTTATAATATTATAAGTTTAATAATATTTATATATGTATAAGATCAAGTCGTCTTACCGCTAGTACGCCTCATTCACGAAGCCGATCTATAAGGGGGATATAAGGTTGTTGCCTATAAAATGGCAACTTAATGGGTGTCCACTCTCACCCACCGCTTCCTTGCTCGATGGAGGGTCGTTAGCCGAACGGGTAGGACAAGGACTTATAAATTCTCATTAAAAGTATAATGATAATACTAAAGTAACTAAACTTTATTGAATTCCCAATCTTAGTTATTTTAGGAAAATGTGAATAAGGTGCTAATCCATGAAATTACACTTTACACTTTGTTTAAGTCGTTAGTGGAGCGTGTGTGGTTAACCGGCACACTAACTTGAACTTAACAAGGTAGGTAAAGGGTGACTTAATGTTTATCATAGTATCGATGGAGCGTGTGTGGTTAACCGGTACATCGATTGAGGGGTAATACATTAAGGGTACCAACTAATTTGCATTGTTACTTCACACCTTGTTTTGTGATCCTCGGCATCCCAGTCACAAAACTTGAAGGGCACACTCGAGATTGAAACATGCCATTGAAGAAAGTTCAATGAATCTCAAAGAATCTAGGAGTTTCTAAACCAATTAAAACCTAATTAAATATTTCGTTTTTCATGGTGGAAATTGGTGAATCGTCATTCACCTACCTTCAAATATCTTATAGCTTAGATTACGGCATCCCACTTCTAAGTTATAAAATATTGTGTTGGGTCCTAGCCTTAATATTACATTTGGGTGTTTTGTTAAGGACTATCTCTATATCTAATCTAATATATTCCCTCTTCTTTTCAGATGTCTTCCAATAACAATGCTTCTGGCTCAAACCCTACTAGCTCCTTCTCTCTCATGAATCTTTGTGGGAGAGTCATCTTTGATGGGTCCAACTTTACAGATTGGATAAGAAACATCAGGATGGTCACTCGGTATGAGAACAAAGAATATGTTCTTGACAAGGAGCTGAAGGTACCCGAGCCAACTGCTACTCCTGAAGAGCTTGTTGAATATGAGGTACATGAAAGAGATGCTACAAAAGTGGCATGCATCATGATGGCCACCATGACAGCCGAGCTCCAAAATTCCTATGAGGACTATTATCCTTTTGAGATGCACCAGGACTTGATGGACCGCTACCATCAAAGTGCTCGTCAAGAGCGATATGAAATAATCTCCTCCATGATAACAACCCGAATGAAGGATGGTGAACCCATCACGGGCCACATGTAGAAAATGCAAAGGTATGTGGACCGTTTACTGAAGCTGAATGTGAACTTCCCTGAGGAGTTAGCAATAGACATCATTTTGCACTCCTTGCCAACGTGTTATGATCAATTCCGCATGACATATCACATGAACAAGGAAGAAGTCACCCTCAGCAAACTTCAAGGACTATTGAAGACCACCGAAAGTGGTCTAAAAGGTAAGTCGGTTGTTACTACTCCTACTCCTACTCCAACTGCGGCCAATGTCTTGGCAATCGGGCATGGCAAAGGGAAGAAGAGAAAGAACCCTTCTAAGGGTACCAAGGGTAAGACCCTTGAAGGCTCCTCTTCAAGCAAAACCAAGAAAGGTTTTGTCACTCCTTCTGCTAACCCTAATGAGGCTGAATGCTTCTATTGCCATGAAAAGTCGCACTGGAAGCGAAACTCCCCAAAGTACCAGCAAGATTTGAAGGATGGGAAAGTAAAACCCAACCATGCAGGTATATACACTATATTGTCTAATAACTCACCTCATTCTAAGTCTTGGGTCCTTGATACAGGTTGTGATATTCACATATGTTGTGATTTGCAGGGACTAAAAAGAAGTGAGAATGTGGAGCAGGGAGAGATAAACTTGATCATGGGAAACAGGAAAGCTTCACCTGTCACCAAGATAGGAGTTTATTCCTTAGTGCTAAATAGTGGGTTTACATTAGATTTGAATAAATGTTATTATTCGCCAGAAATGGCAAGAAATGTTATTTCCTTTCATGCATTGTATAAACAAGGTTTTACCTTTTATTTTGATAATAATAATGGTAGTATTGATGCTTTCTTTAATAATGTTCTTTATTTTAAAGCATTACCTTGTGATGGCGTGTATGAAACTGTATCTGTTGTAAATAATCTAGGAAATAATGTATTGTGTATTAACTCTTCCACTAGCTTAGATAAAACATCCTTATGGCATTGTCGTCTTGGACATGTAAGCAAGAAACGCATAGGCCAACTCCAAAAGGATGGAGTCTTGGAGTCATTTGACCTAAAGTCAGATGATAGTTGTGAATCTTGTTTGCTTGGTAAAATGACAAAGTCACCTTTTACTGGCACTTGTGCTAAGGGTGAAGGTTTGTTGGACCTCATACACACGGATGTGTGTGGACCCTTCAGAACCGCCACAAGAGATGCTAATCGGTTCTATGTCACTTTTACTGATGATTTTAGTAGATATGGATATGTCTACCTAATCAAGCATAAGTCAGAAACCTTTGAGAAATTCAAAGAGTTTAAGCAAGAAGTGGAGAATCAGTTGGGCAGGAACATTAAGATGCTTCGATCCGATCGTGGTGGTAAGTATCTTAGTACTGAGTTCCTTGACTATCTTAAGGAATGTGGGATTGTCTCACAATTGACACCTCCTAGGACACCACAGTTGAATGGTGTAGCTGAGAGGCGCAATCGGACCTTGTTGGACATGGTTCGTTCCATGATAAGTCGAGCTTCGCTACCAATCTCATTTTGGGGGTATGCCTTAGAGACTGCCGCTCATATCCTTAATCTAGTCCCTACAAAGAAGGTTGCTAAAACACCTCACGAGGTGTGGACTGGAAAAGTTCCCAATCTAGACCACATCAAGATTTGGGGTTGCGAGGCTTTCGTGAGACGCGAGACTCACGATAAGCTCGAACCCCGAAGCGAAAGGTGTATTTTCATCGGCTACCCACAGAAATCCTTTGGTTACATCTTCTACAGACCCAGTGATAATGTGGTCTTTGTAGCAAGAAGAGGATTCTTTCGAGAGAGAGAATTCATGAGCCAAGGAGACAGTGGGAGGCAAATTGACCTTGAGGAAATTCAAGAGTTAAGTGGTAAAGGAACCTCAAACCCTAGCCCTCAACCTGAGGAGGAAACTCCTGTTGAGCCGACTGAAGAATCTATACCTCTGAGGCGTTCCACCAGAGTTAGGAATGCACCTGAGCATTATTATGGTTTTTATATTACTGCAGAAGGTGAGACACTTATCAGTGATAACACACTGGTAAATCTTGATGAGCCTAACAGCTACACGGAAACCATGGCAGGCCCTGAGGCTGCTAAATGGAAAGAGGCTATGGATAGCGAGATACAGTCCATGTATGACAATCAAGTTTGGAACTTGGTTGACAATGTACCTGATCGTAAGATAGTTGGGTGCAAATGGATCTTCAAGAAGAAGACCGACATGGATGGTAATGTACACACTTATAAGGCACGACTGGTTGCAAAGGGTTATTCTCAAACTCCGGGAGTTGATTATGATCAGACCTTTTCACCAGTGGCCAAGATTAAGTCTATTAGGGTTCTGTTAGCCATTGCTGCATTTGATGATTATGAAATATGGCAAATGGATGTCAAAACCGCTTTCCTTAATGGAAAGTTGGCTGAAGATGTTTACATGGTTCAGCCAGAGGGTTTTGTCAGTACAGAGTACCCCAATAGAGTGTGTAAGCTCGAGAAATCCATTTATGGATTAAAACAGGCACCTCGCAGATGGAATCTTTGCTTTGATGAGAAAGTCAAAGAATTTGGCTTTTCAAGGAGTGAAGATGAATCTTGTGTCTATATCAAGGCTAGTGGGAGTATAGTCAGCTTTTTGGTACTGTATGTGGATGACATACTACTCATAGGAAATGACATCCCAACCCTGCAGGAAGTAAAGTCCTGGCTTGGGAAGTGTTTCGCTATGAAGGACCTTGGAGAAGCTGCCTATATCCTAGGGATAAGGATATTGAGAAACAGGAGTAAAAGACTAATTGGACTTAGTCAAAGCACCTATGTGGACAAAGTGTTGAAAAGGTTCAACATGCATAACTCCAAGAAAGGAGAGTTACCCATCTAGAGTAACGCCAGATTGAGTAAGACACAAAGCCCTAGTACTGAGGCTGAGATAGCAGAAATGAGTCGAATACCTTATGCTTCAGCTGTAGGATCGATCATGTATGTTATGACGTGTACTCGACCTGATGTAGCCTTTTCTTTGAGCATGGTTAGCAGGTATCAGGGGAACCCTGGCAAGGCACACTGGACTGCGGTAAAGAATATCCTCAAGTACCTACGGAGGACTAAGGACTGGGTCCTTACCCTCGGTGGCAGTGAGGACTTGAGAGTTGTAGGGTACAGTGATGCTAGCTTTTAGACTGACAGGGATAATTTCCGCTCTCAGTCGAGCTGGGTCTTTACTCTAAACGGAGGGGCAATTTCTTGGAAAAGTTCCAAGCAGGAGACAGTGGCTGATTCCACTTGTGAATCAGAGTATATATCAGGAAGCGAGGCAGCAAAGGAGGCTATATGGCTAAAGAACTTCATCGGAGACCTTGGAGTTGTACCAGCTATAAAGGAACCAATGGAGATTTTCTGTGATAGCAATAGTGCGGTTGCCTTAGCCAAGGAACCAAGAGATCATGGGAGATCCAGACACATTGACAGAAAATATCACTTCATTAGACATCGAATAGAAGAAGGAATCCTTGTGGCAAAGAGGGTATCATCAGATGAGAACCCAACAGATCCCCTCACGAAGGGACTGACTCGGGCTAAGCATCTCCAGCATGCTCGGAGCATAGGGCTGAAGGATGATATTAGTTTTAGTAGTTAGATAATCTTGAAATTTGTAAAATGTAATTGACATTTGATGATAAATAAAAGCTGTTATTTAAGAGTAAAGTGTTGCTATCTCTTGTCAATCGTTTACTATTATTTCTTTTTGCATGTTTTGACTTCCAGAATAATTATGTTATGGTTTATATCATATTATTCAAACTCTCCACAGTCGATCATATGTTGGAAGTAGATATGAATCAAGACTGTCATGGGTTGGCTTGTAGAGGTCTAAGATGTTAGACAAAGTGGGGCTACAGCACTCATGAGTGCTTATAAGTTCTGAGTATTGGATTCAACCCACGCTCAATTCTATCACTTCATGGAATTTATCACGAGTGATCGTGAGATGGTAATATCATATAAGTCTTCAAACGTAGAGATATGATTTGTTGCCTATGAATTGGTTATGCATTGATTGCACGAAAACGCATTGGGAACTCGATGTTATAAACCGTGCTTTTGTGTGTAATTCAACAAGTAGTAGATCAAACATATGAGTCGAAGTTTATCTGTTCCTTCTAGGATTAGAAGCGATATCTGGGCCCCTCGATGATTTTGTTTTGACCTATGTACCGGGCCCGGTCAGAACTAAATAGATGTGTTCAGTTAAGTTCTATGTCAAACAAATCGGAAATCAGGAAACAAATGCTGGACAATAAGCAAGACCATGTTCCATGTATTTGTCTGGCTGATATCTAGAATAGAGGATTATATGATCACTTATCTAAAATGGCGCTTCATAGTTCAACAGAGTTTAAAGAGCTACGATTGCTGATCGGTTCCTGAAGTCATACTTGCAACTATAGTTATTAGACTTATCCAAGTGGGAGACTGTTGGATATAGTGTCTAAGTCCATAACTATATTTGGTATGTACTTGACCCGACCCGGCATGGTCCATTTGGGTTGCACTTCACCCGAACAATTTATGGATAATCGTTTGAGAATAGTATAAGTTATGATTTATTAATATATTATAAGTCCTAATATATTAATATAAAATCATATTATTTAATTAGTATTGATCTATAGTTAATCTAGAACTAATTTAGAGATCAAAAGTATGACTAATTAAATATGGGCTCTTGTATTTATATAGTATGGGCTAATGCTTATTTAGAATGGGCTAGGCTTGCATGGAAAGTCCATGGATACTCCATGGAGCTTTAACCCATGGATCTCATGGAAATGAAAAGACATGGGTATTAGGGTTTACATGAATGTAACCCTAATCCACCACACTATATAAAGGAGGCTTTGGTTCTTGAAATCACACGAGTTGTGGTGAGTAAAGTAAGAGGGCCGATTTCAAGAAGGTGATTACTATTCTCTCAAAGTTCCAAGTTTGTGGTGATTTTTGATTTCCATTTGAGGCATCCACACTATTGGTGTTAGGCTCTAAAACTCCAAGCAATCAACTACAACTACAAGGTAAGTAATTCTACTAGCTTTATTTGATTCAAGTTCCCCATGCCATGCTAGATAGGATAAGAACCTTGGAAAAATAATTATTTGCATGTATCATAGTCAAACATAGATCCAAGGTTTCTAGGGTTGCATATACACCATAGGAGTGTTCGAATGCTCAAAAACCCATCAGCTTAGCCTTCGGATTGAACGACTTTTTGAAAAACTTCTTGACACGATTATTCGAGTAAAATGCTATTGCCTCATCATCCGAATTCATGATGAATCCCTCTTCTTCCTCAGAATCACCATTTTCAGCTTCTTTCTCAGATAACTTTGACACAAGTGCTAATGGACCTCCCAAATTCAGCTTCGATTCTTCAGCAATTTCATTTACCTCAGTTTCGTGTGTCTTCAACTGATTGTACAAATCATTGAGAGTTGATGTATCAAAACTTTGTTGATCCTTCACCATCATAGTTACGCTTCTCCATTCTTTTCGAAGACCCATCACAAAGATGAGATTGAATTCCATTGAAGTCCTGGTAATTCCATAGCGATTACAACGATAGATTAACTCGTTCAGTCGATCATAGTAGACTTCAATTGTTTCACCTTCTTTTTGTCTGAAATCTTTCAGCTCAACGAAACACTGTTTAACTGAATTGATTTTCGTCTTCTCACTTCCTTGAAACTTATCTTTCAGATTGTTCCAGATCTCTTTTGCAATTGTACAACTCCTTACATAATTGTACACAATTGGAGGTAAAGCTCCATGCAATTCCCTCATACACCTTTTCTCCAGTTTCTTCAGACGATCAGTTTGATTATCAACTCCAGAACTTGTTGAAGATGATCCAATTGGTTGAACATTCACCGGAGCATTGACATTTCCAGTGATACATGACCATAATTCCTCATCAAGACCATTCAGATAATCCTGCATACGATCAGACCATTGATCATAATATTCAGGGATTAGCATTGGAATTTTGGTTGATGATCCTAACAAATGAGAAAACGAGGTCATCGAATTGAGATTGAAACTCGCCATTGTTGTACGGAAGATGATTTTGAAAATTTTTAAGAAGATTTGGAAATTTGAAAACAAACTAGTTTATCAAATCGGAATTGCAAGAAGAACACTCGATTCAACAATTCAAATGCAGAATCAAAGCACAATCTAAAATCTAGACAAATTTTTCACGATCAAAAAGTGCGGAAACTTTTGAACCAAAAATTTGATTCAAAAACTTTTTGAATGGATGAAAATCAGATCACAGATGTGATTCCTGCTCTGATACCAATTGATGAATCGTACAATCAAGTATAAAACGAAATCATAGTATGAAATCAATTAAGAATGCGAGATTAAACACCAGATGTAAATATGATCTTGTTTCAGCTCTATTACGCTTTCGAATGTTTACAAAGTACAAAGACAGGTCTGTAAAAACTCTTATCTAACTCTAGTAAATATCCCTATTTATAGGGAACAGAAAGCGTACAAAAAATATACTAAGGCATAGACACTAAAGTTTCAAATAAAAGCGCCTTAAAAAAATACATTACAAAACATTCGAAGAGGCAAAATATATTTTGATTAATTACAACAATTCGACCCTTACAATAGCCCTCTGCGTGAACATACGGGTAATCTCCATCACTGACTCCCCATCATGTCGCAATGTCAAAAACTCCTGAGCAAGCCGCTCCCGCTCAACACGTGGAACATAACGGGTACGGAACATATCCCGGAACTGCTCCCAAGTAACAACAGCTCGCTGATCATCCGTGTACGACCCTGTCGTCAATCTCCACCAGTCCTTTGCCCCAATCCTTAGCAGGTTCAGGGCACACCTGACCTTTTGGTCAGCAGGACATGAACACGTGAAGAAACATCCCTCCACGTCTGATAACCACCTCATAGCTCTGATCGCATCCTGTGTACCATCGAATGTCGGGGGCTTCGTATTATCAAAGTCCCGGTACTGGAAAGCAATGTTGGCTCCTCCTCCAACCTCTGCCGCAGTTACAGCCGAAGTGGCTGCAGCGGCAGCTGTCTCTGCTAGAGCTGCATATCGCTCATCAAAGTACTCGACCATCGCGGTCTTAATCGACCCAAACATCTCTGGCAGCTGCGCTCGAAACACTACAGCAATCTCGTCGTGCATAATCTCCCAGATCCTGGCATCCAGCTCCTCGGTCCCTATCTGTACCACGGGCTCAGGTGTTATTGGCACCTCTGACCCTCCGTCTCCGTCTCCCGATCCTAATCCTGATCCTGATCCTGATCCGGATCCAGTAGCAACACGTCTCGTCACCACCATACTAAAATATATATACAAGTCATCAGATAAATAACATAATATCGGGAGACCAAAGCCCACAAACCCTAGGGGTTGTGACTTCCTTGCTACGCGTATGGGTCCTGTGCTTTCAGTAGTACGGGCCCATACTACCTTCCACACCTACCCATATTTGTCTCAAGTATCACCACAACACCCTAACACTATCATCAACATATTATGCGCTCAACCCTTACTCCTAGGGAAACATCGCCCATCCCCCAACTGATCTCACAGCTCCTTACCACCCACACATCCATGAAACTTTCATCAACCCCTGCAGTGCTAGTGCAGGCTAGTCGCACATAACACTGGACCCAATAGACTTTCGAATATCCGATCCTATCCGTAGACTGGATCAAACATTCTCAGGCTATAAGATCTTGATTACGCGCTGCCGTGACGCCTACACTAACGACTACAGTAATGATGTCAATTCCATATACAAGAAACCCTAGGCCAATAGGCATCATATAATCAGGCAAATCTCTCATGCGATTCCTGAAGATCCCTAGCCTAGCACTAGCATGATGTTCTAACATATCAAAATATCAAATAGTTGTATGGTATTTTTTTGGTTTACTTACAGGCTCCGGCTGATCGTACCCTCTGCATCCTCCATCCTTTATTTTGAAACCATTTTAAAATTTTTACTTTCCGAAAACCTCCTTGATTTGAGACTGGATTCACACGAGTGTTCCTCCAACTCACTCAAACCAAGGCTCTGATACCAACTTGTCACATCCAAAATTTTACGCCAAATTTAAACTTTTCAAGCATAAATAAAACCAATTAGTAATTGTTTACAAAAGTGTTTTCAATTCATTATTCAATCAGAGTGTCCCAAAAGCCAGATCATAAGGATGAGGAGCGGTACGGTCATGCCTTCGCCTTGCCATGAACTCCTGAAGTACCTGAAACAATAAACTGAAAATTGTAAGCCCGAGGGCTTAGTGAGCTACCCCCAAAATACCAATACCACACTGATAATACCATATCCATAATAATCAATCAATCAACATGCATACTAAGCCATCGGCCTGACTGGACCGCCCTATAGGGCCTACAATCCAACTGAATCTATACCGAGCCTTCAGCGTGACTGGACCGCCACGTGGGCCTACAGTCTTCCCGGACCGCTCATAGGGTGTGTTGGCCTTCAGCACAAAGTAGGACCGCCTCAACCCAAGCAACAAGCAAATAACCATGTGCGCATAACTAACGTTTACTGGCATATACAAACATCGAACATATCTATCTCACTGATTACCAAACTGTGACAACCATCAAATTCAAGTCAAAGTCAAAGTCAAAGTCAACAAGTCAAACCAGTCAACTTAACTAGTACTTGTATGGTAAAAGTTATTCTATGTACAAAAATATGCATCTTTATGTCAAAAATTCAAGTATCTCGAAGAATCTATGTATTAATAATGTAAAAACCCTAAAAAGGGAGTTAAACGCATCAAAACACGACTAAGGACCCTTTCGGGGACTTAAAACGATCATTAACGAAGCATAACGGGGTTCGCGAACCTTGCAGTTGCGAGATTATGCGATAATAATGGCTAAGGTTAAATCTCTCCCAAATCTCTCTAAGTATGTGAAATCTCTCCAAGTATGTTAAATCTCTCCCAAATCTCTCCAAACATGTGAAATCTCTCCCAAATCTCTCTAAGTATGTGAAATCTCTCCAAGTATGTTAAATCTCTCCCAAATCTCTCCAAGCATGTGAAATCTCTCCCAAATCTCTCTAAGTATGTAAAATCTCTCCAAGTATGTTAAATCTCTCCTAAATCTCTCCAAGAATGTGAAATCTCTCCAAGTATGTGAAATCTCTCCCAAATCTCTCCAAGTATGTGAAATCTCTCCCAAATCTCTCCAAGAATGTGAAATCTCTCCAAGTATGTGAAATCTCTCCCAAATCTCTCCCAAAATCTCTCTCAAACTTTTTCTGGTCATCCGGGTCATCCCGACCCTTAACTTGGCCAAAAACCGCTCGAAACGGGGAGTTATATCGAAAAACAGCTAAATAGGGCCGAAACCCCTCTTAGGAACCGAACCTCTTAGGGTCGAACCCTTCTAATAGGACCGAACCCTCTCCGGCCGAACCCTCTCGAGCCGAACCCTCTCGGACCGAACCTTGTCAGAAGCGAACCTTGTCAGAACTGAACCTTGTCAGAAGCGAACCTTGTCAGAAGCGTCTCGGACCGAAGCTCAGTAGACCGAACCCGAACTTCGGCCCCCAATCTGAGAAGCCTCGCAGCTTCGCCTCTTGCACCCGGTTTTCGACCACGACTTCGTTTTAAGCCCGTTTTTCATGATTTTAACGTGAGATTTTCGCCCAAACTCATATTTTGACATATAAGACTCTATATATTCATACTTTAATCACATCCCAGGGATTTATTAATTATAAATCAATATTTTAAATTAAAGAAAAGGGCTTAGGATATATTATGTTACAAGTGGGTCAAGTGTGCCCACTTGCCTCCATGTGTCACTTCCTCATTAACCCAACCCTATCCACATCACACAAACCAAGGCAAACATCCTATCATCTTTGCAACTTGCTTCAGCCACATCTATATAAAGAAATCCTTGGAAGAGCTCTTGATTTACTTTGATCATTTCCACACTTTTACACTTTTCTTACCCCACAAGGACGCTTATTTTCTCTCTACTTCCAGCCACTTTTGGAAGTGTTCTTGAGCTATTACTTCACTTTTTGGTAAGTATTCCATCTAAACTCAAGTGTTATTCCATAATTTCATAACACTCTTTGATCATTGACTCATATCTTAACGTCAAAAATCATTCGTAGGATCATCCAAGTCTTTACGTGTTCATCAAGTGCTCTTGACTTGATATTCCTTAACTTCAACCTTCCACTCTTCAAGTCATCACTCAAGGTGAGTTCATACCCCTACATTTTCTAGTTTTCTTCATTTTTCAGGGGGGAATACAAGTTAAAACACCAAAACATATTCAAAACTCAACTTGACAGTTTACAACAGAAAAGTTGTGACCTGTTCACGAACTGTTTTACCCAACTTAAACTTAATATATTTCAAAACTGTTTTACCCCTACATTTTCTAATTTTCTTCATTTTTCAGGGGGGAATACAAGTTAAAACACCAAAACATATTCAAAACTCAACTTGACAGTTTACAACAGAAAAGTTGTGACCTGTTCACGAACTGTTTTACCCAACTTAAACTTAATATATTTCAAAACTGTATAATATGCAATTAGCTCAGGTTTATACCTTTAAAATGACTACTTGCACATCTCCATATGATTTTTCTACAATTTATGGTGATTTTTACAAAAACTGCCTATCATTTCAGAAACGAATTCGGACCAGTCTGTGATTATGAACACTTTTACATAAGTTAGAGAGTTCTAAAAATCATAATAAAAATTACGAATAAATTAGACACACTTTTTAAGCTCTCAGAGTTTACGGAGTTAGTTTTCGACTTCGTATGATTTTTCTATGATAATTTCAAAACAGTGCAGAAAGGATAAAAACTAGTTGCATAGTTTACCATATTAACAACACTTTGTATTATGTTGAGCAAAGTGCATAACAATAAGTTTCTCGATGTTTGGATGCATTCTTGTTAGTTTATCATCATAAACAGAAATTAGTCATTCATGTTAAGGATTTTCCTCCATTTATTTCGAACACATCTAATAAACTACATTAAGTATAGTTTATGAATTTTCGATAAAAGCATACTACATGGAAAAGGTTTTACTCTCAAAACAAATGGGTTTTTTCATATACTACTTGATAAACTATAATAGTAATAGTTTATGGATTTATATCACAAATGTATTTTCATAAAAGGTGATTTCACTTCCTCCACAGAAGAGGTTTTATACTCAAAACTATATGTAAACTAGTTAACGTAAGTTGTGAGACATTCTCCTTCGGGGTACTCTTAAGTACCACAGAAAATCCTGAATTAGTTATAACCAGAGTCTCTTGTAGGGAGAGCGTGATAATTGTGTATAGATCTATAATGGGATTGACAACCCACACCCACGCTGCTTGCATAAGTCCCATCGGCCGATCGGGGGTGACAAGTGTCATTTCGATTCTGACGCCTGAAGAACGTCGCAAGCAGGTTATTATGTCATAGTATGGTTATAGCGACTCACATAGGGAGTTAACAATCTTTCCAGTTTACAGGAAAAATTCTACTTTGAAAAGGGGTTTTACTTCTAAATTAAACGAGTTTATGCCGATTTAAACTTGCATGAATTACTCTATGTATGGAAAAATACTTGTATATTCTCGGTCTTCATGCTTAAGGCTACATGACTTTTTATAAGGAAAATATTGGATTTTCTTTGGAAACACATTCCCATTATGAACATTATAAGCACAAAACACACACATATTCTCTGTCTTAAGAATTAGGACTACATGACTTTTATAAGGAAAATATTGGATTTTCTTTGGAAAACATATTTCTATCAAAACTACATTTCATCTAAAATTGTTAGACTTCAGCTATTATTGCTAAGTGTATATGCTAGAGTTATATAAGAATCTAGTCGTAATCGACCTAGAATTGGTGGGCCTGCCTTACTTCATGTTCCTTGTTTGGTTGTGGACCTAGGGCAGACCCATTATATTCGACGGTTTATTTAAATTAAATTTTATATAACTTATATACACTGGGTGGTTATAGAAGGAATCTATGGGTCTTTCTAGGGTACATTATTGCATAACATAGGAAAATATTAAATTTTCTGGAATCATATTATATCGTTTTTTTACAAGGAAAACGGCTTCTTTCTCAAATAAAACTCTTATGAACTCACCAACTTAATTGTTGACGCTTTTTCAAACTACTTGTATTCTCAGGAATTCAGTGAAACAGGAAATCAACCGCTTTTGAGGATGGGACGTTAAATCGTCAAACATTTCATTTTTGTCATCATAAGTGTAATTGATTGGAAACATGTAAACACATACTATTGTATATCTTTTTCAATTATAATTATGATGGTTGTATTTACTTTGGGCACTATTATACTCGTTGTTGTGATACTATACATGAAGTCCTTCACCCCCGGACGTTTCCGCCATCCTTGGTTTGGGGGTGTGACAGATTAGTATCAGAGCATTGTTTATAGTGAACTAAGTATATCGAACCACATAAGATATACAAACTATAAATGCATTGGGACTTAAGTCTCTGATTTAAACATTTTCAAATAACTCTACTTTTAGAAATAAATAGTTTCTTGTTAAAAGTATAAGTACATACATGCATACCGGTTTAGTGCCACGTCTAAGGAAAACACAAAAGTTAAAAATAGAAGAGTTGTGTAATGTGAATATGCCCTGGGATACGCAATCAAGTCTGGGAGGAATATAGCATGATCAACTATATTCGTCCGAGAAGTGACTAGTATGTGCCGGGGGATAGTCATAGTGGACAACGAGTCTATCAACTTACCAACACCCATACCAGAAAATCGTTAACAACCAAACATAACATTTAAAAGACTATGGGAGTATTTTGTGGTAGTATAACTTATGTGAAAACTAAACTGATTCTTGCTAGTAGGTCTACAATCACTAAATGGATACGCTAAAGTTATATATAACCTAGATATGTAACTAGTATGCACCATGTCATCATAAAAGTAAATAAAGAGGATCAAACCCCTATAAGTAATTCTAGGAATATAATTATTATATGCCTCTTACCTCACCCCTATTCTCGCACGGACACCATGACAAGATCTTACTTACCGGGAGACCCCAACTTTCCGAAGCCGGAAAGTTAGTGGGTGATGAGGAAAAGAGTCAAAGATGGAGCCAGAGGTCGACAACTCTCCTTACACAGCCAGGGCTCTCGCGAACCGCCTCGACTACATCGAACCTATGCCCCTTTGGGCAGCATTGATCAAGGGATGGAGTCGCCATCAGCAACAGCAATCGCCATTTGGGGACGAATTGTCGGGAGTAAAGTTCATTTTACTCACAAGACCTGGTAGATTAGGCCTATGAGTATGCGTTGGTGTTACTCCCCTCCATGTGTAGGCCCGACCCCGCGAGTTAGTGATTACACTAGTCGAGAGATTTGTTTGCGGTCCAAACTTTTCCTTACAATAATGTGGTGTGGACCTGCATCAGGCTCAAAACCTTTCTCTAAAAAAAACTAAATATACTAGAATCATACAAATGAAAGGGGCATGCGTATTATTTCATTAGGAGCAATATTACTAAGAATTCATAAGTTTATTATATATAGACTCTCATTATGAATTGTTATCAAAAGACACCAAAAACATTGGAACTCGATACACTCAGAACTAAGATAAACTGAGTGAGATAACTCCTGGCGTATAAACCCTTATTCAATACTCATTATCATTTCTTCTTTTTATACCTCATGGTTGAAAGGTGCTTTTCCATAGACCTATAGGGTGCGGTCATACCAGCACAAATGCACCGGATCCCATCAGAACTCCTCAACCATGTGTGTTTGGACAAACCTAATCCTAGGATGGGAAAAACTTAACGCCCGTACAAAACCTACTTCTACCCACTACCATAAACTCCGTCTCCGAAACGTTAGCAGAAACATCAAGAATAGTTCAGTAAATTGCGAAATTTATATATGTGTATATAAATTATAAGGGTATAATTAGAATCATCCCCACTCACGAAATCGTTTCTCCCATGCAACAGAGTTATGTCTTCACAAGAAGGTAACCAGCCAACAAGCAAGGCAGCAATCCTGCAGATAGACTCTGCTACTTTCCAAGCTGCGGTCACGGCAGCCGTGACAGCCGTCATGGCGCAACTTAATACTAACAACGCCAACAGAGTTGAAGGCGGTGTTGGCAATTCTAACCGTAGTAACAGTCCAGAACACCAGCGGGTGTCTACCCACGAAGACGCCTCAGACCACAAGCCTAAGAGCAAGAAGCGAAAGTTTTGGAACAAAAAGGAGCGCAACCTATCTCAAAAACGCGCTAAAAGACAACAATCTGTGGATGCCCCTGTAATTACAACATCAGTCCCAACTCATGCCTCGACACTAGCCACAACGTCTATCACTCAAGCACCGGTCAGACAATATATGGGAACACTTCCAAAGTGTAACAAGTGTGACTACCATCATAATGGAGTTTGCCAGGTGTTTCACTGTAAAAATTGTAACAAGAACGGACATATTGCCCGTTTCTGCAGGACCCAGACCCAGCACGTCGCTTCAATCACCAACATCAGTGTAAGTCCAGTATGCTACCTATGCGGTGAAACGGGACACTTCAAGAAGGACTGTCCAACTGAGAGGAATGACGGAGGAGCAGGAGGAGTGTGACAACCAAACCAGCAGGAGCAACACGGAACCTTATTAGGACTTTTGTAATGTTTCCAACAACAAAAACGTTTAAGTACCATATGTTTGTAATGAAATTGGTATGTTGCTAAAATTACCGTATATCAAAAAGTAGTTAAAAATACTCTCTCGTTCAATCAAATCAAAGACACTTATATATGATCTTAGGATCATTACCAGTAAGCTGGGATAACTTGGTATATACATCAAGGTTAATTATAATCAAAATACTAAAGACTTAAAGCGAATAATTCCGTCTTAACTCCTATTCCATGTCTAGTAGTGAGATTAGGGTAGAGCCACCCACTCGACGGGTTCATCAATACCAATTTACATGCGACTTACATATACCGATCGATCATAGAATGATCGGTCGGGGATCATGATATAAGGAATCACTACTAGTATTCAGAACACACTTACTACCAGTGCTAGCTGTTGTGGTATGAATCATTTGCAGCAACAATAACACTGATCGAAACGGAGCACACTAACAAGAATCACATGATACTCCATCTTCCTAATGAATAATTCGTACGAATGCAACCTAACACATGTGTTACTAAAAAGATCTGTTGTCATCATTCGATGTCGATTGGTATAGTCCTCACTTTCCCGATTACACGGCTACGAAAAGACCCTTCACCTAACCTCGAAACCCTCGTCTCTTATAAACGCAAATCCGACACGGATCTCCGGGCCGTCTCTCGCTGTGAAACCTCAAAACACTCACCAGAGGAGTATTACATTTTCCGCACCTTTTCAAATTATTCCTAGTAAACCCTTCGAGAATAGCACACGTATAACAGGACAAGATCAAGCACAGAAGCTTGGGACGAATACGGTTAGTCTATCACTACTAAGTGTATACGCGAGGATAATATATAATTAAGATTCTATGGACATTGGATGTGTGTTTCCGCCCTACTTCCTGTTCCTTGTCTGGTTGTGGACTTGGGGCGGAGTCACCCATCCAACTGTCTTACCAACCCTAATTACATACGACCTATATGCGCAAGTTAATGATAGATGGACCGGGTACAAGTCCTACCATAAACTTCGGGACAAGGCTATCCAGGAGTGTGAATGAACGTTCTACCATCCAAATAAGTCTAGTCTCGTAAACCGAACCCATATGCTCCCTACCGACCTAATCAAATGAGAAACACTAAAGCAGACCTTATGCAGCGCTCCGAGGAGAAGTATTACTTACGACTTAGTATAAATTCGAGAAAGGCTGAAAGCATCTCGAGGCCGACAAAAGAACTACACAGATAAGCAACGCAAACCCTCAGAATTGCGGGTTAGTGACCGAGTTCTACCGAAGGCCTCACCATTCAAAAGAATGATATGTTTCGGTAACCGAGGGAAACTAAATCCAAGGTATAGCGGACCATTCGAAATCCTTGCTAGGATTGACTCAGTAGCATACAAACTCCGACTGCCCCAAGAACCTAATAATATACATCCAACCATCCACACGTCAAATTTAAAGAAAGGTATGTCCGACGAGACACTTGTGATACCTCCCGACGAAACCAAAGATGCATCCATGTTGTGAAGATCTGTTGGATCGTGAAACAAGGACCCGAATTCACCTGAGAACGCGAAGGCCAAATAAAGCAAAAATACCGACATCTATTCCCCAACCCTTGATGTCCCACTCAAATACAAATTACAGGACGAAATTCCTTCTAACGGGGGGATAACGTGACAACCGTCAAATTCAAGTCAAATTCAAAGTCAAAGTCAACAAGTCAAACCAGTCAAATTAAATAGTACTTGTATGTTAAAAGTTATTCTATGTATAAAAATGTGCATCTTTATGTCAAAAATTCAAGTGTCTCGAAGAATCTATGTGTTAATAATGTAAAAACCCTAAAAAGGGAGTTAAACGCGTCAAAGCACGACCAAGGACCCTTTCGGGGACTTAAAACGATCATTAACGAAGCATAACGGGGTTCGCGAACCTTGCAGTTGCGAGATTATGCGATAATAATGGCTAAGGTTAAATCTCTCCCAAATCTCTCTAAGTATGTGAAATCTCTCCAAGTATGTTAAATCTCTCCCAAATCTCTCCAAGCATGTGAAATCTCTCCCAAATCTCTCTAAGTATGTGAAATCTCTCCAAGTATGTTAAATCTCTCCCAAATCTCTCCAAGCATGTGAAATCTCTCCCAAATCTCTCTAAGTATGTGAAATCTCTCCAAGTATATTAAATCTCTCCCAAATCTCTCCAAGAATGTGAAATCTCTCCAAGTATATTAAATCTCTCCCAAATCTCTCCAAGTATATGAAATCTCTCCCAAATCTCTCCAAGAATGTGAAATCTCTCCAAGTATGTGAAATCTCTCCCAAATCTCTCCCAAAATCTCTCTCAAACTTTTTATGGTCATCCGGGTCATTCCGACCCTTAACTTGGCCAAAAACCGCTCGAAACGGGGAGTTATATCGAAAAACAGCTAAATAGGGTCGAAACCCCTCTTAGGAACCGAACCTCTTAGGAACCGAACCTCTTAGGGCCGAACCCTTCTAATAGGACCGAACCCTCTCGGGCCGAACCCTCTCGGGCTGAACCCTCTCGGACCGAACCTTGTCAGAAGCGAACCTTGTCAGAACCGAACCTTGTCAGAAGCGAACCTTGTCAGAAGCCTCTCGGACCGAAGCTCAGTAGACCGAAGCTCAGCAGACCGAACCCGAACTTCGGCCCCCAATCCGAGAAGCCTCGCAGCTTTGCCTCTTGCACCCAGTTTTCGACCACGACTTCGTTTTAAGCCCGTTTTTTATGATTTTAACGTGAGATTTTCGCCCAAACTCATATTTTGACATATAAGACTCTATATATTCATACTTTAATCACATCCCAGGGATTTATTAATTATAAATCAATATTTTACATTAAAGAAAAGGGCTTAGGATATTTTATGTTACAAGTGGGTCAAGTGTTCCCACTTGCCTCCATGTGTCACTTCCTCATTAACCCAACCCTATCCACATCACACAAACCTAGGCAAACATCCTATCATCTTTGCAACTTGCTTCAGCCATATATATATAAGGAAATCCTTGGAAGAGCTCTTGATTTACTTTGATCATTTCCACACTTTTACACTTTTCTTACCCCACAAGGAAGCTTATTTTCTCTCTACTTCCAGCCACTTTTGGAAGTGTTCTTGAGCTATTACTTCACTTTTTGGTAAGTATTCCATCTAAACTCAAGTGTTATTCCATAATTTCATAACACTCTTTGATCATTGACTCATATCTTAACGCCAAAAATCGTTCTTAGGATCATCCAAGTCTTCACGTGTTCATCAAGTGCTCTTGACTTGATATTCCTTAACTTCAACCTTCCACTCTTCAAGTCATCACTCAAGGTGAGTTCATACCCCTACATTTTCTAGTTTTCTTCAGTTTTCAGGGGGGAATACAAGTTAAAACACCAAAACATATTCAAAACTCAACTTGACAGTTTACAACAGAAAAGTTGTGACCTGTTCACGAACTGTTTTACCCAACTTAAACTTAATATCTGTCAAAACTGTATAATATGAAATTATTTCAGGTTTATACCTTTAAAATGACTACTTGCACATCTCCATATGATTTTTATACAATTTATGGTGATTTTTACAAAACTGTCTATCATTTCAGAAACGATTTCGGACCAGTCTGTGATTATGAACACTTTCACATATGTTAGAGACTTCTAAAAATCATAATAAAAATTATGAATAAATTAGACACATTTTCTAAGCTCTCAGAGTTTACGGAGTTAGTTTTCGACTTCGTATGATTTTTCTATGATAATTTCAAAACAGTGCAGAAAGGATAAAAACTAGTTGCATAGTTTACCATATTAATAACACTTTGTATTATGTTGAGAAAAGTGCATAACAATAAGTTTCTCGATGTTTGGATGCATTCTTGTTAGTTTATCATCATAAACAGAAATTAGTCATTCATGTTAAGGATTTTCCTCCATTCATTTTGAACACATCTAATAAACTACATTAAGTATAGTTTATGAATTTTCGATAAAAGCATACTACATGGAAAAGGTTTTACTCTCAAAATAAATGGGTTTTTCATATACTACTTGATAAACTATAATAGTAATAGTTTATGGATTTATATCACAAATGTATTTTCGTAAAAGGTGATTTCACTTCCTCCACGGAAGAGGTTTTATACTCAAAACTATATGTAAACTAGTTAACGTAAGTTGTGAGACATTCTCCTTCGGGGTACTCTTAAGTACCACAGAAAATCCTGAATTAGTTATAACCATAGTCTCTTGTAGGAAGAGCGTGATAATTTTGTATAAATCTATATTGGGATTGATAACCGACACCCACGCTGCTTGCATAAGTCCGATCGGCCGATCGGGGGTGACAAGTGTCATTTCGATTCCGACGCCTGAAGAACGTCGCAAGCAGGTTATTCTGTCATAGTATGGTTATAGCGACTCACATAGGGAGTTAACAATCTTTCCAGTTTACAGGAAAAATTCTACTTTGAAAAGGGCTTTTACTTCTAAATTAAACGAGTTTATGCCGATTTAAACTTGCATGAATTACTCTAAGTATGGAAAAATACTTGTATATTCTCGGTCTTGACGCTTAAGGCTACATGACTTTTTATAAGGAAAATATTGGATTTTCTTTGGAAACACATTCCCATTATGAACATTATAAGTACAAAACACACACATATTCTCTGTCTTAAGAATTAGGACTACATGACTTTTATAAGGAAAATATTGGATTTTCTTTGGAAAACATATTTCTATCAAAACTACATTTCATCTAAAATTGTTAGACTTCAGCTATAATTGCTAAGTGTATATGCTAGAGTTATATAAGAATCTAGTCGCAATCGACCTAGAATTGGTGGGCCCGCCTTACTTCCTGTTCCTTGTTTGGTTGTGGACCTAGGGCAGACCCATTATATTCGACGGTTTATTTAAATTAAATTTTATATAACTTATATACACTGGGTGATTATAGAAGGAATCTACGGGTCTTTCTAGGGTACATTATTGCATAACATAGGAAAATATTAAATTTTCTGGAATCATATTCTATCGTTTTTTTACAAGGAAAACGGCTTCTTTCTCAAATAAAACTCTTATGAACTCACCAACTTAATTGTTGACGCTTTTTCAAACTACTTGTATTCTCAGGAATTCAGTGAAACAGGAAATCAACCGCTTTTGAGGATGGGACGTTAAATCGTCAAACATTTCATTTTTGTCATTATAAGTGTAATTGATTGGAAACATGTAAACACATACTATTGTATAGCTTTTTCAATTATAATTATGATGGTTGTATTTACTTTGGGCACTATTATACTCGTTGTTGTGATACTATACATGAAGTCCTCCACCCCCGGACGTTTCCGCCATCCTTGGTTTGGGGTGTGACACAAACTTAGCAATCTCTCACAACTAGAGCACTGACCTAGCAGCTCACTAACATGTTAATCCCTACGGATCATAAGAGCATAACATACTGTCTATCCTGATTCCGATCTAACAGATCATATCCATATGTAACATACCATAACGATAACAACTAAAGGGCCGACCTTGGTGCCTTAGACCCTATCGATATAGTGAGGATAACTCACCTTGCAGATGCCGACTTGATAGATAAAATTCAACCCTCGGATCACTTGACACAAGCTCCACCACCTATTACCATAGTACAATATACTCATAAGTCCTTAACCTCATAAGGTATTCCATAACCCACTAGTCAACCCCTGGTCAAAATCAAAGTCCTCAGTCAAGGTCAACAGTCCATGTTGACCTTAACTCGCCGAGTACCCTCGGCTACTCGCCGAGTTCCTTGAAGCACTTTCCAACTCGCCGAGTCATCGAGGTGACTCGTCGAGTTCCTCCGATTCTCGATCAAACTTTAAGGCCACCCGTCGAGTTTCCTTCTTGCAACTCGACGGATACACACGCATACATATCCTGGAGAAAACTCATCCGACTCGCCGAGTTGTTCATACAACTCGCCGAGTCTATGGCAATCTTCATCGGACTCGCCGAGTTACTCATCCAACTCGTCGAGTTCAAGGCCATCTTCATACGACTCACTGAGTCAACCTTGCGACTCGCCGAGTTCCTTCAGCCCTTAAGCCATACAGACTCGTTTAAGCCATGCAATGGCTCCAAATTACAGATCCAAGCTTCTAGAGCATGCTTTTCACGTAAAGTTGCAAACTTTACGTGTATGCATGGCTAAAAAGGTTCTTAATGGCAATTCTAAGCTCTTAATGGGGTTTCATGCACAATGAGGGTCTCAATCACCCCCAAACCCGCAACTTTATGACTCTAGGACTTAGGAAGGGTCTAGATCTGAAGTTACAACTTCAGATCTAGCCCATAGCTCCCCATATCAACTCAAAATCCATAAAACCCTAAAACTCATCCAAAAGAAAAGAGATCTAGAAGGAAAAGGAAGTAAAGATTGCAACTTGATACCTCCAGAAGATGCTAGCTGAGGTAAGTTCTGCTTCCCACACCTTCCTTGCTTCAACTCCTTTGCTCTTCAAGCTTTTCCCTCCTAGCCAACCTTCTTTCCAAGGCTTAAATCACACCAAGAAGAGTACCACACGAATTAGGGTTTCACTAAGCTCTCAAAGACTGTAAAGAGGCCAAAGGAGGCTGAGGCTCATTTAAATATGGTGCAAAACCCCGGGATTTAGGGTTTCATCTACCAGCTCCTACTCGTCGAGTTCCTTCATGGACTCAGCGAGTAGGTCACTAAACACGCGATCCCACCCCGCTGCTACTCGACGAGTAGGGCAACCAACTCGTCGAGTAGGACATAAAACCAAATAACCTTTTATTTTAATCCATACCTGAGAATCGGGGCGTTACAACAACGCGCGTATATTCACCTAGTTTATATATATATATATATATATATATATATATATATATATATATATATATATATATATATATAAATTCATGTTTCGTGTTTATTCGTGTCTAACACGTATTTTAAATTCGTGTTTCGTGTCTTACACGTTTCAAGCACGAATTTACCTGTTTAGACACGTATAAGACACGATACAAATTCGTGTTGACACGTGACACGTACAAACACATATAAACACATATATACACGTATATACTTTAGGCTTAAATTTTATATTTATAATATATTAGGGACCAATTTAATAAAAGTCAATAATTCGTTTATAGCTCTAGCTTAAAAAAAAAGCTATTAAAAACGTGTTTATTCGTGTAGCACGGCTAAGAAGCGTGTTTATTCGTATCGTGTCACGTGTCATGCGATTGTTTTACGTGTTGTGTTCGTGTTTGATACCCGAAACACGTTATAATTCGTGTTTAGCAAATTCGTGTCTGACACGAATACACGACACACAGACACGGTTTGTCAGGTCTCTCTCTCTCTCTCTGTCTATATATATATATATATATATATATATATATATATATATATATATATATATATATATATATATATATATATATATAGACACACACAGATGTAGGTTCAATTGAGGAAAAAAAATCATAATGAGGAAATCATTTTTAGTCAATTATTAAATGCATGTATCCTTTAAGTCATGAATGGTACCTATGTAATTTTGGCACCTTTTAGATATCGTTGTTTCTCTGTTTCTTACTCATTTTCAATCAACGATAATTTCGATTTACATCGATATTCAATATCAATCGGATTATTCTTTCTTCCTTCTGAATTAGATTTATTAGAATTCAATATCAAGTTTCATTCTTTCTATAATTTGTTAGCAATTACATGTATTTCTCGAATTTGCGTTGTTTTCTACATTTTTCGTTAAGTTTGAGAACAGTATTACAATTGATTCATATGATCGTATCTTAAATTTAGAACGTTAATTGTTGATCGTTACTAATTTGATTCTCAAGTAGATCATTTGTATGTTTTGTAGTGAGGTAGAGTCGAAACTGATCAGATATTTTCAGATTTATGATTTTTTATTTTTGTGAATTGATTTTGAATCGATATTAATTTTGTTAGTTTTGTTAATGGTCGTTTAGTTACCGTTTGATTATAAGAATTGTTAGGCTATCGGTGATCAAATTTTATTATTTTTATTTGAATGTTTATAATCATATGTTTATTGAAGCTGTTAATTTTTGTTCATTTAGTATCTTATGACTATAATCCAATAAACATGAAAATGATCATTTATTAAACAAAGTAACATGAACAACAAAATTCGTTAGTTTACAATATTAAAAATAAACATATTATTGAAAAATAATTATGAGATTTTGCAGAATTTCAGTCCCGTAATATGTGTATAAACCGAATTTACTCCCGAAAGGGATAAAGGGATATGTGCATAAATCAAGTTCTATATATCCAAATTATTGGAAATACACAAGGTATTGGTGAAACCTATATTTAATCCAAATAATCTTATATCTCATGGTAGTATACAAAAATTATCTATCTCATTAAAATAAATTTAAAATGACCAATAACAATATAGATAATAATTTCTTCACAAAGATTAGAAAAATATATTATATCACCGCTCATCAAATGGCTTGTCATTACACGTACTAATGGTACTGTCTATAAATAATTTTGATAATACCCCGAGGGCCACCCATCGCGTTTGTGATCTAGGGCTTGGTACAAGCATACAAAGACAAAGACAAGTTAGCGTGGTTGCATACTCTTATCCACTTTTGTGGTACTTTTCTAATAAAAGAAATTCTATTTTAATAACCTAACTAAATAATTCTTAATATTATGTATAATATTATATGTTTTCTTTAATTTTGTTTTGTTACTCTTTTTGCCTAACCAATTGCCAACAATTTCATTATATATATATATATATATATATATATATATATATATATATATATATATATATATATATATATATATATATATGGTGAGGTTCAATAGAGAATCATAATTAACCAAAGAACCAATCTTTTTTTCAACTTTTAGAACTTATTTTTTATCAAAAAAAAAAAAATATAGAAATTCATAACTTTTTATCCTTTTTCCAATGATATCAAATTCAAATTTAATTTTTTTTTATTTTTTTTACGTCAAATTCACAATGTGAATCTTTGAAAATTCACAATGTGAATCCGGATTCACACGGTGAATCCGAAAAATATTTTTCACATTCACAATGTTAATATATGAATTTAGATATTTTTAGATTTTTTTTCAATAAAGAATAAGCTCTAAAAATTGAAAAAAAAATTTGGTTCATTGAAAAACCAATAATTATGGTTCTCTATTGAACTTTTCCATATATATATATATATATATATATATATATATATATATATATATATATATATATATATATATATATATATATATATATATATATATATATATATATATAGTTCAGATCCGTTAGGAACCCAAAATTGGTAGGAACTGCGAGAACTATTCTTCATCAATTATTTCGTCAAGCGCATAAATGTCAAACCCATTTACTTGGTCGTGACGCGTTCACACGCGTCGCACGTACATGAAACGAAATACTGTCTCGAGTGAATAATCTTGTGCAATGAACGTCCATGGAACGTCATTTAAATAGATTTTTCCTTTTCTTTTCATTTATTTTGGTTTTTTCGTTTGTTTTTATTATTTCTTTTATTTTTCGTTAAAAAAATTCAGTTTTCTTTTTTAAATAGATATATGCTCGGTTTTAACGTTTTTAATTTTTTTTCGTTTTATTCGCTTTTTTTATACTTTTTGTTTTTTTTATAAAAAGGTATGTTTTTTGTTTTTGTAATATGTTTACTACATACTTGAAGATAGTAGGGTTTTTTCTTTTTTTTTCTTGTTTTTATTTTTTTTATTTTGATTTTTTGGTTTTTTTGATTTTTTTGATTTTTAAACTAAATATCAGTTTGAGTTTTTTTATGTTTAACAAGAATAAAATTTTAAATAAGAAGAATATTAAAGATCATAATATTTTTGGTTCATACTTTTTTCAATCATATTATTTTTGGATCATAAAATTTTGAATCATAATATTTTGAATCATAGCGATATTATGCATCATAAATTTTTGGATCATATTAATTTGTATCATAATCCATTGAATTAAATAAAGTTTTTGTTCAATAGAACATTTAGATCATTATAATTTTTGAATCATTTAGTTTTGAATTAAAAAAAATATAATAATTAAGGATCATTAAATATTTGAATCAAAATATTTTTAGATTATAACAAGTTAAGGCTCATAAACATATTGAATCATAATATTTTTAAATCATCAATATTTGGAATCATCTCTATTTGGATCACATTAAGTTTAACAATTTTTTTTAAAAACTTTCAATCTTTTAATATCATGTTTGATATCTAAAACGCCTTATTTTATAAAAATTCTTTTTACAACGTCATTAGAATAGTAAGTAGAAGTACTCCTTAAA
Source organism: Lactuca virosa (assembly GCF_052849685.1). Classification (NCBI taxonomy): domain Eukaryota; kingdom Viridiplantae; phylum Streptophyta; class Magnoliopsida; order Asterales; family Asteraceae; genus Lactuca; species Lactuca virosa. Next base: position 287,607,036 of record NC_136429.1, on the reverse strand, counting down.
TTGTTATAAGTTTTGGAGAATTTTTTTTGGGTTTTTCAAAGATACAAAAAATAAAATTTTTTTTTTTTTCAAACTTTCATGATTGTGCTCATTTTGTAGAAAATTGAATTTTAAAAACTTTAATTTTTTCAATTTTTTTTTCAAAGAAAAAAATAAGTTATCGCCGAAAAACTAAAAAGGTGGAAAAAAAACTCACCAACCAATAAGGGTTGGACACTTGTCATGTTGGGAGGTAGGGGCATGTGTCAACTCCTGGAGAGGCCGCATGGCCGAATTTTTCTTTTCTTTTAATCTTTTTGTTTTTGTCACATGTACCTTCCAAACAATTAACCTTCACCGGAAATTACCAAAATCTTGCAATTAATTACGTAAATGGCATATCATCTCGCGAGATTTTGACGATAAATAAAATCAAATCATGGCCATGTATTTTTAAAACCAAAAGGTTTGCAAAAACTTGATAACTACTAATCCGTTCATTATTTTTCAAAACCAAAACCGTCAATATTAACGAAATGCAGTGTCTAAATCGTATCTAGACTAAAAAAAAGTTTTGACGATTTATTTTATTTATGAAAAATGTTCTGATAAATATGCATGCATGCATATTTAAAAATCAATAGTCATATGTACGGCGGACACATATATGATTGTTGACTCATATACATACATGCATACATATATATGAATCATCAGTCATATGTACTACAGACACTGTAACGTCCTATTCTTGGTACGCATCTAACTTATTTAAGTATGTATTTTGTAAGAGCTACTTGACGAGTTGGTAGCCCTAACTCGTCGAGTAGATGCCAGTTTGGAAGCGGGATTTAAGTGGTCCACTCGACGAGTCGAAAGCCTTGACTTGACGAGTAGGTCCGTCAGGAGAAAACCCTAATCTTTAGGGTTTGCACCCTATTTAAGCATCATATCAGGCCTCCAGCCCAGCCTCCATCACCTCCACAACCCACTCTCAAAACCCTAATCGACCTTGTGTGTTATTGAGCTAGTTTCTTGCCATTTTGTGTGATTTGAAGCTAGGAGAAGGAAGGAGACCCTTGGTGATTCAAGAAGAAGCAGTAGATCTAGAGATTGTGTTGCATTGCAGACCAATTAGAGGTATAAAGCTTATACCTTGGCTTATTTTCACTTAGATCTTCTTCTAGGGTTACATGTTGTCATTTTTGGGCCATTTCCAAGGCCATTTCCGAGTTATGAGCTTTTGGGGATGTAAGGACTTTAGATCTGGGCATTCTTGAGCTCTAGAAGCTAAAAGTTGCCACCTTTATTCAACCATGACCTCATTCCATGCATTAGGTCTTCATTTTAGCTTGGTTTTGGTGTTTTAGCTTCACAACACCATGCATGCACGTAAAGTTAGCAACTTTACGTGTTATGCTAACCTAGGGAGTCCATATATGTGAGATGGAAGCATTGGAAGTGATTAGAATCGACTATATAGTTTTGGCATTCAAGGGACTCGACGAGTCGAGTCGTGGTCCCCAAACCTTTTCTGTTTTCGAGTGAGCTCATTGAGTTAGTGAGTAACTCAGCTAGATGGACGAGATCTAGACTAAGAAGCTGAAGAACTCGATAAGTTTGTGAAGGGACTCGACGAGTTGACTCGTCTTGTCCCGAGTCTGTATTAGATAGAACTCGGCAAGTCTGTGAAGGGACTCGACGAGTTGAATTTATCACAGGACTGATAGCATAGGACTCGACGAGTTAGCAGATAACTCAGCGAGTTGGGTTGACTGGGAGTTAACATTGGCTTTGACCTTGACCAAGAGCTTTGACTTTGACTAAGGGTAAAATGGTCATTTTACCCTGAGAAGGATTTTCATATCTTGACTAAGTATTATTGTCATTTTGATAGCCGGGGAGACGTTGGAGCAGCTATCAGATATTCCTCATCGCGAGATTTCATAGACAGCTTTGTAAAGTGAGTTTTCTCCTATAGGAACGGGTCTAAGGCACTAAGGTCGGCCCTTTTAGTTAGCAGTAGTTCCGGATTACGGTCCGATGTCGAGCGGGGCCCGATGTAGAGTTATATGTTTTTCCGGATCTCGATCCGATGTCGGGGCGGCCACGATGAATGCTTGTATGCTTGATATCTTTGTGATTCTTGCATGTGTTTGTTATGTGTTAGGAGTTCCAGACTTCGGTCTGATGCCGGGGCAAGCCCGATGAATGTCTAGTTAGTATGTATGATAGTATGTTTCCAAACTCCGGTCTGATGCCGGGGCGGTTCCCGAGGAATGTTAGTATGTTCCGGATCTCGGTCTGATGCCGGGGTAAGCCCGAGGAATGTCTTGTTAGTGTGATATGATAGTATGTTTCCAGACCTTGGTCTGATGTCGGGTGGGACCCGAGGAATGTTTCATGTTAATATATGTGATATGTTATATGTTAGTTTATATGTTATTATGTATGTCGAGATCTGCTCGATGCCGGGCGGGGCTCGATACTGAGCGGGGCCCGATGCCGAATAGGGTTCGATGCCGGGAAAGTCGATGCCGAGCTAGACTCGATGTAGCAGGGGCGGGGCTCAAGATATGTTATATGTTATGTGTATGGTATGTGGTAGTTTGGGGGAGATCACTAAGCTTCGTGCTTGCAATTTTTAGTTTGGTTTCAGGTACTTCAGCTAGCAAGGGGAAGGGGTCGGGATGATCGCATGACACACACCATAGTTTCCAGCCTGGGATATTTACTCTAATATTTGATACATGTTTTGATACATTGACAGATTTTATGATGTTTCGAGTTACACGACTTATGTTTTGATGCAAAGTTTATTATTCATGGTTTTTGGTAATGATTTAAAACAAAATTTTTGGGTTGCATTTTTGGGATATTTCAAGTTGGTATCAGAGCCTTGGTTTGAGGGATTCGAGCACACTAAGGAAGTAGTATAAAATTTTCAAAAGAAAAACCATTTTTATAAAAGGATTTTTGAGAAAAGAAAAGAGTTTTAGAAAAAGCAAAAAGAATTTAGAAAATGAGAAAAGGGTGTGGTGCATGCAATCAGCCGAGCTCAAGTAAGTACTCCCAAATTACCCATACAAGTTATGTTATGATATGATTATCAGTTATATGATAACTGCATTCTAGATTAGGACTAAGGATCTAAGAAGGATGCCTTATGTTCCTGTTATATGTGTATCAACTATGTGAAAACTACATGCTAGTATAGAGTAGTCAGTATGATGGCTTGATTAGAATATGCTTGATTATGTGTACTCAATGCTCGAATGCTGCTTGCTTTGTGCTTCTGGGAGTTCTAGTTGTCTTTTACTAACTAGTAAATGAATATGTTAAGTTACATATTGCAAGGAATAAATAATTTTAGAAGGTTAGGTTTAGCCTTATTTCGCAGCTCTCGTTTGAGTCTAACCGTTTTAGGGTAGAACCTCTCATTTGAAGAATTATCTAGTCTTAGTGGTATGTAATAGTATTTGCGGGCTAGTTAGGGGAAGATTGTAGGGACTTCTTATGCAGCTGATGGCGGATAGTGGGATGGTGATTACCCTAGGGCAAGCCTAGGATAAAAGTAGCGCGTGAAGCATTAGTCGTAGAAGGGACTTGGTGAAGTCAAGGAAGTTCTTGAGGAAAGTACGGATAGATGTGGAAGGTACTATGGGCCCGTACTACTGAAAGCAGTGGATCCGTACTCGAGTCAAGGAAGGTTGGGATGAATCTAAGGAACTTGTAGTGTATGTGATCCCTCGATTTATGTTAGAATTATGATATTTGTTATGATGTGTTTTTCAGAATGGTGGTTTTACACCCTAGACTAGTAGTTGGAAGTTCAGGTGAGGGATCAGGCTCAGGCTCTGGATCTGAGCAGCTAGACGAGCAGACTAGGGAGTTCATCTCCTTAGAGATCACGTGCAACATACCAGACCAGACTCCTGTGATCTTTGGTATGGTCAAGGAGGGTATCCTGGAGATTCTCGATGAGAGGTTGAGTACTTTCCGCACTGAGGTGGCGACTATGATAGGGGCCCGTACGGTGACTTTCAGGGAGTTCAGAGCATGTGGAGCTCCAGATTACCATGGGGCTAAGGACCCCATTTCTAGCAGCAGATGGTTGGCCGATGTCGCCAACGCTTTCCGTACGAGCAAATGTCCCGAGGGGGACATGGTTCGACTTGCTTCCTCTCTACTGAAGGACAGAGCACACGACTGGTGGGAGAAGGTCGGACAAGCCATTGGTGATGAGCAGCTTTAGATGCGATGACCTGGAGTGACTTTTCATCCAGGTTCAGGGCTGAGTTCGCACCTGTGATTGAGGTGCAACAACTAGCGAGAGAGTTCCATGATTTACAGCAGACCACTGAGACGGTGACTGAGATCACCACCAAGTTTAGGGAGAGGGCCCTTCTTGTTCCGCAGTACGTGGTAGACGAGGAGATGAAGAAGGCCCAATATCATGAGATGTTAAGGAGCGACATACAACATTTTGTGAGTCGTTCCAGCTGCAAGACGCTGGAAGATATGATTGCAAGTGATGGGTTTTGAGCATTCTAACACTCCTATGGTGTACATGCAACCCTAGAAACCTTGGATCTATGTTTGACAAAGATACATGCAAATAATTATTTTTCCAAGGTTCTTATCCTAACTAGCATGGCATGGGGTACTTGAATCAAATAAAACTAGTAGAATTACTTACCTTGTAGTAGTAGTTGATTGCTTGGAGTTTGAGAGCCTAGCACCAATAATGTGGATGCCTCAAATGGAAGTCACAAATCACCACAAACTTGGAAACTTGAGAGAATAGTCACAAACTTCTTGAAATCGGCCCTCTTCGTTTACACACATCAACTAGTGTTATTTCAAGAACCAAAGCCTCCTTTATATAGTGTGGTGGATTAGGGTTACATCCATGTAAACCCTAATACCCATGTCTTTTCACTTCCATGAGATCCATGGGTTAAAGCTCCATGGAGTATCCATGGACTTTCCATGAAAGCCTAGCCCATTCCAAATAAGCATTAGCCCACACTATATAAATACAAGAGCCCATATTTAATTAGTCATACTTTTGATCTCTAAATTAATTCTAAATTAATTATAGATCAATACTAATTAAATAATATGATTTTATATTAATATATTAGGACTTATAATATATTAATAAATCATAACTTATACTATTCTCAAACGATTATCCATAAATTGTTCGGGTGAAGTGCAACCCAAATGGACTATGCCGGGTCGGGTCAAGTACATACCAAATATAGTTATGGACTTAGACACTATATCCAACAGTCTCCCACTTGGATAAGTCTAATAACTATAGTTGCAAGTATGACTTCAGGAACCGATCAGCAATCGTAGCTCTTTAAACTCTGTTGAACTATGAAGCGCCATTTTAGATAAGTGATCATATAATCCTCTATTCTAGATATCAGCCGGACAAATACATGGAACATGGTCTTGCTTATTGTCCAGCATTTGTTTCCCGATTTCCGATTTGTTTGACATATAACTTAACTGAACACATCAATTTAGTTCTGACTGGGCCCGGTACATAGGTCAAAACAAAATCATCGAGGGGCCCAGATATCGCTACTAATCCTAGAAGGAACAGATAAACTTCGACTCATATGTTTGTTCTACTACTTGTTGAACTACACATAAAGGCACGGTTTATAACATCGAGTTACCAATGCGTTTTCGTGCAATCAATGCATAACCAACTCATAGGCAACAAATCATATCTCTAGGTTTGAAGACTTATATGATATTACCATCTCATGATCACTCGAGATAAATTCCATGAAGTGATACAAGTGAGCGTGGGTTGAATCCAATACTCAGAACTTATGAGCACTCATGAGTGTTGTAGCCCCGCTTTGTCTAACATCTTAGACCTCTACAAGCCAACCCATGACAGTCTTGATTCATATCTACTTCCAACATATGACCGACTGTGGAGAGTTTGAATAATATGATATAAACTATAACATAATTATTCTGGAAGTCAAAACATGCAAAAAGAAATAATAGTAAACGATTGACATGAGATAGCAACACTTTACTCATAAATAACAACTTTTATTTATCATTAAATGTCAATTACATTTTACAAATTTCAAGATTATCTAACTACTAAAACTAATATGATCCTTCAGCCCTATGCTCCGAGCATGCTGGAGATGCTTAGCCCGAGTCAGTCCCTTCGCGAGGGGATCTGCTGGGTTCTCATCCGATGATACCCTCTTTGCCACGAGGATTACTTCTTCTATTCGATGTCTGATGAAGTGATATTTTCTGTCTATGTGTCTGGATCTCCCATGATCTCTTGGTTCCTTGGCTAAGGCAACCGCACTATTGCTGTCACAGAAAATCTCCATTGGCTACTTTATAGCTGGTACAAATCCAAGGTCTCCGATGAAGTTCTTTATCCATATAGCCTCCTTTGCTGCCTCGCTTGCTGCTATATACTCTGATTCACAAGTGGAATCAGCCACTGTCTCCTGCTTGGAACTTTTCCAAGTAATTGCCCTCTGTTTAGAGTAAAGACCCAGCCTGACTGAGAGCGAAAATTATCCCTGTCAGTCTAAAAGCTAGCATCACTGTACCTTACAACTCTCAAGTCCTCACTGCCACCGAGGGTAAGGACCCAGTCCTTAGTCCTCCGTAGGTACTTGAGGATATTCTTTACCGCAGTCCAGTGTGCCTTGCCAGGGTTCCCCTGATACCTGCTAACCATGCTCAAAGCAAAGGCTACATCAGGTCGAGTACAAGTCATAGCATACATGATCGATCCTACAGCTGAAGCATAAGGTATTCGACTCATTTTTGCTATCTCAGCCTCAGTACTAGGGCTTTGTGTCTTACTCAATCCGGCGTTACTCTGGATGGGTAACTCTCCTTTCTTGGAGTTATGCATGTTGAACCTTTTCAACACTTTGTCCACATAGGTGCTTTGACTAAGTCCAATTAGTCTTTTACTCCTGTTTCTTAAAATCCTTATCCCTAGGATATAGGCAGCTTCTCCAAGGTCCTTCATAGCGAAACACTTCCCAAGCCAGGACTTTACTTCCTGCAGGGTTGGGATGTCATTTCCTATGAGTAGTATGTCATCCACATACAGTACCAAAAAGCTGACTATACTCCCACTAGCCTTGATATAGACACAAGATTCATCTTCACTCCTTGAAAAGCCAAATTCTTTGACCTTCTCATCAAAGCAAAGATTCCATCTGTGAGGTGCCTGTTTTAATCCATAAATGGATTTCTCGAGCTTACACACTCTACTGGGGTACTCTGTACTGACAAAACCCTCTGGCTGAACCATGTAAACATCTTCAACCAACTTTCCATTAAGGAAAGCGGTTTTGACATCCATTTGCCATATTTCGTAATCATGAAATGCAGCAATGGCTAACAGAACCCTAATAGACTTAATCTTGGCCACTGGTGAAAAGGTCTCATCATAATCAACTCCCGGAGTTTGAGAATAACCCTTTGCAACCAGTCGTGCCTTATAAGTGTGTACATTACCATCCATGTCGGTCTTCTTCTTGAAGATCCATTTGCACCCAACTATCTTACGATCAGGTACATTGTCAACCAAGTTCCAAACTTGATTGTCATACATGGACTGTATCTCGCTATCCATAGCATCTTTCCATTTAGAAGCCTCAGGGCCTGCCATGGCTTCCGTGTAGCTGTTAGGCTCATCCAGATTTACCAGTGTGTTATCACTGATAAGTGTCTCACCTTCTGCAGTAATATGAAAACCATAATAATGCTCAGGTGCATTCCTAACTCTGGTGGAACGCCTCAGAGGTATAGATTCTTCAGTCGGCTCAACAGGAGTTTTCTCTTCAGGTTGAGGGCTAGGGTTTGAGGTTCCTTCACCAATTGACTCTTGAATTTCCTCAAGGTCAATTTACCTCCCACTGTCTCCTTGGCTCATGAATTCTCTCTCTCGAAAGATTCCTCTTCTTGCTACAAAGACCACATTATCACTAGGTCTGTAGAAGATGTAACCAAAGGATTTCTGTGGGTAACCGATGAAAATACACCTTTCGCTTCGGGGTTCGAGATTATCGTGAGTCTCGCGTCTCACGAAAGCCTCGCAACCCCAAATCTTGATGTGGTCTAGATTGGGAACTTTTCCAGTCCACACCTCGTGAGGTGTTTTGGCAACCTTCTTTGTAGGGACTAGATTAAGGATATGGGCGGTAGTCTCTAAGGCATACCCCCAAAATGAGATTGGTAGCGAAGCTCGACTCATCATGGAACGAACCATGACCAATTATGTCCGATTGCGCCTCTCAGCTACACCATTCAACTGTGGTGTCCTAGGAGGTGTCAATTGTGAGACAATCCCACATTCCTTAAGATGGTCAAGGAACTCAGTACTAAGATACTCACCACCACGATCGGATCGAAGCATCTTAATGTTCCTGCCCAACTGATTCTCCACTTCTTGCTTAAACTCTTTGAATTTCTCAAAGGTTTCTGACTTATGCTTGATTAGGTAGACATATCCATATCTAATAAAATCATCAGTAAAAGTCATATAGAACCGATTAGCATCTCTTGTGGCGGTTCTGAAGGGTCCACACACATCCGTGTGTATGAGGTCCAACAAACCTTCACCCCTAGCACAAGTGCCAGTAAAAGGTGACTTTGTCATTTTGCCAAGCAAACAAGATTCACAACTATCATCTGACTTTAGGTCAAATGACTCCAAGACTCCATCCTTTTGGAGTTGGCCTATACGTTTCTTGCTTACATGTCCAAGACGACAATGCCATAAGGATGCTTTATCTAAGCTAGTGGAAGAGTTAATACACAATACATTATTTCCTAGATTATCTACAACAGATACAGTTTCATACACGCCATCACAAGGTAATGCTTTAAAATAAAGAACATTATTAAAGAAAGCATCAATACTACCATTATTATTATCAAAATAAAAGGTAAAACCTTGTTTATACAATGCATGAAAGGAAATAACATTTCTTGCCATTTTTGGCGAATAATAACATTTATTCAAATCTAATGTAAACCCACTATTTAGCACTAAGGAATAAACTCCTATCTTGGTGACAGGTGAAGCTTTCCTGTTTCCCATGATCAAGTTTATCTTTCCCTGCTCCACATTCTCACTTCTTTTTAGTCCCTGCAAATCACAACATATGTGAATACCACAACCTGTATCAAGGACCCAAGACTTAGAATGAGGTGAGTTATTAGACAATATAGTGTATATACCTGCATGGTTGGGTTTTACTTTCCCATCCTTCAAATCTTGCTGGTACTTTGGGCAGTTTCGCTTCCAGTGCGACTTTTCATGGCAATAGAAGCATTCAGCCTTATGAGGGTTAGCAGAAGGAGTGACAAAACCTTTCTTGGTTTTGCTTGAAGAGGAGCCTTCAAGGGTCTTACCCTTGGTACCCTTAGAAGGGTTCTTTCTCTTCTTCCCTTTGCCATGCCCGATTTCCAAGACATTGGCCGCAGTTGGAGTAGGAGTAGGAGTAGTAACAACCGACTTACCCTTTAGACCACTTTCGGCGGTCTTCAAGAGTCCTTGAAGTTTGCTGAGGGTGACTTCTTCCTTGTTCATATGATATGTCATGCGGAATTGATCATAACACGATGGCAAGGAGTGCAAAATGATGTCTATTGCTAACTCCTTAGGGAAGTTCACATTCAGCTTTAGTAAACGGTCCACATACCTTTGCATTTTCTGCATGTGGCCCGTGATGGGTTCACCATCCTTCATTCGGTTTGTTATCATGGAGGAGATTATTTCATATCGCTCTTGACGAGCACTTTGATGGTAGCGGTCCATCAAGTCCTGGTGCATCTCAAAAGGATAATAGTCCTCATAGGACTTTTGGAGCTCGGCTGTCATGGTGGCCATCATGATGCATGCCACTTTTGTAGCATCTCTTTCATGTACCTCATATTCAGCAAGCTCTTAAGGAGTAGCAGTTGGCTCGGGTACCTTCAGCTCCTTGTCGAGAACATATTCTTTGTTCTCATACCGAGTGACCATCCTGATGTTTCTGATCCAATCTGTAAAGTTGGACCCATCAAAGATGACTCTCCCACAAAGATTCATGAGAGAGAAGGAGCTAGTAGGGTTTGAGCCAGAAGCATTGTTATTGGAAGACATCTGAAAAGAAGAGGGAATAGATTAGATTAGATATAGAGATAGTCCTTAACAAAACACCCAAATGTAATATTAAGGCTAGGACCCAACACAATATTTTATAACTTAGAAGAGGGATGCCGTAATCTAAGCTATAAGATATTTGAAGGTAGGTGAATGACGATTCACCAATTTCCACCATGAAAAACGAAATATTTAATTAGGTTTTAATTGGTTTAGAAACTCTTAGATTCTTTGAGATTCATTGAACTTTCTTCAATGGCATGTTTCAATCTCGAGTGTGCCCTTCAAGTTTTGTGACTGGGATGCCGAGGATCACAAAACAAGGTGTGAAGTAACCATGCAAATTACTTGGTACCCTTAATGTATTACCCCTCAATCAATGTGCCGGTTAACCACACACGCTCCATCGATACTATGATAAACATTAAGTCACCCTTTACCTACCTTGTTAAGTTCAAGTTAGTATGCCGGTTAACCACACACGCTCCACTAACGACTTAAACAAAGTGTAAAGTGTAATTTCATGGATTAGCACCTTATTCACATTTTCCTAAAATAACTAAGATTGGGAATTCAATAAAGTTTAGTTACTTTAGTATTATCATTATACTTTTAATGAGAAATTATAAGTCCTTGTCCTACCCGTTCGGCTAATGACCCTCCACCGATCAAGGAAGCGGTGGGTGAGAGTGGACACCCATTAAGTTGCCATTTTATAGGCAACAACCTTATACCCCCCTTATAGACTGGCTTCGTGAATGAGGCGTACTAGCGGTAAGACGACTTGATCTTATACATATATAAATATTATTAAACTTATAATATTATAAAGTATAAGGGTTGAATTTTAACTTTTAAAATTCTAGGGGTTGGAACTAAAGTTTTTAATATGACTTTACATGTTCCAAAACTTAAGGGCAAGTTTTGTAAACTTTCAAAACTTTTCATTTCTCATAACTTATGAGTTAATGGTTATTAAAAATGAAGACTCTTCATTTTTTGTAACCTATGTGTTCTTTTAATGGTTATTTATAAATGTGACTTTTGGTTATCCATAACTTAAGAACTAGTTATGGACTCCATTAAAACACATAAAGATCAAGAATTAATCTAATCAATTATTAGCACATAATTTCTATGATCTTCTAAACTCATATGTTTATGAATGTTCATATCAAAAATTTCAAGAATCGTAAGTACATATACAAAACTTGAAATTTTGATACGAGTTTTTGAACAAAACTTCGATTTTCAAGTTTTTTTTTTTTTTTTTTTTTTTTTTTTTTTTTTGCATCAAGTATCAAACAAACAAACCAGGCTCTGATACCACTGATGAGTTTTGAGCATTCTAACACTCCTATGGTGTACATGCAACCCTAGAAACCTTGGATCTATGTTTGACTAAGATACATGCAAATAATTATTTTTCCAAGGTTCTTATCCTAACTAGCATGGCATGGGGTACTTGAATCAAATAAAACTAGTAGAATTACTTACCTTGTAGTAGTAGTTGATTGCTTGGAGTTTGAGAGCCTAGCACCAATAATGTGGATGCCTCAAATGGAAGTCACAAATCACCACAAACTTGGAAACTTGAGAGAATAGTCACAAACTTCTTGAAATCGGCCCTCTTCGTTTACACACATCAACTAGTGTTATTTCAAGAACCAAAGCCTCCTTTATATAGTGTGGTGGATTCGGGTTACATCCATGTAAACCCTAATACCCATGTCTTTTCATTTCCATGAGATCCATGGGTTAAAGCTCCATGGAGTATCCATGGACTTTCCATGCAAGCCTAGCCCATTCCAAATTAGCATTAGCCCACACTATATAAATACAAGAGCCCATATTTAATTAGTCATACTTTTGATCTCTAAATTAATTCTAAATTAATTATAGATCAATACTAATTAAATAATATGATTTTATATTAATATATTAGGACTTATAATATATTAATAAATCATAACTTATACTATTCTCAAACGATTATCCATAAATAGTTCGGGTGAAGTGCAACCCAAATGGACCATGTCGGGTCGGGTCAAGTACATACCAAATATAGTTATGGACTTAGACACTATATCCAACAGCAAGATCTCGGGAAAGGAAGCTAGATTTGGAGATGGAGAGGAAGAGGAAACCCGAGGGGGAACAGGAAGTGAGTGCGGGCAAATGCGGCAAGATGCACGAGGGCGCATGCAAGGCAGGGAGTTTGGGCTGCTTCAAGTGCGGCCGGACTGGTCATATGAGCAGGGATTGTACTGCTGCTACCACTACGAGATGATCAGATCTAATTTGCTTTCCGTGCAATCAGAGGGGACACAAGAGGTCCTAGTGCCTGAGTTAAGCTGCAACAGGACAGGTGGCGGCACCTGCTCCTACCACATTGAGGATTACAGATGGCCGTTAGGGCCGGGCTGAGGCGCCCACAGCAAGCAGCAGAGCTTTTCAGCTGACTGCTGAGGAGGCGCGTGCGGCTCCTGAGTTGTGACTGGTATGTATTCTCTCATTATATATTTATTTATCTTTATTGTCGCTGATGTTTTATGTGTTTTATTATAGGATCGTTCCTAGTGAATGGTATATCAACTTTGGTACTGTTTGACTCGGGTGCCACCCAATCTTTTGTGTCGCTCGCGCTCAACAAGCGAATTGTAGGATCTCTGGGGGAGCTGGGGTGTCCACTGGGTGTGGAGATAGCAGATGACAGGACCGTCAGGGTCACGAGGGTTCATAGAGGATGTACGCTACAACTATTCGATAAGCAATTTTTAGTAGAACTGGTTCCTATTCCCCTGCGTGGGAATAAGGTTATAGTGGATATGGATTGGTTGAGCCCCAATGGGGAAATGGTTGATTGTGAGAAGCAGCTAGTGAGGGTTCGCACCTCTAGTGGGTGAGAGTTAGTGAGCCAGGGCGAGAGGCCACAATACGGACCAGTTTTATGTTCATCAGCGAGAGAGAGGCATCACCTTCAGCATGGTTGCGCAGGATACGTCGCCTATGTCATGGATACCCATGATAAGGGTAAGGCGACAGTTGATGATGTATCGTTAGTGTGAGAGTACCCGAACGTATTCCCGGAGGATTTATCTGGGATACCTCCGAAGAGACAAGTTGAGTTTAGGATTGACCTGGTCCCTGTTGCGGCTCCGATAGCCAAGGCACCATATCGGTTGGCTTCTCCCGAGATGCAGGAGTTGTCTACGCAGTTGCAAGAGCTGCTAGACAAGGGTTTTATCAGGCCGAGCAGTTCACCATGGGGAGCCCTAATCCTGTTTGTGAAGAAGAAGGACGGGTCACATCGCATGTGCATAGACTATCGGGAGCTGAACAAGGTAACAGTGAAGAACCGTTACCCACTTCCGAGGATAGATGATTTGTTTGACCAGCTTCAGGGAGCATCTTGGTTCTCCAAGATTGATTTACGTTCAGGGTATCACCAGATGCGAGTTAGGGACGATGATGTGCAGAAGACCCCCTTTAGGACTAGCTATGGTCATTATGAGTTTGTGGTGATGCCGTTTGGGCTCACTAATGCTCCAGCCACGTTCATGGACCTCATGAACCGTGTGTGCAGACCGATGATGGATCGGTATGTAATAGTCTTCATTGATGACATCTTGGTTTACTCCAAGATTCAGGAGCAGCATGAGGAGCAACTGAGAGAGGTGCTAGAGACACTGAGGAGGGAGAGACTTTTTGCGAAGTTCTCCAAGTGTGAGTTCTGGTTGCGCGAGGTGCATTTCCTTCGGCATCTCATCAACCAGAAGGGTATTATGGTCGATCCGGCCAAGATAGAGGCCGTGATGCAGTGGGAGATTCCGAGGTCTCCAACTGAGATTTGGAGTTTCCTGGGTCTCGCAGGGTATTACAGGAGATTTATTCAGAACTTCTCCAAGATTACAGTTCCGTTGACCTGACTGACCAAGAAGTCGGTGGTTTATTGCTGAGGACCTGAGCAGCAGGCAGCTTTTGAGACGCTCAGGCAGAGGTTGTGCGAGGCACCGAATCTCACTCTACCAGAGGGAGTAGATGACTTCATAGTCTCATGTGATGCTTCGATCACAGGCATGGGAGCAGTGTTGATGCAGCGGGGTCATGTGATAGCTTATGCCTCGAGACAGATGTAGCCTCACGAGGCTAACTATCTGATGCACGATTTAGAGCTGGGGGTTGTGGTAATCGCCCTCAAGATTTGGCGACACTACCTCTATGGGGTCCGTTGTACCATTTACACGGATCACAAGAGTTTGAGGGACCTGATGGATCATCCAAATCTGAACACGAGGCAGCGTCGGTGGTTAGATGTGGTGAAGGACTACGATTGTGAGATCCTTTACCACCCGAGCAAGGCCAACGTAGTGGCTGACGCCCTACGCCGCAAGGCGGTAGCGGCCCCGATCCAAGACATCTGTCTAAGGATGACAGTGATTACTCCATTACTGGAACAGATCCGAGAGGCGCAGGTCGAGGGCCTGAAGGAGGAGCGCCGGAAGTGCGAACGGATTATAGGCCAAGTGGCCTCCTTTGATTATGACAGCCGTGGGTTGTTGAATCTACATGGGAGGGTCTGGGTACCGTACTGAGGCGAAGTAAGGCAGATACTTATGGATGAGGCCCACAAGTCTAGGTTCTCTTTCCATTACGGGTAGACCTGGCAATTCATGTATTCATGTCATGAAAGCGTGTCAGCCACAAATTTGACACGATATGATTACACGATGAGAAATAAGCTTTATCTTAATTTTTAAGATGTATTCATGTCGTGTATTCGTGTCGTGTTGTGTCTCTCACAGATTCGTGTCTTTGTGTCTGAAATTGCCAGGTCTAAATTTACGGGGCGACGAAGATGTACAAAGATCTTCGACCCGATTACTGGTGGCCCTGCATGAAGCGGGATGTAGCCTGGTACGTAGAGAGATACATGACTTGCAGGAAGGTCAAGGCAGAGCACTAGAGGCCTCAAGACAAGATGCATCCGTTATACATCCCTATGTGGAAATGGGAGGACATTACTATGGATTTTATCACTAAGCTTGCCAGGACCGCATGTGGGGTTGATGCGATTTGGGTCATCGTGGATCGGTTGACCAAGAGCGCCCACTTCATACCGATCCAGGAGAGCATCTCGGCCGAGAAGTTGGCTAAGATTTACGTGCGGCAGGTAGTAGCACGACATGGAGTGCCTATCTCAGTGGTGTCAGACCGAGATGTCCGTTTTACTTCTAGATTTTGGAAGCGGTTTCACGACGAGATGGGTACTCTTCTCCATTTCAGCACCGCTTTCCATCCCGAGACGGACGGACAGAGCGAGAGGACGATTCAGACTCTCTAGGACATGCTTCGAGCATGCGTTTTGGATTTCGGTGGCAGTTGGGATACGTATCTTCCATTAGCAGAATTTTCGTATAACAATAGTTACCACACCTGTATAGACCGCCCTCCCTTCGATATGCTCTACGGGAGGAAGTGTAGGACCCCAATTTGTTGGGGTGAGGTCGGTCAGAGGGTCATGGGGAGTACCGAGGTGGTACTCAAGACCACAGAGCGGTTTCAGTAGGTCCTAAGCAGGCTTCAAGCTGCTCAGAGTTGGCAGAAGAGTTACGCTGACAAGCGGCATTCAGACTTGTTTCGGGAGGGCGACATGGTCCTCCTGAAGGTTTCACCCTGGATAGGTGTCATACGGTTCCGGAAACGGTGCAAGCTGGGCCCCAGGTATATCGGCCCCTTCAGAGTCATAGCCCGGGTGGTCAAGGTAGCGTACAGACTGGATCTTCCCGCCGAGCTCAGCCAGATCCACAACACTTTCCAAGTTTCCCAGCTACAGAATTGCTTAGTGGATGACACAGTGGCTGTACCCTTAGGGATATTCAAGTGATGACAGCCTGAATTACATTGAGAGACAGGTGGCAATTCTGGATCGCAAGACGAAGGAGCTGAGGAACAAGAGGGTCGAGCTAGTGAAGGTGCAGTGCCAGCACCGTAAGGGCTCGGAGTGGACTTGGGAGCCAGAGGAGGAGATGAGGGAGAACTACCCAAAGTTGTTTACAGACACAACAGACATCGAGGACGAAGTCTAAGACAAGTGGGTGAGAATTCTAACGTCCTGTTCTTGGTACACATCTTATTTATTTAAGTATGTATTTTGTAAGAGTTACTAGACGAGTTCGTAGCCCTAACTCGTCGAGTAGATGCCAGTTTGGATGCAGGCTTTAAGTGGTCTAGTCGACGAGTCGAAAGCCTTGACTCGACGAGTAGGTCTGTCAGGAGGAAACCCTAATCTTTAGGGTTTGCACCCTATTTAAGCATCATATCAGGCATCCACCCCAGCCTCCATCACCTCCACAGCCCACTCTCGAAACCCTAATATGCCTTGTGTGTTATTGAGCTAGTTTCTTGCCATTTTGTGTGATTTGAAGCTAGGAGAAGGAAGGAGACCCTTGGTGATTCAAGAATAAGCAGTAGATCCAGAGATTGTGTTGCATTTCAGACCCATTGGAGGTATAAAGCTTATACCTTGGCTTCTTTTCACTTAGATCTTCTTCTAGGGTTACATGTTGTCATTTTTTGGCCATTTCCAAGGCCATTTCCGAGTTATGAGCTTTTGGAGACATAAGGACTTTCCTATCTGGGCATTCTTGAGCTCTAGAAGGTAAAAGTTACCACCTTTATTCAGCCATGACCTCATTCCATGCATTAGGTCTTCATTTTAGCTTGGTTTTGGTGTTTTAGCTTCATAACACCATGTATGCACGTAAAGTTAGCAACTTTACGTGTTATGCTAACCTAGGGAGTCCAGATCTGTGAGATGGAAGCATTGTAAGTGATTAGAATCGACTGTATGGTTTTGACATTCAAGGGACTCGACGAGTTGTTCATGTGACTTGGCGAGTCGAGTCGTGGTCCCCAAACCTTTTCTGTTTTCGAGTGAGCTCGTTGAGTTAGTAAGTAACTCAGCCAGATGGACGAGATCTAGACTAAGAAGCTGAAGAACTCGGCTAGTCTGTGAAGGGACTCGACGAGTTGACTCATCTTGTCCCGAGTCTGTATTAGATAGAACTCGCCAAGTCTACGAAGGGACCCGACGAGTTGAATTAATTTATCACGGGACTGATAGCATAGGACTCGACGTGTTAGCAGATAACTCAACGAGTTGGGTTGACTGGGAGTTGACATTGGCTTTGACCTTGACCAAGAGCGTTGACTTTGACTAAGGGTAAAATGGTCATTTTACCCTGAGAAGGATTTTCATATCTTGACTAAGTATTATTGTGATTTTGATAGCTAGGGAGACGTTGGAGCAGCTATCAAATATTCCTCATCGCGAGACTTTCAACTGCATATTCGGAGTTTGTACTTTCTCTAAATCTTTAGGTTCGCGCAATAACCCAACCATATATATATATATATATATATATATATATATATATATATATATATATATATATATATATATATATATATATATATATATATGTGTGTGTGTGTGTGTGTGTGTGTGTGTGTATAATGTCCCAAAATACTAGATAAAAAATTGTTTTAAATCAACCCAAAAGTTCATTCATTCATTTCAGAAATAGATATAGTATCAAAAGTATTTCCATTAACATCATAATGTTAACAAAATCATAAGTGTAAATCTCCTGTGGATGTGATGCAATCATGTCAGACTCTTCCCCTTTGAACCGAAAGTACCTGAAATGCTTAAACCACAAAACCGTAAGCACAAAGCTTAGTGGGTTCCCCAAAATACCATTTACCATACATAACGAGTGTATTTCAACCCCAATAAGGTACTATGGGCCAAATCATAGTCTTATCCCCTGCCATGGGCTAAATCAATGTAACGCGTGGGATTTATTAGGTATTATGTTGCTATGTATTCAAGTTAATTATTTAAATTGTTGGGATGTTTGGGCGGACTGTACACTAGGCGTACAGGATGTACGCACGACATACATGCACGAGTAGTGGATTGGGGAGCCCCCATGCGTACATTGGGCGTACGCATGCGTATGCTGGGGGTATGGTGACCAGATGCAAACCCTAAATTTTACTGTTTGTCCACTATTTAAAAAACTTATCACTCTCTAAACCCATATCCTCTAAGCCTCCCTTGTCCTCTCAGTGCCCAACTCAAACCCTAACCCTATTTCATGTATCTGGAGCTTACTTTGAACATTTTGGTGTTGTTTTGGTGGTTTTGAAGAAGAATGAGCTTGAAGGAGCAGCAAGAGCTTGGAGAAGGCTTGTAGATCGAGAAGTTTGGCATCATTTATGACCCATTAGAGGGATAAAGCTCTAAACATGATCATTGCATGCTTAGATCTAGTTTTGGGGGTGTTTATGTCACATTTTGATACCATACTTGAGGTCCTTTGAGTTTCAGGAAATTCTGTCCAAATGAGCTGTCCATTTTTGTTCTCGAAGATGTTTAGAACCACAAAAATCGGATCTTGATGGTTAAGCCACAACCATGCAAGTGTTAGATGGTCATAAAGTATGTTTAAGGACTTAAATCATGTATTAACCCTCATCCATGCATGCAAAGAAATACAGTTTATAACTTTATGGTTTAGGACGTCTTAAAAGACCTGGATCTATGTTTTGGACATTAAGACTTAATGGATTAAGTCACAAAGGAAGTTCTAAGGAAACTGACCAGTACGCTGTGTAACGACCCAAATTTTTACAAAGAAATTTTTCATATTTAATTAGTCAACCATATTTCATAAAACATGAAAATCTCAATAATTGTTTTCAAAACCACCAACATTACATCGTTATTATTTTTAAAACATCAGAGTGTCCCCCAAACCATATCAGAAAAGAGAGATAGAGTGCACGCCGCATCATCACGCCTTGCCTTTGCCTTTGGGCTCCAATGTACCTGCAACAAATCCACAGACAGTAAGATGAAATCTTAGTGAGTCCCCCAGAGCATACCCCACACAAACCACATATCATATTATCTATAAAAGCTATCTGTACCACATATCACACGTCAATTAGCTATGAAGCTATCTCTACCGTTAGCCACAAAAGGCTATCTCTACCGTTAGCCACAAGGCTATCTCTACCATCAGCCATAAAGGCTGTCTCTACCATTATCCATAAGGATATCTCTACCATTAGCCACAAAGGATATCTCTACCGCATATCATGCATGCATACATATCACACCTCTACATAGCAAGTAAACCAAATAACGTAAAATGGGTCGGCCGTGGTGCCTTAGACCCATTGGTATGGTGAGAAAACTCACCTCACAAAGCTGAACCGGCAACTGAATTCAGGTATGTCCTACGCTGCTCCTCCCAAACTGCCTATAACCAACAAGTAAATAATCTCAACTCAGCCCCTAAGGCCCCTCTGAGTCAAACCTGGTTAAAGTCTAGGTCTGTAGTCAAGGTCAACAGTCCATATTGACCTTGACTTGTCGAGTGCAATCAGCCACTCATCAGGTTCCCTGCTTAACTCATCGACCCGCCGAGTCATTCGAGAGACTCGTTGAGTTCCTTGATCTTTACGGCCGTAAACTCCCAACCGAACACTCTTGACCGTGAACCCTTGACCGTGAACCCTTGGCCGTGAATGAGGAAACCCTCTCGACTCACCGAGTCTCTTGCACGACTCGCCAAGTCCCCTTAGTCCATTATGTTTACAGCCTTTTCCAGTGGGACTCAAGGTCCCAAACTTCAGATCTATCCTATACTAGTGTAGATAACACGTAAAGTTGCAAACTTTACGTGCATGCAAGGCCTCACATGGCCATAACACCAAGACTAACCTTCAAAGAAGGTTTTCATGCATGGAGAGGGAATAAGCTTAATAAAAAGTGCAACTTTATGATATTTGGGACCTAAGGAGGTCCAGATCTGGAATCATATCCTTGTGATACGTACATATCTAAGTTTTCTTCCATCTCCTCAAGGTTGGCCAAAACCTCCAAAAAGAAATCAAAGCTTAAGGTAGCAGATTAATACCTCAAACAGGTGCCCAACGCGAAATAGATGCTTGATCTAATACTTCTCCATTGATACTTCCTCTTCAAACTTGGAATCCTCCCTAAAATCTCAAAGTTAAGCTCCCAATTGTTCTTACTTCACACACAAGAGGGTTTGCGGTCGTGAACGTTCTTCTATGGTGTTAAGGGAGGCTACTAGGGTTTATAATGATGTTTATATTGGGGGAAAACCCCGAAACTAGGGTTTTCTCTAAACAACTCTGACTCGCCGAGTCGGGCCTTCCGACTCGCCGAGTCAGTTCTGACCCGCGTCCAAGATGTCACAACCCTACTCGACGAGTTGATCTCCCAACTTGCAGAGTCCATGCATAAATCCTCCCCAAATTAGCAACTTTCCCACCAATAACCAAACCAAGTGTTACGAGTCTCCCCCACTTGAACTAGACTTCGTCCTCGAAGTCTGCTGACGCAAACAAATCAGGGTAATGCTCTGGCATCTCCTCTTCCGGTTCCCAAGTCCACTCAGAACCCTTCCGATGTTGCCATTGCACTTTCACCAGTCTTACTTCCTTATTTTGAAGAACCTTCATCTTCCAATCCAAAATGGCAACGGGCTTCTCAATGTAGTTCAAGCTCTCGTCCACCTGGATATCATCCAGTGAGAACAATCGTGGCCTCGTTAACGATACATTTCCGAAGCTGAGAAACGTTGAAGGGGTTGTGAATCTGGTTAACTCTTCCGGCAAATCCAAGTGATAGGCTACCTTACCCACCGGAGCTGAAATCCTAAACGGCCCAATATACCGAGGTCCTAGCTTGCCCTTATTCCGAAACCGGATGATCCCTTTCCAGGGTGATACTTTCAATAACACGAAGTCCCCCACCTGGAACTCCAAGTCTGATCACCGACGGCCCGCATAACTTTTCTGACAGCTCTGCGCGACTCGCAGCCGGTCGCGTACCTGCTGAATCAGCCCGGTAGTCTTGAGCACTACCTCAGTGCTTCCGATGATCCGATGTCCAATCTCATCCCAACAAACCGGGGTCCTGCACCTCCGACCATATAACATCTCGAACGGAGCTCGATCTATACTGGCATGATAACTATTATTGTACGAAAACTCTGCCAGTGGAAGATACGTATCCCAACTCCCTCCGAAATCCAACACGCATTCCCGTAGCATATCCTCCAGTGTCTGGATCGTTCTCTCACTATGACCGTCGGTCTGGGGGTGGTACGCCGTGCTAAAATGTAGCTGAGTGCCCAGCTCCTCGTGGAATTTCTTCCAGAACCTGGATGTGAACCGAACATCACGATCAAAGACTACCGACACAGGCACCCCGTGTCTAGTCACCACCTCACGCACGTAAATATCTGCCAACTTCTCCGCAGATATACTTTCAGATATTGGAATAAAATGGGCACTCTTCGTCAGCCTATCCACAACCACCCATATGGCATCCACACCCCTCGCCGTCCTTGGCAACTTCGTAATGAAGTCCATTGCGATCTCATCCCACTTCCACATGGGCACGGGTAACGGTTGTACCTTACCATGAGGCCGTTGATGCTCGACCTTGACCTTCCTGCAAGTCAAGCACCGCTCTACAAACCAAGCAATTTCCCGCTTCATGCAGGGTCACCAATAACTCAGCCTCAAGTCGCTATATATTTTCGTAACTCCTGGATGTATAGAGAACTTGGACTTATGCGCTTCCTCTAATATCTTCTGTCTTACTCCCGCGCTCACCGGTACCCACACCCGGCCACACTGCGTCAAGAGACCATGACTATCCTTAACAAACAAAGGATACTTTCCTCAGATTCTCTCTACCTTCCAATTCTCTTTCTTCACACCCTAAACCTGGGCCTCTCTATTCATCTCCAACAATTAAGAGATCACCGTCATTCTCAAACACACATTCCCAATCGAGGAACCCGCCGTCTTATGACTCAAAGCGTCGGCCACTAAGTTGGCCTTACCTGGATGGTAAAGGATCTCACAGTCATAATCCTTCTGAACATCCAACCACCTCCTCTGTCGCATGTTGAGGTTTTGCTGGTCCATCAAATACTTAAGACTCTTGTGGTCGGTGTAAATGGTACACCGCACTCCATACAAATAATGCCTCCAAATCTTGAGGGAAAACACCACGGCTCCCAGCTCCAGGTTGTGAGTAGGGTAATTTGCCTCATGTGGCTTCAACTGTCGCGAGGCGTACGCTACCACGTGCCCTCTTTGCATCAGTACTGTACCTAACCCTGTAATCGATGCATCGCAGTACACCACCAGATCGTCTAATCCCCTAGGTAGCACAAGGATCGGAGCTTCACACAATCTCCGTCTCAATGTCTCGAAGGCCAACTGCTGATCCGCACCCCACCAAAACGTCACATTCTTCTTGGTTAGTCGTGTCAATGGCACAACAATCTTGGAGAAATCCTGAATAAATCTCCGATAATAACCCACTAAACCCAAGAAGCTACGAATCTTTGATGCATTCTTTGGTACTTCCCACCACATCATAGCCTCAACCTTGGCTAGATCAACCCAAATACCCTCCTGGTTGATGATATTCCCCAAGAATTGTACCTCTCGCGGCCAGAAATCACACTTGGAGAACTTGGCATACAGCTTCTCCGCCCTTAGGGTCTCCAACACCTCCCTTAAGTGCTGCTTGTGCTGCTCCCTGGTCTTAGAATAGACCAGGATATCATCAATAAAAACGATCACTGACCGATCCAACATCGGTCTGCACACCCTGTTCATGAGATCCATGAATGCTGATGGGGCATTTGTAAGCCCAAACGACATCACCAAAAACACATAGTGCCCATACCGAGTCCTGAAAGCCGTCTTCGGTATGTCCTTGTCTCTAATCCTCATCTGATGATACCCTGACCGAAGATCAATCTTGGAAAACCAAGAGGCACCTTGTAGCTGATCGAACAAATCATCAATCCTCGGCAACGGATAACGGTTCTTCACGGTTAGCTTGTTTAGTTCCCTATAATCGATATACATCCTGTGGGATCCATCCTTCTTTTTCACGAAAAGGATCGGTGCTCCCCACGGGGAACTGCTCGGACGAATGAACCCTCGGTCTAACAGCTCCTGAAGCTGTGTAGATAACTCCTGCATCTCGGGTGGTGTCAACCGATATGGTGCCTTTGCTGTCGGAGCAGCACTCGACACCAAATCAATGCAAAACTCCACCTGCCTCTCCGGAGGCACTCCTGGTAACTCTTCGGGGAAAACATCCCGAAACTCCTGAACAACCGGCACGCTGCCTATATCCGTTGGGGTCTCAACCCTCGTATCTGAGATATAAGACAAAAATCCCATACATCTTTGTTGCAGAAACCTCCTAGCCCTCGCAGCCGAACAGAGGGTCGGCCCTTGCGATGCCCTATGACCATACATCGCCAGTTCTCCCCCACTTGGGGTCCGAACCCTCACCAACTGATACTCGGAGTCGATCATGGCAACGGTATAAGGACTAGGTCAACATGAAACCTCTCACCGAGCACATTCAGGACACAATCCCGATACACCCTCGCAACACTAATGGTGCGGTCATCCGCAATATCTACCTCGAGCAGGGAAACCAAAGCTCTTGGCGTGTCCCGGAACTTCTTGCTAAGTGCAAGTGACACAAACGATCGGGTAGCACCCGAATCAAACAAGACATGAACAAACATACCATTGACCAAAAAGGTCCCTATGCAAGCAAAGATCACATATAAGTCATACAAAAGTAATATAGGAAGGGAATATTAGGTACGTACCAGCTACAACATCTGGCACTGCTCGAGCCTCTTCGGTGGTCAGCTGAAACGTGCGACTCTTAACTACCGAGGCTTCCACCTTAGCAGGGAGACCATCGGTAATCCTCATTGTGGCGGGCGCAGGCGCCGCCACCGCTCCTCCTCCTCCCTGCAACTTCGGACAGTTGACCCGCTTATGGTCGAAGACGGTTGCAGTGAAAATAGATTAAGCCCTTCGCGGGGCAATCCCTGCTCATATGGCCCTGCTGGCCACATGCATAGCATCCCGAGCCTGCGATACGGCAAGCTCCATTGTGTACCCAACTACACTTGGCACATCGGCCCCGACCCTGCAGGCCCTTGCTGGGAGTGTCTGACGTCTTAGGCTTCCGCTTCGTGTGGGATTCCAACTCCATTTCCCGTTCTCAGGCCTTCTCCACCATTTCATTCAGGGTCTTGCACCCCATAAAGCTCACAAACTCCCGAATATCGTCCCTCAGCATGGAATGATATCCGGTCCGCCTCATCTCCTCATCGGTATCGTATTGCGGAATCAACAAAGCTTGTTCCCGAAACTTGGCGGTGATCTCCGCTACCGTCTCGGTAGTCTGCTGTAAGTCGTGAAACTCCCTTACTAGCCTTTTCACCTCAATAGGTTGTGCAAACTCTGCATCAAATCGCCGAACGAACTCGGCCCACGTCATTTCCGCCACTCCGGCTGGTCCCACCTGGTGAGTAACCTCGACCCACCAATCCCGTGCCCTATCCCTCACCATACATGAAGCAAACCCAACCTTTGCCACATCCGGGCAGGAACCCGTGCGCTGGGGGTTTTCAATATCTGCCACCTAGCATCGGATGACAATGGGTTCCCTGACCCCGAAGAACTCCAGTGCCCCACATGCCTTGAACTCCCGGAACGAGGGAGTTCGGGCACCCGACTGGCCTGCAATAATCTCAGCCCTGAATGATTAGAGTCTCTCCTCCATGATTTCCATTCTGCCCTCCTTGACCACCCCAAAAATGACTGGGGTAGCGTCAAGGATGCCCCTGGTAACCTCGGCTGCAATAAGCTCGCGCAGCCTCTCATCAATGTCGTCTGTAGTGTCACCCGATCTATTCCCGGATATGGATCCGGATCCTGATCCTCCCGCTCCGAAATGTGTCCCCACCATGCTGAACTGGAATGTCATAAATCATAACGATCAGGATTTCCATAAAAGGGACCTCCCCACACTGGTCCTCCTTGAAGTCGTCAGATCTAACATTGGTTCAGGTATAGGTATTGTGATTTAAGTAGTACGGACCCAATACTACCTTCCACACCTACCTGTACCTTTCCCCAATGCTCTACCTGATAATCCCCAATTCGTCCCAAAACCAAACCATATTCTACAGACTACCGCATACATCAATCTTAGGCTGTCCTAAGATTTGCTCTACTCATATCAATCAGACCAATCATAACAGGTTGCCTTTATGCATGCAAATTATACACATAAAAGGATCAAATATAATTTCGAATAAAAGATTCTACCCTAGGACCACAACCAGAAAAGGAACAGGAAATAAGGCCAAATCAATCATTCTAAGGCTATAAGCTCCTAACCGTATATAATTTTAAAAGCATACACATAGCAACTCAATTTCAAATATCAGAATAACATGGCTAGCACATTGGGGAACTACTTACTTGGCTTGGCTGATCACGCGCGTTGCACTTTCATCTTTTCCTTCTTTCAAAAGCTTTTTATGTCATTTTTGATTTTTTTTTACCATTTCCTTAGTTTGAGTCCTGACATACCCGAGAGTATGTCTGAATTCCTCAAACCAAGGCTCTGATACCAACTTGTAACGACCCAAATTTTTACAAAGAAAATTTTCATTTTTAATTAGTCAACCATATTTCATAAAACATGAAAATCCAAATAATTGTTTTCAAAACCACCAACATTACATCGTTATTATTTTTAAAACATCAGAGTGTCCCCCAAACCATATCAGAAAAGAGAGATAGAGTGCACGCCGCATCATCATGCCTTGCCTTTGCCTTTGGGCTTAGATATACCTGAAACAAATCCACAGACGGTAAGCTGAAAGCTTAGTGAGTCCCCCAGAGTATACCCCACACAAACCACATATCACATTAGCTATAAAAGCTATATGTACCACATATCACATGTCAATTAGCTATGAAGCTATCTCTACTGTTAGCCACAAGGGCTATCTCTACCGTTAGCCACAAGGCTATCTCTACCATTAGCTATACAGGCTGTCTCTACCATTAGCCATAAGGCTATCTCTACCATTAGCCATAAAGGCTATCTCTACCGCATATCATGAATACATACATATCACACCTCTACATAGAAAGTAAACCAACTAACATAAAATGGGTCGGCCTTGGTGCCTTAGACCCATTGGTATGGTAAGGAAACTCACCTCACAAAGCTGAACCGACAACTGAATTCAGGTATATCCTATGCTGTTCCTCCCAAACTGCCTATAACCAACAAGTAAATAATATTAACTCAGCCCCTAAGGCTCCTCTGAGTCAAACCTGGTTAAATTCTAGGTTTGTAGTCAAGGTCAACAGTCCATATTGACATTGACTCGTCGAGTGCAATCAGCCACTCATCAGGTTCCCTGCTTAACTAATCGACTCACCGAGTCATCCGAGAGACTCGTCGAGTTCCTTGATGTTTACGGCCGTAAACTCCCAACCGAACACTCTTGACCGTGAACCCTTGGTCGTGAACCCTTGACCGTGAACCCTTGGCCATGAACGAGGAAACCCTCTCGACTCGCCGAGTCTCTTGCACGACTCGTCGAGTCCCCTTAGTCCATTATGCTTACGGCTTTTTCCAGTGGGACTCAAGGTCCCAAACTTCAGATCTATCGTCTACTAGTGTAGATAACACGTAAAGTTGCAAACTTTACGTGCATGCAAGGCCTCACATGGCCATAACACCAGGACTAACCTTTAAACAAGGTTTTCATGCATGGAGAGGGAACAAGCTTAGTAAAAGGTGAAACTTTATGATATTTGGGACCTAAGGAGGTCCAGATCTGGAATCATATCCTTGTGATAAGTACAGATCTAAGTTTCCTTCCATCTCGTCAAGGTTGGCCATAACCTCCAAAAAGAAATCAAAGCTTAAGGTAGCATATTAATACCTCAAACAGATGCCCAACACGAAATAGATGCTTGATCTGATACTTCTCCCTTGATACTTCCTCTTCAAACTTTGAATCCTCCCCAAAATCTCAAAGATAAGCTCCTAATTGTTCTTACTTCACACACAAGAGGGTTGGCGGCCGTGAACGTTCTTCTATGGTGTTAAGGGAGGCTACTAGAGTTTATAATGATGTTTATATAGGGAGCAAACCCCGAAACTAGGGTTTTCTCTAAACAGCTCTGACTCGCCGAGTCGGGCCTTCCGACTCGCCGAGTCAGTTTTGACCCGCGTCCAAGATGTCACGACCCTACTCGACGAGTTGATCTCCCAACTCCTAGAGTCCATGCATAAGTCCTCCCCAAATTAGCAACTTTCCCACCAATACCTGCACCAGGTGTTACACGCTGGGTGTACCCCCTGGTACACTGCGCGTACTGGGTCAACCTCCCGAAGCGGTCAAGACCAGCGTACGCTGGGCATATATGCCAGGTATGTCGCGCGTATGCATTCAAAATAGTTAACGAGCTTTTTGGGCCTTAGGTGATTGGGCCTGGATTTTTTGGGCCTCGTGGCCATTGTGGAGTAAGGCCTCGGGGCCTAGGATAGGGATTTATGGTGTTGGGCCTTTTGGGCCTTAGTGGGCTTTATTGGGCCTTAATGTTTAAAGTAATGGACGTGGGCCTTCATTTAATGTTAGTTGGGCCTTGAGAGAAAGAGGCCTAATAGGCCAAGGATTAGGAAATCTTGCCTTGGGACATGAATTAGAAGTTGGGCCATAAGGGAGTTCTATCTGGACCAAATGACTGACTAGGGAATTTA
The DNA here is from genome assembly GCF_052849685.1 of Lactuca virosa. Taxonomy (NCBI): domain Eukaryota; kingdom Viridiplantae; phylum Streptophyta; class Magnoliopsida; order Asterales; family Asteraceae; genus Lactuca; species Lactuca virosa. The sequence continues at coordinate 287,579,140 of NC_136429.1, read as the reverse complement.
TTATACTTTAGGAAGAGCAGTTACGAGCCAGTTGGGGAGTACGATTATGGCATACACACTGAGGTGAGTCTCCCTTTGTAGAAACCGTGGGTCAGAGGCATCAATGTCGGCCCCTAGTATTGATATGACTTAGTAATTGTCTTTGTGATAATTATTAAGGTGGTATGTATTGTTTGATGCTTAAGTATGATATACATGATTTATGTGGTAGTGGTAGGGGTACAATAGACCCCGTAATCGGTTAGAATAAAACTGATTGGTAGGTCGGGCACCCAGGTATGCTTGACAGGGGTAGGTCAGCCACCCCGGTATGCCTGACAAGGGTAGGTCGGACACCCCGGTATGTCTGACAGGGGAGGTCGGGCACCCCGGTATGCCTGACAATATGTTTATGAATTGTATGCGGTATGGTGGGGGAACTCACTAAGCTTCGTGATTACGGTTTTCAGTTTTGGATTCAGGTACTTCCAGCTCGAAGGGGAAAGGGTCGGCTTTATCGCATCGCATCACACCATGACTTTCCACATTAGTGATTTTGGAATTATGACTCTAATGATGATTTTATATGTATTTTTGGATTGCACAACTAAACTATTTTATGTTTATATGGTTTTGGGAAAAACAATATGGTTTATTTTACGATTGATCAACTTAAAAATGAAATTTCCGGGTTGTATTTTTAAGGGTGTTACAATCAAGGTATTTACTTGTACAAGTGATAGGGGTCAGATCATGGTCGTCCATAAAATTATAAAGGGCCAAACCCTGGTCTTTCATGAAAATTCCTGGGGTCGAACCCTAGTCTTCCATATAAATGCCAGGATCAGTGACATCCCCAATTTCACGGACAGAAAAGACCGATTTATTTATGCTTATTTAAGAATCAGAGTATACTTTTTTTTGAAGAATAATTTTGAAAAATTTGCTCCCAAAATATGATAAAGATATTATAAAAGCATTTCTGAAGAAATGTATTTTATTTATATTAAAAACGTTGGGATGTCATCATTAACATAATACATAATCATAAACAGAAAAATAATACAGGCCTTACAAATATCTATTATTCTACTGGCATATATTTATAAAACTCTCATCTGATCATCACATATGTGCTCTTGTGCCGCTACCTATAATACAAGAAACTGAGTAGGTTAGGCTTGTGGGGTGGAGTACGTATGGGGAGCACATAGGGTTTTCAGTCCACAATAACTAAATTCTTTATAGTCATCAAATCATTCAACCCGATTACCTATTCCCGTTATCTGCACTTTCTGTCGCTAAAGCATTTCATTCAAGGGACCTATCCTAAGGATTATCTTAGAGATAGACAATAATGCTTAGGGGATTCCTTAGCAATATATGTTAGTAAGGCAACCGTAGGGGGTGGGGGGTGGAGTACACCTGGTGAACACTTAGTTCAAAAACACATACATGTTGCAAGCCTACTAGCGCTCCATTGGACTGTCAAGAATATTCTGTGGTCGTCATCTATAGTTCGGTAGACGACTATTTCATCTTTAAATTCAAGGCCTCTCATCTTCTAATTCATATTCCATCTCTCATCATCTATATCATCTGTTATATACCCATCTCTACCCAACATATTTATAGGTTTAAAATACATATACAGTTTAAATCAAGTAAAACATGTATAAATCATTTAACTCGCATAGATATCAAGAACATAGATAATAGGAACATACAAGTTGTAATTATCTTAAATACTTCATATATATGTGTAAGATGAAAGTAACTATGCACCAACTTGTTAAAATTATGACTTGAAACTTAGACAATGATTCATATCTATCAACTGACTTTCCTTTGACGTAACCTAGTATAATTATTACTAAGTCTTAGTCTACTATTTTATGTTACTGAAAATAGTCTAGACCTATCAATCCTTCCAATGAATACCGATAGCTCTATCAAATAAGGATCATGGCCAAACAAAAAGTAGCAGAGGGCAAGACCATTTTTGCATATAGTCGTTCTAAAATCCAACAAACCAAGTGACACTTCAAACTAGTTACCTCTCCTGTAAGTAGATCAATCAATATTATAACTTGAAATTACTGATAGTTCTTATTTATAAATTCATAACAATGACTAAGAATTTAAAAATAAATTACATTAAAATAAAATAGAGTGTAATTTAACTTTCAAGGATTCCCTAGACAAAAGTCTATAAATTGCACTGGAGGAACTTTGGGCTAATAACTAGTAGATATAGGGCTCCTAGGGACCTCTGAACTTGCCAAAATATCCTAAACTCCAAGAAAATTTTGGACCAAAACAGGTAGAATTACGAGAGAGAGAGAGAGAGAGAGAGAGAGAGAGAGAGAGAAGAGAGAGAGAGAGAGAGAGAGATAAAGAGAGATAGAGATTGGTGTGGGAAGGAATGAACCTTGGCCGTCTATTTATAGGCTACTCAGGGCACTTGCGCTTCGCGCACAAGACCATGCGTGTAGCGTATTTTCTTGGTCTCTACTCTTCCCTTCTAAATGCTTGACACATAGCGATCATTGACTGGTGCATCGTGGTAGCTTCTAGAAGGTTGTGCGCGAGGATCACACGCGTGCAATGTTTTTAGAATTTCAAAATTGCATATATTCTTCATATGAACTCTATTTTTGACGTTCTTTATATCTACGCGTAGCTATCGATGGGATCTACAACTTTAATTTAGACCCCGTCGGCTAATTTTGACTTTATTTATTTCACACATGCTTAGACTATTAAAGCGCGTATAAAATGCATAACATTTTAATCCGACGTCCGTTTTCGACTGTCTTTGTGTCATTGAATTCTTATTAACAAGATATTTAATTCTCATTTAGATTGTTTTTCCTAAAAACTGACCGATCTAAAATTCGATTTCTAAGTTGTATATTGCTATGTTGAATCTTAAAAAAATCATAACTTCCTCTCATGAAGTCATATTTAGAAGTTCTCTATATGCACGCAGTCGGTTTAACGACTACTACAACTTTCATTTAGTTCACTAAGGCTAAAAAGTAACCTAACAAAAATTTACTTTTTATGACGCAGGTTGCTGTATCGGTTGAATCACGAAATTTCAATGGATCATAACTTCTTCGTTATAAGTCCGATTTAAGCATTCCTTATATTTCCAGAACCCTTGTCACGAATGCTGCAAATTTCGTCAAGGATATTCAGCCTAATTATTGTTCTATTTAGACACTTGTTTTATTCTTATTTTATTATATATTTTTTGAAACGGCAAATATAAATATATAATCCTAAACTAAAACTTAATTCCACCTATGTTCACAATGGGACTTGAACCCTCGACCTGAAAGAGGGAGGGCACCACCTGATACCACTGGGCTAGAAGCCCTTTGGTTTTATTATATTGTTATAAGCACGCATATTGCACATAATTACACATAAATCACATAATCCTCAAATAATTCTCCTTTATTACTTCAAAATAGGTAAAAATTGTTTACCCTAACCATTACATCATCTTATTTATGTCTATCGGGAAACACGGGCATTATAGGGGCCAAATCCTGTTCTTACATGCAAGTATCAAAAACAAAACTAGTATCCTACATAGTGTAGTGAGAAAACTCACATCACAACAATGTCCTCAGCTAACAATCTCACACAGCTGAATAGCGGGTGCTACACACCTCCTACGAAATCATACAAGGTAAACTCTTAGTTTACATTCCAAAACTATCATTTTGACTAAAAGTCAAACCAGGTCAAAAGTCAATAGTCAATAATCAATCTCAATGGCATATGACCTTCTACATCGTGGCCAACTAACGGCCACATCGTGGCTAATGAACTCAATCACATAAATTTACATTGCCACGTTGTGGTAAAAAAGCCTCCACGACATGGGAGATTCCCTCCAAAACAGTCACTAAGCCCCCCACCACCACGTCGTGGCACCTTTCTAGCCACGTCGTGGTTGCTGGCTGAAAACAGATTTCTTGCTAAAGTTGTAAATATTTTAAGCCCTTTGCTCAAGTTATCTAGAAGTCTTTAGGGAACCCAATGGTCTATAAAAATCCAAACTCTACAGACATGCATGCCCCAAGAATGACCTCAACCCAATTAGGTCAAAATATGAGAAAAGTGCCTTCTAACTTGCATGACTCCAAAAACGCAACCATCTTCTAGATCCAGAAGGTAAACAGCTCAACGAACCTTGGTGAGTCATAAAGTTGCAAACTTTATCTCATTGTATCATTTAAAACACATCAAAGGACCCAAACATGAAAAGTAATCCTAGATCTACTAAGAAGAAGTCAAAAATATTAGATCTTGAAACCTTACAAATGGTCCAAAAGGCGATCTAAAAGATGTGAATGTGTTCTTGCTTGATCCTTCCACCAAATCTTCTTATTCTTCCTTTGGTCAGATTTGCAGTTTTAGTCCCTAAGTTTAAAAATTGATAGGTTGCATCCCTATGGTTTATGAATATTACAGTTTTGGTCATTGCTTCATATAAAAAGACTAATTTACCATTCCTTTTTCTTTTTAATTTTTTTTAACAATTTATTATTACTATAATAATAATAATAACAATAATAATAATAATAATAATAATAATATTTATTATGATTATTATTATTATTATATAACAATTTTATTTGTTCTTTAATTTATTAGAATATGTATAGATTTCTTATAAAATTGTTTTTTTTTGTTTATATATATATATATATATATATATATATATATATATATATATATATATATATATATATATCGTATTATTATTTATTCTTAACTTTATTTATTTATCTTTGTTTTTGTGGTTTACAAATCTTTTAATATTTTTGACGTCTTTTATATATATATATATATATATATATATATATATATATATATATATATATATATATATTACATTTTGTTCATTCACATTATATAACATTTTTTTAGGTTTTGCTCGAATAAACAAATTAAAATAGACCCCGAATAACTATCAAACATCAAATATAATTTTTTTATGTTGTTTTTTATGTGTTTTTCGTTTACGTCATTCGTTAATATGCTTTACTTTTTTTTAATTCAGCTTTAAGACGTTTTATTGTTACCTTTTACGAATAATCTTAAATATTAAGATAAACAACTATTATACCTTCATAACAACTATCAAAATAAAAACTATATTTTAACAATAACTAGGGAAGGACCCGCTTTGCGGGGGTTAGAAAGTGTTCAGTTGTAAAACATACAGTTACAGATACAGGTAGATGCATGTTACAAACATAACTTCTTGTTTCCACTACTTTACTAATTTTAAGAATAGATTCCTACCTATCAACTACTATTTCTCTTGGATATGAAAAGTGACTAACAGGAACATTGGAAAGATTGATTCCATTCCTCTCGCCCAAGAAAGGAGATCCTAATTGATTGTAAAGAAATTACCAAAATACATATTCCATTACTCAACTTGGTCAAATGTACAATATTCTCCACCTTTGGTTACTATGAGTTAAATGGCATCTTAACCCATTAACTGACGATGAAAATGACTTATAACCTGGAATCACTTGAAATCCAACTCAAATTACAATGTTCTTATGTGCAAATTGAAAGTATAATGATTTAAGATAGTTATAGACTAAGGGTTTTTGGCTTGCATCATTATAACATATAAAAAAAATTATACAAACCAGCTGCTATTATTAACAAAAAAATCCCAAAAAACATAACCATTACCTTTGACAAAAAAGGCTAACATCAGGGGCAACTTCTTTCCTTGGTGCATGCACATATTGTTGTTGACAAAACACATAAGCTATCGTTCGTTTCTTCCTGTTCTTCAGTTGAGGGCGGAACGTCAGCTTAAAAGTTCTCTAAAATTTTGAGCAGGGACAACAATATGAGGTGGGTAAGGATTTATGAAAAGACATATCTGAGTAACAATCAATATATTAGATTTATGAAATGATATAAAGCAAAAAAAAAAGTGAAAGAAACTTACCATTCCTGCTGCTACTGCAGCTGAAGCAAGATGCAGCATGACACAAAAAAAGGAAAATTGTAAAATACCCTCAATCTTTATCAGCAATGCACGATTGTAAGGGTATTAATGTCGATAAAGGTTATAAGTTCTAAAATCCTAATGCAGAGTTTCATAAATAGGGAAGGAATATAGTGTATTTAAAAAAATGGAATAGTGTATTTAATTCTGATAAAAATACTTTAACCGTGTCTGTAATCTGAAAAATGTAAGGCACCACACTGAAAAAAATCAAAAACCCCACTTGCCTGTGGCCAAAGGGTCTTACGAATTGGCAATTTTATTAAATCAACACACATACACCTTTTTGCCTTTATTTTCCCATTTCCTCCAGCCTCTGTGTGAATGCTGATAATTGTTGGGTTTTTAGGTGGAATGTAAAGCTGCTAAACAAACAGAGAAGGCAAGGGCAAAACAGTCAAAGAAAAATGGCTACCACGTTAATAGTAAAAAAAATGACAATAACCCACATTATCACAAATGTATAAACTAATGCAATATGAAACATATCATTATCTTAGGTTTCTACAAATGCAAATGATGGAGCATTGTATGATCTGTTTTGGTAATTTTCAGCTTGTATGATCTGTTTGAGATGTTACCTATGCCTCCCTCTACCTTGGCCTTTTGGATACATCTCGTACATCTGAATCTTTTTAAAACAAAGGAAGTCAAAGAGCCAACCTAAAATTTAGCATGAGTTAAAACATGGTCTAGTCATAGGAAACAACGTAAAGCCTTCTATAGAACATGATGTAGCTATAGGAAACAACCCAAAGTGTTCTATGATTGCTTACAAATTTAAACTATAATGAATAAAGCAGCGACAATAAGCACCAGCAAACCTAAAATCTAGTCACTTCTCTCGGTCATTTTATCAAACAGGTCGTGTGCCTTTCCTGCAATCATTCTTTATGCGGAAATCACAAATGGAAAATCAGTTATAATCAAATCCCCAAAAACTGATCACAATGGTTTACAAAATACACGAAAGTAAAAAAGGAAGCCAAATTCATTTGGCGATTGAATACGGAGATGAAAAATAGGAAAGCAACCCCAAATAGTAAAGGGCAACGATACCTGGCTGATTAAACATCTGTACACTTGAAACCACATCATAAACCCAAAACTCAACCCTAACGATAGCTTATGTGACCCTGGTTTGATCGAATTTCTGTTACATGAAGAAACGAAGGATAGCTTATGTGGCCCTGGTCTGATCGAAGCTGAAGCGGCGAAGCCATTGGAAGAGAGGAAGGGCGAGAAGAAACTGTAACAAAGAAACAAATAGAAAGATGGATTAGTGGATGTTAACATAAATACGGTTGAAGGACCTATGACATTAGAGTCGAGGAAGAAGCAGGAAACAACATAGAAAAAATGAAAGAGAATAAAGAAATTACCTTAAAGTGGCTTCGTTGACACGTTCACCTTCTCCACAGTACATGTCTGCCACAAAATCATGACAAAAGGCAGATGATCGAAACAGGAGGCACAGGGAAGTGGTAGAACATACAAACCTTCAAGTAGATAAAAAAGCAAAAGACGAAAGTGAAGACCCAGAAGAAACTTATTAGGCAGTGAGAACACAAAAGATGGAGTAGAAGATACCTTTCAATCATCATCTATACACACCTCTATAACCATTGATGAAGGAATTATAAGAGAAATGGGAACTATGCATGTACTACACTAATGTTTGTTTCCCCTCTCTTTGACGTCGGCAACGGGAAATCGCCGAATCACAAACCTCATCGAAAAAAGGATCGAGGAAATAACAAAATCGAGGAACCAAATAGGCAGGGAAGACAAAAAATATAGGAATTGAATGGGTTGTAGGTCAAACAGAGAAGAAAAATTGAATAGGGAGAGAAATTGGTGAGGGTTTCCACCAAGGCAGAACTTTGGTGGATGGGGAACTGGAGGAGAGTCGATCTGGGAGAGGAAAGGGTAGGCGTTGGTGGAAGGATTGGGAAGAAGGCAAAGGAAGGAAAGAAGCACGTGGCAAAAAATGGGAAAAGGAAGGAATGAGTAAGCAAAGTGGGATTCAGAGCATTTGTCCAGTGGAAACGATCTATTGGACACGTATCAGTGATGTGAAGCGGTAGAGTCGGTAGAGGAAAATACGTGGTCTCAAATTAAAAAGAAATTACAGGGGGCAAACTTTATTTCCTAAAAAGAAATGGGTGAATTATGACAAAATGGTTAGGAAGATACCGTAGCTAAGATCGGAGAAGAAGGACCGAAATTTTTAATATATATAAGTAGAAGGGCCGAAATTGACTAAAAAGGTTGCTGTTTACTGTTACTTTTTTTAACATCTTTAATATATATATATATATATATATATATATATATATATATATAATAATTAGTTAAAAGGAAAAACTTAAATAAAATCTACTGCTTGTTAATACCCATTAAGTATATACTCCCCTCGTGTTTATTTTAACAAAAGAAATATGATTCAAATTAAATTAAGAGGGGAATTTTTTTTTTATTTTAGAAAATATAAACTTAATGGGTATTAGCAAACTTTAGATTTTATTTAAAATTATTCTTTTAACAACTAGTTGTTAAAATATAGTTTTTATTTCGATAGTTGTTATGACGGTATGATAATTGTTTATCCTAATATTTAAGATTGTTTGTTTAAAAAGTAATAATAAAACCTTTTACAGCTGAATAAAAAAAGTAAAGCACATAAACGAATAATGTAAACGAACAAAACGATATATATATATATATATATATATATATATATATATATATATATATATATATATATATATATATATATATATATATATATATTAAATCGTTTATTTGAATAAGACGTCAAAACTATTAAAAGATTTTTAAACCTCAAAAGCAATGTTAAATAAATAATGCTAAGAATAAATAATAATATGATATATATATATATATATATATATATATATATATATATATATATATATATATATATATATATATATATATATGTATAATTAATTAAAACAAAATTTATAAGAAATCTATATAAATTCTATTACAATAAATAACAACTAAAATTGTTATATAATAATAATAATAATAATAATAATAATAATAATAATAATAATAAAAATAAATTGTTAAAAGAAAATGAAAAAGAACAAGGACAGGTAAGTTAGTCTTTTTATATGAAGCAATGACCAAAACTGCAATGTTCATAAACCACAGGGATACAACTTATCACTTTTTAAACTTAAGGACAAAAACCGGGAATCTGACCAATGCATATGGACAATTTCTGTAATTTACTCTAAGCTCAAATATGTAATAGAAATGAATTGGGTTTTCTTTAAGGCTCTTAGAGGTAATGGAGGCTGAGGGTAGAGGAAATCCTAACAATGACTTCCTTTAAATACGACCTTATGCCCGAAATTTAGGGTTTGCTAAACAGTCGCTAGGTCATGGCCAATATATAGCCACGTCGTGGCGGCTAATTGAGTTACACATTTTTTGTGGGTCATGGCACGTCGTGGTGATACCTCACCCACATCGTGGCCATCCAAAATTCATAACTTAGAAAATTTTATACCTAAAAATCTGGATGTTATAACTCTCCCCCACTTAAATCAGACTTTGTCCTCGAAGTTTGTTGCAACAAATATGTCAGGGTAATGCTCCCTTATCTCTTTTTCGGATTCCCAATTTCACTAAGAGCTCTTCCGATGCTGCTATTGCACCTTCACTAAATACACTACCTTGTTGCACAAGGTCTTCATCTTCCTGTCAAGGATCACAACTGGTCTCTCTGCATAATTTAGGCATTCGTCAACTTGAATGTCATCCAAATGAACCACAACGGAAGTATCGATAAACACTTCCACAGTTGTGAGAAATGAAATTTGTTGTGTATCTAGCTAAGCTCGGCGGGCAAGTCCAATCATTATGCTACCTTTTCCACTCGGGGGATAACTCTGAAGGGGCCAATAAATCTGGGGCCTAACTTGCCCCACTTTCGAAATCGAATGACACCCTTCCAAGGTGATACCTAACTAAGAAGATAGTTTCCTACCTAAACTCAAGGTTAGAGCACCTTCAGTCAGTGTAACTCTTCTGTCTGCTCTATACGGTACGCAATCTATCCCGCACCTGCTGAATCAACTCAGTAGTCTTGAGAACAACTTCGTGCTCCCCATCACTCACTGATCGATCTCACCCCAACAAATCAGAGTCTGACATCCTCTACCATAAAGACGATTATAGGGAGGCATACTGATGATGGTGTGGTAACTGTTTTTGCAGGAGAACTCGGCCAAAAGAAGGTAGGTATTCTAACTCCCACCAAAGTCTAACATGCACGCACGCAGAATATCTCTAAGGGTCTGAATGGTCCGTTTACTCTGTCCATCATTCTGCGGGTGGTAGGTGGTACTGAAGAGCAACTGAGTACCCAACTCCTAGTGGAACTTCCTACAACAACAGAAAGTGAAACGGATATCACGATATGAGACCACCGAGATTGGAATCCAATGTCGTATAACAACCTCCCTTATGTACATCTGTTAAACCGCTTTTTCACATGATTTAAGCAAATAAATTATCACTGTTGATTGCATTATTGGATAACATATGGAATCATGGTCGAATCCTTAGGGACAAAGCCTAATGGTCAATGCCTATTTCCATAAGGCACATACTAGTCATGAAACAGAAAATAATAAAAAGGGGGTTTTTGATTTAAAACTAAAAATAAAAATTATAGTGAAATAAACTAAACGAAATCAATAATAAAAACGAATTCAGCTCTGATGCGACTATCCTAATCATGAAATCCACCTAGTTATTTAGAATGCATTCTATCTAAGTTGGTACTGAGAAAAACTAACAAGCTCTAGTATAATCTATTTTACTTAGTTAAATTAACTAAATCAAGCTCTTTAGTTAACCCTAACTTTTTACTATCTAATTAAATAAGCTCTCAATTAAGATTAGAAAAGTTGCATTAAGATCTTTGTAAAATTCCCCAAAATACCCAATACTTCTCACAAGCTCATAAGGGTAATGGTATGAAATTTTAGTTTATATCAGAGTTAAACCCCTATCACGGAACCAGTTTGATACCTGTTACTTATTACCAGTTGACAAGAACAATTATAGATTCTTTTAACTGATTAACTTGAATGATTAAACCCTAGCTAGGTGATCAGACTAACAAGAATTAAATCAAACATTCCTTAAGCTCAAAAATGAAACAACTAAATAGTATAACACAGTGAAAACCAAATCTGATAACTGATCACATGAAAAGTACTAGTCTTTTGCAACACTAAAAACTAGGGTTTTAGGAAAACACGACTAAAAACGAATAAACACTAATAAAAAGATAAAATAACTGATTAATCTTCCTAAAGAAATATAGGATATGATCCTCAGCTTTCAGATCTTCAGAAATCGCTGAGATTGGAGAGAAAACGCCTTAAAAATCGTCTTTTTCGTTGTCTGGAGCTTAAGGAATTGTCCAACCTTCAAACTGATCAGAGAGGCGTCCTATATGTACGATCCAAATTCTGCAGGAGCAAGAAACCCAAAATTTTCTACTGAAGGTCCCACGATCGAATTTTTCAGGGTTTGATCGAATTTTGCATTTTTTTTAATTTTTGGGACTTTCTGAACTGTGAAGTGTTTATTCGATCGAATTTCAAGGCAAACTTTAATCAAAGTTTTGCGTTTTATTCTTTTTTCGCAAACACAAAATTCTTCCGAAATTTTGTTTAGTTTCCAGAACATTTTGAATCTCGTCAATCGGAGTTAAGAGTCATGAACTATGGTCAAAATACTGACAGAGTGTCAAAGCTACGAAAAACATCCTTTAGGATTTAGAATATAGCAAACTATCTTCGTAGGACCAGTTTGGATCAAAATTTTCTTGACCAAAACAACTTCCAAGCATTCCTCATATTCATTCTTAAGTTCCAAGATCCAATTAAGCTCTAAATATGCGTCCAGCTGGTCCCAAAGTATCGTTTCACTCGAATTTTCTTAAAACAACATAAAAACATGAGCAGTACGAGAATTTCAACAAATGACATGAGCTGAAAACTATTTAAACTAATTACATGAAATGACATAAAATATAATGCAAAACGCTAATAAAAACTACCCTAAAAGATGCATAAAATGACATCTATCAAATCTCCCCAAGCTTGAACCATGCTTGCCCTCAAGTAATAAAAATATTATACATTATAAAAAAATGGAAAGATATAGACGACCTAAAAATAACTTAGAATAAAAAAAGAAAACTACAAACTTGAAATAAAAGTATTTCACTCTTTTTTTCACATGATCAGACTTAACATCGTGTGAAGCTCCTATGGATCACTACCTAGACAATGATCACAATACCTTCCATCTTTCATAGATTCCCAACGTCAGGAACAAGCTTGACAGTGTGAACCAATAAACTAATTGCAACTTTTATTTAAACTTTATATCTTAGTTAGCCTTACAAGCGAATATAACATATTTATGAATTTCATCTCCTCAAGACTGGATAATTAAGAACCAGGATCGACGCATCTTTAAGAATCCGTCACGTCAAATAAGCTTTCGCTGAAGCAGTGGGCCACACCCGTAGGGGCCTAACTCTTATGCTTTCACTTTTCTATGAGCAACAAATATCATATCACATAGTTCTTTATTTTCCATATTTGTCTTTGAGATAGCTTCTGAATTGATTGAACTTGAGTTTTTGTATTTTTGCCTGTGGCTTTGAGTTCTTCAATCATTTTTTGATTTTCTTGAGATTTCTTCGATTAAGTGCTTGAACTTTTACCTGAGTATCATATATGACAGTTGTACCCTTCTTTTTTCTTTGACTATGTGGATCTGATATATGGGTAATAACTTTTCATACCAACGGAGTATTTACAGGGGGTAGTGTAGAACATGTGCGAGCCCTTTCTAATGGAAAAATAAAATTCAACAAGGACTTGGTTTGCTCTCTATTACCACGAAGGGAACGCGTGTCAACAAATAGGTCCGTGTTATGTGGGTCTAGACTTGTCAAACAAGGTTCTTTTTAAACATTCCAAAGCAAATAATTTTGAAATTGTTATTACCGCCCTCACAGTGTTTCGGTACGCCATTCTTTTTATTTTTTACAGTTGGCGTCTCAGGTCACGGTGTTTTGCGACCCTAGTTATGAGAACTACTACTGAACTTACCACTATCGATTTGATCGCCTTAGACTTTGATTTTCCATCTTACAAAGCTATCGAATGCAAGAACATCATCATGTCATGAAACTTTTTTTTTTTAACTTTTTTTTCAGATTTTTTTTATTTATGCAAAAAATAACCACTAAAATAACTTGAAATAATATCTTTTTGGGTTTTTTTTAATGCAGAAAAATAAAATATTTTTTGAACTTTTTCACATTTTTAATGCAAATGCAATGCATAATGCAAAAGCGGTAATTTGAAAATTTGAAACTGAAAAATTGATTTTTTTTTTAAAGATGCAAATTTTTACACACTAACCCCCCCCCCCCCCCCAAGCGTAAAATGATGCATTGACCTCAATGCTCAGAGAGGAGTGGACAACTCAATAAAGCATATAAAAACAAAAGGGTGCAACTACGAAAGAATGTACCTGATAAGTTTGAAGAAATTTCTGATTTTGACGAAAATGTTGGCGAAAAATCTGAATTTTAGCAACTTTGAAGATCCTCTGATTTTCCCCAAGCTTGCTTGGAACTGCGACAACGTCTTTATTAAAAGCGTAAAAATATAAAAACTACTCGTTGGGTTGCCTCTCGGAAAGTCGCCCATTTTTAAAGTCGTTGGTTTGACTTTCCCAACCAGATTATTAACTAGTAAATGTGGGGCTCATCTTCAACTTAATTCATTTCCTTGTCACACTAGATCCCTTTAGATATGGTAGAATTGGCGGATCTGGAACTTGCTCAACATAGAAAAATTTGTGGTTTTTAACAAATGAGTCATTCTTCTGATTTATAAATTTCTTTCTTTTTATGATCCTCTTCTTTCCAACAATCTCATCCTTGTCTTCAAATCCTTCTCTTCAGTTGTTTCCTTTTCAAATTCTTCTCAGAAGAAACCTTCACTTTCTCTTTAACCCTTTTTCCAAAAATCTTATTTTCTTCCTCCCCAAGCTTATCTTTTTCTCCTAAGTCCTTTCCTGATACTTCTTCAGTAGAAATCAGATGCTCTTTGAACTCCCCAAACTTATTTGCTTATGTCAATTGCGTATCAGCATCCATTTTCTCTTCTTCTTCCCCAAGCTTTCCTTTTTCCTACTCTTTTGACCTGTCATTTAATTTTATATCTATAAATATTTCTTACACAAAAACATTAGAAAACTCGTAGCAGTCCTCAGATAAATGACTGCTAGTACCCAAAAAATTATTAGAAAATTTGTCAGAATGAAAATCATCATCATTCATTTTAAAATTAACCACTTCTTTGTCAAACTCCTTTGAAATTGTGCCATTAAAAATATCTATTTTCCTTTTTGTAGTTTTCATGAATAGTTTGCCTAAAATAATAGAGTTTGTATCTGATATGTTCAAATTACCCATGCCCTGAATGTAATAATCAACGGGAAAGATCAAATTATTCACTTGGAAAAAAATATCCTCCAATACACCTTTTGGGTGTACTGTCGAGTGGTCATCCAACTATATAATAGTCCCAGTCTTTTTTAATGTTTCATTTTTAATTTTTCAAAAACAGAACAAGGAAGGACATTGAGTGAAGGTCCTAGGTCAAGCATGGATTTTGCAAAATAGTTGAAATGTTTTCAGTAGCTTTTAATATTTCGTTAGTTTAATTTTTTTTGAAACACATAATTTCTTTAAAAATTTGTCATAATGAGGGATGTGTTTTATAACATCTAAAAGTGGAAGCTTTGCATCCACCTTACGAAAGATTTCCATGATGTCCTCATCCTCTCGCTCGTGCTTCGTACTCATCAGTCGTGATAGGAATAGTTGCAAGGGCTTGTATTCCTTCAAAACTTGCTTGAGTTGCTTAGGAGTTGCTTTTTCTTCCACATTTCCAGTTACCGCCTCTTCAGATTAGTTTTCATCTTCTTCTCTCATAATTTTTTCCACTTCTAAAGAAAACTGGGCACACATTATGCTTCAAACTGTGTTCAGTTTGCGCAGGTAGTTTTCCTTGAGACTACAGTCGACTCACAGAAGTGGCAAACTGAAACATTTTCCGCACCAGATTTTTTATGCTTGCTCTAGTTTCATTCGGAAATACATGAGTGTTGGTGGCAAGGCTCTTCACTATATCTTCCAAGGCCATTTATGAGATACTGGCTTGTTGATTTAGAGGATGATTTTGAAATTGTTGTTGTTGATAATTTTGTTGAAAATTTGACAGCTGAAAACCCGACGGCTAAAAATTTTGTTGCTGCTAAAATCTGGGTGGATTCTGATACTGTTGTCGTGCTGAAAATTATTCTGATAATTCCGCTGATAGCCTCTGACAATTTTTACCATAGTTGTATCCTCTTGTAATAATGGAAAAATGTTAGTGGGATGGTCAATCATCATGTATATCCCACATTGTTTCTTTGGAACTGCTTTTTTCTTCATCAGCAAGAGAACAACCTTCGTCAGCTCAAAATTTTGGGACTACAAATGAGTATTGCTAACTTCTTTTACTTCCCTTGGTTGATCTGCGTATCACTCGTATTTAGTTGTTGCATGCTTTGATTCTATCGCTAGCTTATCAATCAGCTCCCAAATTTCTGATGGTGTCATATCACGTAGAGATCCGCCACTTGAAGCATTTATCAGGCGCCTCCCTATAGGTGTCAGACCTTCACATAAACAATTATATAGCTGGTAAGCACTGATTCCATGTTGAGGGCAATGAACCAACAACTTTTTAAATATCTCCTAGTAATTATGTAGAACTTCTCTTCTTCCTTATTTTATACTAAGGATCTCTTTACGAAGACTCGAAACTCATATTTCTGGAGAATATTTTTCTAGGAATAATTTCATGAGTTCCGTCCATGTGGCGATCGATTCGGATGGAAGCTCATACAACCATTCTCCCGCTGAGTCTTGAAGCGAAAAGGGGAATGCCCTTAACTTTATCTGATCTATAGTTATAGCATGCAACTTCATTCCTGAACAAACCACATGAAATCCCTTAAGGAATTTATGTAGGTCTTCATTTTCTAGACCTCAGAGTATGGTGAGAAGATGTATCAACCCATATTTGAGTTCAAAGTTCTAGGGTTCTGGAAACGTGATGCAAAGAGGTTTCTGATTAACCTCTTGGGTGGCCCATTCTCTGAGAGTCTTCTCATGATCCTCTCCTACTTGACTCATGGCTAGTTCTTCGGATTCAGTTTCAGATGAATCTGTGGTTTCAGATTTTTCAGAAGGTGGTGGGGAGTATTTTTTTAAAGGGGTTGTTACAGGGTGAGGACGGGGATACTTTTGGCAAGAATGAAATGTTGATATAAGATTCATTCCATAAGGGACTGCCTTGCAGTGTGGTGATCTATGGTGGTACTAAAGATGATAAACCAAAGAAACCAGCTGGTGGTTTTTGTTTTGCTGCTTCTTTCTACAATTTCCTTGTAGTTCTTTCAATTTCTGGATAAAAACTAGAGGTGTAACTATACGAAAATTTCTTGGCATAAAACTATAGAAGAAGCTTGTATCCCTGACAACGACGCCAATTTGTCAAACCGATGTCGTATACGATTTAAGCAAATACATTATCAGTACTAGTTGCACTAATGGATAGCGTAGGGAAGCAGGGGAATCCTCAGGGATACAACCTAATGGTCAATGTCTCTTTGCATTAGGCACATACTAGTCATTTAATAGAAAATAATAAAAAGAGGTTTTGATTTAAAACTAAAACTAAAAATTGTAGTGAAATATAATAAACGAAATCAGTAATAAAAACGAATTCAGCTCTACTGTGACTTTCTTAATCATGCAATCATCCCTCTGGTTTTTTAGAATGCGTTATATCTAACCTGGTACTGATAAAAACTAACAAGCTCTAGTACAATATTTAGTACTGCGAAAAACTAACAAGCTCTAGTATAATCTCTTTTACCTAGTTAAATTAACTAAAACAAGCTCTTTAGTTAACCCTAACTTTTCACTATCTAATTAAATAAGCTCTTAATTAAGATTAGTAAAGTTGCATTAAAATATGTGTAAAATTCCCTGCAATACACAATACTTTTCACAAGCTCGGAAGCGTAAATGTGTGAAATTTCAGTTTATATCAGATTTAAATCCCTAACACAGAACCAATCTGATGCTTGTTACTTATTACCAGTTGACAAGAACAATTATGGATTCTTTTAACTGTTTAACTGGAGGTGATCATACTAACAAGAATTAAAATCAAACATTCATGAAACTCAAAAATGAAACAACTAGATAGAATCACACAATCAAAACCAAATCTGATAACTGATCATATGAAAAGTACTAGTCTTTTGTAGAACTGAAAATTAGGGTTTTATCCAAACATGGTTAAAAATGAATTAAAACTAATAAAAAGATAAAACAACTGATTAATCTTGCTAACTAAATGTAGGAGATGATCTCCAGCTTTTAGATCTTTCAGAAATAGCTGAGAAAACGCCTTAGAAATCGTCTTTTTCATCGTTTGGAGCTTCAGTAACCGTCAAACCTTCACATTGATCAAAGAGGCATCCTATATACACAATCCAGAGTCTTAGGGGGCAAGAAACCCAAAACATGTATCAAATTTATGGGGCACACGATCGTATTTTTTAGGTTTTGATCGAATTTTGCATTTTTTTTCAGGACTTTCTGAACTGCGAAGTGTTTATTCGATCAAATTTAAATGCAAACTTCGATCGCATTTTTGTGTTTTCTTCCTTTTACACAAACACGAAAATCATCCAAAATGTTTTTTAGTTTTCGGAACATTTTGAATCTCATCAATCGGAATTACGAGTCATAAGATATGGTCAAAATACTGACAGGGGGGTCAAAGCTGTCAGCAACATCCTTTAGGCTTTAGAATGTAGCAATATATTTTCGCAGGATCAATTCAATTGAATTTTTCTTGACCAAAACAACTTCCAAGCATTCCTTAGAATCATTCTTAAGTTCCAAGCTCCAATTAAGCTCTAAATATGCAGTCATTTGCTCTAAAAGTACCGCTCCACTCGAATTTTCTGAAAACAACATAAAAACATGAGTAGAATGGGAATTATACCAAATGACATGAACTGAAAACTATTTAAACTAATGACATGAAATAAACTAAAGTATGATGCAAATCGCTAATAAAAACTACCCTAAAAGATGCATAAAATGGCATCTATCAATATCTCAACTAACTTTTACGCGGATGAACTCTCCTGAACTGGGGTGAAGTGGACACTCTTTTTCAACCTTTCAACAATAACCCATATAGAATCAACCCCACGTGCCATCCTGACAACTTCGTGATAAAGTCGATAGTGATCTCATCCCATTTCCAAATGAGAATGGGTAAGTGTCCATTGGGTCTCTGATGTTCGGTTGTGAACTTCTGACAAGTCAAGCACTGCTCTACGTACCAAGTTATCTCTTTCTTCATTAAAGCCTGCCAATAGCCCAGTTTATAATCTCTATACATTTTTGTGGCCCCCGGATGGATTGAAAACTTCGACTTATGTGCTTCTTCCATCAAAGTCTACCTAACTCCACCAGATTACGGAACCCATACTCTGTTGCACTGAGTCAATAATCCGCGACTATCCCTTGCCAATAACGAAATCTGACCCATGATCCTCTCTTCCTTCAAATTCTCCTTATTTAATCCATCAATCTGCACCTCTTTTCTCAAATCCACCAAGGGTGAAGTGATAGTCATCCTCAAACATAAGTCTCGAATAGGGGTACTGGTCGCCTTGCAACTCTAAGTATCGACCACTACATTGGTCTTCCCAGGATGATATGTAACAATTGATAATTTTCCGTCACTAATTGTTACTAGGAGTTAGATTCGACTCCTAAAGACAAAAAATTCCCATATTGAACGATAATATGGAAAGTTGAGTCGAAAAAAAAATAATCAAAAAGTTCAAATGGTTATTGTATTTAAAAAATACACAACCTAATGATCCCAAAAATTAAAAGCGTCGAGAAAAGCTAACTCTTATTGGAAGATTTATGATTATGACGAATAGAAACCAACCACATTCATAACACTATTGACGTCAAAAATAGCAAAAAGAGAACGGTTGAGTTTCATCTAACACTACAAAAAGAAAATTTGTAGTGAAGCATGAGATAAGAACTTGAGAAGAAAGAAGAGAAAACATGGAAGTCGTATGAAGGAGATACAATTTTTATAAAATATAAAAATGTGGTTTAAAAATGAATGTTAAAATTAGAAGATGCAACCTAAAGGAAAGTTGAAGTTCTAGGAAAGAGCTACACGAATATATAAGTAGGGTAAGAAACAAAATTCATTTGAAGAAAATATGAAATTTTAAAAACAATTAAAGGGTGTGCATCAATGTACGTGTCATGCCCGTCACACACATCTGACCCCCAGAAGGGTGACATGTGGCAAGATTTGGATGGGTCACGCCGCACAGGAGAGTGCCCGGCGTGGACCATCACAATAAATAGGGGGTGTTTGCTTCCTGGTTTTTCTTCTCAAGCCAACCTCTAAACTCTCTCTCTATACTTCAATACCCTCTCGATGGCAAGAAACTCCTATAGCAACAGTTCGGGCGCTCCTTGATACGCTATTTGAGTGAGCTCATGACCACTATTTTACTACTTTAAAATGTTTTTTTGGGATGGGGGGGTGGGGGTGTTGGGTTTTCTGTGCATCAAATACACTCTAAAACTAGGCAGCGGAAAAATTGAAACAACGATATACCTAAGTGTACATGCATCCTATGGATCTATGGCTTCATGCTAATTACATCAACCCTAGAAAACTAAAACATAAGTAAGAAAACATACCTCTTATGTAGCCCTTGATCTCCATGCTTGAGATCTTGAACCTCCATGAAGTTGCTTGGATGAAAGGACCCGAACCAGAATCCCTCTAATGGTATCACACCCAATGACACCAAAGAGTGGAATAAAAATAACTAGGAGAAGGGTCAATTTCACAAACCCAAAGGGGTTAGAAATCGTCCCTAAGAGGGGGAGGAAGAAGGGTTGGCGAATACTTCAAGCCAAGGTGCAAGGAGGAATGAAATCCCTAAGGCCTTATTTATAGCCTTGGATGCCTCCTTAGGTTTATTTAGTACTCCTTCCCATGTGGGATGGAGGCACAACCACGAAATTTCACTCCTTCCCCATGTGGGATGGAGTGATTTTCATCCAACCCTAATCCCATAAAGGTTCTGGAACATTCTTGATTAACCAACTATCGATTAATGAACATTCAACCCTTTAATTAATTAAACTGTTAATTAATTCCCATAATATATTTCCAAAATATATTTCTAATTAGTTTCTAATTATTATTAACCATAATAATTAATAAACTAATTTCTCCTTTATTTATTCTACTCAATTTGGATCTTGAGGGCAACCCAAAAGGACCCTGCTATTATTAGAAATATGACCAATAGATAATGACCTTGGACACTATTCCAACAGTCTCCCACTTGGACAAGTCATCAACTATAAGAGGACCAATATTTCTCAATAACCAACAGAGATTTAGCCATCCAATGCAACTACCGAACTCTTGATCTAATCAAGATTCAGCCCTTAGATAAGTGATCAACTATCCCTTCGTTCTATGATATCGGTATGAATTCGAGACATGGATAATGGTCAATCTCAAGAATTCAAGATTATGTTTCCCGAGATAGATTTGTGACGACTACATCTGACTACTAAATCGAACACATCAATTCCAGTCAGGGCTCGGCCAAGCACTTTAGAAGTCAACACAAAATCATCGAGGGGCCCATAGATATCGCTTCTCCAATTAAGGCAGAAGGAACGAATAAACTTCGACTACATAGTTTTTGTCTATTTCATCATGTCACACATGGACATACCCTTTATAACTACCAGTTACGGTTAGCGTTGGAGTAGACCAATGCATAACAGAATCATAGAGCAAAACCCCACATGTATCTAGGTTTGAAGAATAAAAGATATTATCGTCTTAGAATTACTCGTGACTGAATCCATGAAGTAATCTCTAAGCGTGGGTTGGTCCAATACTTAAATCTCTATTAAGCACTCTTGAGTGTTAGCGCAATCACTATGCTATGTCTAATCAATATGGACAATCCACCAATACTCATGACATTCTTGAATCACTACTTACTTCCAAGAGTATGACCGACTGTGCACGTTTGAGTAAATTAATACTCGGGAAGTGGGTTCCAAACATGCAAAAGTGAGAACGCAGTGATAAGCTAATTGAAATGACCGAACTCCATCATATATTAAGATCACGACTTAATAATCGCCAAATCAAATTAAACTTATACCGCTTAAAGTTCTCGGGTTTTTAAAACAAACCAAACTAAGAGTTTTTAAGCCAATTCACTTGCAAATCTAATGCCTCTCGACTTTGTCTGAATGTCAGACTTGGTCAATAACATCGGCTTATGGAATGGATCGACAAGATTATCTTTCGATATAAATCATTGACTATGATGTCTTTACATTTGACTCACTATCAAATGTGTTGGTACTTACTGAGTATGTTTCATGTGAGCTCGTGTGACTTGGGATCCTTACTCGAGGTAAGTTTACCCAATGTCACAAGAAACTTCATAAGGACCATCAATGATTGAATTTCAACAAAGATGTCACTAATGAATCTATTTCAGTCACATTGTCCACTTTGCAATTTAACCAACTGAAATATACTCTATGTATGTCAAATCCACTATGGTGTATTACTTGGTACTCTTTCAAGCTAATATATCACCATTCAATAAAAGCACGAATTCCGACTGCGAACAGTATTGCCTTTATTAGTGCGGAACTTAGCATCAATGTAACTCTTACAATGATCTCTTCCATACTATCAAGATCATCTCTTATATCCTCCAAGGACACTTAAGAATGTTCTTGATCTTGATTCATTGATTCTTGCCAAATTGATCTAATAAAACATGTCATGCTCAAGGCATACGAGCCATTAGATCTAGTACATGTCATGGCATTTATGATCGATCCCATAGCAGAAGCATGTGGGACACGTCTCATTTGCTTTAGCTCAATAGTAGAACTAGGACATTAGCATTGCTCAATGTCATGCCAGCCTAAACTCCTTTTTTGAGTTCTGCATGTCGAGTTTCCTCAACATTCAATGTACTTTGGCTTAATCCAATGATTCACCTTGATATATGTACCTGTTCTGTATCTACCATGTATATCATAGCGAAACAATTCTCAAACTAAGCCAAGCTTTTACACTTGCTAAGTTAGAATATAATTTCCTATGAATCGTACATTATCTATGTACAATACAAGGATGACTACAGTGCTCCCACAAGCACTGACATATATATGGCTTATCTATGTTTCTCAAAATTCAAACTCCTTAAACATTCTCATTGAAACAAAGAATCCAATTACTCCCACTAGATTTGACATATATATGGCTTATCTTATTTTCTCGAAATTCAAACTCTTTGAACTTTCTCATTGAAATAATGATCCATCTTGTGAGATGCTCATTTCGGTCCATAAATGAACTTGTTAAGCTTACACATCCTTCAAAACCTATTTTGGTTTAATTATGTGTTTGTTCCTATCCATGATTGTCTCTACTTGAAGATCCACTTGCACTTAAGGGCTAAGGTCAAGTGCTTGATCTACCAAATTACAACATACATGGACTGAATCTCGCTTTCCAATTCCTCCTTCTATTCTGTAGCCTTTAGGGCCTACCATAGCTTCCGATAGCTGGTACACTCTACCAGTGACTCACATACCTTAGTAATATAAACTATTATATAACTAGTATATGATGTCATCTATCAGATCTATAAGGAAGAGGTGGAGGTATGTCAGTTGCCTTAATAGATCTTTCACATCCAAATTGAATGCTATCTTCAAATTTAGGCTCTTCATTGGTTGACTCTCGAATCTTATTAAGAGCAATGTGGCTCCCACTAGCCCTTTTGGAAATCAGCTCCCTCTCTTGGAAGACTGCCCTTTGAGCAACATACACTTTATTCTCAGAATGTTGTTAAACAATTATCCAAAATGCTTGATGGGCTCTCCAACGAGATAACACATCTCTATTCAAAGTTCTAGATTGTCAAGCGCTTCACGACGGGTGTAATCCACGAATTCCATATATGGAAGTGAGGATAGAATCCCACTTCATATATCATAGAGTGTTTCAAGAACCTACTTAGTTGGCACAAGACCAAAGGACTTCTTGTAACACTATTCATGGTACAATCCACGAATTGTTAGCAAACACAGTACGACTCATCAAGTACAAAATCAATGAACGATTTGTTTCTTTATCCAACTAACACTTCCTAGCGATAGTGTTATGGGTGGACATAGATCGTGAAACTCCTTCACAATTCCTTAGATGAACGATAAAGTTTGGACGGAGATGCTCATTATGAGTGTCTCGTCCTATTGCCCGGTTGATTCTTAACTTCGCTTTATGAGAGTTCTGAACACCTGAAAAAGTTCCAGACTCATGTTCATACGAAGTTGGTCTCACCATGTATCGTGGTTAATCTGAACGATCTATTAGAGTGAACTAATTCCAACAGATACTCACATCACCCAGTGATGTATTCATGATCTATCTTGATAAACAAGATTTACATTTACCATAAGACTCGAGGCCAAATGATATCCAAAATCCAATCCAACTGGATATTTGGTAATGTATTTCTCATTTATGTATCCAAGACTATGATGCCACAAATACATTTCACCCAAAGCTTTGGATGTATTTGAATAAGTACATATTGTGATTAATCTGAACGATCCATTCACAATAATACACCTTATTCAAATATTTGAATCGATCTTTGAACTATTGTTACTATACTAGTTTCATAGTATAAACAATTTCAAATTATAACACCATAGACTACACATTTTGAAAAGAGTTGTCTTTCGATCCTATGAATGTAGCAAGGGATTGGCATTCATGATCAAACTATCTTGTCCATGTTTAGTCTTCTTACTTTATTTTAGTAACTGCACATTCTTGCAAATGTCAGTACTAATCCTTAGTAAAATACTCAAGGTTTAGAAGTAATGTTTCGATGGCATTATAAATCCAAATATTTGATTGAATACCAAACATGGAAGAACTGGTTATCTTTTGATCCAATGGAAAGTAGCACGGGCTCGTGATCCATGATCAAATTTAACATCTTCATGTTCCAGTCCTTTCACCTCAAATATACATTTGGGCAAGTTTGCTTTCTTAGTCCTTTTCATGTTATGGAAACGAATTGCTAACAGAACATGTCTCAAAATAAGCCTTCCTTTGTCTTAGGTATTAGGGCCTAGATTAGGTATACCAATCGCCTTTTAAACCATGGGCAGTTGGCTTTCTTCTTCTTGACACTTCTATTCATGATAGTAAAATACAGGAGTGTTTTGAAGTATGAGTTTCCATGATTGGCCATGCTAGTTCCGAAAGGAAACCTCAACATGCTACACAACTCTTTATTGGACATTCCAAGTTGTTCATATCAAAATCAGAATGAACTGATCATATATACATGTTAGCTAGTCGACTAACCATAGTCAACTCCTAACACAAGGAAATTCTATTTTACTTCAATATATCAATTCACAACGTACATTTGATAATTGCTCTTTCTAACAATTTAGAATGCAATGTTTGAAGTAACCTAGGAAGAGCTTTAACAAAGGTATGATCTTTCCTTTCGTTTATGAGAACTATTCACAAACTACGAATTTTGACAAGATTGATAATCATCATAGCTAATCCTTTAAAAGATTTTTTAGCAGTAGATTTTTGTGGATAAGGTTATAGACATCATTCAATGACAAATTCCATTATAGTTTGTTTTACTTATCCTTAGAAAATAATCACCCTAAATTATTTTAGAAGGCTAGGATCCATATTTGGCTCCATGATGTGTAAAGGGATGCCTTAAACACACCATAAAGTTATTTAGGTAGGCAAAGCCCTTTGCCAATTTCGATCACCACAAAATTCCTAGATCTTTGAGATTCATTGACTATCAATGGCATGTTAACCTCGGATTATGTGCATCTCAAATTCAATGACGGGGTCTCCGCAGATCACTGAACAGATGGTGAATCGACCATACAAAATTACATGGTCCTCGACTCAAGTTACGCTTGAGATTCGCAAGTTCCACATCATTCTCTACCTATACTCTCAAATTGACGTGCCGGTTAACCATGCGAGCTCCGTCAACAAATTATAAAGAGAATGTGCAGGTTTTATGGATAACATAAGATTCACATTAAATAGACTGAGAATTAACCTTGCAAAATCGCATGGCCCTCGACACAAGTTATGCTTGAGATATTGTTGAGTTCCATATCATTCTCAACTATACTCCAGATTGATGTGCCGGTTAACCACACGAGCTCCACCAACAGAATATAAAGAGAATGTTCAATTTTCATGGATAATATGAACTCACATTCTATTAATAAAACGGGATTTTGTTTTATACTTGTATTTAGAATATTTTTAGATTGACCATTATCACTATCAAACCCTTTCGGTAACTCCATTCTCAAAATGGAATAGGGCGGTGAGGGTGGTAAGCGCGAAGCATATTAAAAACCAGAATCCCTCTAATGGTATCACACCCAATGACACCAAAAAGTGGAATAAAAATAACTAGGAGAAGGGTCAATTTCACAAACCTAAAGGGGTTATAAATCGTCCCTAAGAGGGGGAGGAAGAAGGGTTGGCGAATACTTCAAGCCAAGGTGCAAGGAGGAATGAAATCCCTAAGGCCCTATTTATAGCCTTGGATGCCTCCTTAGATTTAGTACTCCTTCCCATGTGGGATGGAGGCATAACCACGAAATTTCACTCCTTTCCCTTGTGGGATGGAGTGATTTTCATCAAACCCTAATCCCATAAAGGTTCTGGAACATTCCTGATTAACCAACTATCAATTAATGAACATTCAACCCTTTAATTAATTGAACTGTTAATTAATTCCCATAATATATTTCCAAAATATATTTCCAATTAGTTTCTAATTAATTATTAACCATAATAATTAATAAACTAATTTCTCCTTTATTTATTCTACTCAATTTGGGTCTTGAGGGCAACCCAAAAGGACCATGCTATTATTAGAAATATGACCAATAGTTAATGACCTTGGACACTGTTCCAACAGGGGGGATACATGCTTACCAAATGATTTTATAAAAATATTTATCTTAGAAATATTAAATCATTTTATTATAAGCAAAATACATTAGGATAGTATAAATGTAGATACTCTGCCTAGATTTAAACTATGATCTGTGTCTAAAAGATATGATGCCCAATAATCTAGGAGTAGGTAGTACCTAGATTTTATAATGCCTAAATCCCTTGGAAATTTAAGTAGCTAGGAGTTATGCTAGGCAAGATTTAGGATATGCATTGTACTTAATTGTTACGCTGCGCAAATATCCTGTTACAATAACCATAATTAGGATATATATATATATATATATATATATATATATATATATATATATATATATATATATATATATATATATATATATTAAGATACAAATAGATCTATACAGCACCATGCACTACTAGAAAACAGGCCTTTAATGACACGCAATTTATGATACACAAAAGTGTGTGACCTAAAAATAATGTCAGCTCTTTAGAAATTTTAAGGATTTAGGACGCGCATTTTTGCGTGCCCTAAAATTAGTGTAAATAAAAACGTAGAGGGCACTTATTATAAAATGTGTGTCGACTATATATGTTGTTTTATAGTTTTTAATGAAATGCGCTCTTTAGTATCAAGCGAGAAAAGACAAGCCCAAAAATTAGAAAATCGCGCTTTTACTTCCCTCTTTGCCCTAAGCGTATTTTTTACGCATCTTTCTTTCTCCCCACACACATAATCGACAATACTTCATTCGTCCCTGTCGCCGGCCTTCCTACCATTCTGTTCGTCGGCGTCGACGTTCAATAAACCCTCCCCGATTTCAGCAAACCCTTTATTCTCCACATATCCATTTCAGTAAACCCAATCTCACGAAAACTTCATTTGCGGGGAACGCCAATCAGAATTACGAAATCACCATCTCACTCTCTCCCTTATTATCCTCTCATTCTCATCCCCAATGTATCCCCAAATTTTCCACTTACAAAACCCTAGTTTTTTCTACGCCCTACCTTTACTTTCGAAGCATAACTACTGCGTATCCGGATCAACTTCTGTTTCAGAGCGAGGTAAGATACTGCACTGGTATTTATCTTCACGCGAAGACACACCCATGATGATAATTCCCCCTCCATCTCGGATGAATCCGGCAGCCATGATTATTCTCCCCGACGATGCTCTTCTGGGAGAAGTAAAGAACGAAGCTACAGTCGTAAGCACAGTCGGCGTCGGGATTCGGATTCTGATTCCGATTCCGATTACCACATGAGTCTTATCTTTTTTATTATCTAAGGTTAATATATAATAAACCAATACATTATTCTTATCTTGACGACCCATTAATACAAGCCGTTGAGGGCTTAAGTAGTGCCAAGGCTAAAGCAAAAACCAAAATGGTGAAGGAAGCAAAATCCATTTTCCACAAGACTTGAGGTATGGTATTGGGTATTCGTCCAGCTCTAAGAGTTGTGGCTTCCATGAGCAGGTAACTTTTTTTGTTAAAATTCCAACAAGTGTTTGTGACTTTGTCTTTATGTAAGTCTCATTTGTGCTTTAACTTTGTATTAAGAAGGGAAGATTGGAGTAAGAAAGTGAGTCACTAGAGAAATGAATTTGTATCAAGCATGAAGCATTACTGGTTGGGGATTAAGCTTCTTGGTGCTGATGTGAGGATCAATTCCAGAATAGAAAATGGTATCTACTTTCACTGGATTATTTAGTGCCTATTTATTAATAACTTGTGTTGATGTTTAGCTATGTTAATTGTATTGAAACTTGAAATGTTGTGATGGACGGATGGTTTACAAAAGAATATTGCAACTCAACTAAGACTTGAAAATTTTAAGCACTCTAGCAATAAAAAAGATGCATTTTCCTTTAAAACAGATTCTTTAGTGCCTGTTTCTATTTTTGTCATTACTTGTTAATTTTATTTCTTACATTTTGATTCTGAATGTGCAACCAATCTAAGCTTTTGCATTGCAACTACTAATTAGCATGGAAAACACCCATTTTCTTCTGACCATGAACAAATTCTCAAACTACCTGTAAAATTGCATCAAATGGCTCATTATAGATCACTGACATGTCACTTACGACATGTCATTGGTGTTATTCAGTATATTTCTATAAGCAAACAATTCTTATCAATTTTGCAGTTAAAACACTCTGTTGGACCCTTGTTGCATAGAGGTGATAGTGTACTAAGATTCATAATAAGTTATTCGTTCATGGGCATAATTGTCTTTTTCTATTCTCACTCGATGCAGAAAAGAGTTATTGAGCATATATGTTTATTTCTTTACTCCTGATTGTGCTTGTGACCTTGGATTTGCACAATTTCATATTCCTTCTAAAAGGTGTTTTGGGACATGATGATGATGGCTGGAGCCAAATGGCCTGCGAAGTCCCTTCTAATCATGAGGTATGAGTTTACTACTTACTAGTAATAGTTTACCTCAGTATGTTTAACATAATTGAAGCATTCAATTTGTATTAAGAAACATGGGAGTATATTTATTTTATAACTTTTCATCTCATGGCAGATGACACATCAAACTGTATCTTGTTTCAGTTTTGATTTGTATTTGTTTCTTTGACTTAGTTTGACTGGGAATGAGACCTGCCCCTATCATTTTCTGTAACAACGTGAATTTCCAAAACAATTTTTCCTTTTAAAAACATACTTTTATTCATAAGGTAATATTAAAACATAATGTATCCAATGTTATCATAACAAAACATATCCCAAAATCTCAAAACATAAACTCCATGAGTGTGTACGGATCATGCCGGCGCCTTCCCGCGATCCTCGCTAGTACCTGAAACACATAACACAATAACTGCAAGAATAAATGCTTAGTGAGTTCCCCAAAATACCACATACGCACATACGCCACTCAAGGCTATAAGACCTTCCGGTCACTGTGTCTCAGAGGACTTCCGTCGCACAACCCTGGTAGACCTTCCGGTCCTACCCGTAATGACCATCCGGTCCATATCATCTTGACCTTCCGGTCCATATCATAATGACCTTCCGGTCCTTAGCATTCACAACATACATAACACATCAATATCATATAACAGTATACAACACATACATCTCATAGCATATAAGACCTTCCGGTCATACATAGGTACCACTCTAGGTACAGTATAGTGAGAAGACTCACCTCGTACGATGTCGGATAACCTCTCGTGCTCGATAACCCGACCTAGCTTCCTCCTATTAACATAACAACATTCCTGATCAATACCCTCTTATAGACTCATTTCTAAGGATTGGGTAGAAGGCCATTCTACCCCTCCCTGAACTCTCCTGAATCAGCTTGACCAAAACCCTAAGGTCAAGTGAAGTCAACGGTCAAACATTGACCCGACTCGTCAAGTGCACATGGGCGACTCGACGAGTCCATGCGGATCCTCTGAATCCTTCTAGCCTCACTTGGCACGTCGAGTCATCCCTCCACTCGACGGGTTACACCTGTCACGAATCGCGGGGCAACCCGACTCGACTCGTCGAGTACACTAATGGACTCGGCGAGTTCCTTCCATGGCAACACTCAAATGACCTTCTGAGGTCAGATCTGCTCCTCTAACCTATAGATCTGACCTTCCGAAACACGATAATCACGTAAAGGTTCAGTCTTGACACTCATGCAACGCACACAAGGCTTTTCTTGGTGAAATAGCTTCAAAAATATCAACATAGTCTTATTCCCTCCATGAACTAACATAAAGCAGAATGGATAAGGCCCTCTGGACATCTAGAGGTCCAGATCCAGAGCCTAACACTCAAAGGGACAACATACTCAACATTTCAAGCCAATAAAGGGTATATAAAACCCTAAAATTCAAGGATCTTAAACCAAACAGAGAAATGATCGATTTGCTACCTCAACACTGTAGATCCAAGATTGGACACCATGGATTAGCAACCCTCTTGACCTCCTCTAGCTGGAAACACCTTCTTCCTTGCAAAACAACACCAAAAAGGGTTGAAATGGCTTTCTCTCTCACACAACTCGTTCAAGCTCTCTAAGGTTTCTCTCTCTGGACTGGTAGCCACAAATGAGGGCTATAAGGACCCTTAAATAGGGCACAAACCCCAAAGATTTAGGGTTTCTGTCCACAGCGCGGACTCGTTGAGTCCACCCATCGACTCGACGAGTCCCTTCATTAATCCAGTCAGCAAAACGTGATCCTACTCGACGAGTCTAGGCGTCAACTCGTCGAGTCCCTCCTCAAAACTCAAAATAAATGAATAACATAGAATACCTGGGAATCCGGAAGTTACAATTCTCCCCCACTAGAATTAGACTTCGCCCTCGAAGTCTCGCTCGGCAAACAACTCTGGATGTTGCTCCCGCATCTCTAACTCCGGCTCCCAAGTCAGCTCGGAGCCTCTCCTATGCTGCTACTGGACCTGAACCAGGGGCACCTCCTTGTTCCTCAGAACCTTGATCTTCCGATCCAGGATCGCGATCAATCTCTCAACATAATTCAATCTCGTATCCACCTGAACATCCTCCAGCGGCACTACCGCCGACTCGTCGGCTATGCACTTCCTCAACTGAGACACGTGGAAGGTATCATGAATCTGGCTCAACTCCGCAGGTAGCTCCAAACGATACACTACCCTGCCCACCCTTGCGGTAACCCTAAACGGACCGATGTACCAGGGCCCCAGCTTGCCCCTCTTCCTGAATTGGATCACTCCCTTCCAAGGAGACACCTTCAGGAGTACGAAGTCTCCCACCTGAAACATAAGCTCGTATCGTCGCCTATCCGTATAACTCTTCTGGCGACTCTGAGCTGTCAACAACCTCTGCCTGACCTGCTGTATCTGCTCAGTCGTCTGAAGCACTATCTCAGTGCTACCCATCACGCGCTGCCCTACCTCTCCCCAGCAAATGGGAGTCCGACATCTCCAACCATACAACAACTCGAAGGGAGGCATACCAATACTCGAATGGTGGCTGTTGTTATAGGAAAACTCAGCCAACGGCAAGTACGTGTCCCAACTTCCTATGAAGTCCAACACACATGCTCGAAGCATGTCCTCGAGCGTCTGAATCGTCCGCTCACTCTGCCCGTCAGTCTGTGGGTGGTAGGCGGTACTGAAATGCAACCTCGTACCCAACTCCTCATGGAACTTCTTCCAGAACCAGGAAGTGAAACGTACATCTCGATCTGACACAATCGAGATCGGTACTCCATGACGCGATACCACCTCTATCACATATAACTCGGCCAACCTCTCTGCAGAAGAGCTCTCACTGATAGCAAGGAAGTGAGCACTCTTCGTCAACCGATCAACAATCACCGAAATTGCATCGACACCCCTCGCGGTCCTTGGCAATTTGGTGATAAAATCCATGCAAATCTGTTCCCAATTCCACTGGGGAACCTCAAGTGGCTGCAACTTGCCATGCGGACGCTGGTGCTCGGCCTTAACCCGACGACAGGTCAAACACCTCTCAACGAACCACGCAACATCCCTCTTCATACAGGGCCACCAATAGTCTTTCTTCAAATCCAAATACATCTTAGTGGCTCCGGGATGGATCGAGAACCTAGATCTATGCACCTCCTCCATCAAAATGGTACGTGCCCCGCCTGCATACGGCACCTAAATCCGACCTTGAAAGGTCATCAGCCTTCGGCTATCGGTAACGAACTCAGACACCTGCCCGATCACCCGCTACCTCTTGTGATTTTCTGGTATTACGGCCTCTGCCTGGGCCTCCCAAATGGTGTCCAACACCGGAGTCATCACCTTCAATCGCATACAAGTGTCTCGAATCGGGGCACTCTCTGCCCTTCGGCTCAGAGCATCAGCTACAACATTAGCTTTGCCTGGGTGGTATAGGATCTCACAATCGTAATCCTTCACCACATCCAACTATCTCCTCTGGCGCATATTCAGGTTGGGCTGATCCATCAAGTACTTCAAACTCTTGTGGTCCATGTATATGGTACACCAAACCCCATACAGATAGTGACGCCAGATCTTGAGAGCGAACACCACTGCCCCAAACTCCAGATCGTGGGTGGGATACCTCGTCTCATGAGGCTTCAGCTGCCTCGATGCATACGCTATCACATGCCCCCGCTGCATAAGCACAGCACCCAATCCCGATATCGATGCATCGCAGTACACCACAAATTCATCCATTCCCTCTAGAAGGGATAACATCGGGGCTTCGCACAACCTCTGGCGAAGAGTCTCAAACGAGGTATGCTGCTCCGGACCCCATGAAAAAGCAACGCCTTTCCGAGTCAACTTGGTGAGGGGCACGACAATCTTGGAGAAATCCTTGATAAATCTCCGATAGTAGCGGGCCAACCCCAGAAAACTCATGATCTCGGTGGGGGATCTCGACACCTCCCAACTCATCACAGCCTCAATCTTGGCCGGATCGACCAATATCCCATTCTGGTTAACGAGATGCCCCAAGAACTGGACCTCTCGTAACCAGAAATCGCACTTGGAGAATTTGGCGTAAAGCCTCTCCGACCTCAATACTCCGAGGATCTCTCTCAAATGCTCCTCATGCAGCTCTCTGGATCTCGAATACACCAGTATATCGTCGATGAATACGATCACCGAACGATCCAACATCGGTCTGCACACCCTGTTCATGAGATCTATGAACGCTGTCGGGGCGTTGGTGAGCCCAAAAGGCATCACCACGAACTCGTAATGCCCATAACGACTCCTGAACGCCGTCTTCTGGATATCCTTATCTCGCACCCTCATCTGGTGATATCCAGACCTCAAATCTATCTTGGAGAACCAAGATGCTCCCTGCAACTGATCGAACAAATCATCAATCATCGGCAGTGGGTAAGGGTTCTTGACCGTTAACTTGTTCAACTCCCGGTAATCAATGCACATCCGGTGTGAACCATCCTTTTTCTTGACAAAAAGGATCGGCGATCTCCAAGGTGAGCTACTCGGCCTGATAAATCCTTTCCCCAACAGCTCCTGAAGCTGTGAGGATAACTCCTGCATCTCAGGTGGCGCAAGGCGATAGGGCGCCTTGGCGATAGGCGCCGCTCCCGGAACCAAATCAATGCGGAACTCCACCTGCCTCTCGGGAGGCACACCCGGCAACTCCTCGGGAAAAACATCTGAGAACTCACACACTATCGGAACATCATCAACCGAGCTCGGCCTCCCTGCGGCCACTCGCGTATCCATCACATAAGCTACAAACCCGATGCAGCCTTGTTGTAGACTCTGCCTCGCTCTAGCAGCCGAACAGAACGCTGACCCCGATCGGGTACCCTCGCCGTATACCGTAAGTACTCCCCCACTAGGGTCTCGTATCATCACCAACTGTCGCTCGCAGTCTATAACAGCCCCAAATCGGCTCAACCAATACATGCCCACTATGACACACACGTCCCCCATCGCAATCGGGACTAGATCTATCGGGAACTCAACACCGAAGATCTCGAGTACACAACCTCGAATCATATCCGTAGCATACACCGCCCGCTCGTCAGCTATAGAAACTCGTAGAGGTCGACTCAACGCCTCCCGCTGGATACTGATGTGCTGAATAAACGCTAAAGACACAAATGAGCGACTCGCACCCGAGTCAAATAACACCAAAGCAGGTACATAACTCACAAGAAAAGTACCTACACATATCATATTATAAGCACAATATCCCAAACTCAGCATAAATAAATGAAAGAATACATACCAGCCACAACATCGGGCGTTGCGCGGACCTCCTCCGCTGTCAACTGGAAGGCTCTCCCGCGAGCCTTCGGTGCTTCGGCCTTCATCGGCCGAACCTCAGTAGCTCGCACGACAACAGGGGCAGATCCCTGCGGTGCTCCCTATGCTGTCCCCCGCAGCTGCGGACACTCGGCCTTCCGGTGTCCAGTTTTGTTGCAATGAAAGCAAACCATGAACCCCTTGGGGCAATCCTTGGCTATGTGCCCCTCCTGGCCACATTTGTAGCAAGCACCTGATCGACAAACCCCATCATGTCACTTGCCGCACTTCCCACAAGTGCGGCCCTTCTGGCCTCCAGATCTCGAATTGGCGGGCTTTGCCCGCTTTGCTTCCGGCTGAGACTGTGCCGGTCGCTGGTCCCTCCCCTGAGACTCGGCCTCCTCCCGGACCTGAGTCTCCAGCTCAATCTCCCTCTTCTGGGCATTTGCCTGGAGCTCAACAAATGTCCGGTATGATGAGTTCACCACGAACTCCTTGATATCCCTCCTCAAAATGCTCAAGTACCGACTCATACGTGCCTGCTCAGACGACACGTGCTCAGGGCAAAACAACGCCCTCTCATGAAACATCCTCGTAATCATCATCACAGACTCAGTTCCCTGCTTGAGGGACAAGAACTCCTGGGCTAAACGTTCCCTCTCCCCAGGGGGAACATACTCATCTCGAAACATCGTGGTGAACCTCTCCCAAGTCACCGCAGTAAGCTCTGCCGTAGTGAAGTCTGCCGTCACAAACTTCCACCAGTCCTTCGCTCCCAAGCGAAGCTGGTTCAGTGCAAACCGAACCCTCAAATGCTCTGGACACGAGTAGGTGTATAAGCATCCCTCGATATCAGAAATCCATCTCATCATAGTGATCAGATCCTGCGTCCCATTGAACTCTGGCGGCTTCGTGTTGCTGAACTCCCGGAACAGCAACGAGTCACCCCCCTGAGGTCTAGCTGCAACAACAGCTGCAGTAGCTGCAGCAGTCACAGCCTCAGTAACCGCTGCGTACCGCTCATCAAAGGTCTCAATCAATGTGGTCTTGATAGACCCAAACATCTCCGGAATCTCGGCTCGGATCGCCGCAGCCACCTCATCGTGGATCATCTGACGAAGCTCCTCGTCACTCACGCCGCTCGTCCCAAGTCTGTGGCGTGTCCCAACCATGATGTCTCTGAAATACAACATAAAATATCAGAGACTTTCATCGTGGATAAGGTGTCTAAGTCCATAAATATTTCTGGTATGTACTTTACCCGACCCGACATGGTCCATTTGGGTTGCATGGCACCATGCAATTGGATAAACTAAAATGAGAGAAATAACACTTATGGTTTATTAATATATTATAAGTTCTAATATATTAATAATATTATTTAATTAGTTTGATCAAGAATTAATTTAGAATTAATTAAGTGATCAAAAGATAACTAATTAAATATATGGGTAGATTATGTAAATCTTCCATATATTATATAGTGGGCTAAGAGGCTCCATGGATTATCAAGTTGGGTTCCACCCATAGGATGCTCCATGGATGCTCCATGGGAGTTACAAACCCATGGGTCATGGAAATGAAGAGTCATGACACATTAGGGTTTACATGGTGTAACCCTAGATGTGTCAACACTATATAAGAAACCCATTCTCCACCAAAATAGGCGACACACTAAGAAACAAGAGGGCTAGAGCCGATTTTGCAAGTGTAAGATTCTCTCAAAGTTTACTCCTTTGCATTTGGTGTTGTGTGAAGCATTTGAGGCATCACACTTGGGGTGTTAGGCTCACAAGGTTTCAAGGATCATAATCAACAACAAGGTAAGTTATTCTATCTTTCATTCAAGTTAAAAATGTTCCCCATGTATGCTAGATAGGAATATAACCTTGGAATTCAACTTTGCATGATAATTAGACAAACATAGATCCAAGGTTATTAGGGTTGCATGTACACTTAGGAAGTGTTAGAATGCTCAAAACCCATCAGTGGTATCAGAGCCTAGGTTTGTTTGTTGTTATTTTTTTTTGTGTGCAAACAGCTTGAAAAAAAAATTTGTTTTTCTGTTTTCTGCTCGTATGAAAGTTTGCACATTTGTTGCTGGAAATGGACTAGAAACATTACCCTAAACTGTTTTGATGTTTTAAAGCTTGTTTTAGATGGTGTAATGTTTATGCTAATCCATTTAGAATGGTAATTATTAAAATTACAAGTTTTTTTTTAAGTGTAATTTTTGATTCTTGAAAGTGTTCATATTCATGTTCTTGAACTTATGAAGATTAGATGATCATAGGAATTGTTTGTAACCGTCATGGTAGTTTAATTCATGATCATAATGTGTTTTAATGGAGTCCATAACTTGTCCTCAAGTTATGGAAAACCAAAAGTCTCACTTTTATTAAAGCCATTAAAAGAACACAAGAGTTATAAAAATGAAGAGTCTTCATTTTTATTACTCAATTAATTCATAAGTTATAAGAAATGAAAAGTTTTGGAAGTTTACAAAACTTGCCCTCAAGTTTTGGAACATGTAAAGTCTTGATTAAAACTTTAGTTCCAACCCTTAGAATTTTAAAAGTTAAAATTCAACCCTTATACTTTATAATATTATAAGTTACTAATATATATATGTATAACGTCAAGTCGTCTTACCGCTAGTACGCCTCATTCACGAAGCCTGTCTATAAGGGGGGTATAAGGTTGTTGCCTATAAAATGGCAAGTTAATGGGTGTCCACTCTCACCCACCGCTTCCTTGATCGGTGGAGGGTCGTTAGCCGAACGGGTAAGACAAGGACTTATAAATTCTCATTAAAAGTATGATGAATATTATAAAGTAACTAAATGCTTTTATTAAATTCCCAATCTTAGTTACTTTAGGAAAATGTGAATAAGGTGCTAATCCATGAAATTACACTTTACACTTTGTTTAAGTCGTTGGTGGAGCGTGTGTGGTTAACCGGCACACTAACTTGGACTTAACAAGGTAGGTAAAAGGTGACTTAAGGTTTATCATAGTATCGGTGGAGCGTGTGTGGTTTACCGGCACATCGATTGAGTGATAAACCTTAAGGGTACCAAGTGATTTGCATGGTTACTTCACACCTCGTTTTGTGATCCTTGGTATCCCAGTCACAAAACTTGGAGGGCACGCTCGAGATTGAAACATGCCTTTGAAAAAAAAAATTCATTGAATCTCAAAAGAATCTAGGAATTTCTAAGAACCAATTAAAAACCTAATATCTATATTTCGTTTTTCATGGTGGAAATTGGTGAATCGTCATTCATCTACCTTTTAAATATGTTATAGCTTGGATTACGGCATACCTCTTCTAAGTTATAATATATTGTGATTGGATCCTAGCCTTAATATTACATTTGGGTGTTTTATTAAGGACTCTCTTAATATCTAAACTCATCTTGTTCTCTTCTTTCAGATGTCTTTAAAGAATGCTGCTTCTGGCTCTAATCCTAATGGCTCCTTTACCCTTATGAACTTGTGTGGGAAAGTCATTTTTGATGGATCCAACTTCAATGAATGGATCAGAAACATCAGGATGATTACCCGCTACGAGGACAAAGAATATGTCCTTGACAAGGAGCTTAAGGAGATTGATGAGACCACTGCAACTCCCCAGGAGATCGCTGACTTCCGGGCACATGAAAGGGATGCTACAAAAGTGGCATGCATCATGTTGGCCACCATTACAGCGGAACTCCAAAAGTCCTATGAGGACTTCTACCCTTTTGAAATGCACCAAGATCCGATGGAAAGATACCATCAAAGTGCACGACAAGAGAAGTATGAAGTTATATGCTCTATCATAACAACCATGATGAACGACGAGGAATCCGTCACGAGCCACATGCAGAAAATGCAAAGGTATGTGGATCGGTTGCTGAAGCTTAATGTGAACTTCCCTGAGGAGGTTGCAATAGATATCATTTTGCACTCCTTACCATCGTGCTATGATCAATTCCGCATGACATATCACATGAATAAGGAAGAGGTCACACTCAGCAAAACTTCAGGGACTCCTCAAGACCGCATAAACAGGTCTTTAGGGTAAGTCGGTTGTTAACACTCCTACTCCAAACTCCGCCCCGATTTTGGCAATCGAGAAAGGTCGAGGGAAGAAGAGAAGGAGCTCTTCGAAGGGTACCAAGGCTAGGACCCATGATGGCTCTTCTTCAAGTGGAACCAAGAAAGGTTTCGTCACTCCTTCTTCTGAACCAAAAGAGGCTGAATGCTTCTATTGCCACGAAAAATCACATTGGAAGCGGAACTGCCCAAAGTACCAGCAAGATGTGAAGGATGGGAAAGTTAAACCCAACCATGCAGGTATTTACACTATCTTATCTAATAACTCACCCCATTCTAACTCTTGGGTCCTTGATACCGGTTGTGGTATTCATATCTGTTCTGATTTGCAGGGACTAAGAAGAAGTGAGAATGTGGAGCATGGAAGAATAAACTTAATCATGGGGAATAGGAAAGCTTTGCCTGTCACCAAGATTGGAGTTTTACTTTATCGCTAAGTAGTGGGTTTAGTTTAGATTTGAATAAGTGTTGTTATTCGCCAGAAATGGCAAGAAACATTATTTCCTTTCATGCATTGTATAAACAAGGTTTCACCTTTTCATTTGATAATGAAGTTGGTTCGATTAATGCTTTCTTTAATAATGTTCTTTATTTTAAAGCATTACCTTGTGATGGCGTGTATGAAACTGTATCTGTGGTTGATAACATAGGAAATAATGTATTGTGTATTGATTCTGTTAATAATAATAACTTGGATAAAGCATCATTATGGCATTGTCGTCTTGGAGATATAAGCAAGAAACGCATAGGCCAACTCCAAAAGGATGGAGTCTTGGAGTCATTTGACCTAAAGTCAGATGATAGTTGCGATTCATGCTTACTTGGAAAAATGACAAAGTCACCCTTCACAGGTTCTTGTGAGAGGGGTGAAGGTTTGTTGGATCTTATACACACGGATGTGTGTGGACCCTTTAAACATGCCACAAGGGATGCTAATCGTTATTATTTGACTTTTACTGATGATTACAGTAGATATGGATATGTCTACTTAATCAAGCATAAGTCAGAGACTTTTGAAAGGTTTAAAGAATTTAAACAGGAAGTCGAGAATCAATTGGGCAGGAACATTAAGATGCTTCGATCTGATCGAGGTGGTGAGTATCTTAGTTCAGAGTTCCTCGACTATCTTAGGGAATGTGGTATTGTCTCACAATTGACACCTCCCAGGACACCGCAGTTGAACGGTGTAGCTGAGAGGCGTAATCGAACCTTGTTGGATATGGTTCGTTCCATGATGAGTCGAGCTTCGCTACCTATCTCATTTTGGGGGTATGCCTTAGAGACTGCCGCACATATCCTTAATCTAGTTCCCACAAAGAAAGTTGCCAAAACTCCTCATGAGATGTGGACTGGTAAAGTACCCAAACTAGACCACATTAAGATTTGGGGTTGCGAGGCTTTCGTGAGACGCGAGACTCATGATAAGCTCGAACCTCGAAGTGAGAGGTGTATTTTCATCGGCTACCCATAGAAATCATTTGGTTACCTCTTCTACAGACCTAGTGAGAATGTGGTCTTTGTAACAGATCCCCTCACTAAGGGCGTTCTTTCGAGAGAGAGAGTTCATAAGCCAAGGAGACAGTGGGAGGCAAGTTGACCTTGAAGAAATTCAAGAGTCAAGTGGTGAAGGAACTTCAAACCCAAGCGCTCAACTTGAGGAGGAAACTCCTGTTGAGCCAATTGACAAGTCTGTTCCTCTCAGGCGTTCCACAAGGGTTAGGAATGCACCTGAGCATTACTATGGATTCCATATTACTGCGGAAGGTGATACACTTATCAGTGATGAGACACTGATAGGTCTGGATGAACCTAACAGTTACACGGAAGCCATGGCAGGCCCTAAGTCAGCCAAGTGGAAAGAGGCAATGGACAGCGAGATACAGTCCATGTATGACAATCAAGTTTGGAACTTGGTTGAGAATGTACCAGGTCGTAAGACTGTAGGGTGCAAATGGATCTTCAAGAAGAAGACCGACATGGATGGTAATGTACACACTTATAAGGCATGACTGGTTGCAAAGTGTTTCTCACAAACTCCGGGAGTTGATTATGATGAGACCTTTTCTCCAGTGGCCAAGATTAAGTCTATTAGGGTTCTGTTAGCCATAGCCGCATTTCATGACTATGAAATATGGCAAATGGATGTCAAAACCGCTTTCCTTAATGGAAAGTTGGCTGAGGATGTTTACATGAGTCAGCCAGAGGGTTTTGTCAATACAGAGTACCCTAATAGAGTGTGTAAGCTTGAGAAATCCATTTATGGGTTAAAGCAAGCACCTCACAGACGGAATCTTTGCTTTGATGAGAAAGTCAAAGAATTTGGCTTTTCTATGAGTGAAGATGAATCTTGTGTATATGTCAAGGCTAGTGGGAGTATAGTTCGTTTTTTTGGTATTGTATGTAAATGACATACTACTCATAGGAAATGACATCCCAACTCTGCAGGAAGTTAAGTCCTGGCTTGGGAAGTGTTTCTCTGTGAAGGACCTAGGAGAAGCTGCCTATATTCTAGGGATAAGGATCTTGAGAGACCGGAGTAAAAGACTAATTGGACTTAGTCAGAGTACCTACTTGGATAAGGTGCTGAAGAGATTCGGCATGAAGGACTCCAAGAAAGGAGAGTTACCCATCCAGAGTAACGCCAAATTGAGTAAGACACAAAGCCCTAGTACTGAGGCTGAGATAGCAGAAATGAGTCGAATACCTTATGCTTCGGCTGTAGAATCGATCATGTATGATATGACGTGTACTCGACCTGATGTAGCCTTTTCTTTGAGCATGGTTAGCAGGTATCAGGGGAACCCTGGCAAGGCACACTGGACTGCGGTAAAGAATATCCTCAAGTACCTACGGAGGACTAAGGACTGGGTCCTTACCCTCGGTGGGAGTGAAGACTTGAGAGTTGTAGGGTATAGTGATGCTAGCTTTCAGACTGATAAGGATAATTTCCGCTCTCAGTCAGGCTGGGTCTTTACCTTAAATGGAGGAGCAATTTCTTGGAAGAGTTCTAAGCAAGAGACAGTGGCTGATTCAACTTGCGAATCAGAGTATATAGCTGCTAGCGAGGCAGCAAAGGAGGCGATATGGCTGAAGCACTTCATTGGAGACCTTGGAGTTGTACCAGCTATTAAAGAGCCAATGGAAATTTTATGTGATAGTGAAAGTGCAGTTGCCTTAGCCAAGGAACCAAGGGATCACGGGAGATCCAGACACATCGACAGAAAATACCATTTCATCAGACATCGAATAGAAGAAGGACTCCTCGTGGCAAAGAGGGTATCATCGGATGAGAATCCAGCAGATCCCCTCACTAAGGGACTGACTCGGGTTAAGCATCTCCAGCATGCTCGGAGCATAGGGCTGAAGGATGATATTAGATTTAGTAGTTAGATAACCTTGAAATTTTTAAAGTGTAATTGACATTAAATGATGAATAAAAGGTGTTTTATTTATGAGTAAAGTGTTGCTATCTCTTGTCGATCGTTTACTATATTTCTTTTGCATGTTTTGACTTCCAGAATAATTATGTTTGGTATATCATATTATTCGAACCTCCACAGTCGGTCATATGTCGGAAGTAGGTATGAATCAAGACTGTCATGATTGGTTGCAGAGGTCTAAGTTGTTGGACATGGCGACAACAGTCATGAGTGCTCATAAGTTCTGAGCATTGGACTCAACCCACGCTCACTGGAATCACTTCATGGAATTTATCTCGAGTGATCGTGAGACGGTAATATCATATAAGTCTTCAAACCTAGAGATATGATTTGTTACTTATGAGTTGGTTATGCATTGATTGTACGAAAACACATTGGTAACTCGATGTTATAAAACGTGCTCTTGTGTATAATTCAATGAGTGGTAGAACAAACATATGAGTCGAAGTTTATCTGTTCCTTCTTGGATTAGAAGCTGATATCTGGGCCCCTCGATGATTTTGTTTTGACCTATGTACCGGGCCCGGTCAGAACTAAGTTGATGTGTTCAATTAAGTTCTTTGTCAAACAAATCGGAAATCGGGAAACAAACTGATGGACAATAAGTAAGACATTGTTCCATGTATTTGTCCGGCTGATATCTAGAACAGAGGATTATATGATCACTTATCTTAAATGGCGTATCATCATCTTCTCAGTTCCGAGAGACCTTGAAAGAGCTACGATTGCCGATCGGTTCCTGAAGTATTGCAGTTATAGTTATTAGACTTATCCAAGTGGGAGACTGTTGGATAAGGTGTCTAAGTCCATAAATATTTCTGGTATGTACTTGACCCGACCCGGCATGGTCCATTTGGGTTGCATGGCACCATGCAATTGGATAAACTAAAATGAGAGAAATAACACTTATGGTTTATTAATATATTATAAGTTCTAATATATTAATAATATTATTTAATTAGTTTGATCAAGAATTAATTTAGAATTAATTAAGTGATCAAAAGATAACTAATTAAATATATGGGTAGATTATGTAAATCTTCCATATATTATATAGTGGGCTAAGAGGCTCCATGGATTATCAAGTTGGGTTCCACCCATAGGATGCTCCATGGATGCTCCATGGGAGTTACAAACCCATGGGTCATGGAAATGAAGAGTCATGACACATTAGGGTTTACATGGTGTAACCCTAGATGTGTCAACACTATATAAGAAACCCATTCTCCACCAAAATAGGCGACACACTAAGAAACAAGAGGGCTAGAGCCGATTTTGCAAGTGTAAGATTCTCTCAAAGTTTACTCCTTTGCATTTGGTGTTGTGTGAAGCATGTGAGGCATCACACTTGGGGTGCTAGGCTCACAAGGTTTCAAGGATCATAATCAACAACAAGGAAAGTTATTCTATCTTTCATTCAAGTTAAAAATGTTCCCCATGTATGCTAGATAGGAATATAACCTTGGAATTCAACTTTGCATGATAATTAGACAAACATAGATCCAAGGTTATTAGGGTTGCATGTACACTTAGGAAGTGTTAGAATGCTCAAAACCCATCAACTCGTACTCGATAACTCAACCCTACTTGCTCCCAAGTACCTTAAGGATTTTTACTTGGACTGCGCACTAATCCGGTGTCTTCAGTAGTACGGGCCCTATACTACCGTCCATACCGCATCAGTATTCTCCCCAAGTCCTCCTGCT
The DNA here is from genome assembly GCF_052849685.1 of Lactuca virosa. NCBI lineage: Eukaryota > Viridiplantae > Streptophyta > Magnoliopsida > Asterales > Asteraceae > Lactuca > Lactuca virosa. The sequence continues at coordinate 287,535,790 of NC_136429.1, read as the reverse complement.
AGGATCCCATATCACAAGTACTCTACATCTCGCTAGCATAGGCTACCCTTCGGTAGACCTCTAATAAGCTCCTCACTGCTACCTACTCACTCTCAAGCATCTCATAGCAGCATAAATCTTCCTAGGCTAAGGCATCACAAATCAGGCCACTCTAGTCCTAATATGAATACCTAGCCTACTCTAGCATGCGTAACATATCATAACATATCTCATAACACATAATGCAAGGGTATTTTGGGAAATCACCGTTCAGGCGCTGCCTGATCGTACACACTGCTTCCTTCTGCTTTTCTTAAATTCTTTTACCTTTTAGAAAAATCGTTTCCTTTATGAAAAACTTTCTCAAATCCTCAGTTTGAGTTCAGATACACCCGAAGGTGCATCCGAATCCCTCAAACCAAGGCTCTGATACCAACTTGTAATAACGTGAATTTCCAAAACAATTTTTCCTTTTAAAAACATACTTTTATTCATAAGGTAATATCAAAACATAATGTATCCAATGTTATCATAACAAAACATATCCCAGAATCTCAAAACATAAACTCCATGAGTGTGTACGGATTATGTCGGCGCCTTCCTGCGATCCTCGTTAGTACCTGAAACACATAACACAACAACTGTAAGCGTAAATGCTTAGTGAGTTGCCAAAAATACCACATACGCATATATGCCACTCAAGGCTATAAGACCTTCCGATCACTGTGTCTCAGAGGACTTCCGTCCCACAACCCTGGTAGACCTTCCGGTCCTACCCGTAATGACCATCCGGTCCATATCATCTTGACCTTCCGGTCCATATCATAATGACCTTCCGGTCCTTAGCATTCACAACATACATAACACATCAATATCATATAATAGTATACAACACATACATCTCATAGCATATAAGACCTTCCGGTCACACATAGGTACCACTCTAGGTACAGTATAGTGAGAAGACTCACCTCGTACGATGTCGGATAACCTCTCGTGCTCGATAACCCGACCTAGCCTCCTCCTATTAACATAACAACATTCCTGATCAATACCCTCTCATAGACTTATTTTTAAGGATTGGGTAGAAGGCCATTCTACCCCTCCCTGAACTCTCCTGAATCAGCTTGACCAAAACCCTAAGGTCAACTGAAGTCAACGGTCAAACTTTGACCCGACTCGTCAAGTGAACATGGGCGACTCGGCGAGTCCATGCGGGTCCTCTGAATCCTTCTAGCCTCACTTGGCACGTCGAGTCATCCCTCCACTCGACGGGTTACATCTGTCACGAATCGCGGGGCAACCCCGACTCGACTCGGCGAGTTCCTTCCATGGCAACACTCAAATGACCTTCTGAGGTCAGATCTTCTCCTCTAACCTATAGATCTGACCTTCCCAAACACGATAATCACGTAAAGGTTCAGTCTTGACACTCATACAACACACACAAGGCTTTCCTTGGTGAAATAGCTTCAAAAATGGCAACATAGTCTTATTCCCTCCATGAACCAACATAAAGCAGAATGGATAAGGTCGTCTGGACCTCTAGAGGTCCAGATCCGGAGCCTAACACTCAAAGGGACAACATACTCAACATTTCAAGCCAATAAAGGGTATAGAAAACCCTAAAATTCAAGGATCTTAAACCAAACAGAGAAAAGATCGATTTGCTACCTCAACACTGTAGATCCAAGCTTGGAAACCACGGATTAGCAACCCTCTTGACCTCCTCTAGCTGGAAACACCTTCTTCCTTGCAAAACAACACCAAAAAGGGTTGAAATGGCTTTCTCTCTCACACAACTTGTTCAAGCTCTCTAGGGTTTCTCTCTCTAGACTGGTAGCCGCAAATATGGGCTATAAGGACCGTTAAATAGGGCACAAACCCCAAAGATTTAGGGTTTTTGTCCACAGCGCGGACTCGTCAAGTCCACCCATCGACTCGTCGAGTCCCTTCAATAATCCAGTCAGCAAAACGCGATCCTACTCGATGAGTCTAGGCGTCAACTCGTCGAGTCCCTCCTCAAAACTCAAAATAAATGAATAACATAGAATACCTGGGAATCCGGATGTTACATTTTCACAAAGAGATCTGGTAATTTATGAAATGCATGTTCGTGGATTTACAAGGCATGAGTCCAGTAAGACAGAGTCTCCTGGTACTTACCTTAGTGTAGTGGACAAACTTGATCATTTAAAGCTACATGCTCAATAAATCCATAGTTCATTTTTTCACCATCATTGCTATAACTATAAGGTTATATGTGTTTTAATGATTTCTCACTTTTACAAATCACAGAGCTAATTAAAGTGTCATTTATTTAACCTTAAGTAAACTTGTAATAACATTCATCGACTATCTTGTTGTCCCTTTAGTGAGGACCAGTCACTGGAGAAATGGTATCTACTTTCATCATAAGCAGATGCTTAATTGTTGCAATCAACAGCCCCAATCATCACATATTGAGAAGGGAATAGAAAATGACTTCCTATTAGCTCTTGTTATTTTATGCATTCAATATGTTCTTGCTATATATAAACATTAAATCTTTGTTGTTTTTTTCATGTTTTTTGCAGATATACAAGTGTTGCATTCTTCATTTCAATTATTAGTTATACTACTAATGATGGAAGCTGCTAATAAAAGAAATGGAAGAAGCCGCATGAAATAGATTTTTTGTATGAAACACAGAGTAGATTAGATGAATGCAAATTTATATATTGTAAGAAATAGAATTGTAAGACATTAAACTTTATGCAATGGATTGTATTTTTTGCATATGGTATTTTATTTCTATTATGAGACACTAAATGAAAATTTAATTTAAAAATTAATAAATATGTAAATATATATATTTTTTAAACATTTAAATTTACGATACGCAAAAATGTGTGTCATCTTCATTTATGACATGGCCTTTCTTGACATGCATTTGCGTGTCGTCTGAGCATTTTAGGACACGTATTGCGCGTCGTAAAATGTTGTTTTTCTAGTAGTGATGACAACCCCACCTGCGATTGCTAGCTACAATCCTGACAGGATACCTTCCATAGAAGTTACTATTCGACGACCGATGAAGTGTCGTGATCATGGGTACAAAAGACAATCCTTGAAAAGATAGTAAATTAGGGGCTCACGTTAATATATTAAAATTTGCCTTAAAGCTTAGATTACCACTAGGGACGCCTAGTATAGTAATTAAAATACATTAGGATCATTAGAAATCCTTGAAAAGATAGTAAATTAGGATTAACAAAAGACAATCCTAATTATATTATGTTAGGATCATTAGATATCTTGAAAAGATATTAATTTAAAATAAATAAAAATATCTTAAAAGATAGAAGACTATACAAATAAATAAGAAAGTTTTTCACTAAAGAAAAGTATTCTGAAAAGGAATTCAAAATTTCAAAATAAATAGTGCACTCACCAACATTATGTTGACTTTCAAAATGCATGTATTCTCAGGTTAATATGATTGGCGCTTTTTATACTGTCACACTACTCGGTGTTTCCGCCAGAGGCCGGGCATGAGGGTGTGACAAGGATGGTATCAAAGCATAGTTTTAGTTATCAGAAACTAGTATTTCCCATGGAATAGCGACTTAGTATTTCTTTAGGAATTAGGATTATAGCTTAGGTCAAATATTCCGATTGGGTTTATCCTCAAACCTATAACTAAAAATTTTACACCATAAAATTTCCTACTAATAGATTATATATCGGAGAAGTGACTAGGCTGGAGTTGTCGCGTTGGGTTGCTGGATTTCAGAACAACTATATGCCAAAATGGTCCTGCCCACTGACTTTTCCTACCTGGCTGATCCATACATAGTCTAAAAGTATATAACAAATAATGAACCACCAATCATAATTAAACGCAACACATAAAGATAAATATCCAAGAAATTTAGTATGTAAAAATTGAGTCACTCCTAAGCATAGCCTGATCAATTATGTTTAGTCTTGACTAAACCAATAAAACATCTGAATTGTGATACACAAATGAAGCATAAAAACCATAAATATATAAATACCGAACCAAATAGAATATGTCAGAATACATTATAATGTATCAAAATACAAAATAAAACTCACAAATCTACTCCTCACACTCTCCGACTCCATCTCGGTCTCCTCGCCGTCATTGTCGTCATCGTCATTGGCGTCTCCAATATGTGTTCCAAAAGGACCAGCACCATCGTAACTAGTGTTGTGTGGATAACAAAGGGGTAGTACAAAAGGATCTGCACTAGGAAACGACGGATGGTCCATCCCTAGATGCCTCATTAACGCGACAAGCGAAGCCATCATCCAACAACGTTCCTCCCGTGCAGCGGTGAGACCCCGCATCACATCTCCAAGAGTAGGCTCCGGAAAATTAGGCTCCACGTGCCTAGGTCTCTGACGCCTTGCAAAGGCAGGCTCAAGAATAATATTTGGCTCCACCTGCCGAATCGACTCGATGATGTCATCCTCCGGTATCCTCCAAGGCTTCTCCGCCTCCCTAGTCATAACATGTATCTTTCCGAGAGCTGTAGTACTCAACTCCCAGATGGATATGAGATCCATCCTACTAGTATAAACCCCATAGGATATGGATAACCTAGTAACCCAGTAACCCCTGGAAATCCTACTTGAGGATGTGGTACCTAGAGCCATACCAGACAGGTAGAGAGCAAGGGTGAAAGGAATATGAAGACGAACCTCCGTTTGAGTGAGGCACCACATGTAGAAAAGGTCGCCAAAAGGAACCTTGTCACACTCCTGTCTGTGACAAATGGTGGATGAGACCAGTCGGTGAAGCAAGCGATATATTGAATAACGAAAGGTGCTTTCCTTGGCCGACCGAGAGATATAGTTCCTCGAGCATGGGCCCACCCTGCATAAAGTCATACTATTGTGGAGGAGCAGTGATACAACTATCCAAAAATGTCTAAAAATGAGGACTCATAGTTTCTCAACAGTGTAAATCCCTAGATGCCTCCCTAGCTCGATGAGGCTGCAAGAGCGGGATATGCCTCCCATGCGAAAAGAAAACACTGATCTAATAGCCCGGAGCCTCGAATCCTTGTCGAAGTTGACTATTGAAAAGAACTCCTAGTAGAGCTCCTGGTAGATTACCTCCCGAATCCCAATAACCTGCCGCCATCCGTGGCAAACGAAAAGCTCGAGACCACTATCATCCCAAATTCATCAGGTGAGGAATGGTACAAACTGAGGAGACAAGCCAGTGCTATCCGCCACATTCCCAAAAAGAGCCTGTGAAATGCTGACCTTCTTGGACAGAAGGGTAATGACATGATAAATGTAAGTACCCCAATCTGGAAGGTCATTGGGATACTTTAAGGAATGATGAGTTGGCTAGTTAGGAGGTAACTGACCCGCAGCCTGTCGACCTTGTCTCGACGTATCCATAGCAAAATAAGGCAAGAAAATAGTTAGAATTAATTTAGGATAACTTAAAATGAAAAGGAATTAAGATAGGGCAGACGCGCCAGATGTGCGCTCCATGCTAGTGCACGCCGCACAACATATCTGTGCACCACGCCCCAAGAACACGAAGAGCAGCAGGCATGGCAACCTGATGTTTCGTCTAATTTTCAACCTAAAAAATAAATTCGGGATGTTCGGTTAGTCTTATAGAACACATATATGCTTCTCATTTCTTCCAAAACAACATTAAATTCCGATTTTAGTACAGAATATTCAAAATTAAAAAAAAAAACTCAAAATGAGAAATGATAGATAAATTAAACCTAAAATTATGTATATAGGATGTAAAATTAGTAGTATCGGATGCTATATTACCCATCAATTTCACAAAATAAAACCAAAATTCGTAAATTGATAAAATCCTCTAAAAACCCTAAAATTCTGAAATCTAGGCCACGATTTGGGTTAGGATTTAGCATAGAGATTACCTAGTAGTAGAGTGATCAAATAAAGTGAAGAAATTGACGAAAGGAAGCAGGCGCGCCAAGTGTACGTCGTGCGTGTGGAGCCCCATAGCGACAAAGCAGATAAAGACAGAAGGATTGTTCGAATGCGGCTAAAAATCAACTTTAATGCTGATCTGTTGTCTGTGCGCGACGTGCGGATCATGTGCCTGATGCGCACAAGCAAGATTTATCCTTTCTGACAATTTTGACCCTCTGGATTCCCTAAATTAATAATAGCATTTAGAAAAGGAAGAAGGAACTCCCTTGGGATGATCAGTAAATTGCTAGGAAAGCAACAACAACATGATATGATCAGTATGTTGTTAGGGAAACAACAGGAAGTTTTCTAGGAAAGAACGACAACATGCTATGATCAGTAAGTTGTTAGGGAAACAAAAGGAGGTTTCTAGGAAATAATGACAACATGCTATGATCAGTAGGTTGTTAGGGAAACAACAGGAAGTTGCTAGGAAAGCAATGGCAACATGGTATGATCGGTAAGTTGCTACGAAAGAAATAACAAGTTTCCAGGGAAGCAACAACAACATGCTATTATTAGAACTTTGCAAGGAAGGCAACCAAGAGATGTGATATAAACAATAAACATCGAAAAATCCCAATTACAAAATAATGATAAAAGTGATGAGTAAGACAGGTTGCATAGAGAGCAATTATAAGTAGCCTACAAATACGGAATAGAATTGACCCCTTAGGTAAAACCTAATAATCATCTTGTCTATTGTTTCAGGAAAACAACCCTGCTATGTTAACCTTGTTAAACCTAACTGACATCCAATCCATGATTCAAAATCAAGTATCTGATGCATTAGAGAATCTCCAAGTTGACCACGGGGAAGAAAGATGCAAGGAAAGCGGTCAAGCTTACAAGGATTTTCTTGTAGTAAGCCAGGATCCTTCTATAGCGATGAAGGAGTAAACGGCCTAATCCACTGGATCAAAGGAATAGAGATTAGGTGTAATGAGGAGGTTAGGGAAAATTTTGTAACTTGCACTCTTATGGGGAAGGCCCTCATCTGGTGGAGTATCCATGTAAAGGCCTTAGGAGTAGATACAGCCTATGAAATCTCTTGGGAAGAGTTGAAAAGGAAAATGATAAGAGAATTCTGTTCTACGAGAGATTTGGCCCGAGTAGGACATGAATTCAGTCAATTAAGCACTAGAAATTCCAGTCTAGCTTTCTACACCATATGCTTTGAAGACCTAGCCACGGTATGCTTAGAACTGATTGACATATAGAGCAAGAAAATAAGTACATATCTCCAAGGACAAGCAACTTATGTTAGGAAGCGGATACAAGCATACAAGCCCCACACCTTCGAGGAAATTAAGCAGTTGGCATTCCACTTTAGGGAAACCAAATTCCTAGATTGCATGTTAAGGACAAGGAGTTTGGAAGAAAATCGGGAAAATCAACAAGGAAAGACCAAGCCGACCCTTGTACAAGAGAAAGGAGGAAAGGAAGCCTCCAATGGTTGTTCCCCAAAAAGGATACTTGGGAAGATTTCCCATGTGCAGTAAGTGTGGAATGCACTATCTCGGCAACTGTGAAGATTTCAAGTGCAAGGAGTGTAGAAAAGTGGGACATGTTGCGGATGCCTTCAAGAGCCAACTGATCCAGTAAAAGAATATTGGAAAATAATAAGAATAGGAATGTGAGGGAAACAAAACCAACAAAATAATTGTAAGATTTTTTCGAGGATAATAGGAATCCTCGAAGTTTAAATGTTTTAATAAAGAGATCATTTTAATAGTAGAATTAAAATGATTAATTAAAACATGGAAATCCCTCCAGATATCCTTAACCAAAGTTTGATAGAAAATTTTAGGTTTCTTATTCGTGTAAAATAGGTTCAGGGAAAAATTAGATTGCTAAGGATGAAGTTAAAGAATTAGAAGTAGAAAACTAAAAAAGAAAATTTAGTCAACTCAATAATAGAAGGAATCGACTTCCTTTAAAGTTTAGATAAGACTGGAATTTCGAGGATGAAATTCCTAAAACAAGGGGAGAATGTAACAATTGAGCATTTTACGTCATTAATTGTTACTAGGAGTTAGGTTCGAATCATAGAGACAAAAATTTCCCATATTAAAGAATAATATGGAAACTTGAGTCAAAAAACAAAAAAAGTAAACAAAAAGTAAAAATGGTTAGCGTATTTGGAAAATACGCGACCTAATGATCCCACAAATTAAAAGCATCAAGAAAATCTAACTCTGATTGGAAGATTTATGATTTATGATGAATAGAAATCAACCACATTCAGAATGTTATTGATGTCAAAAATAGCAAAAAGAGAATGGTTGAGTTTTGGCTAACACTACATAAAGGAAATTTGTAGTAAAGCATGAGATAAGAACTTGAGAAGAAAGAATGGCAAAAATGGAAGTCGTATGAAGGAGATACGATTTTTATAAAATATAAAAATGTGGGTTAAAAATGAAAGTTAAAATTAGAAGATGCAACCTAAAGGAAAGTTGTAGTTTTAGGAAAGAGCTATACAAATATCAATGTTCGCGCCAAGCCCATCGTGCACATCTCTCCCCCATATTCGTCGGAGATTTGGGAATGTGAACCACTAAAAGGGTGACATGTGGCAAGATTTAGATGGGCCACGAAGCGAGTGCACGCCACGTAGCAGAGTGCCCGGCACGCACCGTCACTATAAATAGCGATTCCTGCTTCCTGGTTTTTCATCTCATACCAACCTCCAAACTCTCTCTCTATACTTCAATACCCTCTTGATGGCAAGAAACTCTGGTTGCAACAGTTCAGGCGATCCTCGATACGCTATTAGAGTGACTTCATGACCCATATTTTATAGTTTTAAAATGTTTTAAGGGGGGGGGGGGGGGAGGGAATACATGCTTAACAAATGATTTTATAAAAATATTTATCTTATAAATATTATGTCATTTTGTTATTAGTAAAATACCTTAGGATAGTATAACTGTAGAAACTATGCCTAGATTTAAGTGATGTGATCTGTGTCTAAAGATATGATGCCCGAAAATCTGGGAGTAGGTAATACCTAGATGTTATAATGGCCAAATCCCTAGGAAACTTTAAGTACCTAGGAGTTATGCTAGACAAGATTGAGGATATGCAGTGTACTTAATTGTTACACTGCCCAAATATCCTATTAAAATAACCATAATTAGGGTATATATATACATACATACATATATATATATATATATATATATATATATATATATATATATATATAAATCATTTGATGATATATACCCAGAAGAGGTATATACAAAGATAGTGTGATGTATATATACATATATAAAGATGTAATTATGATAAAGATAAAAGATAAATACTATATATATATATATATACACACACACACACACACACACATATATATATATATATATATATATATATATATATATATATATATATATATATATATATATATATATATATATATATATACGGGGCCATGACAACCCCACTTGCGATTGCTAGCTACAATCCCGACTGGATACCTTCAATATAAGTTACTATTTGACGACCGATGAAGCGTTGTGATCAGGGATACATTTACAGTCATAGCGGCGGTTATAGGGGATCATGTTAATTTATTAAAATTTTCCTTAGAGCTTAGATTACCATTAAGGACGCCTGGTATGGTAATTAAAATACGTTAGGATCGTTAGAAATCATTATCAAGATAGTAAATTAGGATTAACAAAAGAAAATCCTAATTATATTACGTTAGGATCGTTAGATATCCTGAAAAGATAGTCATTTAAGATCAATAAAAGATATCTTAAAAGATAGAAGACTATACAAATAAATAAGAAAGTTTTCACTAAAGAAAAGTATTCATAACTAGAATTCAAAATTTCTAATAAAAACTTGTGCACTCACCAACATTATGTTGACTTTCAAAATGCATGTATTCTCAGGTTAATAGAATTGGCGGTCTTTATACCGTCACACTGATCAGTGTTTCTGCCAAAGGTCGGGTAGGGGGTGTGACATGATACAAAATCTCGCAGTCGGAATCTTTCAACGTTTAACCACCTGCGCGGCATCATATTCAGGTTCGGCTCATCCATAAAATATATCAGACTCTTGTGGTCCGTGTAGATGGTACACCGTACACCATAAATATAGTGCTTCCAAATATTGAGGGTGAAAACCACTGCCCCCAACTCCAGGTCATGAGTAGGGTAATTCGCCTCATGATGATTCAACTGCCTCGAACCATAAGCAATCAGACGACCCTTACGCATAAGAACTACACTAAACCCATAATCAATGCATCGTAATATACTACAAAGTCATCCATACTCGGCGAGTTGTCGGCCCAACTCGGCGAGTCCGGTCAACTGGAAGTTGACTTTGACCAGGAAGTTTACTTTGACCGGGGGTAAAATAGTCATTTCACCCTCAGTTTAGTTATCAGTATTTGATTGAGTATATTTATGGGAATTGTAGTCGGGGAGATACCGGAGCAGCAACAGACACTTCCCGAGTAGCTTTTTCAGCATCCAGCTTACGAGGTGAGTTTCCTTTCAGTAGGAACGGGTCTACGGCCACAATGCCGGCCCGTTTAGTTAGCAGTAGTTCCGGACGTCGGTCCGATGCAGTAGTTCAGTGTGCTTGAGGTCTTTGTGAGTCAAGCATGTCTTTGTGTTATGTGTTCCGGACTTCGGTCCGATGCAGTATGCAGTATATGTGTTTAAGCCAGTAGTTGCGATTATGCTACGTTATGTTCAGTCAGTTCCGGACTTCGGTGCGATGCAATTTCCGGATTTCGGTCCGATGCAGAGGGCAAGGTCCTCGTTAGTTCCGGACTTCAGTCCGATGCAGTTTCCGGACTTCGGTCCGATGCAGAGGGTAAGGCCCTGGTTAGTTTCAGACTTCGGTCCGATGCAGTTTCCGGACTTCGGTCCGATTTAGAGGGCACGACCCTGGTTAGTTTCGGACTTCGGTCCGATGCAGTGGGCAAGGCCCGTTAGTTGTTTATTATGTTATTGTATGGTATGTGGTAGCTTGGGGGAACTCACTAAGCTTTATGCTTACAATTTCAGTTTTGGTTTCAGTTACTTCCGCTAGCAAGGGGAAGAGCTCGGGATGATCGCATGGCACACACCACAACTTCAGTTTAGCCTGGGAGTTCACTCTGATAGTTTGATATGATTTGACACATTTTCTGATTTGATACATTGATTATAACGTTTTGAGATACGCGTTCCATGATTTTATGATATGACATTGATGTTGTGATTTTTAGTAATGTTGAAACAAAAATTTTTGGGTCGTATTTTTGGGTTGTTACAAGTTGGTATCAGAGCCTTGGTTTGAGGGATTCAGGCACACTCTCGGGTGTGACTGGACTCAAACTAAGGAAATGGTAAAAAGATTTTCAAAAGAAAAATGTTTTCAAGAGGATTTTGGAAAAAGAAACTGAAAAAGAAAAAGAATTTTGAGAAAAGAAAAAGGGTGTGGTGCATGCGATCAGCCGAGCTCAAGTAAGTACTCCCAAATTACCCATACAAGTTTATGTTATGTATATCAGTTCCAGTTTCAGTAGAACAAAATGCTAGAATAGGACTAAGGATCTAGGAGGATGCCTTATGTGCCTGCTATATGTTTTTCAGCTTTATGAGAATTGCATGCTAGTATTGAGTAGACAGCAGTAGGATAGCATGTTTAGGTTATGCCTGATAGTATGAGCTTAGCATTGTATGCTAGTACAATTTCTCGTTATGAGAATAGATTTTCTTGAGTAGTTTCCTGTGTCCGAATGTTGCTTGCTTTGTGCTTTGTAGGACTCTGAGTGATGGGAGTCAGCCATTAGGTGAATACGTCACGTCACATGTGACCAGGGTTGAATAATCTCAGAGTACTGGATTTGGCCCTATTGTGCAGCTCTTGTCTGAGTCTAACCGTTGTGGGGACGAGTCTTTTACTCGAAGGATTATCTGAGCCTCGTCACATGTGATGGTATTCAGGTGATGGCTAATTGGCATTACAAGGAGGCCTTCAGCAGCTGAGGACTGGTTTGGGTTGGAGATTTCCCTAGGGTAGGCCTAGGATGAGAGTAGCAGAGATCAGTAGCAGTAGAAGTGACTTGGTGGAGTCGAGGCAGTACTTGAGGAAAGTACGGATAGATGTGGAAGGTAGTATGGGCCCGTACTACTAAAAGCAGAGGATCCGTACTTGAACCAAGGAAAGCTGAGATGAGACCAGGAAACTGGTAGTAGTAGCGATCCCTCGAGATATATCAGTGTTTCTGACGTTTGTCATGATGTGTTTTCAGAATGGTGGATTTACGCCCTAGACCAGCAGTCGGCAGTTCAGGTGCTGGAGAGGGATCAGGATCAGGCCCGGAGGTCGGGCAGTTGGGCGAGCAGACTAGGGAGTTTCTCTCTTCAGAGATTACTCGCACTATACTTGAGCAGACTCCTGTGATCTTCGGTTCGATCAAGGAGGGTATTTTAGAGCTGATGGACGAGAGGTTGAGCACCTTCCGTGCTGAGGTGGCGGCTATTATGGGGTCGCGCACACTCACCTTCAGGGAGTTCCGGGCTTGTGGAGCTCCAGACTACCATGGGGTACGGGATCCCATTGCGAGTACCAGGTGGTTGGCGGATGTCGCCAATGTGTTCCACACCAGCAGATGTCCCGAGGGGGACAAGGTCAGACTAGCATCCTGTCTTCTGAAGGACAGGGCATGAGATTGGTGGGAGGAGGTTGGGCATGTCATCGGGGATGACGCAGCGCTTGATGCCATGACTTGGGTTGATTTTACTACCAGGTTCAGAGCCGAGTTTTCACCGGTTATTGAGGTGCAGTAGTTAGCCAGGGAGTTCCAGGATCTCACCCAGACTACAAAGACAGTGGCGGAGATTACCGCCAAGTTCAGGGAGAGGGCTCTTCTTGTTCCCCAGTATGCAGCTGACGAGGAAATGAAGAAGGCCCGTTATCATGAGATGTTGCAGAGTGATATCCGCCAGTTTGTGAGCCGGTCCAGCTGTAAAACGCTGGATGATATGATTGCGAGGGCTCGGGAGAGGGAGATAGATCTGGAGATGGAGAGGAAGAGGAAGCCAGAGGTGGCTTCTAGTACAGGGAGTTCGGGCAAAAAGCCCAAGGTGTCAGATCACAGATCCAGAGGACATTAGAGCCACAGTCGGTGTGGCAAGTGTGGGAGATTGCACGATGGGACGTGCAACGCAGGTAGTGCCGGTTGCTATAAGTGCGGCCGGACCGGGCATATGAGTAGAGATTGTACAGCTACTACTACCGCCACCGCAGCAGGTGATCTGATTTGCTTCCATTGCAATCAGAGGGGACATAAAAAGTCCCAGTGCCCGAGTTTAGCAGCAGCAGGGAAGGTGGCAGCACCTGCCCCTGCTACCTTGAGGATTACAGACAGCCGTCAGGGCCGGGGTGAGACGCCAGTGGCGAAGAGTAGAGCTTTCCAGATGACAGCAGAGGAGGCGCGAGCGACTCCTGATGTGGTGACAGGTATATATTTTCCTTTTATCTCCTTTTTGATATTGATCGTTTCTCATGGTTATATGTTTTCGTATAGGGTCGTTCTTAGTGAACGGCATTTCAGCTACAGTATTGTTCGACTCGGGGGGCTACCCGATCATTTGTGTCTCTTGCGCTTAGCAAGAGGTTTAACAGAGCTCCGGGGGAGCTGGATTGCCCCCTAGAGGTTGAGATAGATGATGACAGGACCGTCAGGGTCACGAGAGTTCATAGGGCGTGTTCGCTGCAGTTATTCGATGAGCAGTTTTCAGTGGACTTGGTTCCCATTCCCCTGCGAGGGAATAAGGTTATAGTGGGTATGGATTGGCTAAGCCCTAATGGGGCAGTGATTCATTGTGAGCTGCAGTTAGTGAGGGTTCGCACTCCCAGTGGGGGAGAGTTAGTGATTTAGGGCGAGAGGCCACAGTGTGGACCGATACTGTGTTCAGCAGCGAGAGCGAGACGTTACGTTCAGCAGGGTTGCGCAGGGTACGTCGCCTATGTCATAGATGCCCGGGAGAAGGGTAAGGCGACGGTTGACGATGTGCTAGTAGTACGAGAGTACCCGGACGTATTCCCAGAGGATTTTCCTGGAATACCTACGGAGAGACAGGTCGAGTTTCGGATTGACCTGGTTCCGGGTGCCGCTCCGATAGCCAAAGCACCGTATCGGTTGGCTCCTCCAGAGATGCAGGAGTTGTCTACGCAGCTGCAGGAGCTGCTAGACAAGGGTTTCATCAGGCCGAGTAGTTCACCATGGGGAGCCCCGATCCTTTTCGTGAGGAAGAAGGATGGGTCGCACCGTATGTGTATAGATTACCAGGAGTTGAACAAGGTAACGGTGAAGAACCGTTACCCACTTCCGAGGATAGACGACTTGTTTGACCAACTTCAGGGAGCATCTTGGTTCTCCATGATTGATCTACGGTCAGGATATCACCAGATGCGGGTCAGGGATGAGGATGTGCAGAAGACCGCTTTTAGGACCCGCTATGGTCATTATGAGTTTGTGGTGATGTCGTTCGGGCTCACCAACGCTCCAGCCGTGTTCATGGATCTCATGAACCGCGTATGTAGACTGATGCTGGATCGGTCTGTGATAGTGTTCATTGATGGCATCTTGGTTTATTCCAAGACTCAGGAGCAGCACGAGGAGCACCTGAGAGAGGTGCTAGAGACGCTGAGGAGGGAGAGACTTTACGCGAAGTTCTCCAAGTGCGAGTTCTGGTTGCGCGAGGTGCAGTTCCTTGGACATCTCGTCAACCAGAAGGGTATACTAGTGGATCCAGCTAAGATAGAGGTCGTGATGCAGTGGGAGCTCCCGAGATCTCCAACTGAGATTTGGAGCTTCCTAGGATTAGCAGGGTACTACAGGAGATTCATTCAGGATTTCTCCAAGATAGCAGTTCCGCTCACCTGACTGACCAAGAAGTCGGTGGTGTTTCGCTGGGGGCCTGAGCAGCAGGCAGCATTTGAGACCCTCAGGCAGAGATTGTGCGAGGCGCCGATTCTCACCCTGCCAGAAGGAGTAGAGGATCTAGTAGTTTACTGTGATGCTTCGATCACAGGTATGGGAGCAGTGTTGATGCAGCGAGGGCATGTGATAGCTTACGCCTCTAAACCGTTGAAGCCTCACGAGGCTAACTATCCGACACATGACTTAGAGTTGGGGGCAGTAGTGTTTGCCCTCAAGATTTGGAGACATTACCTCTATGGGGTCCGCTGTATCATTTACACGGATCACAAGAGTTTGAGGTACCTCATGGATCAGCCGCATCTGAACATGAGGCAGCGCCGATGGTTAGATGTGGTAAATGACTACGATTATGAGATCCTTTATCATCCGGGCAAGGCCAATGTAGTGGCCGACGCCCTGAGCCGCAAGGCGGTAGCCGCCCCGATCAGGGATATTTGTCTGAGGATGACAGTGATTACTCCATTGTTGGAGCAGATCAGAGAGGTACAGGTTGAGGGCCTGAAGGAGGAGAGACAGAAGTGTGAGAGGATTGTGGGCCGAGTAGCTTCCTTTGACTATGATAGTCGAGGACTGTTGACCCTTCATGGGAGAGTTTGGGTACCGTACTGGGGAGGAGTACGGCAGGTACTGATGGACGAGGCCCACAAGTCTCGGTTCTCCATCCACCCAGGGGCGATGAAGATGTACAGAGATCTTCGACCCGACTATTGATGGCCCTGCATGAAGCGGGACGTAGCTTGGTATGTGGAGAGATGCATGACCTGCAGGAAGGTCAAGGCAGAGCATCAGAGAACCCACGGCAAGATGCAGCCGTTTGACATTCCAGTGTGGAAATGGGAGGATATCACCATGGATTTCATCACTAACCTTCCCAGGACCGCACGTGGAGTTGATTCGATTTGGGTCATAGTGGATCGGCTGACCAAGTGCGCGCGTTTCATACCGATTCAGGAGAGTATATTAGCCGAGAAGCTAGCTGATATTTATGTGCGCGAGGTAGTGGCACGACATGGAGTGCCTGTCTCAATGGTGTCAGACCGAGATGTCCGGTTTACTTCTAGGTTTTGGAAGCAGTTTCATGACGAGATGGGGAGTCGTCTTCACTTCAGCACCGCTTTCCACCCTCAGACGGACGGGCAGAGCGAGAGGACGATTCAGACTCTTAAGGACATGCTGCGGGCATGTGTTCTAGATTTTGGTAGCAGTTGGGATACGTATCTTCCATTAGCGGAATTTTCGTATAACAACAGTTACCACGCCAGTATTGACCGTCCTCCTTTTGAGATGCTTTACGGGAGGAAGTGTAGGACCCCGATTTGTTGGGGCAAGGTCGGTCAGAGGGTCATCGGAAGCACTGAGGTGGTGCTCAAGACCACAGAGTTGATCCAGCAGGTCCGTAGCAGACTGCAGACTGCGCAGAGTCGGCAGAAGAGTTACGCTGACAGGAGGCGTTCAAATTTAGAGTTTCAGGTGGGCGATATGGTCCTCCTGAAGGTATCACCCTGGAAGGGTGTTATCAGGTTCCGAAAGAGGGGCAAGCTGGGCCCCTAGTTCATTGGTCCTTTTAGGATTTTGGCCCGAGTAGGTCGGGTCGCCTATCGGTTGGATCTTCCAGCAGAGCTTAGCCAGATCCACAACACTTTCCATATTTCTCAGTTGAGGAAGTGTTTGGTGGACGAGTCAGCCGTTGTACCCTTAGAGGATATTCAGGTTGATAACAGCCTGAATTATATCGAGAGACCAGTTGTGATCTTGGATCGAAATACGAAGACTCTGAGGAACAAGGTAGTCCAGCTAGTGAAGGTGCAGTGGCAGCACCGAAAGGGTTAAGAGTGGACGTGGGAGGCCGAGGAGGAAATGAGGGAGCATTATCCAGAGTTGTTTATAGATTCAGCAGCAGCAGACTTCGAGGACGAAGTCTAAGATAAGTGGGGGAGAGTTGTAACGCCCCATTTCTGGTATGTGATTTAAACAAAGTAATTTTTATTTTCTTAAGGGATACTCAACGAGTCTGTAGCCCAACTCGTCGAGTAGAGAGGGGTTGATCACGCGTATTAAGTTGGCTACTCGGCGAGTCCATATGCTGGGACTCGGCGAGTCCGCTTGTCTGGATGAAGCCCTAATTTTAAAGGTCTACACCCTATTTAAACATATTTATGCTCCCCAACCTCGCCTCCATCACCCTCAGAACATTTCCTATCAAACCCTAGCCTCCTTAAAGAGTGTGTGAGTGGTTGTTGCCTTGTGAAGGAACTTTTGTTGCATTTTGGAGCAAGTAGAAGAAGGAGAAGGTTGAAGAGTTCAAGGAAGAAGAAGTAGATCCGGGACACACTCCTTTGTGGTCATCTTTTCTGGTAATAAAGTCTCCATCTTGTTTATTGATCTAATAGATCTAGTTTGTCCCCAAAATTGTTGATATTAAGCTCAAAAACCCCAAATCTCTTGTAATAAAGCCTTATGATCGAGTTATACTTCAGATCTAGCCCCTCTTGAACTCCAGGAGCTCATTATAGCCACCTTTATGCAATCTTGGCCTTGTTCCAAACCCTAAGTGCTTAGTAGTTGATGATTTTGGGTATTTTAGCCTCATACCCTTGTGCATGCACCTAAAGTTGGAAACTTTACGTGTAAAACCAGTCCTAGAAGCTCAAATCTATGATTTAGAAGCACTGAAATCGATTAGAATCGACTGTATAGTAATAGCATGCTTGGGACTCTGCGAGTTGTTCTTTAACTCGGCGTTTTTCTTCAGGCTCGACGAGTTGTTCTTACGACTCGGCGAGTCGCAGACTGGACGTGTTCATATGATGAAGGAGAACTCGACGAGTTGTTCATACAACTCTGCGAGTCGGATGAAGTTAGACTCGATTTATGTATCGAAGAATAACTCGTCGATTCTTCACCAAACTCGACGAGTACAAGCGAGTAGAGGTCTAGAACGGATGAAAGGGACTCAGCGAGTTGGCGGCCCAACTCGGCGAGTCCGGTCAACTGGAAGTTGACTTTGACCAGGAAGTTGACTTTGACCGGGGGTAAAATAGTCATTTCACCCTCAGTTTAGTTATCAATATTTGATTGAGTATATTTATGGGAATTGTAGCCGGGGAGATACCGGAGCAGCAGCAGACAGTTCCCGAGTAGCTTTTTCAGCATCCAGCTTACGAGGTGAGTTTCCTTTCAGTAGGAACGGGTCTACGGCCACAATGTCGGCCCGTTTAGTTAACAGTAGTTCCCGACGTTGGTCCGTTGCAGTAGTTCAGTATGCTTGAGGTCTTTGTGATTCAAGCATGTCTTTGTGTTATGTGTTCCGGACTTCGGTCCGATGCAGTATGCAGTATATGTGTTTAAGCCAGTAGTTGCGATTATGCTATGTTATGTTCAGTCAGTTCCGGACTTCGGTCCGATGCAATTTCCGGATTTCGGTCCGATGTAGAGGGCAAGGCCCTGGTTAGTTCCGGACTTCAGTCCGATGCAGTTTTCGGACTTCGGTCCGATGTAGAGGGCAAGGCCCTGGTTAGTTCTGGACTTCGGTCCGATGCAGTTTCCGGACTTTGGTCCGATGCAGAGGGCACGGCCCTGGTTAGTTCCGGACTTCGGTCTGATGCAGTTTCCGGACTTCGGTCCGATGCAGTGGGCAAGGCCCAGTAGTTGTTTATAATGTTATTGTATGGTATGTGGTAGCTTGGGGGAACTCACTAAGCTTTGTGCTTACAGTTTCAATTTTGGTTTCAGCTACTTCCGCTAGCAAGGGGAAGAGCTCGGGATGATGGCATGGCACACACCACAACTTTAGTTTAGCCTGGGAGTTCACTCTGATAGTTTGATATGATTTGACATATTTTCTGATTTGATAAATTGATTATAACTTTTTGAGATACGCGTTCCATGATTTTATGATATGACATTGATGTTGTGATTTTTAGTAATGTTGAAACAAAAATTTTGGGTCGTATTTTTGGGTTGTTACACATCAGGTGATAACCTGACCTCAAATCAATCTTGGAAAACCAAGATGCAACCTAAAGCTGATCAAACAAATCATCGATCCTCAGGAGTGTATAACGGTTCTTTACCGTCAGCTTGTTTAATTCCTAATAATCGATACACATGCGATGAGACATATCCATTTTCTTTACAAACAAAATCGGTTCTCCCCACAAAGAACTACTTGTACTTATAAACCCCTTGTCTAACAGCTCCTACAGCTGTGTAGACAATCCTGCATCTCTAGTACCGTTAAGCGATATGATGTCTTGGCTATGACGGCCGCTCCCAGATCCAAATCAATCTGAAACTCTAATTGCCTCTCAGGAGGCATTCCCGACAAATCCTTAGGAAACACCTCTGGGAACTCTCAAACAATAGGTATATCTGTTGGATTAGGTGTCTAAGCCCATAACTATTATTGGTATGCACTCGACCCGAGAGTAGCATGGTCCATTTGGGTTGCATAACACCAGGACAACTTGGTAGGATGGACTCTTGAGAGAAGGTTATATATATGATTTGTTAATATATTATAAGTTATAATATATTAATATGAAATCATATGTTTTAATTAGTATTAATCAAGAATTAATTTGGAATTAATTTAGTGATCAAAAGAGACTAATTAAATCTATGGGGACTAATTATGGTAATTAGTTATATTTATATGTGTTGGGATTATGATCCATGTTGGACCAAGTTTATGTATGGATACATAAAGAGTTGGGCCACATGAACCATGGATCATAAAACCCATGGGTATGGATTTGGGTTATATCTATGACTCTTGAAATCGCACATATAAATATGTAGTACATTCCCTAAAAATGCCACTAGAAGTTCTTGGAGTCCTTGGAGGTGTTTTTTGGTGCATGAAATTCTCTCTAAAGAGTCACCTTTGTCCAAGGTTAGATGTGATTCCATTTGAGGTGCAACACTTGGGGCACTAAGTTCTTAAAGGCCAAAGTGTTTCAAGCAACATCAAATACATCAAGACTTCAAGCCACATAAAAGGTATGTTACTCTAACTAGTATCTTGTATTGTTTATGACAAATTGCATTCTAGTTATAGTTTTAATGCCTTGGAAACCATTTGCATGTATAATTAGTGAAAACATAGATCCAAGGTATTTAGGGTTGTATGTGCACCATAGGGGACTCGACGCAAATTGCTGAAAAATTGCTGAAAAAAACGAATTTTTTGCTGTATGGATAGGGGACTCGACGATTCCATTGAGGGACTCGACGATTCCATGTACAAACTCATCCAACTCGTCGAGTTTGTTCTTGCACTCGGCGAGTTGGTGCTCCTAACAGCATATATTCGAGTTTTTTGGCTGGAATTGGACTAGAAACATTACCCTAAGCTGTTTTTGAACCTATAAACCTGTTTTTTATGTGGTAATATTCATGCTAATCCAATTCAAGCGATAATTGTTAATAGATTCATGTTTTGTATTATTTTAATTGTTAGGCTAATTACCTGAAAATTGTTTGATTTGAATTATTTAGTTCTTATGAGTTAGTTTAGATTAATAGAAAAATTATGTGATAATTTGTTTTCAATCCAAATTGATCTAAAAGTTGTTCATAAAATGTGTTTTTATAACGTGTCCTCAAGTTATATGAAAAGTCACATTTATGATTTTTAAAACTCATAAGATTTCCATAAGTTATGTAAATGAAGAGTCTCATTTTTTTTAAATGCTTTAAAGTCTTCCATAACTTGTCCTCAAGTTATGGAACTTGAAGAGTTTTTTCATTAAAACTACTTTAAACTCATAAGTTATGGAAATCAAAAGTTTTTTTTGAATTGTTTCCCCCCCATGAATACTTTAATTCCAAGTTAGACCCTTAGAATTTTAAAAGTTAAAATTCAACACTTATACTATTATAATATTATACGTTTAATATTTATATATGTATAAGAGTATGTCAGTCTTACCGTTAGTAGGCCTCATTCACGAAGCCGATCTATAAGGCGGGGGGGGGGGGGTATAAGGTTACTGCCTATAAAATGGCAGTTTAATGGGTGACCACTCTCACCCACCGCTTCCTTGACTGGTGGAGGGTCGTTAGCCGAATGGGTTTGACAGGACATTAATTCTCCCTTCATTAAAAGTATAATGATAAATACTAAGTAACTAAACACTTATAAATTCTCAATCTTAGTTACTTAGGAAAATGTGAATTTGGTGCTAACTCATGAAATTACACTTTTTACCTTACCAAGCCGTTGGTGGAGCGTGTGTGGTTAACCGGCACACTAATATGGACTAGTAAGAGTGGCAAAGGGTAACTTAATGTTTATCATAGATCAGTGGAGCGCGTGTGGTTAACCGGCACATCGATTAGGTGATAAATTTAAGGGTACCAAGTTAATTTGCATGGTTATTCACACCTTGTTTGTTATCCTCGGCATCCCAGTCACAAACTTGAGAGGGCACAATCGAGATTTAAACATGCCATTGAAAATTTCAATGAATCTCAAAGGATCTAGGAGTTTCAGTTCACTTAAGACCTATAATTCTTTTCGTTTTTCATGGTGGAAATTGGAAAATCGTCATTCGTCTACCTTCAAATATTTTATAGCTTGGATTACGACATCCCTCATCCAAGTTATAAAATATTGTGTTGGGTCCTAGCCTTAATATTCATATTGGGTGTTATATTAAGGACTTAAATCAACTAACTTGAATTTCTCCCATTGTAGATGTCTGGTTCAGACAACTATGATCTTCCCAAATCTCTTGGAACAAGCTTTTCTAATGAAGATATGATGTCGCGCGACTGGATCATGGAAATCATACTTCTCTTCCTCCACCTCCTCCAATAATTCTCCCTAACCCACAAGTTCAAAGTCACTCAAGCCCTATTGGCAAACAAAGTCTGTTTGTGCTCACATCTTGGAGATAAAGTCACATATTGACAAGCCGAGAGAGTTGGGTGTCAATGTCTTGAGGAAGTTGGTTGTTGACTAGGTTCTTCAATCACTTCCTAAGTCACATAGTGAGTTCTTTAAGGACTACTATGTAATAGGCTATGACATGACCCTTAATGATCTTACCTATTTGCTTAATGTTGCTGAATCAGCAATGATTTGGAGCACCAGTAAAGCAAATCTGATTGGAAGATCGACTTCCCAAAATTCCATGGACATTGACAATGGTAACAGTGGAAATCCAAAAAAGATTTCTCTTCCCAATGGAAAGGGATCGACCATAGTCAAATCGGTTGAACAAATGGTAAAGAGAAAGGCTAAGTCTGAGATGGTCCCGTGTACCATTCCCAAAGAGTCCATATTTTTCTATTGCCAAAGGAAGGGGCATTGGTTGCGAAGCTGCCCTATTTACCTGAAAGATCATAAGGTTGGTAAAGTCAAAAAGTTTGACTCTACTTCGGGTAAAGTCCACTATCTAACTCTATTAAGTTCCTCTTTTGAGATTCTTATTACATAATGTGACTAGGTCGCATTTTGAATGTTTTAAGAATCAAAGAAAAGGAGAGGAAGCTTAAAGGAAGAATATGCTGATTCTGATCGCGAAGATGGATTTCGATCGCATGGTTCGGTGATCAGAATTTTGAGCTGTTGCTTTAGAGTTGTTATAGATTGCCTAGTAATAAATAACAACATTGGTTTCATATGTATTTGCATTGTAAGGATAAGTTTTTCCACAAGTTTTAAAATAAAAGAAAAGGTTTTAATTTTATTTATTTTATATATCCTTACAATGGCATTTGTGAAAAAATTGTTGTTTATATGATTCCATTGATAGCAATATTGGAAAATGGATTTGATTCTTTTGTTTGTGGTAGTGTCATAATTTAGCAAATAAGGAAAGATTCTCATCACCAAAGTCCCAGTTAGATAAAAACTTGGAATCATGCAACCTGTATTGTATGATGAATGAGGATTTTCATCTTTGGGAAATTAAGACTAATTCCTTGATCACATGTATATGTGAGTCAAGTGAAGGACTAAGGGATCGAGTACACATTCTTGTGCACTTGTCAAGGTCCACCACAAAGATCGATATGTCTATTCATCATGATTTACTAAAGTTTAGTGAATATGGTTATACTTACAAGTTTAAGTGTAATTCTGAAACATTGGAAAAGTTTCAATGTAAGGCAGAACGAACAAGAAGAATCAAATTAGGCAGAAAGATAAAAGTTTCACAAATCTGAAAAGATGGGAGAGTACTTGAGTATCTTGTTTTATGATTATCTTAGTGGTTATGAAACCATATCACAATTGATTCTCTAAGGACATCTTAGTGCATTTGTTTGACTAAGAAGAGGAATCGTGAATTGTTGAATTGGTTAAATCAAAAAGATAAGTCATACTTCGTTCCAAAATTGAGTCTTAGAGTCATACTCCAAGATTGTAACTTGAGTGACATAATCCTTAGAAGGTTTATAACACTTGTCAAATGTATAGTAAGATGTTTTCTGACTGTTGTACATTTGAAATTGGTAAGTTGTGTTGTTTTGGATAAAACAAAGACCAACTAAGACCAATTAAGTAAAGTGCTTATCTTGATAAGAATCCGCACTAACTGTCAAGAGTTCAGTGGGAGTCTTAAAGATATTGAAAAGTTTCAAGAACTAATCAAGGGTATTGTTTATCACTAGCATGCGATTTGAGGCTTGTAACCTATCGTGTTGACATATTCTTATTTCTGTGCCCATTCCAGTTAAAAGTTGACTATGCATGTGAGTTCTGTGAGTCCTCAGTTGTTTGCATAACTACTTGGAAGCAATGGTAGGCCCTTGTACTGCCAGGTGGCAAGAAGTTGAGATTGAAACAAGTTCAATCCATATGAGTTTGGATTTGTCACTAACCTCCTCTTGCGGTTATGACAAGTTCACATGGATAGGAACAAATACACCATAGAAATCTAAGTGTCATAAGGTTTCTCTTCGATTCATGAAAATGATGGTGAGGAAACGCTTTCACTAAGTAGATAGCAATTGTGATATTTGCATTCTCAAATTCGTTAGTGGAGCGTATGTGGTTAACCAGCACACTAGCATTAACATGTGAGAAATGGCAAAGGTCTAAACAATTGAGTCTATGATTACGACATCCCTTTTAATAGTTCTAAAAATTGTTTAGACACACATGTGAGCTATCTAAGGAAAGGTGTATGATTTTGATAAAGCCTTATCAAAGCATCCTGTATCAGAAATATAAACTTTGGTAAGAAAGTCAATAAAATATTGATTTCTAGAAGTCCAGCTGATTTTTGGATACATGTCAAAGCTAGTGGGAGCATAAGTGTTATGCTAATAATTATCATGTTAGTGGGAGCATGATTATTATGTTAAGTGTTAATTATAGAAAACAAAAAGGCTCAATTCGTGACTTCGCAGGGGTTGAAAAGTTGTTTTGCTATAATTAAGGGAGAGGAGATTATACTTCATTTCAATTCTAAAAGCTTAGATTGAGATGTTAATCGTCTTTAGTCAAGGATATATATATATATATATATATATATATATATATATATATATATATATATATATATATATATATATATATATATATATATATATATATATATATATATATATATATATATATATGAATTTTACGATGGAATGGTTCAACATAAGGAAATTCTATGTATATTGCGTTCTCAAAATTCGATTATGATTACGACATCCCTCTTCATAGTCGTATTATGAAAACATGGCAAATACAAAATATTGTAGCAAAAGACTGGTCTAGGATCATGTCTTTATGTGAGACATCATGAATCGTATCCCATATGTTTCGGGTATAGGATCGATTACATGTGCTATCATATTTATCCTTTCTAAATTTTTTCCAAATGCCTAGGGCATTAAGAGGGAAAAAGTACTAGAACTGGATATGACTAAAATGATTAAGCAATTGTCGAGGACAATCTGAGGTTTACCAAAGATTGGTTGCTCATGGGCAATTGGAAGTATAGTGTTAATTTTGAAGGACCATATTGACATATTCTGAAAGGAGGCAACTCCTGTTCAGAAGTGATAGTCAAAATGGGAATGTGGAAATGTTTCCATAGGTGGAAGTTATTCATTAAATTTATGTAAGATTAGAAAATCGTAATGCAGGAAGGATGTTCAAAGGAATGTACTTTGAATGTGAGACTTTGTTTCCATGGAATTTCTCTCCATTGGATACTTTGTAATGTCTGTTGCCAAGTCTTTGTGACTTTTGTGCATAGTCATTACAAGAGGATAATTGCATATAAGTTTAGAATCTAACAGATTTCAGTAAATGGCAAAGAATATTGCATTCTTACAATTTCGATAAGGATTTGGGATTGTGAAATGAGCATCATTGGAATCATGTTCAATTGGTCTAATTCACAGAGTAAGGACCATAGACAAACATAGTGTGCATACTTGGAGTATGGCATAACTATTGTTTAGACAAACATAGCGTGCATGCTTGGAGCATGGCATGGCTATTGTTCTAATTCAAGTGTTAGATTGATAAATCAAAACATTATACAATGAATAATGTGTAATCAATATGGTGATAAATAAAAGGTGTTTTATTTATATTCATAAGTTCTGAGACCATATTGGATTCGATTATTCTTGTGTTTCACTTTGCATGTTTTGACTTCCCGAATAACTAGGTTATTCAAACTCTCCACAGTTAATCATACGTTGGATGTAGGTATGAATTAAGACTGTCATGAATTGGGTTTGTAGATGTCTAAAGTGTTTAGACATAGCAAAAGTTGCTGCAACATTCATGAGTGCTCCTGGAATGAGATTCGAGTATTGGACTAAACCCACGCTCATTTGAATCACTTCATGGATTTTATCACAAGTGATCATGAGACGATAATATCTTATATTCTTTAAACCAAGAGATATGAGGTGCAGTCTACAAGTCGGTTACACATTGATTATGTGAAAACGCACCAGTAACTTAGTGTTATAAAACGCATTTTTGTGTGTGATTTGATAAGTATATAGAGAAAGCATATGAATCGAATCTTATCCATTTCTTTTACCCTTGGAGGGATAAAAGTGATATATGTGGGCCCCTCGATGATTTAGTGATGACAAACGTAAGTGCTCGGTCGGGCCTGGACTAATTTGGTTTGTTCAATTAGTCGGTCGTCATAAATCGGAAATCGGGAAACAACAAATGGACAGAGACAATGATTATAATCCATGTCTCAATCCATATGATATCTAGAATGGAGTAATATATGATCCCTTATCTAATGGACAATTCATTGACTAGGTCAGAGTTCGACAACGACTTTTAAGAGCTACGATTGCTAGTCGGGATCTTGGAGACATACGCAATAACAGTTTTAGACTTATCCAAATGAGAGACTGTTGGATTAGGTGTCTAAGCCCATAACTATTATTAGTATGTACTCGACCCACGAGTAGCATGATCCATTTGGGTTGCATAACATAAGGACAATTTGTTAGGATGGACTCTTGAGAGAAGTTTATATAAATGATTTGTTAATATATTATAAGTTATAATATATTAATATGAAATCATATGTTTTAATTAGTATTGATCAAGAATTAATTTGGAATTAATTTGGTGATCAAAAGAGACTAATTAAATATATGGGGACTAATTATGGTAATTAGTCATATTTATATGTCTTGGGCTTATGATCCATGTTGGACCAAGTTTATGCATGGATACATAAAGAGTTGGGCCATATGAACCATGGATCATAAAACCCATGGGTATGGATTTGTGTTATATCCATGACTCTTGAAATCGCACATATAAATATGTAGTCCATTCCCTAAAAATGTCACTGGAAGTTCTTCGAGTCCTTGGAGGTGTTTTTTGGTGCATGGAATTCTCTCTCAAGATTCACCTTTTTCCTAGGTGAGTTGTGATTCCATTTGAGGTGCAACACTTGGGGCACTAAGTTCTTAAAGGCCAAAGTGTTTCAAGCAACATCCAATACATCGAGACTTCAAGCCACATAAAAGGTATGTTACTCTAACTAGTATCTTGTATTGTTTATGACAAATTGGATGCTAGTTATAAGTTTAATGCCTTGGAAACCATTTGCATGTATAATTAGTGAAAACATAGATCCAAGGTATTTATGGTTGTATGTGCACCATAGGATGTTGTAGTATACTAAAACCCATCAATATCACCCATAGTCTTCTTGTATACAACACGACTCTCCATAACATATGCCAAAAATATAGAGCATATTTGCAGAAGATACTTCCTCGATCTTGCAGCCGAACGAATAGTTGGCCCTCACTAAGTGCCCTCTTCATGAATAACCAGCTCTCTCCACTTGGGGTTCGAACTCTCACCAGTTGATTCTCCCAATCAATGATTGCCTAATTCTGAATCAAACAATCCATTCCCATAATAATCTTTGTTCCTCGCAAATGAATATGGATCGGATCAATCAAATACTTCTTGCAGAACAACTCAAGAATGCTCCTCGGATGAACTGTCAGAGCACTCATAGTACGGTCATCAACAATCTCCACCTCCAAAGTCTAATCCAACTCTCTCAGAGTGTCAACAAACCTCTTGCTAAGCGCATGAGACATGAATGATCGGGTCGCCCCCAAATCGAAAAGAACATGAGCATACATCTGGTTAACTAAGAACATCCCAAAATAAACACACATAAAACATAAGCGTAAATAATTAAATATGGAATATACTGAGATAGATAAATACAAGTGACAACATATGGCGCTGCTCGGTCCTCCTTGGCCGTCAATTGAAAAGCCCGACTCCTCACCATGGGAGCTTCCACTATGACTTGGCAGCCATCGGTGATCCTTAACGTGGTTGGAGCGGGTGTCATCACCACTCCTCCTTACAACGTTGGACAATTAGCCTTCTTATGGCCCATCTAATCGCAATGAAAGCAAATTAGACCCGATGCCTGATGGTAATCCCGACTAACATGAGCTGTCCTTCTGTAACTATTGCATCCCGAACCCACTAATCGATTGACTCCATTATACGGTTTCCCCTACATGCCACAACAACCCCGAACCTATTGGCCTCTCCATCACGAATCAAAAAAATAGGTCCTCTTCGTCGAGTCCTTAACTGCCTATACCTGAGCTGGATTTCGCTTTGTCCGAAGCTCCAACCCAATCTCCTTCTCCTGATTTTTGTCTATCATGTCCTCTAACGTCTTGCATCCCGACATGTTAACAATATCTCAGATATCATCCCTCAACATATCATGGTACCTCGTCTTCTTCATCTCCTCATCTACTATGTACTGCATAACCAATAAAGCTCTATCCTAGAACTTTTTGGTGATCTCCGCTACAATTTGTATATTCTAAAGATGGTCCTAAAACTCCCTTGCGAACTGTTGCACCTCAATCGCAGGCACAAACTCCACTATGAATCTTGTAACAAAATCAGGCCATGTCATATACGGCCTCAACTTCCAAGGGATGACCAACCTTCTCCTACCAGTCGCGATTTCGATCCCTCAGAAGCCAAGATGTAAATCTCACCTTCAACCCCTCAAGGAAAACACTCATCCATTGAGCTCTCTCCATATCCGAAATCCACCTCGGGTAACTACCACCATACTTAAAGACAACAATACAAAAGATCATAAGACACCTAAGAAATCCCTTATGCTATGATTCCCTAGAGTTTTCGTGACTCTCCGTGATTCGAGTACGGATCCTGTGATTTCAGTAGTACGTGCCTAATACTACCTTCCACTCCTAACCATACTTTCCTCAAGAATCATCTTGAATCCTCTAACTCACTTCACTATGGCTACCCTCATCTTACTATAACACTTCCTAGGCTCTCCTAGGAATTATCCTCTCACTTACTTCTAAATTACTAAGTATCACTAACAACACTGCTGGTTCCCTTATGCAAGAAAATTATACATAAAACAAGATCAAATAGTTTGTCGAATCAATGATTCTACCCTAAGCCCACAACCATACAAGGAACAAGAAATAAACCTAAATCAATCATTTTAGAGCTATGTTATCCTAATCATATACAATTTTTAAACATACACTTAGCAATTGACTTTGTGTATCTAAATTCAAAGTAGCAGATAATATTATTTCCCCTAGGATATAAGGCATCACACATATCAGAAAAATCTAGCATACGATTCATTCTTGAGGATATCCTTGGCCTTATTCTAGCATGAAAATTTGATAATAACACACTAAAGCATAACATTCATGTATGGGTATTTTGGGAATCACTTACTCAAGTTCGGTTGATGGCACAAATCGTACCCCTTTCTCTGAATGTTTTGTTGCACTTACACAAATATTTATCAATTCCTCAGTTTGACGTCAGAAATACCCTGAGAGTATGCCCGAATCCCTCAAACCAAGGCTCAGATACCAACTTGTAATGTCCCAAAATACTAGATACGAAAAAATTGTTTTTAAATCAACCCAAACGTTCATTCGTTAATTTTAGAAATAGATATAGTATTAAAAGTATTTCCAATAATATCAAAGTGGTAAAAAAATCATAAGTGTGAAATCTCATGTGGATGCGATATAATTATGTTGGGCTCTTTCCCTTGGAACCAGAAGTACCTAAAATATTTAAACCACAAAACCGTAAGCACAAAACGTAGTCAGTTCTCCAAAATACCACATACCATACATAAAGGGTCTATTTCAACCCCAAGAAGGTGTTATGGGCAAAATCATAGTCTTATCCCATGTCAAGGGCTAAATCATGTTCTTTACGTATACATGAGCCAGGGGCTAGATCTTGGTCTTCCATAAAATTGTCAGGGGCTAAACCCCGATTTTCATGCAAATGTTAGGGGCCGAACACTGGTCTTCCATACAAAGGTCGGGGGCCAAACCCTGTTCTTCCATGCAAGTATCACAAAGTCAACTAGTATCCTATATAGTATAGTGAGCAAAATCACCTCACAACAATGTCATCGACTAACAAGCTCACACAGCTAAAAAGCGGGTGTTACACACCTCCTATGAAATCATTCAAGGTAAACCCTTAGTCTACTTTCCAAAACTATTATTTTGACTAAAAGTCAAACTAGGTCAAAAGTTAACAGTCAAAGTCAATGATAGATTACCTTCCACATCGTGGCCAACTCACGGCCACTTCGTGGCTAATGAACTCAGTCATGAATATTTACATTGCTACATCGTGGTAAACACGCCTCCACAACATGGTAGAGTCCGATCAAAACAGTCGATGAGCCCATCATCGCCATGTTGTGGCACCCTTCAAGGCAATCCGTGGTTACTAGCTGAAAACAGATTTCTTGCTAAATTTCTTAATCAATTAAGCCCTTCGCTCAAGTTGTCTAGAATACTTTTAGGGACCCTAATGTTCCATAGAAACCGAAACATTATGGACATGCATCCCCATGCATGTCCTCGACCTAACTAGGTCCAAATATAAGAAAATTTTCCCTCTACACATGCATGACTCAAAAAACCCAACCATCTTCTAGATCCATAAGGTAACAAGTTCAAAGGACCTTGGTGAGTTATAAAGTTGTAAACTTTATCTCATTGGATCATTTAAAACACATCAAAGTACCAAAAAATGCAAAATAATCATAGATCTGCTGAGAAGGAATTAAAAGATTGCATATTGAATGGTTACAAATGGTCCAAAAGGTGATCTCAAAGATGGGATGGTGTTGCTTGCTTGATCCTTGCACCAAATTTTCTTCTAATTCCTTCAAAGTGCACCTAAACACCAAAGATAAGCTCAAATACGAGAGAAAGGATTAGGGTTTTCTTCAAGGCTATTGGTGGCGATGGACTCAGATGATGGAGGAAGCCCTAGCCATGAATAACCTTAAATAGGACCGTAAGCCCAAAATTTAGATATTTCTAAAAAACAGTCGCCACGTGTGGCCAATATATTACCACTTCGTGGCAGCTAATTCAGATGCACGTTTTCTGCGGGTCACGCCACAGCGTGGTGATACATCACCAACATCATGACCAATATATTGTCACGCTGTGCCGACTAATTGAGATGCATGTTTTCTGCGGGTCACGACACATCGTGGCGATACATCACCTACATCGTGGCCATCCAAAATTCATAACTTACATAGAAAATTTTATACCTGAAAATTTGGATGTTATATATATATATATATATATATATATATATATATATATATATATATATATATATATATATATATATATATATATATAAAAGTTCAACAAAAAACTATTTTAAACAATGAAATAAAAAATCAATCCTGGCCATTAGAAAGAAAATGACCAACGGCCAAAAAGGGATGCACATTAAGAGGTTGAACTCAAATACACTGGATCATAACAAAAAAACTCATTATTTTTTCTTTTTCTTTTTATTTTTATGACTACTCTTTTATCGGAAAAAAAACGAATATAACGAAATCTATAATTTTTATCCTCTTTCCTTAGACATTCATATTGCTATACTAAAGAATGAGCTTTTTTTTTCTAAAAAACTCACTTTGTTTTATTAGTTTTTTAATATTTATGCTTGTTTTTTATCGAAAAAATAAAATAAATATATCAAAAATTCATAATTTTTGGTACTCTTTAAGTAGACATTCATATGGATGTAAACAAAGTGAACTCAGATTCACACTGTGAATGCTAAAAAGTAAAGTATATATACAGTTCAAATTCACAGTGTGAACAACAATAAATCAAATTCACATTGTAAATCTTTGAAAATTGAAGTATATACGGTTCAAATTCACAATGTGAATAAATTCACTTGTGAATTTTACAAAACCAATTTATAAGTAATTAAAACGTTAAAAAATTATTAAACTACAAGGAAATATACTTCGAATCACATGTATATTTCACTAAATTAATTAGTGAATGACCAAAACTGTTGAAAAAGTACAACTTTGATTGTGTAGTCATATAGAATAAGGTTTAATAGGGACTATTGGGTTAGAAGAAGAACATCCCTTGAAATTAGTCTAAGTAAATTTAAGTATACATTTTTATGTCTCTCTCACTCTCTTACGTTCTTTATTGCTTTAAGAAGTCAAAGATTTGCAAGAACCCGAAAATTCCTAATTCGGCCAGCATTTTCCGAAAACAACAACATTAATCTACTCGAAATACAACGTCTAAGATAGATCCAAGCTAAAAAAAATGATAAGATTTTTTTATTTAAATGTACATATATGCACATTTGAATATGCAAAAATGTGCATATATACACATTTTTTTGTGTTTTCTTGACGTTTTTAAGTTACATATAATTTAAACGCTGTCATTAGAGTCTGATTGTTTTGTTGGTCTTGAAATTTTTTTAAAGAAAATACAAAATGTGTACATATATAAATTTCAAGAAAAGTCAAATCCCTTTTTGAGCCTAGATTTTGCTTAGACGCAACATTGGGAGACTAATGATGTTTCTTCATTCTGAAAAATGTTTAGCAAATTAACAGTTCTTGGCTTCTCGCACATCTTTGAGTTCTCAAAATAACTTGATTATATATATATATATATATATATATATATATATATATATATATATATATATATGTGTGTGTGTGTGTGTATGTATGTATGTATGTATGTATTGTCACACCTCCAGCTAGAGGCGAAAACGTCAGGCTATGCAACGTAATCATGGATCACAGTCATTTGCATATAGAGAACAATATAATCGCATAGCGTAATACATAAACTTTTATAATGATAAAAGGGAAATTACATTGTCTCTAATCTAAGAGTACATGATTATATGACAATATTGTGTGTGCGTTAACAGATAGGTGTTGGGTTTTTATTCAAAAACCAGAAGTTTGGCAACGGAAGACTTAATAATTTTTTAATAGCATAAAACAAGTTTATAACCCACCAAGGATCATTTCGCAAAGTTTGGAAATGAAACAAACACCAAAGAAGAAGATGGATAAATTACAACCTTTCTAGTTCTTTGGATCCTCTTGGGAGGCCAGGAAGTTGATGAAGAATATAGAACTTTAGAGACACCAACAATGAATCAACTTTATGTAGAATGCTAGTTCTTTTGTATAAAACTTTTAAGACTCTTAAGCTTTATGTTTATAACAAAATAAGAACATAAAGAGAGCATAAGCAAGATTGTGACCTTCAAGTGTTCCACTAAAACTAGAGAGAAACACACATACATACATAGTTATGCTTTTTGCCTGAGTGGTTAAAGAGATATGAAAGCCTCATTTTATATAGAAAATCTTTGGTCCATATGTTCTTAACTCTTTAAAAACCCATGCCCCTAAAGCCTATGTGTTCCCCATGCTTCAATCCATGGCTTTCTTTTGAATAAATTAATCAGAGGAACATCACTCCTTATTTTAATCATGTTGTCCATGCTTGTCTTTTTATAGGAGTGTTCTTTTCATTAAACAAATGAAGAGCCCATACTCTATTTTGTCTAGCCATATTTTGAAATTATAAAGGCAAAAGAAGAAAATTTCCTTTTACATTTTATAAACCAAGTTTATAATGTATAAACTTTAACTTTTTAGTAAAAGACAAAGGAATTTATCTAGTCCAAAATGTTTTGCATGACTTATTAATTAATACCATATGAATTATGTAATGTTACGTGCTAATGAAAATTATTATTTCCTAGAAATAAATCATTTCCAGTTTAATTATAAGAGTTTATTGAATATTTATTAAAATCAATTTCTAATAAATAATCAATTATATCAAGTTGTTGTTAGTGTAACCCTTTAGTATCATATGTTAATTAGCAATATCACTTTAATATGATTCTTGGGCATACTAGATCTTTCAATCTCCTACATATGCAAGATTCATATTAGACAGATATAGACATTGGTTAATGTCTAGCAACATTTCACTACCCCCATCAACATACGACTTTGTGCCATTCTATCAATGCCTAATTCCCAAAAAGCTCCAAGCTACAATTGGTGTATAAAGTAAGTTTATCAATTATCCCTTTGTGACGGACATTATGTTAAACATGAGATATGTATTGCAATCAATCTCATATGGTGTTCAACTTTTAGTAAGGTTCCTTAGATGTCTAACTCTCAACACATCAGAGTAAAAAATCTCATCTTTACTACACAAGCCTTTTGCATAGTTCATACCATACCTGAAAATGGCTTTTATAACTGCTCAGTTAAGGACCAACGTTTGACCATATCTAAGCACAACACTCCTACACTTAATTCACACTATGTATCTCAGGTGTTAAGGATCAAATATAGTACCTTTTAATCAAGTATCATTCATGATAGCGATGCATGAGATGATCTTGATACGAGTCAGTTCAATACCAGTTCTCTGACAAGTACCTATGAAACTTGGTTACAACCCATTCCATAACTTTATCCAGTGAAAGTCAACCAATCTAATTCATATTAGTCTTAATTCGTAATTGCTCCCGTAATTATAAATGACTATGAACTTTTAGAATCTTATGATTATTCATAGATTAAAGATGTTAATATAGAACATAACAAGTATTGATGTTATGATCATATCCAGTATATCAAAACATTATATAATAGTTGTTGTTACAATGTTCCAATATCCAAATACTAACGCCAAATCAAAATCATATTTCTAGAATAATAAAGTCTTATAGCTGAAATGTGACCATTCATACTTAACTTAGAAGAAAGGCTTTATTAATAGGTTTGAATAAACTTAATCTCTGTGAATTATGTGAATAATATCATCTCCATATTTGAATTTACTCTAGGTATAGTTAAATATCTTGGAGTATATGATTGGTGTTCTTTCGTGACATAGAGTCTCTTAGCTCAATTAAATATACTCACGAAGTCATAAATATTTCTATGTGATCCTTGAATGGCAGACATCAACATAGTTTTTCAGTGAACTCATTCATCCAATCATATTAGATTTCAACTTATAAAGTAGCTTATTCTTATTTTGTAGTATATTGTGTCTTTTTTTGGTTGGACCTCATTCCAACTAAACTTACTCTTCATCCCTCAATGAAGTCATAACCAATTATAATTCATAATTATATATATTTGCTTAGAAATTAGAATCTTATGTAGCTCTTTACATGAAGATTTTATTCTAAACTAATTGTCTCATATACATTCTCCTAGTTCTTCTAAAGTACCCTTAGAATGTTCCTATAGTCATCCAATGACTTAATCATGTACTCAATTGGTATATTATGATATGCTAATAGCCTGATCATATACCAGGTCTTATGCATTACATGGCATAAATGATTGATTCATTTTAAAAGCAAATCGAATATTAATCATTTCAGCTAGTTTAAAACTATGAGCTAGGTCCTTTTGAGGCTGGCTCAAATTCAGTGCCATGTGACAATGCTAAGTTTCCTCCAGATGAATCTTCTATCTTGATCTCTTTCATGACATTGTCAAAAATGCAAAAGGATATAAAACTTTTAACATTTATTTTATCTATCTCTGTAGATTTTACATTCGAAGAATGTATCTTGTCCTTCCTAAGTCTTTCATTTTAGAAATACATTCTTAGTCAAGGTCAAAGGGCCTGGCATGGTCAAAATGTAATTTCTTATGATTAAGTATGTCTCACTCATACAATATTAGGAATTTCGCTACACTCCCATTAGTTCTTAGTAAACATACATGTTCTATTCATTTTGATATAAAAGCACACCATGTGGTTTCATACTAAAATGATGATAACACATTGAGATGCTCACTTTATATCCACAAGTGGATCTCAAACTCTATACATTTTTTTAGGATAACATGGATTTAGAAAACCTCCTGTCTAATCTATATAGATATCTTCTAGTAGATGTCCATTAAGAAAAGCGGTCTTTCTTGAAATCTTTTTTCTATATCTCATATTGAGAATATGAATTTGTGAGAACAAGTAATCAATACACAATGACAAGGTTTGAAAACTCAAACCTTGAGTTAATCTTTAAGATCAATGTATGCTCTTAATTAACGGTTCCAGTCGAATATCGTAATACCAGTTAGGACTAAGGAGGAACATATTTGGAGTAACAAGTGTATGTGTTTCTTGTCATTCAAATCACTACTTAAATAGACTAAGGAGGAACATCCTACAAACTGCAAAACATTCCTAGGACTAGATAACAATCAGTCACTGACAAAGTGATTATCTAAAAGATACATAAAGTAAAGTCCTATGAAACATTACCTCAATAATAAGACAAGAAACATTAAATGCTCGAACAGACTGTAGATCTCGCAACTGCCTTTCATCTCGGAATAATCTATGTCTCATGCTCCATATCTATCTCAGACTTCACTAATCTTGGACTTAGCGTTGGAGGGGACGAGATGCTTGTCTATAACTCGGAAGAAGTCCTTTTTGTTTGTCTTCTTTTGCAAGTAGACGTATCCCAACACTGGTTCATCAATTGGCCTTTCTGCTAGAATTTATGCTTCAGGCAGCTTGTAGTCAATCTTTGCCAGGAATTTTTCAGTTCCGAACAAATGAGCAAGTTCGAAGTCACACTGACAAAATTTAGCCACATAGTCTTTTAAGTAGTTCATTGCAGCACTATAGGCAGCAATGCTCAATTGATTGTCTTGGTGAATTCGAAAGTATGCAGCAATAGCCAAGATATCATTTGGGTTTATGGAAGGGAAGTCGGCGTCCGAGATGGTGAGCTGTTTTGACTTGTTTCGATTGAAGTGATATCTGTAGAACATGCAGTTCATATCGAATTTACTTTGAACTTTTTGTCCAAACCCAAAATGTTTTTGATTCTTTTCCTAGAACATACTTCCTTTTGTGGTTGAGCTTTCATGGAATATAATGTATTCAATCTTTCTCTTTCGGTTCTGATGATCATTTGAGGATCATAATATGGGTGGATAGGAGCATACTTGATGTAGAATTTTCCATAGGGAGAGATGGGGAGATCAATATGGTATGTGTCTTGGGTTAGTATATTATAATACATAAATGGTACGGTGTCCAGATCATGAATTATTCCTTCATGACAAAGTGGAGAAAGCCCTAGCATTAGATTAGGGTTGTCTTTGAGAGCTTGAATCTGAATTATCTCTTCAAGGGCTTGATCTATTTATGCTTGAGACCACCCTTCGGACTTCTTGGCAGTTGGTTCATAGCTTTGGGATTCCGAGATAGGCTTCTTGCCTTTGTCTTGTTTCTTCAAGTCATCAATGACTTGTTGAATGTTATTAGAAATTTTGAACTCATGAGGTGGAGGAATGAGAGGCTCTTCCGGGATGTTGTCAGACTTCCAAAGTGGAGAGCCTTCATCAATTGGAACTATTCTCAGAGAGAGAATCGGAGGCAACATTGACTGGGTAGCTCGGAATGTGTCAATTGTAAGCTTAGTCTTCGCCTTGGCCATTTCATGGCTTCTTTGTAACACACAAGCCAAGGATGATGGTCAGGTAACTTCAAACCATATCCTTCGTTCTTCCTCCGAGAGAGATTTTGCCAGAAATTCCCTTGGAGCTTCAATTCCAACCACATCATTTGTGATGTACACAAATTATTCATTATGATCAGAAGGAATACTTGTGTACACAATTTGAACATTATCATTGTCAGATTCATCTCGGAGTTTAAACTCCAAGGCAGGCTTCCAGGAGATGGCGTGATCCCTTTTGCTTAGTCCTTCTCCCCCTCTTGTATTGAATGGCTATTATCATTATGAGATTCATTTCGTCTTTCTTCTTGATCTCTTTCTCCATTCTCTCAATTTGCTT
Source organism: Lactuca virosa (assembly GCF_052849685.1). Classification (NCBI taxonomy): domain Eukaryota; kingdom Viridiplantae; phylum Streptophyta; class Magnoliopsida; order Asterales; family Asteraceae; genus Lactuca; species Lactuca virosa. Next base: position 287,498,155 of record NC_136429.1, on the reverse strand, counting down.
CGCATGCCTGACATGGATTTTCTTGATCAGCTCAGTAGTGGCGGTGATCATGTCATCATGAACCTTGATCATAGTGGTGATTGTGTCAAGGTAGTGGTCCAGACTCGAGTTGTGTTTTTGCTCAACCTCCTCAATGGTGTGCTTGAGTCGGAGGGAGATGAGTTGATCCAGTTGTTCTTCCCTTTCTGCATTTGAGGGCCCAAGTTTCTTTACTTCAGATAAGGATTGGAGAATGGCATCAAGCTTGTTGTCGAGACCAGAGACTTTGGCTTCGAGTTTGGAATCAAGCTATGCGACAGACTTGTCTAAAGATTATACTTTTGACATTGTAGTAGAAACATTGTCTCGGAGTTCCAAAAGGCAAATGGATCATCAAGGTTTGCAGTTTATGATCCAGTGTCCGAGGTGGAACTCTCAGACTTAGCTTTATCACTTCCTTGATTGACTGGAGGTTCGGAAATAGCAGTATTGTTTGCAGTGGTTGTTTGATTTTCCTTGGGAGGATTCATTTTTGTTTCACCTACAAGTGTGTATTGTACTTGTTAATCAACTTGGATTTCTTTATCAACAGGTTCTGATGAAGATGATGAGAGACCGAAGTCATAGATGGGCCTTGATGATGATGGCTTCTACAAAATGTGCAAAGAAGAGAAGACTGGAGGAGCAACAATGTGTTGGGTTTAGTATACTACAACATCCTGTGGTGCACATACAACCCTAAATGCTTTGGATCTATGTTTCTCTAATTATACATGCAATATTGTTTCCAAAGCAGCAAGCCTACAACTAGAATACAATTGACATAAACAACATAGAATTGAGTTACAAATTTACCTTTTTGTTGTATCTTGTAGTTTTGGCCTTTAAGAACATAGCACCCCAAGTGTGATGACTCAAACGGTTCGCAACACACCTTGGACAAAGGAGCACTTGAGAGAGTGCTTCTATGCACTCAAAATCGGTTATGGAACTCCAAGAACACCAGGGTCACCGCTTTTAGCTATGGGGTGTTATATATATAGTCTAAGAGTCATGGTTAAACCCTAATACATACCCTTGGGCTTATTATCCATGATCCATGATTCAAGTGAGCTAACTCTTTATGGATTCATCCATAAACTTAGTCCATCATGTATCATAAGCCCAAACCACACACACACACACACACACACATATATATATATATATATATATATATATATATATATATATATATATATATATATATATAACTAATTTACACAATTAGTCCATTTAATTAGTCTCTTTTGATCATTAAATTAATTCCAAATAAATTCTTGATCAATACTAATTAAATCATATGATTTCATATTAATATATTAGAGCTTATAATATATTAATAAATCATAACTAACCTCTTCTCAAAAGTCCATCCTATCAAATTCTCCTGGTGATATGCAACCCGAAATGGACCATGTTACTCTCGGGTCAAGTACAAACCAATTATAGTTATGGGCTTAGACACCTAATCCAACAGTCTCCCACTTGGATAAGTCTAATAACTATTATTGCAAGTACGACTCCAAAATCCCGACTAGCAATCGTAGCTCTTAAAAGCCGCTGTCGAACTCTAACCTAGTCAACAACGCGTCCATTAGATAAGGGATCATATATTCCTCCATTCTAAAAGATATAATATGGACTGAGACATGGATTATAATCATTCTCTTTGTCCATTTGTTGTTTCCCGATTTCCGATTTATGACGACTGACTAATTGAACAAATCAAATCACTCTAGGCTTGACTAAGCACTTAGGGTTGTCATTACTAAATCATCGAGGGTACCACATATATCACTTTCATCCCTCTAAGGGTTAAATGAACAGATAAAGTTCGATTCATATGCTTGCTCTATTTACTCATCAAATCACACACAATGATACGTTTTATAACACCGAGTTACCGGTGCATTTACATATCATCAATGTACAACCGACATGTAAACTGCAACAGTATGTCTCTGTTTCAAGAGTATAAGATAGTATCGTCTCACAATCACTCGTGATGAAATCGATGAAGTGATTCAGATGAGTGTGGGTTTAATCCAATACTTGAATCTTATTCCAGGAGTACTCATGAACACTGCAGCAAACTTGTGCTATGTCTAAAACACCTATACAATCTACACTCAGATTCATGACAGTCTAGCTTCAATACTTACTTCCAAAGTATGATCGACTGTGGATGGTTTGAATAACCTAGTTATTCGGGAAGTCAAAACATGCAAAGTGAAACACAAGAATAATCAAATCCAATATGGTCTCAGAACTTATGAATATAAATAAAACACCTTTTATTTAATCACCATATTGATTACACATTATTCATTGTATAATGTTTCGATTAATCAACTTGTCACACCCCAAAACCGGAACGTTGGAATCGTTCAGGGATGGAGGACGTCATGTGTAGTAACACGAGATATGTATATGGTAAGCAAGTAATGAACAACCATTTCATTTCAAAAGAAAGTGTTTACAATGTGTGTGTTCACAAAACATAGAAATCATACACAAATAACAAAACAAGACTTGAAGCTATAATGCTCCATCTTCTGAATCCCCAACACGAGCACCTCTCTAATAGTCTCCTGGGAATACAAGTTATTTGAAAGAGTTGTTCAGCAATTAAGCTGGCGAGTTCATAAGATTTTAGTGATGTGAATAAGTTGTAAAGTGTTATTGAAAATGTAGTTGTAACATGTAGTTGTAAAATGTTGTAAGTGATAAGTTCTGTTTTGAAAAGTTCGCCTGTTCCTCTAGAAAATTCTATATTTCCTACTTTGATGGAAGTTTAAGTAAAATGACACTACAACCCTTTCTATGGGTACTAAGTGGGTACAAGTTATATATGTTGGATTAATGTCTAAGTCCATAACTATATTTGGTATGTACTTGACCCGACCCGGCATGGTCCATTTGGGTTGCACTTCACCGGCACAATTTATATGGATAGTCTTTTGAGAATAGTATATTTATGATTTATATTAATATATTATAAGTTCTAATATATTAATATGGAATCATATTATTTAATTAGTATTGATCAAAAATTAATTTAGAATTAATTAAGTGATCAAAAAGAACTAATTAAATATGGACTCTTATATATATTGAATGGGCCAAGTTCATTTAGGTTGGGCTAAGCTTTCATGGATGGTCCATGGAGCTTTTAACCCATGGATCCTATGTAAATGAAAGTTCATGGGTATTAGGGTTTACATGGATGTAACCCTAATCCTCCATAATATATAAAGGGGTCCTTGGCTCACAAAATAGGCACAAGTGTGTGAAAATAAGAGTGGGCCGATTTTAGTGTGCATACATATTCTCTCAAGTTCTTCCAAGGTGTTTTGGTGATTTGTGATTCCATTTGAGGCTTCCACACTATTGGGGCTAAGCTCTTAAAGCTTGAAGACATCAAGCTACATCAAAAGATATGTCATCTAACTAGAACTTTGTAGTATAGGTGCTTCATAATATGCTAGTTAGGATGAAACTTTGGAATAGTTAATATTTTCATGTATAATAGAGAAAAACATAGATCCAAGGTTTATAGGGTTGCATGTACACCATAGGAATGTTAGAATGCTCAAAACCCAACAGTGGTATCAGAGCCATGGGTTGTTTTCTGTTATATTGATGCAAATGTTTTATTTTCAAGTTGAATTAGGTCAAATTTAGTAAAAGATAAAATGATATGATTATTTTATTAGTTTTAAAAGTTTGATCAAAATGTTTTAAGGAGTTACATATTTTGTCATAAAATTTTGGAGCTCAAAAGTTTTTTTAAAAGTTGTGATCTTAAGGGTTTTTGAAACTTCCATAAGTTATGGATATGAAAGTTTTTAAAAAAAAATTGATTCAAAGTTTTTTATGGAGTTACAAAACTTGGTCTTAATGTTTTAAAGAATTCCATAACTTGTTCTTAAGTTATGGAACATGAAAAGTTTCATCATAAAACAAATATTTAACTCCATAAGTTATGGAATCCAAAGGTTTTCAAGAGTTACAAAACATGCCCTCAAGTTTTGGAATTTGGAAAAAGCTTTTTAGGAAAAAAAAAGAATTGAATTCTAAAACTTTTGGGTTCATAACTAAACAATTAATTAAATGGTTTTAATTTTGAATTTAATAATTGGAATTATGATGTTTTATTGAATAATTCAAATTAACTCTTATGGACTTTATTAATAGTTAATTAAAGCGTTTAATTAAAAGAGTATTATTAAATCCATAAATAAAGATATGGTTTGAGTTTAATTAAATTAAAAGTTTAGTTTAATTAATAGATTAAACCACCAAGTATTTTAAATGTCTAAATACACCCTTATACTATTATAATATAAAAAGTTTAATATATTATATGTATAAGAGCAAGTCGTCTTACCATTAGTAGGCCTCATTCACGAAGCCGGTCTATAAGGGGTATAAGGTTACTGCCTATAAAATGGCAGTTCAATGGGTGTCCACTCTTACCCACCGCTTCCTTGACTGGTGGAGGGTCGTTAGCCGAACAGGTAGAACAAGGACTATAATTTTCCCTTCATTAAAAGTATTAATGATAAATACTAAGTAACTAAACTTTTTATAAATTCCCAATCTTAGTTACTTAGGAAAATGTGAATAAAGTGCTAATCCATGAAATTACACTTTGCACTTTGTTTAAGCTGTTAGTGGAGCGTGCGTGGTTAACCGGCACACTAACCTGGACTTAATAAGGTAGGCAAAGGGTAACTTAATGTTTATCATAGTATCGTTGGAGCGTGTGTGGTTAACCGGCACATTGATTGAGGGGTAAATATTAAGGGAACCAAGTATATTTGCATGGTTACTTCACACCTTGTTTTGTGATCCTCGGCATCCCAGTCACAAAACCTGAAGGGCACACTCGAGATTGAAACATGCCATTGAAAAGTTCAATGAATCTCAAAAGAATCTAGGAGTTTCAAAACCAATTAAAACCTAATAATACATTTCGTTTATCTTGGTGGAAATTGGTGAATCGTCATTCACCTACCTTCAAATATTTTATAGCTTGGATTACGGCATCCCTCTTCCAAGTTATAAAATAGTTTGTTGGGTCCTAGCCTTAATATATCATATTGGGTGTTATATTAAGGACTTAAATCAACTTTACGTGAATTTCTCCCATTGTTGATGTCTGGTTTAGACAACAATGATCTTCCCAAACCAAGCTTTCCTAATGAATATGACTTCCCGAGTTTGGCTCATGGAAGTCATACTTCTCTTCCTCCACCTCCTCCAATTATTCACCCTAACCCACAAGTTCAAGGTCACTCAAGCCCTAATGGCAAGCAAGGTCTATGTGTGATCACATCTTAGAGATGAAGTCACATATTGACAAGCCGGGAGAGTTGGGTGTCAAAGTCTTGAGAAAGTTGGATGTTCAATCACTTTCTAAGTCACATAGTGAGTTCCTTTGGGACTACTATGAAACAGACTATGACATGAACCTTAATGATCATATCTATTTGCTTGGTGCTGCTGAATCAGCAATGATTTGGAACGATAGTAAAGCAAATTTGATTAGAAGATCAACTTCCCAAAAACTTTATGGACAGTGACAATGGTGACACTGGAAATCCAGAAAAAGCATTCTCTTCCCAATGGAAAGGGATTGGCCATAGTCAACCCGGTTGACCAAATGGTAAAGAGAAAGGCTAAGTCTGAGATAGTCTCATTACCAAAGGGTCCATATGTTTATTTTGCCAAAGGAAGGGGCGTTGATTGCAAAGCTGCCAAATTTACCTAAGGATGTTAAAGTCAATAAGTTTGACTCTACAGCAGGTAGAGCCTATTATCTAACTCTGTTAAGTTCTATTCTGAGATCCTCATTACATGATGTGACTGGGTCGCATGTTGATGTTTTAAGAATCAAAGAATAGAGAGAAATCTTAAAGGAAGTATATGCTGATTCTGATCGCGAAGGTGGATTTCGATCGCATCAGAATTCTGAGCAGTTGCTTAAGAAGTTATAATATATTGCTAAGGAATAGATAACAACAATTTTCCATGTGGATTGTAAGGGTAAGTTTTTCCGCAAAGTTTTAAAATAAAAGAAAATTGTTTAATTTTATTTATTTGAAGTATCCTTACATTGGCATTTGTGGAAAATTGTTGCTTATATGATTCCACTGACAGCAATATTGGAAAATGGATTTGATTCTTTCATTTGTGGTAGTGTCCAAATTTACCAAATCAGGAAAGTTCCTCATCACCCAAGTTTCAATTGGACCGAAACTTGGAATCATGCAAGTTGAATAGTATGATGAATGAGAACTTTCAAGCATTGGAAAATCAAGACTAATTACTTGTTCACATGGATGTGTGAGTCAAGTGAAGGACTAAAGGGATCGAGTACACATTCTTGTGCACTGGTCATGTCCACCACAAAGCTCGTTAAGACTATTTGATTTACTAAAGTTTAGTAAATATGGTTAAACTTACAAGTTTAAGTATAATTCTGAAACATTGGAAAAGTCTCAATGTATGGCAGAACGAATGGGAAGAATCAAATTAGGCAGAAAGATAAAAGTTTCTCAAATCTGAAAAGATGGGAGAGTACTTTAGTATCATGTTTATGATCATCTTAATGATTTAGAAATCATATCACAATTAGTCCTCTAAAGGTCATCTTAGTGCATTCTTATGACTAAGAAGAGGAGTCACGAATTGTTGAAATGGTTAGATCAGGAAGATGAGTCATACTTCGTTCCAAATCAATTCTTAGAGTCATACTCCAAGATTGTAACTTGAGTGACATATCTTAAAGAAAGGTTTAAAACACTTGTCAAATGTAAGAGTAAAAGTGTCCTACTCTTGTACATTTGAAATTGGTAAGTTGTGATGTTTTGGATAAAACAAAGACCAACTAAGGCCAATTATGTGAAGTGTTTGTCTTGATAAAGAATCCGCACTATCTCTTGAATATTTGGCAAGATAGTCTTATATGTCAAGAGAATAGTGGGAGTCTTAAAGATTCAAAAAAGAATTTCAAGAACTAATCAAGAATAAAACCTGAGGTTCTTCACTAGTACACGACTTGAGGTTTATAACCTATCATGTTGACATATTTTGTGCCCATTCCAGTTAAAGTTGGCTTTGCATAGGAGTTCTGAAAGTTCTCAATTGGTTGCATAACAACTTGGAAGCAATGGCAGGCCCTGTACTGCCAGGTGGCAAGAAGTTAAGATTGCATAAGTTCAGTCTATATGAGTTTGGATTTGTCATTATCCTTGTCTTGTGAATATGGTTTTGAACATTCACATGGATAAGAACATATATACCATAAAATCTAAGGGTCATAAGGTTTCTCTCCGATTCATGAAAATGATGGTGAGGAAACACTTCCACCAAGTAGATTTGAAGCAGATGGCAAAAGGTCTAAACAATTGAGACTATGATTACGACATCCCTTTTCATAGTTCTGAAATTGTTTAGACACACATGCATGCTATCTAAGGAAAGGTGTATGATTTTGATAAAGTTTTATCAAAGCATCTCATATCAGAAATCTGAACTTTGGTAAGAAAGTCAATAAAGTATTGATTTCTAGAAGTCCAGTTGATTTCTGAGTACATGTCAAAGCTAGTGGGAGGATAAGTGTTATGCTAATAATCATCATGTTAGTGGGAGCATGATAATTATTGTTAGTGTTGCAAGTTAGCAATGTTAATTATAGAAAACAAAAGTTTCAATTCGTGAGGCTGCAGGGATTGAAAAAGTTGTTTTGCTATAATTAAGGGAGAGGATATACTTCATTTCAGTTCTAAACGCTTAGATTGAGACCTTAATCATCTTTAGTCAAGAATATATATATGAATTTCATGTTGGATTGGTTCAACTTAAGGAAATTCTATATATTGTGTTCTCAAAATTCGATTATGATTACGACATCCCTCTTCATAGTCAAATTTTGTAAACATGGCAAATAAAAATATTGTAGCAAAAGACTGGTCTAGAATCATGTCTTTATGTGAGACATCATGAATCGTGTACCATTTGATTTGGGTACAGGATCGATTGCATGTGCTATAATATTTGTCATTTCTAATTTTTTCCAAATGCCCAGAGGCATTAAGAAGGGAAAAGGTCTAGAATTGGATATGACTAAAATGATTAAGCAATTGTCATGGACAATCTGAGGTTTACCAAAGATTGGTTGCTCAGGGACAGTTGGAAGTATAGTGCTAATTTTGGAAGGACCATATTGAGATATTCTAAAAAGAGGCATCTCTTATTCAGAAGTGATAGTCAAAATGAGAATATGGAGTTGTCTCCATAGGTGGAAGTTATCTGTGTAAGATTAGAAAACTTAATGCAAGAAGCATGTCCAAAGCAATGTACTTTGAATATGAGACTTAGTTTCCATGGAGTTGATCTCCATTGGAATACCTTATAATGACTGTTGACAAGTCTTTGTGACTTTGTACATATTCATTACAGGAGGGTCAGTGCATATAAGTTTAAAATCTAAACAGATTTCGATAAATGATAGGAATTTGAAATTCTCACATTTTTCGATAAGGATTTGGGAGTGTGAAATTAGAATCATTGAAATTATGTTCAATTGGTTTATTTCACAAAGTAAAGATCATAGACAAAACATAGAGTGCATACTTGTTGTATGGCAAAGCTATTGTTTAAGAAAAACATAATGTACATGCTTGGAGGATGGGACAACTAGTGTTTTTAATTCAAGTATAAAGTTGGTAAAACCGAAACAATGAATAATGAGTAATCAGTATGGTGATAAATAAAAGTGTTTATTTATATTCATAGGGTTTGATACCATATTTGATTCATTTATTCTTGTGTTTCACTTTGCATGTTTTGACTTCCAGAATAACTAAGTCGCTCTTCCTGAATGATTAAGTTATTCAAACCATCCACAGTCGGTCATATGTTGGAAGTAGATATGAATCAAGACTGTCATGGGTTGGTTTGTAGAGGTCCAAGTTGGTGGACAAAGTGGTGCTACAACACTCATGAGTGCTCATAAGTTCTGATTATTGGATTCAACCCGCGCTCATTTGAATCACTTCATGGATTTTATCACGAGTGATCATGAGACGATAATATCTTATATTCTTCAAGCCTAGAGATATGAGTTGTTACTATGAGTTGGTTATACATTGATTGCACGAAAACACATTTCGTAACTCGATGTTATAAAACGTGCCTTTGTGTACGATTCAACAAGTAGTAGAACAAGCCATGTGAGTCAAAGTTTATCCATTGCTTTTACCTTCGGGATAAAAGCGATATTTGTGGGCCCCTCGATGATTTAGCGATGACACATGTGAGTGCTTGGCCAAGCCAGGACTGATTTGATTTGTTCAATCAGTCAGTCATCATAAAACGAAAATCGGGAAACAACAAATGGACAGAGAGAATGATTATAATCAATGTCTCAGTCCATATGATATCTAGATTGGAGGAATATATGATCCCTTATCTAATGGACAAGTCATTGACAAGGTCAGAGTTCGACAGCAGCTTTAAGAGCTACGATTGCCAGTTACGTTTTGAAGTCATACTCAATAATAGTTTTAGACTTATCCAAGTGGGAGACTGTTGGATTAATGTCTAAGTCCATAAATATATTTGGTATGTACTTGACCCGACCCGGCATGGTCCATTTGGGTTGCACTTCACCGGCACAATTTATATGGATAGTCTTTTGAGAATAGTATATTTATGATTTATATTAATATATTATAAGTTCTAATATATTAATATGGAATCATATTATTTAATTAGTATTGATCAAGAATTAATTTAGAATTAATTAAGTGATCAAAAAGAACTAATTAAATATGGACTCTTATATATATGGAATGGCCAAGTTCATTTAGGTTGGGCTAAGCTTTCATGGATGGTCCATAGAGCTTTTAACCCATGGATCCTATGTAAATGAAAGGTCATGGGTATTAGGGTTTACATAGATGTAACCCTAATCCTCCATAATATATAAAGGGGTCCTTGGCTCACAAAATTGGCACAAGTGTGTGAAAATAAGAGTGGGCTGATTTTAGTGTGCATACATATTCTCTCAAGTTCTTCCAAGGTGTTTTGGTGATTTGTGATTCCATTTGAGGCTTCCACACTATTGGGGCTAAGCTCTTAAAGCTTGAAGACATGAAGCTACATCAAAAGGTATGTCATCTAACTAGAACTTTGTAGTGTACGTGCTTCATAATATGCTAGTTAGGATGAAACCTTGGAATAGTTAATATTAACATGTATAATAGAGAAAAACATAGATCCAAGGTTTATAGGGTTGCATGTACACCATAGGAGTGTTAGAATGCTCAAAACCCAACAATATAAGACTCAGAGTAAACAAACAATCGATTGTGCGCATCTGCCCCAAGCTCACAACCAAACAAGGAACAGAAATTAAGGCGGATAGCACACATCCCATTGGTTGTTAGATCATCATCGTATATAACCCTAGTGTATTCACTTGTTACTCATGGAGTTAATTGTAATGGTTCCTTTGTATCTAATGAAAATGTTCTTTAAGAAAACCTATATTTCTTATAGTAAAATGGTGACCACAGTGACTACTTTTATAATAGCTTAGTTTATACTGCTATATATAATCTAATATCGGATAGAAAGTTAATTGAGTGAATCTGCCCTAAGCCCACAACCAAACAAGGAACAGGAAGTAAGGCGGAAAGCACACATCCAACTACCTATTGGGTATTAGTTTCATATATAAACATAATGTATAAACTAAGGTATTATAGAGTTACTCACCTAAGGTCCATTAAATTGTACTAGTTTAATAAAATGGATTAAACCCTTTACTGGGAAGTTTCTAGTTTTGTATACCAAAAGTACTGATTTTGGAAAGTATGTTTTGTACTAGAAAAATTGTGCTTTGAATCTGTGTCCTATGACCTGACCCATACCTGGTACACTTATGATGACTTAATGTGTACTGAGCATACATATATATAGAATCGAATAGAAAATAGATTGGGTGAATTCGTTCCAAGCCCACAAACAAACAAGGAACAGGAAATGAAGCGGAGAGCACACATCCTATTACCAGTCGGACTCTATTGGTATATATATATCCTGTGATGTATACATTAAGGAATCATAAGACTAGGATTATGGTCCTTTATTTTAAACGTAGCCTTCTACCAAGGCATCTTCTGTTATGTGCTAGACTCGACTGGTCTGTTTGTCGTTTGTAAAAATGTATGTTTTCCCTAGTTTATAACTATCTTAACTCGAAAATAGTTTGAGTTTGACTTTCGAGTGGTACTGTCACTTTATGAAAGTAATGGGAAATGTAAGTACATAGTTGTCGTTTATAATGATTTTCGGATGTACTAATAACCTAAAAACATGTTTGTTTTAATACGGTCATAATGTGAAGGCTAGAACCCCTACTAAACGTTCTCCCTGTCAAGAGATTAAGGGAACCAAACGCGACCTGTGCAAATTCTTGCAAGCCATGTAATTCACATTTGTTATATGATCGTGTATACCCAATATAACTATCACCTCTTGTTTAGAAAAATGAGTTAGTGATTCATTGGTATAATTAGATCATGTAGTGTGTGTTCTCATGCTATAGCAACCTAACTTGTTTGTTTTGTACTGTATATTCTACGTTCTATTTGTTTCTCATAATTATGTGTTCTCTCTGTATGGTATTGTTTGTTTCTCTTCACTGAATGTTCTATATGGTATTGTTTGTTTTTCTTCACTATATGTTTGACTCATGTATGAACTGACTCTTTGTGTGCTTCATTGTACTAGAAGTAATGAATAACATTCTCCTAAACTATACCTATTATAGTTTACTAAATTTCTACTTGGACTGTTACTGAAAAGACTCGTTTATCTACCAAGTTATGTTTGTACTTTAAAAACGGAGTTTTGTATAACTATAAAGTAACATAACTTTAAAAGAATTTTTGAAATGTTTTGACAACTTATAAATGACATAAGTAACATTTTGAAAGATGTTTATAACAAACATTTACACAATTATCATTGTGTTCAACTTGTATTCCCCCCCTTAAAACATTTAAAAACAGTTAAAAGATTCATTACGGGGTATGAACTCACCTGATGTGTGTGATTCAAACGGGTATGCGTGTAAGGATGAGAAGTTCCACGAATGAAGTCCCGAGACACAATAAGTCCTAAATGACATATAAGGACACATATTGACATGAATATAGTGTTTATAAACAACTATATTAAAGGAAACACCTTTCGGTACTAGGAAACACCTTGACAAAGTGTTGGAATCACATGTGATTCATCAAAGGAAACTGAAATGGCACTAACATGAGTTTACGGTCATGGGTTTACGGCTCAAGGGAGTTTACGGCCGTAAACTCATGGTCAAACATGGCTAAGTGTTGGTTTGAAGGCTAGGGAAACTTTAGGGACTTTTGTTCTACACTTGTATGAGAAAGACCACTTCAAATGAGGCTTTTGATGAGTTTAAGGCCCAAAGGAGTTTACGACCGTAAACTCATGGTCATTATGTATTTGAGTGAAGTTTAAGGTTCGTCAAACATCAAGGAAGGGTTTTGGGTCATTAGCTTAGCATCTTATAGGGTTTATGGCCAATACATGCTTCAACATTGAGTTTATGGTCCTGGAAGATCTTGGACCGTAAACTCATGATCTTCATGGGAAAAGGCATGTTTCAAGTCTCTAAGCATGGATACTAACTAGATATGAAGTATAGGGAAGTGTACTTACGATCTAGAATCTTGAAATGGTTGATATTGGCCAAGAACACTAGTGTGTGTTCTTGGTGTTCTTGGTGAAACTTGAAGATCTAAGAAAACATGATTTCCATGGATGAATCATGAGGATGAAGCTAGTTAAGAAGGATTAACAACTAACTAGAGAAAGAACACTTACGATTTTTTGAAGATCAAGTATGAAGATCGGGATGATACTTGAGAGAAAACTCATGTGTTCTTGAGGTGAAAGTGAAAGAATGAAGAAAAGTGAAGGAAATGAGGTTATAAGGTGGAGTTCACGGCCTACCTTGGGTTTACGGCCGTAAACTCCATGTTTACGGCCGTAAACTCCACATGTTGGAGTTGAGGGCTTTAGTGTTGTACAAAGTCTCTAGCAGGTGCTTTCTAACACTTATTCCTTAAGTGTATTAGGCTCAAAACTCCTTAGAATGACCTTTAACCGGGCTAGAACTGAGTACTAATGAGTTTGACATTCAGTTGAGTTGATTGACTGGGTCTTAAAAGCAAAAATTTTCCGGGTTGTCACATCATTCCCCCGTTAGATGGAATTTCGTCCCGAAATTAGCTTTCTGAGCATTACTACTGGGGTTGCGCTCCTCTGATTGGCAGAATACCTACTCGTAGACCTGGCAACCTTGCCCTGGTGTTCATGATAGGATTCGTACTTGGTCCATATATCACTACCTCGTGTATACAAGTCGTATATAATTAGGGTTAGTAAGACGGTCGGATGTGCGACTCTGCCCCAGGTCCACAACCAAACAAGGAACAGGAGATAGGGCGGAAACACACATACTAAATCTGCGTAATCATAATCATATACCACCCTCTCGTATACCCTAAATAGTAATAGGTGGGCTGTATTCGTCCTTAGCCTCTGTGCTCGAACTTGGTCTGCTGGACGAGCGGTATTTCGTGACGGTCTGTGGATATCTGACGATAAGGCTTCGGAGGACAAAGTACTCTTGGCACGAGTACTTCGGGGTTTAGAATACGAAAGATAAAATTGAGGTTTAGGTCGGACTTTCGATATGAATGACGAAAGTTTCGAGAACTTGTCGATCGAGGCGATAGAAACATATGAACCTAGTATGGTGAGGACCACGCCAACTCATGACGAATGAAAGTAACGGACTCTTTACTGAACAAAGTTTTGGTCAAATGGAAGAAACTTCTACTATACGACGATGTATCCCTTGTATGATCGATATTGTACTTCTAGTATGTTCGACAATGTACTCCTAGTATGTTCGAAAACGTACTCTTCGTAAATGTTCCCGTGTTTCCTGTTTTCTCTTGGATGTTAACACTCCTACGTATCGTACCGCTATGTGCGTATACATACAAACGAAAGTACTCTAATAACTGGTGGAGATACTTTATATCATAATCCTCCTTGGTACCACTACAATCGCCTTCCATATACAAGTTATGAATATTTAAGATGAAGCAGGCAGTCGACTGAGTAACTCTGCCTTAAATCCTCAACCAATTAAGGAATGGGGACCTAAGCGGAGTCACTCACTCTAAGTCTGCAACATCTTAGTTGTGCACAACCCTGATGTATATGGTAAGCCATAATAGCTTCTCTAAGGGATCTTTTAGTTCTCTTGAATACTGTGACCTATTTCAATATGTGAGTCATTATAATTACTTTTAGGTGTTATCCCCAAATTTTAATCTTATATGAATATAAATTAATTTTAAAAGCAATTACTATTTCGAAAACGTACCGCTACTCGTCGACGACTCCGGGGTATATTCTCCTGCGGTGATCATCAGAATGCGTCCATCCGCGCCTGAGTTCTTTACTATCGGGCAGTCCCTCTGAACATGTCCAGCCTCACTACAGCCATAGCAGGCTTGGTTTTCGTCTGCTCCGGGGACTTTGGAGATCGGTAGAGCCGGTGCCCTGCAGAAACGGACTGTGTGTCCCTTTCTGTGGCAGTTTAGACACTGCATTTCCCGACATACTCCGGTGTGGTGAAAGTTGCACTTTCCACACTTCGGAAGGTTTCCAGCATATCGACAGCAGGTGCTGAAGCAGTAGGCGTCGTAGCGGCATACATAGTACTCGCTCGTTGCCCTTGCGGGGTGTCCTGTGTTGTTCGCTTCTTCTTCCTCTTGTTCCCCCGCTTCTGTTTATAGTCCTCTTCCCTCGATGGCTCAGGAATAGGGACTTTTACACCCTGGCGGACTCCGTGGTCGATGAGTCGCTGAGCCAGGCATTTAGCACTATCGAATGTGGCTGGGTTAGAAGACAACACATTTCCTTGGGTCGGAGCAGTCAGACCCCAAATGTATCTTTCTATCTTCTTGCTCTCCGGGGTAACCATCCCAAGGCATAGAGCTGCTAGCTCGCTGAACCGGACAGTGTAGGTCACTATGTCTGAGCCGACCATAGTGAGCTCCCATAGTTCTTGTTCCAGCTTTTGTACTTCGCCCCTCGGGCAGTATTCTTCCAGCATTAACTCTTCTAGGTTCTCTCAACCTATTGAGTATCCACTGATAGGGTCAGTGACTTAACATGGCTGTTCCACCATGTTAGGGCTTTCTCAGAGAAAGTGCAGGCAGTAAACTTCACTTTGCTTCCTTCTGGGCACGAACAGATTTCGAAGATCGACTCTGTTTTCTCGAACCATTGCAAGAGGTCAATAACTCCGCCAGTCCCATTAAAGGACAATGGTTGGCATTTGGTGAAGTCCTTGTAGGAGAACTCTCTCGAGTGCACGGGGACCTCACCTTGAGTAGAATCAGTAGGTGTTCCACCTCCGCTGGTACTGGTGGAGTGATATTGAGCCATGGCTGTTGCCACAGCCGCAGCCACTGAAGCGTTTATAGCTGCCATATCGATTTGTGAAGGAGGTGGTATTGGAGTTATCGGAGTAGTGCGTCTGTTTGATCTGCGAGGAGGCATCTTTGCTAAAAGAATACAAAGATGAGATGGAATAAGTCTAAAGCAATGGACACAAGCCGAAAGCTGAAAAGACAAGGTTATCCTAGTTCTGGATGTATCGGGTCCTGACTTCCACAGGGTTCTAGAAACAATTCATAAAAAGTCTATACCTAATAAACTTTATGAATTTGGAGTAGTTATCCTCGAATGAATATCTGTTACCTGAATAACTGTTACCAGCTGCATGTAAGAAAATAATCTTAACATATAATGTGAGCAGTGTTTCCACTCGCTCATTAAGTTAACACGATTATTATTTATTAGTGTGACGTGTAAGACGTTTTGGTTACTTCGGTCGATCCCTCCTTGAAAGCTTCTCATGAACTTGTTATCGTTTCCTCCTGACTCTCCTGTTGTCTATTATGAGGAAGTGGTTACATCAACCTGGGCTTGTCGTACGAGAATGGAAGTGACTAAAGAATATATGAGATTTAAGGTAGCTTTATGGGGTGATCCTTACAGAGTCCTCCTATAATTGTACAATGTATACAAGTTGTATATAATTCAAGATTAAATAGACCTTCGAATAAGTGATCCTACTCCAAAACCACAACCAAACAAGGAACAGGTAGTGAAGCGTAGATCACAAATTCTAAGTCTATAAATTCTCAATTATATATAACCTTAGGAGTATACATTGCAAGATTATAGACCTATCCGTAAGGGTCTTTTAAGTTATCACATAAGTTATTTGTATGGTGCCTAAAATACTCCTATAGTATTTTAATTTAATGTACTTGGTATGTTTTAAACTTGTTATTGCGTTATCGTATCATAGAATACACCTATAGTATTCTAACTCTAATGTACTTGATCTGGTGTTCTCTTGACTGGTGTTCAGGTAAGTTTTAAGACTGTTGCAACACCACTTCATTCCCAAACACATGTCGGTCACATCCGGAATGAATATAGTTGATCAGGCTATATTGATCCTAGCTATCATTACATAACTGTTTAGGTTGACGACAGTGTTCAACCTTTAAATACTTTAGTTATGTTCTCCTCATGATACTTGTTCTAATATGTACATGTATAAGCAAGTAGGTATATTTTTATAACGAATAGTTATACTCTAAAAATATATCATTATCCAGAGCACTTAAGCCCCATTGTATTTATAGTTGTATATATTTTATCGGTTGATATACTTAGTTCACTATAAACAATGCTCTGATACCAATCTGTCACACCCCAAAACCGGAACGGCGGAATCGTTCAGGGGTGGGGGACGTCATGTTTAGTATCACGAGATATGTATATGGTAAGCAAGTAATGAACAACCATTTCATTTCGAAAGAAAGTGTTTACAATGTGTGTGTTTACAAAACATAGAAATCATACACAAATAACAAAACAAGACTTGAAGCTATAATGCTCCATCTTCTGAATCCCCACCACGAGCACCTATCTAATAGTCTCCTGAGAATACAAGTTATTTGAAAGAGTTGATCAGCAATTAAGCTGGTGAGTTCATAAGATTTTAGTGATGTGAATAAGTTGTAAAGTGTTATTGAAAATGTAGTTGTAACATGTAGTTGTAAAATGTTGTAAGTGATAAGTTCTATTTTGAAAAGTTCGTCTGTTCCTCTAGAAAATCCTATATTTCCTACTTTGATGGAAGCTTAAGTAAAATGACACTACAACCCTTTCTATGGGTACTAAGTGGGTACAAGTTATATAAGACTCAGAGTAAACAAACAATCGATTCTGCGCATCTGCCCCAAGCTCACAACCAAACAAGGAACAGAAATTAAGGCCGATAGCACACATCCCATTGGTTGTTAGATCATCGTCGTATATAACCCTAGTGTATTCACTTGTTACTCATGGAGTTAATTGTAATGGTTCCTTTATATCTAATGAAAATGTTCTTTAAGAAAACCTATATTTCTTATAGTAAAATGGTGACCACTGTGACTACTTTTATAATAGCTTAGTTTATACTGCTATATATAATCTAATATCGGATAAAAAGTTAATTGAGTGAATCTGCCCTAAGCCCACAACCAAACAAGGAACAGGAAGTAAGGCGGAAAGTACACATCCAACTACCTATTGGGTATTAGTTTCATATATAAACATAATGTATAAACTAAGGTATTATAGAGTTACTCACCTAAGGTCCTTTAAAATGTACTGGTTTAATAAAATGGATTAAACCCTTTACTGGGAAGTTTCTAGTTTTGTATACCAAAAGTACTGATTTTGGAAAGTATGTTTTGTACTAGAAAAACTGTGCTTTGACTCTTTGTCCTATGACCTGACCCATACCTGGTACCCTTATGATGAGTTAATGTGTACTGAGCATACATATATATATATATATATATATATATATAGAATCGAATAGAAAATAGATTGGGTGAATTCGTTCCAAGCCCACAACCAAACAAGGAACAGGAAATGAAGCGAAGAGCACACATCCTATTACCAGTCGGACTCTATTGGTATATATATATCCTGTAATGTATACATTAAGGAATCATAAGACTAGGATTATGGTCCTTTATTTTAAACGTAGCCTTCTACCAAGGCATCTTCTGTTATGTGCTAGACTCGACTGGTCTGTTTGTCGTTTGTAAAAATGTATGTTTTCCCTAGTTTATAACTATCTTAACTCGAAAATAGTTTGAGTTTGACTTTCGAGTGGTACTATCACTTTATGAAAGTAATGGGAAATGTAAGTACATAGTTGTCGTTTATAATGATTTTCGGATGTACTAATAACCTAAAAACATGTTTGTTTTAATACGGTCATAATGTGAAGGCTAGAACCCCTACTAAACGTTCTCCCTGTCAAGAGATTAAGGGAACCAAACACGACCTCTGCAAATTCTTGCAAGCCGCGTAATTCACATTTGTTATATGATCATGTATACCTAATATAACTATCACCTTTTGTTTAGAACAATGAGTTAGTGATTCATTGGTATAATTAGATCCTGTAGTGTGTGTTCTCATGCTATAGCAACCTAACTTGTTTGTTTTGTACTGTATATTATACGTTCTGTTTGTTTCTCATAATTATGTGTTCTCTCTGTATGGTATTGTTTGTTTCTCTTCACTGAATGTTCTATATGGTATTGTTTGTTTCTCTTCACTATATGTTTGACTCATGTATGAACTGACTCTTTGTGTGCTTCATTGTACTAGAAGTAATGAATCGCATTCTCCTAAACTATACCTATTATAGTTTACTAAAGTTCTACTTGGAGTGTTACTGAAAAGACTCGTTTATCTACCAAGTTATGTTTGTACACTAAAAACGGAGTTTTGTATAACTATAAAGTAACATAACTTTAAAAGAGTTTTTGAAATGTTTTGACAACTTATAAATGACATAAGTAACATTTTGAAAGATGTTTATAACAAACATTTACACAATTATCATTGTGTTCAACTTGTATTCCCCCCTTAAAACATTTAAAAACAGTTAAAAGATTCATTACGGGGTATGAACTCACCTGATGTGTGTGATTCAAACGGGTATACGTGTAAGGATGAGAAGTTCCACGAATGAAGTCCCGAGACACAATAAGTCCTAAATGACATATAAGGACACATATTGACATGAATATAGTGTTTATAAACAACTATATGAAAGGAAACACCTTCCGGGACTAGGAAACACCTTGACCAAGTGTTGGAATCACATGTGATTCATCAAAGGAAACTAAAATGGCACTAACATGAGTTTACGGTCATGGGTTTACGGCTCAAGGGAGTTTACGACCGTAAACTCATGGTCAAACATGGCTAAGTGTTGGTTTGAAGGCTAGGGAAACTTTAGGGACTTTTGTTCTACACTTGTATGAGAAAGACCACCTCAAATGAGGCTTTTGATGAGTTTACGGCCCAAAGGAGTTTACGGCCGTAAACTCATGGTCATTATTTATTTGAGTGAAGTTTAAGGTCCTTCAAACATCAAGGAAGGGTTCTGGGTCATTAGCTTAGCATCTTATAGGGTTTATGGCCAATACATGCTTCAACATTGAGTTTACGGTCATGGAAGATCTTGGACCGTAAACTCATGATCTTCATGGGAAAAGGCATGTTTCAAGTTTCTAAGCATGGATACTAACTAGATATGAACTATAGGGAAGTGTACTTACGATCTAGAAGCTTGAAATGGTTGATATTGGCCAAGAACACTAGTGTGTGTTCTTGGTGTTCTTGGTGAAACTTGAAGATCTAAGAAAACATGATTTCCATGGATGAATAATGAGGATGAAGCTAGTTAAGAAGGATTAACAACTAACTAGAGAAAGAACACTTACGATTTTTTGAAGATCAAGTATGAAGATCGGGATGATACTTGAGAGAAAACTCATGTGTTCTTGAGGTGAAAGTGAAAGAATGAAGAAAATTGAAGGAAATGAGGTTATAAGGTGGAGTTCACGGCCTACCTTGGGTTTACGGCCGTAAACTCCATGTTTACGGCCGTAAACTCCACATGTTGGAGTTTAGGGCTTTAGTGTTGTACAAAGTCTCTAGCAGGTGCTTTCTAACACTTATTCCTTAAGTGTATTAGGCTCAAAACTCCTTAGAATGACCTTTAACCGGGCTAGAACTCAGTACTAATGAGTTTGACGTTCAGTTGAGTTGATTGACTGGCTCTTAAAAGCAAAAATTTTCCGGGTTGTCACACAACTTAATACTTGAATTAAAACAATAGTTATGCCATGCTCCAAGCATGCACACTATGTTTGACTATGGTCCTTTCTTTGTGAAATAGATCAATTGAACACATCTTCAATGAAACTCATTTCACAATTCCAAATCCTTACCGTAAATGTAAGAATACCAAATTCTTGCCATTTACTATTATCTGTTAGATTTTAAACTTATATGCAATTATCTTCTTGTAATGACTATGCACAAAAGTCATAGAGACTTGGCAACAGACATTACAAAGTATTCCAATGGAGAGCAATTCCATGGAAATGAAGTCTCACATTCAAAGTACATTCCTTTGAACATCCTTCTTGCATTAAGTTTTTCTAATCTTACACAGATTTTAAGAATAACTTCCACTTATGGAAACATTTCCGTATTCCCATTTTGATTATCACTTCTGAACAAGAGTTAGCTCTTTTCAGAATATGTCAATATGGTCCTTCTAAAATTTAAAATATACTTCCAACTGTCCATAAGCAACCAATCTTTTGTAAACCTCAGATTGTCCTCGACAATTGCTTAACCATTTTAGTCATATCCAGTTCTGGTCCATTTTCCCTCTTAATGCCCTAGGCATTTGGAAAATTCAAAACACATAAGTATTGTAGCATATGCAATCGACCCTATACCCGAAGCATATGGGATATGATCCATAATGTCTCACATAAAGACGTGATACTTTACCAGTCTCTTGCTATAATATTTCCACATATAGAATTTCCTTACGTCGAATCTTTTCAACATAACATTCATATATATTTTTTACTAAACTTGATTAAAATCTCAATCTAAGCTTTTAGAATTGAAATGAAGTATAATTTCTCTCCCTTAATTATAGCAAAACAACTTTTCAACCCCTGCAAGTTTGCGAATTGAAACTTTTGTTTTCTATAATTAACATTGCTAACTCGCAACACTTAACATAATAATTGTGCTCCCACTAGCATAATAATTACATTCTTATGAGCATAACAGTTATGCTCCCACTAGCTTTTACATGTACCTAGAAATAACTTGGACTTCTACAAATCATTACTTGTTGACTTTCTTACCAAAGTTCAGATTTCTGATACGAGATGCTTCAATAAGACTTTATCTAGGCTTCTCAATAGATAGCTCACATGTGTGTCTAAACAATTTTAGAACTTACAACAATCAGTCTCAAATGTTTAGACCTTTGCCATTTCTCACAATTCGAACTATGAAGAGAGATGTCGTAATCATAATCGAATTTGAGAATGCAAATACCACAATTGCTGTCTTCTTAAAATATACTTTGTAACGACGTAAATTTTTAAAACCATTTTTCATTTTTCAAACATAATAAAACTCATATAATATTCTCAAAATCTCATATATCAATGTCATCACCATAAAACATATCCCAGAATCTCAACACTTAATCTTCTGCCAGTGTGTACAAATCATGTCGGCGCCTTCCCACGACTCTCGCTGGTACCTGAAACACATATCACATAACACGGTAAGAATAAATGCTTAGTGAGTTCCCCAAAATACCACACACAACACATATTAGCCACTCGAGTCTATAACTTTGTTGACCCTCTGGTCAATGTGTCTCAGTGGGACCCTCCAGCCCCATAACTCTGTGGGCCCTCTGGCCCTAACTATGTGGACCTTCCGGTCCTAACTCTATAAACTCTGTAACATACATAGCATAAATCACATAGAAATTACATCATGCAAAAGCATACAAAATACTCTATCACATAACCCTAATTACCACTCTAGGTAAAGTATAGTGAGAAGACTCACCTCGGGTAACTCGGTAATCCCAAACTCTGTAAAATCTGGTCTAGCCTCCGCCTAATCATATGAAATAAGCACTCTAAATCAATACATCTCTCAAGGCTAGACTATTCCCTCTCTTAGTACTCTCAGAAGGGTAAAAGACCATTTTACCCCTCTCATGGCTCAAAGACCCTAAAGTTGACCAAACCCTAAAAGTCAACAAAAGTCAACTCTCTGGGTTATGCTGCGCGTACCAAACATGTACGCTGGGCGTACCCGGCGTCCTCACAGAAACGGGGTGCGCGACTGTAACATCCCAAAACCCAAGGCCAAAAATTTCATTTTTAAATAAGTTATTACATAAACCATCAGTATAAAAACATTCATAATAATATCTCGTGTCAACCAAAGTGTTAGTAATCAAAACATATTATCATAAAACCATATCAGAGTGTAATCCCAAAGATCTCATGTGCGGAAAATATAGTGTGATGCGTTGCGATCAAGCCGGCTCCTTTCCTTCAAAAACGAAGTTCTTGAAACCAAAACTGAAAACTGTAAGCACAAAGCCTAGTGAGTTCCCCCATCATACCACATACCATACAATCACATAGCATACATACTGCCGGGAAATTATGGGTGCCCGACCTACCCGATACGGCCATTCTGGGGTGCCGACCTACCCGGTACGGCCATTCTGGGGTGCCGACCTACCCGTGTCAAGCCATTCGGGGGTGCTGACTACCCGTGTCAAGCCATTCTGGGGTGCTGACCTACCCATGTCAAGCCATTCTGGGGTGCTGACCTACCCATGTCAAGCCATTCGGGGGTGCTGACCTACCCATGTCAAGCCATTCTGGGGTGCTGACCTACCCGTCGGTCCTAACAACCGACCCTCGGGGACTATTCCACCCTCTACTGCTACTATCAAATATATCATAACATAAACATACTATCAGACATATCTGGGGTGTCCGAACTACCCTTCGGTCCTAACAACCAAACTTGGGGACTATTCCCCTCCTACTACCACTATCACAGATAACATATCATGCCAGCATATAAACATATCATCACATACTGTCAAACATATATGGGGTGTCTGACCTACCCTTCGGTCCTAACAACCGAACTCTACTACTATCACATATGACATATCATGCCAGCATATAAACATATCATCACATACGGTCAGACATATCTGGGGTGTCTGACCTACCCTTCGGTCCTAACAACCGAACTCTACTACTATCACATATAACATATCATGCTAGCATATAACATATCAGGTAGTAGCAAACCTAGATGATATCACAAAGACAATCATCTAACATACAATTCCTACTAGTGGGCCGACATTGTGGCCGTAGACCCACCGCTACTGTAAGGTAACTCACCTCACACTGCTGAAGTCCCGTAGACACAATCCCACACTGCTGAAGTCCCGCAGACTCAACCCTAGCTGCTGGATGACAGATTCTCGAACTATCAACACCGAAATAACACCCAATTAATAATTGGGTCACAACACATATCCATAAATACATACTTGGATAATTACTACATTACCCCAAGGTTGGCTTTATTCAAACCCAAGGCCCAATCCGTAGGCCCAAATTCCAACTAGCAATCAAGACCCGACATATGGCCCAATTTTCCAAATTGGGCCCAAGCCTATACATGGTCTTATTCTGGGGCCCATCATCATATAATCATTAAGGCCCAAACTATGGCCCATCTATGGCCCAATTTTCCAAATTGGGCCCAAGCCCCTTACATGGGCCTTACCCTAGGCCCATTAAATTATTCTAGTCCAATTGCTTGACTTTGGATGGCCCATTAATAACCCAATCATCAAGGCCCAATAGAAAGGCCCAATAATAAACCCAAGTGAAATTAGGGTTTCACATAAAATGATGATTAGGGTTAAGTTTCCTACTTAACCCATTAAGGACTTAATCCTCTAAGGACTTAATCCATTAAGTCCAATCTTACTTAGATTAATTTCTTGCAAATGATTATTATTTAATATCTCCAGTTATTAAATAATTCCCGTGTGTCCCGATTAATTTCCCAAATTAGGGTTTTGATGGCATTAGGGTTTTCCAAACCCTGATTAGGGTTTCCAACCCAAATACTAGCCCATTTATTAATTTGTTGGGCTTTTAGATCAATTAGGGCTTAATTGGGCCTATTAAGCCCACTAAAATATTATTAAGCCCATTAGGGTTTCAAGCATCCCCAATCGAGTAAACTCACAAGACAAGCACACCGCCACCCGACACGGCGGCCGGTGGCGGCAGGAAGCGGTAGCCACCACCCTACTGTGGTGGTTTGAGTTTCATTCCATTATTCCAAATTTTACAATCTACAATGAAATCACAAATAAGCACACACTACACTAACTAACACACATACACGGCGGTGCATCGCGGCAGCCACCACCTCACAGTGGTGGCAGTGGCGGCTTAAGGCTTTCCGGTTGACAATCACACACACAAAAACCCTAAATTAAGCACAACACTTCAGCCACCCACCTGGTGGCTCCCAGTGGCGGCAACAACGAAGTTGAGATAGCAGCCACCACCTCATCGTGGTGGCAGTGGGGTTTTCTTCACCACTCCGGCCAAAGGACGCTACTACAGCCTTATATCATCACAACATACAAGTACCAACACCACAACACGCCTACAGATGCATAACGGCCCCGACATCGGCCTTGACTCCCGTATTCGCCGGCAACAAACAGTAATCGATAGGGCTCCGCTCCCTTGGTGGCTCAGCTGGTCGGAAGAACAGCGTCACAGGTGGTGGTGTTTCGATGTTTAGCGGTGTCGGAGGTGGAAGGGAGGTATAAGGGTGGGAGAGTGGCGGCTACTGTTTATCTTTAGGGTTAGAGTTAGGCACGGTTATATACTCCCGATCCCTCCACAACTTATTTCCATAATGCCGCTTTTAGTCCTTCCATTCCCATAATCTTTCAAAATGAAGCCCAATATTTACCATATAAACCCCGCCTCTTGAAAACCTTTTCAAATAACACTCGAAACTTACCGATCAGCCCCTCTTCTACATATTGTTCTCAAATAAAGTCCAGTCGTACTCCTTTAACCCCCGACTCCATAAACCTTTACAGTATAACACCAAAATTTACACTTTAATCCCCGCCTTCAAAAATTACGATAGATAACTCCTCGAGACCAACACCCCGCATATATAATTATTTATTTTAGGCTACCATTCGTTCATTAATTTATTTATTTAACTAATAAATAAACGGGTGTTACAACTCTCCCCCACTTAAATTAGATTTCGTCCTCGAAATCACTCCTTACTATTTCTTACACACCCAGCCACTCTAGTAATGTCACACCCCCAAACCAAGGATGGCGGAAATGTCTGGGGGTGGAGGACTTCATGTATAGTATCATAACAACAATTGTAATAGTAATTCAAGCAAACCCAACCAACATATATATAACTGAAAAAGTTACATCATTGTATGAATTACATGTTTACGAATCAATTACAATATGTTGACAAAATATGAAATAGTAGACGCCTTAGCGTCCCATCCTCAAATGCACTTGGTTACCTGTTTAATGATTTCCTGAGAATACAAGTTGTTTGAAAAAGTGTCAACACAAAGGTTGGTGAGTTCATAAGCTTTTGTTTAGTATTATTAAAAGCCTTTCGTTTATAAAACTATTATTTGTTTTAGAAAATCCAATATTTTCCTTAAAATGTATATGTAGTCTTAAATCCAAAGACCGAAATGTATAAGTAACTTTTCTTACTTATAATAAATAATGTAAGTTTAAATCGACATAAACTCGTTTAATTTTAATGAAGTTCCCGTAAATTCCAATATTCATTAATACTTTATGTGAGTTTATTAAAGCCTTTTCTTGTAAAAGTAGTGTTTGTTCCAGAAAATACAATATTTTCCTTAATGTGTAAATGTAGTCTTAAAACCCAAAGACCGAAATGTACAAGTAGTGTTTGTTCCTTATAGTAAAACAATGCGAGTTTAAATCGACATAAACTCGTTTGATTTTAGTGAAATCCCCGTAAATTCTATGTTTGTTTATATTTAATGTGAGTTTATGAAAGCCTTTTCTTGTAAAAGTAGTGTTCGTTCCAGAAAATCCAATATTTTCCTTAATGTGTAAATGTAGTCTTAAAACCCAAAGACCGAAATGTACAAGTATTGTTCGTTCCTTATTGTAAAACAATTCAAGTTTAAATCGACATAAACTCATTTGATTTTAGTGAAATCCCCGTAAATTCTATGTTTGTTAATACCACATGTGAGTTATTATAACCATGCTATGACCTAGTTGGCCTGAAACGACATTCTTCAGGCATCGGAAATGTTATGACATTTGTCACCCCAGACCTATCGGTCTAACTGTTGCATGCAGTTTAGGTGTGGGTTTGTCAAACCCAATATAGATCTATACACAAGTATCACGCTCTCCCTCGAGGAGACTCTGGTTATAATACAGGACTTATTTGTAAATTGAATCGAATGTCTCACAGAAGTCATTAACGAATTTACGTGTAGTGTAATGAAAACTTGGTACCGTATGGCCGTACCTTGCTTAATGAAAATATCCTTTGTATACATGTACCCTTTTTAAATGTATGTGTTATGTAATGTTTCATAAAGTCATTAACGGAATTACGTGTTATGAAAACTTGGTACCGTATGGCCGTACCTTGCTTAATGAAAATATCCTTTGTATAAATGTACCCTTTTTAAATGTATGTGTTATGTAATGTTTCATAAAGTCATTAACGGAATTACGTGTTATGAAAACTTGGTACCGTATGGCCGTACCTTGCTTAATGAAAATATCCTTTGTATAAATGTACCCTTTTTAAGTGTATGTATTATGTAATGTATCATAAACTATACCTATTATAGTTTATCAACCAAGGGTAGTACGTAGTAATGTATGCAAACTATATTCAAAATAGTTTATTAGATGTTTGAATGTATCGGTTGTACCTTGATTATAATCACTTGTTATTCTTTATATTTTATATGTCCAAATCCATTTGTAAACTGATGTGTGTCTAAATATTAAGATAAAATGTCATATATTGCAATAACATATAATCACATAAAGATATACACTTTGCTCAACATGTTACAAGGTGAAATGAAATTGACAGCAACTTTTCGTTGAATACAGTTTCTGTTACTGTTCTTAGAAAATTTATAGAAAAATCATCAAAGCTCCAAATCCAAATCCGCAAATTCTGAGAGTTTGGAATATGAGTCTAGTTTGTTCGTAAATTTTATCATGATTTTTAGTGATCTCTAACAGAGGTGAAAATGTTCATAATCACAGACTGGTCCGGGTTTGCCTCTGAAATGATAGGCAGTTTTGTAAAAATCACCATAAATTGTAGACAAATCATATGGATATGTGCAAGTAGCCATTTTAAAGCTAAGAGTTTGAACTACTTGCACCTGGAACAGTTTTGAAAACTAAAATATTTAAGTTGACGAAAACAGTCTGTGATTAAAGTCCATCTTTTCTGATGTAATCTGTTAGAAAAAGTTTAATTGTGTTCTTGATGATTTTACTTGTATTCCCCCCTTAAAACTTAAGAAAACATGTAAATGTAAGGGTATGAACTCACCCTATGTGGTTTTAGTAGATGAAAGTGAGAGAGAGGAATTGTTCAACCCAAGAACACTAAGAAGATGTCTTGATGATTCGAGAATCTAACATCGAATAAGATGGAATTTGTGTAAGATATCAATGATTTGAGTAGAATAGAGTGTAATAATTATATGAATGATGAAGATACTTACTAATTGAAGAAAGAAATCCCTGAAGAAAGCCTTGAAGTTCTTGAAGTTGAGAGAAAAGATGAGAGAATTTTGGAGAGTGACCTTTGGTTGCTAAGTGTAGAATGAAAGAACTTTATGGAGAATGAGGAGAGAGGATCAATCCTCCAGCTCTTAGAACGTGGGAAGAGCTGGAGATTGGGTGTAAAGGTCCACTAAGGTGACAAGGAGTAGTGGGAAAGAGTGGCTGATCATGGAGTGAGGTGGTGGTGGTTTGCTTTTGCCATAAATTAAGGAAAAGAAAATATCCCCTCAATAATTAGTTCAACCACTAATTCTTTTAATATATTTTTATAAAAGCCCTGGGGATTTATATATTTTGGGGCCTTAGTTTATAAAATAAAGTTTTGGGTGAAAATCCCACGTTAAAATAATGAAAAACGGAGTTAAAACGAAGTCGTAGTCGAAAAACCGGTAAAAAGGGGCCGTCTGCGAGACCTCTCGCATGGGCTGTCTGAGAGGCTTCTCATGCGAGGCTTCTGTCCTGAGAGGCTTCTAATGAGAGGCTTTGGTCCTGAGAGGCTTCTCATGAGAGGCTTCGGTCCTGAGAGGCTTCGGTCCTGAGAGGCTTCTCATGAGAGTTTTCGCTTCTAATAGGAGGGTTTTGGTTCCTTAAGGTTATTTTACCCGTTTTTACCCCGTTTCAAGTAGTTTTTGACCCGGTTAAGGGTCGGGATGGCCCGAATGATTACAAAAAGTTAAAGTAACTTTTGAGAGAGACTTGGGAGAGATTTGGGAGAGATTTCAAATAGAAAGAGATAGAGTGAAAACGATTTAGAGAGGTTTCGTGTGTGATTAATTTGAGTGTCCGGCTTCACAACGCAAGATTCGTAAACCCCGTTAAACCGTGTTTTAGTGTCGTACACACTCCCGATGAGTGTGCAATAATTTTTTTATCGTTTTGGTTCAATGTTTACTGCATTTGAGACTTAGGAAATTCAACACATGAACTTTCCAAATAATGTTTCTCTCATTAAAATATTGCATTGTATAGTAATTACATAGTGTAAACCCTAATATACAAGGGTTAATTGAGTCGATTGGTTTTGACTTGTTGACTTTGTTTGACTTTGACTTGACTCAATTTTGACGGTTGTCACAAGTAACATGGTCACCATCCCAGAGTACACCCTAGCCTTCCCAGGGTAGCTGTGACCAATCTCCGTAAGGCCCTAATATCTATAGGTGAAAGGATCCCTCGCAACAAGTTCACTTCCACTTCGTCTGAATCTGCTGTCTCGAGATGGTATGAATCCCTGACAGACCACCCATTCTGAATCATCATCGACGAATCCAGTCTGTTTATCCCTCAACTGTCTACTCAGCTTCTGATAGTTCGAGGTTTCCACCATAAAACAGGATCACAGACCCAATTATCCTTGTAGACCACTTATACTTGGCCAAGGCTCGGATACTCTCGTTATGAGTGACTTGTCACTCCTCATATCATCTAGCTATTCCGTCCATACTCGCAACCTGAAACACAAATGCTAACACTGCCCAATGCTAAAACTGCTTAAACACTAAACTGCCAGAAGCAGTGTGCTGCTACATAGCTGCTTCCCATAATCTATCGAGACCTTCCTGGTCTCAATTCATCCGTCAATCATCTTAATTTACCGGGTTCCAGCCCGGTCACCGAGCTAAAAGGGCTCCCTACATAGTCGTCTCACACGACTCCTGAACGAAATCCTTCTCGGGAACTAGTTGCCACTAGTTATCATGTCACTGTGGTTCTAACAACCTCCTGATACAACCGATCGGGCCCATGCGTCGAATCCTGACGTCATCCAATCCAAGACTAAAAGTGATTGCTACCTAACCAATGGTAGTCTTACATCACAAACGACCTTAAGCAGTCCATTGCTTCCCTGATCTCATAACTGTAGTGGCGCTCCTACAGTCTCGTTGTTGGCTCAACCAGACCTAATCCATCTGGGAAATTCCGAATCTGTGGATTTCCATATCCTCACTGCTATACCCGAACTGGTGGGTACTACTGTTCCTTCCGCGTCCTAACAACGCGCTCAATCTATCTACCAACCTAGTGAATGCTACGGCTACATCGGCAGACTTACAACACTCCTCACACTATCCGACTGTTAGTGAATGCTACGGCTACACCCGCAGACTTACAACACTCCTCACGCTATCTGACTGCTAGTGAATGCTACGGCTACCCCCGTAGTCTTACAACACTTTCCATACTAACTGACCACTAGTGAATGCTATGGCTACCCCCGTAGTCTTACAACACCTTCCAACTATCTGACCACTAGTGAATGCTACGGCTACCCCCGTAGTCTTACAACACTTTCCAAACTATCTGACTACTAGTGGATGCTACGGCTACTCCTGTAGTCTTACAACACTTCCGACTGCTAGTGGATGCTACGGCTACTCCCATAGTCTTACAACACTTCCCATACTATCTGACTGCTAGTGAATGCTACGGCTACTCCCGTAGTCTTACAACACTTTCCAACCCGGGTCGAGCACGCACTCAACCTAACCCTCAACTGAACTCGAGTCCTAACCGGAACTCTAACCTGGTTCCTAAAACCTGCTATCACGTGCCCCACTGTATCAGTACCGCACCCATATCCGTGATCAAAGTGTCACCGTAAACCACAAAATCATCTACATCCTTTGGCAGGGTGAGAATCGGTGCCTCACACAACCGCTGTCTGAGAGCTTGAAGGTTGTCTGCTGTTCAGGCCCCCAATGAAAGGCCACCGACTTCTTGGTCAGTCGGGTCAAAGGAACTGCAATCTCAAAGAAGACCCGTATAAATCTCCGGTATTAACCCGCTAGACCCCGGAATCTCCCACTGCATCACGACCTCTATCTTGGCCGGATCAACTAGAATACCCTTCTGGTTGACAAGGTGGCCAAAAGATTGCACCTCACGCAACCAGAACTCAGAGTTGGAGAACTTTATAAAAAGTCTCTCCCCTACTTATATTCGACCAAGTCTTCACATTACATGAGAATTGAAGGATTCCCAATCTTTCTCGCTTTCTAATATCCCACTGATGACAACCTCTGCCTGCCAATGCTAGCGTTTAATCACCAGTTTAACCTTGAGATCGCCCATCGTCAGAAATCTTGATGAGTACTCTTGAAATCTGATCCAGTCTGACACCTCAATCCATCTAACATGCTGTCAATTGAAGACCTTAATCTTCACTCTAGCTGACGAATCCTCGTCCCCACTCCCAATCTTGCAGTACCACTGAACACTAACCGAACACAGCCCATGCGAAAATACAATTCTCTTGAACATGCGATGACCAACCACTTATGCATCTAACACCCGCGACTGACACTACCCTTTTCATGTCATCAGCTTTGTCCTGCAACGGTAGTGCCTTGAACTCCAAAGTTCATCCATAGATAATTACCGACCATACCTGAACAATGATAGAACCCCTGAACGCTGACTTCACTGGAGAGCTATCACTCTAACCGTGACCGAGTATCGCCCAAACAATACTCCTACACAGATCTCGACAAAGATCCTTAATGATAACGGTACATGCGGAACCCACTCCACAAGATGTGTCCCTCTGTGGGTTCATCAAGGACCTTTCGGCATGCAGGATGGCATATATGATCCTCGATAACCCAAACAATAGCAGAAAACTAACCCGATCTCTGTCTTATCCAAACTCACTCACAATTCCAAGGCGAAACAGATTCCCAATATCCACCTCGAAGTGGCAGAAGATAACATATCCGCGAACATCTGAAGGAATACTGATCACCTTCAGCTGATATGACTAACCCTGCCACACCTGTAGTAGCCTAAACCCTTGGAGTGACAAACTCCCTTTTGCACTGTCATGTATGTGTTGCACGGACTCAGGCCCTGCTGCCCTTTCACCCGTTAATCAGAAGTCATGGGTCTCTTCCCGGGACCCTCTACTATACGCACCTAGCACGCACCTCTCTTTCCAGGGTGTTCCCAAGTCGATCCCGCATCTGCAACTCTTGGAAATCATATCCTTTAGGGTCTGACACCCTGTCACGCTCCCTAGCTCGCTTGCCAATGGCTAAGCTGCAACAACCTGAACATCCTCTGTCCCCAAACTGGGTCACAAACTCTTCCCTGAAGCTTCTTAGATCTCCAAGACTCTCATTGATTCGAGTATGGATCATGTGCTTTCAGTAGTACGGGCCCAATACTACCTTCCATAGATATCCATACTTTTCTCAGCAATCCTCCCGAATCCTCCAAGTCACTTCCTCAAACTGGTACACCCGAGTCTCACTGAACCTCGCTACTAACTCTCTGAAATATATCCTAGGCTTCACTAGGTTCCCGAAATCACCCAGTCCTCAGCTACTGAAAGATTCCCAGTAATGTCAACTAGCTACCTGATGAATATAGCCACATACAACAGAGATCAGATAATCCTTCGAGTAAAAGACCTATCCCTAGAACGGTTGGACTCAGACAAGAGCTGCACAATAGGGTCAAGTCTCTCACTCAGAGATTATCCGGCCTGTGTCCCATGTGACCTAGCACATTCACTTAATAGTTAGCTCACATTACTAAGAGTCCTACAAAGCACATAGCAAGCAGCATTCAGACAATGGAAAATCTAACCATCATATTCCAATCAGATCATTCTATCCTCTAATCAGGAATCTGTACATGCAATTCAAAGGCTCATACAATCAGGCATAACCTGAACAGGCTATCCTATCACTGACTGATCAGTACTAGCATGCAAGTCTACAAGCACATACAATAGGCAT
The DNA here is from genome assembly GCF_052849685.1 of Lactuca virosa. Classification (NCBI taxonomy): domain Eukaryota; kingdom Viridiplantae; phylum Streptophyta; class Magnoliopsida; order Asterales; family Asteraceae; genus Lactuca; species Lactuca virosa. The sequence goes on along the minus strand of NC_136429.1, from coordinate 287,465,343 downwards.
ATAAGGCATCCTCCTAGATCCTTAGCCCTAATCTAGCATGCAATTCTCATAATCATATCATATCATACCATAACATAACATGTATGGGTATCTTGGGGAAAACATACTTGAGCTCGGCTGATTGCACGCATCACACACTTTGTTCTTCTCAAAGTTCTTTTCTCTTTTCAGGTTCTTTTCAAACTCCTTTTTATAAAATGGTTTTACTTTTGAAAATTTTCATACCAAGCCCTTAGTTTGAGTTCAGACACACCCGAGAGTATGTCCGAATCCCTCAAACCAAGGCTCTGATACCAACTTGTAACATCCCAAAATCCAAGGCCAAAAATTTCATTTTTAAATAAGTTATTACATAAACCATCAGTATAAAAACATTCATAATAATATCTCGAGTCAACCAAAGTGTCAGTAATCAAAACATATTATCATAAAACCATATCAGAGTGTAATCCCAAAGATCTCATGTGCGGAAAATATAGTGTGATGCGCTGCGATAAAGCCGGCTCCTTTCCTTCAAAAACTAAGTTCCTGAAACCAAAACTGAAAACTGTAAGCACAAAGCTTAGTGAGTTCCCCCATCATACCACATACCATACAATCACATAGCATACATACTGTCGGGCAATTCTGTGGTGCCCGACCTACCCGATACGGCCATTCTGGGGTGCCGACCTACCCGTGTCAAGTCATTCTGGGGTGCTGACTACCTGTGTCAAGCCATTCTGGGGTGCTGACCTACCCATGTCAAGCCATTCTGGGGTGCTGACCTACCCATGTCAAGCCGTTCTAGGGTGCTGACTTACCCGTCGGTCCTAACAACCGACCCTCAGGGACTATTCCACCCCCTACTGCTACTATCAAATATATCATAACATAAACATACTATCAGACATATCTAGAGTGTCCGAACTACCCTTCGGTCCTAACAACCGAACTTGGGGACTATTCCCCTCCTACTACCACTATCACATATAACATATCATGCCAACATATAAACATATCATCCCATACTGTCAGACATATCTGGGGTGTCTGACCTACCCTTCGGTCCTAACAACCGAACTCTACTACTATCACATATGACATATCATGCCAGCATATAAACATATCATCACATACTGTCAGACATATCTGGGATGTCTGACCTACCCTTCGGTCCTAACAACCGAACTCTACTACTATCACATATAACATATCATGCCAGCATATTACATATCAGGTAGTAGCAAACCTAGATGATATCACAAAGACAATCATCTAACATACAACTCCTACTGGTGGGTCGGCATTGTGGCCGTAGACCCACCGCTACTGGAAGGTAACTCACCTCACACTGCTGAAGTCCCGTAGACACAATGCCACACTGCTGAAGTCCAGCAGACTTAACCCCAGCTGCTGGATGACAGATTCCCGAACTGTCAACACCAAAATAACACCCAATTAATAATTGGGTCACAACATATATCCATAAATACACACTTGGATAATTACTACATTACCCCAAGGTTGGCTTTATTCAAACCCAAGGCCCAATCCATAGGCCCAAAGTCCAACTAGGAATCAAGGCCCAACATATGGCCCAATTTTCCAAATTGGGCCCAAGCCTATACATGGTCTTATTCTAGGACCCATTATCATATAATCATTAAGGCCCAAACTATGGCCCATCTATGGCCCAATTTTCCAAATTGGGCCCAAGCCCCTTACATGGGCCTTACCCTAGGCCCATTAAATTATTCTAGTCCAATTGCTTGACTTTGGATGGCCCATTAATAACCCAATCATCAAGGCCCAATAATAAACCCAAGTGAAATTAGGGTTTCACATAAAATGATGATTAGGGTTAAGTTTCCTACTTAACCCATTAAGGACTTAATCCTCTAAGGACTTAATCCATTAAGTCCAATCTTACTTAGATTAATTCCTTGCAAATGATTATTATTTAATATCTCCAGTTATTAAATAATTCATGTGTGTCCCGATTAATTTCCCAAATTAGGGTTTTGATGGCATTAGGGTTTTCCAAACCCTGATTAGGGTTTCCAACCCAAATACTAGCCTATTTATTAATTTGTTGGGCTTTTAGATCAATTAGGGCTTTATTGGGCCTATTAAGCCCACTAAAATATTATTAAGCCCATTAGGGTTTCAAGCATCCCCAATCGAGTCAACTCACAAGACAAGCACACCACCACCCGACACGGCGGCCGGTGGCGGCAAGAGGCGACAGCCACCACCCTACGGTGGTGGTTTGAGTTCCATTCCATTATTCCAAATTTTACAATCTACAATGAAATCACAAATAAGCACACACTACACTAACTAACACACTACACGGCGGTGCATCGCGGCAGCCACCACCTCACAGTGGTGGCGGTGGCGGCTTAAGGCTTTCCGGTTGACAATCACACACACAAAAACCCTAAATTAAGCACAACACTTCAGCCACCCACCTGGTGGCTCCCGGCGGCGGCAACAGCGAAGTTGAGATAGCAGCCACCACCTCACGGTGGTGGCAGTGGGGTTTTCTTCACCACTCCGGCCAAAGGACGCTACTACAGCCTTATATCATCACAACATATAAGTACCAACACCACAACACGCCTACAGCCACCCTTCACGGTGGCCAATGGCGGCATAAAAGCGTTCCCGGTGATAGCCACCATGGCTGGCTTCCATGGTGGCCTTCTTGCGTTCTCCAGCCATCCTTTCACTCACACACACCCGCGTGACCACTGAAACCCGCACAACACCACGACATGGTTGAGATACGAAACACAGACGGACATACACAGCACCGCCACCTATATGGTGGTTTGCTGCGACCCGGAATGGGTATCATCGAAATGCGATAGCCATCGGCCGAAGATGGTGACGTACATGAGGGAAATGGCAGAAGAATGAGAGAGGGAGAAAAGGTTCGTCATAACCAGAGAAGGCAGATGCACAACGGCCCCGACATCGGCCTGGACTCCCGTATTTGCAGGCAACAAACAGCAATCAATAGGGCTCCGCTCCCTTGGTGGCTCAGCTGGTTGAAAGAACTGTTGGGTTTTGAGCATTCTAACACTCCTATGGTGTACATGCAACCCTATAAACCTTGGATCTATGTTTTCTCTATTATACATGCAAATATTAACTATTCCAATGTTTCATCCTAACTAGCATATTATGAAGCACATATACTACAAAGTTCTAGTTAGATGACATACCTTTTGATGTAGCTTGATGTCTTCAAGCTTTAAGAGCTTAGCCCCAATAGTGTGGAAGCCTCAAATGGAATCACAAATCACCAAAACACCTTGGAAGAACTTGAGAGAATATGTATGCACACTAAAATCGTCCCACTCTTATTTTCACACACTTGTGCCAATTTTGTGAGCCAAGGATCCCTTTATATATTATGGAGGATTAGGGTTACATCCATGTAAACCCTAATACCCATGACCTTTCATTTACATAGGATCCATGGGTTAAAAGCTCCATGGACCATCCATGAAAGTTTAGCCCAACCTAAATGAACTTGGCCCATTCCATATATATAAGAGTCCATATTTAATTAGTTCTTTTTAATCACTTAATTAATTCTAAATTAATTCTTGATCAATACTAATTAAATAACATGATTCCATATTAATATATTAGAACTTATAATATAGTAATATAAATCATAAATATAATATTCTCAAAAGACTATCCATATAAATTGTGCCGGTGAAGTGCAACCCAAATGGACCATGCCGGGTCGGGTCCAGTACATACCAAATATAGTTATGGACTTCGACATTAATCCAACAGTCTTCCACTTGGATAAGTCTAAAACTATTATTGAGTATGACTTCAAAACCTAACTGGCAATCGTAGCTCGTAAAGCCGCTGTCGAACTCTGACCTTGTCAATGACTTGTCCATTAGATAAGGGATCATATATTCCTCCATTCTAGATATCATATGGACTGAGACATGGATTATAATCATTCTCTCTGTCCATTTGTTGCTTCCCGATTTTCGATTTATGATGACTGACTGATTGAACAAATCAAATCAGTCCTCGCTTGGCCAAGCACTCACATGTGTCATCGCTAAATCATCGAGGGGCCCACAGATATCGCTTTTATCCCGAAGGTAAAAGGAATGGATAAACTTCGACTCATATGGCTTGTTCTACTACTTGTTGAATCATACACAAAGGCACGTTTTATAACATCGAGTTACCAAATGCGTTTTCGTGCAATCAATGTATAACCAACTTATAGTAACAACTCATATCTCTAGGTTTGAAGAATATAAGACATTATCGTCTCATGATCACTCGTGATAAAATCCATGAAGTGATTCAAATGAGTGCGGGTTGAATCCAATACTCAGAACTTATGAGCACTCATGAGTGTTGTAGCACCACTTTGTCCACCAACTTGGACCTCTACAAACCAACCCATGACAGTCTTGATTCATATCTACTTCCAACATATGACCGACTGTGGATGGTTTGAATAACTTAATCATTCAGGAAGAGCGACTTAGTTATTCTGGAAGTCAAAACATTCAAAGTGAAACACAAGAATAAATTAATCAAATATGGTATCAAACCCTATGAATATAAATAAACACTTTTATTTATTACCATACTGATTACTCATTATTCATTGTTTCGGTTTTATCAACTTTATACTTGAATTAAAAACACTAGTTGTCCCATGCTCCAAGCATGTACACTATGTTTTTCTTAAACAATAGCTTTGCCATACACCAAGTATGCACTCTATGTTTGTCTATGATCCTTACTTTGTGAAATAAACCAATTGAACATAATTTCAATGATTCTAATTTCACACTCCCAAATCCTTATCGAAAAATGTGAGAATTTCAAATTCCTATCATTTATCGAAATCTGTTTAGATTTTAAACTTATATGCACTGACCCTCCTGTAAGGTATTCCAATGGAGATCAACTCCATGGAAACTAAGTCTCATATTCAAAGTACATTGCTTTGGACATGCTTCTTGCATTAAGTTTTCTAATCTTACACAGATAACTTCCACCTATGGAGACAACTCCATATTCTCATTTTGACTATCACTTCTGAATAAGAGATGCCTCTTTTTAGAATATGTCAATATGGTCCTTTCAAAATTAGCATTATACTTCCAACTGTCCCTGAGCAACCAATCTTTGGTAAACCTCAGATTGTCCACGACAATTGCTTAATCATTTTAGTCATATCCAATTCTAGACCTTTTCCCTTCTTAATGCCTCTGGCTATTTGGAAAAAATTAGAAATGACAAATATTATAGCACATGCAATCGATCCTGTACCCAAATCAAATGGTACACGATTCATGATGTCTCACATAAAGACATGATTCTAGACCAGTCTTTTGCTACAATATTTTTATTTGCCATGTTTACAAAATTTGACTATGAAGAGGGATGCCATAATCATAATCGAATTTTGAGAACGCAATATATAGAATTTCCTTAAGTTGAACCAATCCAACATGAAATTCATATATATATTCTTGACTAAAGATGATTAAGGTCTCAATCTAAGCCTTTAGAACTGAAATGAAGTATATCCTCTCCCTTAATTATAACAAAACAACTTTTTCAATCCCTGCAGCCTCACGAATTGAAACTTTTGTTTTCTATAATTAACATTGCTAACTTGCAACACTAACAATAATTATCATGCTCCCACTAACATGATGATTATTAGCATAACACTTATCCTCCCACTAGCTTTGACATGTACTCAGAAATCAACTGGACTTCTAGAAATCAATACTTTATTGACTTTCTTACCAAAGTTCAGATTTCTGATACGAGATGCTTTGATAAAACTTTATCAAAATCATACACCTTTCCTTAGATAGCATACATGTGTGTCTAAACAATTTCAGAACTATGAAAAGGGATGTCGTAATCATAGTCTCAATTGTTTAGACCTTTTGCCATCTACTTCAAATCTACTTCGTGGAAGTGTTTCCTCACCATCATTTTCATGAATCGGAGAGAAACCTTATGACCCTTAGATTTTATGGTGTATATGTTCTTATCCATGTGAATGTTCAAAACCATAGTCACAAGACAAGGATAATGACAAATCCAAACTCATATGGACTGAACTTATGCAATCTTAACTTCTTGCCACCTGGCAGTACAGGGCCTGCCATTGCTTCCAAGTTGTTATGCAACCAATTGAGAACTTTCAGAACTCCTATGCAAAGCCAACTTTAACTGGAATGGGCACAGAATATGTCAACATGATAGGTTATAAACCTCAAGTCGTGTGCTAGTGAAGAACCTCAGGTTTTATTCTTGATTAGTTCTTGAAATTCTTTTTTGAATCTTTAAGACTCCCACTATTCTCTTGACATATAAGACTATCTTGCCAAATATTGAAGAGATAGTGCGGATTCTTTATCAAGACAAACACTTCACACAATTGGCCTTAGTTGGTCTTTGTTTTATCCAAAACATCACAACTTACCAATTTCAAATGTACAAGAGTAGGACACTTTTACTCTTACATTTGACAAGTGTTTTAAAACTTTCTTTAAGATATGTCACTCAAGTTACAATCTTGGAGTATGACTCTAAGAATTGATTTGGAACGAAGTATGACTCATCTTCCTGATCTAACCATTTCAGCAATTCGTGACTCCTCTTCTTAGTCATAAGAATGCACTAAGATGACCTTTAGAGGACTAATTGTGATATGATTTCTAAATCATTAAGATGATCATAAACATGATACTAAAGTACTCTCCCATCTTTTCAGATTTGAGAAACTTTTATCTTTCTGCCTAATTTGATTCTTCCCATTCGTTCTGCCATACATTGAGACTTTTCCAATGTTTCAGAATTATACTTAAACTTGTAAGTATAACCATATTTACTAAACTTTAGTAAATCAAATAGTCTTAACGAGCTTTGTGGTGGACATGACCAGTGCACAAGAATGTGTACTCGATCCCTTTAGTCCTTCACTTGACTCACACACCCATGTGAACAAGTAATTAGTCTTGATTTTCCAATGCTTGAAAGTTCTCATTCATCATACTATTCAACTTGCATGATTCCAAGTTTCGGTCCAATTGAAACTTGGGTGATGAGGAACTTTCCTGATTTGGTAATTTTGGCACTACCACAAATGAAAGAATCAAATCCATTTTCCAATATTGCTGTCAGTGGAATCATATAAGCAACAATTTTCCACAAATGCCATTGTAAGGATACTTCAAATAAATAAAATTAAACAATTTTCTTTTATTTTAAAACTTTGCGGAAAAAATTATCCTTACAATCCACATGGAAAATTGTTGTTATCTATTCCTTAGCAATATATCATAACTTCTTAAGCAACTGCTCAAAATTCTAATGCGATCGAAATCCACCTTCGCGATCAGAATCAGCATATACTTCCTTTAACATTTATCTCTATTCTTTGATTCTTAAAACATCAACATGTGACCCAGTCACATCATGTAATGAGGATCTCAGAATAGAACTTAACAGAGTTAGATAATGGGCTCTATCTGATGTAGAGTCAAACTTATTGACTTTAACATCCTTAGGTAAATTTGGCAGCTTTGCAATCAACGCCCCTTCCTTTGGCAAAATAAACATATGGACCCTTTAGTAATGGGACTATCTCAGACTTAGCCTTTCTCTTTACCATTTGGTCAACCGGGTTGACTATGGCCAATCCGTTTGCATTGGGAAGAGAATGCTTTTTCTGGATTTCTAGTGTCACCATTGTCACTGTCCATAAAGTTTTTGGGAAGTTGATCTTCTAATCAAATTTGCTTTACTATTGTTCCAAATCATTGCTGATTCAGCAGCACCAAGCAAATAGATATGATCATTAAGGTTCATGTCATAGTCTGTTTCATAGTAGTCCCAAAGGAACTCACTATATGACTTAGAAAGTTATTGAACATCCAACTTTCTCAAGACTTTGACACCCAACTCTCCCGGCTTGTCAATATGTGACTTCATCTCTAAGATGTGATCACACATAGACCTTGCTTGCCATTAGGGCTTGAGTGAACTTGAACTTGTGGGTTAGGGAGAATAATTGGAGGAGGTGGAGAAAGAGAAGTATGACTTCCATGAGCCAAACTCGGGAAGTCATATTCATTAGGAAAGCTTGGTTTGGGAAGATCATTGTTGTCTAAACCAGACATCAACAATGGGAGAAATTCACGTAAAGTTGATTTAAGTCCTTAATATAACACCCAATATGATATATTAAGGCTAGGACCCAACAAACTATTTTATAACTTGGAAGAGGGATGCCGTAATCCAAGCTATAAAATATTTGAAGGTAGGTGAATGACGATTCACCAATTTCCACCAAGGTAAACGAAATGTATTATTAGGTTTTAATTGGTTTTTGAAACTCCTAGATTCTTTTGAGATTCATTGAACTTTTCAATGGCATGTTTCAATCTCGAGTGTGCCCTTCAGGTTTTGTGACTGGGATGCCGAGGATCACAAAACAAGGTGTTAAGTAACCATGCAAATATACTTGGTACCCTTAATATTTACCCCTCAATCGATGTGCCGGTTAACCACACACGCTCCAACGATACTATGATAAACATTAAGTTACCCTTTGCCTACCTTGTTAAGTCCAGGTTAGTGTGCCGGTTAACCACACACGCTCCACTAACAGCTTAAACAAAGTGCAAAGTGTAATTTCATGGATTAGCACCTTATTCACATTTTCCTAAGTAACTAAGATTGGGAATTTATAAGTGTTTAGTTACTTAGTATTTATCATTATACTTATAATGAAGGGAGAATTATAGTCCTTGTCCTACCTGTTCGGCTAACGACCCTCCACCAGTCAAGGAAGCGGTGAGTGAGAGTGGACACCCATTAAACTGCCATTTTATAGGCAGTAACCTTATACCCCCCTTATAGACCGGCTTCGTGAATAAGTCCTAATAATGGTAAGACGACTTGCTCTTATACATATAATATATTAAACTTTTAATATTATAATAGTATAAGGGTGTATTTTAGACATTTAAAATACTTGGTGGTTTAATCTATTAATTAAACTAAACTTTTAATATAATTAAACTCAAACCATATCTTTATTTATGGATTTAATAATACTCATTTAATTAAACGCTTTAATTAACTATTAATAAAGTCCATAAGAGTTAATTTGAATTTGTCAATAAAACATCATAATTCCAATTATTAAATTCAAAATTAAAACCATTTAATTAATTGTTTAAGTTATGAACCCAAGAGCTTTAGAATTCAATTCTTTTTTTTCATAAAAAGTTTTTTCCAAATTCAAAAACTTGAGGGCAAGTTTTGTAACTCTTGAAAACCTTTGGATTCCATAACTTATGGAGTTAAATACTTGTTTTATGATGAAACTTTTCATGTTCCATAACTTAAGAACAAGTTATGGAATTCTTTAAAACATTAACTCCAAATTTTGTAACTCCATAAAAACTTTAAATCAATTTTTTTTTTAAAAAAAAACTTTCATATCCATAACTTATGGAGGTTTCATAACACTTAAGATCACAACTTTAAAAAAAACTTTTGAGCTCCAAAATTTTATGACAAAATTTATAACTCCTTAAAACATTTAGATCAAACTTTTAAAGCTAATAAAATAATCATATCATTTTATCTTTTACTAAATTTGACCTAATTCAACTCATATAGCAAATGATTCAAATTTTACAAATAATTAGTTTTTTCACAAAATAAGTAATTATCTTAAAATTTGACAAACGTCATGTTTTTTTTCCTTTTTTTTCCAACTTGAAAATAAAACATTTGCATCAATATAATAGAAAACAACCTGGCTCTGATACCACTGTTGGGTTTTGAGCATTCTAACACTCCTATGGTGTACATGCAACCCTATAAACCTTGGATCTATGTTTTCTCTATTATACATGCAAATATTAACTATTCCAAGGTTTCATCCTAACTAGGATATTATGAAGCACTTATACTACAAAGTTCTAGTTAGATGACATACCTTTTGATGTAGCTTGATGTCTTCAAGCTTTAAGAGCTTAGCCCCAATAGTGTGGAAGCCTCAAATGGAATCACAAATCACCAAAACACCTTGGAAGAACTTGAGAGAATATGTATGCACACTAAAATCGGCCCACTCTTATTTTCACACACTTATGCCAATTTTGTGAGCCAAGGACACCTTTATATATTATGGAGGATTAGGGTTACATCCATGTAAACCCTAATACCCATGACCTTTCATTTACATAGGATCCATGGGTTAAAAGCTCCATGGACCATCCATGAAAGCTTAGCCCAACCTAAATGAACTTGGCCCATTCCATATATATAAGAGTCCATATTTAATTAGTTCTTTTTGATCACTTAATTAATTCTAAATTAATTCTTGATCAATACTAATTAAATAATATGATTCCATATTAATATATTAGAACTTATAATATATTAATATCAATCATAAATATACTATTCTCAAAAGACTATCCATATCAATTGTGCCGGTGAAGTGCAACCCAAATGGACCATGCCGGGTCGGGTCCAGTACATACCAAATATAGTTATGGACTTAGACATTAATCCAACAAGAACAGCATCACAGGTGGTGGTGTTTCGATGGCTAGCGGCGTCGGAGGTGGAAGGGAGGTATAAGGGTAGGAGAGTGGCGGCTACTGTTTATCTTTAGGGTTAGAGTTAGGCACGGTTATATACTCCCGATCCCTCCACAACTTATTTCCATAATGTCGCTTTTAGTCCTTTCCTTCCCATAATCTTTCAAAATGAAGCCCAATATTTACCATATAAACCCTGCCTCTTGAAAACCTTTTCAAATAACACTCGAAACTTACCGATCAGCCCCTCTTCTACATATTGTTCTCAAATAAAGTCCAGTGGTACTCCTTTAACCCCCGACTCCATAAACCTTTACAGTATAACACCAAAATTTACACTTTAATCCCCGCCTTCAAAAATTACGATAGACAACTCCTCGAGACCAACACCCCGCATATATAATTATTTATTTTAGGCTACCATTCGTTCATTAATTTATTTATTTAGTTAATAAATAAACGGGTGTTACAGCGACCGCTTAAACCGCGCGTACTGGGATTACGCCCCGCGTAACTCCCAGTTTCAGACTCTAAGCTCTTGAGGTCTTAAACAGTTAAGACCCACGTCCAACTTCTAGATCTGACCATTTCTAAGCCTCTTAATCCATAAAGTTGGTGACTTTAAGCCTTTGCATGGCTGGACAAGTCACTAACACCCATAACATTCCATTTCCGAACTCTAGAAAGCTCATAATTTAAGCATGACCTCATAACAACGACCAAGATGGAATTTTTATGGATCTATAACACAAGTATCACTGAAATGGGACAGATCTAGGTCCATGGAGTCCCTTATGCTCATAAAGTCTCCACCTTTGAGACTTTATCCCTAGAAATGGTCCATGCAACACCAAACCAAAATAAAGCGGAAAGTTCTGAGCTTTTTACCTCTAAATGAATCTCCTCCCTCTGAAGAACTCAGATCCAAACTTGCACTTCAACTTCTAGCCTCCACAAGAACCTCCTCTTCTTCTTCACTAACACACGAAGGCACTTTCTAGCTCAAGAACTCACACACACTAGCTTTAGAACGATAATATTGCTCTCCTAGGGTTTCTCTCTGAGGGATGGTGGCTGGGGACAAGGCCATCTCATTCCTTTTATAGCCTGCAAGCCACAATTAGGGTTTTGCACCTGGGCCAACTACGCCCAGCATAACCCTGGGTACGCCCAGCGTACCTAGGCGAGTCCGCGTCAAAAATAAGCGCATGAGTACGCGCAGCGTACTCTTGAGTACGCCCATCGTACTCATTTGCTACAATTTCCACTCAAGGGCTAATCTTGACAACTTGCAAAAGAGAAGCGTTAAATAGGCGCTCCTGAATTCCGGGATGTTACAATTCTCCCCCACTTGAAATAGATTTCGCCCTCGAAATCGCTCCTCAACCACATAGATAGAACCAACCACTCGAAAAGCACCACTGAAAGGTTCTCACATCAAAACGATATCTTTCTCCATGAATACCTGGATCCGACCAGGAACTCCAAATTTGGAAAAAAAACCGGCCCCTCTGTCGCTAAATTACCCCTTTCTGACCTTCCCAGAATCGGGAAACTCTAGTGGCCTGGCCTGCCGCCAGACCGCCCACTCACGCTATCACCATGATACTCGTTCTTCGAACATCAAACCCTGATAACTCACTGCTCCTCTGATTCTCATGAGACAAATCCGTTAATCGGCTACCGATCACTCATACTAACGTACCAAAACAGTCCGAATCACGCCCCAAGGAACGAAAGGGTTCACATCCCACCAGGGCTCATCCACTACACTACTATCAGGATCCATCCGAACAATAAACCCTCAACATCCTGTTCTCTGACACAAGAGAATCATGCTCGCTTAGAAGTCCTCAAACATCTAAAATCATAAGCCTCAGCTGCATCCCTCGTACCCCTTTTCAATACTGAGCACCAGATCAATTCCTGAGTCCACCGATGAACCTCCAAAGGTCACCCATAACATGTCCCGAAATGTCTCACTGACTCCTTCCCTACAACAACTATCTCTGCCCAGTGACACACAAGTCACGAAGTTCGCTTAACCCAAGCGAATGCTACCTTCCCAACTGGAGATCTACTCAACCCCGACCCCTATCATCTGTTACTCATCGTTCCATGCAACTTGCGGTACCTCCCGTAGCCGAGTACTGACCAACACAGGTCTAAGACATCATATAACAAACAATCCTCCTTAACATGGAACCCACCTCAGAATCCAGAATCTCATCCTGCCTATCCAACGCACCACCAGAGCCAAACTCAGCTCGAGAGTTTGGTCCGACCAAGAGTTGGAACCACTCGCCCCAACGATGCACTCAACTCAGAACTCATTTCCCGCAACCCATGCGTACCTCACTTATCCCATTCTTTCAGATTGCGACAACCACTACTCATTTCAGTATATAACGACTCCCGACAAGTATGGAGACCCCAGTCTCGCCCCTGGTTCGACCCCAGGCTTCCACACACTCAAATATTAGGGCTACCCAAGCAAAAAACTCTTCTGCGTCAAGCTCTGATCAGAGAGCACTTCATCACAACATTCCCTTGCCGACTAGTAGGTACTACGGCTCCCCGCAGTATCACTACGACCTCTCACTGAATAGTGAATACTACGGCTTCCCGTAGCATCACCACACCCCTCACTGAATGGTGAGTACTATGGCTCCCCGTAGCATCACCACAACCTCTCACTGAATAGTGAGTACTACGGCTTCCCATAGCATCACCACACCTCTGACTGAATAGTAAGTACTACGGCTTCCCGTAGCATCACAAAAACCTCTGACTAGTGAGTACTACGGCTTCCCATAGCATCACAACAACCTCTGACTAGTGAAAACTACGGCTTCCCGTAGCTTCAATATATCTGGCGGCAATCGTCATAACAAAACACCCTTCCCCAGCAGCTCCTGACGCTGCGAGGATAACTCCTGCATCTCTGGTAGCGCAAGGCGATAAGGCGCCTTGACGATAGGTGCTGCCCCCGGAATCAAATCAATGCGAAACTCCACCTGCCTCTCGGGAGGCACACCCGACAACTCCTCGGGAAACACATCCGGGAACTCACGCACTATCGGCACATCATCAATCGAACTTGGCCCCTCGGCGGCCCCTCGTGAATCCATCACATATGCCACAAACCCGCTACAGCCCTGCTGTAGACTCCGCCTCGCTCTAGCAGCCGAACAAAATGCTGACCCATAACGGGTACCCTCGCCGTACACCGTAAGAACTCCCCCACTAGGGTCTCGTATTGTCACCAACTGTCGCTCGCAGTCTATAACAGCCCCAAAACTGCTCAACCAATCCATGCCCACTATGACACACACATCCCCCATCGCAATCGGGACCAGATCTATCGGGAACTCAACACTGAAGATCTCGAGTACACAACCTCGAATCACATCTGTAGCATATACCACTCGTTCGTCAGCTATGGAAACCCGTAGCGGTCTACTCAACGCCTCCCGCTGGATACTGATGTGCTGACTAAACGCTAAAGACACAAATGACCGACTCACACCCGAGTCAAATAACACCAAAGTAAGTACAGAACTCACATGAAAAGTACCAGCCACAACATTGGGCGCTGCACGGACCTCCTCCGCTGTCAACTGGAAGGCTCTCCCACGAGCCTTTGGTGCCTCGGCCTTTGCTGGCCTGGTCTCGGTAGCTCTAGCAGCAGGTGCAGATCCCCTCAATAAAATACCCGGTCCTTCCCCACTTAGGGTTCGAACCATCCCCAATTGGCGTACCAGCAATCTATCACATCGACTGCTTCCACCAGTAATCATCGCACCTACTCTTGGAAGGTGATACACAATGCTCGATGACCTCCCGATGGAAGTCAAGCAATCCCAAATTACCCGAATCTCCGATGAAATCCTCATAAACTTCTCATCATGACTACCTCTAGTCATTCAGAAACTCGTACCCTCCCACTACCGGACATCTCAACTGTCCAGTCATAATCCTGACTCTCAGTCTGAAAATAATGAACTAACATATTCCTCATCCTCGACTCTTCAACCAACGTTCCATCACGTGGGTTGTAGTAAGAGTGGAGTTCCCATTACCACACTCGATACTCATCATAGACAATAAGGGCCACCGCCCCAATGTCCTCTTCTTGATCGTCTGCCGCTGCAGCTAATACATGCCCTACTATGCTCAAATAGGGTGTATCTTTGTCCTTAACCATCTCAGTCCCCGCTGAAAACCTGCTCAGGCTCTAACATCACCTCTCGGCAGACATACTGCCCAAATACTCTTATGAAAGATCGTAACCAAAGCTACCACACAGGGCTCGCCCCCAACTTTGGAAACCGAAAATCTCAATACCTCTCATGTTTCCCACAGGAACAGAGATAGCACCGCTCAGGTCACAGAAAATGACATCTCCACCATCGGCCGGTTGCTCAGCCCAGACCGTATTCTCCCATAACGCACCATCTCTACTCATCCCTGAGTCTTGCGACTCCAACTGGCATCTCACCAACACTCCCTCGGAGCTAACTCGATTTCCCTTTTAAGGGATGCTAGTTCATCATGGCCCTTCGTCCCCCCTATTCTTTCACATCTGATCTCTGTCTAGATAATCACAACGGAATAACTGGTAGAACCAGTAACACTAACCGCCACGGGTCATGGTACTCGAACCATGTGGCCACCTCTCGATCTGCTATGAATCATGATACCCGAACCACGTTACCTCTTCTCAATCCGCTACGAATGATGGTACTCGAACCATGACATCACCTCTCGATCTGCTACAAATCATGGTACTCGAACCATGAAATCACCTCTCGACCTGCTACAAATCATGGTACTCGAACCATGAAATCACCTCTCGACCTGCTACAAATCATGGTACTCGAACCATGACATCACTTCTCAATCTGCTACCAATCATGGTACTCGAACCATGACATCACTTCTCAAACTGCTACCAATCATGGTACTCGAACCATGACATCACTTCTCAATCTGCTACCAATCATGGTACTCGAACCATGACATCACTTCTCAATCTGCTACCAATCATGGTACTCGAACCATGACATCACTTCTCAATCTGCTACTTAGAATCCTCCGGTATGCCCCCTACATCGAGTATGGGTCCTATGCTTTCAGTAGTACGGGCCCATACTACCTGCCACATCTACCCATACTTTCCACACGAACCATCCCAGAGTTGCTAAGTAGCTGCTCAACCTTCTCGATTATAAATCTTTTTACGTGTGCTCGCTTCCCAGCGAAATGCTCTACTCTGTCAGCGCACTCATCCGACCATGATCACCCCCTAGGCTCTTCCTAGGTCATCACACTTCTCCGCCATCAGCTGCTGAAAAACTCCTAATAATGCCAGCCATCTACCTCCTGAATATCGTCATATTCACTTAGTAGCTGACTCCCATCATCAAAAGTCCCACAAAGCACAAAGCAAGCAGCATTTGGGCATTGAATAGTCTCCACTAGCACATAAAATCTCTTCAGGTCATGATCCCACTTGCTTTCCTCATACTCGGAGGTTATCACCGAACTCATGCAACTCCGCCCCATGCGGCCATCTGTCTACTCTCTCTATAGACTCCACACGTGCTCATCTAGGTATCTCCCCTAGATTACTCCTCTACTCAGATCCCTCTCTAAAAGGATTCCTGCTGGATACTCATACTCAGCACATACTCGAAGGCACATCGCATATAACAGTAACTCCTAGGCTAAGGCATCACAGATCAGGCCACTCTAGTCCTAAAATATGAAGTACCTAGCCTATCTCTAGCATGCATACCATATCACATAATATCTCATAGCACATAATGTAAGGGTATTTTGGGAAATCACCGTTCGGGCGCTGGCTGATCGTACACACTGCTCCGTTCTGATTTTCTCAAAAATCTTTCTCTTCTAGAAAAATTGTTTCTTTTATGAAAATTTCCTCAAATCCTCAGTTTGAGTTCAGATACGCCCGAAGGTGCATCCGAATCCCTCAAACCAAGGCTCTGATACCAACTTGTAACGACGTAAATTTTTAAAACAATTTTTCATTTTTCAAACATAATAAAACTCATATAATAATCTCAAAATCTCATATATCAATGTCATCACCATAAAACATATCCCAGAATCTCAACACTTAATCTTCTGTCAGTGTGTACAAATCATGCCGGCGCCTTCCCGCGACTCTCGCTGGTACCTGAAACACATATCACATAACACGGTAAGCATAAATGCTTAGTGAGTTTCCCAAAATACCACACACAACACATATTAGCCACTCGAGGCTATAACTCTGTTGACCCTCTGGTCAATGTGTCTCAGTGGGACCCTCCAGCCCCATAACTCTGTGGGCCCTCTGGCCCTAACTCTGTGGACCTTCCGGTCCTAACTCTGTAAACTCTGTAACATACATAGCATAAATCACATAGAAATCACATCATGCAAAATCATACAAAATACTCTATGACATAACTCTAATTACCACTCTAGGTAAAGTATAGTGAGAAGACTCACCTCGGGTAACTCGGTAATCCCGAACTCTGTAAAATCTGGTCTAGCCTCCGCCTAATCATATGAAATAAACACTCTAAATCAATACATCTCTCAAGGCTAGACTATTCCCTCTCTTAGTACTCTCAGAAGGGTAAAAGACCATTTTACCCCTCTCATGGCTCAAAGACCCTAAAGTTCACCAAACCCTAAAAGTCAACAAAAGTCAACTCTCCGGGTTACGCTGCGCGTACCAAACATGTACGCTGGTCGTACCTGGCGTCCTCACAGAAACGGGGTGCGCAACCGCTTACGCCGCGCGTACTGGGATTACCGCCCGCGTAACTCCCAGTTTCAAACTCTAAGCTCTTGAGGTCTTAAACAGTTAAGACCCACGTCCAACTTCTAGATCTGACCATTTCTAAGCCTCTTAATCTATAAAGTTGGTGACTTTAAGCCTTTGCTTGGCTGGACAAGTCACTAACACCCATAACATTCCATTTCCAAACTCTAGAAAGCTCATAATTCAAGCATGACCTCATAACAACGACCAAGATGGAATATTTATGGATCTATAACACAAATATCACTGAAATGGGACAGATCTAGGTCCATGGAGTCCTTTATGCTCATAAAGTCTCCACCTTTGAGACTTTATCCCTAGAAATGGTCCATGCAACACCAAACCAAAATAAAGAGGAAAGTTCTGAGGTTTTTACCTCTAAATGAAGCTCCTCCCTCTGAAGAACTCAGATCCAAACTTGCACATCAACTTCTAGCCTCCACAAGAACCTCCTCTTCTTCTTCACTAACACATGAAGGCACTTTCTAGCTTAAGAACTCACAAACACTAGCTTTAGAACGATAATATTGCTCTCCTAGGGTTTCTCTCTGAGGGATGGTGGTTGGGGACAAGGCCATCTCATTCCTTTTATAGCCTGCAAGCCACAATTAGGGTTTTGCACCTGGGCCAACTACGCCCAGCGTAACCCTGGGTACGCCCAGCGTACCTAGGCGAGTCCGCGTCCAAAATAAGCGCATGAGTACGCGCAGCATACTCTTGAGTACGCCCAGCGTACTCATTTGCTACAATTTCCACTCAAGGGCTAATCTTGACAACTTGACAAAAGAGAAGGGTTAAATAAGTGCTCCTGAATTCCGGGATGTTACATACTTGGCGAAAGCGTTTCCTCACAATCATTTTCATGAAACGAAGAGAAACCTTAAGACACTTAGATTTTATGGTGTTCGTGTTCCTATCCATGTGAATTTGTCATAACCATAATCATAAGACAGGATTAGAGACAAATCCAAACTCATATGGACTGAACATGTTTAATCTTAATTTCTTGCCACCTGACAGCACAAGGGCCTACCATTGCTTCCAAGTAGTTATGTATACAATTGAGTACTCTTAGAATTCACATGCATAATCAACTTTAACTGGAATGGGCACAGAAACAAGAATATGTCAACACAATAGGTTATAACCCTCAAGTCGTGAGCTAGTGATTAACAATAGGTTTACTCTTGATTAGTTCTTAAACCTTTTTAAGATATTTAAGACTCCCACTGACCTCTTGACATATAAGTTTCTCTTTGTCAAGAGACATTACTTGACAAACAAATATTCAAGAGTCAGTGCGGTTTCTTATCAAGACAAACACTTTACACAATTGGTCTTAGTCGGTATTTGTTTCATCGAAAACATCACAACTTACCAATTTCAAATGTACAAGAGTAGAAAACATTTTACTGTACATTTGATAAGTGTTATAAACCTTTCTTAAGATTATGTCACTTAAGGCTCGATCTTGGAGAATGACTCTAAGACTCAATTTGGAACGGAGTATGATTCACCTTTTGATTTAACCATTTCAACAATTCACGATTCCTCTTCTTAGTCATACAA
Source organism: Lactuca virosa (assembly GCF_052849685.1). NCBI lineage: Eukaryota > Viridiplantae > Streptophyta > Magnoliopsida > Asterales > Asteraceae > Lactuca > Lactuca virosa. The sequence continues at coordinate 287,446,302 of NC_136429.1, read as the reverse complement.
ATGCACTAAGATGTCCTTAGAGGATCAATTGTGATATGGTTTCATAATCACTAAGATAATCATAAAACACGATACTCAAGTACTCTTCCTTCTTTTCAGATTGGAGAAAATTTTATCTTTTTTCCTAATTTGATTCTTCTTATTCGTTCTGCTATACATTGAAACTTTTCCAATGGTTCAGAATTACACTTAATCTTGTAAGTATAACCATGTTTACTAAACTTGTACATAACGAATAGTCTTATCGTTCTTTCTGGTGGAGCTGACCAGCACACAACCAAGTGTACCTGATCCCCTCGTCCTTCACTTGACTCACATATGCATGTGAACAAGGAATTAGTCTTAATTTCCCAAAGACAAGAATTCTCATTCATCACACAATAAAAGTTACATGATTCCAAGTTTCTATCCATGTGAAACTTGGGTGATGAGAATCTTTCCTTATTTGGTAAATTTTTGACTCTACCACAAACGAAAGAATCAAATCCATTTTCCAATATTGCTATCAATGGAAACATATAAGCAACAAATTTTCACAAATTCCATTGTAAGGAAATTTAAAATAAGATAAAATTCAAATTTTTTCCTTTATTTATAAAAGTACGAAAACTTGTCCTTACAATGCAAATACAAGTGAAAACTATGTTGTTATCTATTCCTAAGCAATCTATCATAACTCTTAAGCAGCAACTCAAAATTATGATCATCGAACCATGCGATCGAAATCCATTTCTTCGCGATCAGAATCAGCTTACTCTTCTTCTAAGCTTCCTTTGATTCTACAAAACATCAAAATGTAATTACATTACATCATGTATTAAGAATCTCCAAATAGGAACTTAATAGAGTTAGACAGTGGACTTACCTGAAGTAGAGTCAAACATTTTAACTTTACAACCTCTTAGATCTCTCAGGTAGTCAGGGCAGCTTCGCTTCCAATGTCCCTCTAAATGGCAATAGAAACAAATGGTTTCTTTCGCATCGGCACATGACACAATTCCAGAACCGGCCTTTCTCTTAAGTTCAAACTTTTTGACTTTAGCCAATTTCTCTCTCCTAGGAGAAGAAATCTTTTTTGGATTGTCACGGTTGTCCATGGAAATTTGGGAAGTAGATCTTCCAATCAACTTTTCTTTACCAGTATGCCAAATTATTTCTGATTCAGCAGCAATAAGCAAATAGGTAATATCAATAAGGGTCACGTCGTGGTCTGTCATATAGTAGTCTTTAATGAACCCGCCATATGACTCAGGGAGTGACTGAAGAACCAAGTCAATAGCCAGCTTCCTCGAGACTTCGACACCCACCAATCCCAGCCTTCCAATACACAACTTCATCTCCAAGATGTGAGCACATATAGGCTTTCAATCTTCATCTTTTCTTGCCAATTGGGCTTGAGTGACCTTGAACTTTTCAAGTCTTTCAACTTGTGGGCTAGGGTGAATAATTGGAGGAGGTGGAGAAAGTGAAGTTCCACTACAGTACGAATAAGTGATTAATCTTTCACCTCGATCGTCTTGTCGAATATCATCTTTATAAGGAAGGTTTTTTCCATAAGATTCGGGAAGACCATAGTTGTCTGAACTAGACATTTATAAGGGAGAAATTCAACTGAGTTGATTTAATCCTTAATATAGCACTCAAAATGAAATATTAAGGCTAGGACCCACCACAATATTTTACAATTCGGAAGATAGGTAAATGACGATTTACCAATTTCCACCATGTAAAACAAAATTGATTATTAAGTTTTAAATGAATTGAAATTCCTAGATCTTTTGAGATTCATTGAACTTTTCAATGGCATGTTTAAATATCGATTATGCCCTTCAAGTTTGTGACTGGGATGCCGAGGATCACAAACAAGGTGTGAATAACCATGCAAGTTAGCTTGGTACACTTAATGTTACAAATCACCTAATCAATGTGCCGGTTAACCACACACGCTCCATTGATCCATGATTAACATCAAGCTACCCTTTGCCACACACTGTCAGTGCCAGATTAGTGTGTCGGTTAACCACACATGCTCCAATAACGACTTCACAAGGTGCAAAGTGCAATATCATGGGTTAACATCAAATTCACATTTTTCCTAAGTAACTAAGATTGAGAATTTATAAGTGTTTAGTTACTTGGTATTTTCATTATACTTTTAATGAGAATTAATGTCCTATCCTACCCATTCAGCTAACGACCCTCCACCAGTCAACGAAGCGGTGGGTGAGAGTGGACACCCATTAAACCGCCATTTTATAGACAGTAACCTTATACCCCCCTTATAGACCGGATTCGTGAATGAGGCCTTCTAACGGTAAGACTGACTTGTCTTATACATATATATAAGTATTAACTTTTAATATTATAATAGTATAGGGGTGTATTTTTAAACTTTTAAAATACTAAGTGGTTTAATCTATTAATTAAACTATATTCTTAATTTAATTAAACTTAAACCATGTCATTATTGAATTATTAAATCTCTTTTAATTAAACACTTTAACTAATTTAATAAAGTTCATAAGGTGTAATTTGAACTATTCAAAAACTCAAGGTTCTAAATAAAAAATTCAAAATTAAAACCTATTTAATTAATTTTTTAAATTTATGAACCCAAGAGTTACACATTTTAATTACAAGAGTTTCTTAATTTGAGACTTTTCAAATACCAAAACTTGAGGGCAAGTTTTGTAACTCCTGAAAACTTTTGGTTTTTCCATAACTTATGAGTTAACGTAATTTTTATGAAAAACTTTTCATGTTCCATAACTTGAGGACAAGTTATGGAAGACTTTAAAAACATTTAAGATCAAATTTTTACCAAGCAAAATTATCATATAATTTTTTTTATGATCTAGTTAAACTCATTAGTCAAAACAATTCATACCAACAATTTACAAGAAATTAGCCTATCATATAAACTAATGTAAATATTGAAAATGTGACAATTGTCCTTTAATTGGAAGAGGATCATCATTACCAAATCAGAAAGTACAATTTTTATGATTACAAAATAGTTTGTGGTAATGATCCTAGTCCAATTCTTGCCAAAACTCAAAAATCTGCAACATGGAAGCACCTACTTGACGAGTACATGAACTGGACTCGTCGAGTTGCACTTTTACTAAGTGGAATCAACGAGTCAATTCATGGACTTGGCGAGTTCACCAGTCAGAGGCCAGAAATTCGATATTTTTTCAATTTTGAAAATTAACAAACCATCAAATATAATAGAAAACAACCCATGGCTTTGATACCACTAGTGGGTTTAGTATACTACAACATCCTACGGTGCACATACAAACCAAAATTCTTTGGATCTATGTTTTATCTAATTACACATGCAAGATTGTTTCCAAAGCATGAAGCCTACACGTAGCATACAATTGACATAAACAACATATAACTGAGTTATAGAATTACCTCTTTGTTGTAGCTTGTAGTTTTGGCCTTTAAGAACTTAGCACCCCCAGTATGATGCCTCAAACGGTTCACATCACACCTTGGACAAAGGAGCACTTGAGAGAGAGGTTTTATGTACTAAAAATCGGTTATGGAACTCCAAGAACACTAGGGTCACCGATTTTAGCTGTGGGGTGTTTTATATATAGTCTAAGAGTCATGGTTAAACCCTAACCCATACCATTAGGCTTATCATCCATGATCCATGATTCAAGTGGGCTAACTCTTTATGGATTCATCCATAAAGTTAGTACATCATGTATCATAAGCCCAAACTATATATATATATATATATATATATATATATATATATATATATATATATATATATAAAACTAATTTACATAGTTAGTCCCCATTAATTTAATTAGTCTCTTTTGATCATTAAATTAATTCCAAATTAATTCTTGATCAATACTAATTAAATCATATGATTTCATATTAATATATTAGAACTTATAATATATTAATAAGTCATAACTAACCTCTTCTCAAAAGTCCTTCCTATCAAATTGTTCTGGTGAAATGCAACCCGAAATGGACCATGCTACTCTCGGTCAAGTACATACCAAATATAGTTATGGGCTTAGACACCTAATCCAACACAATAGAGATGTTGTTGTCATCGAACATGAAATCAGTTGAATGCTCTTCATCAGGATCAGGATGGAATGTATCATGGTGGGTAGCCTTCGGAGGATCGTGCAAGATGATGTTTTCTTGATGAGTTTCTCCTGATGCAAATTCTTGATCGGTGACATCATCAGATGGAGCAATAAAAGGAAGATTGCTCTGAATAGCTTGATTCCTCATAGAAATGAGAGTAGCTTTTACTTGTGATCGTGTAAGATCTGGATGTATTGAGTGAGCCCTGCAAACAAAATCTAAAAAATCGGGATCATCAATACCTGATCGTCCATTACCTGAGCCAAGTATCAGACCAGTTGTGGCTTCCGAGGTTAGAGGGACTACCCCAGCTTCGAAATGCTTAGGATCTGAGGCAGGGGCCTCGAATCGTGCTTGTGTTGAAGAAGTAGGAGGGATATATAAGGTGACTTGTGGGTGTGTTCCAGGGGGTTGCAAGGAAATATGTTCAATAATGGCATCACCTTGTTGGGAATCTAAGGGTGGATTATGAGGAGACTCCCCGTGAGTGTGTGCAAATGGTTTTGAAACTCCGTAGGGTTCTTCGGAAGAGTGGCCGAGTGGGGTGACAGGATGACCAGAAATCAGTCAAAATGTCCTTGATAGACTCCGTTTGAGAGGAAGTATCGACTTTGGTTCTCTTTTTAGCTTTTGGTTTAAAGGGATAAGTCTTTCTCTTGTGATTTTTCACCCAATTTTTATTTTATTTTTAGAACATTTATTTAACAGAATACGTTGCGGAAGATTTATTATATTTATTTCAAAAACATCGCCAAAGTTACTTTCATGTCAAAACAAACCCATCAAAATTTAAAATTCACAAAAACATATTAATGAAAACCCAACATGTCCAAATGGTATCATAACTAAACGTACTATATAAGGCTACCCAAAAGCTCCTATCCTCACCAAGGCATCATGTCAAGCTACCTGTTCCAGCACAAAGAGAAAACCAACAAGCAAAGAACAATTTTTAGCATAAGCTAAGTGAGTCAATATAGTACAGTGTTAAGTGAACACACATATCATAAATAGATTCACACAAAACATCCACACATAATCAAAGACTCACTAGCAAGACATACAACATCACACCACATAACAAACACAGGTTTAGTTCAATTTATTTTAGTTCTTCAGTTAGAGCTTGTTTTATTAGTTACTCTCCTCAACGCCACTCTAACTAATTTAATCTTATCGATTCACCGCTTGAATATTATTATATAATATTATGGTTCTCTTCTTTACATTAATAATTACTCACCGCTCACCCCAATAATTATTAAAGTATTACCTCTTAGTTAGAGTCTATTTATTCACCGCAAAAACCCCCAAACCAAGACCCCGTTCGGTACTAACGTGAACGACACGACCCAATGCACTAAGTGAGGGGTGACTCTCATCCATAATCATTTCTCCCGGTGTGCTGCGTTCGCTACTCCGACTGTGCACATACATGTACATGCGTTGTCGTTAAGGACTGGTACGAGCGGTGCCAATTCCAATAGATACACCTCCCAAATCCCACGTGATGTTTGCGCTGGTCCTACTGCTTGACCAACATCACTCCTCTCCCGGTATATCAAGGTCTACCAAAACTATGTCCCGAGTGGTTGTCTAGAAAAACTAGTCGGCATCAAAGTTGGCTTAAGCTCTTTATCACATGGGTATCTTTCAACCCACTAGGCCATCATAATATTCGGATTGGGTATATACCCATGTCTTAGTTACTACCCTTCGCCCCGCTAGTGTGTTCCCCTTTTTAATTTAATAATAGTTAGTTAAATAATTAGTTACACTTTTACCCTCTCAAGTAATCATGTAATATTATGAATTTTCTTTTAATAACATATTACCTCTTTAAGGGTTATTTGCATGCAAACATGTAATTTTATGAAGTTATTACATTTTCCACCTCACACCACTTTCATACACAGCACATCTATTAATTTGATACAATACTAGCAATCTTGTCCTAAAACATTTTAAACAAATATTTTCAAACAAGAATTAACATGCTCACATCACATAATGTTCATACACTTCACTCAATCTAGCATGACCCTAACTCACATCTCACAACAAACAAACAAGAGTCTAACATGCAACACCCTAGATATCATTACACGTAAAACATTTCAACAATGATGGCATAACATTCAATCATCAAAAGGGGAACATGCATCCTAGATAACTAGGATCATTCCAATCCATCTAAGATATGTGATACTCCTAACAATGTACTTTTAAAACCACAAAGTTGACTCACCTTTGCCAAAGATGTGACCAACTCACACTTAAAGTCTTGTATTGGTTAAAGTGTCACCCTTGACCCTATTACATTTCAAATAACAAGGTTATTGGATTTGTACAATACCAAAGATGACAAATTTATAACCCAAACACAAAAATCAACTAGTAAGTAAAATTCCTAGTTTTGGACCCAAAACAGCCACCTGTTTAGAGCTGTTTTAGCATCCTTGAAACCTGTATAACTTCCTTTTTTATTTTATATTCCAAAATTTCAGACTTTTATCTTTTCATAATGTACTTTTTAAAGTGCAAACGATTTTTCGACAGTTTTATATGATTTTTACAAAACTGCCTATCAATGCAGCTAAATTCTGAGCAACTTGTGAAAAAGTCGATTTTCACCTAATTTAGAAGCAACAACAGGTCCTGCAAACAATCATGGATAAACTAGACTCAAAATGAAAACTTTGAGAGTTTACGGATCATTAATTCGACTCCTGGTGATTTTCCTATAAGCCATCACTTTGAGAGTTTACGGATCATTAATTCGACTCCTGGTGATAAGATATTTTGGCAGTAATTGAGCCATCATAAACACCCAATAATAGTGTAACTAAACCATATGAACCTTCATGGTTTCTAGGTAGAAGAAGATGAGATTGTAATCACCAATTAGAAAGAGAATTGACAACAACAATCACCAATTAACAAGGAATTTGATAAATTAACACCATAGAAGAGATTAGAAATTAATTTTTTACCATAATTGGCCAAGAATCGCAGCCTCCTACGCCTTCTAGAATCTATCAAGGTGGAGTATCCTTCCCCCTTCCCTCTTGGTTCGATGATGCCCCCCTCACACAAGTCGACGTCTTTTTTTCCTTCTCTCCTTGAACTTCGACCAACAATGACCAGGCTCCCTTTATCGTTTTTGTTTTGTGTTTTTATACATATACCAAACGCAATGAGGAACAAATGTAGGGAGGAGGATCGATCCTCCTCCTTGGGGGTTACTCTAAATTTTTGCCATCTAGCCCCTTAATTCTCCATAATGCACCTTTTTTTACACTAACCCTAATACCTTGACAAATTAGATTTCCATATATGAAACCTTAACCCCTCAACTCACAAAAACCATTTTTTTATTAGAATTATCTTATATACCCCCAACATTAATTCTTTGGTATAAAATAACATTTATTTATTTTCTCAATATCATTGTTGTTTTTGTTTTTCATAACATTTTAATTGAATTAGGTAGATAATTTTTCAGTCATTCATTGAATGATAAATCACTACAAGTGACGGAGATACACGATTTAAATAATGGAAAATCCAATATTTGAAAATTGTATCTAGAATGACTAGAAAAGTGGAAGCAAAGCCAGATATAATTTGCTCATTATGAAAAAATCCACTTCGTTACATGATTTCTTTTTCATATAGATAGATATAGGATCTATGGGGCAATTACTTAAAAGTACATTTTGTGCTACTGCCCTTCCTATCTTATTGAAAAGGATACCATGATCCTAGACCAATCTTACCTGGGATCGCAAATCCCAAATTTGAAGAAACAAATTCATTAAGGAGAATTAGTTTTCAAGTAACGGAAGCTAACCTTGTAGACCCATGAAAATCTGGGTCGCTACAATCCTCCCCACCTTAAGAAGATTATGTCCCGGAATCAGGAACCAGAACGAACAACTGTGGGTAACGATTCCTCATGTCATCCTCAAGCTCCCATGTCGTATCTCCGCCATGTTTGTTCTTCCAAAGAATCTTCACACGTTTCACCCTCTTCTTGCGCAACTGCTTGGTTTAACGCTCCAACATAGCTGCTGGTTCTTCAACCAACAACTTCGATTCATCCACTTGTAGCTCATCTCATGGTAATACACTATCTTCCTCTTCTAAACACTTCCTTAGGTAGCAAACATGGAATACATTGTGAATTCCCGCCAGCTCGGGTGGTAACTCTAACCTGTAGGCTTGGTCTCCGACTCGCTCCAACACCAGAAGTGGTCCGATGTAACGTGGTCCCAACTTACCCCGCTTGCCGAATTGAATAATTCCCTTCCAAGGTGAGAATTTTAACATTAATTTCTCGCCCACCTCGAATGTTTTCGGTCGATGTTTCCTATCTTGGTACTTCTTCTGACGTTCGCGAGCCACACGCAACCGCTCACGTGCTATATTCATTTGATCCTTTGTAAGCTACACATTTTTAGAGCTCACATATTGTTTTTTGTCACACCCCAAAATCGGAACGGCGGAAACGTTCGGGGGTGGAGGACGTCATGTACAGTATCATAACAATGCAAAGTAGTAAATAAGCAACAACATCATCCATTGCATTAATAGTATAATTTCATACAAGTGTGTTCTTTAATAGTAATAAGACACCAAAAATGAATAATCAAAATAAAAGACGAGTCTTGAACATGCTCCGTCTTCTCAAAACCTGTCTACTGGTGACTTGAGAATACAAGTTATTTTGAAAGCGTAGATCATCATTTAAGCTGGTGAGTTCATAAGTATTTAGTGTCAATGTTTGTATAAGTTTAATGAAAATGTTTGTAAATGTTCAATGTAAATGTTTGTATATGTATGAAAACTCCTAGAAAATTCTATATTTTCTACTAATATAAAAAGTAGTCTTCTACCAAGACCCGACTGTTTTGTATGTTTGTTTCTCTGCAAAAGTGGAAGCTTTTCCCAAATATAACTATCGTTACCAGAATATAGTTTTTAATTACCCTTTATGTGAGAAGATCACAATTTGAATATAATGGGAAAAATGTATGTGTACTGCAGTATTATTTGTATTAACTATTGAAGTAATAACTACCTTAAAACCAATGGTTTAATTAAGGCAAAATGTGATAAGATTGTTACCATACTAAACCGACTATAACACGACGATGAAAGACGTCAGAAGAAATGACATTTGGCACCCGTAGACTTGCTAGTCCCACTGTTGCGAACAACAAGGTGTAGGATAGTCAATCAAGTATAGATCTATACGCAAACTCACGCTCTCCCTCCAGGAGATTCTGGTTACAAAACGTGACATAACGAAATGGTCGATGTGTCATGAAGTAGTATCTAACATTATGTTATCTCTGAATCTTGTTATAGTATACTTGTTATAGTAATAGTATTCTATGTATAGTATTCTCTGTATAGTATCCTTTGTATAGTATTCTGTGTCTTGTATTCTCTGTTATAGTATTCTCTGTTATAGTATTGTCTGTTATAGTGTTCTCTGTTATAGTATTCTCTGTTATAGTATTTTATATGATAGTATTCTCCAAAACTATACCTATTATAGTTTACTAGTAATTTCTGTAGTTTGAATGAAGGAAGGTATGCCTTTGCTACCCAAAGGTACTGAACTGATTGATAGTACTTTTATATCTACATATGTATACATAATATATAATTGATATTTAAACGACCTTCGGACAAATAACCGATACATTCTGGCCACATCCAAACAAGGAAAAGGAAATTAAGCGAGTTATCAGTCCTAAGTCCTTTAAACATTACTTATATAACTATACATATATAGACATGCATTTGACAATATATAAGTTTAAAAAGAAGTTTTGTAAAACATTTGAAGAGTTTAATAATAAATATTGATGACTTGATGTCAATTTATAAAACGATTTAAAAGCAGTTTGATTGATAATACAGTTTGAAAGTATAAGAAATCCTTTGTTTGAAACAGAGTTTGAAGTATATGAAACCCTTTGTTTGAAACACAGTTTGAAGTATATGAAACCCTTTGTTTGAAACATAGTTATAAATCACATGTGATTGATTATATAACTAACATGTTTTCTACTTGTATTCCCCCCCATAAAAACATTTAAAATATTTAAAAGATAGATTAAGGGGTATGAACTCACCTGTAGTGAGTGATATGGAAGTATGTTTGGAAATAGGATGTAGAGTGTCAGGTGAAACCTTGAGCACACACAAAGATCCTAATAAACATATAATGACATGTATATGTATTTGATTATTGTATAACCAACTAATTATAAGGGATAACACCCTAATAGACTAGGAAACTCTTAGTTTGAAGGGATACAATCACATATGATTGCATAACTAGGGTATATGGCCATCCTATAGAGTTTACGGTCGAAATGGCATGACCATAAGTGTTTACGGTCAAGATGGTTTACGGTCCAAGTGGTTCACGGTCCAAGTGGTTTACGGTCCAAGTGGTTCACGGTCCAAGTGGTTTACGGTCTAAGTGGTCTACGGTCTAATGACCTTATGGTCATGGAGTTTACGGTCTAAGGAGATCCAACCGTAAACTCATCAAATCTTGCACAAATGATGGTTTTCAAGGGCTTCAATCAAAGGCATCAGATTCTAGGGACCATGCTTAGCCTTAGGAAGGGTTTAAGGTCTCTAATGCACCTTTCATTAGAGTTTACGGTCTAAGGAGATACTCTTTAGACCGTAAACACCTTGTTCTTGGCTAAAAATGATGTTTTCAAGGTGATTAACTAGTGATTCTAGTATATAACAAGCTAAGGGTAGTGTACTTACTTATTAGAAGCTTGTAAGGGTGATTAGGATCCAAGAACACTAGTGTGTGTTCTTGGTGTTCTTGGTGAATTGAAGAACACTTGAAGATCTATCAAAATGAAGAGATTTCATGGATGAAATCATGCATAACCACTAGATAAAGAGATGTAACAACAAATCAAAGGAAAGAATTCTTACATTTTTGGAAGATCAAGATGAAGATCTTATGATACTTGAGAGAGTTTTCGAGATTTTTGGCTTGGAAATGAAAGAAATGATCAAAATGATCATAATTTATGTATATATAGGGATTTTACGGTCACCATGACCGTAAGCTCTAAGCTTCTTGACCGTAAACTCCTTTTGAGGAGGTTTACAGTTTGCTAGCTGGTTTGGAACCCTAACTGATAAATCCAAACACTGATTCCTTTGATGCACTAGGCTCAGAATGCTCAAACAGACTCTAAACAGTGCTAAAAGTTAGCAGAAACAAGTCTGACTTTGATTGAAGTGAATGGTTGTACAAGATAGAAATTTTGGGTTGTCACATTTTTCTCCTAGCTCCAGCCAACAAGTAGGTGTACGACACCTCCTCCCATAAAGCATCTCATATGGAGCCATGTCAATGCTAGCATGATAGGTGTTGTTGTAGGAAAACTCCACCAAAGGTAAGTAAGTATCCCAACACCCTCCATACTTAATAGCACATGCACGTAACATATCCTCGAGAGTCTGGATAGTCCTCTCTCTCTCTCTCTGCCCGTTAGTCTACGGGTGATAAGTTGTACTCAAATGCACCCTCGTAACCAACTCCTCCTGTAGTTTCTGCCAAAACCTCGAAACGAAACGGCTGTCTCGGTCAGAGATTATGGATAATGGTACACCACGTATTGTAACATTATCCTTGACATACATCTTCGTAAACTCCTTCAATTTTTCATTCTCTTTGGTTGCCAAAAAGTGCGCGCTTTTTGTCAACCTGTCCATAATCACCCATATCATGTCATTGCCTCGAGAGGTTTTAGGCAATTTCCTAAGAAAATCCATCGTAATTTTATCCTATTTCCACTATGGAATCTCTGGATGCTTCAATGCATCATAAGGCTTCTAATGGTCAGCTTTAACTAAGGCACATGTCATACACTCAGCTACATATTTCGGTACCTCCCTCTTCATTCCTGACCACTAATAATTGACTTTCAGGTCCCGATACATCTTTTTTTCTCCCGGATATATCAAATACTTTGATTTATGAGTGTCTCGAAGAATGATTTCACGCACCCCACCCACCTTGGGGACCTAAAGTCACCCCCAAAAGGTCTTAAGTCCCTGTTGATCATCCACCAACAATGTGACATCCCCAAATTTCACGGCCAGAAAAGACCGATTTCGTTTATGCTTTTTAAAATAAAATCAGAGTAATCATTTGATTAAAAGTGTTGCGGAATTTGTTCCCAGAAAAACATGATAAATATGTTATCAAATCATTTCCGAAGAAATTTATTTTATTCATTTAAACCATTGGGATGTCATCGTCAATACAAAAACATAAGCATAAACAAAACTTACATTCATTTACACTAGTGATCTACTTCTCTTTTAATCTCTCAGTGTAAAGCAACTTCGTATCGATACCTGTGATACAAATAAACTGAGTGGGTCAGGCTTGGGAGCTTGGTGAGCATATAGGGTTTTCAACCCACAATAATACAATTATTATATTCAATCATCAAACAATCAACCCAATTACCCATCCCCATATCTCCCTTATTTCTTAAGGATTTACCCTAAGAATCGACTATCCTTCATCCATTCATTCTTCAGGATTGACCTAAGGAATTTATCCAAAGTCCATTGCTACCAAGGTTCATACAACAGGCACTACGTCACATAGTCGCCCGAGTTTATACAATAGGCACTACGTCTCATAGTCGCCAGGGTTTATACAATAGGCACTACGTCTCATAGTCGTCAGGGTTTGTACAATAGGCACTACGTCTCATAGTCTCCAGGGTTTATACAATAGGCACTATGTCTCATAGTCGTCAGGGTTTATACAATAGGTCTCTCATCATTTTATCACACACCAGCTATTCCATCTACCCATGTTATACCCAACATATTTGTAGATAAAATATATATACAGTTTAAATCATTTTAAAACTTATATAAATCATTCATTCAACAATCATTTCAAATAAACAAACAATACATATACACATAGCACGTATTTTATATAAAATACTTCATATCTATGTGTAAGATGAAAGTGACTATACACTCACTTGATAAGACAATAATCGGGTAGCACTTCGTTTCTTAAAACGATCGTTTCCAATAAAACCGAGGGCTTTAATAAATAAAACCGGGCTCTGCGAGGTTGGAGCTTCAAAACCGAAAAGATAAATTTTTCGGGCTCTACGGGCACTTCGGGGCGTATTCCGGGTGTTAAAAATGATATCGGGGCTTCTAGGAAAGTAGAAATAGCTAAAATATTGATTTAGGGGTGACAAATGCCAAATTTCCAATTCTAGCCGGGAAATCTCGCAACCCCCCTATTTATAGGGTGCGAGACCGAAGTTTAGTGGCTAAGAAGGCTCCACGCAGCAGCTGCGAGGCTCGGAGGTGGCTCGGATGCGAAGGCGCGTCGGAAGCTTGTAGGCGAGACGTGGCTCGCTTCGAACACCTCCATGGATGCGACACGCGCCTGATTTCGGTTGGACCTCCCTTCGGTCGTATCAGCAGCTGACACACGTCATGCATGCAAGGCTCGTACGTGGCCAATTCCGAGCCATGCATGCGAAATTCCTCGGATTTTGTGCCCAAACTTCTAAAATCCATAACTTTCGCATACGGGCTCCGTTTTTGACGTTCTTTATATGCACGCGTAGGTAAAATTACGCTCTACAACTTTCGTTTAGACTTTGTCGGCTAATCTTGACTTTTATTTTAATATTATTATTTTTAACAGACCGGGACAGGAAATCCGTTAAAAATTCATAACTTCTTCATCCTATGTCCGTTTTCGTCTGTCTTTTTATCGTTATGCTACTATTAACGAGATCTTTGATTCTCGTTTAGGTTGTGTCGGCTAAAAATCACTCGATCTAAAATTCGAGTTTTTAGTTGTCTACTGCTAAGCTAAAACTTAGAAAAATCATAACTTCCTCATACGATGTCAGATTTGGGCGTTCTTTTTTTGGATGCTCTCGATTTAACGAACACTACGACTTTCGTTTAGATCGCTAAGGCTAAATATTGCTCTATCGTAAATTCACCATTTACGTTTACCGATGCCGTGTCGGTTTGGTCGCGGAACTTCGACGGGCCATAACTTCTTCGTTATAACTCGAAGTTCGGCGTTCTTTATATGTACGGAACCCTTGTAACATATACTACCACTTGGTGAAGATTAATCCTTTTCAATAATCTTCCACCAAAAAGTCATTTTTGACGCTTATTGTCTTTAAATTGACTAGCCCGGATCTACGGCGTTACAAACAAGGCCTTCTGCTTAACCATAACCTCTTCTTTCACATGCTCTTCTTTCAAACCCTCCTCTTGAGCAACTCGAATTTTTCTCAAAAAGGTTTGGAACTATTACCACCCCCATAGATTTAAGGTGATAAGCTCCTCTTTGTTCCTTGCGGCTTAGGGCATCAGCTACCACATTAGCTTTCCGAGGGTGGTAACTAATCTCACAATCATAATCAGCCAACAGCTCTATCCATCCTCGTTGTCTCGTATTTAACTCTTGCTGATTCTAGATATGTTGTAAACTCTTATGATCAGTATATAGCGTGCACTTCGTCCCATATAAATAATGACGCCACATATTAAGTGCAAATACAACTGCTGCTAACTCTAAATCATGTACCGAGTAGTTCATTTCGGCACTCTTCAACTGTTAAGAAGCATAAGAAATCACTTTCCCTTTCTGCATCAAAATACATCCCATACCTAAATATGATGTGTCACTATAAACCACAAAGTCCTCATTCCCTTCAGGTAAAGAGAGAATATGAGCCTCGCAAAGAAGACCCTTCTAGGTCTGAAACGCCTCCTCTTGCTTGTTGGTCCAAAAAAAGGCTCTACCTTCCTCGTCAATTTAGTTAGAGGACTTGCAATCTTGGAGAAATTCTGAATGAACGTCCAGCGTACCAGGGATGTCATGTACGCCCAACGTACGCGGCTAACCCAAAATCGTCCTAACTTCAAACGAGCGTAACTTCTTCGTTTCAACTCCGTTTTCGATGTTCTTTATATCCATGGAAAGGTGTTGAAGAGCCCCACAAAATTATCTAGATATCTTGGACTAAAAACGTCTCGAACAAAAATCCATATTTTATGCAAGAACCCAGCTTATGCCTTTTTGCTTTCTACCATTAGGCCCAAAACACAATTCAAGGATAAAATCTCTTAAATATCATGACCTTCTTCCAAAACGACTAAACTTTGCCTCCTTATGGCCCAAAACCTTACACAATCGACCTCTAGTCCACGGCTCAGAAATGACAGGAAACAGGATGTTACAATAGTGTAAGTTGTAATTTCTGAATCGTTTATGGTTAGGTTTTAGAGTTCCTGCCATATGTTTCACATTTCATCCCTAGGGTGGTATTCTTCGATTATCATCACCTTCAGTTCCTCACAGATCATGGCATTGGCATTACTAATTCCTATAGTTTTTGTATGGTCGTTCCACCATGTTAGAGATGTGTCTAAGAATGTGCAAAAGGAAACCTGACCTTGCAATCATCCGGACAGAAGCTTATTTGGAATACACATTCATTTTATCGATCCATATGGTTAGACCAACTACTCCTTCATTTCTATAGAAGGATTTTGTTTTGCAATTCATAACCTCCTTGTAGGTACGAGTTCTGGAGTTTCCACTGTTTTCTCCATGTGAGCTACTTTCGCCTCCATTACCAGTTCCACGACCACTTCCACCTTTCTCGGATGTGGCCTTCCTGATGGTTTCATAGTTCATTAAAGCGTTAGTGAGTCAGTGCACTATTAGTTGTTCAAGTGCCGTTGAGTCTGGCGGTGGTGTAACTAATAATGGTGGTGATGGAATTAGTGTTGGTCATGGATTACATCTTGTAACTCTTCTTGGAGGCATTGTTTTGTCCTATTACGATTAGCAAGGAGAATTTAAGTTGTATGAAGTATTTTGTTAGTCATATGAATGTGAGCACCAATGGCTAATTTAGTTACGTGAGTTAGTGTAATTTTTTCAGAAAAATCCCATGAACTTTTAAGTTGGAAAGATAGTATATAAAATTTACAATACTCAAAGTAGTTTGTTGTTTTAATAATAATATCAACATATGCTTCATATTTTGTATATACTTGTGTGGTTACATTAGTTTCACATTCAACAAAACATGTATATAGGGTTATGGGTGGAAAAGCCCTATACATAGATTTCACAAAAAGACTAAGCTCAAAACACGTAAGATTATCTATACTCTTGCATAATGGCTTTTCCTAACTACTACTAACTCAAAACTTAGGACATAACCAACCCTAACCAACCATTGTATTACAACCCAAAATGGAAGCCTAGTTCATAGAATAACTCCATCATCTGGTTCTGAAGTGATTCTTCTCTATTCTCAGCCTCAATCGCTCTACTCTCTAGGTTCTGTAAGAGCCTTTTCTGAGCCACATGAGATGTTGGTTCAGAACCAAACTGGATTTTTTCTGAGCCAGAAAAGATGCTGGTGGGGTAGTGCTTCTATCATAGACTTTTCTAATCCTTTGCCGCTCTACTCTCCGCATTTATTGCTCTGATATTAGTAGCTTGAGATATAAGATCAAACCCTGAAGTCCTAGCATCATGGGAGAACAAGTCATTATGTGCACTAAAAAAGTAGTGGTAGGCTGTCTGTATAGATTCCTGATCAAGGTTTCAGTCTTCTTCCAAGCTTTAGACTCGCCCTGCAAGAGTTGCATCATTATTCTCTATGATTCCCAGTTCGTCACTCACGGTCTAGATCTGTCGTCCTAGTTGGGAACTTCGTGCCACTAAAAGGGGTAGAGTCTTGTTATTAGTGTCTTCTGTAAGAGCTGGAGGAGCCCTGGATGATTCGCCGGTTTAAAACTTGGTTGGTATCTCTTCTTCTGCAGTCTACTCGCGTAGAAAGTATTTAAACCAAACCGAGTTCTGTCAGAGCCTTTTCTGATCCATGGGAGATGTTGGTGGAGTAGTTCTTCCCTTTCTGAAGCAAATCAGGATGGAGTTACGTACAGTGCGCATCATCAGGGGCCCATCTGGAACAAGTCAGTATCGCATGTTCATTGGTGGGGTACTGAGAGTTCCTGTAGTTTCGATTTCTCCACTAGTTCTTCCTCCGAGGGCTAAGCCTCCTCAAATGGTTCTTCTTCATAATTTTCCTTTTATAACGGTTTAGTATATCCATTGTCAGAGGGTACATGGTTAAATAGTGAAGGGGGCTACTAGAAAGTAAGGATCTTCTGGTTCTGGAGAGTAGGGAACCACTTAGTACTCTTTAGGATAATCAACATCCATCTAGCCTAAGATCTCAGTCATGTTAGTATCCCGTATGGACATGATTGATCTTTACGAGTGTTACTATTTTATGATTATTTTTAATACAAATGTTTATCAAATATAAGAATTTAATAGATGTTATGCGAGTTCTTGTCAGTTCTGAATTGTTTTTCTTTGTGTTTCTATATTGTGATCTTGCTTGAGTAACTAGAATCTACAAGTGTTTAGTTTATAAACTATTGTATCCAATTTTAGTAGTGCATTTGATATGACCCCAATAAAATGTAGGTGTGCAAGCTACATTTAGTAATGGTACGACCCATGTACTATAAAACTTAGGTAAAGTATTTGATCTAAAACCTTGAGTTCCAGATAGTTTTGTAGTGAATTATATATATATATATATATATATATATATATATATATACATGTTCTCATCGAGGGTTTGAGTTTTTATATGTAACGCTATATCTGTTTCTTGTGTTTGTATGTTTTATTAATTTTTGTTTAGTACTTCGAGGGTATCAAGTAAGGATTGGCCAGTCACGACAATCGGATAGCATGATCATTTTAACATATATTCGTTCTAAAATCCAACAAACCTACACCATGCCCTTCTTAGACACCACACCCGTAAGTAGGAAATCATTAATATAATTAATAATACATTATGCTTAGGTTTAAGGGATAAACCTACCCTAAGTGTCTAAGCCCTAAGTTATAGTCTTTATCTCTTAAGGGAATACTAGTTCTCTATAGCCAATGGCTTTCATACAAAGTTGTCACTCCCCTGGCCGGTGACAAAAAAATCGGGCTGTGCGACGTAATCATGGATCAAAGTCATTTGCATACATAGAACAATACAATAACATAGCTACTACATGAAGTTTTATTACGATAAAAGGGAAGTTACATTATCTGTAATCTAAGAATACATGATAATATGACAATAATGTGCATGCCTTAACAGATAGGGAACAATAAAAATGCAATACAATAATAGATAGACAGTGATCCCATGTTTGTTCCGAGTGAGTGTAACATCGAGATTCTTAAGTTCTTGAGAGTACATATGTTCTCAAAGCATAACCACTATAATGTTTATAACCCGAAAGTTTGATAATGTAGGAACTGTAAATGTTTATAACTAAAAGTTTGACAGCATAACCACTATAAATGTTTATATCCAAAAGTTTGATAGCATAACCACTGTAAACAACCAGATCTTGACTAATGCACTAATGCATAAATAATATACTAGTTATGTAAACAAATCTTCAACAGTTGTACATATGAGTTTTAAATAAACACTAGTTTATAAACGGGTATAATAACGATTTAAATCTATAAAAAAAATAAATGATCGTTTTACATGTATATAAAAAATAAATAACAATTATAAGCAAGTATTCTCCCCCATAAACAATAAAAGATTTGAAAATTGGTTCATGAATACTCACCCTCGAAGAGTGGTTTAACCGTTCAGATTTTTGGATTTCGTCGAGAAATAAATCGGGCAACATTCCATTTATAAAGGGTTGAAAAGTAGCTCGGGAGGAAGTCGGATCAGATCTGCTTTTTCTGGAAAATAACTGTCAGAAAAAACTTTTCGAAAAAGAGCTTCGGACATCGGAAACATTGTCGACGATGGCGACGTTGAACAAAAAGATGGTTGTCGGAGCAGTTGTAGTGTTCGTCAAAGCAAGGGGAGGGTCGTCGAGGTTAAGCCAGAGGGAGGGGGTTCGGCAGGTGGCTGGAGGTGGTTGCTGATGGCGGCGCTGCGAAAACACTATGTGTCGTTGACGGTGGTTCGCTGGAAAAACTATATATATATATATATATATATATATATATATATATATATATATATATATATATATATATATATATATATATATATATATATATAGAGAGAGAGAGAGAGAGAGAGGTTTAGAGAGAGGATGAGATGGTGTGGTTGGAAATGGCTGATTTCTCTTAAATTTATAGACAACAAGCAGTGATGGGTACAACTAGGAACGTGACAAGTGGCGTGTTCTCGAACCACATGCGACAGGCCTTAGAAAACTGTCATCTTGTGAATTTTTCGAAAACACTAATTCAGTTTCTACGATATTATAGCTCATAATATGTAAAAATATATTTCAAAACGAGTCTCGCAACTAGGAGAACAATGAAGTGAGTTAATGGTGGGGACCCGGGTTGCGGCAATTCGACTGTTTTCGTGAAAGTAACAAATTCCGAAAATTGAATCAAATACTAGAGTATTTCATGATTCATAAAATGTTAACATCTTTTGCTAACGAGTTGCGTAGCTAATCTAAAGAATCATTTGAAGATTCATTAACGGGAAAGCCAGTGTTGCACTATCCGATCCTCAAGGATTTTTCGGACAAAATGAGTTAAGTATAAAATTGAATACTGACACGTACTTTCTGATTAAGGTATTATTTGTATAAAATAATACTTAACACATATATTTATTTCAAATATGTGTATTAATTCACTTTTCTGTATAACGTGTATAACGTCGAGTGCTCGTCCATACAAATTTTCACAATTTGATGATTTAACTAATATTTCTTATGCATTTCAAGTATAATATTTTATTTACAAAAACATAACTGAATATCGTAAATCAGGCCTAATTACATTATACGTTCGTCATGTTGGTGGTTGAGGATCTTTAACTTATTTTGACTGTTGTCACACCGTAGTGTGTTTATATATATATATATATATATATATATATATATATAACCTTGTACTTTGTTGTTTATATATATTCTTTATTGTAATTATTGCACTTTGGATTCTGTAGTAGGTCTCCAAGCACTCATTTCATGAGCATATCTCTTATTTTCTATCAAGCATATTAAGCAACTTTAAAATATAAAACGCTTTTTTAAGAAATGAATTATATAATTAAACATAAGGATGAAAATAATTATTTACTTTGACCAATTACTCAAACAGTTTTTTGTAGATTGTTAAATTTGTATGCGATAAACCTACAAACGTTTTAATTTTTAATATATAAATAATTACTATATCAGGTTGTGACTATTAATAATTTGCATTTTAACTTTTATCAAATATGATAACCTTCACATCGAAGAATATGTATATGTGATTAAATAAGTTGGCTTCATTTTATTTTTTTCTTTTTGTTATAAAATAAATTAATTTAGCACAGGATATCTAAAACTTAAAAATTAAATGGTGAGCATTAACGCTTAGATTAATATTTAATGACCTTTTCTTAGTAACTTTGGTACCCCACTTCTTTTTTTAATATTTGTTTACTTTTATTCTTTAATTTATTTTCTTTCGTTTTCGGTAGAGGAGATACCAGAATTTGTTTCTTGTAATATGACATATACCATGTACTTAAAGTATTTAACAGCAATTGCAATAACAAATAAATATCTAACTAATAACATATTCTGCCAAACAAAGTAGTATTTATATACATGAACACATTTAAAGTTTCTTATTCTAAATTAATTTTTTATGCAATGATTGCTCTCGGTCTACCAAAAAAGGTTCAATCAATAGAAAAGTATTTTAGTTTCTTTGAATGTCGACTGTTTAATAAAATAATAGTAAATACACAAAATTCTACGGTAGATCCCCTTAAATTGCTAAAAGTGGCTGATTTATTATAGCTATATATATGCCAACGTGTGTGTCATTGCGGTTTCATTTTTTCTATAGTTAATCCATTTGGTTGCATGTCTTGCATAGCCGATCAATGTTGTTTCATATTGCTTCGAAATGGATCTAAAATTATTATTAATCCGGGTTTATATGACCAACCATACAAAATATAAAACTACGGGTCGTTTGATAGTTGCTAATTGTGTTAGAGCCGATTAAATTAGAAGTTGACTGAGTTAGAAAGTCTTACGAATCCAGCACGATTCAACCACTGTATTAGCAACATTTATATATTCAATTTCTACACTCAGCCGTGATATCGTGTTCTAATGTTTAGAGGACCAAGAAAAGAGATTGTGACCTAAAAAGACACAATAACCCAGTGTAGAACGACGAGTAACATGACTACCATCCCGGTCCGCATCAGAGTAAGCAATGAAAGAACGACTAAGAGGTATACAACTATAGTCCATAAGTAGTATTACCTCAAAGATAGCAAATTATGCATTTTAAATCTGTGAAATGAGGCTCATGGGGTCATGCATGTACTATACACCAAACAAACGTCAAGTATTCACTTCAAGTGTCGCAAGATCCACTTGACCACTTCCCGGTGAACTTTTCCCTGATGGCCTCGAACTGCCAAAGAAGTACCAACATGTTTGGACTGATCACGGTAGAAAGACTGCAAGACTTTTTCAATATAGTGAGAAATGTATAACCACCTTGCTCTTCTGTCACTCCAAATCTCCATCCTTGATAACTTCTTTTCAACTCCTAAATCGTTCATCACAAACTCTTTCTTCAAAATCTTCTACAAGTTAGATTTCCTGGTATCAACATCACCAAACACTTCTTCCCTGGGTTGAACAAGGGATTCCTCATGTCTATGTTGTTCCATGCCAACCTGTTGTTCTTTATTTATCAAAAAAAATGTGTGGTGTTTTTTATTCAAACTCTACCTTCTTGCAAACATCCTGATCGTTCCCCACAACACTTATATCATCTCCTCTCTGGTTACACATAGTAGATTCAAAGATCACATCTTTGCTAATAACAAATTTTGGAGACTTTTCTTCTTCTATCCACCACGGACGATGACATTTCCCTACAAATGCATATCCTAGAAATATGCACTTCCTTGTCCTCGACTCTAGTTTACCATCATTCACATGAGCATAAGTAGGGCATCTAAACATCCGTAAACCAGAATTTTCAGAGGGTTTCCCAGGTCACACCTCTTAAGGAGTCTTATAATCATCTGTAGTTGATGGATATCTGTTTGCCAAATAGCAAGCAGTGTTGACTTCTTCCGCCCAGAATTGCTCCGAAAAATTAGCAGAAAATCGCATGCACTAGGCATGCTCCACCAATGTTTGGTTAATTCATTATGCCACTCTGCTTTGTTGTGGTGTTAGCCATACAGCACGATGCCTTGTTATACCTTCTATTTTACAGAAGTTGTCAAACGAAGTCTTGCAGAATTCTAACCCATTCCCATTTTGAGTGACCTGACATGGTTTCTCACACCCCAAAACCGGAACGGCAGAATCGTTCGGGGGTGGAGGACGTCATGTACAGTATCACAACAATGCAAAGTAGTAAACAAGCAACAACATCATCCATTGCATTAATAATATAATTTCATACAAGTGTGTTCTGTCAAGTTATATAGACACCAAAAATAATATACATCAAAATAAAGATGAGTCTTGAACGAGCTCCATCTTCTCAAAAATCTGGCTCCGGTACCTGTCTACTGGCGACCTGAGAATACAAGTTATTTTGAAAGAGTTTATCAGCTTTAAAGCTGGTGAGATCATAAGTATATTAGTGTCTGTATTTGTATGAAAGCATTTGTAAGATGTTTGTAATGTATAAGTTTTGTAAAAGTTTGTATTTGTTTGAACTCTCCTAGAAAACCCTATGTTTCCTACTAAAAGTAGCCTTCTACCAAGGCATCTAGTGTCTGTGTGTGTGTCTCTTGTAAAAGTGTGTATTTTCCCAAATCTGACTATCATTAACCAAAAATATAGTTCTTACATTATTGTTTATTGTGTGAATATCACAAAGTAAATGTAAAGGGAAAATGAAATAGTACTGTAGTGTTGTATTAAGTAACCACTGCTGTACTAACTACTTTAAACTAATTGTTATTTAAAGTACCATGTGATCGGCCTGTATCCGGCTACCGACTCTATAGTAAAACGACGATGTAAGACGTCGTAAGAAATGACGTTGGGCACCCGTAGACTTGCAAGTCCCACTGTAGCGATCAACAAGGTGTAGGATAGTCAATCCAGTATAGATCTATACACAAACTCATACGCTCCCCAATTAAGGAGATTCTGGATACAAAACAGGTCATGACAGGTAGTGCCATGTCCCCCGTTAAGTGGCTCACATAACTGTATGTAATGTATATGTATATGTATATGTATGTGCTAGCTGTATTGTGTGTTCTTTCTCTGTCTAGCCTGTATGTTTTGTTTCTCATCACTGCGTATTATGTTTATTTCTCATCACTATGTATTATGTTTGTTTCTCATCACTATGTATTATGTTTGTTTCTCATCACTATGTATTACTCATGAATGAACTGACTCATTGTATGTTTCATTGTTCTAGTAATAGTATCTTCCTAAACTATACCTATTATAGTTTACTAGTAATGTTGTTTGTGTATATGAACATGTTTGTATACCTTTGCTACCCAAAGGCATTGGACTGAATGAAAGAAATAACCTTTTATGTCTATATATGTATAAATGATATATAACTAATATTTAGACTGCATTCGGACGAATAACCGATACCCTAAGGCCACATCCAAACAAGGAAAAGGGAATAAGGTGAGCTAGCCTTCCTAAGTCCTTTAAACATTACTTATATAACTATACATATATAGGCATGCATTTGTCAATATAACAGAATATAAGTTTAAAAGAGTTTAATAAAAGTATTTGATATGTAAAAGAGTTTGTAAAACAGTTCGAAGTAAAACAGTTTGATAACACAGTTTGAAAAGTAAGAAATCCACTCGTTTGGTAGTTATTAATCACATGTGATTGATATAATAACTATAATAGTTCAACTTGTATCCCCCCCCCCATAAAAGCATTTAAAAACATTTAAAAGGTTAATTAAGGGGTATGAACTCACCTGTAGTGAGTGGTTTGGATGAACGGACTGTATAGGATGCTAAGTGTCAAGTGAAGACTTGTACACACTCAATGATCCTAGTTAACATATAATAACATATACATGTATCCAATTAGTCTTTAAACAACTAATTAACAAAGTTAAGACATCCGAGGACATGTAAAACACCTTACATAAGTGTTATAAGTCCTAAGGATTGCATCTAAGTGTTGTATGGCATGGCATTGGAGTTTATGGCCCAAGGACCACTCTTTATGGAGTTTACGGCCTAAGGTCACTTCCCCCATGAGTTTACGGCCGTAAACTCATGGTACTAAGTGCCATTTGGTGATTTAAGGTCTTATAAGTCAAGATTAAGCATTCTATGATTAAATCCAAGCCTTAGGAAAGCATTAGGGGCACAATAACACTAACTTGTTGAGTTTACGGCCTAAGGACCACTTCCTTAGGGGTTTACGGCCGTAAACTCTTATGGGGACTTGTTTTGATTATTGTTTAAGGTCTTAAACACTTCTAGGAAGGATCAAGGTTGGCATCCAAGGCTTAGGAAGGAACTAGGGTCCATTTAGCCACCTTAAGAGGGGTTTACGGCCCAAGAACATCTTTGGCCGTAAACTCCTTTGTTCTTATGATTCTTGATGATTTTCAAGTGTTATTAAGATCATACTAAGCACACAAGAAGCTAGGGCAAGTGTACTTACAAGATAAAAGCTCGATTGGGTGTTTAAGGTCCAAGAACACTAGTGTGTGTTCTTGGTGTTTTGAAGATCTAAGTGAAAATCAACAATGAATGGATGAAATGATGTATAAACACTAGGTGATAGGTTATAACAACAAATCAAGTCGAGTGAAACTTACGTTTTCGGAAGATCGGGTGAAGAACGGGATGCTACTTGAGAGAGAATGGTAAGTGTTCTTGAGGGTGGAAGTGAGAAATGAACCATTTGGGGAGTAAACTCATGCCTAAGGCATGAGTTCACGGCCATGATAGAGTTCACGGCCCAAACTCCTTTTGTTTGGCCGTGAACACCTAAGTACGGTGTTGATTGGTCAATTTCTATCTCGATATTCTAGAAATCACTTCCTTTTATCCGCTCGTTACATGAATAATTAATATAAATACTCAAACTGACTTTAAACTGGCTAAAATTTAGCAGAAAAGTATTTAACTTTTAATTGAAGTGTTGGACTGTAGGGTTTGTACGAATGAAAATTTTTGGTTGTCACATGGTTCCCGGTATGTTTCTCAGCCATTGTTTTCCACTCCATGAACTTCCCAAACACTTTATCTTGTTACTTTATCTTCAAAAAGTACACCCATGTATTCCTTGAGTAATCATCGATAAAATTCATAAAGTATTGACATCCACCATGAGACTTCACAGGAGAAGGGACCCTATAGATCTAAGTGAACACACTCTAGGATCTCCTTGCTTGAGTGTTGAATCGAACTGAATGTTACCCTATATTGTATCTCTTGAACACACGCTTCACCAGTTTTAGCATTTCCAGATGCATCTACACCAAACAACCCCTTGTTTCTCGCATGCCCCAACTTCCTTCCCTCATCATATTGATCCACAGATTGGGATACAGTCACCGTTCCCCCAATCGTGCATTCATCCATAATATAAATCACATGAGAATTCATCCTTCCTTTCATAAATACAAGAGCACCCTTGGAGTCTCTTAAACAATCACCCTTTCCAGAATACTTCGATCCACCCTTCACCAAAGTGCCAAGAGAAATCAGATTCTTTTGAAGCTCCAGGATGAACCAACAATCCAGTTTCCTAACTATACAATCATTCATCTTGATATGTACCGTGCTGCTGCCCTTGATACTACTCACCCAATCATCGCCCATCTTGATTGTGCCATTCCACTCTTTGAATGAGTCGAACCAGTCACGATTGCATGTCATATGATAGGATGCTCTAGAGTCCAAGACCTAAGCATCAGCAGAACTAGATGTACATACTGTCAAAACTTTTCCATCATCCCCTTCATCAGAATTTCCTTAAACCACAACAACATTGTTGTTGCTTGGTCAAATACCATTATTCCTTTTCTTCAGCAATAGACAATCTCTTCTGAAGTGCCCCTTTTCCTTGTGGTTATAACATTTGATGTTGGCTTTAGATTCGAAACTGACATCCCTTTGTTACATCCATCTCTATCTAATGTTCTTCCTCTACCTGTGAACAAACCGGAACTGGACATATCCTCTCCAACTGAAACTTTTCTTTTTAGTTCCTTGGACATTAGAGAGTCATTCACATCATTCATAGTAATCGTTGTCCTACCATAGATCATGGTATCAACGAAATTCTCATAAGAATTCGGCAGTGAACATAAGAGGATAAGTGTTTGATCTTCATCTTCAATCTTTACATTCACACCTTGTAAGTCCAAGATGATCCTGTTGAAGTTATCCAAATGATCCTTCACTTGGATGCTTTCCGACATCCTAAGAATATACAAATATTGCTTCTGATACACTATGTTCGTCAGAGAATTGTTGTGATACTTTTCATACAAATTCTCCTAAAGCCCATGTAACACCTGTATTTTCCGACAACAATTAATTATATTTACGAAGTCAGTTATAAAGATTAGATAGGTCATAAAACAACATCTATTATGTTTTGATAATAGTTGACTATGTTTATTTTACGAGGTTGGCTATATATTATTAAAATTTGGTAGCTCATAAAATGATATCCATTATATATTATAACAAATCATACATATTTTGAATAAAGTCAGAGTAACGACAAAGTTATACAAAAATATGCCAATTTTGAAAATATATAAATGTAATTTAAAAAAAAAAGGAAATTGAATACCTGTTTATCAATAAAAAGTTCGTACAATTGCATATAACATGTATTAACTTATATATATTCATAATAATATATTAAGATTACTTGAAAGTTAAGTTTTACTGTTTTAAACTTATCCAAATGTTTTGATTCATAAATGTAACTTGTACGACCTGTTTAACGTGTCAAGTTTGATATTTACGTGTCAATTTTTAAGAGTGACTAATCCATTTCCATTGTATGGGCATCTTCATACTTATAGTATAAATAGAGGTTTCAATTTAGGTGTAAATCATAATATCTTCCACATATATAACTTTGAGAGAAAATTATATAAATTTTTAAAGAGCAATTACAGATTACAGCAACAGGTGTTATTTTTAATATGTAGAAGTTTTAATAATCAATTATTTTTAGTTGTTGTTATAATCATAAACTTAAGATGATAGGTTATTTTTATAATCGTATTGATGTTATATTTTTAGTCAAATCATTTTAACCGTTCAATCTTATTTTAAAATATGTTATTACATAACTAAAATATTATTAATTATATTATAACGTATACTTATTTTATTGATAACTATTTTCTTATTAGACACACAAGATATAAGAAATAATTTCACTAAAATATTATTATTGGTTATATTATAGCTTATGATTATTAGGTTGATAACCTTAGATATAATTTTTAACCGTTTAGATCAAACAATCACTTTGGGAATTATTGGGAAGTGAGACATACATTCGTTGTTTAAGTTGCGTTATCTCACTATACTATGTATTATAGTATATATATCTATGTATGTTAGTATATATCCATGTATGTTAGGATAGAGAGCTAATAGAGTAAAAATATAGTCTTTATGTGTTTTATGTTATTATACTAGAGTTAATGAGTAGAACCGGAAGTATAGTCTTTATGTGCTTATTGTTACTGTACTTGAACTAGTAGAATAGTGCTGAAAGTGTAATATTTATGTGTTTAAATGTTATTATATTTAAGGTATTACAGTTAAGTTAGGGGTTGACGGCGGAACGACGACAGGTCGGGAACCTATAGACCCGTGTGTTCATGACAAAATGGCAGGTAGGCCATAAGTCTAGATACACATATTATTCGTGGATCGGCGAAAGGTCGTGAGCCAATTGGTGTATCGAGGAAAGATCGTGAGCCATTGTTTGTATGCATGTATATGTATTGTGATACATGGTATCCTGGGAAAGTCACTAAGCCTCGACTTACAGTTGTTGAATAACTATTTTTCAGGTTGTTCTTCTAATCATGGAAAGGCTCCAGCATAACTGTACTCGCATCGAAGAAATTAATAATGTTTTTAGACTTCCGCTAAAACTCTTTTTTATATTTAATAAAGGTTGACAATGATCTTTTAATAAAGATGAGATTTTGGATTTGTGTTCTATATATTTTTTTAAAAAATGTACAAGTTGGTATCAGAGCCCTGGTTTGAGAGAATTGGATGAACATTCGTGTGATTCCAGACTCAAACTAAGGATCTGAATATCTTAACAAATCTTTTTAAGAAAAAGAACTTTATTCAAACAAAAAAATGTGGTGCGTACAGTCAGCCGGAGCTCAGAAAGGAAAGTGATTCCCAAAATATCCATATTTGTTATGTCTATTGATATATGAGATGGTAGAAATGCATGCCAGTATGTAGGCTAGGGATTTTTTTAGGAATTGCTAGTTAGATTTGCCTGATACTTAAGATGCCCTATAGCCTAAGAATTTGCTTGTTAATTGCTACACAGAACCAATATTAATATTAATTAGTTATGTGACAAATACGATAACTTGCATGCTCCCAGAATTAAATCGTTTTAGATTGCATGAATTGGCGCTATTGTGCAGCTCTTGTCTGAGTCCAACCGTTGTGGTGTCGGATTATTCAGTCAACAAACTGTTTGATTTTAGAGGCATGCAATCGTATTCATCAAATAATTAATTAGTTTTACTAAAAGTTCTTCCTCGGAAAGTAGTAGGGTGAAATGGAAGTAGTCCTAGAAAGAGAGTCTAGGAAATATAATATATGCTTAATAAGGCATATATTCATGCGTTAGGGCATCAGTAAAAACACAAAATCCTAGTAGAGTCTAACAAGATCTTTTTATGTGCTCGTTAAGACACATGCTTATATATTTGGTGGTCGTCATGTGTAGTGTTGGAAAATGACTTGGAAACTTCGGGACAATTTTTGGGACAAGTATGAGTAGGTGTGAAAGATAGTAGAGGCCTATACTACCAGAAGCATCGAACTCCCACTTGGATCAGGAAGAGTCCCAAAGTTACTAAGGCACTGGTAGAAAGTGTAGCTAACACTATAAAATTCCTTTGTGTTGTCATTACTTGTTGTATGGTGATATTTAGATGAGTGAATCTATGTTCGGGCCCAAGTGGGAATAAAAGATCGAGTCCGATTTTTTTTTTTGCTTAAGAGAGTGGGTTCTGAGAACATTGTCCGACATAGAGCCAACTTTAGTCATGAGATTTAAGAAGGAGATGATCATCGTGATGAACAGAAGAATTGCAGCCTTCGTTGGGGCAAAGTAACTGGCGGCTAGAGTTGCTACCTGTTATGGTGTGGTTGTATGTCGACCTTTCATAACCCAAGGAAGAAGGATCAAGCTTTTGGCATAGGGATAATAAAAGAGAAGGAAGGTGTCTTCCATACCAAGGTTTGTCTCATAAAGACAAGAATTTAACTCGTTATGAATCTTGTTGTAATAAAAGGTTATTT
This sequence comes from Lactuca virosa, assembly GCF_052849685.1. Classification (NCBI taxonomy): domain Eukaryota; kingdom Viridiplantae; phylum Streptophyta; class Magnoliopsida; order Asterales; family Asteraceae; genus Lactuca; species Lactuca virosa. The sequence continues at coordinate 287,416,465 of NC_136429.1, read as the reverse complement.
GGTTATGATTGATAAGTTTGTTACTGTAGCAAATATAGATACAATGTCATAAGACGGGTTAGGAAGGAACGTGTGTGCTCATTGGAAGTTGAGTCTACAACTCAAAATCTAGGTCTGCAGGTCCATCGGAGGATAAAAGAACATGTGCAGTTCCAGGCACATCCATCGGCAAATAGGTTCAGACCAATAGATTCTCGCTGGAGAGATTATGGAAGTGGCTTTCATTGTATATAGTATAAAAAGACACATGCATGTGTCTTCCGTACGTTTGCATCCGGGTGTTCCGAAAAATGGTTGAGATGACCATTACGAGAGGGTCAGTGGGAAGAACACAAGTCCATTGGTCCAAATAGCAGCAGGATGTTGTTGTTAGTATTCTGACTAAGTTACCCATATCCTCTTATACCATTAGTTATATGTGTGAATCAGCGTGTTTCTTGACAAGCTTGTGCTTGGAAAAGCTTTGAACTGTTTTGGTCTGCGATACGAGGAGATCACTTACGGTGAATACAAGTAGTAGTACTATGATGGAAATATCAAATGTCATTGGATATGACAAACATGAGTTTCTTCAAAGTCAAAAGGACGTACATATAACATTGGAAGAGCTAGTTTGGATCGATGATAAGCAACAATGGATGATGGGTCAAACCCAAGTGGGGGAGAATCGACCTCTGAAGCGAGAGTGCGGAAGGAAGTTTGAATTTTGGTTTCAATGACAATAGTCTAGGAGATTTGCGACACGAATAGGGGGAAATTATTCATTTTAGTTTAGTTATTGCGGGTAAAAGAAGAAGGGAGTCTTCTGCAAGAATACCCATAACATTATATATGACTCAAAATGGTTCTCAAGGAATGGTTGGATTTTCCTTTATAGCATTAGGTGGAATCCAGGAGTTACCAGATCCCCAGATTCAGCTTAGATGGCCAAGAAAACCATATAGGTTCATGCGTTCAAAGATATGGGATTTATCCCCCGCAACATAGGAGCCATTTGACTAGAAATTCATTAGGTCACATTGTTCACTATACGGTGCGTCGAATACTTTTGTATAGAAAAGTATGGACCATTCAAAACATATATCAGACTTACAGAGTTTGGGTTAAGACATAGTTGGGTTCTAGTAAACATATGTCAAGGATTGATGGTAGTAAAAGTGACGATAGAAGTGAGCGTGTTTTCTTTACGAGTCACCATTTGAGAGTAAGACAAGAGACACCTAGGAAGAGATCATTTGAAAATGGATGTGCCCATTAAAATAGGTAGCAATAACTTCTAAAGTTTACTAATATATCAACAGTATACCTGATAGGATTGGTGAATCGAGTCGTTTATCCATGTACGACCAGTTAATCTTGAGGTTATCAGTAGCAGTGAGGATAACTAAGGACCCCTATAATGGACTAGTAAGTTTCAGATAAAGAAACGACTTATCGTTAACGCATGCGTAAGAAATTTTGGTTGTTGGAGATTCAGTCATGGAGATGCCTCGCCAGTGCAGGTGTGATTGTAGTATAAATAAATAAATAAATAAATAAATAAATAAATAAATAAATAAATAAATAAATAAATAAATAAATCAAACTGCAAGTAACAAGAGGACCCAAGGATTTCCTCTGGGAGTTAGAATGGCAGTATGGTGGCAGGATATCGTCAGAAACTTGTTTTCTTGGATGCAAAAGTTCGATTGAAAATAATGGACACCTAAGATCGAAAGAAGTTAAAGTAAGTTCCTAGGTACATATGTTCAATTAAAGGTCACGGTCGAGTGCGCCTACGTATGCGTCTAGTGATACATCAATGTTATTTTAGACTTTAGGGTATACTAGGTGTTTGGTTTAGTCATTCCTTTTATTGATAATTGAGTAAGATATTATTAAACTATAATCGAATCTATAAAATGTGTAGGTTAATATAGGGTAACGATTAGACTTTGGCATCCTTGTAGCATAAGTTAAGGGTCTCAAATCGGTTCTAGCCTCAAGAGGCTAAGTAGCAAAGGCATGTTGTGATTTACAGACTTCAAAAGGGGTTCTTTCATAACGGTGAGATAGCGGTTACATGTCTACAAGCCACTGAGGTGTTGATCATGAGTCTTTAGAGCCGATGAGGGATGATGACAACAACAATCTAGTATCATAGTCCTAGTAGTTGGATAGTGTCACGATTTATTCTGAATGCGTGTGTGTGAGATCGATAGAATGTCAGTAATGTTCCAATGTAGGTAGAGTAGTTAGATCCATTCGAGAAGGCTATTGGTGGTCTTGTGTTCAAATAACCTCTTTTCAAATATCCATCCTATCAAATTGCTCCGATGAAGGAAACCCAAATGGACACCTAATCGAACATGTCATAACAAGAGAAATTAGAAATGAAGCCAATGTAGGAAACCCTAGAATGTGTACCTACAAGGACTTAATGAATTGTAAACCTGAGAGCTTCCATGGAACTGAAGGGGTTGTTAATTTAACCAGGTGGATTGAAAGGGCAGAATATATATTTCAAATAAGCTTTTGTCCAGGTGACTGTAAAGTACGATTTACAGCATGTAATTTCGCTGATGTGGCGTTAACATGGTGAACGACCATGTAAATACAATGGGAATTGATGATGCAAATTCCATGAAATGGGAGGAGTTGAAGATGATACTAGTAGAGGAGTATTGTTCTCGGGAGGAAATGCAAAAGCTGAAACAAGAACTGTGGAACCTAACAATGGAGGGTTCAGAGATAAATGCTTATACTGCTAGATTTAATGACCTTGCGGTGATGTGTCCAGTACTTGTAACCCCTGAATATAAGAAGATTGAGTGATATATATGGGGTTTCGTACCACAGATCAAAGGGATGGTGATCGCATCGAAGCCTACAACATATGGTAGTACAAAGCGAATAACTCATCAGCTGACTAACACAGAAATCCAAGGAAAATTTATGGTCTCAAAAGCTGAACCTCCCAAATCTGGAACGTACAAGCGCAAATTTAATGGGAGAATCCCAGACAATCATCTGAGAAGAGACAAAATGTGGCAAATATTTATGCAGCCACAACAACACTACCCATACAACCAAGGAAGAATGATGGAAATTTTCCATGGTGCATTTAGTGTAACCGTCAGCACCCAGGTGACTGCTTTGTTTTCATGAAGTGCAAAAATAAGGGACACACCGCCAATTTCTACAGGAGCACCATACCTGCAACAGTAAATCAGAGAACAAATACTGGAACAGACTATGGTAGAGGAAGAGCATGTTTTGAGTGTGGTGAAATTCGACACTGCAGGAGGGGATTTCCAAAGTTAAGTAGTTAAGGAGGTTCAGGCCGCGACAGGGTATTTGTAATCAGAAGCAGTGAAGCTATCCAGGACCCTTCAGTGGTATCTGGTATGTTTCTCATAGATAATTTATATGCTACTATACTCTTCGACTCTAGAGTTGATAGAAGTTTTATAAACCTGGAGTTTAGAAAATTGTTAAGTCATGAGTCTAGCGAATTAGAGAAATCTATGAAGTAGAAATAGCTAACGGTCAAACCGAGAGAACACATGAAATTCTAGAAAATTGTCTATTAACTATAAATAACTACCTTTTTCACGTCAACCTCATGCCAATGTCTATTGGTAGTTTTGATGTCATAACTGGAATGTATTGGTTATCTTTACATCACACCGAAATTCTATGTTATGAAAAAGCCATATGATTACCCTTACCTAACGGCAAATCCCCGATTTTCTTTGGTGATAAGTCTAGGAAGAACCTCAAAGTCATTTCTTGCACCAAGACCCAGAAATATCTATATAAGAAATGTAGCACATTCTTGGCTCACATTGTAGATAAGAAAAGAAAAACAAAAGAAATCAACAGCATACCTCAAGTATGAGACTACGAAGATGTGTTTCCTGAAGATCTACCTGGAATGCCACCCATTCAAAAAATCAAATTCCGAATCGATTTAATTCTAGGAGCAGCACCAGTAGCGAAATCTCCTGATCGGTTGGCTCTATCGGAAATGCAAGAACTATCCAGCCAACTACAAGAACTTCTTGACAAAGGCTTCATCAGACCAAGCTTTTCGCCTTAGGAAGCACCAATCTTGTTTGTTAAGAAGAAGGACGGATCCTTTCGAATGTGTATTGATTATCGGGAGCTAAACAAACTAACGATCAAGAATCGTTACCCGCTTCCATGAATTGATGATCTATTTGATCAACTTCAAGGATCTAGCTACTACTCGAAGATAGATCTCAGATCAGGATACCATCAACTTTGGGTACAAGAAGACGATTTGCCGAAAACAACATTTAGAACTCGTTATGGTCATTATGAGTTCATAGTATGTCTTTTAGATTGAACAACGCCCCAACAGTGTTTATGGATCTCATGAATCGTGTTTGCAAACGATACTTGGATAAATTTGTGATCGTATTTATCGATGATATCTTGATATATTCACGAACCAAGGAAGAACATGGTCAACACTTGCAAATAACCTTGGAACTACTAAGAAAAGAAAATTTGTACGCCAAATTCTCCAAATGTGAATTTTGGATTAGAGAAGTAAAATTTTTAGGTCATGTAGTTAGCAACGAATGAATTCATGTTGACCCCTCCAAGGTTGAAGCAATTAAGAATTGGGAAGCACCAAAGACGCCAACAGAAGTGCGTCAATTCTTGATACTTGCTGGCTATTACCGTAGATTCATAGAGAATTTCTCCAAAATTGCCAAGCCACTTACAACACTAACCCATAAAGATATGAAGTTTAACTGGGAAGACAAACAAGAAGTTGCTTTCTAGAAGCTAAACCAAATTTTGTGTAATGCACCAATCATATCCCTCCCAGATGGGGCAGAAGATTTCGTCGTATACTGCGACGCATCAAATCAAGGATTGGGATGTGTGTTGATGCAAATGGGAAACGTTATCCCTTACACATCACGACAACTTAAGGTACATGAGAATAACTACACTAGCCATGATCTTGAGTTGGGAGCTACAATTTTTGCACTAAAAAACGGGAGACATTATTTATATGGTACTAAGTGTACTATTTTTACCGATCACAAGAGTCTCCAACGCATCTTTGACCAAAAAGATCTTAACATGAGACAACGAAGATGGGTTGAATTGTTGAATGATTATGAATGTGAGATTCGTTATCATCCCGGAAAGGCAAACGTGGTAGCAGATGCCTTTAGCCAAAAATAATATATTAAAACCCATCAGATACGAGCATTAACCATAACTATCCATTCTAACTTTACCGCACAAATTAGAGAAGCTCAACTCGAGGCTCTAAAAGAAGAAAACATCAAGAACGAAGTTTAGCGAGAAATGGAAAAGCAATTTATACAAAAAGATGACGGAACACGACACTTTATGAACCAAATTTAGACGCCTAAGTTCGGTGGAGTCAGGGACTTGGTCTTGGAAGAAGCCCACAAGTCCAAATATTCGGTACATCCAGGCTCTGACAAAATGTACTTGGATTTAAAAGAACATTATTGGTGGCCAAACATGAAGCCTGAGATTTCCACTTATGTGAGCAAATGCCTAACTTGTTCTAAAGTAAAGGTAGAACCTCAAAATCCCTCGGGTTTACTTCAACAACCAGAAATACCCGAATGGAAATGGGAGCAGATATCAATGGATTTCATCACCAAACTACCCAAAACTTCTAGTGGTTCTGACACTATTTGGGTAATAGTCGATAGATTGACTAAGTCCGCCCATTTATTACCAATTAAGTAGAACGATAAGATGGAGAAGCCGACTAGAATTTATCTCAAGGAAATTTTTAGATTTCATGGAGTTCCGATTTCTATTATTTCTGACCAATATAGTAGATTCACTTCATGATTTTGGCAATCACTACAAAAATCTTTAGGAACACGTCTAGATATGAACATATCATATCACCGACAAAATGATGGTCAGAGTGAGAGAACCACTCAAACTTGAGAAGAAATGATCCGAGCCTTTGTAATAGACTTTGGATACGCATGGGATACTCATTCACTGTTAATTGAGTTTTCCCACAACAATAGTTATCACACCTGCATTAGGGACGCACCGTTTGAGGCTCTTTATGGACGAAAATGTTGTTCCCCAATATATTGGGCAGAAATTGGAGACACACAATTGGCCATAGAACATACAGGCGATACCTAACGTACCGGGCCATAAATAATCCACAAGACAATTGAAAAGATCGTGCAAATTAAGGATCGATTAAAGAGTGCATGTGATCGTCAGAAGAGCTATGCTGACATAATACGTAAGCCTTTGGAATTCCAAGTTGGAGATAAAGTAATGTTGAAGGTCTCTCCCTAGAAAGGCGTGATTCGATTCGAGAAACGAGGCAAACTAAACCCACGGTATATAGGACCTTTTGGAATTCTAGCAAGAATCGGTTCTGTTGCATATCAACTTAAGTTGCCTCAAGAGTTAAGCAATATACACGATGTTTTCCATATATCGAATCTCAAAAGATGTATATTCGATGACACTCTTGTTGTACCTCTCGACAAGATACAAGTCAATGCCAAACTCAACTTTGTAGAAGAACCTGTCGAAATCATCGATAGAGAAGTCAAAATTTTAAAAGAAAGTCGTATTCCCATAGTGAAAGTTCGATGGAACTCTTTATGAGGACCTGAATTTACTTGGGAACAGGAAGATCAGATGATACAAAAATACCCCCACCTGTTTAACAATACCCCATTGTAACGCCCAATTCTTGGTATGCATTTTAAATAAGATTTATTCACTTCTATAAGAGAACTCGACAAGTTTGAGGCCCCAAACGCGTCGAGTATGAATTATATTTTTGGGACGCGGGTTAAGAAACCTACTCGACGAGTTAGGAGCTCCAACTCGAGGGGTAGGGATAGCAGAGGGAAACCCTATTTCAGGGTTTTACACCCTATTTAAACACATTAATCCCTAACGGCTGGACTCATTTACAGCGTACAAGTCCGAAAACCCTAGCCACGAAACCCTAGATCCTTGTGTGAGCTTGTGATACCTTTTTGAGAGAAAACTTGTGCTTTTGAAGCTTGAGGAAGAAGAGGAAGCTAGAGGACTCAAGAAGAAGAGAGTAGATCCAGAAGTTAAGCTCCATTTATGGTTCAATAGAGGTAAAAAGCTCCTAACTTGTCCATTATGTGCTTATATCTCTTCATCTCCACTTTTGTTGAGTTTTCGGTCCAAGTAGCTTCGTCCTTGGGAAATGGATGTCCCAAATGATTTACCTTTTAGATCTGGGGTCTGAAAGGGGTTTCATGGCATAAAGGTGCAAGCTTTATGGCCATGGAACCCCCATGCAAGCTTCAAGGTATCATTTCGGCCTTTTAAACCCCAAAAGGCCATGCATGGAGGGAAAGTCTGAGACTTTACATGTTCATTTGGTGTCTAGGGCCTAGATCTCAGTCTTCATGCTTTGGTTTGGAGTATTATGGCTTTTGGACCAAGATCTATGTCTTAAAGGATTAGGGTTTGAGCTAAACCCATTAAAGGAAGCTATTAACGGGTAAAGTTGGAAACTGTACCCTTAAAAAGACCTCTTCAGTGTCCAGAAGAAGTATGAAGTCCAGATCTGAAGGATATGAGCTTAATCTATTAAGATGGCCCAACAGATTGAAGAACTCGTCGAGTCCATAGAGGAACTCGACGAGTTGGGTTGAAATGTCCTGATTCTATAAAAGGGAAAACTCGACGAGTTTACGGATGACTGGACGAGTAGAATGGGAAAGTCCTGATACCTTGGATAGGAGCAACTCGTCGAGTTGTGGAAGAACTCGACGAGTTGGATCACGAGTTTAGAGTTTTCAGATTTATGGAACTTGATGAGTAGATGGGTCAACTAGCCGAGTTGAGTTAACTTGGAACGTTGACTTTGTCCAGATGTTTACTTTGACCAGAGTGTTGACCTTGACTTTGACTTTGACCAAAGCTGACCCTTAAGGGGTTATGAGCACGAAAAGGGGTGACTAAAGGAAATCTTTATGTGTAGGAGTTTGAGTGGGGCAAATTTCAGAGCCGATGACAGTTCAGCTACTTCACAGCATTTGAGGTGAGTTACCTTCCGGTAGAAGTGGGTCCAAGGCACCAATGTCGGCCCACTAGTAAGATTTATAGTAAAGATAATTGTCATTGTGACAATTATCTGGTATGCCATTATCTACTATGATTTATGTGATAGAATGCTATGCTATTATGTGAAAGTAGTAGGAGGGGTAGGATAGGCCCTACTACCGGTCAAAAAGGGCTGAAAGGGTAGGCCAGCACCCTGATATGCTAGTCAGTATGAGATTTATGTGTTTATGTGCTAGGAGATTACATGGTAGAGGTAGGGGTGAAATAGTCCCCATTACCGCTCAAAAGGACCGAAGGGGTAGGCCAACACCCTAAAATAATAGGCAAGTTACCGGTCAAAAGGACCGAAGGGTTAGGCCAGCACCCTGATATGCTAGGCAAGTTACCGGTCGAAAGGACCAAAGGGGTAGGCCAGCACCCTGATATGCTAGGCAAGTTACCAGTCGAAAGGACCGAAGGGGTAAGCCAACACCCTGATATGTTGGGCAAGTTACCGGCTGAAAGAAACTGAAGGGGTAGGCCAGTACCCGGATATGTTAGACAATATGTTTATTGTATGGTATGTGGTATGATGGGGGAACTCACTAAGCTTTCTGCTTACGGTTTTCAGTTTTGTTTCAGGTCCTTCTTCTTCAAAGGGAAAGGAGCCGACACGATATCAGCGCATCACACCACAATTTTCCGCACTATGATATTCTTGGGATTTTGTACTATGACATTATTATATTATGACTTGTTTTGAGACATATGGCTTATGGATTTTTATGATATGGGATAATTCATGATGTTTCCAAAAATCTGCTTTATGATTTATTTAAATTAAAAATGAAATTTTTGGTCCTGAATTTTGGGATGTTACAAGTTGGTATCAGAGCTTTGGTTTGAGGGATTCGGACACACCTTTGGGGATGTCTGGACTCAAATCGAGGGTTTGAGAAATTTTTAGAATGAAAACAATTTTTCTAAAAATTTAAAACTGACGGATTTGGGGAAAGAATAAGAAGTGTGATGCGTGCACTCGGCCGAGCTCAATTAAGTTTTCCCCAAGATTCGCATACATGTTTGTTATGATATATGATATGATTATGAGAACTGCATGCTAGATTAGTGCTGAGGATCTAGGAATGATGCCTTTGCCTATTGTATGAGAACTGTATGCTAGATTAGGGCTAAGGCTCTAGGAAGATGCTTTATGTGCCTACGGTATGTGCTTAGTGAACTGCATGATAGTACTGACTAGAGAGTGATATGATATCCTGGATAGGATATGCTTGGTTTGGGTTACTCAATGCCCGAATGATGCTTGCTTTGTGCTTTAGTAATCCTAGTTATCTTTAACTAACTAGTAAATGAATATGTTAAGTTACATATTATGAGGACTAAATAATTTCAGAAGGTTAGGTCTAGCCCTATTTCGCAGCTCTTGTTTGAGTCAAACCGTTGTAGGGCAGGGTCTTTCATTCGAAGAATTATCTGGTCTTAGTAATATGTAATGGTATTCGTGAGTTATTTAGGGGGAGATAGCAGGGACTCCTTATGCAACTGATGGCGGAGAGTGGATCAGAGATTACCCTAGGGTAAGCCTAGAATGAGATTAGCACAGTGAGGAGTAGTAGTGAAAGGGACTTGGTGAAGTCAAGAAAATCCTTGAGGAAAGTACGGATAGATGTGGAAGGTAGGATGGGCCCGCACTACTGAAAGCAGAGGATCCGTACTCGAGTCAAGGAGGGCTGAGATAGAACCAAGGAACTTGTAGTGTGTGTGATACCTCTAAAGATTATGTATGACCCTGACGATTATGTGT